>NC_090936.1:551168860-552448490 GCF_040938575.1 Ambystoma mexicanum | reverse complement strand
CTGGTCACCTTGGTATTAAGAGGACCAAGCAAAGGTTATCCATGCACTTTTACTGGCCCAAGATGGGGGTGCAAGTAGAAAGTCACTGCAGGAGTTGTGCCTCCTGCCAGTTATCTGGTAAGAGTGGCTCAACAATCCAAGCTCCATTGGTACCACTCCCAGTTGTGGGAATACCATTTGAAAGGGTAGGGATCGACATTGTTGGTCCCCTTGACCCGCAGACATCCTCAGGCAATAGGTTTATCTTGGTGCTAGTCGACTATGCAACCAGATATCCTGAGGCCATCCCATTGAAAACTGTAACTGCCAAGTCGGTTGCAAAAGCGTTACTTGGCATCTTTACTAGGGTTGGCTTCCCTAAAGAAGTTGTGTCTGACAGAGACAGCAACTTTACTTTATGTCAAAGTATATGCAGGCTATGTGGAAAGAATGTGGGGTCACCTACAAGTTCTCTTCTGCATACCACCCCCAGACCAATGGTCTGGTGGAACGTTTCAACAGAACGTTAAAGAGCATGATTGGGGCTCTGGAAGAACCTCAGAGAAGAAAGTGGGATCTTCTTTTACCATGCTTACTGTTTGCCTACCGAGAGGTACCACAGGAGGGTGTTGGCTTCAGCCCCTTCGAACTTCTGTTCGGTCATCCTGTACAGGGACCCTTAGCCACAGTCAAAGAGGGATGGGAGATGGCCACTCCCCCTGTCACTACCAACGTAGTAGATTATGTGCTGGGGCTCAGAAAATGGATGGTACTTCTGATGGGCTTGGCTAGTGTTAAATTGAAGGCAGGACAAGCGCTGGTGAAACATTGGTACGACCAGAAAGCTTCCCTCATCAACTTTACACCTGGTCAGCAAGTCCTGATCATGAATACCATAAGGCCTCGAGCTTTACAGGACAAATGGTCAGGCCCTTACACAGTGGTGGAGCCCCTGGGTGAGGTTAACTATTTAGTGGACCTTGGAAGGCCTGGACAGACTCCAAAAGTGTTCCACGTAAATAGGCTGAAGGGTTTCGTCCCAAGAGTCGAAATCGCAGCACTGCTACTGGCTTCAGATGTTGAGGAAGAGGAGTCTGAACCTCTCCCTGACCTGTTACAAAGTGGTCCTTCAGATAGCTCCTTTGAGGGTGTCCGAGTGGCCCCTCACCTGACTTCTAATCAGCAGGCTGAGGTGAAAAGGTTGCTTCGGCAGTTTTCCCCCCTGTTTTCACAGTCACCTGGTTTGACACCTTGGTGCAAACATAACATAGACACAGGAGACAGTGTACCTGCCAAGAGTAGGGGATACAGGATGTCAGACAAAGTACGGTCTTACATTAAGACCGAGGTCAACAAGATGTTAGACCTTGGGGTGATTGAACCCTCTAGTAGTCCTTGGTCCAGCCCTGTGGTTTTGGTTCCAAAGGCAGTCACTTCTGAACTGAGGTTCTGCGTGGATTACAGGGCTCTGAATGCTGTCACCAAGACAGATGCACACCCCTTGCCTCGAACAGATGAGCTGGTGGATACTTTGGGTGCCTCCAAGTACCTCAGCACGTTTGACCTCACTGCTGGCTATTGGCAAATAGCTTTAGCAGAACATGCCAAGGAGAAGACAGTGTTTTCTACTCCAGACGGCCTTTACCAATTCAGGGTAATGCCGTTCGGGTTTAAGAATGCACCTGCCACTTTTCAGAGGCTTGTGAATCATGTGTTGAATGGGTTGGACGAATTCTGTCTTGCACATCTGGATGATATAGCAGTTTTCAGTGCCACCTGGGAAGACCATGTGAAACACCTCGGGATTCTGCTCCATGCTCTTCAGAAAGCACACTTGACCATAAAGGCTGGTAAATGCCAAATTGGACAAGGCTCAGTGGTTTACCTTGGACATGAAGTAAGTGGAGGGAGGATACAGCCTCTTCCCAGTAAAGTACAAGAAGTACAAGACTGGCCTACCCCCACTACGCAGACCCAAGTGAGAGCCTTCTTAGGAGTCACAGGGTATTACTGCAACTTCATGGCAGACTATGGCACCATAGCTGCCCCTCTGACTGCCCTCACCACTCCGAAGAAACCCAAGAAGGTAACTTGGACCAACGAGTGTGAGAAGGCCTTCAACGGCTTAAAAGAATCCTTGTGCCAGGCCCCTGTCCTCAGGGCCCCTGATTATCAAAGACCTTTTATTGTGCAGACGGACGCCTCTGACACTGGGATAGGAGCTGTACTATCGCAAGTAGATGAGAAGGGTAAGGAACACCCTATTGGTTTTATTAGTCGCCAGCTTAAGGACAGAGAGCTCAGATGGTCCACAGTGGAGAAAGAATGTTTCTCTGTTGTGTGGGCCCTACGGAAGCTGAGGCCCTACCTCTATGGGACCCACTTCACTGTGCAAACTGACCATAAGCCCTTAAAGTGGCTAATGAACATGAAGGGAGAGAATCCAAAGTTGCTTAGGTGGTCCATAAGTCTACAAGGCTTCGAATTCACTATTGAGCATAGGCCAGGTGTCCAACATAGCAATGCTGATGGGATGTCCAGAATGTTTAACCGACCTGAACAAGAGACTCATCCAGGGGTGGATTAGTCCCCCCTGTCCATAGTCTTGGAGGGGCGAGTGTTAGGAAAGATTTCTTAATTGTGTGTAATTTTTCTTCCATGTGGCAACCCCTAAACTTTTTGCTGTTGTTTTCACCAGGATCTAGACTTTGCCAGAGAAGTGCAGCCTTCTGCTGCACTCCTCTGGGCTTTCGCTCCATTCTTACGGGGAAACTGACATGCCCTTAAGACAGTCAGTACCGGGAAACATTGTTTTCCGTAGTTCTTTTATCATGTTGCAGCTTTCGCGCAACATGACACAAGAGGGCACTGTAAGCTAAGTTACTGCTCTCTTGGGTCTCTAGTCTTCTACAGGCCCTAGATACTCTCTTTGGATTGTCAATGAACGGTGCAAGTGAATCACGGATGGGACTGGTGGCAGCGATCGTTTCTTTGTGTTTTCGAGCTCCTTTTGGCGTTTAAGCGCGTTTCTCATGCTTCGCCCAAAATGGTGGCATGGCTCCCAAAATGGCCAGACCACGAGACTCTTTGTCTTGTCCGCTGACCGTCTTGCCCCCTTCACCTTTCTCGCGTTGAGCCGACCCGGGGCCTTCCTTATTTGGGCATGTACTTTCCCACGAAACACAGATGCTTTCGCAGGCTTCTACAGGTCTTGTGTGTGCTCCAGGATGTGGGCTGGGATGTCTGGTCCCAATACACATCCTGGGTGCCAGAGAGTCTAGTGTGTCGTGAATGCCTGGGACCTCTGTGGTCCGTGATAGGCCCACGTATGGTGTGAGTGTTTTGTGAGCAGATCTCCCATTGGGTCCCCTCCGTTTTGGCGCAAAGGGAACCGTGGATAAGAGGGGGCTGGAAACACCACTACCATGTCGATCTCCTGAGTTCTCACAAATGAAGGAATACAGGAGCCAAGTATCCTGCAACTACGAGGCTGAACCGAGGAATCGCTGGTGACCCGCTGAAGGACTGCTCCTCTGCATTGCTGTCGCTTTGTGAAACCCTTTCTACCTCTGATTGAACGAGAAGGCCTGTACTGGTACTTCGCCCCCTTGGAATAGTGGGAACAACTATTCTCGCATCTTCACCATCTCCTGCAAGTAAGCCTTCGGAAGTGTCTCTGGGCCATCCAGCAGACTGACCAGCCTACCCAGGAGTCTTGCTCTGTATCCGCCGTCAGGTTGTGTTGTATTACGAGTCCTTGTCACTGTCACACGATTCGTACACTTGGCATTCCCAGGTCTGAAGTGAGTAGTGTACATTGGGCTGAAATACACATGGCCGCTCCGTTGTCCTGCTGTGGTAACAATCTGTGCGGGTTCACTGCGCTTGGGACATCCTCAACTCTAACTTCTGCTCCTGCGGAATCTACACACCGCAGAGACGTCCCCTGCTCATATCTGAACCTGCCAGCGCTGAAACTGACGCGGAGAAGCCTGGGTCTGCCTGCATCGGGGACCGGTGAGTAGCATCGCTAGGAACTGGTCGCCCTCCTGCAGTAGCCCATAGCTTTTCCCCGTTGTGTCTAACAACACGCCTTTCCGTACTCGCGCTCTGCTTCTGCCCACAGTGGAGGCTGCGCTTGAGTCGCAGAGCTCTGTTCATCTTCATTTGTTCATCGAACTAAACTGCCTTATTCCCTCGAAGAGACTCCCCTTTTGCCCTTTGGCACCAGCGTGTGCAGGTACTTTTGAGCAGAAGGCTCCACTCTTCGTAGGGCTCGGACTTCCTTTTAGTTAGGTGCCTCTGAAGGCGGACTGGGTCTTATTATTATTCGCACTGCCTGTTTTCCTCCCCATCTAGGTGGTCTACACATTTCGTGCGTCTAACTCGTTAGACTTGTTTGTATTTGTATATATATTGGATTTGATTGGTATGTGTTGGTTTACTTGAGTTTTATTGTGATTTCTCGCTACGGTCAATGTTACAAAGGCCTTGTAATAAATGTGTCTATATTTTTAATATAACACCTGCTTGGAGTCATTTGTAAGTGTCCTTGCTTTGTGTGCTCATTGCGGGCTTTCAGTCACCCTCACCCCTCTTGAGACCTAGTCTTGACCGCCGCGATCGCTACCCTGATTGGTCTGGCTTGTCCAGAGGTTACCCTGTTCCAAGAAACTAGGCTGGCCTTCTGAACCTCTGCCCCTCCAGGACAGAGTTCAGAAATCCATCTTAACAGTTGTGCACGTGCACCAGCTTTTCCATCATTGCAATCCACGTCAGCTTTGTGATAGGCTCTGTCCAGATTTGTGCACAGAATTTGACCACTCGTGCTATTCTTTCCTTGCTGTATGTTACCAGTGATTCTGCCAAGCAAGGTAGTGTGCTCTCCTGTCAGTTATTATTGACATACTTCCACCCCTTCACCATCAGATAAGGGAACTCCACATACTTGATGTGTCTTTGGTCATCGGGACACCTTACGACATCTGGGCCCACCATTTGTAATTCCACACTGTGTGCCTGGAATGTTCCTTTTATCCTGCATAGTGCAAGATGAACCAGGCATTGTGCCTCTATGATTGGGACTGCTTGTGGTAATAACACCTTGGGAGCCCCTGACACGAGCAGTATGAGTGAACACACATAACAGCTCCCACTCACAGCATTTCTCCCCAGACCACTCATATCAGAGCGCCAGGAGTTAGGGAATTCAGGGTGAGGAATGTCCTCAATCACATCAAAGCCCAACCCTTGATACGTGTCATACTTTCTTCTATACACATTCTAAAGTATAGCCATTTTAGTAATACTGTCAGAAATACCATTGTATCTTTCTATAGTAGTTGACAGTCCCCTGCTCATTGTAAAGACCTCGTTTTCTACTTTCTTTATAGACAAAACTTGTGAATTGGTAGCATTGAATCAGTTTCTATTATTGTTATTTGTGTTCACATTAGTATTAATATATGTGACTCTACTTGTGTTATTGACATTTATTCATATTGTTCCATTGGATAATATACAATCCTATTTCCCCCACTGCCCCAATTTATAGATCACCTTCTATAAGTTCCTCCCCCAATATACCCCCAAGAGTACTAGCAATATAACACACAATCCTCCTCTAGCAAGTGCTAACCAACAATAATAGATATATTTCCATAATCTTTCATTTGTGTCTCAGATCCCTACTTAACAACCTATGTACATGAGCTGCGTCCATCTTCTTTTCACCTGCAATAGAATTACAGATGCACCAGAACAACAACAACATCAAAAAAGGGAGGGCCCTGCAAGACGTACACTTTACAAGATATAAATAAATGAGAGGAAACAAGGGGGGCGAGAGAGAGAGAGAGGGGGGAGAGAGAGAGAGAGAGAGCACTCCTAGTAGAAGAAAGGTATGGAGCTGAACTTTGGGCTGCCACTTGAGCATGCCACCACTCCCGTGTCTCCTTCAGGCAGGCTGGTAAGGTGCTCAGGGTACCGGTACTGTTACCCCTGTTCTTCAGGTAAATGATGCACCACTGTACTTTCTGGAGGTGCCCTACGAACGTCAGAGAGGTGGACCCAGTAGCACAAATCCTTCACTTTATCCACAAGGGGAGTGCAAACACCACCTCCTCTGGTCTGTGGAAACGGGGATTGTTCCAGCGGCGCACAAAGTTGCGGACGTAGATGTAATCCCCTGTCAGCAGCAGCCTAGCCGTTATATGCACAGGATCTGTCCACATTGTCTGTGCAGGTCCGACATCTCCGTAGTGAAGGTTCTGGGAGGTGCAATCTGTCAGGAGACATATTTAAAGGCCCGAGTTTGTGTCATCAATTAATCCCTGAATTTTTCTCCTAACACTGCTGCAGTCCTATGCGCATCAGAAACCCTTCTCACAGGGGACACGTGGGTATGCATGCGCCGACCAGTAACCACGTTGTGAGGCGACAGGTGGTGGTCTTTGCTTGGCTGCGTGCGTAAACTAAAAAGGACCAGAGGCAGGCAGTACACACAGTTTTTCTTCAATCTGGTAGCAATTTGGACAACTTGCTCTTAAGGAGACTATTTATTCTCTCCACAACACCATTGGCCTATGGGTGATAAATTGAACACTTCCGATGCTTAATACCAGGTAGTGCTGTAACATGCTGGAATAATGCATTAAGAAATGTGTGCCATTATCTGACCTCAAAACCTTGCACACACCCCAGAGCGGGAAAACGTCTTGCACCAGAAACCTTGCAGAACACTTGGTGACTAGGTGTGCACATGGCTCTGCTGCATACAATGCTGTTTGCCTTGCTTGTGCTTTGTATGCCTCCAATGACACAGAAATGGCTCCTTTTCTGTGCTGGTAAGTAAATCTGGAGAGGGCACCGCCATACCTCACCAGAGTAAGCCTTGCCTTTTCCAGATGGAGAGACCATCCACAAGATTCCATGAATCTGACCCCAGATAATCATATGAGGGAACCTACTCGATGACACATTCGCCCAGTACCAGTCTGAAAACCTTGCACTTCCTCCTTGCATTCATGTTAAAGATCATGGACTTGGTTTGCTCACATTAAGTGACAGCCCTTTCCTCTTGCAGAAGGCAACAAAGATTTCCAGTTGCTTGTGGGTGCCAGCTGGTGCCAAGGACAAGAGCACTGTGTCATCCGCAAAAAGCAAGGCTGATAGCTTTTCACCAGCTAGGGATGGGGCATCTATTTGGGTTTTCAAGATTTCTTTAATGACTCCATTGATGAAGATGCAGAACAGTTTCGGGGCTAGCACGCACCCTTGCCGTATGCCCTTCTCAATACTTATATGACCAGTGGTGCTCCTGTCTGTGTTCCCCACCGGACGACCGCAGTACTATTATAATTGCTATTGATTTGTATGTTTTTTAAGACTATATTGGCTTGTTTGATTAATAAGTGGATTTCTTTCAATACTGGCTGTTGCTCTTATTTTAAGTATTACAGAGAATGTTTTTAGATAGAGTTCTGAAGGGTATAAGCTTTGCACTCGATTTCTGTCAAGCAACAGATGACAGAGTTATGGTGCTATCTGTAGCGAAATTTATTCACACACTTCCAGGTCTAGACATGTGGAGCCTCACTCTCCTTCGCCGTCCTCTTCTTCATCTTCCTGTTTGCCTCCCCCTCCTAAGAGGAGGCGGGGGAGTGGGGTGCGAGAGAACAGGCACATTTTTAAAAAGGCCCTGCTGGAGGAGGGGATCCAGACTCATCATTGCAGGGGGTGTCCCCTTACTCTTCCTCCTGCTCAGATGCCTCTTCCTGCAGCCTGGGCAATTCCCCGAGGTCGACTGACTTCAGTGGCAAGTACCTGGACAAGGAAGCCACTGTGGATGTTCTTCTTCAGGGGTTGCATTATATGGGGTTTCCAGAATCTGAGCCCCTGTCTACTATGGTTGGGGGGGGTGGTTTGGCCCCCTATGCCCCAGTTCAAGGCCACTCTCAAAAAGGGTCTCCCTCTTCTCTCTTTGACATGAAGACTGATTTTCTGAGGGAAGGGATTGATCCAGACAAGTCAGAGGTCTCCAGGTTCTTTGCCAAGCTTTATCCCTTGCAGGGGTGGGGGGGATGGCCCTGCCGCAGGTGGTTCTGGTTGATGACATAATTCCCAGTCTGGTGGGGAGGTTGTCCTTGGCCTCAGATGATTCTCTTAGGGACCTCACTGATCGTAAGTTGGATGCCACCTTGACGAAGGCTTATGGAGGGGTCCATTTGGCATTACAGGCTGCCACTTACACCTCTTACACTGCAGAAGCCGCCCTTGTTGGTCTGAAGTATGCCCTGAAGGTGGGCGGGAAGGTCTCGGATCATGCCCCATTTCTACAGCCCATCAAGACTCAGGTGGAGTTGTTGTCGGACTTGGCGTATGTTGGTGTGAAGGCAGCCGCCATGTCCATGGGATCCATCATGGGGGGTTGTCAGCACGTTCTTACCAGCAATTGGAAGACTGACACTAAACAGAAGTCTATTGCCATGAAAATTCCCTTTATGGGGCAGATGCTGTTTGGGGATTCCCTGGAGGGCAAGGGCCATAAGGTGTTCAAGGTGGACAAACATGCTGGCCAACTACATTGAAAGTTTGTCCCTACTCACCAGAGTTCTGCTTGGGTGGCCCTTCTCCAGCAGGCTCAGCCCCGCCCTAGGGTTAGGCTCAGCCTGTCTCTGGGTGGAAATGGTACTCAGGTCCAGTCTCCCCGGCCAGACATTCTTTTGGAAACAATGGTTCTGGCGGTGGTCAGTCAAAATCTCGAAAAAAAAATCTCGAATGCCAATAAGGTCGAAAAAAAAATCTCAAAAAAAAAAAAAGTCGAATTACTCCTTTTTTAATTATATATTTATTTTGGGGTCCGAGATGAAAAAACAAATGGCTTATAAAAAAAAAAAAAAAAAAAGGGGTTGGGGAGGGGAACCCCCCCATTTCGAATAAAAAACAGCATAAAAAAAATTTGACTTTTTTTTTCAACCTTTTTTTGTTCGAGATTTTGACATTTGAGATTTTATATTCTGATTTTATCACTATAAACCGGTTCTGGCTCTAGGGGATGTCTGGGTAAATCGTCTGGTGAGGTGGGAGTACAAGTTGGAATTGATCTTCCCCGTTCCATCTGGTCTGATACAGACACCCCTTCCCAGGTGCCCAGTGAAGAGGTTAGCCATGCGACAGGCACTGAGGGACTTTCACTCCAAGAGGGTCCTTCACTGTGTGCCTCGATCAGAAAGGAGTCTGGGGGCTTACTTCATTGTTTTCCTGGTGCCCAAACCTTCGGGCCCTTCCACCTGATTATCAACCTCAAGGTCTTGAACGGACACATACTGACTCAGAAATTCAAGATGGAGTATCTTCAGTGGGTCATTACTCTGGTAAAGGACCTTCCTGGTTTCCCTGGATCTTCAGGACACCTACCTACACCTTCCCATTTGATCTGCACGTCAGAGTTTTCTCAGGTTTGCGGTGGGCAAGGATCATTTCCAGTTCTGGACCTTGCCCTTTGGTCGGAAGTCGGCGCCCTAGTTCTTTACCAAGGTTCTGGGGCTGGTCATCACTGCTCTGTACCTCCAGGGGATTCAGGTGAACCAGGGTAAAGGATCTCTTTAAGACGAGGTGGCGCTCTTATGGGAAGGATGGGGATGCAGAAATTACTCAAACACCAATAATAAGGTTGAATCAAGAAGTTGGCAAGATGTACGCTGTTTTAATAACAATTATCTAAAACAGGGAGTACAACAAACATCAGCAGATGTCACACATCATAATCTCCACGCATTTCATAAAAAAACATACTTATATACTAAATATTCATCATCATTGACACCATACTACGTGGCAACTTGTACAATTTATGTGGGGCTGTGATAGGGTAACATGGAACATCTACATATACTTTCTATGGGGGTGAAGTTATGATTGGGTCTCTACTGTCAGGTGGGCACCTAAGCCCTCCGCGAGTGCAAGTCATCTACATCGTCACAAAATGTACGAGGATCAATTTGTTCTCAAACTATAGGGCTCTTTTCTACATGGCCCTCTATAATTGGTTGGCACACTTGCACCCTTCTAGAATATTCCACTCGCTAGCAGCGCACAAGTTGTCAACCCAGTTGCTGGTGGGCTGGTCTTGACCATAGCTTCCCACCCAATTAGCCTGACATCCATCATCACTCTTATTCTGTGTCAGACAAATAGCCTTTGACAATAGCCTTGTAGGCTTCACAACTCCTGAGAATATTAGATAGTATGGTTATACTCACATCTGTTTGCCTCAATGTCATCTACTAGAGTCTATTTCCATCTTGGTCACATGTCTGAAGATCACACTTCTAAATTCAATTCTGTATTTAATGGTATTAAACAAATAAAACTTGGCACTCATGTGCTCAGCTGCACATTGGCAGGAGTTGGGCTCATTCTTTGTATTAATTGTATCCTTTGAATAGACAACCAGTTCTAGGCTGCCCTATCCTTCTTGACACTGGCCCAGACAAGCCTCCTTGATTCTCTTTTGCTTGTTAGTCACTGTTTATCAACTGCCACACACTTTCAGACTTTTTAATTCATGGGATCCCAGTTTGCTCAAAACACGATGTGGTACATCCAGATTTTTTATACTTCATATATGTACCTTGACGTTTCTTATGCACCATATTTACCTTGGCAGCACCGCCTGCAATCTATATACTATATATAGCTAGCTTCCACGATCCCTTAGACTGTTTGCATTACTGGCTCTGTACAATTGTAAAACGGCTTGCCTTTTCTTCCGTGCTCCAGACATATGTAATCTTCATCTTGCACATAACAGGTCACTCGATTATTTTACTTCGTCATCAGGTTCCATATGTTCTCTTTACACTCTCCACTACTACCTTTTCTCAGTGTGTCATGTTACGTGTTGTGATGTCACTAGTCTGCTCTTTCATTCATTTTATCGTGTTCTTCAGGGATCTTCCCTAGGAGACTATCAGCTCTTCGTGGACACATAAATAATGGCTTCCTCAATGGGTATTTTCCTTCAAAGGCTGATCGTGTTATTGGCATCATTACAGGTGTCACCCTTGTTGCTACCTCTGGCTTCCAACATATAGGTAGGTTAGGGGTATGTCTGGTAGAGGTTTTTGGCTCCTCCTCTATACAGGTGTTCCCGTACCTTGATGACTGGCTCCTGAACACTCGGTTGAGAGATCTTCTTCTGCAACACTTGGAGTCTACTTGTGCCCTACTGACCTCGCTGGGGTTTCTCATACACCGGACAAAGTATCATCTGCAGCCCTTGCACGAGCTTCAGTTCATTGGGGCCAGGTTTTGGACTGCTGGGGGTGTGTTCTTCTTCCCCTTGTCAGGGCTCAGAGGCTGCAGGACTGCCTGGTCCATCTTCTGGCTCGGGAGTCGGCTCCAGCCAGGGACTTTCTTCTGTCTCAATGGTACATGGTGGTGTGTTTCCTGGGCATGACTTCACCTACATCCCCTGTTGCTCCACCTCTACAAGTTCTGGAAGGAGTCATCTCTGGACTTCGAGGCTCCTATCCCTGTGTGTCGCTCTATCAGGGACCGGCTATGGTGGTGGCTGGACCGGGGCCAATCTCTTTGTGGGGTTCCTGCTTTGTTTGCCCTCTCCAATCACTATTAGCACAGATGTCAGCTTTATAGGGTGTGGACGGTGGCACTGGGTTGGGAACGGCTGAAGAGGTGCTCCAGGAGTGACACGGCCAGGTCCTCCAACTGGAGGGAACTCTCAGTGGCCTTCAGGGCTCTGAAGTCTTTTTGCCTGGTCTTGGAGGGGCAGACTGTTCTTCTACACCATGCCTCTCAGTCTCAGGCTTTGGGGTCTCTTGCTCTTCTCCTCTGTACTTGGGTGGAGTCTCATCTTCAGTCGTTGTCTGCATATTACATCAGGGACCGGGACAATGTAGTGGTGTATCGACTCAGCCGAGTGTTACCCTCTGAGGTGTGGGTGCTGCAGGAGGTGTTCTTTCAGAGGATCTGCAGTGTTCTGGGGACTCCTTGGGTGGATTTGTTTGCCTCTCCCCTGTCTGCAAAAGTCTCCCAATTTTTCTCCAGGTTCTCCTCTCCAGACCGGGTGGGGGGGTGTATGACCTGACCTCCCCGTGGCTGCAGCGGCTCCTGTATGCCTTTCCCCCATTCCCCTCATTCAGAAGTTCTTACTGTGCATCTGGGACTCTTGGTCGGTGTCTTCGTTACTTCACTTTGGCCTCACAGGTACTGGTTTCCCTTTCTCCTGAACTTGTCTGCGTCTCCCATGCTGCCTCTCTCTGGGTGTCTGGAGCCGGTGGCGGGCCCCTTGGGGTGAAGGGTCCCAAGAATTTGGTCTGGGGGGCTTGGTGACTGAAAAGGCATGCCTAGTTTCTGGGGGGCTCTCTGATGAGGTGGTTTCTCACATTCAGGGGGGCCGGCTTACTTAAACCTTGAGGGCCTACGAGAGGCACTGTGGGCACTTCATGTCCTAGTGTCTGATTCATGGCAGTACCTCCTCCCTGGGTTCAGGGGCTCCTGTGCTGCAGTTTCCTCTGGATGGGTTTAACTTGGGTCTCAGTGGGCCGCGATCCTCTCCTTTGGGGGTCTGGATGTGGGTGGTCACCCTTTGGTGGGTCGGCTTCTCCATAGTTTCTTTCTTGCCCGGCCTGTCGCTGTTTCTGGATTGCCCTCCTGGGATATCCCACTGGTCCTTCGGGCTCTGCTGTCTTCTCCCTTTTTTGCCTTTGCAGGAGGTTGCCCTTCAGGTCCTTACATTAAAAGTGGTTTTCCTGGTGGCTATCACTTCGGCTCTGCGGTTGGGGGAGCTTGGTGCCCTCTCCTGTGAGGCACCCTAGATGGTGGTTTCCTTGATGCGTTTTTTCTTAAGTGCCATCCATCCTTTCTTCATAATGTGATTTCTAGGTTTCATGTTGCCCATCAGATCATTCTTCCTTCCTTCTTTCCCTCACTCTCCTCCCCGGAGGAGGCTTATTGGGCTGCTCTTGATGTGCGTTGGGCGGTTATGCTCTACTTGGACTGCACTAGGGCCTTTCGTTCCTCTCCTAGCCTCTTTGTTACCTTTGGGAGGGCCGTCCCTATGAGGAAGGTGTCTTTGCCCATCATCAGCTTTGGCTCTGGGATGCTTAGTTTGGCTAACTCCTCTGTGGGGTCTCCCCTTCCGCCTCGAGTGCAGGGCAGGTCCACACGAGGGATGGCTGACTCCTGGGATGAAGCGTGTTGTGTTCCTTTTCAAGACATTTGCCGCAATGCCACCTTATCTGATTCAAACACTTTCATTAACCACTATCGTTTGAATCTTCACCGCCAGGAGGCGGGTGCGTATGGGGCAGTAGTTTTGAGTGTGGTGCTCTTGTGAAATCCTTTGTTGCTGCTGTCGGGCTATGTGTATTTCAATAAATTGGTGTTGGTCAGGTTGCATTTCCATTTGCCTTCTGGTGTTTTTATTTGCGCTCAGCCCATTTTTTCTGGATTTGGCAAGCCTCATTGATAAGTGCTGGGATGAGGAAGAGTGGACATGGAGGTAACGTTCAGATTACTTACAGATAATCTTCATTACTCCTAGTCCTTCTCTTCCGCGCCCCAGCAAAAGTTTTCCACCTCAACCTTCCCAGGGTTAAATTGGCCTATTGAACAATGTTACGTACTGTTGAGTCTCGGGGAAGGCAGGCTTTTATGCCCAGAGGCGGGAGCTGGAGGGGGCCGTGCCTGAAGGATTTAGAAGTAGAAAGAGGGTTCCTGTAAAGATATCGACACCTCAATGAAAAGTGCTGGGACGAGGGAGAGAAGGACTAGGAGTAACATAGTTTACTTAAGCAATATGCCCCGAGCGGCGAGGGCATTACTGACTCAGGTAATGCCCCCGCCGTGAGAGGGATATAGCTATTAGTAGCTCAGCCCGCAATATCTGCGTGACCAAGGCACTAAAAGCATTTTTTTCTGTCCCGAAACGATGCACCATTTCGGGACAGAAAAAAAAGACCAAGAAAATGGACACCGGGAAAGGCAAAACGGAGTCCATTTTCCCTTTCCTTGGCGCCCACCGGGAGCAGACGCGCTGGGATCATAAATGTTCCCAGCCCGTCTGTTGCCGAAAGAAGACAACTAAGAAGGTAAGTGGGATTGTGAGGGCGGAAGGGAGGGAGGGGGGAGAAATAAAAAATAAAAAAACGTACCAGGGTCCCCGGCAGGGGATGATGAAAGCCTCCAGTCGTGGAGGCGCGGAGTGGTGATGGCCCCACTCCAAGTCTCCACGTGGCTGCAGGCTGCCATCGTCCCCCACCAGGGACAATGGAGCAAGAATGTAAGTGGGGTGTGGTGGGGAGGACAGGGAGGAGGGAGGAAAGGGGAAGGAAAAAAAGAAAAAAGGCCTTCCTGAGTCCCCGGCGGGGAGCGAAGGCAGACTCTCAGCCGTGGGGAGGCTACGGAGCCGGGATGGCCCCACTTCGAGCCTCTTCATTGGCTGAGGGGCTGCCACGCCCCCCACCGGGGACAATGGCAGTGCAATCCCGACTGAGGGCCAGGGGGAAACCGAGGTATTCCCGGCCAGGTAATGCCTCGGCGAGGGCCAATCAGAATACTTGTTTAATTCTGATTGCGCCCTTGCTGGGTACTAATGGTAAGTAATCTGAGCATCATGTGGTATGGTCAATAGAGTAAACAATCCATTGGCCAGGAGACCAATGCCATTAAACCCTACTTATCCACCCCCAACCGCTTGGCCATAGCTATAGCAACTATAGGAGCCAAACTCGATTATTGCAATGCCCTTCTAGCTGGCACCTCCGCCAAAAACATTCACAGACTGCAAACCACACAAAACAATGCCCTCAGAGCCTTCATGAGCATCCCTAGAAGAGACCATATATCCCACGCCAGACGTGAAGCACGGTGGCTCCAGGTCAAAGACCGTATTACTCTGAAAATCCTCACCATCACTCACAGGTGCATCAACAAAACCGATCCAGCATACCTATCTGAAGCAATATCAAGGACCACATGCACTCGCCCCACCAGAGCTCAGTACACCAACCAGCTACACATACTACGCATAAAGAGAGCCACAGCGGGAAGTCTAGGCTTCTCCTATATTGCACCGAAACTCTGGAACTCACTCCCTGCCACCCATAGAGCTGAAACTTCCATCTCTGTCTTCCGCAACAACCTCAAGGGCACTCTCCTCAATTAGCAAGTGGAGGACTGCCTCCTCCACTTCTGCCATGTATATTGTAATATAACACAAATGTAATATAACTATATTGTAACCTGTATATATACTGCTAATGACTATGTAACTATATTGCAACCTGTATATATATTGCTAATGACCATGTAACTAAGTAACTAAGCTTTGTACTGTAACAAGTGCCACAATGTCCTTGGGCTGTTGTGCGCTATATAAATACGAATAAAACAAACAAACAAACCACAGCAACACTTAGTAATGTGGAACATCTATAACTAGATTGTGGTATCTGTTTAGGACTTCATTAATATAGTTACTTATTTATTACAAAGATTAAGTAACTCTGAAAAATGTCTCCTGACTGGTATGTGGAATGGATTGTAATTTTCCAAGTCTGACATTACCCCATTTAGACCGAAAATTGCAAACTTTTTAATTAATCCCACCGGGATACATCCAGTCTCTAATAATTAAGAGCATTTTTATAAAAGGTGTAAGAGCCGAAAGAACCAAACAGTGCATCATTGTGAACAGTGCTAGGTGTGTCCTGTCAGTGTTCAGCAATTAAGCCCTAGATGCAACCTGCAGAACGCGAGCTGGCACTGTTTCTCCCCCATCATTCTCCAGCTTGCAATGAAGGGGTCTTTGGTGTGAAGGTAGGCCAAGAGAGAGTTATATTCTAAACCAGCGGTCATACACAGCGACATGGACATGCTACTCTCATATTGACTTTGTTTTGTAAATGCATGGATGCTTTACCTGTCACCAAGCAACATACATTTCTGAAGGGCTGCATTTTTGCTGGTTCTAGAACTCCACTGGTATCAGAAAAGGGGTGAGAAATCACAGGTTTGTATGAACAAAAAGTAAATATTGTATTCACTCTGCGGGTATGAACAGATCTTTGTTTCAATACATGATAAAACGATGTTCACCATGGGAACAGTCATTATTGTGTGTTAATTAACCACCATTTTTTTTTTTCAAATGCTTTGTACTAGAAGGGTTTCTGTACGTGTTTGTTTGGAGTTGTGAACAGTGGCGGCTGGTGAGTTTGAAAGATGGTGCGGCGTACATTTCCCGGGGCAAATTTGTGAGCGAGCGAGCGCAGTGAACGAGCCCACACCACACCAAGGGGGTGTGGCAGGGTTCTCCCCCTGCAAAATCTTTGGAGAAATGGCTTCCAAATTGTGCAATTTACTGTCCAAACCCACCGAAATATGACAAAAAGTATTAGGTTTTACATACTAATGGTGGTACATTATTCTTATGTGTGCAAGTGTGGTGGTGCATTTTACAGCAGCTTGTATTGAGAATAGCTGGTACTATGGTGTAATCATAAAGAAATTCATTATATAGATAGCCAGTAATGATGAAAAAATATAATTGTGTCATGCTGTTACTTGCATGCATATGCATTCATCCTCTTACTAAGGTGGGATTTTAGGCATTTTCTGAAAGGGGAGAAACTAAGCTAAAATATTACTTTTTAACCAGTTAATGCCTTCATGAAGTGACCGCCACACGCAGGAACGTGACTGCAGGCCCTCACCCACGCTACCGTGGCTTCGTTTTCAGTGTAACTGCTGGGTCCGCTGACTAAAATACTAATGTGGACAAGTGGGTTCATTGACAATATAGCAGTACCACCAGTATTGTATTTGTACAGCTAGGGAGGAAGGGCATATGAGGAAGGACAGACAGCTTGTAGGTGTTGATTGGTTATTTACCCACCCAATGACTTGCCATGACCAAGCAAATCCCTATGGCCATTACTACGCACTTTCTGCCCTTCCCCGTGCAAAACACATTCTCCTGGGAACTCTTTGAGCTAGCTTTATCAAGCATTACCATCAAACGCAGCTTGCCAGTGTTTTTTTTAAAACAGTCTTTTGAGAGTTAATTACTTAGTTGGAGCTGTAAACGTACTACTGGTGTTATACAAATGTTGTAACCAGGTCTGCCTTCAGTGACTCCATTTAGAAGCACTATTTGACATTCACTGAACTCCTGTTAAAAATAAGCACTGACAAAGCCAATAGTATTGGCTTGTGTATTAGTATTAGGCATTTGCCTGGCACTGCTATTAGAATCCCAGGTACTAGCTGCACCATTTTGTACCTGCCACCATCAACGGGCAGTTAATGCTACTATGGAAGTGCCTTTTTCCTATGCCTACATAAAAGTCCAAACTGTTGGCATTGCCAAATGCCAACGCTTGTTTTTAAAAGAATTGTCACAATCACCATAATGTTTCTTGAAAAGAAAACAACATGCACATGTTGCTTTTTGCGCATACATGAACCAGTCGAAAAAAAACAGCGTCATTGTTTAGTATGTATGATTGCCTGTAAAAGCAGATTCACAGAAGGAAAACAATTTGAAGTAATGTGATGCAGGCAGGCTAACCAAAAGTGTGTTCTAAAACACGGTTTACAGTGAACCATCACAGCACCATCCCTCCAGCCAATGCCAATCCAGCGCCATCACTCCAGCTAATGCCAATCCAGCACCATCACTCCAGCTATTGCCAATCCAGCGCCATCACTCCAGCCAATGCCAATCCAGCGCCATCACTCCAGCCAATGTTAAATGCACTGAACACGTTTCTCTCCGTGACGACCTATAGTTCCTCAGCTGCAGTCACTTTTCACTCCCCAACATAATGGTCAACACTGGACCGTAAATATTTGTTTTAGTGCTATTATTTTTTTTTATGCTCACGCCATGTCCAGTGACCCTTAGCTCAGTGAGATCAGTAGATGCAGGGCGTTTAACGTGTGGAGTGGCTGTTGCATATGGCTCTGCAGCCCGCACACTAGCCCACCACGCTACCGTATTGCCTTACTTATTGTGAGCTGTTTCAAATTAATCACAATTGTGACGTCCTTTGGCAGCTCTCCCCATCAGTAAATTGTGATAACACACACACAGAGCAACACACCTCAAAGCAGCACAGTGTTCCAGGCAGTGCACAGCACCGTTGAGGACTATTAATTAAAGGCAGCCTGCCATCCGGCCAAGCGCCTAAACAAAACAAAACATGTTTTCCTTCGGTGCCATCCTAGTACATCATTTGATGCAAAAACTACTTTAAAGAAAATGGGAACAATATCACACTCAAAATGCTTCCCGGCCTTCAAAAGGGAATTCAGCTTGACACTGTTACGGAACATTACCCAGAACTAATCAACTATATATGGCATGGCACCATATATAAGTGCGAGATTGCAGTAGGCCGCGCAGGCGTGCCTACTGTAATCTCGCCCTTTAGGCCGACTGCCGAAACAAAGAGGGGCATTAAATATGCTAACGTAAACGTTAGCATATTTAATGCACCACAACAGGACAGGAGTAGAGAGGCGACTGCGAGTTTGTTACTTACAGTTGGCGCTTTACGAGGGTTAGGTACGTAGCGATCTAAGCCACGGCGCACGTCCACGCTCCACCAAGTCAACACACTAAGTAAAAACATGCACAACGCGCGCCCGTCCCCACCCATACTCATATTTGCCATTGGCTGGGAAACAGGCACCCAGTCAGCAAAATTGAACAGAGTTTAGGGAGGATAGGGTGGAGAGTAAAGAAAGGAGGTTAGCAGAGGAGAGGAAGAGAGAAGGAGGAAGAGAAAAGGAGTGGAAAATATGCACTCGAATAAAACGTTTGGTCACTATCTGCAAAGTCCCCTCAATACCTCTTTATTGTGATTGCTTGTCATGTAGATTTGAAAATCGCTGCATTTGCAATGTGCAGCACCAACCCACGTGTTGCACCATGAAGCCGTGTCAGTATTGCTTCCTGATCTGCCCATCTCTGATCCTGCGATTTTGCCACCTATCCAAAACACATAGGAAACCACTCAGGAAGCAGAATGGGATCATTTGCATACATAACCACATAGTCCCAACATGCAGTCTCACTTTAGGAACCTCGATGCAGCGAAGCGCAGCAGCAGCCAGCCTCGTTTTATATAAAAAAAGATTGTGTGCAATTTGAAATGTTGACAAGGGCAAGGGACATCGGAGGAGCAAATTCGCTTTATTGCACCCTCTTCCCTCTCAGTTTCTGCCGTTATGTGTCACTAAGTCCAGCGGTCTCTCTCTTTCTCCATTTTACCTGAATGCGAGATGGCGGTTGGCCCATGACACTGATCACCTGACAGTAATAACGTGCAGACTCTTTACGTGCCAGGGCTGATCACGATGCAGGGACTGGAGCCCGCCCATAATTCTGTGTGACATTGATTACGCTATCAATCCCACAAAGCGTTCCCTGTTTGTACATTGTCGTAATTGTTTATTCATTTATAGAGCGCCAGAGGTGTAGCCAGGGTTGTTTAATGAGTGGGGCCTGAAGCTAATGTAGTTGGGCCCACTGCAAAAACACTGACATCTGTAAATGCCCACACAGCTATGCTGAGTGGGCATTTATAGATGTTGGGTGGACCTGGCCCGCTCAGGCCCTATTCTGTCTACGCCTCTGTAGGGCGCACCAGGCCCGTGGGCATCTGGAGACTTTAAGGTTACATTTTTCCATAGGTCAAGCATAATACAGGAATACAGATAGAAAGTTCTATTATAGCTTGCATACTTTCGTAAACAGAAGACAAAGAAACAAAAATATACAGGTAAAAATATTGTTTCAGCAATGTACAAATTAACAGTAGATAATATACATTAACTGCAGTTTCTTACATAATTAAAGTCTGCAGGCTTGAGTTCAGGGAACACTTGCACATGGGGTCACAGATCTCGGGAGTGCAACCACCTTTTGACGTTAGTCTTGAAGGAGTGGAAGGGAGATGTGGCCCTTAGTGAGTCAGGGATGGAGTTCCATAGTTGCGCAGCCAACACTGGAAAGCTAGCACCTCCTGTCTTTTTTTGTTTGAAGCTAGGTATTCTTAGGTAGTTGGATTGTGCTTTTCTGATAGGTCGCTCTGAGGTGTGTTTAGTGAATCTGTCAGTGAGGTAGAGTGGGGCCTTATTGGAAAGACAGTTGTGAGTTATGTCCACGGATTTTAGCTTGATTCTGTCGCTTATGGAGAGCCAGTTGGAGCGTCTCACGTAGGAGATGTGCTGTGTTTTGGGGATGCCTAATGCCGCTCTTACTGCATTGTTTTGGATAGTTTGGAGTTTATTGGTATTGCGTTTGCTAGAGCCTAGGTATAGGGCGTCGCAATTGTCAACCTTAGAGAGGATTAGGGCTCTTGCAATCGTGATGCAGCTTTCTGTTGACAAGAAAGGTTTACATGCGTAAATTAGTTTGCACGTATAGCTAGTGGCGGATGCTGTGGCGTTGATTTGTTTGTTAAGGTTGAGTGCGGAGTCCAGGTAGAAGCCGAGGGTCTTGACTTCCTTAGAGATTTTGATTTTGTTTCCATCGATGGAGACGGAATTGTATTGGTTGGAGAGTTTAGACAACCTATTGGGTGACTCCCCGATTAAAAGTTCTATCTTTTCATAGTTGAGGCATAGCCCGTGGGTGGCCATCCATGTTTGTATGATTAGGTAGATTTTGTTAATCATGGTTACATCTTTGTCATAGTCTCCTTGGATAGGGATGAGATACTGGGTGTCGTCAGCATAGTTGGTGTATGAGACACCCAGATTGTCAAGTATGTCAAAGAGCGGCTTTGTAGAAATATTGTACAGTTTTGGGGAGACACAAGAGCCCTGTGGTACACTGCATGTAATATGTACATGGTCTGCCACAGAGGAAGGCGAGAAGACTCTCATGGATCTGTTATCCAAAAAGGAGTTTATCCATGTAGTAGCTTCTTTGGAGAAGTGTGCAGATGTTTTGAGGTGGTTGCATAGGACATTGTGGTCGACCAGGTCAAACATGGCGGATAAGTCCAGGTGGAGAAGAATGGAGGCTTCTCCTTTGTCTTTCCGATCGTCTAATTGATTCTTCAGGTCAATGAGGGCAGTCTCTGTCCCGTGTCTAGGCCTGAAGCCGGATTGTCGAGTGTCCAAAAGGTTGTTGATCTCCAGATAAGCTTGGATCTGGAGATAGGCGGCTTTGTCAAGGATTTTAAGCAGAAAAGGTACGGTTGTGATAGGCCTGTAGTTGGTGGGAATGCTGGGGTCTAAATTTGTTTTTTTTGAAGGGGTAGAACCCAGGCGTCTTTGAGATTGGTGGGTACTGAGCAGGATTTGAAGGATGAGTTAATTAATATGGAGATGAGAGGAGCTAAGACTTAGCGGCCTCTTTAATAGGTGCTGGACAAGTGTCCCCTAGGCATTTCGAGGGTTTGAGGGAGCTGATGATCTTTTCAGTCTCAACGGTAGAGATAGAGGTAAATATAAAGTGGTGACTAGGTCTGATTTGTTTGATGGCAGTTTCTCGCAAAATGATTTCTTGAGTTTCTAGGACAATCTTCTGAAGTGAGTCTTTCTTATAGATAATTTTCCCTTGGAGCATGGTAATTTTATGGCAGAGGGTGTCTTGGATGTCGGTGCACCAAGATTTGCTTTTGGTGCAGGAGTCCCTGGGAATGACTGGGGATAACAATACCCTTAGGATAGAGAAGATTTCTATAGTAATTGAGCTGGCTTTTTTTGTTCTTACGTTGAAGGTGTCTTTTTTAGTTTTAATGATGTCCTTTTTGTACTTGTCGGTCAAGGAGGTGAGTAGGTATTTGTTCTGATCAGTCGGCTGTTTTTCCAAATGGTCTCTGCATGTCTCTTCTCTTTTCGCAGATCTTTTACGCTGTGAGTAAACTACGAGTAAGATGAGCTATGGGTTTCTGTTTACTTGGTTTAAGTGGTGCTATAGAGTCGATAGCAGAGTTGATGGCGTGCATCTCGGGCAAGTACCGAGTTAAGTACCGCTTGGCCACAGTGTTTTGCTACTTTCCTCTGCCTTGCTTTTCGAATTGCCACCTGCTATCTGCTATCTTTGGTGTTTTCCTCCTGCCAACGGAGAAGTGCAAGAGTAAACAAAAGGTGACGTCTCTTTGTACTTTGCATCGTGCTCGTCATGAGCTCATCCCTGAACATTTGCATGAACATTAGCTGATGCCTACTGACGCCATTGTGTATTAATTTTCTAGAGTGATTGACAATTTCACTTGGCCCGCCTCTGTCATTCTGGGATTGGTCTGCTATTCCTCAATCTCATTGGAATTGTATATGAACTGAACGTATGCGCATCGCGCGTGCGCATCTCGGGCAAGTACCAAGTGAAGTACCGCTTGGCCGCTTAGCCGAGTGGCCCGCAGCCAGAGGGCGGCAAAAGTAATTTTATTTTACTCTATTTTTTTCCCCCTTTTTTGACCAGGCAAAAAAGAGTTAATAGTGTCATGATTTTGTTTTGTTAGTACCTTGACAACATGAATGTTCGTGGGAGATTGTATTCTTTGAAATCTGACATGCCGACAGTGGTCGGTACATGTAACAATCTGGCAAAAATGCTAACCTCAAACAAAGTGCATGTATCACACAAATCGATTATTCTTAACTCTTTGCCTGGTTTGCACGTTGGCGGTGTTACTGCTATGTTTCAACCCCAGGGGATGTCCACCCCAAAACATTCCAATATGGGGGAAAGACAGACTACTAATGTGGCCAGCACCCGAGCTGAGGTTGATTTATCCAAATTTGAGTCTTATGTAGAGGGTGCAGGTGGCCCTAGGATCCCAAAAGTACTATCAGACAACACAATGTTGGCCTCGCCCTGTCCCATTCCGACTTGTAACTGGGGGCACCAGTCCTCCAGTGTTTTGTCAACAGTGTCATCAATGGCAAGTATAGATAAACAGGAGGTCTCTTTATATGCTAGTCAACGTGAATCTCCAATATCTATTCGCAATTCACAAAATACTTTGAGGAGTGTAGCTGTTGATGACTCCTCATACAATGGTCAATCCATTTCTGCGGTCTCATTTGTTTAGCCCACCCCGCGCCGCACAATGGCAAGACCGTTGGCAGATAACACAGAAACCCACTCCCCGTTGCTTCAAACAGCATTAGCCGCTATCAACACTACTCTCTTGACTCTCTTTAAATTATTTGAAACCCTGCATACTAAATTGTCCAAGCAAGAGTCAAAAGTAGACGCTTTGTTGAACTGGTTTAAAAAAATGGACAATTGGCCCAAATGCCCTGGATAAATTCCTGCCCAAACTGAAAGAATTAAGTCAAATACACCTCTTGGGATGCAAACTGATTCCTCCTGGGAGGGTGGGGGGTGGGCAGACGGAAACCCAGACCGCACTCCCAGCGATTGCCCATATAATTATGCCACCAATGGATGGTGGACCTGTTCCACGCCCACCGGTAGCTAATACTTCTTGGGTTAGTATGCTGGATTCTCCAGATTTAAGAGATGTTGTAGACTGTGACTTACTGCAATCTTCAGTAAGGGTTGACCCAACACTCAGAGACATCCAAAACGACCACAAAAAAAGAGTGTAAGAACAATGGCACAAAAACACCCAAACAATATGCCATCTGTAAGAACTGTGAAACCCTCCTTAAGTTTTTTCTTTAAAAAAATCACATTAATTAAAACTAACGTGACTGATGCCCAAAATTGCAATCACTTAGTAACAGAACAAGTGACCACTGCGCTGCTGGCAACTGATTGTCTGGCTCCCTGTACTCATCCACTGACACAGAGCCATTGGATGATTTGATGGACGAGATTAATCGTAATGGACATGCGATCACACGAGCAGCCACAAACCCCCAGATAAACCTGGTGCCCGCAATCAAACTTAATGAAGCACCAAGCACAAAAGAGCCAGGCGAGCAAAGAGCATTAATGCTTACTGAATTGCATAAATCAGTGGACACGTATTTGGATGATCGTGTACAGAGTAGGAATGTTGAACATGCCGATTGTGTGAATACGCAGGTGTTTACAAAGCCCCAGATAAATCTGGTGCCTGTAATTAAACTAAATGAGGTGCATTGCACAAATGAATCAGATGGGCAAAGATCTTTAATCCTAATCGAATTACGTAAAGCAGTGGACACTTATTTGGTTGAAGGTGTACAGGATATGAATGTTGAACAGAATAAATTTGTGTCTGGTCCACAGGTTAAGTCTGTATCTTGGGCCAGCACAGTGGATGGGTGTATGTACTCACCGAAAAGATCAGACAATAACCGATAGAATGCATTCCAAAACCCTATTGCACAAAAAGTTGACACTTCTAATTGCAGATCCGCATCATATAATACCTTTTCAAATAACAGCAGCATACCAAGCATTAGTACCAATGTTTCACGACATTCACTCTCCTAGCAGTCAGACTGCCACTCATTAATTTTGAAATGCCGGGAGGGTCCCTATGCCTCATACAATCTGAACAGACAAAGCATTCTAAACATTTTTGGTGATGTCGTGGATCTGGAAGATCTAGTATCACGTGACATCACGCAAGTTGAATGTCTTTCAGACACTGTTACTTCTATTGTGAGACTGTGGATACCCTCGGGTGTAGTATTAAATGCAATATAGAAGACGAAAATGGTCTTGTTCGAAATGGGGTTCCTAATTGCTCAGGGCCCAGAACGCATAACACTGCGAGCTGAGTCAAACGGACTACAAGATAAGATCTATGTAAGCTCGCGTGACTATGCCTATTCTGGAGCGAATCACACTTCTAAAAATTAACCATTAAGAGCTACTCAGCCGTCTTTATTCAGTGTAGCGTGTTGGAATTCACGCGGCCATTCCCATCTGCAAGCCTCAATTAATTCATTTCTGGAGCAATATGACATAATTGCACTACAGGGACATGGTACACCGAGTCTCCTGCATGGAACAATTATGATGTGGTTCTGTTGCCAGCAAGAGCTGGCTTGCGTGGCCGTCCCTCTTCCGGGCTTTTAGTAGCGATAAATAAAAAGCATGGTCTTGAAATTGAAGCATGGAGAAACATCAGTATCTACATACAATTGGTGAAAATCACGTGCTTACATCACGTGATTGCATTTATAAATGTATACCGCAACCCGGGTAGTTTAACAGATGAAGCCTTTTATCAAGGCTTGACCAAACTACTAGATTTGACAGCACTAGCTGAGGGAATCACGGAGACCATATTAGTCGGGGATATCGATTTAGATTGCCTATCTACTAGCACAAAACGTAAGATGAAAGATGTTTCAACTTGGTCCAATTTCATGAGTGACAGAAACTTTTGCATGGTAAATCGTGCTGTAGAGGGAGATATACCATCAAGACACACATGGCATCGTGAAGCAAGTCATAGTACGATTGACTACATATATGTAGAGCAATAATTGTTTGACAACATTTCTTCATTCAAAGTTATCCCCCAATCACACAGTGATCATCAATTTTTATCACTGCATTTCCACTGGACTACGGAAAACTTAGGTCGTGAGGGGATGAGACAACAGTTTGTTGTTAACAATTCAAAAGCTCGACTTACATGGTCTTGTAACAACCTGTTGAAATTCTCAAAAGTAATAAACTTGTCAGTGAAGTCCGATAAACTAATCCATTACACCGATTTAAGGGAGCCGTTTAGAAATACGATTGCTCCTAGTCAAAACAGAAGAAATCATAGCCATTCTTTTGATCTTGAAATTAAAGCATGCAAAGCACAATATCGTAAAGAAAGAAAGTTTATAATGGCTACGAATCTGATTAATCCTTTTCAAACTCTAAGAACAGCTAAATGTAAATATCTAAAATGGATACATAGCCGTCGCTCTTTAGTCTATCAACAAGATAGTGAAGAAATGCTAAAAACCTTGGGTTCCGTACAGATCCGAATCAAGCACATGCCCAAATGCATGCTGTTCTGGAAGAGGCATGGATTGACCACTGTACAACCTTGTACAAAGATCCAGATTTCAGAGCCAACGATTACATCAGACAATCAACATTTAAGTGGGACATCCAATGCTCGCCAGCACTTCTGGAAGAGCAAATAAAAAAACTAAGCTCTTCTAGGGCTGCAGGTCCAGATGGGCTACACAATGCTTCATTTAAAGAAGACCCAAGCTATTGGGCTTATATTATTTATGTCATCTTTAAAGAAGATATGACAAGACGCTTGTTACCAGCGTCCTGGACAACATCAGTTAATGTCCCCATATATAAAAAGGGCGATCGCACCAACCCGAAAAATTATCGCCCAATCGCGTTATTGGATGCCTCTAGAAAACTCTTTGCAAAACTAATTCTAGGGGAATTCAATGCATGGACAAAATCAATTGGTTTAAGGGATCCACAACAAACTCGATCTGTGGCAGGATTAGGCACAAATGTCAATCTTCTGTCATTAAATGCCATAAAAACTCATTGCAATGCCACTAAGCAATCTGTATTTTTCGCCTTCGTGGACTTACACGCGGCATTCGATTCGGTATCCAGTGTTCTCCTCATGGCCAAATTGAAAAGGGATGGCTGTCCCCATGCCCTACAGGATATTATCCCTGCATTTCATGTGGATACATCCATCCGTATATGGCTCACTCTAGAAGGCTTACTATCAGCCCCCATTTTGACAGCTCGTGGCCTTAAACAGGGCTGCCTTCTAGCATCAGCAATCTTTAATTTAATTACTTTATTCAAGATCTCCGTTATTCCTTTCTGCATATAATATCTGATGCACCGATCCTTAGTGGTGCTAAAATTACAACTCTAACTTATGCAGATGATATAGTCCTCATCCATCTCGAAAACCCTGATGGGATTGCAGAATTTGCTTTGTGCATTTAGCTCTTACTTGGGAACGAACCAACTAGTCATCAGCCTCAATAAAACACAAATTGTGACATATGTAACCAATGACAACAAAAGGAATACATTCAGGTGGACTTTAAATCAATCCATACTAGAGGTTGTTAATAAATATACCTATTTGGGCATGGTTTTTGAAGGTATAACAAATCCAGGGGGCCAAATGGAGAGCATGGAAGTGAAGTTGAACACAGCCATATCGCAGGCGAAAATTGTATAGCACCGATATGGCAAATTCTCGGTTAAACCACCCATTATCTTTTGGAATATGAAAGCTATTCCAATTATCTTATACTGCTTAGAAACCTTGCCAAGTTGGCAAATACCTAAATTGGAAAGAATGGAAGCCAAATTTTGGAGGTCAGTACTTTGTTTGCTTCAGTGTGTACCAGGGGCGTGTCTGCGTTATGAACTAGGGTTAATTTCTCTACATGCTATCTATTTGTGGCGACTCTGTTTTTTGTTTCGCAAATGCCTGGTCGCAAACCATCAGTCGAACATGTTACAAGTAATTGCTAAATACATGTTCTTTTCAAACAGCAAATTTGCAAAATGTTGGGTTGAGAAAACAATTTCTTGTCTAGCCGACGCAATTGTTTCGATTAATATGGTGGTGACAACCAGTAAAAACTCTAATTTATCAGTTTGACTGGATCACCACGAGAAGTCTGTGTCTTAAATACCACCAGATCTGTAAGTATAGATTCTGGCCCAAAAAAATCAAAATGACAGAATCTTATCTCCTGAGGTAGCTTTCTGTTGCGTTCAGATCAGCATTCTTGAGAGTGCGTTTTGGTTTATGGGCCACGCGACAAGTACAAGTTAGAAGACTTCAGAGTCCTCAGAACATAGAGTTTTGCAGATTTTGTGGTGTAATAAACACAGTTGAATCATTGGAACATTTAGTATGTCAGTGTTGAGCATTAAACGTGGCAAAAACAACTCATTTTGTAATGTATCTTCTATTTTAAACCCTGTGGCGCAGGATCTGTGCTGGCCTTTTCTACTATGCTCTGGTAAAAGATCAGTACAAATAGCATTGGTAAATTTCCTGGAATCGTTGAATCTAGAAAATTCGACAATCCTTGATGAGGAGACAAATCTAAAAACAAATAAATTATAAGTGCAGAATACGTATTATTGCAAAAGCAAATTGTGGTCCTCTCCATGTACAGTTAATATTGCACATTAATTATGTATGTGTTCTAACTTACAAGTCGGATAAGCTGCCAACATTTTTTTTGTTTTTTTTATATAGGAAATAACCACATGAAATGGAATGCTAAAATGCATAAATGTTCCTTTTTTATAAAAAAAAAGGGGGGAAAGACAGGAGGTGTTAAATGCATGCTAAGTATTGTCTTACTTTTGCTAATTTTATTGACTGTGTTTCTATGTTTATTTATGCTTATTAACTGATTGATTAAATGCATTTCAGATTTTTTGTGTTTAACTTTAGGATTTAATTTGTATATTTTGAATTTTGTATATTGAAAAGTTGATTCATTTTTGCTAATTACAATAAAACATGTTTTTAAAAAATAAGTCAACCAGGTCCGTTGGGCTGGAAGTTAGGTACATAAGGTCAGCGATAGGGTGCATCAGGGGTAGGAGGTTGGGGACTGTTATATATTTTCTGTTTTTTGTTAAGGCAGGTGGGGCTTTGGGTCTGGCCGAGTTGGTTTGAGGACTGTCTTGAACAGTGAATGAGATCAGGTGGTGATCTGTCCACACACATTGTTCAGTGTTAGTTATGCTGGATAAGCAATTGATGTCTGCTATCCAGTCTAGACTGTGTGGGTCCATTCTTCTTGAGAGTGAGGCCTGCTTCTGTAATGGGGTTAGCTAGAATTGTGGCATTAGTATCGCTCGTATCATTTAAGCCTAGGTTAAAGCCACTGAGTAAAATAGTTTGGGAACCAGGTTTGGTGTTGGAATTAAGGAGGGTCGTAATGTCTTCTTCAAAGTTTCCTAGCGGTCCTGGTGGACGGTATATCAGATGCATGGAGATGGTGCTAGAAGCAGATAGTTGTAGTTTGACAGAGAGCAATTCAGCAGAAAGCAGAGGGTGGATTCAATTGCTTTTATGTCAAGGTTAGATTTGCAAATGAATGCTATGCCTCCGCCTTTAGAGGTTTCTCTGTCTTTTCTGATAATGGTGACATTTTCCAGGACAACTAGGGAGAGGGCAGGGCCCACTGCTTTATGGAGTCATGTCTCTGTGATGGCTAAGAAATCAAACTGATTGGTTGTGATGATGTCAGCGATTTCTGAGGAATGGGCTACAAGAGATCTGGCGTTGATGAGTGCTCCGCTGATTTTTCAGGTTTCCTTAGACATATTATTGGTTAGGTTCTTGAAGGGGATGAAAGATGGTCGAGTTCCTGAGTTAGTTTAGTGATGTGGGGGTTGATGGTACGAGGCATTGGTAGAGTTTGGGTGTTCTATGTTGAGTATGAAGAATGGTTGATGAATCTAGAGCCTAGTCTGTCGTTTCTCAGGTAGGTGTGGCAGGGTTGGTTTGGCTTAGGTTTATTAGCGAAGCATTGGATCCATTGTGCAGGCGATAGTAGTTCTGTGAGCAATTGTTGGGTGTCTTTGCTGATAGCGCGTGTTTGATGTGGTGTGGGAATGATAGGAGGTAGGAAGTAGGTTGGCCTGATCTGGTTGGAGGGTTATAGAAGTTCATGCATGGGCGCATGTCTGGAAAACATAGTGGCCAAAATGCTGAGAGCCGTCGTTGTGGATGATGGCGAGATGTTGTTGGGCAGCTCCAGGATATGAAAAGTGAGGGTGTTAGTGAAGTATTAGAGTACTAAACAGGGGATAATTCTGAATGGGGTATGATTCATAACTGATGTGGCATTGATCATGCTGTGAATGCCAGAGGTAAGGTCAGCACAAATGTAGTCAGCAAGGTCAGTTGTGACTGAGAGTCAGCTAAGAGGCTGAGGGTAGGCTCACAATTTGGTTTACTATAGATGCGTGGGGCAGGGTCAGTGGTAGCCTAGTTCAACTCAGGTACAGTAGGTCATAAAAAGCAGTTAATGCAGCGGAGGCTAGTTCAACTCAGGTAATATAGGCCATAAAAAGCAGTTGATGCAGTGGTAGGCTAGCTCAGCTCAGGTGCAATGGACATGCGCAACACAGTGGAATTATATTATGTCAAGTGACAGTGAGTGGTGTTAGCACACGGGCATGAAATGCGAGTAGTATTATTGTCAATGGCACATATATATTGGCTGCTGCAGAGGGCACCAAAGGCAATCGGCTCTTGCTTGATGGTGTGCAGGAGGCAAATGCAGATGTACAGGCAGAGGGTGCACAAAATGCCAGTATAGTCAAATGGGGCTTATGTGGGGCCGAGAATGTCCAGTGCACCTGCACACTCAGGTGTGCATGGGAGTGGATAGAGTATAAGGATAACATGTCACGTTTCTGCGAGTAAGGAATTGCAGATGTTGATGTTGAGTGGCACTGTATAGGATCCGAGGCGAGGCGTTAAATGGCCGCACCAATAGTTCTTAATGGAAGGAAAGTTATGTTTGGATGCTAGGAGCAACACAGGTGAGGCTAGTGATGCTCGCATTGAGTATGTCGGATGCGTGGACGGCATAGATGGCAATGAGTAATGATTTTATCAAGGAGTAACACATTGAGAAGATATGTGTGGGGTACTCACGTGAATGTTTAGGTTGGCAAGGGTAACGTGGTCCGTGCAACAGCCCGTCACGGACAGGCACAGACAGGCCTGCACGTTTTAAGGAGTGCCTTATGAGGAAGACGGCTCGCGCCTTCCGGTGAAGGCGTGCCAGGCATATGCAGCATTAAGCCCAATCAGCTGCATCGGCTCATTGCTTAGCAACAAATAAATGGAGTTGCAGCAGCCATTAGCTTGGTTGCACATGCCCTGCAATGGAGAGTCAAACGAGATTCAAAGCTCCGAAAGTTGGGGCAGGTGATCGGCTGGCCAAATGAGTGCTGGTGCTTCGGGAGAATCCAGCATGCAGGTACCTTATGGGGCACCTGGATGGGCACTACACGGACGATTTTCCTCAGGGCGCATATGCTGTGGTGTTGCACTTCTCCAGAAAGCACCCACCTGTGAAGGATGGGGCAGAATGGGCTCCAGCCCTCCTCAGGGATTCGGGTTGACCTGTCGCTGTGTGGGCACTCAGGTACATGTATGTCCATTAATTTGTGCAACTTGTACCAGGTTTGATACTCATTGTACATTATGGTGACAGGAGTACATGTTTTTGTTGCCCTCGTAAGATTGTGTTTGGCCCTGTTACATTATACTTTAAACTGATAGCTCACAGTTTATGCTTTTATCTTGTAGTGCTGCTAGCACTGTTTGGGAATCTATTATGATTGTGTAGATCTGCTCATTAGTGATTGATGAACAGATGGGTGAATGGGCAGCAAGACACTAGCCTTTTTGTGGTAATGCTGAAATTACCATAGCCTGAGATAGAAAATAAATTCTGAATTTGCTAAAATTTGAACCAGAAATCACGAGGACATTCACATATGGCAGCAATTGCGCCATCACACTAACAGCAAATCAATATAAACCAGATGTAATAGCCTGAAAATTAAAATCTGTGGGAATCAATGTTCTCCTAGTAGTAGTGGGATTCTGAGAAGCAGTGGCGTTGCTAGTGGGTGTCTGAGGGGGCTATAGCCCTGGGTCTTTTGGTTGTAGCCCCGGATAGAAGCTCAGGGGCAACAATCAAATGGATAGCTAGTCACGGGACCTCACGGGTCCTGACAGTCCTGACAATAGCTTGGCCACAGATCTTTTCCAGATCTAGCAACACCCCTGGTGAGATGAAGGATCTCTCTGCCATCAGAATACCCAAGTTCCTCCTAAAAGTATGATAATCAATTTAGAGCAAAGCTTTATTATGTTTTTTTAATAATGCTGTCTTTACTGGTGTTTAAAAGGGTTGCAGCAGACTACATTGTGACTGTTATTTCAAGAAAACATTCTAATTAAATGTATTCCTCATAGTACAAGATGAATAATTAAATGAAGCTCAACTGTCACAGTAAATACAAAGGTATCAGTGGTGTATTTGAGGCTTCAACCAGCAGTATCCTTACGCTCCCAGAGTCCAAACACCTTCCTTGTTTAAGCGATTTTTTACCAGTAGCCTGCACCCCCAAACTCACCTTACCAAACAATCAGGTTAGTGATGTCACCAAATCCATTGAGCGATTTGATTATGTAGGGCATTCAGTATTTCGTCCATCAAAAGTTGAGTGCAGTGTGCGTACAACTAAATGAGATGGAACCAAGACAGGTTAATGTCAAATAGGCTATGGGTTTCTCTGTGGGTTAATGTTTGTTGGATAACCCATTTCGGTAAATTTTGGGGCAAAATTAATGGGCAGGGGCTCGAGACCTCCAGGATTTTTAGGGTCAGCTTTTTCTCTTGAGCAGGATGGGGACTAAAGCTTTTTTAAATAATAGAGGGATGGAACAGATTTGAATGATGTGTTTCTGATGCCCGCCATAGCATTCTGATCCACTCCTCACATACTCTAGGACTCTTTCCTCACACATCACTGAAAAACATAATTTCATATATAACATCCAAAACACAGGGCCTATAACACTCCCCTATCTATAACCTGAGCAACCGCAACAATGATAGATGTATTTCTCTTTCTGTGTTTCTATATGTGGTTATGTAATATGTGTCAAACTTATACAAGTGATACGTGGCCCTTCTGCCATGCAAAACTCACACTAGTTAATACCCTCTTTACTATCCTGCTGTCTCCTTCCTTCTGTAGTCATCACATTTGGGTGCCCACACCCTACACACATGACGTAAACTCCCCAAACCCCTCAGGCATATTCCTCCAGAGTGCCCATCATAAAGCAACGCCCCCATCTCCTGATATGTCAACCCAGTCGTCTACATAGTACTCTGGGTTGGGTGGGGTTGTGGCCAGGGTACCCAGGGGCCCATAATCCTCCTCTACATTCACCATCCTTAGTCTTACAACCCCATCCCATCAATCAGTCTGGGTGTACTTGTGTTTTTTGAGAGGAGGAGCTCTATGCATTGTTATTGACACCTTTGAAGGCATCATGAAGTAAGTCACAGACAACAGATTTGCCTTTCTATGAAAAGGTTTATTTCTTGGTTTGTCAGGATGGTGTAAGGCCTAACCTGCCCTATACAAAGGTGGACTTTCCCTACCTATAGAAGACTAAGGATAGTCAAAGTCAGTAAATTCAAATAAATGGTCGGTCTGTGTCCAAAACCTATTCTTACCCTCACAACTAAAACTAAACAATGTGGGATGTTGGCGACAAAGTAAAGTGTTCAAACGTAAAGTCTTGAGCTTCTTCCAGCTCTTCAGCTTTCTCTTCACCAAGTTCAAGATAGTGTGGAGTGTCCTTAGTTGGGATGCTGGAGCTCCTAGGTAGATGCAGTTTGCGTAGTCTAGGTGGGAAAGGACGATGGAGTTGATGGCTGAGAAACGATGGGGATAAGTGAGGTAGAGGAAAATCCACCTGAGCATACGTAGGTGAAACAAGCAGGTTTTGGATATGCTGCTGGTGTGTTGGGTGAGGGATACATCTGAGTCAAATTCGCATCCAAGGTTCTTAACCACATTAGAGGGTGCTGGGGCTTGTCCTAGTGATTTGGGCCACGGGATTGGTTGGGAGATGAGTGATGTTTTCCCAAAGACTACGATTTCAGTATTCCCAGAGTTGAAGATGAGGTGGTTGGTTGTCATCCAGTGATCAATGTCAGAGAGGCACGATGACAAGTCTGGGCTGCCAGAGCCTTCAGAGTTTGGGATTTTGTGGATGATCTGTGTATCGTCTACATATTTGTAGCAGCTAAGGTTGTACGAGCAGATGATTGCATGAATGGGTTGTATGTAGAAGTTAAAGATTGGTGTGACGTGGATGCTCCTTGGGGGACACCTTTACACACTGGACACTGGACGTGATATGGATGTGAGGTGCATGATTTGTAACCAGTAAGAGAGAAAGGAGTAGATCCACGAAGGGGCTGTGCTTTTGATTCCTAGTGTTTGTAGTCTGACTAATAAAATCGAGTGATCAATGGTATTGAAGGCTGAGGAAAGATTTAGCAGGATCAGAACCGTGCAACCATCTGCATTAGCTGTTCTTTTGAGGTCGTCCCAGATGGGGAAAAGGGACGATTCTGTTCCCCTTAGTGGTCTGAAACCTGATTGTGCTGGGTCTAGGAGGTTGTTGGATTCGGCAAATTGGCCAAGCTGTTTGTAAGCCACGCGGTCAATCAGTTTTGCGATGAAACACGTATTGGAGATAGGTCAGTAGTTTTGGGGGAGGAGTGGGTCAAGAGTCGGTTCTTTGAGAATGGGTTTGGTGTACAATGTTTTTAGGGCTTTCGGGAAGGATCCTGATGTGAGTGAGTGATTAATGATTGTGCGTGCGACACTACCTGCACAGGTGGAGGTTAGTATTTGTTTTAGCATTGAGGGTGGGCACATGTCTTCCGGGGATCTAGATTGGTGGCTGACTGCTACCAGTGGGAGGAATTCTTGGTGTGTGATGGGAGGGAAAGAGTCAAAAGAAGATTGTGATTGTGGGGGGTTTGGGTGGTGGTCTGCAGGCGATTGAGCAGTGGTGATAGGATTTTTAGTTTGGCGATGATGGCGTGGTGAATTTTGTTGGCGACAAGTGAAGCGAGAGGTTGTCTCATAAGGCTTGGGAGCTTGGAAAAGGTAGGTGAGAGCATGACGGGGATTTGAATTCTGCTATGATTCTATGTAGCTCCTTACTTGGCTTGTGAGCATTTTGGATTCTCTTCCAATAGAATGATTTCTTGCTTTTTCTGATTTCCTATCTGTAAATTCTGGGTGTCCTTGCTAGGGCGGTTTTGTTTTGGGCTGAACGGTCGGCTCTCCAGGCCCGTTCCAGATGGTGCTTGAGAGTTTTGAGAGGTTTGAGATTGGGGGTGAACCACTTCGGCGTTGGTCCAGATCGCTGCTAGGTATATTTTGAGGGGGTGAGGAGTTTGAGGGCATTAGTAAACCAGAGGTCGAAGGACTCTATTGCTGGGGATCCTTCTGTGATGAAGAGTGAGTTGAGGGAGTTGCGGAGTGAGAGTTCGAGATCTGGGGTGATCACCACTTTGTTCCATAGTGGGAAAGTAGAGGGGCGGTTGGTGATGGATGAGTGGGGTGTCTGCCGCTGAGCACAGTGTTGAGTGGTATGGTGAAACAGAGTGCTGAGTGATCCATCTATGACAGGAGGCACTGGGGATGGGTAGATATGTTTGCAGTGGTGAATATTGCATCAAGGGTGTGGCCTCTCGTGTGGGTGGGAGTGAAGATGTGGTGTTTCAGATTGAGTGGATCTAGACTGTCTATGAATGCCCTGGTCATAGCGTTTGTAGATAGATATACAGCATTACCCAACCGGTCAATAAGATTGTCAATAAGTGGCATTGGTTAAGCATCTCACGCCTTGAAACACTTGCGTAAAGGCGCATTATAAATGCCATATCATACCATCAAAAGCAGAGATGGCATTTACCTCAATACAGAATCTCCAACTCCCATCGGGTTTTGCCACTAACACGATGGGGGAAGACCAGGGACTGGTGGATTGCTCAATAATATTGGGATTTGCTTAACCTCCAGTGCAATGGTTCCCGTTCGAGATTCTGGTAATCAGTAAGGTTTTAAATGTACCAATTTGACTACTGAAGTACGGATATGATGATAGATACCATTTACTGTTTTCGGCTCCTCTGCAAGGACATCAGTAAATTGCTGTATAAGATCATACAGGTCTTGTTTTTGATTGTTATTGAGGTCTGGGGGAATTAGGGCAGTGGTATCTGAATCCTGCAGTAAAAACAGATCAAGATGGTAGCAGTGAATTCTGATGGATTTTCTTTCCACTCCTTTGAGAGGTCAATGTGATAGACTTCTGTTTTAAGCCTGCAATCTAGTTGGGATATTTTATAATTATAAGGTCCCATTTGTTCTAACACCTCATATGGCCCATACCATTTAGAAATAGGTTGTTCTCAGAAGTGAATAACAATACTAATTCCTTGTGGCCTATTGAAACAGATCTTAATGAAACTTTTTTGTCATATGAGGCTTTCTGTTGCTCTTGTTCTTTAGCCATGGGTGTTTGACCTAACTACTGTCATGTGTTCTTTAAGTTGGTGTGCAGTTTGAGAGAGAGGTATTGGAGCTTCTTCTCTTTCTTCCCAGGTTTCCCTTAACATATCAAGCACATCTCGGGGGTTCCTGTCTGCAGAGTAATTCAAATGAGTAGAATCCCGTAGAAGCCTGAGGGGTCTTCCTAACCGCAAATAGCACCCAAGGACTCATCTGATCCCAATGTTTGCCATCCTGTCCACTAACTTCCATACTGCGGTCTTCAAGGTCTCATTAAATCTTCCTACAAGGTCGTCTGTCTGTGGGTGATATACTGAGGTCATTAAAGTGGCAATGTGCAATAATTACTTGACGTTTCCCATGAGCTTGCTCATAGAAATAGGTGCTTCAATATTTGCTGGGTGGTATTTGCTCAAAGGCGAAAGGCCTCTGATTATCATGTAGCATAATCCATGATTACCAAAATATACGTGTTCCCCAGTTTTGATGTTTCTAGGGTTCCACAACATCCATTCCAATTTGTGAGAATGGAATTTCATTTATTGGTAACAGATTTAAGGGAAGAGGTGGTGCTATATTGCTCCTAGTCTTTTGGCAGATTTCACAGGAATGGACAACCTTTTTAATGTCAGCATGAATTCATTGCCAGTAGAATGTTTTAATGATTTGGGCTTGGGGCTTGATTTGCCCTTAGTGGCCTCCTGTCAGATGGGAATGAGTGATCACTAGGACCACCTGTTTATGGCTTTTTGCCACAACTATGTGGGTCTTTATGAATCCTTCTGATGTGGTATCTCCTCGGTATAGTAGCCCATGTCTCAAAAAGAAAAAAAGCTCTCCCTTCTCCCGGCCTCCTTGCACAGATGTAACCTGTAAGAAAGCTAGTAATGGGTCATTCCTTTGGCCAAAGGCTAGATCCGAAGAGTTTCATTTTCTTCCTCACAAATCCAGCTGTGTTCAGGCTTTCGAGGGCCATCAGATGTATCATCCGCTTCCCCAAAGTCTCGAGTACACTGATCTGTTCTCTCCTTCCTGGCCTCCTCCTTGATCCTAGGGAACACTGCTCTCTCGAGTACCCCTTGGGCAATCTTATCCCCTTGGCGAATTTGAAATTGATTCTTCCTGTGATTATGCAACAATACTTTGACATCCCATTTAATGTCTGGATCTATGACCGCAGCTAGCACATCAATTCCAAGCCACCACCATAGTCCTGATTTGGGAACCAGTCTGATTTAAGTCGCTGGGGATGGAATTTGAATCAGGTCAGTGGGTATCAATCTTCTTTCTCCTGGGGCAATGGTCTCATCCCTACCACTGTAGATGTCAACTCCTATAGAGTCATTAGTGGCTAATAAAGGGTTTTATGCTCTAGGATTTAGTTTTATAAGGTTAGGGTTCCCCAACTTGTATCAGTTGAGCCGCATCCCAATCTGACACCATTTGTGAAGGCATCATGAAGTAAGACACAGCTAACAGATTCACCTTTCTATGAAAAGCTTTATTTTCTTGGTTTGTCAGGATGGTGTAAGGCCTTACCCACCCTATAATAAGGTGGGATTTTCCTACCTAAATAAAACTAAGGATAGTCAAAGTCAGTAAGTTAAAAATAAAAGGTCTGTCTGTGTCCAAAACCCATGCTTGCCCTCACAACTAAATCTAAACAATGTGTTAGGATGTTGACAACAAAGTAAATATTGTTAAGAAATAAAGTCTTGAGCTTCTTCCAGCTCTTTAACTTTCTCTTTACCAAGTTCACAATAGTTGCATAAGAAAGGTCTCAGGGTTCCCTTGCCCAAGAGTTCAGCACAGTTCAATGATTCTTCAAAACAAATGGTCTTCGGGTTCCCTTTCCCAAGAGTTCAGCACAGTTCAACAGTTCCTTGAAGTAAAGATCTTGGGGTTTCCCTTCTCCAAAAGTTCAACACCACTTTACAGTTCCTAAAGACAGTTCCATCTTAGTGGGCCACTCCATCTAAGCGTGGTTTTCAAAACCCCTGGTTCACCCATCACAGGTCACTCAACCAATAGCCGTGCTTCACTTGGTACTTGTTGAGTAGGGATTAATCAGTATAGGTGCTATTGTTGGACCACACCATCCACCCATTACAGGTCACACTACCGATAACCCTGTGCTCTTTGATGCACTTCTGTATTCTTTTAACCTTGGTTAACACATGTCTTTTTCTTCTGCCAGCATGTATTCTTGCGGATTCCTGTATACTATCTTTAGCATTGCTTAGTGTTCTTTGACTTTTGTAAACACACTCTTCATATCTTTCAATTAGTTCAGTATTCAAATAATGCTTTTGTAGTTTTCAAAATCACTTCACTTGCATTATGACTGGCTCACGGTTCTCAGTCATCTCACTAGACTTTCCATAATATGTGTTACAAGATTCAGTATGTCCGGTATTCAAAAATAACTTGGTGCCCCATCCCCGGAGCACTCCGGTATGAGTGTTTTCCTTTCTGCACTCACCGGCCAGTGTTTACTCCTCTTTCAGGCTTTATGCATCACTTCTCTGTGCTTTCTGTAGAGCTCCCAGCGAGCCACGCTTGCAGTCACGGTCACTTAGCAGCCTCGATCTTGCACCGCGAGTGCTGCTAAGAGCCCCTGTAGCTCTCGTGTCAGGTGCAGCACTTTGGATCCTTCAGAGTTCCCCAGCCTCTGTCGCAGGTGCCAGTGAGGAAGAACGACAGGAGTCATGACCCACTTTTGGACAGTGGTGGCCCAGGCACCTGCTCTGCACTCCTGCTTGACCCGGATTTCCTCCAGCCCGCTTCCCTCCAGCCCGCTCCTGCTCCACACGTCGCATCCTTCCCAGCTGTTTCTGCTATCTAGCTCTTGACTTCCCACCTTTATACACCTGTAGCTTGTTAACAGGTTGCAGTTGTAATTCCTCTTCATTAATTGCCTGACCTTGGTAAAACTTGTTAGTGGGGCCTGTCTGCTGCAGTTGAGCTCCTCCACAGCCCTCTTCCTTGTCCTAGTACTAAAGTGGTGTAAAGGCTGAGAAGTGTGCATAACTCCTAGGTGTTTCCTCCTTGTCCCAGTCTTATGGAAAAAGAACTGTGGGGCATTTTGATCAGAATAAAGAGTCAAGGGCTGACAATAGCACATAAAGACAGGGGGGACTTTGGATTCACTAGGGTTAGGGAAAGGGGGATACCATGTCTCACCAAAAGGCACCCTCCTATCACTCCCCAAGTTCCCTCCACCCTGGTGATCCTCCCTCGCATCTCCACCCCCAGGGTCAGGATTCAAGTGCAATGGCATTTCCCTGGCCACCTGAGAGGATCATTCAGGGGGTAGAAGTGAGGATGTCCTCAGGTTCCTCACACACCATCATAGTTGCACTCTTCAGCAGGGTCTTCATGCAACATCTCAGGATCATCTCACATTAACAAAAAGCACAAGCAGAAAACCCACAATAGGGACCTATAACTTTACAGCTATTTCCAACCACAATGTGGCCCATGAGAACATCAAATCGAAACAAGTCATCAGAATTCTTTCCTGCTTCTTTCTCTATGGCAGTCCTCAAATTATGAAGAGCCCCTATCGCATGGGCCAAGGACCCGTTGTCTGCGTCATTTGGGGGGATGCACGAGCAACATGGCAACCCAATTCTCTTGCGCACGCTTACCCTTCCACATTCATGAACAAATCCAGATTGTTTCTTTTCTGGAGGTTCGTTAGCCTGATTCCCATTAATTCAGTCTTCATGGAATTAAGACCCTGTTCCATTTGGTTTGTCAACTGAAGCATCTCCCACCCGGTGATCGCAGCCACTTGGAATTTTCTACAGTCTGGATACATGGCACCAGGAGGGAGGTAAAAAATATATCTGTTTTGGTAAACATTTTAACTGGTCCGAGTTTGTCTTCAATTTATCAGATGAGTCTTTTAACAAATAATTGGATCTTTGCTGTTGACAAGCATTGGTGAGCATTGGGTGTGCTTTTTGGGTGGGGTCTTAGTTATTTTTGGGGGTGGCACCTTTATGATCATCAGATGGGCATCAGGAACTACCAGAACCGCTGAGTGGAACATGGTCAGTGAACATATGCACCACCATGAGGGTGGGATGTGTAGGTATGCATCTTGTCCACATACCCAGTAGCCATCCATTAATGCAGCTGTTTCTTCAGTCAGGTTAGGGATGAAAAGTGTCTTAATCCTATGAATGTTAATTTCTACAGGTATAGTACGATTTCCTTGGAAGCAAAAAGAATAATGCATCTGCACTTTTGCTGGCTTCTCACTTAACTCAATCCTTGTATGTTTTGGCACATCATTTCCCCATGTCCTACCACAGTTCTGATTGACCCGTGCCAGTATATCCTCCAAGAACCCCAGTAAATCTCCTGCTGCACAGCTCACAACTCCTGTCACCCATTTGTCATTGGCAAACAGTGCTCCTTCCATTTTGAGCAATGGGCTTATCACAACAGACTTGTTCTTTCTTCTTAGCACAGTCTTCCTGTTCTGTGGGCCTATATAAAATAGTTTGCACTCTGCAGAGTGCTAGGTGTACTAAACATTGGGCTGTAAGAGGCAACATTTCTTGAGGTATAAATAGCTTGGGTTCACCCGTCATATGAGGATTCAAAGATCATGCATAGCAGTTTGTGTTTGACCTCGCCCTCCCTACCTCGTGCATGTAAGTATACCACATGTTTTCTATCTCGGGGTGGTGCAAACCTGCCATGGTTTCCAGTATCATGCCCTTGTACTGGTTATTTTCTAGCTCTGTCTCAATTTCCTTTCTTATTCGTGTCATCCCCAAATGTTCCTCTGCATCATTCCCATAGCCCCTTTATATGCCCCAACCATATAAAATAAACACCAAGAAGCAATAGAAAAACTACAACAAGAAAACAACTTATGGCACATACCATATATTGCACAACACATGTAGTGTTGTACCTGCAGAGGGATAGAAAATATTGAAAAACATGCAGAAAAATCCAAGCTTTTCATCACAGCATAGGGATTGATCAGGTGTAACATCACAAGAAAACATGCTGGAAAGTATACTTTTACATTATTCAGTAACTGCTTCATTCTCGAGAGAAGGTGGAGTGGTACCGGGTGTTTTAAGAAAATCAGCTAAGTGTACCCAGTCCGCAACTCCTTTGCATGGATTGTGAACGGGGGTGGCAAAGACCACTGTGTATGGCCCCTGAAAACGTGGATCGTTCCAGCAGCACACAGCATTCCTAGCGAAGACCTGGTCCTGGGATATATTTGCTTGATGGTAAGTTCAGTGGATCCGCTGACAATGCCTCAGCTGCCTCTTCTCTTTTAGGAGCAATCTGTCGAGACAAAATCTTAATTCTTTTTGTTAGCTCCCTTAAATACCCCTGAAATCCATTCCCCAAAACACCTGCTGCTCTGTGTGCATCTGATGCTGTGCGTGTGGGTTGGTGGTGTGTATGCATTCTTCTATCCATCACTATTTTGTGCAGGTCGATGTGCTTATCATTGCTTGCCTACCTTTTCAGGCTAAACAAAGCCAAAGGGAGACAGTGTATCCAACTCTTCCCTAACGTAGTACAAATCTTGGATAATTTAGATTTCAATAATCCATCCCATTTTTCAACAGTACTGTTGGCCTGAGGGTGGTAAATTGATCACAGTTTTTTCTCTATCCCTAATAGGGATGCAATTTCTTTGAACAACTCATTGAAAAAGTGAGTTCCATTATCGGACTTTAGGCCCTCTTATATCCCCCAGTGAGAAAAAACCTCACATGCCAAAAATGTTGCTGCTGATTTAGCCTCTGGTTGTGCACCAGGGCCAGCCTCAACTCAACAGGAAAATGGACAAACCACAACAAAAATAAGGTAACAATAATTGCTAAACCTGTTTAAAATATGCACATAATTGATGTGGAGTTCCCATAAAGCTCCAGTTGGTCAGGGCAGTGTGCTGTGCAACATCCTAAGAGTATGTCCAGTACTGTAAAGATGACAAGAAGTACAATTTTCCCAAAATTCATTAACATATTCCTGCAGGTGGTGCAGAAAACAGTTCTCCTGAATGTCAGCTGCAGTGGCCTGTTTTGAATCAAGTGCTGGGTAATGCAGTTGCTCAAGAACACCCATAAGCAACTCTTGCGGCATTACTACTTTACTTGTAATGTTTTATCTCCATATCAATTCAGTCAGTGACAGTGAGAACTTCCTTTTAATCCACAGCTCTTTCTCTTCCTGGGGCGCTTTAGCTTGTAGCTCAATTATTTGCATGAGCAGTACTGCAGTGTATGGGATTTCTAGCTGCAACTGTTGATTTGCCACCTCGAGATATGTGGTGACATCTGGGTCTCTCAAATATGCAGTTTCTTTGGCAGCCTTATCAGCGGCATCATTGCCAAGTGAGACAGGGTCTGTAATTTATGTGTGGGCAAAGCCTTAAACAACCACCACCAGTGTTGGGCAAGTCAAGGTGTAAATGAATCTCTCTAACAAAGCTACATGCTACACAGGCGCACCATCTGACCGCCTAAATACTCTTTTTTTTCATTGGGACAATCCTGAATGCACAGTGGTGGTCACGTACATTGAGCCAGAGTATATGGTCACTAAGCATCCTTGGGACACCTCCAATGCTTCAATTAGTACAATCAGTTCTGCTGTCAGGGTCAAATAGTGTGCTGGTAACATCTGTTGTACTGCAACCTCATATTCCCCGTCCACAATGTCCACCACTGCTGAACATGTGTGTCTCTGAACAGTCTGTGCTCTACATATAGCACCACTGAGCAACCCATAGAGTTAGTTAAGCAATTATTCAATAGCAAATTCTGCAGTGGCCAGTGCCTGTTCACAAGGATATTGACCCTGCATCACTGAATCTAAAATTACACTAAAACATGCTAGGGGTTTGTGCACCATTGAATGTTTGCTGAGCCAACACTGAGCTCATGACCTGACCATTAGAATGTGAAAACAAATACAATGTTTTTATATAATCTGGGTTGCCAGTATTGGTGCATAGCTTATGGTATTTTTAAGTTCATGGTAGCACGTAATCATTTCTCCTGTCCATGTGAGTGTTCCTTTCCTTTTATGTGCTTCCTTAAGCGCCTGCAGCAGAGGCTTTGTGTAACTATAATAGTCAATAATCCATTCCCTACAATAGTTACACAAACCCAAGGAGTGTTGAATTTCCTTAACTGTAGTTGACTGTGCTGTGTTCTGTACTGCAGCTGCACTTTCTGGTGTTACACTGCAGATGACAATATCTGTCTCAAATACACTACCTCCTTCTAATAATATTGCATTTTTTTCCCTATCCACTTTGTATCCTTTGGCTGCAAGCAGGTTTAATAGTGTTAGTGAATCTGCTCTACATATGTCATCTGTTGTGCTACACACTAGGTCATCTACATACTGAATGATACCACTCTGCATGTGTATGTTACCCAAATCCATTTGGAGACCTCTGTTAAAAATGTTGGGGGACTCACAGTACCCCTGAAAAAGTGTGGTGTTTTGGAATATTTGCCCATGATAGGTAAACGCAGTGAGGTATTGAGAATCAGGGTGCAATGGAATGGAGAAGAACACATTTTTCAAATCAATGCCAGTGAAATCTGTGGCCTGAGTAGGTATATTGCAAAGGATTGTGGTGGGATTCGGGACTACTGGGAACTCTGCTTCTACAATATTATTTGATGGGCGTGATTCCTGTATCATCCTCCAACTTGAGCCTTTTGCTTTTATGACAGGATATATTGTCTAGTTACACGGGCTCTGAAGTTACTATGATGCCCTACTGCTATAATGCTTCAATTGTGCCATACGTTCCCTCTTCTGCTTCTCTAGACGATGGATACTGTCACACTCTGGCTAACACAGCTTCTTCAACTTGATATGTACTGCTCCTTTGCTCTTCAAGAGCCCTATGTCATGGGAGCTGTCAGTCCATAAAGTGCTAGGGACCCTTATCAAGTCCTCCTTTGGTCATGCGGGCATAGATTTGGCAATAAGTATAGGGCAAGAGACATTCTTATGCTGGATAATTTTTTCACACAGAATAAAAACCTCCAGTTTCATCTCACCACCGTTATCAGCACATTCAAATTGTTGTCCACCTGACACCACACTCAGTTGTTGAACCCGGTCAATATACACAATGTTATGCCACTCATCTCCCTCTTCATGAATCCCGATTAGCACCACCTTGCAGTCAGCAATCAGCACTCCCTCCAAGTCTAGCATGATAATGGTACCCGGGGAATGATCTTGGGGCACTGCTGGTCTAAACAAAAATTCTGATGGAAGTCTACATGGTTTATTTCTGATACCTGGCACCCAACACAAGAACACAGTCACTCCATACATAAACACATCTGGGTACAAAGGTATTCCTCTAAGTAGCGCCATCACTGTACAATGTTTTTGTTATTAGCAGAACCCTAGCATAATAAATTCCTGATGTGGAACACACAACCCCTCCTTCCATGAATGAGATTGCCATGTTTAACTTTCTGAGCAGGTCCTTGCCTAACAGGTTCACTGGTGTTTCATATGAAAATAATAGCGTAACTAACACCTCCTTAGTACCTACCTTGATGGGTATGTTTTCTGTAAATGGAACCAATTGTATTGCCCAAGAGAATCCCTGCATACCCATTAGCTTTCCTAAAAGTTGCCTTCCATTATTCATGATTTTGTTGCACCTGTAGCATCAATAAAAACACATTATTTGTTGCCATTCTCCATACTTACTAGGGGTTCCTCTTCCGGGTCAGCAATGATTTACAGGACAGACACGTTAGGGCTCTCTGTGGGCTGTCCTAATCTGGTTATGTGTTCGACACTAGGAATAGGAAGAGGTTACCACCCACCACACTCTCCCCTGTATACTGTGTCACTGTGACATGCGGCAAAAATATTTTGTCCCATACTTGTGGTGCTGTCTGTTGTGTCTGTTGCTGCGCATACTCTGGTGCGCTACTGGGCGCTGGGGATTGCATCTGCTCTGGTAATGGCCCTTGATATTTATACTGGGGCTGTTGACCTTGTTGTGACAACTGCACAGGGACTATACCATACATTGCGCTTGGAGGTATCACTCCATATGCTGATGATATGTAATCAGTGCTGCTGGTCCACTGGGATAAGTGCGAGGATCATACAAATATGCTTGCCTGCTCCTGCACTCTTGCACAAAATGGCCCACTCTTTCACATGACCAACAGGATCTGGGTTGTCTGCCCGTGAACATTTTGTTCGCGGGCAGACTGCCCGCAGTGTAACTGCTCGGGCCCTGTTTTGACCATTCATTAAAAATGGGGGCCCAAGCAATTTGTGTTCCCGCCGCCAACGGTAAGGATGCGAGTGGACACCCATTCACCCCAATACCTCCAAATACCGAACCTGGGGTGCGGGAAACACCCCTGCACACCCTGCTCCTCATGTTCAGTATTTTTGTATTCAACCAAAATGGCAATACTGTCTGTTTTCTTTTTCGATCTAATTGGGTGTTACCAACCAACACGGTCCTGGTCCTCCAAATCTCGGCCCATCCCTCCGAATCCTCTTCCTCTACCTCCTCATTCTCCCTGAAATTCCCCTTTCGCTCTTTGATAACCTCCCTATATCCTCAGATATCTGGATAGCCATAATACCCAACTGATGACTCTGGTGCCATTCTCGTTTGTGCTGGTGCAATCCTCTTTTCTACATGCCCTACGGGTGGGCCCGTAATCACTGCTCCTTCTATGTTCTGCTTTGTTAATGTCTTCTGCACTAACTTTGCTTCAGCCTTCTGTTTGTTATCCACCACTTCTTTCTCTTTCTCCTGCCGCTGCCTACAATGGTGTACTATAATTGCCTGAATCTCTGCCAATCCCTCAGCCTCGATCCCCACCACTTTGTCCAAACCTTCTTTGGGAGTCTATTCTTTAACATACAATAAAATATTACTATGTTTGTCCAGGTTCCCCTGTCTCAGCCCTCCACATCTCCTGAATTTGAATTATGCATTGTGCTGGGTCTTCATCTTCTTTTATCATACGCGCCATAATTGAATGTATATCCGGTGTGCCCATACCTGCACCTGACAATCATTAAAATGTGTCCATCATGGGTATCATCGCTCATCCGTACCCCTGGGTAACCTGCTTTTTCCAAATATCATCTGCATCCTAATAATAAGGCAAACAAGCTTTTCATATCCCTTAGCGTTAGTGTTATGTCTGCGGTCTGTTTTTCAAGTGCATATATCCACTTGCCTGCTCCTTCTGTGAGTGATGGCAGCACCCAATCAAATTGTTTCTATCCATTTGTGGCCATGGTACATACTGTGCCTTTCTGTGACCTCTATGTAACAATGTAAGATGTGTTCCCACAGATTTAGCTGGTAACTCCCCGTCCCTCGCTTCCCAATCACCACTGCCATGAGTTGTGGACCCCACAAACTCTCTACTCTTGGTGTCACCCTGAGCGACACCTCTTCTTCCTGTTCCTCATCTATTCCCCATTCATCCTCTTCTGCTACTCCTGCATCTCTATCTGATCTTATTGATACATAATCTAAACTATCTGCACGTTGTAATACCTCTCGATCCCTCTCACCAGTACCTCCATCATCCTTCATCTCAACATGTGCGTCCCTAATCATGGCCCTGTCAATAAGAAATACAATATCACTCACTATCCACTCATCAGTACCTATTGGCTCCATTCTTCCGTCTTCCTGTACTAGCTTTACATGACAAGCTCTCCCTCTGTCCTTCGAAGCGCTGTTTCTAAGTCTCTCTGTGCCCTGTTCTCAGTCTTCATCACTAATGGGTCACACGTGGCATTCACTGCTGAGGGCTGCAGGATATTTTTGTAGGTGGCAGGGGCTCTCTCTCATTGGACTGCTTGGGGCATATACTCTGGATTAGTATGACCTGCAGCTGCTTGCATAGGATACATACCCTATGGGACGGGGGCTGGGCTGTGGCGGTTGTTAGTGTATCATAAGATGTGGGGGTTACACATGGTGTGGGGTGACACAGGGCTCTGGCATTACAATTTCTCTACTTTTAGGGTCCTCTGGGACATCTTCCAAATCATCAACCATACTTCAAAGCTACAGAATGTCCTTCCTATTCTTCAACTTCTTCCCCATATAAATATGTGTAGGTAGGGCCCAGAACTTTCTTATTATTTGTCCGTTGTTCATACCACAATTTATACATCCCTCCTCTTGTGTCAGCGACCCACTCACAATGGTACTTCATTATTTTTTCCCAGTACAAAGGCATTTTCCCAGTGCATTCCAGTGGGTGTAAGGGTACTCACAATTATGTCAGATTCTGCACTTAAAACAATAGGTTATTTCCTAGACACTGATCCAGTGGCACCAATCTACTCCACACTTCCAACACTGCCCATGTTCCAGTGACCACCCCATAAACGTATTTAACCTAAACTTTCTTCACACAACTCACACCAACCACTCCACACTATACCAATTCCCTAAACACCTTGAATCAATAATCAACAAAACACAATTATCTACACACTGGTTTAGAGCCTACCTCAGTCTCCTCTTCGATATGGGGGAATTGACCTTATGCTGGGTGAAGGATTCACAGGTCTGCCATTTAATGGACCTACACAACAAAAGCACACTTATTTACACAATGGTTTAGACCCTTCCTTTGTCCCCTTTCCTCAGGACGAGAGAATTTCCAGTCCTCACACTTACTTTTTCTGAGGGTAAGGATCCCAGGTCCTTCATATACTGAACCGCTATTTTACTTGCAGCGCTGCCTTTTCTCTGCAACGGAGGGGATCCTGTTTCCTTTTTTTTCTCTTTTCTCACACCATGCTACTGTGACGTCACATTTCCTCTCAATAGAGAAGATCCCACTGGCCACCTCAATATAAACCTCAATATAAAAGAAATATATATATATATATATATTCAGTAAAAAAACTTTGTTAAAGGGACGTTATGGTTCAGTTGCGCTACGAAAAACCTATGAAATTCAGTAAAAAAACTTTGTTAAAGGGACATTATGGTTAAGTTGCGCTACTAAAAACCTATGAAATTCAGTAAAAAAACTTTGTTAAAGGGACGTTATGGTTAACTTGCGCTACTAAAAACCTATCAGATTCAGTAAAAAAAAAGTAAAACCGAAAAACCCCTGAAATTCGCCAGTTATGGTAAGCTAAGCAACCATAACTCGCGCCACCCTGTGCACTGCTAAGACTAACACCCAGGACATCAAAGATGACATCACAAATGTCATTGATGACATCACTGATGACATCACATGTGCATTTACCTTTCATGAAAAGGTTGTACAAGGGTTTCTTCACATACTAATCCCACATACTAATCCTAAATTTCCACATAGTTTTTGTGACTTTTTGAACCTTTTTTGGTGTCCGATCTGTCTTGCGGACGGCGCACATGTCCGCGAACCGTGTACAAGCACCCCTATAAAAGACCACGCCCTAGAGCTCATTCTCATTGTGTTTCTGGCTATTCCACAGAGCACACTGCATTTTGCTGCATACTTTGCAGATTTTGAGATTTCCATCTCCAAGCCGATGACATCCATGGCTCCACTATTGCCACCTGGTGCTACATCTGCCTAAGCACCACCCCCACCCCCTCCACCACCACCATCTCCCCAAGGGCCTGAAGAGGGGAACAGGAGTGAGGATACAGAGGAGGAAGAAGAGGATGATGAGAATGAGGTAGAGGAAATCCATACTACTCGCCCTAAGCGTGATTCTTGGGTGTGGCGGTTGTTTACCGTTCATGGGAATGTTCCTAAGGCTTGTGCGAACCATGTCACCTGCAATGAGTGCAAAATGGTACTCAGTCGTGGGAGGCATGGTGCGTATAGCTTTGGGACCACGACCATGAAGCGACACCTGAACTAATTTCACACTGGGGCCATTCGCCAGGTTGTACCTTGCGAAGAGTGTAGTAGGTTGATTGCCTCTACTTCATCCTCCGTTTCTGATCCTGTCAACACAAGGAACACCTCTGTGGGACAGTGTCTTCCTCAAGCTGCCTCACAGGCCATACAGAATTCTGATGACCCTTACCTTTCGAGGGTCACAGTTGTATGTATGTACTGTGACACAGTATTCTGCAGGGGGGAGCGACTTCAGAGTGCTTTTGAGACTATCGTCTCCGAGCACGAGAAGACCTGCTCACTACCGAAATAAAACCCACTTTGCATCTTCCTCTCTCAGCTCGCCCTTTCTTATCCCTGTGGTTGGTGTCCCCCTTTACCCTCCTTTCCCCTCCTCTCCTAGTGTGTCGTGTATAAAAAACCAAAAAAAATACAAAATATTTTATTTATTTATTTTTAATATGCTCATAGCCAAATAATGGCTTTAAATATACAAACAATTTACACACACAGACAATTTAACATACAAAAATCACACAATCCATAAAAGTTAAAAACAAATTTCATACAAAAATACTCTCAGATAAATCCTTTAAAATTATTAAGACTAGTTTATAAAATTTCATCATATGATATATTAAATTAATATCATTTCCTTCTAGTAGTTTTTTCCAAATAATTTCAACATCCTCAGTGATACTGGTGTTATTATAGCGAGAGAGAAATTTTCCACGAATAACTGTAAGACTTTCACAGTAACATATTAAGTGCTTCGCATTTTCGATTTCTAGGGTTCCACATAATCGACAGAACCTTATATTTCTCTCGAGCTTGAGTTTAGCTCCTAAAATTTCCAGAGTATCACAACGGTTGAACTTAAACAAAAAGTACTGTCTTATAGTGGGTGCGGTCGGAAACGCAAATTGATATTTAGGTTTCACAGTTTTTGGCGTCCAGTATTCTAGGAATAAGCCACTAGTGGATTTTGTGGTCAGAGTAATCATATCACATTCTTTTGCATGGCTATATATAGTTCCTTGTAATACGTTTTTAATCTTAGTTTGCAAGAATACAGTTAGAATTTGTTAGAATACAAAATAACAAAAATCAAAAAAAAAATAAGGCTCTTTTCAGAGCCGCCTTTCACAGTTAAAAAATAGAAGTGAAGATAAATAAAGCAGAGCCCTTTATATATCTTAAAAGTCCGCTGACAGTTCGCGAACATAAAAAAAAATGGGGTGTTACCATATTGTAATCATTGCATTTTTCTCTGGGAGCAAGTGGTGGCTCTGAAAAGAGCCTTTGTGAGGTGTTTGTATGTCAAAAATTATAAATACTTAACACCTACTTCAAAATGGATGCTGTATTTCTAAAAAAGGTCACAATGTATTTTGTACATTTCTCAGAAAAATCTGATTGCCAGCATAAGTAAGATAGACTCCATCTCTGTGAAAAATGTATGTACTACGAAACATAATATTTTCATTGTGAAAAGAGGACATGCCAAAATCTCTTAGGAAGGCACAAACAGCCTTATTGACATTACGCCTTGCTTTCTCCATTTGTGGACCACATGAGAAAGAACGAAGCCACATTTGTCTCTGCGCAATCCGTGAAAAAATTACTTTGGAGTTTGGAAACATGTCCATGATCTTCTGAAGTCCTTCTTTCATTGCAAATTGCAAAGAAATATCAGACACATGTCCTAAAGTGTTCCCTCCACAATGAATTACAATTATGTCTGGATGTTCTTCTATCTTCAAAGTTGCAAAGAGAGGTAGCAAGTCCAACCACTTCATTCCACCACTCCATGCCAGTGCACTTCCACATGTGGGAATCCAAGATCTATAGGTACTCCACAGCTTTCTGCATGCACCTTCAACCAATGTATCCACGAGTCTCCCAAAATCCACACAATCTGTTTTTTGAAACACTCAGCCATAGCTATCTGTTCTTCCCTCAGCAAAAAGAATATCTGAGAAAACCTCTCCTAGCACAACACACTCAGAAACTTTACTGGCCAATCCCTTGCTACATTCAATCTCATGTGCATGCCTCCCCACCCCAAATTCCCCAGATGTAATACTCGGTGTCCTAGAACTTCCGCCATGTCCGCGAACATATCGTAACATGGACAGCCCTTCTACCATTTCCACTTCACTCTCTGTGCCATTCCCTCATTGGATGTAGCTAAGAAATCACATGACCATCCACCAATCAAATCCAAGACCTCTACATGTAACTGCATCATAATAGATCAGCACTGCAAATGTACGGTGAATCTCTCGGAGTACAAGTCTCATACCATTGGCAAGCACGATCTACGAGAAATACTATACAAGTCTCCAAGATTTCTACTTGCAGCTTCGTCCATATCCAAATGCATGAACACAAACTACAAGTATGCATATTTTCTATACAGTACATGAACACATTTTCTATCCGACTTTTACCTTGTATAATCTGTAAAATTAATCTATGATCATTTTTTCATTGTCCTAAAATGAACTGTGACTTACAAACCTTTATACCGTTTAATTTCTTCATACACACACACACACGCAAATAATGTTAAACTAACATTTTTGAAATAAAATATATAGACTACATATAATCAAACAAAATTAAATGCACACTCTATGATCAAATCTCAAACAATAATATTCGTACAAACACATAATTGGTTTTAATTTTTCAATTTATATAATTACTTACATTTATATAGGACAAGCAGGCTATGACATTGACTCACTATTACGTGGAAAAGCAGGCTATGACATTGTCTCACTATTACGTGGAAAAGCTTAGTTACAGGAATAGTGGTATACAGTGGTACATTATGAATTTCACAAGCCATAGTAAAGATATTTTCTTTCCTACAGTTAGTCATAAGATAGTTTTAATGGTTTTGAGGAAGGCGCTGAGCATTTCAATTTAAAAAGTCTATGTCTAAATTAAAAACAGTGCTATATACAAACCAAACTACTAATTTCTTTCTTTTACAATTGCAGTGAAGACCATTCTCCAGAAAAGAAGCAGCCAAATGTGAAGTACAAAGAACAACTAAGAAGCAAACTGCTCATTTTAGAAAAACAGTAAGTAGGATGTTACCATAATATTTGGATTATTACTCAAACACATTGTAAGGTTAATTCATGCTATTTCTGTGCCTAAAAATAGAGATTCTGCACCATTCTGACCAAAAATCCCCTCGTCTTAAACAGTGATTTACTGGCAGAATGGCCCACAACTTCCTATTTTTCGACACACAAATTACCCAACTCAGCCGCTAGAATTTAGCTGTTGTAGAACAAACAACTGTTTTAATTGTATAGCTTTAGACATACTATTTCTACTTCTCCAAACCACTGGCTTGCTTTTTTCTGTCATCTGAACCCCAGTTTTGTAACACATTAATTCAAGAATACCCATCCCTAGTAGTTGTACTTCCCAATGCACAATCGCACACCATTACATACATCTTTAGGATCTTACTCAAACACTCATGCATTGCAGAACACCCCAACCCATACCTTCTACAGACCCTAAAGAATGCCTACCAAAAAGCAACTCCGTAGAAAGGAACGCAGAAGTAGAGCAAATGAAAAGAAAACTCTCCAACATAAACATCCATCTATAGCAGAATTTGGAATTTGTAAAAAAAGTTGAAACACAACAGCTAATACAGTCATGTAGTGAAACAGAAGAAGTTTCTAGTACAAAAACTTTGCCTCCTATATCAAAAAGTAAAACAAACCAAAAAACAATTAACAGAAAATCAACTATAACTACAAATAAAACTTCTTCTATAAATCTTGATGTAGTACAAAGTAAGCATACCAAGAAAAGTATTTTAGCCAAAATGTTCCGTCACAAAGTCCTTCAAAATCTTATGAAAACAGGAGAGAAACCAGGTTCAACACTTCAAACCTATCGTAGAAAAGTAATCTTAGAAGCGTTGATCGACAGTGCAATTCTTCTCAAAAGAAAGTAATTTATTTTAGTGTTAAACAGAATGAAACCACTAACAAAACGAATAACTAAATTACAAAAAAGACTTCTCAATAAACGAAATGTCAACAGAAATAACTTCTTAAATATCTGTGGAGGTGAATGAAGTACCACTATAACTACAGAACCATACTTTAATGAAGAAGCGTACAAACAAAAGCAAACAAATACAATTGCCGTACATAGCAGTGGTCGAGGTTATGAAAAAGTTAATAATACCATAATGGAAGAAGAAGTACTCCTTACAAAAATATGCCCTGAAAACGTAGATTTACCCCTCCATTCAACTGAATCAGAACATCTAGTGTACAAATGGCCATGCACGTCAATGTGTAACATTCCCAAAAAAATGTTCAAGTCTTTACGCCAATTCCTCAATCAATATGTGAAAAGCAAAGACAAAATCAAAATTAAACTACTGCAAAATATGGATGCTTGTCCAGTACGCAAGTACACAGGACTACGAGGACATTCATTGGCCTTGCATTACAGGACCTACTTGCAAAACAACCTTCCATGATATCAAAAGGATATCAACACATCATGCAAGTATAAGAAATCTAGTTTATAAACTGTACTATGCTAAAAGTCCTGCTTTAGCACTAGCCAATTTAAATAAAATTCGTCTACATGGTACTGCAAAAGACCTACTAAAAGAAATCGACTATATCCAGACAAAATATTTTGGAAGTGATACCCATTTACAAGATGAATTAGTTGTAAACCAACTTTGTAACAATTCTGTACATGGCAACCTTTCAGTACACACATACAAAAAAGAAATACTAAAATTTGAAAATACTTCAGCTGAAGTACCAAACCAAGTGTGTGTATGTTGCCGCAGAACTTTTTATAAAAGTAACACAAAAACTGTAGACTTATCATACAAAATAGAAGACAATGAAGATTCTAAATGGTTTGAATTAGCTCTCTACCTTATAGCAGAAAACAAATACGAAATAACTGCCCCATAATACTTTGCAGTTACTGCACTACAAGACTTGACAACAACCAAACTCCTTCACGTGCTATCACAAATAACTTATATCCACTACCAAAACCCCTTCAACAACTTAATCTATATGAGAGCATCATAATTCAAACAGTGCACCCATTTCAAGCAATAATACGCCTTCAACCAAAAACTGCAAAATTACCTCCCTCTGAATTAGTGAAAGGTATTCGTGGAAAAGTAGTGTATTTACCATTAGATCTAAAAGAAAATGTGCACACTCGAGGAGTGCAACGTCCAATGCAACAATCTTTAATTATCTTGGTAAATGGAGTACCTACAAAAGACAAAATAAATTGGCAACAACTGGTAGATTTACATAAAGTTAGAGAAGCCCTGCAATATCTTAAAGAGAATAATGAATATTACAAAGAAATTAATATTGAACAAAACTTGAAAGATACAACTGAAATAATTCAAGAGACACAAGCAGCTGGTCAATTTGAGCTCCTAGATCCTGCTACAATATCAAACACTTTAGACCATTATACAATTCATCCAATACACTCTAATGACACCATAGAAGATGCACTGGAAACGTACCAAATGTGTCAAACAAAAGGATCACCAATCAGCATATGGGAAAAATGTATAGAAGCAAGTGCTTTTCCTCTACTCTTTCCGACTGGCAAAGGAGATACGATGATAGACCTATTCAAATATCAGCATCAGAATATCGCTCATTACGAATGTATTCTGAAGATCCCAGATTTTGACAAAATGTGAAATACATATTCCACCTACTCTTTGAAAGTGAACTAGCAACTTTATGTTACGGAGTTGCACACATATTAAAATCACACTTTCAAAATATGACAGCTACACAATTATTACAAAAAGTTCAACAAAAAGATGAGGTTTTACAAGCAAATCTTACAAATCTATTAGCAAATATGCGTGGTACTAAAGAGTACTGGTTTCGACGTCATGGAGATGTACGTTGTATGATCAGAAACCTTTGCCCACCCACTTGGTTTGTTACATTAAGTTGTGCAGAATATGCATGGGAAGATTTACATGCTTTCCTATGCATATCAAATGAAAACAAAACAAACATAGATATACTAACACCTGGAGAACTTTGTTCTCAGGATCCTGTTAATGTTTCAGGATATTTTCACCATCGCTTCATTGCTATGCTACATTTTATTTGTAATAAAACTGTTCCTCCCCTTGGCGAAGTGCAACACTTCTTTTGGAGAAAAGAATACCAAGCCAGAGGAGCAGCACATGTCCACATGCTTTTAGGGATTAAAGATGCTCCTAAATTTGGTCAAGACAGTGATGCCACTGTTTTACAGTTTATTGAAAAATATGTCACTTGTGAAATTCCATCAGAATCCACAAATAGTGATCTTCATGCAAAACATTTACAATTCCAAAGACACAAATGTGGCAAATATTGTCGTCGCAAATACAAAAACAAAGGGAAATACTACACCAAATGTCGATTTGGTTTCCCTAGACCAGTTACAAATACAGGTCAAGTAAACAACCTCATATCTTCAGTTAGACATAGTGTTAAAGGTAAGTCACCTAAAAATACATATTGCATAAAAAGAAAAGAAGAAGAAAAATATATCAATGATTATAATGCAATCATTGCCCACTTATGGAATGCAAACATAGATGTGCAGTACATTGCAGATAATTCTACTGCAGTTGCACGATATGTCACAGCATACTGAACCAAATCAGAAAAGACAGAGCTCCAAGACCTCTGGAATGACCTGTCATCAGATAAAACAGTGTCTCAGAAATTATACAGCATGGGCATAAAAATGCTGTCCCATAGAGAATGTGGATCCTATGAAGCAGCTGATCAATTAACTGGTACTGCATTGTATGGTAAATCTGCAAATATAGTATGGCTAAGTCTTGGTCCAGCTAAATCTAGAAAAAGAGTTCTAAAATCATACGAAGATATAGAAACAATAGCCAAACATGATCCCAACAGCCAAGACATTTTAAAAAACAATTTATTGGACACATACTACCCTAACAGGAGTACCACTTTGGAAACCATGTGTCTATACCACATAGCCCAAAACTACACATACAAAAATAATATAAAACCTGATGAAAAAAAACATAAATACAAAGTGACAAACTGTGAAGGCAGTTTAGTAAAACTCACCAAACCAAATTTAATTAATCATATCAAATTGTCATTAAAGACTCCTCAACATAAAGAAGTATATTACATGTCCCTGCTACAACTCTTTAAACCATGGAGAAAAGAAGAAGAAATACTAGATAACTATGACTCATATGATGACGCTTTCAGAGCAAATGAAAGCAGTATAACTGATGTAAACTTTGCACAGTACAAAACAATGTTGCACAATCAACAGCAACATGAAGAAGAACTCCAGGCCCAACTAGATAAGGACACTCCTGACAGTAGTCAACCTTCTGTCACAGGAAGCCAAGAACCACTGGGAGACCCACTAATAACACATGAGGCAGAATTAGCTATGATAGAAGTAGAAAACACCATGTGTCAGTATGAAGATAAAGAAGACTTAACTATACTACAATCAAAGCTAAACAATGACCAACGTAGCATTTTTCAAGAAGTAACAAAAGAAATTGCACATGGTGTACAACATGACAACAAAGAATGCACCTGTCAAAATTACAAACCTATACTATTGTATGTCAGTGGTGAAGCTGGTTCTGGCAAAACATTCCTAATCAAAATCATCAGTAAGTTCCTTCAACAATTGACAAACAACAAACTGTCAGCTGTTGTCACTGCCCCCACAGGTTTAGCTGCCTACAACATAGGTGGTGTCACTTTACACCGATTACTACTCCTGCCAGTAGAACACCAAAACAAATTAGATTATTACAAACTTTCTGCATAAGCTGCAATGGAACTACGCAGAGTATTGAAACAAATTAAAATGCTACTAATAGATGAAGTGAGCATGGTGTCCAACCTAATGTTGGCTTTGATTCACCTCAGATTACAAGAAGTACTCAAAACAAACTATGAAGAGCTCTTTGCAGGAAAACACATTATTGTTTTCGGAGATCTTCTTTTATTAACACCAGTAAAAGGTGAGCCTATTTTTAAAACATTAGGACACAAACTCTGCCGTAAAACTGTTGGCAGCATTGAAAATGTCATCCTTTGGCAACATTTCCAAAACAGAGAATTAACAGAAAACATGCATCAATCTGCAGATCTCACTTATGCCAACATCTTAAAAAGTATCAGAGTTGGTATACTTTCTAAAGAAGCAGAAGCAATATTGAAAACCCGGCACATTCATGCACTTTATGGTGATAATGCATGTGCTACAGATGTTATGGAACAATTAGCCCACACAAATGTCAATTGTATGGCCTTAATGCCAACTCTTGCAAGCTGTTTCAAATTCAATGAAATAATGTTAAGTAAAGAAATGCAACCAATAATGGAAATTAGCGCCACAGACAAACTAGATGTACATGGAATGACACTACCCATGTGTGACCAAGCCTCAACAAGATGAAATAGTTTAGAAAAATCAATCTCAAACACAGCAGGCTTGGAAAAGATATTAAAATTATCCTTAAATTGCAGAGTAATGCTGAAACGTAACCCTGACGTGGACCAAGGCCTAGTGAATGGAGCACTGGGTACAGTTGTTGGCTTTCAAACATACCCACGTGACAACAAAATGCAGTTTGTCAATATTCTCTTTGACAAACTTTCAAAAGTAAAAAGAATAGGACGCTCAACAGCTCGATTCCTTCTCTTCAAAGACATGTATGTACGCAGAGAACAATTTTCTCTAACTCTTGCATACGCAGTCACCATTCATAAATCACAATGTCTTACCCTAGACAAAGCAGTGATAGAAATTGGTAACACAGTCTTTAAAGAAGGCATGAGCTATGTAGCACTATCACGCTTACGTACTCTTGACAGTCTATTTCTAATCAACTTTGATGCAAGTAAAATAAACGCTGATATTCCTTGCATTTTAGAATACAATAGACTTCGCTCACTATACACCCATCATCTAAACACATATTCTGTTCAACAAAAAGTAAAATGTTATAAAAGAAAAATAAATCAAACAGAAATGCAACAGGATGTCACTGCAACTCCTCCAAAGAGATTAAAAGAAAGTAATTTAAAAGAAAGTAATACTTCATCAAGTACCACAAGCAAAAAAGAATTAATTAGGGAAAGTAAAGCAGGTACTTCTTCAAAGAAGGAAGACAAACTCCAAAAAAAGCAGTCAGATACAGAACTACTTGGTCCATTTAAACTCTCAAATATAGTTGGTGTAAGTTGCTATGCAAATGTAGCAAATAATATTCTATTTCAATTACCACCAATTGTTGACAACATTTACTTACACAGTACAGACCCATTGTGTTTGCAAATGTTAGTACTTCACAGAAACGCAACAAACAATCCTGACAACCCGTATAGTTTTCATGGAATAAGACAACAATTGGACTACTGTGCTGGAATGGTGAAATTCACTATAAACTCACAGGAAGATCCACAAGAATGTCTAATGTACTTACTATTAGTACTGGAAAACAAAAACATACCTATAAATGAAATCTTCCAGATTTCATACATGTGGAAACATATATGCACTCCCTGCAACAATGTGACACAAGAACAAATCCCCAATGAACACTTTGTGAATATATCAATACCTAATTGTGAATCCTTTCCATTTCAGCAACTTGTACAAAATGCAAACCATGGTAGATTATGTTCGACCTGCAATTCAGATAATCGCTCCACGTTAGTAATACAAACACATAGTAAATACGTAATACTAATGCTTCTACATTACAATGCAGATGGTATCAAAAACAACTGCAAGCTGACTGGATTCACACATGGTCAAATATCACGTGGTAGGAAAACCTTCACAAAAATAGGTATAATCTACCACGCAGGAGCCACAACCAATTCAGGGCACTACACTGCATATATAAAAAAGAAATGTGGATGGTTCGAATGTAATGATATTACCATTACTCTAAAGCAAAGATTACCAGCAAATCTTACAAACGCTTATTTAATGTTCTTAAAACAAAAATTTGATAACTAAACTGTACTTAAACCTTAAGTACACTTGTAGTTAAAAAATATAAACTGTCACAATATTCCAAAAGCTATCTAACTGCCCAAAGATGCTACAACAACTAATCAGATAAATTAATACCACTCAAATAGAGAATAAAACAGACAGTTAGAATACACCAATTGGTATCTAACTGTCCCAAAATTTAGAAATATCCAAACAGATAAATCAATACCATGAAATTATATAAAAAAATAAACAGTTAGAATACGCCTACTGGTATCTAACTGCTCCAAAATTTTACAATATCCAAACAAATACCTAATATCTTACGGCTCCCAAAAACTGGAACAATCCAATGTATAAAGCATTAGACAGAAACAACAAGTAAACACTGAAAACAAACAAACAAATAAACTGTAGCATAACAGAAAAAGGTTTTTTTTCAATCCAACATGGATTTTTTTTCTCCCACAGACCCAATGATTTTAGCAATAAACACAGAAACTGAACAAATTGCACAGTACACTGGTTTGTCATCTACTAAATACTAGGGTCAAAAAAATAAGAAAATGTTGATTGTACAATGTAATAAGTCTTTATAAAATACTAATACTAACATGCTATTTTCTATTATCACAGAAATGAACAAGAAAAACATGGACTCCCGTTACTAAACCAAATAGTAAGTATAACATGATAAATACAACCAGTGCAGCATATCACACCCATACTGGCTTACAACAATGTTCCTTATAAATTTGTTTTTGACCCAAAGTTATAAGCCACTATGAGTGTGATATGCTGCGGTGCTTGTGGCCAGGGCATAGACTCTTGGGTGCATGGCATATGAGTGTGATATGCTGCAGTGGTTGTGGCCAGGGCATAGAGTCTTGGGTGCATGGCGAAATGGCCATGCACCTAACATTCTATACCCTGGCCACAACCACTGCAGCATATCACACCCATAGATTCAAACATTGCAACCATTTTAATGTCCGCGGACTCAAGGAAGTTTCTAGAAAACATTCAACTTGCTAGAGGACGATATGGACAGCGTCCTCAGGACACCCCCATTTTCTTTAAGTACGAACATTCCAGGACCCCACGAGTCTTCTTAGAACACTTTCAACTTGACATCGAATCCATTCTGTTTATTTACGAACATTTCAGAACAGCCGTGTTGTCCGCAGACAAATCGAACACAACAAAAGCGTCTAGCACATAAAAAAAATACAACATTGCACCTATCTCATACTCCCCCACCCTCCTCAAACACTCTTACGCACCAACACACTCCACGAAATACAATTTTTAAACCAAGTTTCACCTCGCTGTCCGCAGTCGTCCGCGAATGCAAGATGTCGGGCGCCACTAAAAATCTGACGCGCTCCACGCCCCACGCCGTCCAATCAGCGAACACGTCGGATGTCCGGGACATCGCGCAAGCCACTCAGGAGCGAACCGGGAAGTCCGTCCGCGAAGCGAGCGGAGATATCATTAATTTTTTTGCCTTACATTTTGGTCATTTTACAAAAAACTACTGGACAGATTTACACCAAATTTGCAAAAGCACGCTTTCGGGACCAAGCCCCTGCTCCTGCCGGATAATTTGGTGTAAATCCGTCCAGCGGTTTGGGCTGTTGGCGTGCGCAATGTTTTTTCCCATTATGTCTATGGGAAAAAAACAAAAGTTATGTGACCCCCCTATAACTTTGCCCCCCCTGAACCAAACCGCTCTAAACTTTGCAAAACAATTCAGAGTGGGCCATATCCTTTTTTTGTAAAGTTTGGTGAGGATTCGTCCAGAGGGAGCTAAGTTATAAGCCACCCAAAAAATGCTCTTCCTATGGAAACACCAACTTAACCATAACTACATGGACGCTACCGCGTCCATGTAATATATATATATTACACTGCCACGGTGAAAATCCGTCCAGTAGTTTTTTTTAAAATGACCAAAAAGTAGGTAAAAAAAAAATAGTGATATCTGTGTTCGCTTCGCGGACACACTTCCCTGTTCGCTCCGCGTACAGGACGGTGATTGGGCAAGCAGCTTGCGTGATGTCCGTGGACATCTGACGTGCTCTCTCATTGGATGCGGTGAAAGCGTGCAGTGCATCTGGCTTCAGAGACGCCCGCCATCTTTCTTTCCCGCATGAGAGGCTTTGTCAGGTCAGCAGGAGCGTGTCTGTCTCCTGTTCCTTCCACCCTCGCTCATGCCCCGTGTCTGCCCCACTCCCCGCTCATGCCCCGTGTGTCCTTTCTGTCCCCCCACCCCCACTCATGCCCCGTGTGTCCTTCCTGTCCCCCCCACCCCGCTCATGCTCCGTGTCTCCCCTGTTCCTCCAGCCCACCGCTCACGCCATCGCACACGGTGGCCAGCGGAGGGCCGAGGAGCGGGATCTGCCGCACAAACTCATGTCCGTGTTTTTGTTTGTCTCCTGACATACAAACCCCCCCTCCCCCCGCTCATGCCCCGTGTGTCTCTCCCCCCCCACACCCCGCTCATGACCGGTGTGTCTCTCTCCCTCACCCCCCACCCCCCGCTCATGCCCTGTGTGTCTCACTCCCTCCCCCCACCCCCCACTCATGCCCCGTGTGTCTCTATCCCTCCCCCCCAGCCCCGCTCAAGCCCCGTGTGTCTCTCTCCCTCCCCCCACCCCCCGCTCATGACCCGTGTGTCTCTCTCCCTCTCCCACCCCCCCGCTCATGCCCCGTGTGTCTCTCTCCCTCCCCCCACCCCCTGCTCATGCCCCGTGTGTCTCTCTCCCTCCCCCCACCCCCCACTCATGCCCCGTGTGTCTCTCCCCTCCCCCCCCACCCCCCGCTCATGCCCTGTGTGTCTTTCCTCTCCCCCCCACCCCCCACTCATGCCCCATGTGTGTCTCCCATCCCCCCCACCCCCCGCCTATGCCCCATGTGTCTGTCCCCTCCCCCGCTCATGATGCCCCGTGTGTCTCTCCCCTCCCCCCTCCCCCCACCCCCGCTCATGCCCCATGTGTCTCTCCCCTTCCCCCCACCCCCCGCACATGCCCTGTGTGTCTCTCCCCTTCCCCCACCCCCGCTCATGCCCCGTGTGTCTCTCCCCTTCCCCCCACCCCCCACTCATGCCTCGTGTGTCTCTCCCCTCCCCCCATCCCCCGCTCATGCCCCGTGTGTCTCTCCCCCTCCCCCCCACCCCCGCTCATGCCCCGTGTCTGGCTCCTGTTCCCCCCACCCCTCTGCTCATGCCCGTGTCTGTCTCCTGTTCCCCCACCCCCCGCTCATGCCCCGTGTCTCTCCTGTTGCCCCCCGCTCATGCCCCGTGTCTGTCTCCTGTTGCCCCCCACCCCCCGCTCATGCCCCGTGTCTGTCTCCTGTTCTCCCCACCCACTGCTCATGCCCCGTGTCTGTCTCCTGTTGCCCCCCGCTCATGCCCTGTGTCTGTCTCCTGTTGCCCCCATCCCCCGCTCATGTCCCGTGTCTGTCTCCTGTTCTCCCCACCCACCGCTCATGCCCCGTGTCTGTCTCCTGTTGCCCCCCACCCCCGCTAATGCCCCATGTCTGTCTCCCCCCACCCCCCGCGCATGCCCCGTGTCTGTCTTCTGTTGCCCCCCACCCCCCGCTCATGCCCCGTGTCTGTCTCCTGTTCTCCCCAACCCCCGCTCATGCCCCGTATTTGTCTCCTCTTCCCCCACCCCCCGCTCATGCCCCATGTCTATCTCCTGTTGCCCCCCACACCACCCGCTCATGCCCCGTGTCTGTCTCCTGTTCTCCCCACCCCTGCTCATGCCCCGTGTCTGTCTCTTGTTCCCCCCACCCCCTGCTCATGCCCCGTGTCTCTCTCCTGTTGCCCCCCACTCCCCCGCTCATGCCCTGTGCCTGTCTCCTGTTGCCCCCACCTTCTCATGCCCCGTGTCTGTCTCCTGTTCCCCCCACCCGCTCATGCCCCGTGTCTCTCTCTTGTTGCCCCGCACCCCCACGCTCATGCCCCGTGTCTGTCTCCTGTTCTCCCCACCCCCGCTCATGCCCCGTGTCTGTCTCCTGTTCCTCCCACCCCCGCTCATGCCCCGTGTCTGTCCCCTGTTGACCCCTCGCCCCCCCGCTCATGCCCCGTGTCTGTCTCCTGTTCTCCCCACCCCCCGCTCATACCCCATGTCTGTTGTTCATCCCACCCCCCGCTTATGCCCCGTGTCTGTCTCCTGTTCCCCCCACCCCCGCTCATGCCCCATGTCTGTCTCCTGCTCCCCCCACCCCCCGCTCATGCCCCGTGTCTCTCCTGTTGCCCCCGCTCATGCCCCGTGTCTGTCTCCTGTTGCCCACGCCCCCCGCTCATGCACCGTCTCTGTCTCCTGTTGCCCCCATCCCCTGCTCATGCCCCGTGTCTGTCTCCTGTTGCCCCCCACACCCCACTCATGCCCCGTGTCTGTCTCTGTTATTCCCCCCACCCCCCGCTCATGCCCCGTGTCTGTCTCCTGTTCCCCCCACCCCCCGCTCATGTCCCGTGTCTCTCTCCTGTTGCCCCCCACCCCCGGTCATGCCCCGTGTCTGTCTAATGTACCCCCCCACCCACCGCTCATGCCCCGTGTCTGTCTCCTGTTCCCCCACCCGCTCATGCCCCCTTTCTCTCTCCTGTTGCCCCCCTGCTCATGCCCCATGTCTGTCTCCTGTACCCCCCACCCCCCGCTCAAGCCCTGTGTCTCTCTCCTGTTGCCCCCCACCCCCCGCTCATGCCCCATGTCTGTCTCTGTTGTTCCCCCATCCCCCACTCATGCCCGTGTCTGTCTCCTGGTCCCCCCACCCCCGCTCTCACCCCATGTGTCTCTCCCCTTCCCCCCACCCCCCGCTCATGCCCCGTGTGTCTCTCCCCTTCCCCCCACCCCCCGCTCATGCCCCGTGTGTCTCTCTCCCCCCCCGCTCATGCCCCGTGTGTCTCTCCCCCTCCCCCCACCACCCCGCTCATGCCCTGTGTCTGTCTCCTGTTGCCCCCCACCCCCCACTCATGCCCCGTGTCTGTCTCCTGTTGCCCCCCCACCCCCGCTCATGTCCTGTGTCTGTCTCTGTTGTTCCCCCACCCCCCGCTCATGCCCCGTGTCTGTCTCCTGTTCCCCCCACCCCCCTGCTCATGCCCTGTGTCTGTCTCCTGTTCCCCCTAACCCCCGCTCATGCCCCGTGTCTCTCCTGTTGCCCCCACTCATGCCCCGTGTCTGTCTCCTGTTGCCCCCAACCCCCTGCTCATGCCCTGTGTCTGTCTCCCCCCACCCCCGCTCATGCCCCGTGTCTGTCTTCTGTTCCCCCCGCTCATGCCCTGTGTCTGTCTCCTGTTCTCCCTACCCCCCGCTCATGCCCCGTATCTGTCTCCTCTTTCCCCACCCCCGCTCATGCCCCGTGTCTGTCTCCTGTTCTCCCCACCCCCCGCTCATGCCCCATGTCTGTCTCCTGTTCCCCCCAACCCCCACTCATGCCCCGTGTCTCTCTCCTTTTGCCCCCCACCCCCCTGCTCATACCCTGTGTCTCTCTCCTGTTGCCCCCCACCCCCCGCCCATGCCCCGTGTCTGTCTCCTGTAACCCCCCACCCCCCACTCATGCCCCGTGTCTTCCTCCTGTCCCTCCCACTCCTCACTGATGCCCTGTGTCTTCCTCCTGTTCCCTCCCACCCCCTGCTCATGCCCCGTGTCTTCCTCTTGTCCCCCCCTCCTATGATGTCCCTTGTTGACCTCTTGTTTCATCCACCCCCCAGCTCATGCCCCGTGTCTCCCTTCTTTCCCCCCACCCCCCGCTCATGCCCTGTGTCTTCCTTTCCCCCCCACTCCCCGCTCATGCCCTGTGTCTCCCTTCTTTCCCCCCACTCCCCGCTCATGCCCCGTGTCTGCACTGTTGGAACAGGGCAGACACGGGGCATGAGCGGGGGTGGGGGCCCCACCTTGCCCTACCCCCGCTCATGCCCCGTGTCTCTCCTGTTCACCCCCACCCCCACTCATGCTCCTTGTCTGTCTCCATCCTTTTCCCCCCGCTCATGGCCCGTGTCTCCCCTGTTCACCCCCACTCCCCGCTCATGCCCCGTGTCTCCCTTCTTTCCCGCTCATGCCCCGTGTCTCCCTTCTTTCCATGCCCTGCTCATGCCCTGTGTCTCTCTCCTGGTCTTCCCGACCCCCCGCCGATGCCCTGTTGTGTTCTCTTTATACACCCTGCCTTCCCTTTCCCTGGTGTCCATCTAGGTAAAAGATTTTCCTTCCTACACCGGGACGCCTGCCTGCGGTGTCCCGGTTTGGGAAGAAAACTCTTTTTTTTACCACCCCGGGTTCCCACTTTGAGAACCTAGGATGCTAGTTGTCTCCCTCCATTGAAAAGGTTGTTATGGTTACCTTGCACTAATAAAAAACTATGAAATTCAGTTAAAAAAATGTGTTAAAGTGACTTTATGGTTAAGTTGCACTAATAAAAACTATGAAATTCAGTAAAAAAACTTTGTTAAAGGGACGTTATGGATGAGTTGCGCTACTAAAAACCTATGAAATTCAGTAAAAAAAACGTTGTTAAAAGGGACGTTATGGTTAAGTTGCGCTACTAAAAACCAAATGTCCTTGATGACATCACTGATGACATCACATGTGCATTTACTTTTCATGAAAACTCTGTAGGAGGGATTCTTATAATGTTGACCAAAAAGTGTGAAGGATCATTTCAATAAATATGAGCTAATTAGTGCATTAAACAATGCATTGATATAAATAGCATTCTATTATGAAGTTCTATCCAGGATACTAAGCAACTCATGCAGAAACTTAGGCAGTGTGTGCAGTATACATGATGAAGGTACGATATTCATAATCTAACATGTAATAAGTAGCTAATAAAACCCACTTAATACATAATTACACTTAATACAGACAAAACACAAAGAGACAACAACACATACAGATATGAGTATATACAGGGACAGAGAAGTAAGCAAAAAAGAAGAAGTAGTAGGAGAAAGAGTTCATAACCTAACTGATTATTTTTATGCAGAGAAATGATTGCTATGTTTCAAAGTTGCTACTTCCTGTATGTATGTGTATTAAATGATGTCAGTGAACCCTAAGGAAAGGAGTGTGAGTACAATGTATACAAAAATGAGCATATACAGGGAAGGTATAGTAATAAAAATAAAACTATGAGAAAGTGCTGATAACTCTAATGATTATCTTCATGCACAGAAAGGATTGCTCTCTTTCAAGCCTGTGTCTTCCGCTATATATATGTTTCATATGATATGACTTGACCCTAAGTCTACAAATATAGTACCTTTTCAATTTTTACTTCCTGACTGTTACTGAAGAAAACTATGTGGCTTAGATATGTCAGTAAAGGAAATAAAAGGGAGAGCCAGCCATGTGATGTCATCAGTGATGTCATCAATAACATTTGTGATGTCATATTTGATGTCCTGGGTGTTAGTGTTAGTAGTGCACGGTAGCGCAAGTTATGGTTGCTTATCTTACCATAACTGCCGAATTTCAGGGGTTTTTCGGTTTTACTTTGAACCATAACGTCCCTTTAACAAAGTTTTTTTACTGAATTTGATAGGTTTTTAGTAGCGCAACTTAACCATAACGTCCCTTTTAACAAAGTGTTTTCACTGAATATATATTTCCCCAGGGTCTCTAACAATCCACACACTCACAATCACCTCACTCTGCACATGCCCTCCCAAGGTTGTTTTCTCCCACAACACTATACTTACACTCTCCCGAGCTCCTCCGGGATGGTACCATCAATGGTCGGCACAACTGGGAGCAGCACCCCGCTCTAAAGGGCAAGCAGGCCTTCTAGCAACACATCACCTGCAAACCTCTTGAAGTCGTGCACAGGAAACTGTTGACTGCAAATGGGGACCACACACCAGGATGCATGGCTGGTACAACCCCGACATCATGGAGAGTCTGGGATCACGTCTGGGTCACCAATTTGTAAAGAGAACAGTAACCTAAAATCCATGCAATAAAAATAATCAGAGACCAAATGACCAAATGATTACTGCACTCACTTTCCTCATTTCTCCTGCATTTTGCCGACCATGTACTTTCCACGTGTGCCTTTAAATAATTTTTCAGCTGTTCTGAAAGGCTGGCTGATACCGCGCTCCTGCATGCATCCAGTACCAGGATCAGCTGTGGGTGCTCCTGATTAGCAGAATCTGTGAGACTTTGCCCACCATTACAGTAGCCTGAACCCATTCCAAGATGGCTGCATGATGTTACAGTAGCCTGCCCTGGCCCCCTGATCATTGGCTACCTCCTCTCTTAACTACCAATCGGTGAGACCAGGAGGCGAGAGCCGCCTGTTTTCAAAGGCCCACTTCTGGCCCCTGTCTGCTCCCTGTCATCTACCAGGACGCTACATGGAACTATTACCACAACTTCCCTAAGGTAGCTATCTCACTCAGATATGAAACTGCACTACCAACATTCTCTTACTTCCCTCATCATGGACTAGTTCCCTCCTTCTAACTGCCCTTTCTTCTCCTCCTGGATGTTACTCCTTCCTCTGCTTGTTCTAATCATGTCTCCCGATCTACTGATTCATACTTCATTTCTTCACCTACGGTGCCTTGCATTTAACTTTGGAAGTCAAAGTTGGGCGGGTTTTCCATTTAACTTTGATTGTCAAATATGGGTGTGTTTTCCATTTAACTTCAGTCACATTTGGTTGTGTTTTTCATTTAACTTTGAAAGTCAAATTTGGGTGTGCTTTTCATTTAACTTTGGTCATTAATTGTAACCTGCTAGCTCAGTGACTGATCCATACTGCTGTACTTTGCATACTTCTCCCACTTCCTCATCTGTTTCTCCTATCTACTCCAACTGCTTCTCTATCAACTATCCTTCCCTTCTCACTACGTCTGGTAAGAAGAAGTTTAAAAAGAATATCCTGGCCTCCAACCCGCCCGCCCCTCCCCTCCTGCTTTAAATGGAGGGGGAGAGGACAGAGAGACGAAGCTGACGAGAGAAGGCCAGGAGAAAAGGCCTTCTGGGCTCTTTGCAGCTCGTCACTGCTTGTTTGCCATTTGCCACGAGGTCATGCCGCATCAGGCAGGTAAGGAGTCAGACTATCCCCACCTGCATTCTAACCCCACCCCTGTTACCACCAGAAACCTCAGACTATGTGCTCGCATACCTAAGACCAACACTTGCTCCCAGCCCCTCTCCACAAGCACCCGCAGTGTAAGACTATGCTCCCGGACTCTGCAACCCACTTGCTACCAAGATGCTACCTTACAGGCAAACAAGGCCAGAGCCTTCCGCTCAACTTGCAGAGACATTAGAGTCAACTCCAATGTAGTTGCCAATGAAGCAACGCACCCCAATGTCATTCACACTAACTCAATATTAAGTGTCACCCCATATGCGCCCACTGTAAATTAGGCCCCCAATGCAAAATCTGATATGCAAATCTTCTACCACCATTGTGAATGCTACTGTGCCAATTGCTACTCCATGTGTGTCCATCACCACCGAAAATGAGCCCCAGTGCAAAATCTGTGTTATGCAAATCTTCTACCACCATTTTGAATGCTACTGTGCCAATTGCTACTCCATGTGTGTCCACCACCACCGAAAATGAGCCCCCAATGCAAAATCTGTGTTATGCAAATCTTCTACCACCATTTTGAATGCTACTGTGCCAATTGCTACTCCATGTGTGTCCATCACCACCGAAAATGAGCCCCAATGCAAAATCTGTGTTATGCAAATCTTCTACCACCATTTTGAATGCTACTGTGCCAATTGCTACTCCATGTGTGTCCACCACCACCGAAAATGAGCCTCCAATGCAAAATCTGTGTTATGCAAATCTTCTACCACCATTTTGAATGCTACTGTGACAATTGCTACTCCATGTGTGTCCTCCACCACCACTGAAAATGAGCCCCCAATGCAAAATCTGTGTTATGCAAATCTTCTACCACCATTTTGAATGCTACTGTGCCAATTGCTACTCCATGTGTGTCCATCACCACCAAAAATGAGCCCCAATGCAAAATCTGTGTTATGCAAATCTTCTACCACCATTTTGAATGCTACTGTGCCAATTGCTACTCCATGTGTGTCCATCACCACTGAAAATGTGCCCTAATGCAAAATCTGTGTTATGCAAATCCTCCACTCCCACTTTGAATGCAACTGTACCAAACGTACTGCCACATACGCCCACCACCTCTCCCTATCTCCCCTCTACCCCCCCTTTAGCTGTTACGCAACCCCATCTCAAATGCGCCATGATCAACGCCAGGTCTGTCAATGCTCACGCTCTTGACATCCATGACCTCATAATCACCCATGATCTTGATCTGCTCATGATCTCAGAAACCTGGCTACATGAAGCCTCCAGTCCTGCACTCTCCCTTGCACTACCTTCTGGCTACTCCATCACGAGACAAGATCGCCTCTCTAAAGGTGGAGGTGTAGCAATCATTGCCAGAGATTCCCTCTCCATTAGAAAGATAGAGAAATCCCTGCATAACAGCAGGGACTACCTCCAAGTCAAAATCAACCTATCTCCCCACTGCACCATTGCTGTTCACATTGTCTATCGCCCTCCAGGCCCAACAGGAGACTTTCAAGCCTCTCTCCTCCACCTCCTTTCTGACAACCTTTAAAAACACTCTAAAGCTATTCTCCTTGGGGACGTGAACCTAGGCCTCCTTGACTGCAATCACTTAACTCAGTCCTCAAGGCATCATGCTACAAAAACACCACCTTCAGCCCTACCCACACCCAGGGACGAACCTGCGACTGGATTGCACAGCACAACTGTCCACTCATCATCACTGGCAACACGCCCACCCTGTGGTCTGACCACCATATCATCACCTTCAGCATCCCCACCACCAGCCCCTCCACCCCGGCACCCCAACCCCTGCCACCCTGCCTCGCAAGAAGCTCCCGTCAGCTCACCAAGGAAAGGCTACTGCCCTTCCTCCAAGGCCCAGCCTTCAGACCTCCTTTCTCCACAGACTGAGAAATACTTGCAACAGCATATGACAGTGCCATCAAAGCAGCTATCAACTCCATTGCCCCACTGAAACCTCGCAAATCCAAACCCACCACCACTCCAACTCCTGGTTCACCCCAGACCTCCTCACACTCCGCAGCGAGAAAAAGGCTGCACTCACACAATGGCAAACATCCCACTCGGACAAAGATAAGATGATCTTCAAAGCCCTCTCTACCAAATACAAAAACGCAATCACCCAAGCAAAGGCTAAATCCTTTGAATCCAGAATCTCGGAAGCCAAATCTAGCACTAAAGAAATCTTCGCCATCTTCAGGGACCTAGAGATGCCCACTCCCGCCGCCCAGAATTTCACCACAGACAAAGCCTTGTGCGACGAAATACAAACTGCCATGCAAGCCAAACTGAACCTTCTCCAAAAGAAAATATTAGCCACAAACAAGCCATGCCTAATACACAAATCCCTGTCCCCCCGCGAGCCTCCGACCCCCTCCAACCCCCCCAACCTTTCTCCTTCAAACCCATTCAGCAAAAAGACATCATCAACATAATGAGGAATATCAAACCCTCTAACTGTAAAGGTGATGCATGCCCAGCTACCCTCATAAAGGACTATACTGAAGCACTAGCTCCCTTCTTGACTGCCTTTGTCAATGCCTCCTTTGCCACAGGGAAAGTCCCTGCCTCCCTCAAGGAAGCCTGGATTCGCCCTCTATTAAAAAAAAAACAACTCTTGATCCCACCTCCCCCAACAACTATAGACCCATCACCACTGTCCCATACTTCCTCAAAATACTGGACAAAGCAGCCTATCTGCACGTTCTGCATTCCATTGAAGATAATAAACTCTTACGTCTCCGACAATCTGGCTTCCGCCCCAAACACGGGACTGAAACCGCGTTACTTGATTTGAAAAACCAGATGGATGACGCCAGAGACATGGGCAAACCAGCCCTTCTCCTACTTCTTGACCTATAAGAGGCATTCGACCTTGTAGACCATGACGTCCTATACCACCACCTCTCCTCCACTCCAAAATTCTCCCCAGAGGCCACAGCATGGATCACGTCCTTCCTACAAGACAGAACCATGCAAGTATTCTCTGACTTAGCCTCCGCCTCACCCACCATCATCCTCTGTGGTGTGCCCCAAGACTCCTGCTTCTCCCCCACCCTCCACAACATCTTCACACAACCCCTCTTCCTCATCCACGACGCCATGGGTATCTCCTACACCAACTACCCTGATGATACCCAGGTCCTCCTCACCCTCACTGGCAACTATGACACTGACTCCTTGACCCCAAACAACCTCTACAACACCATCCAAGCCTGGATGGCAGACAATGGACTATGTCTCAATTCCTACAAGACCAAACTCCTCCTGGTAGGTTCCCCCGACACGCTAAAAAATCTAGACTCCCAATTCAGTCATTTCACCATCTACTCCATCAAAATACCTGTCTCAGAATCGGTCAAAACTCTTGGTGTCTACCTGGTTTCCAACCTTTCCATGGACAGACAAGTCAACACAATAGCCTCCTCAGCTGCGTACCACGCCAAACTAATCAACACAATTAGACCCTTTCTCTCCAACGAGAATTGCACAAATCTAGCCAGAGCAATCACCGGCTCCAGGCGAGATTACTGCAATGTACTCTTCCTAGGAACTTCCAACAAAAACCTGGAAAGGCTACAAATCATACAGAACAGTGCCCTCCGCGCTGCCCAAGGCATTGCGAAAAGAGAACACATCTCCCAGGCCAGAAAATTAGCCCACTGGCTACCAATAAAGGAAAGAATTGTCTTCAAAGTTCTGACACTGACCCACAAGTGCCCCACCTCACTGCCCCGGTCTACCTCTCACAAAGAATCCACCTAGTCTCCTCTACAAGGCCCACCATATACCAACATGCTCTGTGTGCCACTAGTTAAAAGAGCCAGAGCAGGAGGATCCAGCTTCCCTTATCTCGCACCAACACACTGGAATGCCCTATCTCCCACAATCCGAGGGGAGCCCTCCCTCATTACTTTCCGGGAAAGCCATGAAAAACATCCTCTTCACATAAGGTCTCTCGCAGCACCATGTTTTACAATCAACTATCTGTAATGTAATGACCAAAGATGCATGAGCTGTAATGACTACTATGTAATGACCACTATGTGTGTAGCAATCATAATGTGCCAACGACTGCTACCAATCTTGTGCCCCCTGTAACTAAGCTCCTGCAAGTAACAGCGCCACAATGCCCCTGGGCTGTCTGCGCGCTATACAAATATAAATAAATAAATAAATAAATAAATAAATAAATAAACCTAGGTCTCCCCATCGCTTATACCTATTCCAGCGCCTCTTCCAGACAGACCCTTACTGACATCCTCTTTGTTGTTCCTTCACCAGATCTATGGAACCCTCATATGATCTCTGTGATTTGTCCTGTCTCCTCCTCTCCCATTACTGTTGGCACCCGCTGGGAAGTTTTCATGGCTTCCTTTGACTCCTCCAGAGTCATCGTTAATGTCTACCTAAATGGCACTGTCATGGTCCAAGACCCTCAGGCCAATCTCCTCCTCTTCATTAGGTGGTTCCCTCGCCTCATCAACTTCCTTTCATCTCCAGCTTTCCCCTCCTCTCCTTCCTTGGCTACCAAGCCCTCTCTTCCCTCCTCCTCTGCCCCACCTCGGACTCCCTCCACACCTCCACAGGGCGTACCTCTGATTTGTACCCCTGCCCGGAAGGTCTTTAATGCTAACAACCTTCTTCATCTTGCCACCCTCAACTCTCGCTCTGCTGTCAAAGATTCCTCTGACATCTGCCACCTCTTGGAAGAACTTGACCTTGATGTCCTCGGTCTTACTGACACATGGTCCACCGCCAGCTCTGTCACAAGCTTTGACACTCTCCTCCCTGATGGTTACATGATCCTCTCCGCACCCAGATCCACCTGGCCCGAAAGGGGTATCGCCCTGATCTTTTCTGAGTGGATTCCTCCCTCTATCATCCCCACTCACACTTACTCCTCTTTCGAATGCCTTGTCTGTAGGCTCTCTCTCTCTCCTACCAACTCTCTTTCTGCTGCTACTCTCTACCAGCCCCCTTGTCAAATCAACTCTTTTCTCTCTGAGTGGGCAGACCTCTCCTCCTCCCTCCTAGCCTCAACAACTCAACTCCTCCTCCTAGGAGACCTCAACATCCCTCTCGATTCTCACTGTTCCTCATCTGTGCTCTTTCGCGACCTCTGTGATTCCCTCTCCCTCTCTATCCTCCCCTCTGGCCTGACTCACTCTGCAGGTCACACACTTGATGTCTTGATGTCCTCTGGCCTCCTCCTCTCTATTCCTCTGACCACTCCTCTCTCATGGAACGATCACAGCCTTCTCTCCTCTCATCTCTCCCTCTCTTCCCAAGCCAAGCCTACCCCATTGTTACCAAACTTCTCAGACATCCGGCCCATGAAGCGTGTGTCAGTTGAGGCTTTTCCTGCCACCTTCTCTCCTCCCCCTCCACCCCTGGCTGACTCACACCCTGACAGAGCCCTGTCCCTGCTCTACTCCTCTATTCCTGCTACTCTTGATGCTCTTGCCGCTGTCATTTGGATCCGCTTGAAGTCCAAAGCCAAGTGCAATTCTTAGTATGACTCCAATCAAGCTACACTTAAACGTATGTGTAGGGCAGCAGAGAGGAAATGGAGGGCTTCTTGTTCATCCTCTGACAAACTGGCCTGTCGCCTGATCCAAAGGCAATACCGGCTCTCTGTCCACACCAAGAAGAGAGTCCACATTCAAACCTGTGTCTCTGTGGCATCTAACAACTCGGCCAAACTTTTTAAAATCTTCCAGGAGCTGGCCAACCCTGCTGCAGTCTCTATCCCCCTCTTGCCTCCCATGCCCTTTGCAATGCCCTTGCCTCTTACTGTATCTCTAAAACCCAGGACATCATGTACACCCTCCCCTACCCCTCCTCTCCCCTCTCTGTCTCTGCTTGTTGACCCTCCTTCAGCTACCTCCCTCCCTATTTCTCATCCTTTCCCCTGATGAGGTCGCTAGACAAGTCCGATCTATGAAAGCTTCATCAAAACAGGTTCATCCCTGTTCCTCTAAAACCATCAAGGACCACATTAACATCCTCGCTCCAGCCCTTGCAGATTTTTGCAACCTCTGCTTTGCCCCTGGATCCTTCCCCTCCCCTCTGAAGCACTCCCTTGTGCATCCTCTCCTCAAGACACCTACAGCCGATCCATCCTGTCTGGCTAACTATCGCCCAATTTCCATTACTCCCTTTTTGGGTAAACTCCTGGAAAAGCTGGCTATCTCTCAGCTCAATCTTCATGCTGATTCTGTTGGCTCTCTCCATGACCATCAATCCGGCTTCAGAGCTGCCAGAAGCATGTAAACTGCTCTCCTGAACATCCGTGAAGACCTGCTCTCCAACCTTGACACTAACATTCCCTCGGTCCTCATCCTACTCAATCTTTCTTCTACCTTGGACACAGTCAACCATACCACCCTGCTCAACCGTCTCCATGACAACCTGGGTATCACCGATCAGGCACTGGCCTGGCTGAACTCCTTCCTCTCTGATCGACCCTCCCAAGTGCAAATTGGGTCCTTCCTATCATCTATCTCCCTCTCTACCTGTGGTGTTCCACAGGGGTCTAACATTTTGCCCTGGCTTTTCAACCAATACCTGGCAACTCTTGACCACTGCATTGCCATTTCCTGCTCAAATTTCCAGTGCTATACTGACAACACTCAACTGATTTTCAGGCTTCCTTCTGCCACCTCCTCTCCTTCTCTCTTCTCTTATTGCCTAATAACCATTCAAGATTGGTGCGCCGCTAATGATCTTTGTTTAAATGACAAAAAGACTGAGATCCTCCTTATCGGTACACCTTCTCCATCCTTTCCCCTCATTCTCTGGCCGGCTTCCCTTGGCCCTCCTCCTACCCCTACCTGTGAGGCTAAGAACCTCAGGGTCATCTTTGAATCCACACTTTCCTTCTCCGGCCACATCTTGGGTGTCTCTAAAAAATCAAACTTCTTATTGCACCTCCTCAAAGGTTCTCTGCCTTTCCTCTCCTTCCCCCGAAAGCTCACTTTCTCCCAAGCTCTGATTCTCTATAGGTTGGACTACTATAGCAGCTTCTTTCTAAATCTACCTGCCTCCACACTCTGCCCTTTACAAGTAATCCAGAACAGGACTGAAAGACTTGTCCTTGGCCTCAAGCACTGGGATTGTATCTCTCCAGCTCTGAAAACCCTTCATTGGCTCCCAGTGGATGCAAGGATTACATTTAAAATCCTCTGCATTGTCCACAGGGCTTTCTGGGGCCTGGCTCCAAAATACATTCAACTATGCCTTTGTAAATACCTCCCCTTTGCTCCTCTACTTTTAACTCCCCCAGGGTCAGTCATTTTTCAAAGAAACAAGCTGGGGGTAGATCTCTGCCTTCGGCTGGGGCCTCCCTTTGAAACAACCTCCCTGCCACTCTGAAACTTGCAGAGAACCATCTCCGGTTCCGGAAGCACCTCAAGACCTTCTTCTTTGCTCCTGTCTTTGCCACCATTCTCCCATGCTGATCTGTTTTCTAGCTTGGCATTGTGCATCTGGACACCCTCCGTCCTCCGGGCCCAAGTACCTGCTCACCCTGCCACCGTCCTGCACTGCCTCCGGGCCACCCCCTGCACTGGGGTCTGTATCTGTACCCACTTCTCTTATGCACTTATCAGATATACCCTGTCGGCTAAACTCAGCACTTGCCACTTGCTGGCTGAACTACCACCGTTTACCACCGTTTATCGCCTTTATTTATTTATCTATTTTATTTTATTTATTATTTATTTAATATTATTTATCTGCTTTCTCCTCTGTCCCACACTTTCCACTTCTCACCCTTCATGGCACTTTTCCCCTTTTCCTCTTTCCCATGCACTTGCACGTTCTCAATGTCAATGGGCCTAGTAAGATCGTTGTTTTTGTTCTCCCCTGTTCCCCTCCCTTCCCTTGTTGCGCTCTGAAACACTTGTGTACGAGCGTGATATAAATAAAATATCAATTCAATTCAATTCACTTATTTTGCACTGTTTTGCAAGGGAAAACACATTTTATTACAGGCAAAACGGTCTCAGACGGTCCTGAACTGAACTGACAAGGAGCTCATTACATCCCAAGAGGTAACAGGTTATAAAGTGTAAAACCGCAAATCAGCATACATAGGTTACAATGTTATCCCACCATCTTCATTGGCTACCATCTATAGTACATGCTAATACCTCCCTATATTCCCTGGACCAATTGGCCACACCTTATATAAACCCCTTCCCCTATTCACGTGGCCAACTACAACCATTAAATCCAGGTACAGGATTGGCTAATAAGTAAATTGTCCATTAATACATTGTAACCGTCACCTGATGTGCACGCCCCTGATCAAGACACGTTCAAAGTATAACTGGCAAGGCCAACTCTGCTTTGATAAGACAATGGATCTTCTCATTATATCAGATGCTGCAGCGCAAACAAGCTGCACCCTCAACCTTGTACTGAATGTATTGGCATCACCTCTGTTCCTCCTATCCCAAATCACAGAATGTTCCAGACCCGGCTCCCCCTTTTCTCCTTAAGACTCCAGATACCCAGTAATGACATGACCAGGGCACTACCCTTGGGTCTGAATTTCAGGGATTTATTTGATTTTGGTTATGCGTCTGATTGTAATTCAAATGGGATGACCGCTCTTGACTGAGGGAAGTAGTGCTCTAAATCTTTTCCTGGCCTATTGGCATCACAAACCTCATGCCCTTTTCTAATGAATGTGTCCTTCGAGAGGCACATCCCTAACTATCCTCCCCACAGTTAACATTCCTTTTCCACAGCATTCAGACCATGCAGCTGGATACAATTAGTGTTTATCTGTGCACCGCGAGTGCCTCCGACCTCGGCTTCTCTCCTGGCGGACCGAAAAGTAATTTATCTTTGGACTGAGCTAAACAGAGCCACAGCTCCACATCAAGGCCTGCATTCTATTCTGTTCATTGTGCACTGGGCCTTAAACTCCAATATGGCAGCAATCCTACCATGTTAATATGTTGAACTCGCTCCTGCCACAGTACCTTTCTGACTCCATCTTCCACCTGCTTCAGCTCCTTCCTTGCACATCACTGAAAAACATAACTTTGTATACAACTCCTAAACAACAGGCCTATATCACTGTCATATCTAGAACCTCTGCAACCGCAACACTGACCTATTTGTGGCTCTTTCTGTGTTGCTATACGTGCAGCTTCTGCCGCACAAAACATTCCCTGCTCACACTGTGGTACATGCTAATAGGTTTTTCTCAGCCTGAACCATTTTGGCTGGCTGTGACGCTCAACATTGTGCATGCTCTAGGTATGATTTGGGTCTATTGCGGGTCACATTAAACAACTTGGTCCGTAAGACCATGGTTCCAGGACCCTGCACCTACCTGTCTTTCATCATACTTCCTCAGTAAAGACGCATACTCTTTTTGCTAAGCGTTTCACTCTGTGCACTCTTTTGTCAAGCTATGTTATGTTTCATTGGGATCCTTGTCTGCCCACTTCTATGGTTCTCTTATGTTGATGTATTCTGCACACTTTTGCACTCACCCACTCCCCTTCCCTGTGCAGTGATATGATTGTTGTAAGGCTATGAAGATCAGCTGTCCCCATTCCTTCCGACTCATTTCAGCACCACAATCTGACCAAGGTTCACAGAGGGCACTACATACATGAATAGGGCAGTACCACCTGTGTTGGTTGTAGCGAGGAAGTGGTGTTCATAAAGTGAATCTGCAATTTACTTTGCCAGTTCCTGGCAGGAATTATTGTGTCATGAGACCTTGATCCTTTAGCCCTGACCTTGGGTTTAGCAGCTTGAGTTTCCTCCCTCCTATTTGACTATTTGACTCCCAACTTTTAAAGTTGGGAGTGATATGTGTTGGAACTGTCAAATATTTGATGGTGTGTTCACTGGGGTGGATTTAATCAACTGTTCAGATTGTGTATTGATTGCAAATGAATTATTGGTGTCTGTCTGTTTTGCTATTCCTAACAAATAAAGTTGTTAAAAAAAGGAAGTGAAATTCACAATAAGAGTATTTAATAAGCAAATAAAAATATGGTTTAACTGTAAAACAGTAATTTTTTGCAATACATATTTCTTCATACAATTAATTAATGTTTTACCCCTTCAGATCAGCCATTCATAATTGTAGTGTTTCCTCCTGTGGCTCTATGTGTGCTAGGGGCCAAAACATGTGTCCATGGAGCTGGTGTGAATGAAAGCAGGGAGAGAGGCTCCTGTGCTTCTTTTTCATATTTTTATTGGGAGTATGTATAGTAAATCTTTTCAGTTTTTGAGATTATTTGCTTTTTGTAGGGAGTAAATGTGGCCGATACACTCCTTATCTGTAGCACTGCATTTAATTATTTGGGATGAATTGTCTTTATTTTAATTTCATTTGAGTCATACATGCCAACCTCCGGTTAAGACATTGACTTTTCCGTCTTGGACTCATGCACATTGCTGGATTTATAATATTATGTCACGCAATGTAATGTTATGTTATTGGGATTTATATCATACACCACTGACATTTGCATGATCTTCAGGTGCTCTGCCAGATCTGAAAGAGAAGGGGTGGGCGAGGTTAGTGGGGAGAGAGGGAATATGCATGGTAGCTTTGCTGTTGGGTTGATATATGCAGACTGCAAGTACCCTGAGCAATGTGTGCGCGTCTGTTTCTAAGTGTCATGTGACAAGAGCACAGAGACATTTGTGTCCAGAGGGCAGTATTGAAGGCCTCTTGTGCTAGGAGACATTGAATGGGATGGTAATCTGTAAGTCAATTGTAGAGGTGTAGCATTCTGTTTGTGAGAAAGTGCCACAAATCTACATATGGATTAGCCCCGCATGGGTGGCCTGTTGTCAGTCTTAGACAATCTCCTGGGGGGTGTGGATCACTATGCCCCCCTGCTCCTGTATCTCAGGGCCTTTGTGCACTGTGTTACTCCTAGATTATTCCTAACAACATACTCCTATGGACACACTAACATAAGACACAAAGAAAACACATGAATCGATTCAACAATAGAAACACTTTTATTCAAACATAGCAATGCATGATGCAAACACTACTATAATGCAAATCTCGAATTTGCACCTTTTAAGCTTTTGGTGCAAATCTACCATGCAATACAATAACTGTAAGCCTTACAGGCTTCGAATGCAAGCAATCTAATAACTCCAATCCACACCATTCCTCTCCATTACCCACCATACTTCACACTCTCTCTCTAAGACAAACCGTGTCTGATTACCCCATCTATCATGTCAGCCAAAAGCTCTGTGTGAGAGTCTGTTCTAATTCCCCATGCATGTGTCTTATTCAGATGAATACTCCCCTCTCCAGCTCACTCTGCCAGTCTGATCACTTAAACTGCCTCAATGCCTCTGTCAAGCTCTCGAACTCTGCTCTCATCAGAATGCTTCCCCAAGCTTCCAAACTCCCAAAGCCATTGGATTCTGCAGCACCAAAAAACACTTCTCTCTCAATGGCAACTTCCTTTCATTCATCTCTCGATCTCATGCCAACCAAACATCTCTCTCCAAGTCATCTCCATCTACATCTAAAAACTAAAATCTCCTCACCTCTGGTTATACTATTCAATGACATACACATATCCATGGTTACACTCGTTCTCTCTAAGCTAAAATGCCTCTCTTTCTGTCTGTCAGCGTTTCTAAATGTGAGCAGCGCCTAAATGTCTGTGATACCTGTCTTTGTACTTTTCAATCACTGCGTGTTCTGGTCATTGTGACATCTTCTACATATCTATACCATGTCCTTCTGTCTGCCTGCGGTACAAAACACCATCTCCTCATATTTCTCCATTCACTCGCTCTCATCTTGTGCATGTCTCTGTGAGCCAAAGCTCATCTCCCTCCATGGCTCTGCCTACCCCCACCTTTTATCTGTCTGCGAAGCACCAGCCCAGGCTGATAAGGCCTCCCTCTCTGTGTCTCTACTAAGGCAAAGGCGACCTCTCAACAACCAAACTGTTTACGCATACTTTCTTCACACTGTAACTCATAACATCTTTCCGCAGTCTGCAGCGCTTCTGTGTCTCTCAATTCAGGATGGCTTCATGCTTTCTCTATTCTCGAATGTAGTGCTTACTCTCTCACTCGCAAACCCAAGCGTTATCTATAATGCCTCAATGCATATTCTAAGTGCACACTCATACACGTCTCTCTACAATGCATACATAATACATAACAACATGTCTATACATGTGTCTACAAATATAACATGTGTCTCTAAATGGCACTTCAAATATAACAGGCCTCATTCTATTACAAATACAAATGCATACAAAGTGGCAGAATAATGTGGATAGTTTAATGTCACTACTTCATGTCACCACTAATCAGTACTAATCAAAATGTATGATGGATAACTAATCCCTAAATGGGTAATGAATCTCTAACAATGGGTAATGATTCCATAATGATAACAAACCAGGCTTCTCCATACTATCAGGTTTCCCATGTTGTTTGATGTCTGTTCGGTGGGCCATCCTATCACTGCGAGGTGACTGTGATTCACAGATGGTTCCTTATGAATTTACAATAAACAAGTAAATATTTTTCCATTTCTTCATTTGAGTGGATTAGTTGGTTTGTGCATGGTGTCTTTGAGCGTACATTTTGAGAATGTTAGCTCATGGAAGTTAGTGGAGGGCCAAGAAAGCAACTCACAGCATTCATCCAGTGTTGCCATGTAGACATCTCAGTAGGGACGTCCCTTCAGTGATGTCTCCATAGTGATGCCGTTTGGCTAAGGTACTTGTGAGGATATGCAATGCTAAAAATAAAACTACAAATACTAGAATCTAGATGAAAATTAACAGCTGTATGTACTGTGAAGATTCACGGGATCTCGTCACTACTCCCTCTGGGGGGACCTTCCTTGTGAGGCTAGGGAGGTGGAGCTGCTACCCAACGGTCTCCTTGGGGGTGGTAGAAAGTGAGACCTCACAGGGAGAGGCTCCCCTCATGGGGATAAGGTGTCCCATTCCATGTAGGAGCTCCCTTACTCTCTTGCCTTTGCACCCATAAAAACCTTAAAGTTTGCAGAGAGCAGAGAGTGCAACTGAAAGTACCTCTGTGTGTTAATGTAACACTATACCCTTTCTTCATTGAGACTTGATACCACCAAGACGAAGAAGAATACGAATGATGGCACAACTTTTTGTAAGAGTACTGGGAAGAGGTGGACACAAGGAGGCATGAAGAGTAAATCATGGAAACAACTAAAAGACTATGGGCTTCATTACGAGGTTGGAGGTAAGGGAAAAACGATGCCGGTAAAAGATTACCGGCATGGCTTACCACTCCGGGCTATTACGACCCACCAACCCACTATTAGCGGCACCGTAAATAACGGTGCCGCTAATAGCGGCATGGGCGCTGGCATGCGACCCTTCATGTCGGCAATACCGGCATGGCGTAAACAGGAGGACATCACAAGTCAGGCATAAATGCAAATATCGGCATCATGAAGGGGCTAAACGTGGATACCGGCATGGTGGCAATACCGGCATCGTGAACCACCCGTAAACGGCCATGTGCTGTGTTCTCAACTGCCACAGGTGCACACAATCAGCACAGTTAGAGGCAATGTAGACTGGGCCAGCACAAAAGGAGCGCACCACAGCCCTTCCCACACCCATTCCAACACCAAAATGATTCCAATACTAGTAGCAATACTGGGGCTGGAGGTCATGCTTGCATTACAACTCTAGCAACAACAACAACAACAACAGGCAGCACAGAGGAGACACAGAAGGAGAAGGAGGGTGAGACAGGCACAGCATGCCCCACCAGTGCAGGCAGTTGTGCCACACAGGCAGCCCCCAATCCCTCGAATCAGAGCCAGTTCATTCAACCTAACCACTGAGCAGATCCACACCCTGTACCGTCTGGACCGGGACACCATCACCACCGTTGTGGACATGATACATAACGACATTGCCAGCCTCATAGACATCCGTACCGCCATCCCCCCTCTACTGAAGGTGGTGTCTGCGCTCCACTTCCTGGCCGAGGCACCTACCAGCACACAGTAGAGCAGATGTATGGCATATCACAACCATTATTCTCATGCACGCTGAACCAAGTGCTCGATGCCCTCCTGAAGCACACAGGCGGCCACATATCCCTACCACGGACTACCCAGGAGATCTCCAACACCAAAGTTGGCTTTCATTCACTGGCAGGCATCCCAAGTTGCATCAGTGCCATCGACTGCACCCATGTGGAATTGGTGGTCCCACATGCCATGGATGTAGTGTACTGCAACCGTAAGCTATACCACTCCATCAACGTGCAAATGGTATGTGACTCAAACAAGATAATCACACATTGTTGTGCCCAATTTCCTGGATCAACCCATGATGCAATGGTTCTGCGGAACTCCACGATACCACGCTACATGGAGCGACATGCAGGACAATGTTCCTGGCTACTCGGTGAGTTGCATGGCAAGCACGTGGCAGTGTGATGTGGGGAGATGATTGTGGGGAGAGATGCATACTTCACCTGGCTGAGATGGGGGGGAGATGCATACTTCACCTGGCTGAGATGAGAGGGGAGAGATGCATACTTCACCTGGCTGAGATGGGGGGAGAGATGCATACTTCACCTGGCCGAGATGGGCGGGGAGAGATGCATAATTCACCAGGCTGAGATTAGGTGAGAGAATGGACTATGCCTATACTCCAAAGCAGGCCAGACTGGACCTGACACCTAAATGCAAGACGTAAGCTGCACAACAATGACAATGAGGCAGGACTGCAACCATTCCATAGCCATCCACATGTACACTGCACATAATCAGACCGTAACCCCTGCAACACAATGCAGCGACATGAAGTTAGTATGGGCAATGCAAATGACCGAAGAACAGCATCACAACGGACATGTGTCCATTAGTGCGTACAAAGGAATCACATGAGGCCAAAATACAGAATTTCACACGTACACTAACACAGAGGTGCAGCATACCAGCATGGGGACATCAAACGTGAAATGGCAGATCATCAAGAGTCTGGCTTCAACAGTGACAGGATCAAAGCATACGATCAACTACACATCACCCAGATCATGGAAACAACTGCCGTGGGCAACCACAGTGCATGAACACTCACAAGGAATAGGACACCAGTGTGTCCAATAGACGATTCTATGCACACCTGTCGGTCATGTGACTTCACACATTGCAGTTACTTTGAGTAGCTCAATTCATGCAGGTATATGCGAATAAGAACAGGAAATCAATGCATGCTTTTGTTTCATAGGTACAGGTTCCATTTGATGAAATCACTTACACATAACCATTGTTGCACCCATGCAGGTGATGCTGGCTATCCCTTGAAGAGGTGGCTCCTTACCCCTGTCCGGAACCCGCAGAACAGGCACAAAGAGGACTACAATCGTGCACATACCCGTGTGGTGATCAAGCAGACATTTGGCCTTTTGAAGGCACATTTTGCTGCCTCAGCAGGTCGGGTGGGGCACTCCTGTACGGGCATGAGAAGGTGGCCAAGATCATCATGGCATGTGTCATGCTGCACAATATGTGCATCAGACGGAACGTGCCTCTGCCCCCTGATGTTGAACTGCAACCGCCTGACGAGGGGTAAGAGGAGGGAGGAGATGGGGCTGCACGTCAGGCAGGTGACGATGCACAGGAGGGACGTGCTGTGCACCAGAATTTGATTAACCAATGTTTCTAATACACATGGATGCGGAGGGTGCCATGGAGGCTATGTGGGGGACATGGACACTGTGCACTGATCACCAATAAAGCACACGTACACAATAAGCAATGTCCAGTCATGTGAATTCTCTTGACACAACAGGTGTATTGAACATTAAGAATATTAAATGTGCCCAAACCCTCCACCCCACACACCCTCTCCTCCCTCCCACTACCCCCACAACTCTCCCACCCACCCTCTCCCCACTCCCACTCCCCCCCTCAACTCCTCCACACATGGTGTGCACTTCCAAGCACCATTAGTCTGCAATAGTTCGGAATGGCATGCTGCACCTACATCCCATGTCCACTGCCAGCATCGGGTGGCCCCATGTCCAACCTGCGCAGGGGGCTGGTCTGTGTAGAGCTGGAATTCAAGGAGATGCCTGGTTGGTCAATCACCTGTGCGGGACTCAGGGCCTCCAAAGCATCCGCCATGCGGATTAGAACCTGCCTCACAGCCACCAATTCATTGCATATGTGTGTGGAACTTGATTCAATAGCACCTTTGAGGGACGTTGCATATTCCTGGAACTCCTCCCTCGCCTGGGCACCTTCACTGATGTGCTGGGTCACCAGTGCTGTCAGCTCCTCCTGGCGCTGTTGGATGACTGTGATACCCTCTTGCCTGTCCCGGACACCGGTGGATGTCGAAGCAGCATGCAACAAGGGTGGTGCATCATGCATGCTCCCCGTGGGGCTGAAGCTCGCTGGCCATGACTCAACAGCAGACAGCTCATGGCTGCTGGCATTGTTTGTGCTGGGTGGGGAGAGGTGGGGTGACTGCTGCGGTCTTGTTGCGGCAGGTGTTCCGGGTGTTGGACTGTGTGCATCATCATCTGACACAGGTGCCGTGGCAGCTGCTTCTCTCACTGTACTGCTGGTAGTGGACACAGAGCCTTCAGCCACTGGCTCCTATGTGATTGTGGCTGGTGTGGGTGCTGTGGTGGTGGCCCCTTTGTGCATCGGTGCAGTAGCTTCCTGTGTTGGTTTGGGCTTGTGTGCAAGTCCAGGTTTCACTGTGCCCCTTGATGTTGAGGGCCTGTTTGCTCCCTCCGTGCCCCTGGCCTTCTTCACTGGTGCTGTGGTTTGCTCCGTGGGGTCCTCAGCCTCACTGTCAGATTGTGTGCCTGTGGGGGACCAAGAGAGGGACAGCATCAGTGATGGGTCTACGTGCATCATGCATGTATTGGGGTTGCTGCAGTTCTATGGAATGGCAGGTATTTGCCGTTGGAGTTGTGACATACAGGTTGCTTGCCATATGGGTGGGTCATGCAGGGATACGTCTGGGTGACACATGTATGAGGTGCAGCATGCATGTGGATGTGATGGTGCTGTGCACTGCCTGTAGTCAGGGTTGCATACATGTGTGTGGTGGCCCCAGCATTGGATCATCTCACTGTCAGTTTTGGGGGACATCTTCATGCTTTGCATTACAGTGGTTTCTTAGGATACTTACCTCCATCAGCCGATGACCGCGCTCCATGCTCCATATCCCCCACTCCCGCGATTGCCGCCATTACAATTGTGCTCGCACATGTCTCCTCCCAGCAAGTCATCTGAATGGTTGAGCACCTCCATCACCTGTTGCCATGCCCTGGCTACGATTTGCTGCAAGGATGTTCCGGACACGTAGGCGCAGGTCATCCCAGCGCTTCGGCACGTCCTGCCAACTGCACTCACTTTGCGCGCCACCTCCTCCCAGATCTCTTTCGTACACAACTGTGCAGGTCGACGCAGATCAGCAGCAAACACAACCTCACCATTTTCGGCCAGGGTGTTGGCGGGCATGTTCAGCTCTTCTTCAGAGAAGCGCTCCTTGCGCAGGCGCGCAGCTACTTTTTTCAGGGCCTTGGGCATTCTGATATGGTGTTGGGTGAAGTTGGGGCAGCTGTAGTGCTGATGCAGGTCCTGGGTGCTGAGTATGGCAATGGATTGTGTTTTTAAAGATGGCCGCCATGCTCTTTCCTGTTCCTGTGCGATGACGTTACTTCCGGTTCCGCTTATTTATGGTCACCGCTATTAGCGGTGACCGCCATTAGCAGCCAGCGCTAATAGCAGTCACCGCTAATGCCGGATCCATGGTTGGCGGTAGTGCTATCAGCGCTTCCCGTGATGCCGCTAAGGGCCATTTTTGGGTCTTTAGTGGCATGGCGGTTATGTCCTTACCGGCATGGCGCAAAGCTCGTGCCCGCGATCTTGTAATTCCCCACTATTATCAGGCTCTCTACTACACGGACACGGTAATTGCTCCATGCCATTAAGGACTGTTACTTACCTCCAACCTCGTAATGAGGCCTTATGACTCTGCACTTTTGTGGACCCAGTTAGGAGAGATCAAAACTGTGAAAGGACTGAAGAAAGAGGCCATCTGGAGTACATACAATCAACACAACAATGTCAACAAACATTAGTGGACCCATATTTTCACCATCTGAGGACATAACCGGTAGCTTCTCAGTAACTCCATCAAAAAATAGATTAAACACGTTGGATGACAAGATGTAACCTTGCATTACTCCCTTTTTGACCGTAAACGTTTTTGTGCATTCCTCCCCAGTCCTCCAGCTCACTGAGGATGAGCAATTGTCAATAAATGCAATCATAGACTTAAACAATGATAGAAGAACATTTTTCTTCCCCAGTCCTTTCAAAAGTTCCAGCTTTAGGATCACATCATATGCTGATTTCATATCAATAAACATCAAATATAAGGAGCACCCTTAAAGTGAAATAAACATATTAATTAGCAGTATACGCCTAAAAACCTGAACAGTGTAATGACTTCCTTTTTAATACCAGTGTGTAAATGACTTATAGGATAGGTTTGGCTGGACCCATGCCTCTAATCTGATTAAGAGTGCTTTCCACTTTCATCGAGTAATGAGATAGGGAGGTAGTTTACGGGATTAGCATGTCCTCCTTTCTTGTAGATGGGGGTTGTTGCAAAAAGGCTGGCACATTCCCTATTTGTAGTTATAGCTTTGAAGAATAATACAAAATATGCCACCCAAACAGCTAGCTCACCCTTAAAAACATCTGGAAGGATCCTATCAAGTCCTGTTGCCTTACACAGAAATGATCTCATAATAGCTGCATGAACTTCAGATAATTTAATTACATACATTTTGTATACATGATGATTATGAGTTATCCTCCATGTATTACTTGGAAACATGATCGATCTACTTATCTTTAGTTATTGCCAATTCAAATAGGTCATGGTCAGTATTTATAACTTAGTGGATAATTTTCAAGAAAGCCCTAGGATCCCTGAAGGGGAATATACCAGATAAGGTCCTCATCTTAAATAAAATCAGGCATCTCACCCAAGGATTCAAAATGCAAATTAAGGTCACCCTTAATAAGAATCATGTACTTATATAACCAAGCAAGTATTCTTAACAGCGCCATGATGCCTGAGGGCAGTTGTGTGCTTTACAAATGCAAATAATAAATAAATAAATAAATAAATACATAAATAAAGTTTGCATGTTACTATTAGACCTATGCGAAATCAGGGAATTTGTCACCTCTCCCCATGGGGGAGTCACCCTTTGAAACAAGAGAGTTGAGCCAGCTAAGCTTAAAACCCCTAGGGCACAGGGCAAGCAGCATCCACCTGGGGGTCACCCCCCACTTAGAGGACAGGAAATCCTTAGAAAGGGATATAAGTTATTCTCCCTTATCTCAAGATCCCAATATCATTGCTGGCTATATGGGAGTTAAACTTTATGATTTGAAACTTCCTGTGCAAATGGCAGGTATGGTTTCTGACCCTATGTATTCACCATACTCGCCTGGGACAAGAGAACAGTGGATTGTCCCAACCCCTAGCAAAGTGGAAGATAAAGAGCCAATTAGAACTCGAGAGAAAGAGAAGAGAGATCTGCAGAGCTAGAAAAGCCCATTGACCACCACCGGTACGTGTGGCAGGACAGAGAAAGCATATAGCAAGTGGGTTGGACCCAGCCTCGTCGAATGCCACGGAATGCTCACAACTCCTGCCGGGCCAGAAGCTGGAAGCACCAAAGCCCAGAAGACTACTGGGAAGTACATTCTGACAGAAAAGCGTGCTATCCACGTACAGAGAAGCCATTGCTGAAGTCTTCACGGAATCAAGCAGGTGGAGAGGACAAGCTGCACCTAATGTGGAACACCATGGAGAAGCCAAAGAAACAGCACCACATAAGTCAAACTCTCTCTCTCTCCTGAGGAGCACAGATTAGAAACCAGACGCATGCAGTGGCTCCATGGAACCAGGAGGAGGGTGGAGAGGCTAATAGAAACCCCAAGGCAGGGTGAGAGAAGCAAGACCCCAAGGCAGGAGGAGAGAAACATGACCCTAAGGCGGGTGAGAGAAACGCGACCCCAGGGTGAGGTGAGAGAAATGAGAGCACAAGGCATGTTGATAGACCCCAAGGCGGGGTGAAAGAAGCAAGATCACAAAGTGGAGTGGAAGGAACTGGACCCCAAGCCGAGGAAAAAAAACAGGGGGTGTCCAGCTGTAGAGCATGAAGAGTACCAGGCGTTTCTTCGGTGGGCAACATAAGGAGGACACCCAGAGTGGAGATATAAGCCAGGGGCCCAATAGACTGAGATAAAACTCTTGTAGATGAGAGGAAAGAGAGAGAAACCATAGTGTGGCAAAAAACCCTAGAAAAGAAAGTCTGAAGGGACATTTAATATACTTGGTTCATCTGTGCATTTGGGCAAGGAGCCCCTTTTTATAGATCTGGGTGGGGGTCAGAAACCAGCCGCCATTCCAATGTTTGGAAAAGGCCCTAACTGCACCTTTGTTTAATGTATTTATTTTTCCTTTTGTAGTGGTAGGGACAGGTTAGCATAGGATTCTGGACAAAGAACTTTTCTTGTTTTGAAAGACATCCTTTTATGTTTTCCTTTTGTAAGGCAGAGACAGCTTAGGCCTTGCGTATTTAATAAAGAAGCATTCAGCCAAAATGCCACCCAGTCCATCTTCTGATTCTGATCTACCACACCATGTTCCCACTAAAATGAACCAATGTATACAACCTTCCACAACATTAACATCTTAAGGCTGGTTCTACATGTGAAAAAGTAAAAAAGTACTACATCCAGGCATTTCAAGATATAGGGGGTCATTACTTGTTTGGCGGAATGGGAAAAGTGGCAGTAAAACTGGCAGTAATTCTGTTACTCCCACATTTCCCACACTAGCAAACTACAGGTTTGCCAGTGGGGGTTACCTGATTTACCTCCGGCCAAGAGCTAGAGATAAAGTGGGCCCCTACTGGCAAAAAAACAGATATTATTTCCAGCAGTGGTAATACTGGCAATCCCCTCTATGGAGTCCTAGGGGACGCCATGGAATGGAGAAGGTCCACTGTTGCCGACAACTGGAATCTCCCAGTAATAACAGGATATCAGCTGCTGGTAACATTAGGTCCATCTTCTGGTATCGCAACAGAATTCCAAGCTGGGATACCAGCAAACTGGCAATGACCCCCATAGACCTTGTAAATCAAGGGTGTCATTAGAAGTATGCCAGTATCCCACCGGTATTTCTGGCGGATACTGGCAAACTAACCTACCGTTTCCGGCACCTGATATCCCAGTATTACCGGGATATTCCAAGTGCTGCAACAGCAGTCCTTCCCCATTCCATGCTCCATGGAGGGGATCGCCGGTATATTACCAGTATTTATTTGCCAGTGGGGCCTGATTTACGTCCAGCTGTTGGCTGGAGGTAAATCAGTCACCTCCAGCGGCAAACCTGCAGTTGGGCGGTTTGGGAAAAGTCATGGTTATCAAATTATTACCACTTTTACCGGCACATTTCCTGCACCACAAAACGTCTAATGACCAAGGTATTCATTATACAACCATACAATGTGTGCATTTAACTTGGCATACACCTAAATACTCAGGCCCCCACATGGGTGACCTCTCTTCCCTGTGACCTGCATAGCCAAAATGCCATAGTTAAGATAACCTTCCAAGGTGTTAACTTTAAGAGCCCAGGTTTTTTTAAGGTAAATGATATCAAACTTTCTAATAAAGTTAAGCCATTCTTTATGATTTACTTGTTTTGCCAACCGAGCAATGTTTCATTATACAAGTGAAATCTCACAATTCGGATACTTTACACTTGTCAAGTTACCAGGCTCAGGGACAACATTCCCAATTACAGTGTCTTTAGCTCCAACCTGGCTCAATAGATACTCCCTTCATCAAGAACAAAGGGATCAGCGGAGGAAGGTCCACTTCTTAACTCTATTGGCAAAGGGAAAAGTATATGGAAATCAAACTATTAAAAAGCTGTCATTAACAAAAGTCAATTTTAAATAGTCTTTGCAACTTTCCCCTGGGGTGTGATAACGTTGGGCTTCTAAAGTGTCATCTCTAATCACTGAAAGGCATGGGCCTCATTATAGGTTTGGGAGGTGCGGTAATAACGTGCTGTTATTAACGTATACCGGCAGGTTACTGCACCGGCCAACTATGACTTTGCCAGTGAGGTGGTGGAATGATCTCGAGGAGGCAGAAATATCGGTGCCTGTAGTACAATCCAAATCTCCTATGGAGTCCATTGGGACTCCATGAAATGGGGATTTGCAACGTCTACAAACACTCGTATTCCGGCGGTAATACCGCCAGACCGAGTGCCAATAACGCTAATACAGTTTGTTGGTATTCTGGCAGATTTACGGCCAGAATACCGGCAAACTTGTAATGATCCCCGGTCTAGCCCGCCTACACATAAACAAACTAAGAATCAATTCTATGTTCACACCCACCATCTCAGAGATGCTGTAAACACACCTTTAGTGAACCACCCACATAGTCCATAAAATCATCACAACTCAAGTAGACACCAAGACAACAGATAGTCTTAACGCTATTGCTACCAGCGACTCTGCATCCCTTATGAACACTATCTAACCAGTGTTCACAACCCACCCCAACACCACACAATTCATTACCACCAACAGAGACACTAGCACACACCAGAGGCACTGAGTCTTACCCATATGGTTACAACTCACTGGGCCTTCCGCACCAACTCCCACATGCAAACAACACTCACAGACGCCAGTTCCTCCTGGTTCTGAACCTATTCTCTCATCCTATCCCCACTAACCTTCCCATCCCCCTTTACCTCCAGAGCCACGCAAGCGCCTGGAAACTGCCCCTAGGTGGTAGTGGTGCGCAGTAGAAATCAGCATAACATACTCTTTGTTTATTTAACATTTTTATTGATGATAAGAAGTTCTACTTTCAAATCTTCCGCAAGTTGGCAAAAAGATGCTATTCCCATTGGCAAGGCAAAGCAGAGAGTCGAACATCTGATGGTATTTACAAACCGTTGTGCTGGATCCAGCCTCTCCAGAACTTCCAATAGATATAGTCTTTGTAGTTAACTACAGGGGTATAGATAGCTCCGCGTTGCCACTAGTTTGAACATCCAGTTGAGGTAAGGGTTGGACTCCATTAGATACTTCTATCACCTCTGCAATCACAGCCATTGGCATTGACACTTCATTGTGCCGCACCGGCTCTTTTCCTTTAGAATCCCAGGAGCTAATAGGTGATTTAACTATGACTCTATAATTGTGGATTATTTCCACTGGGATGATGTAATTGTAACCCCTGCCTTGATTAGCTGCTCTTATGATCATAACAAGATCACAAGCTGTTCACTCATTCATTTTAGTAAAGGCTCATTTAGATTTCTGGGTTTCCCTGCTGTTCTTTGAGTTGTTCTGAGGGATTCAATATTTGACCTTACCAGTACAAACTGTGCCTGAGTGCCCGTTTCTATGATTGTCACCCAATTAACATGCTATCTCGCTGATAAGTGAATTGACCTCTGTTATTAAGGCAACAGCATGGTCCACTCGTACAGAACCAGAAGCTGGAGAGATTTGGCCTGTTACCTTACGTTTAGAAATATTTCCTGTGAAATATAAACTTCAGCAGTGTGAAATGTGAGGGTTTAAAGTCGATTTGCTGTTGGGAACTCCTGACTAGCTGAACAGGCTGCTGTAGTGCAATCCCACCGCCTACCAGTGCAAACGAAAAAACACATATGAACCAACTTTAGAAGCGTTCACCCTCCTCCGCGCTCGGCTCTCAGTGAAACACGAATACAAGCTGCTCAGAGATATCCAATGACTTCTGAAAGATTCCCAGCCCTCTGGTAAAAGGTGTGTGCAAACCATGAATGTACAGAGAGGGGCTTGATAAAACTCTGAAAAGGTATCAAGATTAAGGTCTAAAAACCAGGACTGTAAGATCAAGGAAAATACAATATTTAACCGGGGCACTGAAGCATATCAAATTCAAACGTCCTTGTCAGTAAAGTTTTGAGGGGGGGAACGGAACCATCACCCAAAAAAGTAAGGGCTCTTGTGATTTGCCAGTGCTCTTCTGCTCAGAGCTTCGCCTTCACTCGCATTGTCTAACTGTCGTGCACTGTCGCAGACTTCCTTGACCTTTTCCTCTGACTTTGTTGAGGTCATGTGGTGCTGCAGCGGAAATGAACTTCACAGGTGGTTGACCTCCCAATGTGCTCCCTGCACAGTCTCTTATAGCTCCTGGACTGGCACAGGCTGCCTTGCCCTTTGCCACAACCACTGATCTTTGGAGAAAAAACGATTCATTAATCCCCCCCTAACTGGTGGGTCAATAAAAACAGGTAAACCTCTCTAGACATATACACAACTAATTCATTTGAGCACATAGTCCCATGCTTGGCATCATTTTCTGTAATATGTTTGAAATTGGGCAAATACAAAACACTCTTTTAGCCAGTGCACTCTGTAGTAATCTTTATTTGGTGATCTGTTTAACATTGTTTTGAGGAATTGGTAATGCTTGCTTTGCTCACATTTAAAAACTTTTTCAAGGTCAAGATTTAAACATAATTCAAAACTAAATTCAATATTTCTTGCTTCGACTAAGTAAATCTGTTTACATATATGAATACTTTCATAGTAGCAATGAAATGTTACTCTTCTTGTTTTACCATAGAGCATACATCAATTTACCTTATGACTCATTTGGGTAGGATATTATCGCCTTGTCGCAGGAGGATAGCTCAGGGGCAACGTGCCCGTCTTCAAAGCAAGATGTCACAGAGCAGCACAGGTTTGATCCCCTGGTCTGTGCTTAGAAAGCTCTGGGTATTAAGCATGTTATAAATAACATATCATATCATTACATTTTCATTTGCGAAAGAACCCACCACCCGCCCCCGTTTTTACTGTGGTAATCATCTGAACGGTACATTTTGAATGGATTCATTATTTTAAAAATTATCTTATCCAAGTTGAACCGTTCACAATTTTTGACAGTATACTCAGACCTGCCTGAAAATGTTGTCTTACTCAGTGCTTCATCTCCAGCCAATAGAAAAGGGTCCTAAAACAATATAATTTGCCTTTTAAAACACTCAAACCTGGGTTTCCTTGGGATCGGTGTGCTTAGTCCTTGGCAACATGGTTTATAGCAGGTCAGACTTTGATGTGCACAAGGAGCTTGTTAAGACCTTTCCATGCCATACTCCTCATCTGTTGTAAAATGTACCATCCAGATGGACTCCTGCATGTCACTTGAAGAGAGGGTCCCTGGAATGGCCCTTGTGTCCCATATAAGCATGACAGCCCAAAGACTGAGAAACAAGAGATGCAAGTCTCTGTTTGGCCAGCCCCCAGGAGGGCTAGTACATTCTACATTTGTGAGCACATATTCTCTTAGGCAACCGTTCAAACCCTATCCAGCTGACGTCTTCGCAGACACAGGCGCCACATCACTGGAACAGGTTGACTAATGATAAATATCCAGCCATGCTGACCTCATTAGGGACACCACCACATAGTAACGTTAGCCACAATGCAAACTCGCATACCTGAACAAAGTTACACAGACAAGCATGGGCACGCATGAAGAACATGCACACACAGCTCTATAGATAGAGGAAAGATACATGCACATACTGTCAGAAGCCCTTTTCTTTCATTAGCCAAATACCAAAGTGCAGAAACGCAAGAAACCAAGAGTCACACCAAACAGTCTTGCACCAGTTTATTGCAACTAACCATAGGGGACTTCCGGGACGTATAAGGAACCTGGAAGTGCTGAATACTACTAACCACGAGAGAAATCAATACAATATACATATATAGACATAGAGAAACCATAGAACGACTATAATGAAAGTGCACAAAGCCACAGGCCTCAGAAAAAGGAACAAAGAGATGCAGATTTTGCAGCACGAAGCAAAGGGCCAGTGCTCGCAGCCAAGGACAAGGGCGGGTGGAATATTCCTGACTCCAGGGGCAAGGAGCCAACTGCAAAATAACTGAATAAAATCCTCATTAATTTCAGAAGGAAATCTCATTCTTGCGGTGCTCACCCACGTGACTGCGCCAAGCAGAACAATAGTCCTTTAACCGTGGTGGGAAGAGTAGCTGTTCCCAGCGAAGCAGACAAGAACAGATACATGTGTTTCCCAACAAACACAACAATCCGCAAACACTCTCTCAGGCTAGTTGGATATACCAGTGGCAAAAATTGGGACACATGGGGCCTCATTATAACTATTGCAGAATGGTTTTAACGGCGCCGCTAATGATGCCGGCGCCGTTAAACCCATTCCGCAATATTACGAGGTCCCGCGAGGGAACCAGGGAGCTAACAACGGGCCCGCTTGTAATGGGCCGTTGTTAGCTCCCTCCCCATTCCCATTGAGCCCTATGGGGGCTCGAATGGGAATAGGGAAGGACCGGGCACGGGTTCCATGAAGGAGGAAATACCGGGCCCTCCATACTCGGAATGGCCCGGTATTTCCCCATTCAAGGAACCCGGACACGGTTTTGGAGGCAGCCATGCCCTTATTAAGGGCATGGCTACCTCCAAAGTCGTAATGAGGCCCACGGTCTTTCTCATTACCTTGAGACGGTACATTGAGCGCTGAGAACAGAGCTGGGTCACAGGCCTTGGGAGGGGGACCCGGTCCAGCCAATCAGGGAGGCCAAATCCTGCGGTGGCGTGTAATGGGCAAGGGCCAATAGTAGTCCTGCGACCCTGCAACAATGTAATAAATAGTTTTTGGGGAAGTGTCAGGTGAGACCACCTGAGATGGAAAGACCAGTTAGCTAACTGATATAGGGGCCTTCTATAGGTGCTACCACCCCAGCCACCCAATAGAATGAGCTCCTAGGTTTTTGGGGAAAGGTCACAAGTTGTGATGCAATTTGGTAACAAAAGCCTATGACACGGGCCCAGAAGCTGTGATTGCTGGAGATTTTGGTTTCCTGTATGATCCTGTCTGTTTGGATAATAAAAGATAGTTTTAACTTGCCCTTGGCTGAGTCCTCTGTCATTGCCGGGCGGGGGGGGGGGTTTGTTGTGCCTGGGGCACTCTGCTGAACAGTGACTACTGTGTAGCACGAACCTCGGTCCTCTGGCATACGTTTACACATTTCTAAATCTCACAAATAAATTAAGTACTTGAGCTTTCAACACAAAACAAATCAGTTTATCTTAAAAGGTATTAGATCATGTCATTCGTCCCATACCTTTTTATTTGCTAAAGAACCCGCCTGTTTTTTGGATATCATCTTGGTGGGTTGGTTTTGCTTGGATTGAACATTGATCACGTAGTAGTCATTACGCACCAGTATTGCTGAAAGCCAAACAACCTTTTCATGTTGGATGATTGACTAAGGCTGAAATGATATGCAGCATCTGAAGGCTGAGTGAGTGTTCTCAGAGGAAATCCACATTTTGTGTAAATGAATAAATGACTGAATGTGTGTTAAATACTCAGTCCTCTATCATTTGAGGGAGGCCTAACATTGTGCAATGTGTTTTTTATTTGTATAATTTCTATCAAGATTAAGGTTTATTGTAATACCTATGTATGAGCACCATTTTAGTTTTTGTTCTCTGGTTTTCAAGGGAACAAACACTAGAGTTAATTTTGAATTACATTATATCTGTTCCATTGGTACAGACAGAAACACTGCATTCTCCTTGAAACATTGCTATATTTAGACTTATCAAAAGTAAACTTTATGCCCAGCAAGTGCGACTTTACTGGTATTAATGTGGATGAACAAGACACTAGCATACATTTGTTATCAAGGCATCCATTCCACTAAAGTATCAACATCAAGAAGGGACTATGAGCTGTGAATGTGTGGAGACCCCACCTTAGAAGTTATAATGAAGTGGAATTATGGCATTGCACACATGCGTTGGGTGTGGGGAGGGCATTGAAGATGGTGGGGATGAATCCTTCCCCTTGTGATGCCTTCGGCACACCCATATGCTACACACCCTAGTGTTTATTATTTTACTTTAAATCATATTGGACTCTGTCAAGATTTCCCCTGCTGTCGTTGGCTGGCGGTATTGTTTGTAAGTGATATGAAGGACTGGGCATGCATGCCATGGAACTGCTGAGCTTAGGATTGATCCATATGCTTGAGGCAATTGGGCCAAGGCCATCAGTCCACCGCTAGCAGCATATACCAGTTTTAACCGGCTTAGACAATGAGCCCCTCATAAGGGACAGCATATATGTCAGGAGGTGGAGGACATATGCCCTTGCCTGAGGAGGTATAAACAGCCCACCTCTATTTATGCGGTACAGGACTCAGGCCCTATACCAGCCACTGACTTTCCAACACCAGCCGGATCGCATCTGCGCTCCATGCTGTACCATGTCCCCCCTTCGGAGAGCCACCATCACCATGGCTACCCTCCTACCCTTATTTCATACGATAGCCTCCACTACATTCTTGCCAACCCTAATGCCCTCACCTCCTAGCCACTCAGCTATGATGCAGACAACGATTATTAACAAGGCAGATCCTATCACCCCGACCAAATGGATCTCCTGTTTCGCCCTGCCACCCACTCCTTTAATTCCCTGCCCCCTCAGCTTGAGAAACATAAGACTAGGATCTCGCTTTCACCGCACAAAGCATGATCACAGCAGAACTTCTAGCTATCCCTGATAACTATACTATCATCCGTGCAGATAGAAGCCATGGCAAAAGTGGGGGAGTGGCCTTTACAGCCAAATCCCACATGAACCTTAGAGAGTTCCCCAACACTGGCTTAACCTCAGCAGAACTCCTGTCTGTGATACTCCCACTCTCTGACACCCGCACCCTTCTCCTTGACCTCATCTACAGACCCTAAGGTGCTATCTCCTCCTTTGAGGAGGACATCACCCATCTCCTTACCCAAAACACAAAACCAGGTTCACAAATCATTCTCCTAGGAGACCTCAATTTAGGCCTTTATGACAATGACGACATGAACGCCACCACTCTAGATAATACCATAACACAACTAGGGTTTAAACAATGTATCAACAAACCCACCCACCTCATAGGTAGAGCATTGGATTGGCTGGCTGAACTTAACTGTTCGACCACCATCCTCAATATCGAACCCTGTGCTTGGTCGGATCAGCATTGCATCACCTTCTCTATACAGAAAAACACCATCTCATCCACCCAAACTGCTATCGCACCTCAAGTCCTATCGAGGAATAAACGCAATATAACATTATACAATCTCCTACCATTACTACAGCCTAACACTGGTCTGGCACTCAATTCCAATCTGGATCCCTCTTCCTTGGTGGGCTTTATAACGGCACCATAGAAGAAGCCCTCAACCAAATTGCACCACTGAAATTGCGAAAGGCTAAACCAGCTGCCCACCTAAACAATTGGTTTACCGCTGAACTCAAAGCATTACACCACCTCATAAGATCCTCTGAAGCCAATTGGAGAAAAGCCCTGTCTATTCCCAACAAGGAAAGGCTCGCCTCTGCAGCGGCTACCTACAAAGCAACCATCACCAGCACTAGAAGGGAAATCTATAACACCAGAATCCTGAATGCGTAATCGGGCACCAAAGAGCTCTTTTCCATCCTGAGAGAATTGGAGTCCCCAGCACCTCCTTCAGATGATTGCACGAGGGACAAAACATGGTGTGACAACATCCAAAAAGCCTTTGCAGATAAACTTATCTTGCTTCAAAACAAAATCGAGACAAAAAAAGAACAGCCTTGCGCCTAACATTCACCCTCCCAAATTGCCGTCACCAAGTATTCCATCCTGTCCACCCTTCCATTTTGCCCCAGTAACACCAGATGAAGTGGTAAACATAATCTCGAGTCTTAAACCCTCTAACTGCCAAGGGGATTCATGTCCAGTCCCAATCATTAAGGAAGGTGCATCAGAATTGGCACCCTTCATTACCGCTCTTATCAACCCATCCATTAAAAATTGTCAAGTACCTAATAACCTAAAAGAGGCTTGGGTTATGCCCCTCCTTAAAAAAACCTAACCTCGACCCCAACATACCGACAAACTACAGACCTATCACCACAGTCCCCTTCCTCTTAAAGATCATAGACAGAATAGCCTATCTCCAAATACAAAAACATTTAGAAGACAATAACCTTCTTGGCCTACGGCAATCCGGCTTCAGACCTAGGCACGGAACTGAAACTGCACTTTTGGATCTAAAGATCCAAATGGACGAGGCCAAAGACAAAGGCAACCTGGCCATCCTGCTCCTGCTGGATCTATCAGCAGCGTTTGACCTTGTTGACCATCAAATCCTGACTGAACATCTCTCCACTGCGGCAGCCTTTTCACCAAAGGAGGCCACCTGGATCCAATCTTTCCTTGCAAATAGAACAACAAGAGTCTTTTCACCACTGCAGCCGCAGACACTGCACCCATCGACTGCGGAGTCCCCCAAGGCTCGTGTGTGTCACCCATGCTCTATAATATCTTTACGAAGCTCCTATTTGATCATCTTGACAAACTAGGTGTCACCTACACAAATTATGCGGATGACACCCAGGTCCTCATCACTCGCACTGGTTGCTACGAGAAAGATTCCAAAAAACTGAATGAAATCTACCAGGAAATTCAGGCATGGATGGCTACACACAGCTTATGTCTAAATGACGACAAAACGGAGCTCCTGATTGTAGGCACACAGGCATGCCTGAACAAACTTGATCACCATTTTAACTCCTTTAATATTGATGGCAACATCATTTAAGTCACCAAAGAAGTTAAAACCTTCGGTGTTTACTTAGATTCAACTGTCCCCCTAAAAAAAAAGTTAATTCCACAGCCTCCTGCACGGCCTACACTAACAAACTAATTAACGCTTGCAGACCCTTTCTATTCACTAACAGCTGTCCTGCACTAGCCAGGGCCTTGATCCTATCCAAACTGGATTATTGTAACAGTCTATTCTTAGGCTCCTCTGAACATAACCTGAATAGGCTACACATTCTCCAGAACAACGCCCTGCGCTGTGCACTTAACATACCACAGTTCAGCCACATTTCAACATTCAGACGTGATTCCCACTGGCTCCCAGTTCGCAACAGATTCAAACTTTGTGCACCTGTCATCACTCACAAATGCTTACCCAACATAACTTCTCAATACTTGACAGATAAATTCTCCAAACACCTATGCAGGAGACCTACTAGCACGCCTTACCTACACTGCCTTAATATACCCAAATTCAAACTAAAAACAGATGGCAGATTGAGTTTTCCTGTATTAGCAGCTAAATGTTGGAATTCCCTCCCTATCGCCATCAGAGCTGAACCCTTTTTTGGACCTTTAGAGCCAAAGTGAAAGACTGGCTTCTTGCCTAGCATCTCAAACTACTACTAAAGTGAACACCATGCAACACCATGCGACCTTAATTACTCTGTATTACAACCTCCCCTTATTACTGTAAACATGCCTGTGTAGCCACTGTAACCGCTGTATTTTCTAGATATGCTTGTGAATAATCTGTATATAACTATTATTAAGTGTATTGATGACCCTTCTTGGGGGCTGATTCATGGAATTATTTGCGCAGAGAAACAGCGATTTGTGCACCATTCTGCCTGCAAATCCCTGTATAACAAATGGGGATTTACGGGCAGAATGGCGCACAAATCCCGTTTTTTTCGGCGCAAATAATCCATGAATCAGGGCCTTTGTATCGTCACTTCGCTGCCCTGTGTACATATCTGTACCATCTGTATTTATGTATCTAAACTGTGTGTACATTCTGTAACTATGTAATATAAGTGCCCAGTTACCCCAGGGCTCGGCACGCTATACAAATAAGTAAACTAAACTAAACTAAACAGGAAGTTGTCTAATTCATCAGCATGACTCAGAAGGTAACCATCACGTGATACCTGCATTCATTGAAATAGAAGATGGACTCTTACGATAATACAATGAACTAATGTGTTGTACAGGAATCGGAAATAGCATGCTGGTTGTCATACATAGGACTTCTCGAAGATTCGGGATAGAGCTTCTGAAGTAGATGAAGTGGAGCAGAGCTAAGGGGGCATAACTGATTGTTTGGATTTGGGTTAGGATGAGATGCTGTCCATTTGTCTTGCAATATCAAATTGCTGATAACATTGCATATGTTAATTTACCAAGAATTAAAACTACTTGCTTTTCCTCATGTTCTCAGATTGGTGCCACTACATGGACTTGTCGCGCAATCGGACCATTGGGCTGCTTCCTCCTGAAGAACCGCATGCGTACCAGGAACAAGTTAAGGAGCCTTTATTAAAAACTCAGAGGTGTTATCGTGAGGGGGATATTGTCGATGTTGTGCTATCTGCCTCCAGAATGATGTGGAAAAGAGTGTGCACTCTGCCCAAAGGGAACATCTTCCCCCTTACAGCTCGATTGTTGGTCTCTAAACTTATTTTCTGCAGATTCGACTTTTCAATAATTGGCAGTATTTTCTTGTCATCTTGCATGTGCTCTCAGGATGGGTGGAAACTTAACCATGCAGGAGAGCAGATGCAATAACTGTTGTCAAGATATTGGTGAAATACTTTGTCTCAATGTTTGGAGTATCTATTAGTATTAATAGTGACCAGGGGGCACATTTTGTAAATAGTATCATAGCAGCCCTTTTGGTTATCCTGAAAATTCCTGCAAAATGCATCAGCCCCAATCTGCAGAAGCAGTAGAGAAAACAGAGGTGTTGAAAAACAAAAAGCGGTGTCAGAAAATTGGCCTCAAATGGCTTGAGGCCTTGACTGGTATCGTTCAGCATGATAAGTAATAAAAAGAAGAAAATCTGGGCTCCATATGCCATTCTATTTGGATGCCCAAAGCAGCTGCCATTGTCTCCTCCTGTGAAAGCTGTATCCAATAATTTGCATTTGATTGATGATAGATTATTGGAGTATGCAAAGTCCTTAATCCCTTCTATCTGTCTCATTCATTCCCAGGTTAAAGCCGCTCTGCCCAGAAAACCACTATACCCTGACCACTGCTAGCAACACAGAGATCGAGTCTTGGTAAAGGTCCACCAGCAAGAACCCGCTTTGACTCCAAAGTGGAAAGGCCCTTAACAGGACCTCCTAACATCCATATCTGCAGTCAGGTTTCGGGGCATCCGACATCGGTGCATGTTACTCAATGCAAGAGGTCAGTAGCCACAGTAGACTAAAGTTCTATTTTCTTGTTCTTTTGCGCTGTATCTTAATTTCTAGTGTGTTTTATTAAACATCCCGACAGCGCGCAAAATCATATCACTTTATGTCTTCTGAAGTTGAAAGCTGGCCTTGGAACAGAAGGCATTGCATAATGTACTGGCAGGGTGTAATTTGTGGATTCATTTTTCCTCCTACTATATATAAAAGAGAAACAATGAATTCAATTGAATTCATTGTTTCTCTTTTATATATAGTAGGAGGAAAAATAAGGTCATTATGAAAAACAATTTGCTGGTATACTTCGGTCTTGTCACCACGGTGGTGACAAGACCGAAGACACAAGGCAGTTATGAAAGCAGGGCTGCTGTGAGGTAAACCTGCCCCTGGGAATGCATAGGGCGATTGTGCTAGGACAATGCAGTATAGAGGATCCAAGCGTTCTTATACATTCGAAGACAAACACCCAGATGACAAATGTGCGTTCTAACTTTCCGATGCTTTATGCCAGTTTACTAGACATTTGGACCACATAACATGCATGTTGAAACACCATTCAGTATCTCCAATGGGTAAGATCATGGAGTTTATGAAGATTATTCAGACATGTAGTCATTCTCTCTGGTATGATACAGTGAACAGTGAACCTCTGTCTGTCCTAGAGTGAGGAGTAACACACAGGACAATAGAAAATGGAAGTAGCGGACTGGGTTTGGGATGCTGCAAATACTTGCCTTGCAGCTTGGAGTATCTACAAGGTGCAACATTTAGATGGTTGCCTTGGTCACTTAGGAGAAGCCACCAAGTGTTTCTCTGGGACAGAACTCTCCCATACCAACACTAACATTGGCGAGTGGACAGAAATTGGAGCACTCAGCACGCTGACCAGAGAGACCCTTCAACAGCTGATAAAGACTGTGAAAGCAGCAAAAAAGAGAGGTGCACTAGGTTATAGTGTGTTAAGAGGTGTACGACTACCTGAATTTTGAGCGGTTCAATATCCAATAGGATGTTCAACTCAGCAGCTGGTCGAGGATCCTAAGAAACAATTTTGGAGAGCCAGATGAACAGTGGCCCTGTAGAAACTCCTGATGGTACAGCAGATGGTTCAGAGAACTAAAAGATTGCATCTTCACACCAAAGAGGCATATCAAAAGCATCTGGGCTCACAACATCAAAATAATTCCTGGTGATAGGCAGGATGCAATTGTGACTGCATAACTCACAGAAAAGTATGGGAAGTGAGACCACCTGTCAGTCTGGCCAGATACCTCACATCCACCCCAAAAGATAACCCCTGATTTGTGAATTGTAATTGGCTCAATTTGGAAATTATGGACCCTACATCAACACCTGCTGTAATGACTCTATAAACTAGATCTAGGTTAGGTATTGTTAGTGGGAAATCAAATCTTCTGGGAGGGGGATGCCTGTGAATTGATTTGAACTAGTAGGCAGTTGTTTCACAGAAAGAAAAGATATGTAGAGTTAGTTTCAGTACCTTAGACGTATGTGCACTTAGACACCTGATGCACACAGAAACCAGATTGTTTAATGTGTTTAGGCCATCAATAGAAAGGAAGTCAGTGAGTATCCACATAGAATTTCTGGAAGAATGGCCCAAGCTAGTGCCTAGGAGATTTGAGAATTTGGAGAGCTTAGTATCAGATGTTAAGAAGATTACAGACATACAGAAGTGTCTAAAAGTGTTGGAGGTAGTATTTAATAAGCAAAAGAGATCATTAGAGGTAGCACTGTGCACTCAAGGAGACATTGTGTGTGCAGTCAGCAAATACATCTATGATCAACCTTACATTGCCACCACCATGTGTATATTTGTATTCTTATTATTCTTGACAGGCATTGTTTCCTTGCAGATCCTGTAACAGAAAAAGATCTTTGATTACAAATACGCTGCCCTCCAGGTCTGCTCTTTTTGACTGAAACTCAGAGGTGATTGCTTCATTTGCACTCCTGGAGGTGCACACGGAAGTACATGCTTAAGCAATAAGCCCTTAGGTATGAGCATTACCATGTCAGGTAATGCCCCAGGGCCCATAATTACGAAGGCCCCGGGGCATTACTGCATGCGGTAATGCCCCCCCCAATGAGGGGCACATTGCTATTAGTATTCCGGGTGCACTTCCTGGGATACTAATAGTGCAGGCGAGGTCGGCAGGCTTACCTTCGGTCACAGTGTTTGGGAAGTGGCGCTGTATGGAGAATATGGCTGCCGGATTGAGAGACTAGACTGGTGACTTCGTTAAAAGCACAGCTAGAAAACGGCAGCCATCATGGGAGAGTTGAAAACACTATTAATTGTATTGATAGCCAGTGTGCCCATAATGAGGTCAGATCAAGTAACGGAAGTCTCGTGTGTGAGGTGGCGTAGTAATTATAATGTAAATGTCCAGTGCATTGAGAAAATTATGGCTCATGTGGCGGAATACAAACGGATGAGGATGAGGAAAGAATGCCGAGGACGCAGCATTCTGAACAACAGGGGGATTGTCGTGCGAGTAAACCGCCCACCATTTGACCAATCGCAGTCGTCAGCAGATGAAAAAAAAAGGTACTGGGGTACTACTCTTTAATATGAACTGGACTTCCTTAAGAGAAACAGAAAAGTGTTTAATAATAAACAGTATTTATACCTGTGACATTGTAGAGGTAGAGGAATATTAAAGGCTCAGAGTTGATGGCCCTTCTCCTAAGAAGTTGCAATTTCGTGTGAAACAAAAATGGAAAAAATTATACTGATTTTATATGTGATGTGGTAGTTCCACAAGAAGTGCAAAAGGGGGTTCTGTGAACATGTGGAACCCCACCTTAGAAGTTAGAATGAAGTGGAATGATGTAATTGCAGAAATTCGATTGGGATTGGGAAGGGTAGTGAAGCTGGTGGAAATGATTGATAATGTTTTTCTACATGAACACTTTCCTTCCCCTTGTGATGCCTTCACTACGCCCCTATGCTACAAGCCATGGCATTTATTATTTTACCTTATATCATAGCAGATTTTGTTGATGGTTCCCACTGATGCCATTCATTGAAGGTAATGATTGTAAGTGATACGAAGGACTGGGCATGACAGTTTTAGCCAAATTAGACAATGGGCTTCCTTACAGGTTTGCCGGTACAGGAATTATTGTACCGGTAAGCTTGCCGGTACTGTAGTTCCCGGACCGGCAAACTATGAGTTGACCTGGCGGGCAGAAAGTCACCCACAAGCACAGCATGTCGGATGCACCGGCACCATTCTGAATGGTGTCGGTGCATCCAACCTCCCCATTCCCATTGAGCCCTAAGGGGCTCAAATGGGAATGGGGAGTAATGGATTCCCACCCCTGGCAATGAGGAAATACCGGGTCCACCAAGGTTGTAATGGCTCTGTATGTCCCCATTGACAGAGGCTGGAAAAAAATGCAAGTTCGGTGGCAGCCTGCCGGTTTTGCTGGCAAGTCTACCGCCGAACTTGTAATGAGGCCCAATGAACCCGTTAGACTGAACAGGATATGCATGAAGGGGTGGAGGAAATATGCCCGTTGCCTGAGGAGGTGGAACGAAGAACTTGCCATATTCATCATCATGACCCAGAAAGTGATTATCATGTGATCCCTCAAATCATGGAAATTCCAGAAGGACTCTCGCAATCATGCAATTAACACGTATGTTGCACAGGAGGTAGAAATAGAGTGCCAGACACCTATAAAGGCCTTCTCGAAGATCCATGGTTGAGAATCTCTACCGGATAAGGGGAGAAGAGATGGCGTGTTGAGTGTGCGGGTTGGGTTTGGAATGCTGTCCATTCTACTTGCATGAACAACCTGCTGATAATACACTTTTGCCTGTTCATTTATGGAGATTGAAAAGAACTGCCTTTTCATCACTTTCAAAGAGCTTTGCTAATATTTGGCTCTCCTGTTATTGACAAAAATAAAAAGATGACTATGATCCTCAATTGGAATTGCTGCTCTGTGTTTGGTTACTCATTTTTATCATGAATTTTATTTTGCATACAGCCCTTTGTATAACGCTGGTAGGTATTATTTCTAATTTGTCAACTATTTACTGGCTCTGGTGGTTGTCCTTTTATTTAATTTTCTTCAATCATGTTTATGATAACCCCTTGGGTGTGGAAGAGAACTATGGGGAAAGAACAGAGGAGCTCTTCTTCCCTGCCAACTACTCTCTCTTTCTACTCCCCCCAGTCTACCCAGTTCCCACCTAACATTCTCCCTTACTCTTATTCAGCTAGAAGCCTCAGGGCGACCTATGACCCTTCTCACACCGTCTCTACTTTCATCTCTAAAGACTTCAATGGCGGCTCACCTCAGCCTCTAACTATTTGGTAAATCAGGCACTTCCTTCATTTCAACACTGCCAAGCATCACTTAACCACCCTTGTCTTCTCTAAACTGGACTACTGTGTCAGCATCCTCTTTGGTACCCTAAATATGCTTTCTTTCCTATCACCAAGATCATTATCTTCACTAACAGGACTTTGATCTCCCCAACTACACACCTACTTCATTGTACCATCACCAGGCTGGATGACTGATGAGGCAAACAGGGCTAGATTTAAATGTCTTCTCCTGGTTCACACATCTTTTCATGGTAAGGCACCACTGTATATATCCTCCTCTATCCAACTCTACAAGTCTTCTCATAATCTCCACTCTGCCTCCTCAACTACTATTGTTGCACCTCACCCTCCTTGCGCTTCCACTCTTTTCTTGTTCCACCTGCATGGCATTCTCTTCCCCAAACATCTCACAAACAGTCAAACGGATTTGTTCAAAACAAAACTAAAATCCCTCCACCTCACCTCTGAGTTACCTTCTTAACCTACCTCTCATCTACCTTCTAGCTAACATTTTTCCTTCGCCTCTAACCTGCCTCTGTCCCTCGCTTTATCTGCCTCCACTCTAGCACTTCTTCCATCATGGTCACTTCCCTAACACAGCTGGCTTTGCATCTATGCATGTCTACCTATTTATTTGCCTCACTGACTGTTCTGTTTACTCCCCTCCATTGTAAAATGCTCACTGCTTCCTGTTAAATCTGATTTTTTAGCTATTGTATGTTTTTTTGTGATTGAAAGAGCATAGTTCCTTTCTGTAGATACATTTTAAAAAAATGTTTAGAAAAAGAATTCTAAGACATCGTCACCTAAATTAATTTGATGACCATTTCTAAAATACATGTATGCATGTGCATTTATATAACACTCATTACATGCCTAGTATTGCTGAAAGCAGCCAGTTAAAAATCTGTAGTTGGTTATATTTCTGTTGCTTTCAGGAAAATATCCAAAGTTATTTCTGTATTTGACGTTGCTGTTTACGATTCGTTGCTGGAGAATTGTTTAACTTGCTTGGTAGGCTTTATCTGAAGACAAGGAAAACATTTGAATAATGGTTCAATAGTTGCTTCTGTTGAGTTAATAAAAACTATTAACATAAACTGCATACCAATGTTAGGGTAATCATGTGCTTAATAGGAAGATCAGGAGTGTTAGGGGAGTAGAGTGGTAGGTTAGGGTCTGGGTAGGTTGGTGGGACAGGGGCATGCGGTGGACCTACCATTAAAAGAAAAAAAGAAAAATGAAACCTACCATGAAGTAACTTACTACGCTGTATTTTTTGCCAATGAAACTATTTTCAACCAACATCAATAGAACATTTTAGAATAACCCCTGGAAAGAAGGTCCATCTCCTGTACTCCAAGGTCCATCTCCTGCGCACCTTCAAACGTAAATTATTCTGATCTGCTCGCAATTGACCTGTTGCATTGGCACTTTAGCTTGACAGAGGGTACTGAGAGTTGGTGATCACTTTAACTCAACTGAAGTGGAACAAGTCCAAATATTTTGTTGGGGCACCCAACGGTAGAGGATTGGTTGGGGGAAAATAACAAGTCAGCAAGCCGTATCCACCACACTTACAAGAGGCACACTTGATGCTTACAAATAAGGTACATGAAATATGTCAAAGATCCGATGACAAAGATTTGACCCAGCACAATCCAGTGCTGGCGTCATCATTGGACCTGCGTACATCAGTTATTGATGGGGATCTGCTATGACTCTCATCTATAGGACATGGGATTCTAGAAATAGTAGTTCAAGAATTTGAGCGATCTCAGAATATGACGTAAAACAAATTCTTATCAAGTATTTAGGTAGAAGAGAGAAGTTGGTAAAAAGGGAGCATTGACGTCCAGAAATCTACTGTCACTTGTGTGATAAAAAGAAAAAAGGTAACCTAAACATATACTCACAAATTATTAAAAGATTTGGTTACATCAATGAAGATAAGAGTGCAATAACCCCACTATCTCATCCCTCCCAATACTTTGTTTAATAATCAGTTAAAATGGTGCTTTACACAGCACAACTTCTGTACAAAGAAATGGGTGTAATAGCCAAACAGTTTGTAATTGGTTGTATACATTAATTCATGAAAAAATCAATAGATGCAAGTCACCAACAGTGCACAGGAGCATTTCCCAATGCATTTTCATGTTGCCTTTCCCCACAATATATGCCAGTATAACAATATGTTAACTATGGGCTGGTCTATAGATTCCCATGCTGGCTGCACCTATAGATGCTAGTAATCCCATATAAGGAGATACTCATGGTTGTGTTGCGCATAATGCCAGCAATTATACCATAAAAAAGCATTTCTAAAGTGGATCTGCCGATATATGATAGTCTTCACCCATAAGAATATAATCCTGTTGGACTTTCCATTAAAAATGCCATGCAACAATAAGAAAACATGTTCACAATGGCTGCTCCAATGCAGGTCAGTCCAGACATACAATAACACTTATGTTTTCTCCATCATAGATACCCAGTAAAAATGCCATCCCACAGTAAGATATTAGAGCTAGGCTAGCTGCACTAAAATTCCAGTATAGCCATGTAATAATGCTTATTATGTTTGCTTTCTCAGAGATGTCCAGTAACACGTGTCATACCATATTAAGAAATGGCTAGACTGGCTGCACCAAAATGCCAGTATAGCCACGTAACAACACTTATCATGAGTGGAATGGCTTGTTGGTGCCGTTACTTACAGGGGTATGACAATTTTTACTGGGCATCTATGATAAAATAAAATGTCATGCCACAGTAGGAAATGGCTAGAATGATTACCACAAATGCACAATGTACCATTTATCCCAAAAGAATGAGTTGCTGAGTCGGCCCTAATGCAGGGTTCAAACTCACAATGTGCAGTCTGGCCTCATGTAAGAAGTGAGACTTAACATACGAGCTATCTCACCAGGTGCTCATGAAGCAAAGAATCTGATGAGCAACAATGACAATGTAGAATTGATCATTTATAGATTGGACCTCAGCAAATGAATGTATAAGAGTTTGACATCTCAGAGTGGAAGATTCATGGCAAATAATGGATCAAAACGCATACAATATGCATTTTGAGATTGTAGACCATGCCAAACGCCCTGTGCAAGAGCTAAGAGGGGAAGCACATGTGTATGTTGTTTGAGTCCTCTGAATAAGGCTGGAATTTATTATTGTGGAAAATGTGTAAGGGTTGTACATATGGGGCTTCAATGGAGCAGGTGTGCGGTTTTACTGATGTGTCGACAGGACTTAATGAACAGTGAGTAGCTTGCTCTTTGATATTTTGATTGGTCCCTCGTGGCCCAATGGTAGTGGGTGCTATTTTGCCCCATGCTCCATAGCACCCCTAATCCTAGCGCTAACGTATCAGATTAGAACTGGTCCACATCTCTTAAGTGTGGATTCTCCCGGGTGTCTTACATCTGCATAATGGGCCTCATTACGAGTCAGGCGTTAAGGGGTTAACGGCGCCGACCCTTAACGCCTGATTCCGAAGTCCCTTTGCGCCATTGTGAGTTTAACGCCTGCTTTTTGCAGGCGTTAAAATCCATGGCGCTAAGGGACCATGGTGCTAATTACGCCACCGTAATTTACGGTGGCGTAATTAGCGCCTTCCCCACTCCCATTATGCCCTATGGGGCAAAAATGGGAATGGGGAAGGGTAAATGGGAAATGGGGATTTACCGCCCCACTCACCTTGGAATGGGGTGGCAAATCCGCCATCCACCATGGTGTAAACATAGTTTACACCATGGTGGTAAGGGTACGACCCAGGCGGTAACTTACCGCCTGGGTCGTAATGTCTTTTCGAGGGGCACTCACATTGTAGAATCGTGTGTCAGTTGAGAAATGTAAATAAGATATTTTATGACTTATCTATATTCAATTAGATAATACACACTGTATTTATACTATTTTCTATGTTGATCATTTCTCACTTTCTTCCCCAGTTAGGACTTACACTTAATGGACAAGAGAAACCAAACCAGCTACTATCAATTAATCCTGAAGGGATTTTCGAGTGATCATGAAGCACAGCTGTTCTTAGGAACTCTTTTCACACTGATCTATATTTCCACCCTATCTGGAAACCTCCTCATCATCTACATCATCAGGATGAATACTCACCTCCACACTCCCATGTACTTCTTTCTTAGTAACCTGTCTTTCTTGGATATTTGCAGCTCCTCCGTTACTGTCCCGAAGATGCTCTTGGGCCTCCTGTTGGAAGTGAAAACCATCTCTGTCCATGGGTGTTTGACACAACTTTATTTTTTCCTTTTATTTGTGTTTGCAGAAGTATTGCTTCTTTCGGTGATGTCATATGATCGATACGTTGCAATCTGCAAACCATTGCATTACACTCTCATAATGGACAGGAGATTCTGCACTCAGCTGGCAGTTTCCTTATGGAGTGGTGGTACTGTGTATGCTTTGCTGCATACACTCTTGGCTTCTCGCCTGTCATTCTGCAAATCCAACATCATCAACCACTTCTTCTGTGATCTCGCTACTCTCTTCAAAATGACTTGCACTGACATCTTCATCAATATCCTGATGGTCTTCACTACTGGGATATCCGTAGGATTGACCTCCGTATTTTTTGTCTTCATTTCCTATTCACGTATCATCGCTGCTGTGTTGAAAATACGCTCCTCACATGGGAGGAGTAGTGCATTTTCTACCTGTGTCTCCCACCTCACTGTGGTCATCATATTCTATGGCTCAATGTTCTTTCTTTATTTACGTGACACTTCCAGCTCCCAACAAGATAATGACAAAGTTGTGTCCCTCTTATATACAACCATGACTCCTTTATTGAATCCACTTATTTATTGCCTTAGAAACAGGGAAGTTAAAGTAGCTATCAAAAAAGCGTTCAGGCAGTAATCCTAAAATTCTATCTGACTGTATAATGCCAGGCAGATTTAAAGCCCGATTCATGGACTTTCTTGCACAGTTCAAAGTTACTTTGCACTACTGAAAAGTGACTTTACACTGCTGACACGAACCCTCAATCATGGAACTGTGCAAAGTGTATTTTTGCAGTGCAAAGTCAGTGCAAAGTCATTTTGTACTGCAACAATAACTAGACACTGACTTTGCACTGCAGAAAAACACTTTTCACAGTTCCATGAATCAGGGTTTGTGTCGGCAGTGCAAAGTCACTTTTCAGCAGTGCCAAGTCACTCTGAATGGTGCAAATAATTCCATGAACTGGGCCCTTAAACTCAAGGCAAGGGCACCTCAGCCTTCCTCTGTGGACAAACAATTTTCCAACATTCTGGAGCATCACAAACCCATTTCCCGCCAGGCACATCCCTCAAAAAAGGAGGTTATATTATAATTTTGCTTTTGAATGATCATACATCCACCCCCACCGCCCCTTGTTTTATCAATATCTAGGTTGCTTTACTGGTTTCAAATATTCCTGTTTCTAGTGATTCACTTATTAACCTCCCCCTACACATTCATAATCCTCTGAGTTACCCTTTTGTTCTCAGCCCTGTCTGTTTGCCTGCATCCTTTATCACTCTTAAAGGCATGGTCTAGTAAAAAATGTTATTGTCCCTACGGGTCGGCCATGTTTTTTTAAGCTTAAGTGGCTCGATTTTAGAAAACTTTCCTATGGACCTTACCCGGGTTTTCGACCATTAAACGCGTGTGAAAACAGGCACCAGGGAGCTGCCATTTTGTGAAAATCCTATCACTTGCCGCATCGCCCTGGCTGACCTGCTTCTGCGGCACTAAATCAATTCTCCCGCCCCTGAGCCTGACATTATCCAAACATTCATATTCCCCACCTCTCTCCGTGACGTTACTGTGCTGCGTAGGCAAACGCGCCTAGTCGTCTTCTACGCGACTTCACACAGAACCCGGAAACCAACACAGACCATCTCACAACACAGCGCGCCACAATTCGGAATATGAAACTGTACTTTAAAATCAAACAGCAACACGGTACATTTGGTAAAGTACATTTATTTGACATTAAATGTTTAGAGAATATTCAGCAATTGCCATATGAACTCCGAAAGCCATTTATTTTCTTTTATCTGTATCCGCAATGGTACACAGGGTGTTGTTTTTCATTAAAAGAAGCACTTTGGAAGCACAGTGAACCGCAAGGTTGTTCCATCAACTTGACACTAGTCCATCGTAAAGGTTGATATGTTGTTTCTAGCCACTAGTACAGCGTAAGGGCATGTGGGCCCTTGGCGATCGTCCCATAAAATTGTCAGTGTGCTCCAGTTGTTCACACGAAGCTGCAGGTGTCTCACGAAGAAACCGTCTGCTGGTGTCTCAAACCGTTGGCAGTAGCAGAAGGGGAGCAAATACCTGTTATGAAAACAAAAAAATTATAATTAGTCTCGCCAGCCGATCTTCATTAATATTACTCATTTTATTTATTACAGCCGATCAGAAACTATTTGCTTGCAAGGATAGTTCAGTGGAGTATGTTCATCTCTAAAATCAATGCGAAAAGTAACGAAATAAATCGAGGCCAACACACAATGATAAACGACAGTTAGTCTACATGCGTGAGGAATGATATGATATATTATATGGCATTTGTAACGTGCCTATACTCAAGTGTTTCAAGGCGCGACGAGGCAGGTGGGGAACAAGGGCAGACAGACAACGATCCTACTAGGCCAGGTGTCTTTCTGATCGTGCATGGGGAAGGGCGGAGGGGGGGTAAAAGTGCTGTACATTGTTAGTTGAAGACAAATTAAATAATAGGGCCAGCTGGTGGCAAGTGCAAGGTAAATGCCGGGAGAAAGGGCTGAAGGATACAGAGACAGTCCCGTAGTGTAGGTAGGCAGTGCAGGGAAAAGTGGCTGGGCCAAGGACCGAGATCGGTGAGACCAGTGGACCTGCATGCCCATGTGCCCACTACGAACACGTTTTCCTTGCTTTTCCTAGCTCTTCATTCATTCACTTATTCATGCATCCATTCATTAAATCTTCATTCCAGTATAAAAGCGTGTAAAGATTTACTCACATTATATTTGAAATTTCCATTGTGTCTCTTTGTAATGCAGTCTGTAAAACGGACCGTGCTCTTGACAACGATTTTTCGTATATTGAACTAAAATGAAACTCGGTCTAGTTTCTGAATTTTCTGCCTTATCGTCTCTAACGTTATTGCGCACCCCTTCAAATGTAGTTCTTTCAGCATGGTCCCTGTCTCAAGGTAAAAAAACAATAGACCCTTATACTTCCAGTGCGACTTGTGGGCCTCATCTGGGCGCAAGCTGAATATCAAAGCCGCTGTCCTTCGCATTCTTTATTTGCAACATCACGTAGTAAAGGCATCTGTGAGAACTTGAAGTTTAGAATCCCTCTATGTAGTGCGCCTCAATGTGCAAATGCAAACTGGCTTCTCTCCCAAATGCCACAGCCCGCTTGGCGCGTTCTAAGTGCCCCAATTTTGTCCCCGTTGTCTGCGAGCTTTGCAGCCCAAAATGAGACATTTCATTTTTGGCGGAAGGTCAGGGAAAGTATAAAGTACCACAGGAGTTGAGTTAAAAGTGAGATTTATTGTTTGTTTGTTTTATTATTTGCAATACGCAAGCCTCCCCTCCGTTAACAGTGCGCAACAGTGCGCAGCATTTACATTTACATGAGATGAGACATGACAAAAATATATACATACACATATATGAGGTGAATAGAGAGAATTCAAAGATGACACCCAGCTTGTTCGCCACCCATGATGGTGAAGGTAGGGGTTAGGGTTACAGGTACACTGTACAATAACATTTATTTACAAAAAGACAATCGTTTTGCAATTATTTAAACCGGGATTTGTACTTCACAACCAGCTGTGCTTCGGGTGGGCATGGCACAGTCGCAATGTTCGGTGGCAATGGATCACTGCTCTGCACAGAAACGTCCAAAATTCTATATCTGTGCTTCTCTAACACAGCAACAATAAGGCCTTTCACAAAGTCGAACTGCAGTTCATCATAGACTGGTTTGATCACCCATTGCTTACTTCGTTTTGAAAACACCTTAGTGTAGCAAGGCATCCTTACTTTACCCCTAGCCCTAGATTGTTCACGTCCGACATTGCTGTTATGGGCCAAGACCACTAGTAGAGTGCGATGTTTCATGCCCCGAAAACTAAAATGCAAGCGCTTTGGCCTGTACTTTAGGCACATATTGTGGAACACCTCCAAATCTCCTGTGTGACAGAATTCTGTCAGTCCTCTCAAATCTCTTGATAGAGTTTTGTCGAAAACAATCTTCTCAATGGCTTTGTGTGTCGGTGAAGATGGAATCAACCACTTCTTCTTCCGTGCCTCCTCTGGGGACAAAGGGCCATGTTCACATTGGTGGAAATGTTGATTTGCTGTCCAGCGGTGAACGTTGGTACAGTGGTGCATCAGTGACCGCCATTTTTCAAGTAGTATTTCCACTGACCCTTCACAAGTTTTTGAGCTCCACCAAAGATGGTTGGTGATAGAATGGGACCACTGCAAAATACTTTCAAAACCTTTTTTTTTTTTTCCTGTAGCCGAGATTTTCTTACTGATTGATTTAGCAAAATGCCATATGTCAAATTGATGATTAATATGTGGGAACTGCTCTCTCATTGTCTTGGCAATTGAAACGTGTCTGTCCGTGGCTATGAGGTCGATGTGCATTCCCCTTGATTGTAGATATTCCACTGATTTTATAAATCCTAGTTTCTCCATGGCCACTGACGATGTACATTGTGTTACCTGCACGACCACGGAACTCACAATTTTCTTACTATCCATGTCCTGAAAGTGGTAGGTGCAGTACTTGGCAGAAAATCCAGGGCTTTCGCACTGTCCATCGCCGGATAGTCTGAATCGTTTACCTTCGAATGTACTTGCTAGAGACAATTGTTCAATTTTACAAGCATCACTAATGGCCGGAAACTGATAATCACGTTGGTATATGTAGTACAGCGCTTTAGAAATGAAAAGGAGTCCCAAAAACTGAAAGAAAGCCTCTAACTTTCTAAAACTGGAGCCACTAAAAAATGATGCAGCTGCACACAGTAGATTGCCTGCTGGCAGTTTCCCCAGCATCGGTTGTACAGACCATAAGAATCTATGATTTAATCTACAGGCGGCATTTATTTTGACGTTACTGCCTTTTATTTGACGAGTCACATTAATCAATGGCTTCCCACATACTTTCCCTCTAATGGAATGCACACATTTCAGCATACTTATAAATTCCATCAAACAACTGTCAAATACAATGTATTTGCTCTCTTTCATTAGACTGTAATCCTGCGTCAAGGTTGTTTCGGCCTGTGACGTTGTGGAGATTTCAACACATTGGAAAGTAATATCGCTAATATCAAGTTCTGATGTTTCTATGGATGCTGCGGATGGTTCATTATATGGCATTTCGACATCTATTACTTCAACATTGATGGGAGAACACAACAATGTCGACAGGTTTTTGGGTGGCAAATTTTTGGCGGGTGTAGATTGTGTGAATTGATCTGCAACTACTTCAGAGCTATCTTCGATACATTCAATAACATCTTCTTGTGGTGGTGCGGTCGCACTGTAGCAATGGTCCAATGCAACTTTGCTGTATTCTCCAAGCACAGTTAATTCATCTTCTGGCCATTGGACATGAGCATCTCGAGCCTGAACATGCCTCGCCTCAATTAATAGTTCCTCCATAGTGTACATGGTCTGGCAAGCAACATCTCTCATTGGCTTCACTGTCTGTGTATGTATAGTTCTGACACCCACGGGTAACGCGAGGAGAGATTGGAAAAGGGATGTTCAGTTTAAACACAAGATAAAGTGTAGTCCAATTGACTGGAAAAAAACATAAAATAGTCCCCAGCACAAACATTTTTTGAAAATTATGGACTGTTTGTAAATAACTTTTTTTGGTTTTTTTTCTTTGCAACTTTTTTGACTCGACCTTCAACATCTGCACGCTGTAGCTCCGATTCATTTCTGCATGTCCTCCCTTCCTCTTGCGCTACAACGACTATATTTTCTGTATCCGCATAGACAGCACGGAATGAGGCTCCATCGTCTCCCTGAAACATAGTACTTTCAATACTATGGGCCTCATTACAACTCAGGCGGTAAGGGGTTTACGGCAGCGTTAACAGCGCCGACCCTTACCGCCTGATTACGAGGTCCCCTAGCGCCATGGTGCTTTTAACACCTGCTTTTAGCAGGTGTTAAAATCCATGGCGCTAAGGGACCATGGAGTTAATTACGCCACCGTAATTTACGGTGGCGTAATTAACGCCTTCCCCACTCCCATTATGCCCTATGGGGCAAAAATGGGAATGGGGAAGGGTAAATGGGGATTGGGGACTTACCGCCCCGCCTAGGTCGGAATGGGGCGGTAAGTCCGCCAACCACCATGGCGTAAACGTAGTTTACGCCATGGTGGTAAAGTCACGGCCCAGGCGGTAATTTACCGCCTGGGTCGTAATGAGGCCCTATGTATCAAAATATTGTTAGCATAAAACACACGTGAGGACGAACACACAGGTACATCTCAATAGCCAAACACGATTTAAACATCGTGTGCAACAATCAAACGACAAGTATTCGACCAGTGATGATCTGTTTCGATGGAACTGTCAGTATCCATACCTCTGGCTCTGCATGGACTGCCATGAATGGTTGTATTGGAGAGGAGGCATCTGCATCTCCCTGAAACACAGTACTTGCATTAGTATGGTTTTCAATATTGGAAACATAACACACACTTGGGGTCGACGGCACAGGTACATATAAAGAGATAACCACAAATGATGCATTGTCTAAAACAATCAAGGAAAATATAAGTATGCAGATTTCATCGACTTATTTCGCCGATTCCTTTACATCTGCATCATCAAAATGGGATGTTGTGATTGTAGTGGAAGCTCTGTCGTCTCCCTGAAACACAGTACTTGCATTAGTATGGTTTTCAATATTGGAAACATAACACACACTTGGGGTCGAACGCACAGGTACATATAAAGAGATAACCACAAATGATTCATTCTCTGAAAGAATCAAGGAAAATCTAAATATAATCACATTTCATCGACTTATTTCTATGATTTATTTACATCTTCATCATCTAAATTGGATGTTGTGATTGTAGTGGAAGCTTTGTCGTCTCCCTGAAACACAGCACTTGCCTTAATAGGGAAGAAAGTATAGCAAATGGAATCACGTTATATGATCACGCATGATGGAGCTGTCAGTATCCATACCTCGTGCTGCTGAAGAATATCTATGGATGTTGCAAATGTAGTGCGCACTTCCGAAAGCTGTTGCGCCGATTCGTATACGCATGGTCCCGCTTCCACTTCCCCTGGAATTACTTGAATGTCAGGCTCTGCATCAAGTGCAGGGGTTGACACTCCATCAACTGCCTGAAACATAGTACTTGCATTAGTGAGGATTACAATAGTGAAAACATAACACACACCTGGGGTCGACAGCACAGGTACATATCAACGGCTAACCATGAATGAAACATTGTGTAGAACAATCAAACGACAAGAATTCCAGCTCTGATGATGACGCTCGATGGAGCTGTCAGCATCCATACCTCCTGCTGGTGAAGAACATCTAGAAATGTTATAGATGTGGCGGACGCTTCAGCATCTCCCTGAAAGACACTACTTGCATTATTATGGATAACACTAATTATAACTGAAAACAAACACCAGTGGACGATAACTAAGGTGTATATTAATTGGAAAGCACTAACCAAACATTCGGTAAAATAATTACACGATAGAATAAAACTATTACTTGACATGCATAAAACAAGTATGTAGCGGATTAGCCTAATAAGATTACCTGATACGCGCTAGAAGTGGTTGATAACTGCGACCACATCAAGGATGTAGAATGTTCTTGCTTCAGATTCAAGCGATAGTCAAGAAGTTGTAAAGGTAAATTAATGATTGATAATGAAATGCCAATATTAAAAATAGCCATGTAAGGCGACATAAAACTTGAAAATTGCTCAATACAGCACAGTTCCCTGTTCCCATATATAGATACATTGCGTTTGTGGGTTATGAAATTGAAAAAGAATATATGATAAATGTCATTATTCAAAAAACTATACACTCATATCAATATCGAAATTATTACAAGGGATAGAACACCTACAATATCAATTAATCCATTCGGCTACCTACACAGTACCGCAAGTCCTAAAGCTAAATCCGGACACTTGACTCACCAGTGGCGGAATGTGGACGAATAGAGTGGGAATAGCGTTTTCGATCCATTTCCGTGTTGTTCGCCATTTATTCTTCTTTGTTACCCAAGATGTTGTGTACATGTCCAATGAAAAATGCCGGCTGCAGATGCGGTATCGATCACCCCTCTTGTTCTGTAAGACTTGTTGGACTCTACTTTCCAGCTCATCCAGTGGATATCCGCAATGTCTGACCCATTCTCTTATTCGATCAACAGTTTTTGGGAATACATGCATTGTAGTGCCTTCAGATTTCACATGGGTCTTCGTAGGGCAACCGCTAATCGAACAGGCAGGCATTGTTGATAAATCTGAAAAGTAAATATCAACATTATTATACAATCTTCATGAATAAAGATTTGATACAAAAATAAATGAATCATACAATGATCAATGCAAGGTTTGTTTTGGTCGCAGGAACTATACCAGTTCATTATGTGCGGCTAAATATTTGCATAAGTTGCAGAAATGTATAAATAATGCGACTAAAATCTGAATATGTGACTTGTCCCTTGGATGTTCTGTCTTGCACGAGAAGGAAACATGCTTACATTATAGACTGGACCCCCGAAGGATGCAATTCGATGACAATAGACAAAGATGAAAATAAATAGATCTATTGATAGCATAGCAATGGAAATTCAAGTCAATAGCAATGAGACCAATGAACATAGCACTATTGTGTACTCTACTCGCAAATAGATAGAAATTTAAAAATCTGCGAAATATGACTAGGATACATGGCCTTACCTTGACCAACAAACAGTTGGATTCAGGAAGCAGAGCAGTATGTTGCAGGAGAATAGGTGGGTGGCCACAGGTAGCACACTGATGGGTTTGCTCTAAGCGCTCACAGAAGTTCACGGATAGCACAATGACTCGGATTCGGAACATTTTTGGACATTTCATCAACACTGTGAGGTCCTCTTTTCCTATGTAATCGGTATCCGTCAGGGGAAAGTTCTCTGGGTCCTCAATGTGTTGATAAAACTTACCAATTATTGGATCCCCCTTTTGAGCCGTAATCAAATCAGCATCTGGAGTCTCCTTACGCCATTGTGCTGTTGAGAGTCGTCTCAAATAGTAACACAGACTGTTCACACAAGCAAAATATGCATCTGTGTTACTATTTTTGTTTTACATGTTTTTAGAAGTATATGTTAAATCTGTACACATTGTTATGTGAATCTATTAACAAACTCCATTTGTTCTTTGGTCTATGTTATACACACACTATTAGGAGTTTGTTCCAAAAGGTTTTTGGTCCAGTGTGTGTTTCAAAAAAACTCTTCTCCTTGTTTAGGTGTAGCCAACCTGTTTGTGATGTCTTTTTTCTGAATCATTTATTCTGAATATAAAAACAAGTGTTTTTTTATCTCTACTAGACAGTAGTGAAGAGTGATTATTTGTGTATATATGCAGAGGGCAATTTGTTTGTTTTTGTCTGGGAGTGTATCGTTGAGCATAACGTCCTTTGGACCTATTCATTTGTATACTTTGTTCTACTGCAATTACTGTCACGTCTGGGATTTGATTATTCTGGAAGTGAAATTCAATTTGGTAAGGTTTTTGTTCAACCATGTGGCAGGTGCCATTTAAACTAACATGGTTGACACTCTGTTTCAATTTTATTGGTTGGCTAGTCTGGGTCCAGAGGACCTTGTTTACACAATCTATGAGGGGAGACAACCTATGCATGATATCATTCCCTAGTAAACAAGGGGTGCCCTCTGGAGTTACAACTATGACCGGGTGCTTCACCTTGTGTCGCCCAATTTTAATGTCCAAGAATATGCAGTCCCGTCGACGGGAATTTCCTTCCCGTCGAAGTTCTGAAGTTTTCCACAAAGAGGGGTGAGAGGAATTTGGTATTTCTCCCCCTTCCCGAATTCAGTTGATCAAAGGCCCTTTTGACAGAAGGGTAGCTTGGGATCCAGTGTCCACCAGTGCCAAAATTGTACATTGCCCCTGTATTTGGACCGGGAATAAAATATTCCCTCCTTCTCCTCAAAGGGGCAAAGATAATGCACATTTTTGGCCAACTGGTGGGTTAATTGCTATGCTTTGGACACTGACAGGGAGGTGATTTGAGCAGGATTCTGTTTGGCTCCTGGGAATCTGCAAGAAAAAGGTGACAACTAGATATGGGGAAGTTTTGGGTCCCCCTGGTTCTGTATCTGGGCTGGCCCCCCTCCCTCCTTTTTGGAGGCATTCACCAGCATGGGTTTGAACCATGGGGCTTTCATGCTGGTCATTCTGGGTAGTGATCATGGGCGGTTCTAAATCGATCCCCACATCTACCCAGTCTGGATTTGGATCCTTTGGGACCCATCTGAGCATGTTGAGTCCTCAGCATGTGACCCAGATCCTGTGCCATGTTCTGGACCTGGCGCTCTAGTTGGGGCACCTGCTCTGGCTGGTATGGGGTCCTCAAGTCTCCCCTGGGTTGATCCCGGGAAGGGTAACTATCCCTTCTCACAAAATACTCTGGGTTTGGAAAGTTTGGGTACCCCTCCACCCTTGGCCTCCCCTCTCGCGGATTGGGCTGTCTGGGCTCAGGAAAGTGGGGAAAGAAGGATGGGTTCTTTTGGGGGTTGACATTTGGCAGGTATCTGGGAAAGAAATTTGGTCCAGCATTTGGGGCATTACTGCCCTCCTGGGGGAAGTGAGGAGGGAGGTTCCTTGGGTTCCCTGCTGTCTGGTTGGATCCCCACCACCCTTGGGCCGGAGGAGTCCACACATAACCCAGGATGGGTCTATTTCCCTTGTAGCCTGGGCTGATGTAGTCGGGGGCATTAGGGGTCCCATTTGTGGGGTTGCCTCCCTGGCTCCCTGTTTGTGATTGGCCGAAGGGCCTTCTGAGTTTGGGGTTGTTTGGATTCTGTGCGGGAAGGTTTTTAGGACCCGCCATCTCCAGATCTAAAATGGGGGCAACCTTCACCTCCTCCACCTTAGCAGCAGCAGGGGTGTTGGTTGTTTTGGGGCTTGTGCTACTATTTTTATTTTCCAACGGCTTCTGCACCTCATAGATGCGCGTTGCTTGTTCAATGACCCAGTCTAGTGATCTTTTCTCGTGAAAGTCCCTCACAAGCTAGGTCATAATATACTTAGAGAGAGCATGAAAGAAGGTGTTTACAAATTCTATACGGTCAGTGCGCACCCTTCTAGTAGTCTGCGCAAAGGTGCATTTTAATTCCTGAACAAATTCTTGTGGGGCCTGGTCTTCCCCACATTGTCAGTTGTAGGCTGCCTTGCGAGCCTCTTGAGGATTCCTGTGAATGGAAAAATGTTTCAGGATGGCCGCCCTATAGGTGGACCATCTGGAATGGTTCTAATCCTCCAGCCCCACAAAGAAGCTGGAGTACTCAGGAGAAAATGTTCACTTTACATATTGAATACAGCTTTGGCTGTCCTTCAGATGGAAAATTTCCATCATCTGTTCAAATGACTCAAGGTGCTCCCAGACCGAATATTTTGCATTCTTGTGGTAGGGCGTAATGACGCTCCTAATGGCTTTTATTTGTTTCATGGGATCCTTGAGCAAGGCCCTTTTGACTTTGTTGGCTTTTTTAGTTCGGGTCACCCTGGTCCACTCATCCTCTGACTCAGAGGCACTGCTACCAGAGGTAGCTGTATGGTCTTCTAGGCTCTCCCGGATTCTGCAAGCTTGGGAATGGCTGGCAGAATGTGGGGGCCTAGTTCCCTGGGTCCTGTGGCGCTCAGAAGAGTCTTCTGACTCTTCTTTGCTCCCAGGATTGGCTGAGTAAACCCCGCCCCCCACTGTCCTCATTGGGAAGAGGTTTTCAGTATGCACTTAGTGGGCCTACTCTCATGGAATTCCCCACCAAATTTTACCGTCTGATCTCTGGGTAAGTTATATTTCTGAGGATCCATTTCTCTGATTCTCCCCTCATTGTAGTCTCCCTGATCAGAGAAGATGGCCCTAGCACTTTGGAACCCATACATAGATGCCCGCCCATCCATTTCTGGGAGGTGCTGACCTATTAGCCCCATATTCCTCGTTGGGTTGAAGTCTACATCCCCATGGCCCTTGGCTCTTGTGAGCCAGTGGATATGGGATTGGTAGAGTCCATGGAATTGAAGAGATTGAGGTCTCTGGTGGCAGGGTTCCTGAGGTTATGCTCATGGGGCTCCCTCTTCCATCTGACCTCATCTCTCTCAGCCCCTACTCCCTGTTGGCATGCACAAATCTGACCCTTTTGTTCTTCTATTAAGGCCTTACTGGTCTCTATTAATTGTTCCTGCATGGCTACCTGTCTATGGAACCTGTAATTTTTCTCACAGAGAGCCCCATTGTCTCTCTGTGCTTCCTGCCTAATTTTGGAGTATTGGGCCAATTTTTGCTGCAGGAGGGTCACCTTCTGAGTTCTGTCCTTACTGGCCTGGTCATTCTTTGCTAGAGCATCTTCAACCCTCCTGGCGTACTCTAGCAGTTTTTCGTAGTCCATTTTGAGCTCACCCAGTCCCTGAAGGGCCAGGTAATTTTCTTCCATCTTGGTTTTTAAATAACTGGCTTCCTGGCCTAAGGTGTCCCTTTCCTGAATTAGAGTACCTCTGTGCAGCCAAGTCGTCCCTTTGTTTTTTTAATGCACCAGCTTTCTGGCACTCTTCATCAAATTCTGTTTGGGATTCAAGGTCTTTGAGAATTAATTTGTTATTTTCCTCTTTTAAATTGTCTATGTGGTCCTCTAAAGTGACCATGTGTTCTGCGCACGCTCTGTTAAAGGTTAAATGCTGTTCTAGCTTTTGGTGAGTCCAATCTTTCTTGACACTCCTTTTGCGGTGTTAGTAATTTGGTGTCTTGCTCTAACTTCTCTTTCTGTATGAGATCCAGATCCTGCTTTACTTTTATCAGGTACTGTCTGGTTTCACTCTCTGAATCTTGGCTCTTTTGTAGCTTTTGCTCTGTAGAGTCCAGATCAGTTTGGGCTTTCTCTAGTGATTGTACTCGCCTTTTTGCCAGATCTAGGTTTTCGGCATATTTTTCCTGTATTTCTCCAAAGTGGAGGTACAGGTGTGCCGCTATTTGGCTGGGGGACACACCTCATGCAGGCCTCCCTCGGCCTCCTACAAACGGCTGCGTGAGGGACACCCCACCTCCATTTGGGGTGAGGGGGGAGAGGACCACCACAAAAGGTTGGGCAGGACCCCCAATAGATGGGGCAGTAGGGTTTGGGCACCCTGGGGGCAGATAGCCACACTAATGTGGCCATCTGCACCAAGCAAAGTTGGGTAAACAAAAAACAAAATACAAATTCACAGGCTGCTTCTTAGGGGGGCTGAAGGCCACCCTAAATTGGCAGCGAATGAGGTACCACAACGGGGGGTGGCCCTCAACCCCCCACCCCAAATGGAGGGCCCCACCTCATGCAACCCTCCCTGGGGGCAGGTAGGGGGGGCCCACCTCATTCATCCTGCCCCCAGGGAGGGTTACAAGGGGTGCCCCTTTCTACTTCAGTTGGGGGGGCACCCCCCATTTCATTCAATAAAATATCCATGCTGGCTAGTGGCCCCCACCCCCACCCCTTCCCCCACCCCCTTTCCCCATCATTTCTATTTTTTTTTTCATTCCCCTGGGGCAGATGGTCAGCCATCTGCCCCAGGGTTCACATGCATGTGCCCCCATGCTTTGGGGGCCGGGAGGGGGGAGAGGGCTGCTTACTTGAGGCAGCCCCCTCACCCCCCCTCACAAACGGATCCATGGTGGTCTAGTGGGTTGCTGGTCACGGATCGAGCACTCTGCGCTGATCCGTGACCAGCAATGCCTCATATATGTGGTGTCCTTGGAAAGGGGGGAATTCCCCCTTTCCAAGGACACCATTTTTTGCAAAATCCCTGGTGGTCTAGTGGGCCCCAGGGCCCCAAACCCCTTCCCACCTCCCCCTTCCCTCTATTTTTTTCCCACCCGTATTGACCCCTGGGGGCAGTGATCATCGTCCCCCAGGGGTCTCTGCCACTGTGCCCCCATGCCTTGGGGCCACGGGGGAGGGGGGCCACTTACCTAGTAAGCAGCCCCCTCCTCCCCCTGCATCACAAACGGATCTGTATTGATCCGGTGGCATTGCTGCCCGCGGATCGCGTGCACTGCGCCCGATCCGCGGGCAGCAATGCCACACAATGGGTATCGTTGTAAAGGGGAGAATCTCCCCTTTCCAACGATACCCGCCTCGATCTCCGGCTAGAAATACAGCCGGAGATCGAGGCAGACAAAGAAGGTCTCTTACCTTCTGTCTTCCCCGCAGCAGCCAAAAATGGCTGCTGCAGGGAATTTACTTTCTGTTTCACGCCGACGTGCGTTATGCACGCCGACATGAAATTGAAGGTAATCCAGCCCCCTGTCAGTGAGGGGGGACCTCAAAACAAGGTGCCGAAAAGGACGAGCTATCTCGTCCTTGGCACTGCGTGTGCACTGTCAAGGACAAGATACCTCGCCCTTGGCACTTAAAGGGTTAAAATCACCCATTGACTGAGTACCATTCCTCTGTATGCAGAAAGAAACTGAATCGGAGCTGTGGTTAACAGTATAGGAAGGAGGCGTGGCTTCCTTATTGCCTATAGGAGCCATCTTAAAAGAGATCAAAGATTGAAAAGGACGGGACAGTCTATCAGAGGGCCTAATAGAAGCAACATTAAGCTTACTCCTATTTGCAAAGAGCGAGCATCCCAGGGGCATCAGAACACGCTTTTCAAACTCGTTCAAGTTAGTCCCATCAAAGTTCCCCGAGATGCTATCGTTCCATCGGCCAAAGAATAGTGCTCTAAGAGAAGCATAGCATGCAGTTGTCAAAGGTAAAGGATGAATATATCAACCTAGCCCCTCATACCAGTGTTGCGGTAAATGTGAACAGACCCAACAATTAGACTTGTTAAAAATGGCATGTGTAGCATTCATGATGAGTAATAATGTGTTGTTGTGATAACTCTGTCTGTGCTGAGAGTCTCTAGGAGATAGAGTGTGCAGATGCACGAAAGGAATAGAAACAGTAGGTACATTTTCAGTAGGTAACAAATTCTCAAACGGATGTACTTCTTCTAGATACCAGAAACCTAAGAAATGACTATAGTAAAACCAATTAACATCATCACAAGACAGCAATACGTTTTCGGGGCCCACACATTAGATTGTCCATTTTCGCAGCTGGTCACACATTTTCTTATCTGATCTGTGTGTGCGGGAGCGGTTGCAGGCATTGTATTCTTCAAACGAAAGCAACAATGTTATTTGCTGGTGACCTCCAGGCCGGGCCGAGCGTGTTCTTAGTCCTTCCACAAACCCTAGCCAACAGAATCCCCTTATGTACAAATGATGGCACAGCCGAACCGTGCAGTAAGTCTACTTCCTCGGATGCAGATCGTACCTTGTGATCCCTGGTACTGAGTGATCTGTGAACAACATGTCGTCACTTCCCACTGGAAGTGTCGAATGATTAGAAGCAAGATCAGAAACAAGATTCGGGACAACTTCCTGAAACAAAACTGTTGGAGAGTGTGGAGATGAAATGGCTGTTTCTCCAGACCTCACGGGCTCATGGAGAGTCTCCGACGCACTCTCGATGCTGGTTGCTGCTTCGTGATCCACTGCCTACAGTAAGAAGCCATTCCTATCAAGGCTCTAACTTCCTTCTGCGTAGACATGCTAGAAATTAGTTTTATCCGTTCAGGTGTCAACCTTCTTCCCTCCTTTGACAGGAGATAGCCTAAATAGCTGACCTCCTGACAACAGTGTTGACATTTTTTAAGCAAAGCTTTATGTCCAGGTTTAGCCAAGTGAATAAGCAACAACAAGGTGCCCTCCTTACAAGCGCTCTCCAAGTCAGCAGCTAAAAGCAAGTCGTCAACATATTGAAGCATTGTACATTTTCGCAGCTGGTCACACATTTTCTTATCTGTTCTGTGCATGTGGGAGCGGTTGCAGGCATTGTATTCTTCAAATGAAAGCACCAATGTTATTTGCTGGCGACCTCCAGGCCGAGCGTTTTCTTAGTCCTTCCACAAACCCTAGCCAACAGAATCCCCTTATGTACAAATGATGGCACAGCCGAACCATGCAGTAAGTCTACTTCCTCGGACGCAGTTCATACCTTGTGATCCCTGGTACTGATTGATCTGTGAACAACATGTTGTCACTTCCCACTGGAAGTGGCGAATGATTAGAAGCAAGATCAGAAACAAGATTCGGCACAACCTCCGGAAACAAAACTGTTGGAGAGTGTTGAGATGAAATGGCTGTTTCCCCAGACCTCACGGGCTCAGGGAGAGTCTCCGATGCACTCTCGATGCTGGTTGCTGCTTCGTGATCCACTGCCTACAGTAAGAAGCCATTCCTATCAAGGCTCTAACTTCCTTCTGCGTATTTGGGACAGACATGCTTAAAATGAGTTTTACCCGTTCAGGAGTCAACCTTCTTCCCTCCTTTGACAGGAGATAGCCTAAATAGGTGACCTCCTAACAACAGTATTGACATTTTTTAAGCGAAGCTTTATGTCCATGTTTAGCCAAGTGAATAAGCAACAACACAGTGCCCTCGTTACAAGCGCTCTCTGAGTCAGCAGCTAAAAGCAAGTCGTCAACATATTGAAGCAGTGTCCATTTTCGCAGCTGGTCACACATTTTCTTATCTGTTATGTGCGTGCGGGAGCGGTTGCAGGCATTGTGTTCTTCAAACGAAAGCACTATTTGCTGGTGACCTCCAGGCCGAGCTTTTTATTAGTCCTTCCACAAACCCTAGCCAACAGAATCCCCTTATGTACAAATGATGGCACAGCTGAACCGTGCAGTAAGTCTACTTCCTCGGACGCAGATCGTACCTTGTGATCCCTGGTACTGAGTGATCTGTGAACAACGTGTCGTCACTTCCCACTCGAAGTGGCGAATGATTAGAAGCAAGATCAGAAACAAGATTCGGGACAACTTTGGGAAACAAAACTGTTTGAGAGTGTGGAGATGAAATGGCTGTTTCCCCAGACCTCACAGGCTCAGGGAGAGTCTCTGACGCACTCTCGATGCTGGTTGCTGCTTCGTAATCGTTGGTTACAGCATTGGTGAGGGGTTCTGCATCTTCTGTATCATGTGACACTGGGTGTGGAATCCTCTTGGTGTGCGATGCGTGTATCCAATTCTTCCGGCTGCTACCCACACCACAGTCTGTGTGACCAGCAAAACTTGGAAGGGGCCCTGCCAATGAGGTGCGAGGCAAGAAGATCGCTCGAACGATTTTGTGAGGATCCAATCTCCCGTTCGTATGCTGTGACCGGGGTCCTCGTACCGTAGAGGTAAAGCCTCTCGCACCTGGTGATAAATCAAATACAGGTTTTTAGTTAACTGGCCACAGTAGTCAGAGAGAAGTACATTTTCGACGTCTCGTAAAGAACGAGACTTTAGAACATTCCAAAAATTAGCTGGACTACCCATAACTACCTCAAAGGGAGAGAGCCCAGTCTTAGTTTGAGGGGTTGTTCTCATAGATAATAACACGATCGGTAAGGCGTCCGGCCATTTTAGTTTGGTGTCGGCACACGTTTTAGCGAGCTTGTTCTTGATGATGCCGTTGTGTCTTTCTACTAGTCCAGCACACGATCTGTAATCCCGCGCATATCTGCAGAATTACAGCAGCGAAAAAGTGTGGACCATTGTCCAACCAGATGACTCTCGGCAACCCAAATCTTGGAAAATATTCCTTTAACATAGTCTTTTCCATGGTCATAGCTGTGGCATCTTTGACGGGAAAAGCTTTGACCCATTTTCTAAGCACAGATAACAACTAATACATACTTGAAATTGTGGCAACGCTCCATTTCAATAAAATCAAAATGAATAACCTCGAAGGGGACAGAAGGTGGACCGAAACTACCCCTAGGAGTTGATGTGCCCTTTCCCACATTATGCTACAAACAAATCATGCACCCCTGAACGAAGAGTTCAGCTACTTTAGGGATTTTGTCATTTACCCACACATTTTGCAACATTTTAGCGATTTGTCGAGCACATATATGGGTGGGACCATGAGCCATAACAACCATCATCATAATATATGCGTCAGGCAGTAACCACTTTCCTTCAACTTTGTCCACCAACACCCATCATCATCCAGTTTTCCCAAACCCTCAGTCCATTTCTTAGATTCTTCTGATGTGGCATCGGCTTGGATATCCTTTACGGAATCAATACCCTCATCCAAAGTACAGGCATTTGTGGCTTCCCTTGAAGTATACATTTCTGAAGAGAGATCAGTGGCAGTCTGTTTGGTAATCTGGTCAGCAAAAGCGTTCCCTTTTCCTACATGATCTACAATCTTCTGATGCACTGCAGATTTTATGATAGCTAGCTGAGTAGGAAGTGCAAGTGCTGAGAGTAACCGTACTATCAAGGAGCCATGTTGGATTTTTGTACCATGTGAAGTCAAGAAACCTCTTTCTGCCCAAAGTCTACCGAAGTTGTGAACCACCCCAAAGGCATACTGACTGTCAGTATATATGTTTACTGTAAGCCCTTCAGAAAGTTCACAAGCTCGGGTCAATGCTATAATCTCTGCGGCCTGCGCGGAGTTATGCGTGATTCTCTTGGTTTCCACGACCGTGCTCAATGTAGTGATTGCATAAGCAGCTGTGGATGTACCATCCAGATGTTTGAAGCAGGATCCATCGCATAACAGCTCCCTTTGCGGATTTTTCAAAGGAGTATCTTTCAGATCGATTCTACCTTTTGTCTCTTGTTCGGTAGTGTAAAGGCAGTCATGTTACTCTTCGTCACTGCAAGCAGTACCTTGTGGAAAAGGTAAAAGTTCAACCGGATTAAGAGCACAGCACCTCTTAATTTTGATGTGCGGTGCGAACAAGATCAATTCATTGCTCGTTAATCGTGCAGAGGTGAGGTGTTCCTTTGTGTTCTGTTCAGTAGAACATCTACAGAGTGAGGTACCATCAGGGTTAAAGGATGGCCTAGGACCATTCCCTCGCTCTGTTTTATGGACGCAGAAGCAGCAGCGACAGCTCGCAAACATCTTGGCAAAGCACATGCTACAGGATCAAGGGAGGAAGAAAAGTAGCCGCACAGCCTATCCTTCCCTCCATGTACCTGCGTTAATACAGCCAAAACACATCCATCACATTCATGCACATTATACACAGAGGCCTTTTCATAGTTTGGTGTGCCCAAAACTGGTGCCAAGCACAATGCAGTCTTGAGCAGATCAAATGCTTGCTGGTGTTCCAAGTTCCATGGCAATGGCGAAGAAATGCCCTTCTTCGTCAAAGCCAACATTGGTTTAATCACTAGTGAGAAATTGGGGATCCACTGCCTACAGTAAGAAACCATTCTTATCAAGGCTCTAACTTCCTTCTGCGTATTTGGGACAGGCATGCTAGAAATTAGTTTTATCCATTCAGGCGTCAACCTTCTTCCTTCCTTTGACAGGAGATAGCCTAAATAGGTGACCTCCTGAAAACAGTATTGACATTTTTTAAGCAAAGCTTTATGTCCATGTTTAGCCAAGTGAATAAGCAACAACACAGTGCCCTCCTTACAAGCGCTCTCTGAGTCAGTAGCTAAAAGCAAGTCATCAGCATATTGAAGCAGTGTACAAGTAGAGGGCAACTCAAGGGTATTGAGCTGCTCTTTCAAAGCCCTACTATAGATAGTAGGACTTTCTGTGTAATCTTGTGGTGCATGGGTAAAGGTAAACGAATGTCCCTCTAAGGTGAACGCGAACAGGTATCTACTGTCTTTGTGCATAGGAATACTAAAGAAAGCGTTCTTTAGATCCACAACACTAAAATGAGTAGCTGAAGCCGGGATCATGGTTAATACAGTTGTCACATCAGGCACAATTGGAAATTGTGGGGCAACGATCTTATTGATGGCACGTAGATCAATTATGAAACGAAAAGTAATTGCATTATCACCTTTTTTGTACACGGTTAAAATCAGACTATTGCACAAACTACCTGCAATTTCCTCAATCACCCCTCGATGCACAAAGTCGGAGACAATGCATTTCAAAGCTTGCTCACCATCGACCGAAATCTTATACTGGGGAATACGTGGCAACTTTACTCCATGTTTCAAGATGATCTTAACAGGTTCAATTTGCAAGACACCGACGTGATTATCATCAATTGCCCACAAACACTCTGGAACGTCACTAAATTCCAGCGGCAAAGGTCTAGTCAAGAATTGGGAGACAGAAAGTTGCTGTGGTGAAATCGTCAAACGCACTCCATCAGAAGAACAATGAATTACCACATTTAATTCCTTCAACAGATTTAACCCCAACAAATTCTCTCCACCATTCATAGTCAAAAGGAATGAACAATGATCCATAAAGGGACCCAAAGAGATAGGTACTGGCGAAGAAACCGGACAGACAACTGGTGTGCCAGAAAACCCTACAGAAACATTGGTTTGCCCTTACACGGGAATGTTTGTAACCCGTGAATGATCAATGGACCACTTCTGTGCCCCTGTATCTATCAAGAATAGATGTTTCCTATTTCCCACTAACATCTCAACGTAGGGACCTTTCTGATTAACGGGAATAGGCATTGGTTCCAAACCCTGCTTCGGGCAATCCTAGCGAAACAAAATGTCGTCAAAAGGAAGTTCTTCAGAGAGGTAAGCAGCAGAAGGATTATCAAAAATGATTCTATTATCCACACTCGAACTCTGATTGTCCTGTGAAAAAGGTTGCTGTGAATCCTGTAAAAACTGACCTCTACCAGGACACCCTACACCTGGGCGACCTTTGGATCGTCTACCCATATTCCCAAATGTGTTATTTGACCTCTGCTGGAGGATCGGGCATTGTGCATGCCAATGACCCTCTTGTCTACAACAAGCACACTGGTTTATATTTACAGGACCCAATGGCGCATTTCCCTCTAGGGCCTCTAACAATTTGCTGCAATAATACCTTTGTTTTTAAGTCACCTTTTCTCTTTTCAACTATTTCCTTTTCGTTATTGACATGATTCTCGTAATACTGAGCCATGTGCAATACTTCTGACTGAGACTTCGCTTGCCAAGCACTCTCGGAGGACATCATTTGCGACTGGATGTCAGGCAGCAATCCATGCACAAATTTGTCCACAAATAATCTTTTCCCAGACTCTGTGCCTATGTCTTGTCCACTGAAATCTGAAAATACATGTTCAAACCGATTAAAGAACTCGGTAGCACCCTCAGACTTCCCTTGGACACAGGCAGTAAGCTTGTCCCAAATAATTCTCTTTTCAGGAATTATAGTTTTCAATTTTGTAACTATTTGTCAGGCAAAGTTAGTATTACCTGAGGCGGTCTTTCGCCAGCAGGCCTTTCTCCATGGAGTCTAACCATGTTAGTCCATGTATCTCCCAACCCGGGTATATCATCTACAGTTCTAATCTGTTTCCACAGATCAACAGGCAGGAGTACAGGAAATAACAAGTCAATATCACTTAGAGTGAATACTGATGATTGCAAGACAGACTCTATTTCTTTGTTGAACCCTGTCAGATTCTTCCTAATGTCGGGAATAGATGTTTAATGGTGTTCACTTACTGTCTCGAGAATGGGACGTGAACGAACTGCAACACATAATGTGCAGGAATTTCATAGGCCTGCGCACCCGTTCCGGCATCCACTGGAACCTCGACTTTTGGGACAAGTGTCGGAGGAACCTCTCTCATCGGCAACTGAGAAGTAGGCAACTCCGAAAACTTACTAAGCAACAGAGCCAAATCGAGCACTAAAGCAGCCGAAGAAGTGTCAAACGAAAAAGCCCTCTTATAAATACTCAATAACTCTGCGGGACAACAAATCTTTCTTTTTACACACTCATCCTGTAGGTACTCTACCATTACCTGTATCACTTTCCTCTGCATTCCTGGTGTATACTTCAAGGGGAGTTATCGACGTGTCTGAGATCCATCTAATCGCATCTTTCGTACAAATTCATGTTTCCTCAGTTATCGATTCTCGACAATAAAGGAACCGTTTCTGTACAAACATAACATCCAAGCTAACACCATCTTCATCTTTATTTCGTAACTTTCCAGCTCCCTTCTATACTCAAGAACCCTCTCAACATGCTCTAGCACCTTCTCCGCAGTATCTCTAGAGAAAGCTAAAGTATTCAAATCTCTCAACCCTTGTGGGAGATCTATATTATTTAGCCTGTTCCACATTACACATAAATGAATTCCTAACCCTTCAATAAAAACGTTTTTCTCAGGAAGATTGTCTATATTAGAAAGTGTGGCTAAAACATTAGCTTGTTCACCCTTCTCCATGCAATGCTTAGCCCTCACAGTTAACTCATGCTTTTTCTCTGAAGACACATTATTAGGAGTTACAATCCTCGATCCAACTCCCCGATCTACTACAAGCGGTGTAGAACTACTTGGAAGAGGGAGAGCAGGCACGTTTTGAGCATCAGGAAACAGAGGTGCTATTACTGGTTCAGCAGGCAAAGGTGGAGGAATGGGTGGAGGATCAACGACAAGAGGAGGAACAACGACTAGAGGAAGAGGAACAGCAGGAGGAACAATAGGAGGAGCGGGAAGAACTATGTGTGGTGGAATAACAGCAAGAAGAAGCAAAGCAGCAGGAAGAGGAACATACGAAGGTGGCACAGTGGCACCAGACCTTCGTTCATTTAACAATTTATCGATAAGTTAATCAGAAACATGAAAGTCTTTAGAAGGATACATTTTGTGGATCCCAAGTGAAAAAGATCTATCCATATTCCTAACTGACTCCGACTGTTTATTTTGGTCATACAACAACACTTTTTCGGCGTTCGTCATATGACGGCGCGCATGCTTTTCTCTGGTCTTAAATTGCTGCAAAGCTTCTTTCTTCCAATTCTGTAATACATCAAATGCTGCAGGTCTAGCCTTTTTCTTCAATAATATAGATTCTAAGTATTCAATACAAGGGATTTCAAAGCTACCATTGATTGGCCACTGAAGTTTGGAAGCATGTCTAGTTTATCTGTGCCAAATATCATTAAATACTATACTACCAATGCCGTGCTTATAGTACATATTACATGGCAGCGACCCTCCATTGGTGCCCCACGGCCAAATTCCAAAGATTGTCTGTCTTTGCGGAATAATACCCTGAAGCAGGCAGACAATTTCCCAGGCATATCAGAATACTGGTGTTTCCTGGTCAATAATTGAACTCGCGAGTGCAATGCGCCAAAACAAATTATCAGGATACTTAAGAATTGGGTCATGACTCACCTGATCAAATCCTAAGGACGTCTGATCGGATTACAAAGTTTTCTAACAAAGATTTCCTCGTGTTTGGTTATTTCGGCAAATCTGCCTGCCTCGGTATATATGGACCCTCGTCAAGATGCCGACTCGGACCGCATGCTCACCGTCCAGGGATCGGGTCGTGCAGCGCTGCTGAGGTGTTGCGTCTCATCAAAGAAAGGGGCCCCCTTTACATCATCCGATCCCGGTCCGATAGCCGCATCAACCTTCAACGTGATGGCATCAATCTTGAGGGTCCCTATTCGGGCGCCATCTGAAAAAGCAAAAAGAGAATATCGAGGCTGAGTACCCCAAAAGGAAATACATCAAACACTGGCTTACAAAGATACACAGATCTTTATTCTATAACTGAACAGTTTTCAAAGGAACAAAGTATCAGATAGCTATCTGGCCCTCAGTACATCACAGCGAATACCAGCCCTTTCGGTGTGAGAAGTGAGTAGGACTGTACATCAGAACATTCATTCTTTTTATACAATTTGTAACATGATGTCCAGCCCATCTACAAGTTAATCATTCCTCGGGCTGGGGGTTCGTGCCGAATTCACTTCTAATTTATTCATCTATATGCATATGGATTATTCCTAGTTAATACACAAATAGGTTACAATGCCGACAGTGTATGTTCAGGTTTAACATTAAGCCTTAGTACATGTTTAATACACTGTAGTTCAATATTCAAAAAACATTGTGCTTAATATGTGCTGCCGGATCATTATCGTTGGCACAGGTAATCCTCAGCCTACAGGTCAACGAAGGACAAGGTCTCATTACATGACCTTAACATTTGGCCTACGGGCAGTTAAGACATTAACTTGCATGTAGAGGTCAGGGCAGCCAAGTTACAAACAGAAGAACACTGTCTAACATTTTAGAACACAGGGTGACTTTGGAGCAAGAATCAAAATGGCGGATGAACCTAAAATGGTGGCTAAATCGATCTAAGATTGGAACTTTGCTATGCGGATTTCTTCACAGAGCGACTGGGCTTAGGCCAATGTATACAATAAAGGAGGCACAATATGATATCCTGTTTAACATAGCCATTGGGGCAATTCTATCTTAGAAATGCATGGATTCCTATGATCTTCATCCAGTGGCTTTTCATTCCAGGAAACTGACGCCCTGCAAGGTTAACTATACCATCACAGAAAGAGAGCTACTCGCAGTGCGGGATGCTTTTCTGGTGTGGAGACACCACCTGTTGGAGACAACCCAACCTGTACAAGTCTATACGGATCGCCGTAACCTTGTGGGACTACAATCGATAAGGTGTTCTATAGCCCGCCATGCTTGTTGGCACAAGATTTTCTCGATGTACAATTATGTGATCACTTATCGACCAGGGGTGAAACATTCAAAGGCAGATGCGTTATCACGCATTCATGGTCCAAATGCATGGTCCAACAAGGAGAGTGTACATCTTCTACCTCATCAGGTGGTTTGTGGGTGTACCATGCACCCAAATTTGCATTCTAATAATTTGGAGTGCGTACGTTACCATCCACAGCAGGTCATGGAATACAAGCTGGATATTGTTCAGGACCTTCCCTATCATCCTGGCTTGGTTTATCTGCCAGGCATTTTATCTCGCAAGACCGCCATACAATGGTGCCATGATTTGAAATTTGCAGCACATCCCGGTGGCAGGAAAACACTTGATCTGTTAAGACGTTGGTGTTGCTGGCTATCAATGAGTAAGGATGTTACGGAATACCTAATGGGCTGTGCTGTTTGTATTCAAAGTAAGGTTACGCTTGCTAACCCCATGGGGCTCCTACAACCACTAGGGTTATGTTATCCATGGATTTCATAGTTGAACTACCAATGATAAGAGGCTACGATACAATCTGGGTGTTAACCGACTCATTTTCCAAGATGGCCTTGTTCATTCCTTACAGGGTTCTTCCGACTGCACCCGTCTTGGCGGATCTGTTTCTGAGGCATGTCTTTAGATTTTTTGGTCTCCCACACATTATTGTTTCTGATCACGGATCTAAATTCACTTAGCATTTTTGGAGGGCTTTTACACTTTCCCTTGCAGTTAATGAACGTTATTGAAGCACATACCATCCGCAAACGGATGGCCAGACAGAATGTCTGAATGCTACTTTGGAACAGTTCTTGCGCTGTTCGGTTCTTCAACACCAGGATACCTGGTTGTCGGTTTTAGTCATGGCGGAGTTCGCATACAATAACTCCATACATACCTCTACTTGGTCCTTGCCTTTTTTCGCCATGTATGGTAGACATCCTTGCACTCTTCCTTTCCGTCCATTGGTTTCCCAATCTAGTCCTGCTGCCGATGATTGTGTTCATGACCTGACTAGGATACGAGATGCTATCACTTGCCAGTTGCGTAAGGCTAAAGCCCGTGACAAAGTCTTTGCTGATGTCCACAGGACACCCGCTCTGCAATATCAGGTGGGTTCCAAGGTGTGGTTATCCACCCGTTATCTGCATATACCTGGTTGAAAAATCCTGCTGCCACGTTTTGTGGGTCCCTACCCAGTTACTGCAGTCATTAATCCTGTTGCTGTACGACTGACTCTTCCCACTCCTTGGAAGAGCCACCCCGACTTCCATGTTTCGCTTGTTAAGCCTTTCCATCCATCTACTAGATTATCGTCTCGTCCTCTCCTGATTCCTGTTAAGGGATAAGATGAGTACGAGGTTCAGTGTATCCTGGACACCAATGTCCGAAGGGGTGCCTGGTTGTATGGTTGTACCTAATGGATTGGAAGGTTTATGGTCCAGAATATAGGACATGGAAACCCTCCAAGAACATCCATGCCACCGGCTCGGTGCTGGTCTACCAGGGGGATGAGGGCATCTTTGGGTGTGGGTACTGTCAGGTTTGGGACTCAGGCGATCCGCCTGAAGCAGCCTCTCTGATGTTCCAAGGCCTTTTCAGAAATGCACGGTAAGCACCGTCATGGGATCAGACATTCACATCAGGTATCACATGTAAAGTCTTTCCATGGGATCCCTAAATCACCAGGTCCAATTCTTTCTCATTCTCGGGAGCCTCACACAGGGAGGTGGCCATGGCGATTGTGGCATCCTTGGCATGCACATTACACGTTCAGTGCAGGGAGTGGATGCAAGAAAGCCCACGTGAGGAAAGGTACTTAGCTTTTCATTTCCCGCAACTCACCGCTTCTGATTTTTGAAGAATCGTGGCTTTTGTATCTTTTGAACTCCTTGCAGATATCTTGTTACCAGACCCTTGCTAATCTCCACGGAATAGTTTTTGCCCAGACCTTGTGTACCTCGAACATTCTGATACGTGTAATGAACCTTGGACTGTTTATGGATACTGAACCTTGCTATTGATTCAGCCTTTGTCATTGCTCATTCCCTACCGACCGGACCGTAAAAACACCACCTGCTTCACATAGTTTGGAACTTTGGAATGCCTCACACAACACTGACTCGGACAAGGTAAAAGGATTGCTTTTGGATTTTGGAACACAGAAGGAACATCCCAGTGTCATTCCGGTGTATCTCTAACAAACTTTGCGCACAGACTAGAGACTTCCAAAACTGGCGCACGTCGTTAGGCAAGCTCATGCCATCGTGACAGGAGAAGAGAAGGACAAGAGACCCTTACTGTTGTAGGCCTCCACGTGCCGTTATGGTTAGTACTGTTTGGTGGAGTACACTTGGTGTCTCTTCGGAGTCTCTTCGAAGCCATGTGTCAACCAGTTTTCACCGATTGATCTGTACCCTACGGTAAGTCCTCTCTCCACATTTTTGACACTAGATTTTCATGCCATCCCGCTCCTCCTACAGTTGTCTCTTCTGTCTTATAGGTTTTCACCCAAAGGCTATCCACAGACCACTCTCCCTGTTGTCCTTGCCTCATAGGACAAACAATGATACACTGTTCAATGTTAGAGTAACTGAATATTGCTTTCATCCTCCCTAATGCCTGTACAATTCAAGTGTCTGATTTACTTGTTCTTGTTTGTTACAGTTCCTGAGTTCCGTGCCGTGTTCCATCTTCCAATGAATAGACTCCTCTACATGTTTATATCATTTAGAGGGGTACATTGGTAGAAAGAACTCTACGGCTACACTTCGAGTTCAACTACCGGGATTCGACACCAAGGTTGAAGAGTCTTCGAGTCTTAATGTCTACCTTGCCTATATCCCCAAGGAGGTATTTCAATGGTAGAGGTGTCAGGGTATACCAACCATTTCATGTAACGTACGTGCAATATGATGCCAATATTCTGCAATCGGGGGGCAGTTCTAGAGCATGTGCATAGTATCTGCTTTGTCAGAATTACATTTTGGGCAATGCTGTATCTCCTGTGGGTTTAATCTGGTAATGTGCATGGTGGTGTAATGGAGTCTATTCAGTACTTTATATTGTATCAGACGCAAGCGTGCATTAAGGGAAACCTCCCTGGTCAGGCTGCACATATGTTGCCACTTATGTTTGTCAATAGCAGACCATGTGTCTACCTCCCACTTTTCCCTTAGTGTATTAGATAGTGGCATACCCTATTGTATCTTAGATTACAGCCTCGCCACCAGTTTCCTCTTATTGTTGTTTTGTACTAACATTTCCATATATTCGCTGGAGTCAGGCTCAAATGGATATGATAGCCATTTTCGTTTAACTGCTGCATGCATTCAATAGTATTGCAGTGTTTTCACTAGGTTATTGCCCAGTTTGTCTTTGAATACACACAGTGTGACAAACCTGCCCTCTGGAAAATAGATCTCACAGTTCCATAGTCCTTTCTGGGTCCCAAGCATTTTGGATATCCATCGTCCATAGTGGGGGGGAGATCCAGGGGGTACCACAGTGGGATCTGTTTTTTATATGGGTATGTGATTTGTAGTTTTGTCATTATACACCTCCATGCGTCTAGTGTGGTACGTAGTAGGCCAAACGGGCAGGGGTCCACTTTATATTCACAAATCAGTGTAGTCTTTATGTTATTTGGTGCTGCAGACTGTTTCTCGAGGTCAATATAAGAATATTTGTTGTCTGGGCTATATCATAGGCCCGCATATTGGGCTTGAGCCGTAAGGTGGTATAATTCAAAATCGGGGGCCGCTAGTTGTATGGTGAAGGAAGGGATTCCCATTTTGCTCAAGCAGTTTTCCCGCCTGAAACAAATCCCATCGTGATTTTCCATAGTGTATTAAAGAATTGTAGTTCTGGACAGATTGGTATGGTGTTAAAGTAATATAGAGGTTTTGGAGAAACTATCATTTTCAAGACAGCAAACCAGCCAAGCAATGATAGCAGGAAATTATCCCATAGGTTAAGTTTTTTCTCAAGTGTGCTAAAATATTCAGCATGATTTTTATCATATAAAAGTCTATACGATTGTGCCACCCTGACCTCCAGGTATTTCAAAGTTTTCTCTGCCCATTTCATCCCGTGCAGTTGCATCGGTTTAGTGGTTTTATCGTTAAGTGGGAACAATTCTGATTTCAATGTATTAATCATGTATCCCGAGTAAGTGGTGATTCTGTTAACTTTGAAAAGGATTGGTTCTATGTATGTTTCGGGATGTTTTAGGTATATTAGGGTATCATCCATGTATAGCGATATTATTTGCGGGGGTCCTCGTATGTGTATTCCCCTGTGTCCTTGAATTCCTGAATCCTGCTTGCAAAGGGTTCTATAGTTAATGCAAAAACTAGGGGGGAGAATGGACATCCTTAGCGGGTCCCTCAGGCAAGTGTTATTTCCCTTGAATAGTTCCAATTAGTTTGTATCTTGGCTTTGGGGCCCCTATAAAGTATTTTTACATATTAACTAAATCCCTCCCCTACCCCCATGCACTCAAGTACCCCAAAGAGGAAGTTCCATGACACTGAATCGAAAGCTTTTTCAGCATCAAGTACCATTGCGGCTGCAGGAATATTTGGCTTTATCTGTGCCATAGTGCCAAATAGTCTTCTCAGGTTTAGGGCTGTAGATCTGCCCGGTATAAATCCCGACTGGTCTGGATGTACCATTTCAGACATGTGGGGTAGCAGTCTATTGGCGAATGTTTTTGCAAACATTTTTGCATCTGAGTTTATTAAAGAGAGTGGGCGATATAAGGAAATTTCATTTCAGGGTCTCCCTGGTTTTGCGAGCAGCATTATGATCGCCTCGGCGAGGGAAGGTGGTAATGCGCCCATGTTGCAGGCTTCCCCCAACCCTGATCAGCTTGGGAGCTAGGGTATCTTTATAAACATTGTATAGTTCAATACTAATGCCGTCCGGTCCGGTGGCCTTACTGGATGCCAAGGAGCTATAGCTTCCGCAGTTTCCTCCTGTTATTGGGCTGCTAAGTTTCTCGCTGGATTCTCTATTTAATGTGGGTAACTTGGTATCTGCAAGGTATTCCCTCACTTCCTCTTCTGACCCCCTATCGCTGTTTGAATATAGTGTCTGGTAATACTCCCTGAACATGTTGTTTATTTCGACAGGTTTGATGGTATTAAGGCCGTCTGGTTTTGTAATCCCGTTAATATGTTGCACCTCCCGTTCACCTCTAATTATCTCTGCCAGCAGCTGGCTGGGCTGGTCCCTCTCACCATATCATCGAGCCTGTACTTGTTTCGTCATAAACCTAGATTCTGGATCAGCCAGATCACAGAAATTCAGTCTGCTTCCTTTGCTTCCTTTGATTAGCCCCAGTAGAGCTCTGTCGTGTGTTGTTCCATACTCACTTTCTAAGTGTCTGAGCTCCTTCTCCATCTCCCCTAGTTCCCTTCGGGTAGTTTTCAGTATGCCTGCTGTTGATGCTATCATCACCAACTGGAACCATACCTTGAACGACTCCTACACCATGGAAAAGTTATCTACGGACCCTTCCTTTTCTGTGAAGAATGATTCAATGTCTATTCTAAGTGTCTCAATTAAGGAGTTGTCCAATAATGCAGCCGACACCATTCTCCATATTCGTGTTGGTATGGGTAAATGTGCCTGATGTATTTTCAGTACCAGTGGTGAGTGGTCTGACCATGTGCGTGGTACTATTGTGGTTCCATTCACGTTACCCACCCAGTCCTCAGACATGAGCCAGAGGTCTATTCTCAAATGGGCATCATTTACTGTGGAGTAGTAAGTCGATTCAACAGATGTCGAGTGTTCTATTCTCCAGATATCTATTAATCCATATTGGGACTGGTCTCGTTTCTGTGTTTGGTACCAGATCTCTCCATGGATATGTCGAGAGTTGTGTTAAAGTCCTCACCCCACAGTATTGGGCTATCGGGGTATGGCATATTAAAGTTGCCACTTTGATATAAAATGCGGGATCATATCTGTTAGGACCGTACGTGTTGACAAGAGTTAACACTCTATTATTGATCATGCTGGATACCACCACATATCTGCCCTCCGGGTCGATGTGAACCGACCCAGCTCTGAAGTCTATGTTTTTGTCAATTAATGTTATCACTCCCCTCGCCTGCGACGAGTAGTTTGTGAAGAATCCATTCCTCCCCATCTCTGTGACATTTGTTTGTGTGTGGCCTCCAGTGCATGGGTATCCTGGAGCATTATAATGTTAGGTGTATGACATTGTAAATATGCCCAGATCTTTCTCAATTTTATCGGGTTGTTTAGGCCTCTCACGTTCCATGAGATTATTTTAATGTGCCATGTCGCACTATAATCTCTCTCATCCTAGTGTTATCCATTGTTCCATTGTCCCGACTGCATCAAATAAAACCATGCTTGCATACAACCAACCCAGTTTGCTTGAACGTTAAAAAATATTGTAGCTCTGCTTCCCCATCTGTATCACCCTCCACCCTCATCATCAACCCCAACTTGATGATGTGACCATTGGGAACTTTTGGATAAACCCGAGGGGGCCATGCTGACAGCCTTTTCCATCTATCTGGCTTGACGTACCCTAAATCTTCAGTTACCGTTTGTTGCCACTGCTGCAGGATGCGAAGGATGGCTAGTTATGGTAATACATCTCGTGTCTCTTTCAATCACTGTCGTCTCTCTGATCAGCTTCATCATTCTGCAGTGCATTGGGTTCTAGGCGTGGTCGTTGTGGGGGCACTGCTATCGATGCCTCCACATAGGAAAGCACTTGCGCAGGGTTGTCTAAGAAATGGGCCCTACCCCCGTGCTGTATCCTCAGTTTGGCGGGGGGAACATAAGGGAGTATGGCACATTCCTGGCTGGGAGCAGACCTTTTACAGCATCGTAGGATCTTCTTTGTGTTTGTACGCCAGCTGCAAAGTCTGGGTATATGTGTACAGTGTTAGATTAAAATTGTAAAAAACCTTTTTCTCTTGCCAGCCGAAGAACAGTGTCTCTGTCCCTGTAGTTTAACAGACAAGCAATTATTTTTCTTGGTGGAGCTCCTTGTTGTGGGGGGAAGCGAGGAGTTTCTCTACAAATAGTTCCATGGAACCCTTACATGCTGCTTCCGGAATCCCCACCACTCGGATGTTGTTGCGCCTCAATCTTGATTCCAAGTCCTCACACTTATTAGTAATTTTCTTCAATTCAGTTTGGATGGCCTTCAGTGTTCGGTTGTGGCGCAGTATCGTGTCTTCATTTGTGCTTATTCAAGTTTCTGCTTCTGTGATGCACCCGCTCTCTTTTTCTAACTTCACCTTTAGAGATCCTAGTGTGCCCACAATGTCATCTAATTTGACATTGATAGCCAGGAAGCCCTTTTGCATTGTTTGTAGTAAATGATCATCTCTAGAGTTGTCATCTCCACATTCCAACACTGTGGCAGTCAGCGGAGAAGCAGTTGTTGATGGTCTTGGACCCGTGAAAGAATCCATTGGTCCTTTCTTTTTGTTAGCCCCTTTTGTCATGGTGATAACTTTGCTGAATTCAAGGACGATCTCACCTCTATGGTAAAATCCTCAGTGCCAGTTGATATGTATGCCGTAGTGTGGTTCCTCTCACTGATTCCGGTGCTCCGTCTGCGAATGGTAGGGCTGGTTACTGCCTATTCTGGTCATGTAGGTTGAGCAATAGGATATAGGCACTTGAGGATTTTATGCATGGACACACTGTGGGTACAGTATGGTAATGTCCTCACCTCACTTTGCCTTTCGATGCCACCATTGGAGTACGTTGTTGCCCTACGTTATTGTGCCGTCAGTGATAATTGTAACTCAATAAAGTTTGGACCGCTCTTCTAGTATTGTAGGTTGCCTGCCGGGAAAATGTGCAGTCCACAGGGCACACTATGGACCCAAATTTGTATCTGGGTGACCTTGCGTTGTTCTGGTGGTAAGTACAATTTACTGGTGTGTGTTTATCAGATTTGGTCTCCCCGGCGCCACCATGATGTGGGCATAATGCTACCTTTACATTTGCAGCAGATCTTATCAGCGTTCCCAGATTTCAGTACTGGCAAAAATGCCAGCAATTGTTATATCACCTCTCCTGCCTGGGCACAGTATTTTAGCTTGACAGAGGTTGTTTTGTATCCTCTGCACTCTCCTCTCTGAATTGGATTAGCGACTTTCTCGTGTGTACACAAACGGGTCGTCGGGCCCAGGCTTGCGTAGCGCACCGCATCCGAGTTATATTTTGGTTTAATTGTTGGGCCGGATGTAGGCCAGTTCTAGCAAGTAATGTGAACTGCCAGCTGATAATATAAGGCTTTAGCGCGTGCAGGGGCTCTGGTTTGTTTCAGTGCGGGTAGTGGGTTTCTGTAACATCCGGAGCGTGGCCTCCTTGGATGTGGGTCCCTCCACGTTGTACATTGCTGCGACAAGCTTCGCTCTCCAGCGTGGGTGGCAATGAGGTCTGCTCCAAGCGTTTGCGCTCTGTGCTAGGGAATGTGTTGTCAGCACTATGTGTCCACTGTGTGCGGTTGCCTTTTCCCCAGAGCACTCACTGCCAGGATGGATTCCCAGTGGGACCACATCTCAGAGCTAAGGGGTACTGTGTCAAAGTCACCCAGGCCATGACCGGGGTTGTGTTGGTTAAAATAATGTAGTGGGCAATGGCGGGGCACTCGTTCTCACCGCAGTACCTCGTTTGGGAGGTGGCGTGTTCTATCCAATTTGCCTATCCGTATTGTCCACAGGGGCCAGATGGCAGTGGCACCCATACTCTGTTGCTCGGCCGGGCCCTGCTGATGATGTGCCCACGGCGGTCTACAGGGGCCACGCACCAATTTTCTTACTCGCTACTCCTCTGGTCTCAGCCAAACCCCTGTGCCCTTGTATCGGGGGGGTGGTTATGCTCCTGACCCCGACTCACAGGTGGGTACCAGTCTGTTGAAGCTGGCGTGGCTAGGGCCACTCCAAGTCCTTTGCAGCCCAAGTCAAAACATTTTCACATCTCATGGGGCAAGCAGAGGCTCAGTTCGACAACGCACAGCACTTTATGTGTTGAATACAATTACTGCATCACCGCTCCAGGGACGCCAAAATGCAGTCCGGCTCGCTTCTCTCAGTGTCGGATGGAGTTCAATTGGGACTTTTGTTGGTATTTGTGGCTTCACTCTTTCCCCCTTGATTGTTCGCTATCCCCGGCGGAAGTCGGATCTTCCTCCGCCTATGTCTCTGGCATGTTGTTACAGCGTCTGCACAGGTCCTGCTTAGAATATCCGCGTGTACCGCCACAGCTCGCAGTTTCATCCTATTTTCGGGGGCGGGGGGTTTGCACAATCATCCCCCGCACTCCGCCTGCTCTTTAAAGTCAGATATTGATGTTCGGCAACGACTTATTGGGTAAAGGATTAATGATGGGTATGGAGCTCCTTTTTCAGGCAGCCATCACGACTGGCTGCTCAACAGCGCCCCCCATGTCCTGGCATTTTTTATTAGGCATCTGTGATACTGTATCATAGATGCACTGTAAAGAATGTTATGCCACAAAATGAAATGGCTACACCAATTGCAACAAAATGCCAGTCTAGCCCCGTAATAAAACATATCATGCTTGCTTTGTTATGCTTCTAAAGCCAGCATGATATGTGTTATCACATGCATAGACTGATATTTTGGTGTAGTAAGTGTAGGCATTTCTTACTGTGGAAGGCCAACTTTTGCTTGCCATGTATAATACTGAATCACAGACATTCAGTAAAAAAGGCCATGCCACAGTAAGAAATGGCTAGAGTGAGTGCATCAAAATGTCAGTCTAGCCACATGATAACACTTATCATGCTTGTTTTATTATCTTTTTAAAGCAAGCATGAGAAGTGTTATTATGTTCCTAGACTGTATTTTGGTGCAGTAAAGCCAGCTTTTTCTTACTGTAGCGTGACATTTCTTGCTAGGCCTCTGTGGTACAGTATCATAGATGTCCAGTAAAAGAATCACTCCTCCATCCCACTCCACAGCCCAATCAGCCTCCCAGGCCGGCAAAACCAAACACAAGCACAACCCATTTAATCAATCATTAAAAACACACATCAGCATTCACACAGCATTCATTTCAAAATGCATTCACACAGCATTGAAACAATCATTAAAACACAATAACATTCACCCAATCATTCACACAGCATTATCATGCTCATTCACACACATATTCAGGCATTCAAGCAGCATTCACTCAACATGCATGCCCTAATTTAAACACATATTCATGCATTCAGACAGCTTTCACTCGCTCATTTAAACACATTTTCACACATCCAAACAGCATTCAAACAGCATCCATTCACTCATTTAAACACATATTCACATGTCCAAACAGCATTCAAACAGCATCCATTCACTCATTTAAACACACATTCACGTGTCCAAACAGGTGTCCAGACAAGTGGTCGACTGTAAATTGGTCAAAAGACAAATGGTCGACGTAATTTGGTCGAAAACCAAATGGTCGAATTGTTTTTTTTTTTATTTATATATGTATTTTTTTGGTTTTCGTTTAGAGAAAAAAAGGGTTTTTTAGAAAAAAAGGAAGTGAAAGTAAAATAAAAAAAATTTGACCATTTGGTTTTCGACCAAATTGGTTCGACCATTTGTCCAGTCGACCAATTTTTTTCGACCAAATGTCTGGTAACCGTCCAAACAGCATTCACTTGGTCATTGAAACACATATTCATCCATTCAGACATCATTCACACATCATTACCCTCTCATTCACATGCACCCAACTACCTATAAATCAAATGCTCCCTCAATCAAACACACATACATACAGACATACATAAGAACATATACATACAAAATAATATATTAATCTTACCAAGGAACCAGTCCAGATCCCAATCCTTTGCTCCCGTGCACAAGAACAGAAACCAGGAAGCACAGAGTGAAACCTGGTTTCTGGACATGCACACAGGAGCCAGAGCGCTCATGACACGCTGCCCATTTCAGTTGGTATGTAAAGGGAGGCACCTCCTTGCACATACTAATGTGCAGTTCCCCAGCCTTCATCCCCAATAGGCCATGCAAGGCTGGGTAAGCAAAACGCCACCTGGTCTTGCATGTCTCATTGAACATGTGAACTAAATTGTCAAAGGGAAACTATGTTTCCCTTTGACAGTTTAAGCCAGTCCAGGAGCAGTCCCTCAACTGCAACAAAGAATTGGGAGAGCACTCAGTGAATACACTGGGCGGGCACAGCTCATCAATAATGGGCAAGGAATTAGGTGGTCCAGCAATCCTTTGCCCATTATGGATGGACCACCCCTGATGCAATGCCTTTTAAAAAAACATGTTCAAATATTGTTTTGCAGTACAGATCGAATCCTAATGGATCACAATTTCAAAATGTGTTTTAATTGTGTACAAGGGCAATCTCCACCTGCAGAAGACCACTGGAAAGGTGACGTGGGGACAGTGAATGAAAACACCAGACGTTTTATCCTTGAAACAACCTAATTCCTCATTGACAGGTTTATACATTGTAGTTACGATTAAGCTACCACATTCTCTAAATATTTGTTCATGGTTCACCTTGGACTGTATTTAAAATTGGCTTCTGGTGAGACTGATGAATGATCATGAATATGATTCAAAATTACTTACTGGTCATGTCAATTCTGTATTTATTCCATCCATCCCATTCATTGTGATTGCTGAAGAGGAGGACACATCATGGAAGGTTCCCAACCAATGTACATCAGCAAAAAAGTCAACCACAGAGCTGCAAAGTTATTTCTTTTGTTCAGTGGGTTATAGGGATTCTCTCCTAATGGAGCATTGCCCATAGATTTCCTGGAGGCATGCACTAGAGCAGTGTCAACATCAAAAAGTGCTAATGACTATTCCATGGTCAGGACTGAGGAATTCCCTATTCCTTATACTGAAAACACATTGAACATGTCCTCCAATTTCAAATTATCCATCTGAAATAGTGGCCCATTTAAAGGTGTTAGTGCTTGGTGCTTCTCTTCCTCTCGAATCTCCAATGAGTTCAAAAATAACTTGGAAAGAGAATTTTTTTTTTAAACATCAAACATATTTTAGGTAGTGTGGAGCAGCATAAACTGGGGGAAATGTAAACAAAACCGCTAAACAAAAATATTTGGCATTACAGGGAAAACATTTTGGCTGCTTCAGGGGCAAATGCCTATTACCGATTGACCTTGGAAATTCTCAGAAGACAGTAATTTAATTGACAAAAGCGATTCTACCTTAAAACCCTAATGACAATGGGGGTCATTATAAGGTTGCCGGTCCGAAACAACGGTACCAGTAAGCCTACTGGTACCGTTGTTTCTGGACAGGCAAACTACGAGTTCTGCGAGCGGGTGGCTTTGCACCCGCTCGTAGACCTTGATGGATGCACCGGCACAATTCATGAATGGTGCCGGTGCATCCGTCCTCCCCATTCCCATTGATTCCAATGGGACTTCGAATGGCAATAGGGAGTAATATTTTCCATCGGCCGGCAATGGGAAATTACCGGGACTGCCAGGGCTGTAATGCCCGGTAAGTCCCCATTGGCGGGCGGTGGAAAAAAAAATGACTCCAGCGGTAGCTGTGACTTTTTTACCGGCACAGCTACCGCCAGACTAATAATGAGGCCTGATATATTTTCTCCCCAACGGAGAAGGAAAAAAGAGCTTTTACCAATGTAAAAGGTATCTGTATAAATGAACAAATACAAAAAAATGAGGCAGAAATGACCACATTTGTTTACCTATTTTTTTCAAAATGTTGGGTCATTTTTCATAAAATATAGGTGTGGTGTGAGGCAAGGTTATTAGAAAAGGAAGGAGGGTAGTGGGGAGCAGGTGGCTTCCACTGCGTTTTTAGAAAAAAAATGTGGTCATTTCTACTTTCGATTTTTGAAATTCGGACATAAGGAAAAACAGTGTTACATAAATATCCAGGAATACATTAAATGTAATAGTACAAAATTGGATGAATACGTGTAATTGATATTGAAAAACATTATGCTGCTTTCTGGCTGTAGGGGCAATCTGGTGCAGGAGAATTTTTACCACCTAGCAAATTTAATTGCTGAAGGAACAAAGTGTCCTTACCCAAAAGACCTATGCAGGGCCAAATAGCCTATGCTAAATTTGATTTCTTGTGTTGAAGTTGTCCTGTCTGCATGTTGAAATAATGGATGCTATTAACTCAGTTAAACCCTCTTCTATACTGGGCCCACATGAATTATCAAATTATGTATTGCTTCCGGTAAAAAACGTAATTTTCTTCAAAACTCTCTACACTACACACAGAGCAATCCACAGCCAAGGGGCATAATTCATAAAGGGAAAAATCTCCATTTACAAACCAAAACTGACATTAAGGTCCAGCAATGACATTCAAACTCGAACCAAAACAATACTCAAAGTGTAAATTTAGGGAGCAGCATTCTCCTGCATTGTGATGAGACTTTGGAACTCGCTCCCAAAGGAAATACGAATAACAGAAGATCGCCAAATGTTCAGAAAATTGTTAAAAACATGGCTCCTTAAATAATTGAGCTAAACAGGAACATCATCGAAGGAAACCCACCAGCACATCACAATAGAAAACAGCGAAAACCTGATGGGTCGCCACAGGGGCACCGAAAGATATATAACATTCCACTGCAAATCACCATAGAATAATATTAACTCAACAAATCAACATAACATTGCACAAAAGGACTGAGATTACTCCCAATAACCCTACTAAAAACTCATCTTCAAACACTGAACACATTGCACACATTCCTCCTCCATAGAGAAAAAACACAAATAAAAACTATGCAAACCACAGACACTCCACAACACCCAACATAAAACTAAACCAATTGCACAGAAATCACACCAAACACACTCATGCAGCAAACACCCCATAATGCCTACCAACTAAAAACAAACCAGTACACAGTGACAGTTTGTTCCTAAGTGAAAATAACAACAACACATCAAAGCTATCTTGCACTTTTACCTCTCAATCCCACTAAGTCCTCCCAAACCCCTTCCTATTCAGATCCGCCATAGCGCTTATAGTCCATAAAAATGGCAGCGGTGCGCTGTATAAATCACAATCACATAGGATAACATATTAAGAACATGTTCCAAATAATTAGCCACATGTATGTATCCAGTGTTTCCCCTGTTCTGAGATGCGGTGTGTTTGGGAGATTTATAATTTTTATGCTTCATCCCCTCTTCTGGTGAGAACCCCAGCACTTTTTGCTGACCTTCTGGACCCTTTTCTTTATTCCTGAATGAGTGGGGCCTTTTTCACTCAGTCATTCTTAAAGGGCTCTGTCTTTTGGAACTTTGTTCTTTGTTTTACTGTCCTTTGGAGTCTACTTTCCTCCAAATCTCTTTTAAGGCAATATTTATTTTAGTATTGCAGCACACAGCTCTTTATGGCCACTGTTGACGGGGACCCTTTGGGTCCTCCTTTTTCATATCCTAGATTAACTACAGTTGTTAAGGAAAGAGAGATAGTTAGTATCTCTCCTAAAACTTTATAGTCTGAGAGATTGGCACACACCACATTCTCTTTGCTTCTATGACTTTTATGTCACATAGACAACCTCCTAGTTATGGATGGTGGCAGTGGACATGTTCTAACAACTATTGTGTGAACTTTCTACCGCAGGCCATGTCCATAGCCCCAGTAGTGCACAATAGGTTCACCAAAGTACTAACTTGGTGTCTCCCTTCTTTTTTCACCAATACTAGCATGGTTGATCTTTGTCAGCCTTTCTTCTACCATCCAGTGGGATGGAGGCCTGTGTGAATGTTTTGCCTCTGGCAGGAACCCTTGGGTGTCCCTGCCTAGGCTGCAGAGTGTCTGGGCAGGCAGGAAGTGGGGGAGGAGTAGTTCACTCCCTTGCCCGTCGTCTACCTGAGAGCCTGAATGGGACTAGCTCCCACTGGGGCTCTGGCTGTCCTGGTAGGACAGCACCTGCCCCTTTCTTTAAATTGCTGAGAGAGATTGCAGATGAGTGTGTGCTAATAAATGTATAAAAGGTGAGGTTCTTAAAGTGAAAGGCAAGTTGACTACTGGAAACTGAAGTAACCGAAGAAGATGACCAGAGACGCCTGCAGACCGTTTGCAACACTGTGAAGCGATCACTGCTGTCCTGATCATTTTCTGTGCAACTAAGGAACTCCAAAGAGAATGACTCCTTCCCTTTGACTGGTGGGAAATACCAGTCCCAAGACGGACTTTAATCAGAGCCATCTACAATTCAAGTGGATCGTTGTGGAAAGTCCCAAATCATCTTGGTCTTTTCTGAGCTTCAGGTGAACCTCCAGAGACACAATCCGACCCATCCAAGCCCCTTTCAACACAGTGCAGGACTTCAGGTAAGTAAGAAGATTGACCGGGAGGAATGCGTCCTTTATTGGTGCTGCTGAAAAGGTGCCAAAAACCGCAGAGTGACCAGAGAAGTTGCTGAAAGGCATGCCAGAGGTCCTCCCTCCAGACTGCTGCTGAGAGATCCCATCCATTGTCCTGCCTTTCGTCATCAGAATACAGAGGTCGGGTCCGCGCTGCAATATCGAGAAGAATCCAGCCACAATCTTGTCTTCAAACCTAATGTACTGTGGGGAAAAAGGTATAACTTACCTTGATCCGTGAAGTCACTCCAGAGCGTTGCAGTGCACAAAGAGGTATACAGGGTACCCCCCTCTTACCTCTGACTCAAGATGCTGCTTGTGTCCCTTTAGTGAGTCCTTAACAGGGTCTCCAATGTTGGTTTAATCATGGAACATTTCATATTCTGATGCTTGCCAAGGCTTTAAGCCACTCCAAACTGCCTTTAGCTTGGGTTGGAAATTTAAAGACTTGCTGTGTGAAGAAACAGCCTCTAGAACCTTAAGTCTTGCTAGTATAATACTTTTTCTTCCCCGAAGTGACTATCTTATTTGTGTGTGTGTGCAGAGTAAATGCCTTTACCGTATTTCTGCTAAGTTTTGCGAGTGCGCTTTATTACTGATAATACAATAGATCTGTCATTACTGTCAAAAGCTGTAACAAATGTAACAGCAAGCAACTACAATCTAAGCAGTGGCCTTTGAAAAGCATCCTAAAGTATTCCTAAGTGCTTTGGTCTATTGTGCTAAGTATCTAAAAGTGATTCTTGTGTAAATATAATAAATCTATATTTTAATTTGTATTTGTATATATTAACTTTTATGTAGCTCTTTGTTTTAATATACATGTATGTGTAAGTGTTTCTTTGATGTGCATCACTAACTAGGTTCAGTTTATTTATGGACAGCTCACATCTTCCTCTTATGATACACCTGACTGCTCTGCCACTCTACACACCCTTAATATCGGTAAATGCCAGTCAAAAGTTAAGGAAATGTATGGGGATTTAATATTTCTCAGTAGATATAATTATGATTATAAAACAAATAAATGTGACTTGTATTCTTTCAATTAAATTATGAAATTCATGAAATGTTTTATTAATCATCAGTCTATAGTACAAATATATATATATATATATATATATATATATATATATATATATATATATAAATGTATTGAGCTTAACCTGTTCCGGGAATATATATCCGTTCATCAGGAGAAAATAAACTTTACATTGAATCAATTAAATTATGATTGTTCAAACTCCAAAAGTATTTACAAGGTAAATCAAAGGTTGTTTCAGTCACCAGTGTATCATTCTACATATCTGATCATATTTGATCATTTGTAATAAGAAGGCAACTGCATAGAAATCACCCGTGTAGTAGGATGTTCAAACACAGTTGGTATACATCTGTTTCATGATTTCCTCTTGTATTCCGGCTATTGTAACTGATTACTGGGTATGTTCGATAAGCAAGAGATTGAATAAATAAACAAAGATTTGTCTCAGAACTTCACTGAAAAGAATCTCTCAATCACCAGTTTTGCACCAGGGATTTTAGAGCAGATTACTTACAGTTATATTCCAAATGGTCATGGAGGTATTTGGAGGGAATTTAGCTCTCCATCAACGATACATGTTTATATCAGCCAAGGCTTAAGAAACATTACATTTTCAGATATTTAGATTCAACCAACTCTCCCAGGTCCGATGTTGAGGGAACCTGGTCAGCAATGCACAGGGAATGGCAAAGCATATTTTTGTAGAATGCCCAATTTCTGTTCATTAACACAATGGACCTCATTATAAGCATGGCGCTCCCGTAATGAAAAGTGCCGGTACCGACCGGCACCCTTCATTACGGGGCGCCCTATTGCGAGGTTCCCTTTGCGGGACCCGGTAGGGACGCCTGGTAAAACCAGACGTCCTTAGCGGGTTCTGCGAGGGGAAAAGGGAGCTAATAACGGGTCGTTATTAACTGCACAGTTATTAGCTCCCTTCCCATTCCAATTGAGCCCTATGGGGGCTCAAATGGGAATGAGAATGGGTTCCTTCAAGGAGGAATTACCGGGTCCTCCAAAGTCGGAATCACCCGGTTATTCCTCATTGAAGGAACCCGCTACCGGGACCCAGTATGGAGGCAGCCATGCCTTTATTAAGGGCATGGCTGCCTCCATACTCGTAATGAGGCCCAAGACCTGTTTGGGAGAGATATTCTCAGCCAAGATCTCCTTCTGAGGGAGTGCTGAGATGGAAGTCTTTCTTATGGAAAGGAACTCCCATATAATATTGGCTATGGCTGCCTTTCGTAAATGTAGTGATATCAGCTGTAAAGGAGTGGATGATTCTAAAACATTTAGATCAAGTAGTGAATGTATAGATGCCATTTGGTCAATGACAAGAATTATGTTAATCATGCAAGGATGATATTTAGGTGTTGAATTAATTGGAAATGGAAGTTATAAGTTTATCATGGAGTTGCCAACTATCATGTTTTATAATTGTGTATTTTGTTTTCAATTATAGAACTTTTAAAATGCATTGTGGAAACCCGTTACAGGTCTAACACATAGCCTGGTTAGGCCAGCCATATCAATGCAAATCTTTTACAAATGTGTTGTTGAATAATGGGAAACTAGAAACATGCATCTGTGTGTGAGGGAATAGGTTAAATTGTCCTCGTGAAAAGGCGAGTATTGCATGTACTGTGTCAGCAGCTTTGCCATGTTCATGAAATGGACTAGCTCTAATAAACAATTTGGGGATTTTTTTTATATAGTGTTTCATTCCAGATTCTTCCCATTTCTAAACAGTGTAACAATAATTGTTATTAATTCCCAATTTAATGGTACCTCGTACCATCAACCTCGAAAGAATGAGTGGCTAAGGCGGTGCTGGTGCAGGGTTCGAACTCACAATGTGTTATCTGGCCTCATGTAGGAAATGAGGCTTGACCTATGACCTACCTCACCAGGTGCTCATGAAGAAAAGAATCTGATGACCAGCAATGACAATGTAGAATTTAATATTTATAGATCTATATATTGGACCTCTGCAAATTAATTAACCAATGTTTGACTTCTCAGAGTGGAGCATGACATACCAAATAAAGTAGCAAAACACATTCAAAATAAATTTGGAGATCGTAGAGCAAGTCAAATGCCATGTGCAAGAGCTAAGAGGGGAACCAAATGCATGTATTGGTTGAGGTCCTCTGAATATGGCTGCAATTGTTTATTGTGGGAAATGTTTAAGAGATGTACATATTTGGCTTGAATGATCTTAATGAACGGTGAGTAGCATGTTCTTCGATTTTGTGATTGGTCCCTCATGGCCCAAATGGTAGACGGTGCTATTTTGCCCTGTGCTCCATAACATCCCTAAAGTTTCAGCTAATGTAATCAGATTAGAACTGGTCCCTCACTCTTTAGTGTGGATGGTGCCTGGAGTCTTACATCTGTACAATGCCCTTTCAAGGGGCACTCACTTTCCAGAACAGTGTGTCACTGAAGAAATGCAAATAAGAGATTGTTGTGAATTATCTACATTCAATTAGAACTAATACATACTATTTTCATACTATTAAGATTTTTGATCATTTCTCACTTTCTCTCTCAGTTAAGACTTACTATGAATGGACCAGATGAAGCAAACCAGCTACTATCTATCCAGATGGGATTTAGCATTAACTGCAGGTGTTCTAAGGAGCTATTTTCATATTTATCTATATCTCCACCATAGATGCAAACCTCCTCATCATCTACATCATCAGAATGAATGCTCACCTCCACACCCCCATGTACTTCTTTCTTAATAACCTGTCTTTCTTGGATATTTTCAGCTCCTCAGTTAATCTACCCAGGATGCTTCTGGGCCTCCTCTTGTAAGTAAAAACCATCTCTGTTCATGGCGGTTTGGCACAACTTTATTTTGTCCTTTTGTTTGTGTTTGCAGAAGTATTTCAGTGATGTTGTATGATCGATACGTTGCAATGTGCGAACCACTGCATTACACCCTTATAATGGACAGGATATTCTGCACTCAGCTGGCAGTTTCCTTATGGAGTGGTGCTTCTGTGTATGCTTTGCTGCATACACTCTTGGCTTCCCGCCTTTCATTCTGCAGATCCAACATCATCAACCACTTCTTCTGTGATCTTGCTACTCTCTTCAAAATCACTTCCACTGACACCTTCATCGATATCCTGATGGTCTTCACTACTGGGATTTCCGTAGGATTGGTTTCAGTATTTTTTGTCTTCATTTCCTATTCACGTATCATTATTGCTGTGTTGAAAATACGCTCCTCACATGGGAGGAGTAGTGGATTGTCTGCCTGTGTCTCCCACCTCACTGTGGTAATCATATTCCATGGCTCAATGTTCTTTACCTGTTTGCATGACATTTCCAGCTCCCAACAAGTTTATGACAAAGTGGTGTCCCTCTTATATACAACCATGGCTCCGTTATTGAATCCACTACTATATGGCCTTAGAAATACCTGCGACCTGCGACAGCCAAATAGTGCCAAAAACTGTTATGGATATCAAAATGATGTTATATTATCATTGTCTTACTTGTATTGGCAAGCATTCTTCCTGTGTTGATCAATTATCTATTTCTTAACTTGTTTTCAATTATTCCTGTTTCTGCTGACTTGCTTATATCCCTCTTCTCACCCGTTCATCATCCACTGTCTTATCTTTTTGTTCTCAGCCCTCCCTGTTTCCCTGCATCCTTTATTACTCTTAAAAATGGTCGAAGTGAGCGGGAACAGTTTGGAGCAGTGTTCCACTACTTTTGTTTGTTACTGTTAACAGCGCCACTACTTTTTGCAGCCACTTTCCCCATTCTGGAACTGTTCTTTATGAGGTTAAAGCACACTTCTCCACTTTACCAACGAATGTCAGTTACAGCTAAACTGAAATGCATTTCAACTCAGTTGGCTGTCAACCAGCATTACTGAAACCCTTGAAAAGTGTGTTCCATGTTGCTACTTTCCTTGCTACTCTGTCCCCCGCTGGAGTCACAGTTCCACTACTTTTTTGGTGCATTTCTATCACTGCCCTTAATAACAATTCATCTCTCCCACATCTTGCACATTCAAATATGTGTCTTCATTCCCCATCCCAGCTTCTCTCCCTTTCTGGTAGTCAGATTAGCTTGTTGTTTATTACCTCCATGTCAGTCTTCCTCAACACTGTTCTTCCTCTGCGAGATAAGACCTCCTTCCAAAGACTTGTAGCACACGTATCCCTTAAAACTACGACTATTCGTGGGAAACTGCACAGTAAAAAGCCTCTTCATACTCACCAAGGCTTCCTTTTTGCCTGTCTCAGCTGTAGGGAGGCACCAATATGTTTCCTCACCAGCATGTCATAAGGTAAGTAGTATTGTGATATGTTGGCATTGTTATAATGAATGTCAAGAATATTCTTTTAAAAGCATGCTCCTGGAGTGTGCTAATGGAGGCATGTGGCCACAGTTTGGGGTTTTAGCACAAGGGCAAGGACCACTGTTTCTGTGCACATTATAATTTAGGGGAACTGTTGGGCAAACATGAACCCCCTGCTTCACGATATTCCACCACTCCTCTTTCTTAGTGACGCTATGGGGGATATGCACAGTTTAGGAAATCAGGGCACAGAGCGGTGCATGTGTGGGGTCTGGTGTATGCTGTCCAGAAAGCACTACAGGGGAGTCTCTTATAATCTCTAAGGTCTTATGACAACCAGTGGAGTAACTTTGCTGAAAAAGTTGGGGGGGGGACATGACATCTGAAGAAAAGATGCCCAGCCAAATGAATGGGACAAAAATGGTGTGCCATGAAAGTTGGGGGGGACAAACACCCCTATCTCCCCCCCCCCTAAAATTACGCCCATGACAACACCTGTTCTCTTGGTCCACTGCTTTCCTTTAATTCCGTTTGAGTTTAGTACCCATGGTACCTGCTTTATCTGGATAATCAGGTCTGTGCTTCTTCGCAGTGTAATCTATCACTGAGGTTCCCACGCAACCACAAAAGAGACTGGATTCAATGAGCAATATTATGGTACTTTTTTCCTGCCTCCCTTGCCCCTCCCTTAATTGCATCACACATGGTTATTTTAGAGCCAGGCTCTAGGAGAAATGTCTTACATATACTAGGTGAAATGGCAGAGTTGTTTGAAAGTTATCTTCACATGATTATTATGGGCTATGAGACGGTGTTCATGAGCAGAAACAAGCTGAACTTTGTGTGAATTAAATCCGGGTTACTCCTTTAATTTTGAATGAGATTGCCTCTTGTTGGGATGCGAGTGCCGCGTCAATGGTGGAAAGTGGTTCACGGTGCGTAAATTGTAAAAGCATAAAGAGCTAGTCATGTTGTGTCAGTACTGTACCATTTGAGTTGGCCGTGCTACACGCGTGCTCATTGTAGTTAGCTATAAACACGTGTGAACTGCATCGCATTAAGTCAGAGAGCAATATATGATGAAAGGAGGAGCAGCAACAAGGTTGCTTAGTATAATTAGGGATAGGCCCTGGATGTTTAAGGTCTCTTGTAGTTAGCAGTAAGAACATATGTTGTGCCTTGTCTGTAGATAGGAGCATTTCAATTATGCCCCTTATTTTGCAGTTAGGAGTATTATTTGAATAGCCAGTGAAAGGGTGTATACCAAAATTGGGTAAATGTTGGCCCAATAATATAAGGGCGGGGGCCACATTAGCAAGAGTTTGGCCATGCTGAATTAGGCCCTCTTGGAGTTTTTAGCTTGTATTATCTACAGCATTAGGCCAAAGTTGGGAGCTTGGGTTGTGTTAATTTAATTCAAGGGTATTTTGCCTTCCCCCAGAGAGTGTGTTTTTTATAAAGACACCTGGTTCCCAAGAGAGAGAGGGTAGGATGTACCAGGAGCGTTCCATGTTTCAGAATGGGAGTCACTAGAGGTGGTGACAACAAAAACAGAAGACGTTGGGTATTGCCAAATTGTCTGGCCTAATGTGGAAGCCATTGTTTTCCCCTGAGGTGTTGAATTCTCCTTCCACATCTGATCTCTAATTGGGTTCCGTTGGGGGCATGCACTTCTGTCCTTCACCATGCAGGCGTAGACCTATCACATTGTAGTATTTTTTGCTGAATGAACAACTGAGGTCCTCCTCAAGGGCTGTATTTAGATAAGCCAGAATGCTTTGTTGACCAATGGGATAGTTATATATAAGTGATGCTTAGATTTCTGTATAGGGGCTAACCAATGGGGAACGTGGGATTATGTTGTATCTGATATGTGTTGCTTATATTAATTTTGCAGTTTCCCACTATAAAAACTGTAACTTGTATGGGCTTGTTGAGTGAGTTGTTTGTTTTTCAGTTCTACTGAGCGGACTGATGCCCCTGGACCATGATTGTGTGTAATTCAACTTGCTTTTCTTGCAAGCATGCACTCCTTTTTGACCAACCGTATTGTTCTTTATCGGTCGGTGTTGGGTCATCCCTGCACTCTCTGCTCAGTAGAATCACAAGCCATTGCAAAAGCTAGTTTAAACCTTTTAATAATGTGAGCTCATGTGGGCTATGTATGTAGATATTGGATACAGATGTGTCTTGCTTCCTACTACTAAAGTGCTGAAAGTGTCTTCCCTACACGTGTTTGAGTCAGACTAAAATATCTGCTGTGTTTTCAATCTGCTAGGAAGATTTATTGAGCACAATTAAATTGCCACAATATTAAACATGCTGGTCAAGTGCATGCTTTAAGAGCTGCAAAATAGAAATGTCTTTCAGATGTAATAAAAGCAGAAACCAAATGACATCAGTGCTGCACGGTCTACCCAGGGCGGTTAAACTGGTACTTCTTTGAACTGTTCTTGCTTATGTTAGTTTATGTTGAAACTCTTGCATGCTAGGGAATTTCTTCAATGCTAGAATCTATTACCTTTCAATGTTAGCATGCATTAGCTTATTGTTTGAATTATCATTTCCTTTTGGAAATACCAGCCTATAACTCAAGAGTGACCTCTATATCTTTAATACAGCACTTTTTCTGAAGTAATATTGGCTTACTAGGTGTAAAAAGACATTTGAAGTAAAATATTGAATTGCAAAATACTACAATACAATTCGTTTAGCACAAGGGTATAGTCAAATGAAGTCAATACATTGTCAAACACCAGTGAAGTGTGTAGGGCAGGTCTAAATATCTCCTAAATTAGTCACAAAATGTCAAAACGCATCAACACTCACAAATACTGAATGGACAATGACACATAAAATGCAAGTTAATACTATATATTTCTCCTATGCAATTCATCTGAAACATAAAATCCTGATCTGCGGCAAAGCTCTGCTCTTCCTGCACCCACCCCTTGCCCACCTGCCTAGGAACCGCACACAAAGAGTCAAGCACAGTAAAGAACATGGGAGGGACCCTGGACTCGGATCTAACACTCTCACAACACATGAACACTGTATCAATATCTTGCAAGGTTCACATCCGCATCCTCAGACGAATGTACATCTTTTTTTCCTACACTCACAGGGTTTGAGCAATCCTGGGAATCATTCTCTCCTGCTTACACTATGACAATTCCCTCTATTTGGGCACCCCTACCTACCAGCCCAGAGAGCTCCAATGGATCCAAAGCTCTCTAGCCACATCACCCCTGCCCTCCACTGGTTTCCTATCAGCCGAGGTGTCACTTTCAAAGCCATGTGCATCACATTATGCCCTCCACAAGAATGATGCTGAATACCTTCAACATAAATTCACACGCTACCAACTGACCAGAAACCTCATATCTGAAGCGGCTCTCCTCCTTGTGATCTCCCCTTTCATTTCCACCAAAGTTGGAGGATCTTGATTTTCCGTTCGAGCTCCCACCATCTGAAACTCCCTTCCAATCAGTATCTACTGCGAAGAGTATCAACTTTCTTTCAGGAAGGTCCTCAAACCTGGCTTTCCCCGCAACAACCTGGCAAACCCCCTCACCTGCCAAGGTGTGGCACTTGGAATCACTTGTGAAATGGTCACATGCACAAACCAAGGTAAAGTACAATTTGGGGGCGTAGAAGATGATCAACCCCACGGCGACAACAAAGTAAAGTCCCAATCCGGGGTTCAAGGGTACGTATTAAGTGGACTCCAGGCGCAGGCATGGCCGCTCAACCGCATGCATCCGCCTCCACATAGCTGCCCATATCACAACTCACAGCACCTCTGCCATCAGAATGCAGCTAGGTCCCACGACAAAAATGTGGTCTAGCTGGAATGAGTCTCCTGCACTTGCGATTATCCCGACCCTTTTCTCAGCACCCATCCACATGCCTGACCACATGGGTAGCTAACTGGGACCCGGCCACTGTATCTAACTTCCGATTGGCCAAATGAATACATGCATTAAATCCTCTCCGACAATTTTTCCCATATCTTGGACTTCGGTGTACCAAGGGCGTTCCCCCCACAAGCGCATTGATTTGTATAAAATGTCACGCCTGAAATACAATTAATTTTACTCACAAAAAAACAATGCATTATATCCTAAAAGTAAAGTACATAATGTTAACCTGAATTCAATCAATACATAATATCGTACGACCAAAGTACAAAGTGTTGACCTGAATCCATTTCAATGTGGTGTTAAAGAATATCTAACTTCTATCAGATACCTATCAAATGCCTATTAGTGAAGTGACCAGCCTATCCTTATCATTATGATGTTTAATTTCTATTGGATGCAGTATTATTGGTACTGTAACTTCGTGAAATGTCACATTGCTCGTTTCAATGTCTAAGTGGACTGAGGAGCCTTGTGTAATACTTTTATGGCATGTATTTACATTATGGCTCATAGTCAATCATGTGTATGATGGAGAAGAGGTGTGGAACACAACTTTTGCTTCTGCCACCTCCTTCCTCTCCACCATACACATGCTCCAGCATCTGGACCGGCATGGATTTCCATGTCAGCACAGATGCTGGTGATCCCTCTGGGGAGTGCCTGCTTCAGGCATCAGCATGCAGCATACGGCCCCATAGGGATCCATTGTACACGCTTCCTGCCATGCGAGCATATCAGCGAACATGTACAATTATCATTAAACCTGACCAACATGTGAGCATATCGGGGAGGGTTGAATTTCAATTGTCAAGACTGCTTACCATGTGGGCAAGGTCAGCAACGTTCCCAGATGAAATGAAACCCTCGCCTGCATTTCATTTGTGAGCTCTGTTTGCCATGTGAGCACGGCAAGCGGCGCTCACAAACACATGTAAACGTGGCCTGCCATGCCAGCAAGTGTGAAGGGCAAAATGCAGCCTGCACGCTTGTACGCTGCCTTATACCCATTCACATTTGCACCCGCCGTGCAAATGATGAAAATGTGGCATTGGTGACCCGCTAATGTTTCATTGTAGCCATAACAGGTCCTGCCGCCACTTTTGTATACATTGGCTCCTGAGTGTTCCGACCAGCCTCGTCTTCTTCAGGGCAGATAGATATGAATCTGTCCTAACTCTACAAAAAACAGAATCTGTGTCACTCAAAAATTAAAGCGATCCAAGAAATCTATTAAATCATTAACTTTTTGGACGATGTTTCAATGATTTTGAATTTATGTTGCAAAAATTACCGGGAAAAAAAACATATGCAGTCACATCATTTATTTACAATAATTCCTCTATTCAAAATAAAGTAGCTATGAATTACCTTATAATTCTTTCATAGCGTAAATGCAAGGTGAGTAGGACCGTTTTCCGTTTTTTAATTCATACCATGCCATTGTACACTTCAACACCGTAGTGGCAGTCACTGGCTAATGAGGGAGCCGGGCGTCAACTATTGTGCATGCGCACACCTTCCATAACATTTCACTTAGTCTATTTGGAACATAATCAAAACAAACCAACGGTGCTAACTTCACTCTAGTTTTGCCATCATTATTGTTGCCGGCAAACTCTGCAAATGTGATGGGTGGAAACATATAGAGCTCCACGTGACTATAACGTAGACAGCTCAATAGGTTTAAATGCAGCACACCTCTCTCTTCTTGCCTTGGAACTTTGTGACATCTTAATTCTCAAGGTGTGTAAGAAAATGCTGAAAGAAGCATTTGATGTATGATTCAGGCATGTTCTATACCTTTGTGATCTATGAGGTGTGGTTATCTCACCGGTTCAATGATCAGTTAACGGCCTTCTGACTGAGAACACCTGCAGGCCTGGGGTTCTGCATTTATGTATACATTGAATGTCTCCCAAAGCCCTGTTTTCTTTTTCTGACATCCACTAACTGTGCCATTGTTATGTTGCCATTCCACATACTTGCTGCTTGTGTAGAAATCTTTTTTTTTGCAAAATGAAAATATTCACAGGGTAATTGTCCACAAAAGTGTACCTTGCACAGATGGGACTTCGAGGGATTGCCATTTGGTAAAGGTGTACAAGTTCTGGATTTTTTTATTTGTATTAATAAACAAGAGGCAGTTAATCCATCTCAGAAAGAGTGGTCTGCTCAACAGGCCCCTCTCTAAGCAAGTTCCATGCCAAAAGCATACTCTACACAGGTGCCCTTGTGCACCAGTGTCCTGATCAGCAGCTGCTGCTCTTTAGTGGCACAGAGAAGGAGGAAAGGTTGCATGTGAACTGTTTGATAGCTGTTGCGACACCGAAGTCACTGCAGGCAGAGGTTGCATTTGATTCTGCACCTCTGATCTAAAACCACTAGAATTGTGCTGACTATACATCAGGTGGCAGGGTGATCTCTAAGAATAACCCATAAGTGAATTATGATACAGTGACATATAATACACACACTTATTATTGCCACATCAGATTTGTATCAAACTCATGTCAACCAAGTCAGTTCAGGTAAGCTATAGAAAGGCTGTCTGCATTTGAACCGCGACTGCCTGTCTTTTTCAGCAAGCAGGGCACTGGGCAGGAAGGATTTTTCTCTTTGACTCTGCAGGAAGTTGGGTTACACCTCTCCCCAGCCCGGGAAACTCTCAGCAGCAGAGTTGCCGGGAGCCATGCTTCAAAGATGGCCACCTATAGAAAATGGCCAGCATCATGCCAGGGTGTTGCAGACCAAATGTCCTTTGAAGCTACAGTCTTGAGAAGAGGACAGAGATAGGACAGTCAGTTAGATCAGAAGCAGGGGTCAAGTCCTAATAATTAAAGTGGGGGGACTCAACAACAAACGAAATGGGATGTGACGTCACCCAAAATTAGCATATGAAGGTGAAATATGCACATTTCATTAAATTGGCTTTGCATAACCACCAAAATTGAACAGGACAAATCACATTTGCCTTTTATAAAATCAACACACAAAACCAATAGAGGATATTTTCTTCTAATAATGCTTTGGAAAACTTTAAAAGGTGTGCATGTTTTAAACTCCAACAACCAATACAAATGTTTTCCCTGGGACTTTCAGTACCGAAATGGGACATTTCATCTTTACTTGTTTATTATTTGTCATCAGGTTATATAGTGTAGCCATGTAGTGCACCTCCAAACAAGACGTGGTCTTCCATAGCACAAAGTGAGAGAGAGAGGGAAGTGTTAGGAAAGATTCTCTTTTCTGCACCTTTCCTTCCATCTTTATGGAACCCCTCAACTTTTTGCTTTTATTTTTGAATCTGACCTGTACTTTTTGCAGTACAGTGAAGAATTAAGCTTCGCTACACTGGCTATTGCTCACATGTTATGGGGTAACTGATATGTCCTTAAGGCTCTCAGTACTGGTAAACAGTTTTTCCCTTAGTCATGTTACTATGTTGCTACTTGTGGTTACTTTTGTATCACATGTGGTAACTTTTTATCATTGCACAAAGAAGCTTACACTGCAGTGCAATGGGGTGCATTTTTGTTTGGCCCTAGACTAACACTCAAAGGAATGTTTTGCTTACTCTAGATGTGCTTAAAAGAATTTCGTTTCAGCTTTACTTCGTTTACTGCGTTTGGCTACTGACTGCGGCTACTGGTCAAACATGACCGTGCCACCAGATTTTTCTCCCATTCTTTTTGCATCTTGTTGTTTAGCCTTCTTCCTGGCCTCAGAGTCCAAGAAGATCCTTATAAGGACTTCCAGTGCCCGGGAAAGCAGCAGCTTTTGGCAGGCTACTGGAAGGCTTTGTGTATTTGCATGCAGGATGTGGGCTCGGCCAGTCTGGCCCTAATCCACATCCAGGTTTCTGTGTGTCTGAGTGGTATGCATGAGTGTTTCTGCCAGTGTTCCTGATTGGACCACTGTGGGGTGTGTGTGTGTGGGCTAGTTCTGCTATTGGCTAGTGGGAGTTTCAACTCCTACCTGGCTTTTAGTATAAGAAGAGGACCCCTGCATGCATTCTTTAGAGATCCTGGAAGAACCTGAAGGAGCGAAGCATACTATCCAGCTGAGAAGAACCGCAAAGAAACCCGAAACCTGACTGAAGGAGGCCTGGCAACCGACTTCTGCTGCAGATCTCGTGAAGCTGTGTCTTCCTCGTGATCCTTAGTAGCCCTCCAAAGGTTCCATGACCCCTGAAGTGGAGGGACCATCCGATCCCGAAGTCTACTCAGTGCCCAGCACAAAAACCACTTTCGGAAGTGCCTAGGAGTCATCCTGTGGCTCACTAGCTCTGTTTTTGGGCTACCAGGTTAACTTTGTCACCGTTCTGCGTTTCCACCTGAAACTTGGCACACCCTCAACTGCAACAACACCCTATTCACAATTTCGGCATCCTAGCACAAAGGGGACCCGAGAAAGACCAGAAAGTCCGACCGCGGCTACTGAGTCCTGTTGCATCGCTGAGTCGGTGTGCACCATCTGAAACCTGCTTTTCCGACACCAGGCCAGTCCCTAGAGGGGTGATGCATCATTTGTTTTTGCATTTCTTCACTGAGAGTCCTTGCACCAGCAAAAGATCCCAACCGGAGTCATTCTCGAACCTGCAACCCCCGGGAGTTGAGGACCACAGATCTTGGCAGGAAAAGCAAGTCAGGGCACCCTTCCTTTGTTCTACAAAGACCTGGAAAGATTTGGAGTAAGGGGGGTAAGTTACAGAGCTTTTAACATACCCCCATATTCCCATCAACGGTCAATGGGCTTATAATAATCCTATTTCTTATGCTATTGGCTTTGTCGTTACTTGCCTTGGCAAGGCTTCTGACTCTTCGGGGTAATTTTGGGCACTTGTCTACATTGAACCCTAATTAGAATCCCTCACTGGACCCCAGAGACCCTACCTACATTTTTCCTTGCATCCTAAGTTCTGTGGAACTGTATCCTGAACGATAGAGCAAAAGGCCCCAGACAAGTTAGAGTTAGACAAGTTAAGCTAGGGATCATCTCTGTGGTCCTTTTTGTTTATGATACTTACCTATTCAATCCTCTGCAGGAGTATTTTGATGTGTATTGTGCATTTGAACCTGTGAATGTATATATGTATTTTAGTTTGATGGTATTGGTTGAAAAGCCTACCTACTTGTATTCATTTTCCTATAGTGTGTTTTGGCCATAATTAAATAACTGTATTTTTATACATCCTGTCTAAGTGCAATTTGTGACTCCCATTGTGTGACCTTATTGTGGACCCTTTACGCTCTCACCCCTCTCAAGAACTTAGCCTAGACCGCCAGTCACTGCTACCTAAACTGGTTTGGCTACAGCTTCACAGAATTGTCCCTTTCAGAATATAGGTTGGACTTCTATCCATCTGTGCACCAGGCCAGAGTATATAAAATCCGTCCTAACAGGAGGGTATTTAAAATGTTTGGCTACTGCAAAAGCAAAGGACCAGCTGCCCATCCTGCTATTTCGGTACTGGGAAACCACCAAGAGAAAAGCAGCAGCGGAGCAGAGAGAGTGGTTAGGCACATATCGTTGGAATTTCTCTTGTAAGTATTCCTTCCCCACTCCATAAAAAGCCACATGGACTAAACAGAGGGATTTTAAAAAGATATGTTTATGAACCAGTAACCAATGAAGCAACTGGAGGACCACAAAGATCTGAGCACTATAAGGGGTTGCAGTGGCAACACGAGCCGCTAGATTTTGAATTAACTGCAGACGATATAGGAAATAAAGTGGTTGATCCATAAAAGGGGAATTGCAATAGTCCAGGCGGCTCAATAGAAGATCACACCAACCTTGATAGAGGCAGACAGAGAGCATTTGAACATGAATCCAAGGTTCCTCACCTGCACATAAGAAAAAGGGAATGGGCCAAATTCCTGCAGCCAGCAGCTAGGGGACCAGAAAGAGGAAGGGATGGGGGAAGCAAGAGCGGGGACCAGGGGATGGACCCACCACCAGCACCTCTATCTTGTCTCTGTTCAGCTTAAGCCAATTGCTGCCCATCCAGCTACCCACTGATCCCAATCAATTCCAAAGATGAGATGCTGTGTCCAGCTGTGCTAAATCCAGCAGGACAATGATTTGTGTTTCATCAGCATAGGAGTAGCAACGGAAGCCGAGGGAGTAGATGAGCAGCAAAATAGGCTGAAGGTAGATGTTGAACAAGACAGGAGACAAGGTGGAGTCCTGCAGAACACGACAAGAAGTGTACTTGACGGAGAGAGAAAAGAAGAAAGAACAAGAATCTGTGTCTAATCCACCAAGAAAGAGTAAAGCCAGGAAAAGACTTGCCCGTTGAGACCCGCAGCAGCACGGGATGGTCAACAGTATGAAAAACTACGGAGAGATCCAAAAGAATCAGTCCACCTAGCCCTCCCCCTGGTCGACCATTACAGAGACTAGGACACTTGCAGTGCCTCGCCCTGGCTTGAAACCTGTATGAAAAGGGTTCAAAAACGTAGAGTTGTCAAGGTAAGAAGTAAAAAGAGGGGAAGCCAAAGATTCCAAGAGTTTCATAAAGTAAGGAAGCAAGGAGATAGGGCGTAAATTAGCAAGCACATTCAGGTTAAGAGAGGTTTTCTTTAGAAGGGGAATAATACAAGACTGTTTAAGTTCAGCAGGAATGAGGCCTGAGGAACAGGATAGATTAACTGCCTGAGTCATCATGGGAACTATTTGGGAGATAATGTCTTGCAGAATCTTCAATGGAATAGCATCCGATGGGGTCGCTGACTTGAGCCACCCCATTTCCTTTATAATGTCCTCCAAGGAGAATGACGGAAAGCCAGATCAGGTGTAGGAGCAGTAATAATTGGAATATGCAACCTTCTTGAAGCAATAAGATTGAGAATATCGATCTCTTTTTTCAAAAAGAAGTCGGACAGGGTATCGCATGAAGCTTTGTGGGAGTTAAACCAGCAGAGGTGTCAATTCTCGCTCAGTGAGACCACACCTCAAATCACAAGCTCCTTGTACTCTCCACTTTGAGTGTGTAGAATGCAGATTTAGCAAGGCGAATGGCCTGATGGTAATTATTAGCGCTATCTTTAAAGAAAGCCCATCTTCTGCGGAATACGAAGAGCACCATGTAGGCTCCTTTTGACGTTTTTCCAAATGAAGGGATCTCAGGTTATCACTATACCAGTGCACAGAGGGACGGGACATGACCCTCTGCCATTTAAGAGTGGCCAACCAGTTGGTCACTAAGAGGAAGGCCTGTATGAGAGATGTGAATTCTACCAACTGCGTTGTACTACATTCTGCATGAATGTTTGCTGTTATATCCTCTTTAGGTGCCCTATGCCAGGTAAGTTTCAGGATCGTACATGAACTTGCAGTCATTTGAGGAGCTAGTGTCTGGATTGAAAAAGGGACTGCTGAGTGGTCAGACCACACAATAGGGAAAGGGCAAAAGCTAGTAACCAAGGAGATATCCGCAAATATTAGATCCAGTGTGTTGCTTAGAGAATGGGTGGGACCAGTAATGAATTATCCCATACCCAAATCAGCCATAGTTTCACAAAGCTGGACTGCCACCAGGGACATAGGGGCATTATGTCTCCCCATACAAACGGGAGTAGCAGCGGCTAATGAGAAAAGCCAATTGTTAAATTCACCCTTCCACTCCTCTGAAATGCACAGATATTGTGATCTTCATGCCAAAATTGCACCTGCAGGTTCCAATGTGTGAGATCATTTGGGATTGTCTGAGTCAATCCTGAGTATGAGACCGGGGGTATCCAGCACTTGAGGGATGAAACCAGGATGCACTACTGCCTGACACTGACACACTGGAAGGACAATCGCCACCACAGGCAGAGAGAGGGTAAATACAACTTCTGGACACCACTGTCACAGAAGAAGTTCTGCCTGTTCATCAGATTCATTATAATTGAGGATGTATGGTGATTCAGGGTGAGAAGAGTCTTACAGAGATATGGACGAAGGACTTCATGCTGATTGGAAGCATCACAGGGTGGGTGCTCTTGGCAGCTGATGGAACCGATGTGGTGATAAATCTCCTCTTGGTGCAACTGGTTTACAGTAGTGTCAGCAGCACACCCACAAGCACAACAACATAAAAGTTACAGAATGTGCTCATACATCTTAGCTTCCAATTGGCACAGATTTAATAAAACAATCCTTGGTTGTTATGGTAGGGAATACCAAAATAAAAACAAAACAAATACATGCAACACTTTTGCTGGTTTCTATGCCAACCAAACAATCTGCTTCTCAACAAACATTTCTCTTCTCTCCCCTCTTTTTTTAGTTCTTAGTGCAACCCTTCTTATACATCGTTTCTGAAAGAGGGGGGAAATTGGTTAAATACTTACCAGATCTCCAAGAAGAAGAGAGAGTGGTCAGAATTAACATGAAATATACATGACAAACAGTCAAACACTATATTCCAAATGTTAGCATAGTGCTAAGGGGACGATTTTATAATGCACAATCTGGAAGAACGGGATTATATGGAAAGTAATATCATGGCACTTAAAACGTCATGTCATTTTTTATTTTTATTTATTTATTTTATTTTATGGTTAAATAAATTCAACCTTTAATAAAAGTACAACAGTTGTCATTATCATTCAATTAAAAAATGACATTAAAAAGAGAATAATTGCATTTAATCTCAATACATATAAAACTTATTTCATAGTTAAGATTCAATTGTACATTAAAAACACACAACATATAATCATCATTTCATACATCAAACTACAATTGGAATAAAGAACCAATGTACTATAACAAGGACCACTGAATAAATGCATCATATTTTATATTTCATTTCATTTGGGAGAAGAAGTAGTTGGTGCCAACTCAAGAGATTTAATAAAACCAACTACAGCAACTATTACAGAAGTTGTTCTCCGAGCCAGCCATTTATGCCAGAAAGTTTCAGCCTCCACAGATAGATTTGAAGATAAATACTTCCCAAAATAAAGGATGTATGCGCCTTGTAAAGACTTACAATCAATCAGGCAGTGACTCATGGTTTCACAAGTATCAGTTAGATTACAATATCTACACAAGAGTTGATCAGAAGGAAATTGGCCATATCTTACTAGTATCTGTTTTGTGAGTAGAAGATTCCAACGAAAATGCATGAACATAGCACTTGTTATTTTGTCTGGATAGATAGACAAGAAAGCCGCTAAAGGACCCAATTTCTTATGGCCAAGTGACAGTTGCGTTACAGAGGAATAAGAGTGCAAATCGTCAGTTGTTCCAATCCAGTCGATATTATATAAGGTTAATTTCACTCTAACTGGGTTCTGTACCAGATCTTCAACAGAACAGCTGAAAGAATTTAAAATAGCAGCACTCCTTTCATGAATCGAATTGATCCAAGTACAGCATTGATTCCAGAATATTTCATTAAGATTGACAAAAAGAGATCCCATGGGGGGACATGGTATCTTCCGGAGAAGAGAAAGAATTCTCCAGTTTCCTCTTGCCTAAAGGAACAATATCGCCAAATTATACCGTATTGCCACTTTCTTCAAGGAATTCAGAGGTCTTGGTGTTTTTCTCCAGATTACCCCTCAAGGGCAGTTAAGATATTTACTGCACTTGGGGGATGGGTTTCAATGCCGTAAAGAAGCTTCTGTACAACCTTACCTTTTTAGAATTGTATTGCTGGTTTCAAAGAATACCTACAATATTTTTGATCGACAATAGCACGTTGGGAAAAGAGAGCATGCACACGATCTTTAAGTCACTATTTTAATACTCTTATACTAGGCTTATAGTTCATCACAAAACCTAAATAGGTCATGGATGAAACAATATCAATTTTTGTATCACACATTTTCCATCGATATAAACTCCTATTCTTGAATCTTGAAAGTTGCATCACCTTAGTTTTCTCTGGGTTGACCTTCAAAGAGTGTGCTTCAACAAAATTGAAACAAGAATGTGTTAATCACTGCAATCCTACCACAGTGCAGTCTAAACAATAAAAAATAGTCGGCGTAAGCCAATGAACATTGCATCAAATCACCTAATTTAGGTGAAATAAAGGCTGAAGTTTTCACTGAATCATGTATATCGGCAAAATATAAATTGAACAAACAGGCCACCAAAAAACACCATTTACTGACCCCAAATGTAGTGGGAATAGATTTAGACAGGCCACCAGAGTGGTTTAAATGAACCTGTATCTTCATGTCAGTATACAGATCCACTATGAGCCTCAAAAGGCCAGGGGGAATCCCCCATGCCTGAAGTTTTGACCATAACGTATTACGATCAATTGTGTCAAATGCAGAGGTTAGGCCAAGGGATCCCACAAAGATTGAATCATAGTTCCCTCCCCAGGTAAGATTTTGAAGACAATTTACCATTAAACCATTTAGAGTGGTGCGCAGATTAAGTCTAAACCCTGTTTGCCATTTGCTAAGTATTAAAGAATCTGCAATCCAAGATTCTAGGTGAGTTAATAAAATTGAGGCAAATACTTTGCTTTCAGCGTCTTGGATTGCAATGGGTCGATACTTCTTAGGGCTTGATCTCCTCCCTTGTAGATAGTAATTACAAAGGCAGAGGACCAAGAGTCTGGCATTTCACCTGTTATCACTATATTCTCATACAATGTGGACAGTACTTTGGACCATAAATCCAGTATGCTCCTAAACAAATGATTAGTGAGACCACTAGGGCCAGGTACATGGGAACTATTAATATGAAAAATAGCCCTAGATACTGCTTCAGGCTTAAATTCACCAGGGTTCATTCTGACATGACTCTCATTACAAACGTTTACAAGATCTATATCATATTCTTCTTTCATAGCGAAAATAGTCTTAAAATGTGTGGGCCAGACCATTTCTGTCACAGCATTAATTTGCATACTGGAATATTGTCACAGCATTAATTTGCATACTGGATTACGAAAAATCAGTGCTATTAAGCTACCTCCAGAAGGCTTGAGAATCTTTATTTTTTAAACTGGCCAGCATATTTCCTGAGTCGACCGAGAGTCTTCTAGCTCTTGAGTCTTGCGTCCAGTTGTTCGAGGCTTGTTTAGCTTTGTTAACATGCACATGAATCTCCCCGGATTTAAGGTGTTTAATATTTTTTGTAACTTCATCACTATAAAAGTGGGGATGGGGGTTCAATTTTTAATTTTTTCAAGGTCCCCACATTCTTAATCGCACCTGAAAGTTTTAACAATGACTTAACCAGAGAACTGAAGGTTCTAGGAGACATGATTATACATCTCTGATCCCATGGTAAGGAAGAGAGAAAAGTCGAGAGATGATGATTCATACAAGTTAGACTATGTGGTTTACAACAGATTCTGTTACCAGCCTTATTCAGGATCAAATCTCTAGGTCCTAGTATTAAAAAAAAAATATATATAATTTGTACCGCGCTTCAATGACCTGAGTGTTTACGAGCGCCAACAATAACAGACAGGAAAAAAAACAAATCTACCACCGACGAGACAGACTTTATAAACATGAGAACAGTTTCAGGCTTATCCAGAAAAACAGTTTAGTAAAAGAGAAGAAGTGTTTTCTGTTTCGTTTTAAAGATTTCCACTGACTTTATTTTCCTAAGATCAGCCGAAAGGGCATTCCAAGCTATGAGGGCTTTTGTAGTTTTACAACGTGGAATCTTTAGTTGATTGGTGCTGTTAGGTTTTAAGGCTCTCACATTATGTTTTGCAGCCAATCGTTCAGTTAAGTAGGAGGGCATAAGTTCCAAGCAACATTTTTGTGTGATCAGGAGAAGCCTTAACTGAATTCTGGCCATCACCGGAAGCCATTCCAAGTGTCGCCTAGCGTCTGAAAACATGGTCTCTCCAATTCAGTCCAATAACTACCGTAACCGCCACTCTTCTGTATCACCTGGAGGTGATCACAGTCTGTTTGCGAGCTGCCAATAAGCAGGCTGCAGCAATAATCATGTTTGGAACTGATAATTGCACGCGCAATTGTCGCTGCATTCCCCTGTGAAATAAGGGGTCTAAGTGATGCCAACAGTTTAAAATAATAGGGACAGATTGGAGGCTTGTTTCTGGAAAAAGGTTTTGAGTTTGCCAAGGTCAGTGCCCCTTCCAATGATCCGGTTGTATTGGGTCTAGTATCCCTGCACTCACAGGTCATTTGGTGTATGTGTTCACTTTGGAGGAAATGTCTGGTTGGACCAACAGCAGGAAACATAGTAAGCATAATGGTGCATTATTTGTTGTTATCAAATGATTAATTCCCCACACAGTGGCGTATTTTTCTCTTAAAAGCTCTTGCCGAGGTGTCAGTTACTTTTGACATGGTCCTGTATAATCCTGGTCGTGCAAAGATTAAAATCTATCAATATGATTGGTGTACACATCAAACTAAATGTTGCCAGTACAAGGATTTTCATCCAGCATTGTTTGGCTCTAAGCGATATCGTGAACCTGCAGACTACTTGGTGGCCTGCCCTTCAACTTACATTAGATCACAATATATGAAGTTCAGATTTAATCTGTGGCCGACCAGGGACATACTGGCGAGATGCAAACAGATTCCATCTGCACAGAATTTTTGCCAATTTTGTGGAAATATTGACATAAGAGAAACTTTGGAGCATTTGATTGTTGTCTCTCTGGCCTTGGTGGAGAGACGTAATCTATTATTTAAGGGTCTGATTGTGCCTTTTTGTCCAGTTGAAAGATCACAAATATATCAAACATTATTTACTAATACAAAACTAGCAGTAAGAGTAGCTATAGTAAATATTTTTAGATGCAACGTTGACACAAGAGTGAAAATGTCTTTGGGAGGAGCTGATCATTTTCCTCTATTTGTGATGTCATAGGAATTGAAATGATGCACCAAAATCAGAAATATTTTATTTGTTTAATGTTAAGACTATTTGTGAGGTTAGTGACAAGTGTGTTGTATTTAATGCAATTAACTGTCTGCCTTCTGTTTTATATGTGAAATCACTGTGTAGAAGCTTTCTTTATCTATTTTATTATGAAAATGAAATTTCGTTTATTATTGTGTTAAATTTGAAAAGTTGATATTTTTCAACTAAACCAAATAAAAAATAAAATAAAATAAAAATACTAGGAGGAAGAAGAGACCAGTTTGCTAATCTTTGCCTTCATATTGAGGTTCTGGTCCAGGATTATGCCCAGAGTTTTAACTTTACTCTTTATCTCAATTTTAGAATCTGTGATAGAGAAGCTTTTGTAGAGTGATCCTAGATTGTGAATTTTCTTCGATGAGCCAACCACCATAAGCTCTGTTTTCTCTTTATTGAGAGTCAACCAATTTTGAATCATCCACACCTGCATGATATCCTAAACCATGTTAACTTTGTGCTCATCCTCCTCATAAATTCCAGTGAGCGGGATGACACATTGCATGTCATCCGCATAATTAGAGAAAATTATATCATAACTAGCCTGTGGGATGTTTTTATCCACGCATCCAAGCCCTACCTCAAAACTGTGCAGTACTGACATGGAAAACATCATGATGGCCAGAGCTTCCCAGAAAATGCACAGGGAAATGCATGAAGAATAGGCTGCCACTCATTTTTGCCGATGTTATGGGCACAGAAGGACACTGCCTAAAACCACCATTGGACTACCCACACAGTAGTCTGAAACCATTGGGAATGGCAATGCTGATTGCCAAAAGCAAACCCATAACTGTTGGGAATTCATTTTCTTAAATCCCAAAAAGGGGTGCAGTACCAGTACTCACCACTATCAGAAAGCCGGCGTTTTAAAACCACCAGATTTTACTTTTTTGTAGAAAACTGAATAAATGAACCCAAAACATGCCAAAGAAAGACTTACTGAGAGGTGGATACAATGTAAAGTTATATTCTGAAGTGACTTGAAGGTTTATAACAAGACTGGCTGAGCTGTGGATTTCAGCAGTTTAAGTAAATTTGGACCGAAAGACACTAAAAATCTAAATGTTTAAAAGAAATGAGTGACCTACTTTGAGTGTCACATAGGTTGCAATTGTTTAAATGTCATAGTTTTAAACTTAGAATCAGCATTCTAGCTGCATATGTAAACATTGTCTTGACTTAAACTGGGTAACAAAAAGTGACATTTTATCTGAAACCTGGCTTAAGGAACTGAATTCTGCCCACCAGCTACCCCCGACAGGAGATGAAACTTGAGTCACAGCTGTGTTCCCAGGCCTATCTGCCTTTTGCTGGCCACACTAAGGATATGCCATCTCTCTGATAATTGAATTAAGGGGAGCCCCCACAGAATACAGGAGCTCTGAACAAAGCCCTGTCCTGACTCAGGCAAATGTTTTATTGGCGGGAGTCGTAAATGGAGCTTCCTCCTGGAAGGACAGGGGAGGAGCATTGCCTGTGAGAGCAAGCTGGCTTGGCAGAACTGGAAAAACCAGAAATTCAACCTTGTGCTGGGGGGAAACCACACCCCTTTGGGGCCAGAACATAACTCTAAAAAGATGAATAACTCATAGTACGGACTTGTGAAAATTATTCAAATGATACCATAATTCTTGTGATTTTTCTGCCCACATTTTAAGACGTGTTAGGACCCGGTGGTATGTTCAGGGGGGTTTTAGCGGAAAAGAGGATATTACTCAAAATGTGTCCATGTGAAAAATCTGACACTTCATCAACTAATGTCCATACTCCTTGCGCACATGTGTGTAAATTTGGGTTAATGTCCGAAATTGCAAAATCAGTTAAAAAGTGCAAATGTTGCCATTTCTGAATGCAAGCTCCCAGGAAGAGCAGATTTGGACAAGGGTATACCTCCTGTGATATGTGAGGGGTGCATGTAATTTTAAACAAATGTGTACCTGTGCAAATATGTTTTTTGAGCAAATATAGATTGTGTGTAAAGTTGACAGGGGTGGGTTCTCTGTATCATAAACAGACCTCATCATGATGACACTTCATTTCATTCCCCCAATCAAGTGGAAGGGGAGGAAGTAGCCAATGATAAGTGGAGAGGGGTAGAGCCTAGTGATGCTCACACACACCCATTTTCAAAACACATAAAAGCAGACAGGCAGGACAGATAGGGACCTTCAAATCCATTTGCAGCTGGAGGCTCTGCCGGGAAAATCCATACTTTACCTCCATCAACCTCCAGAGAGCCAACATAGAGACTTCAATCTATCCACCTTCAAAGACCCAGACCAGACCAGCAGAGTAGAGCTGACCCAGATCACTGTGAAGTGCAGAGACCAGAGTCCAGTCTAAAACCTGACCAGATCTGTGGCGAGGCCCATTCTAATTCAAGAATATAGTGTGAGTACCTAGCAAGAACTGTGCAGAACCAATCTCTTAGTTAAAATATTATAATTCAATCTATTTAATCTAAGTAGAACTGCCTCCTAACTGTCACCTGTCATTTTCTAGTTGCAAGCTGCACTTGTCTTTTTGGAACTTTAAAATTTCAAATCCGAAAAACAACCTTCACAAAATCACTCATATCTCCGCGACCGTTTGTCGTAGAGACTTGCAGTAACTTTCCTCTGAAAGCTGGGAATCGTGGCTTTCCTAAGAACCTAGAACCGCATTCCTACCCCCTATAGTTTTGCCGCGATCGCGAAAAACGCACTCGCGAATTTGCCGCGATTTGCAAATTTCTCAACGTGTGAAACAGCAGTTTTCTTGCTTTCAGTTGTCAAAAATTCGTTTAACCTGCTAGTTACACCCTAGATCCTTGCTAAAGTGAGCCTGGACTAATATTAACTTGATACCACTCACCCTGAACCTCTAGAGGGAATTAAAAGCATTTTAGCATACTTTTCACTTCATTGCCAGCACATATAAAAGCATTTTGGGCCTGTGTTTCCAACTTCTGTAGTCTAAGCTTGCTGGGGTGAACTGAATTACAGTTGATTGCATTTCTGAGAACTGTGTGCTTTCCTTCCATTTCCTTGCATTGCATAAAGGGGGGAGGGGATTGCCAGAGAAAAGTGATTACATTGTTTTGTTGAAATCATATTGAGTATTTTCTGTATTGCATTTTTCATTCAACATTACATCCATCTGAACTTATATAAAGTATTCTCTACCACCTTCTTCTTCGGTTCCTATTCACAAGTGTGCTAGTGCCAGATTCTCCGTTGTTAATCTTTATCATATCAGATTAAGTGTGATATCCAATTATTAATTTATTATCAAAGTGTGATATATCTATACATTGTTTAATTTTTTTCAAATAAATCTTTTAAATTTGCAAAACAAACCTACTTCTTGGCTCAGTGGGGTCAGGGGGATTCTAAGAGAGGGGTGTTATATAGGGGTAGTCATCCAGAACGCATGAACTGGACATAAAGATATATCAATAAGGGTTTCCATTCAGTATCCCAGACTAGGCATTGACTTAGCTGTAGTGTTGAATTGAATCCTCTTACAAGCCAGCTTGTCAAAAAAGGGACCATGAACCAATTATACAGTGAAGGGGAAACACAGGCTCATTGCGGTACACCATAAAGTAAAGTAAAAGGTTTCGCCTCCGCATCTCCGCTCACAACTCTGCATTACCTCTTACTTAGGAAAGAGTCTATCCATAGTGTTGCATCACAGGAGAAATTGGCCACTTCCCTCAACCTGATGGACAATAATGAATGATCCACCAGGTTGAAGGCCGCAGAGAGATCTAAAATCATGAGAAGGGATGCTTGTCCTTGTCCATGGAATCCAGCAATTTGGCATTCAAATCAAGAAGGGAGGTTTCCGTCCCATCATGACTTCTGAAGCCTGATTGCAAGTTGTTTCAAATATGATGTCAGTTGAGATATTCAGAAATTTGCTCGTAGACAAAAGAGTGTCCAGTATCCTCTGAAGTGTACTAAGGATTTGGTTGGTCATTTGTTGCAGTTCAGCAGATAACATGATTTCCTGTACTGCGGCCAGAAGCAGGGGCATTTATGAGTCACAAGTGATTTGTTTCCAATTTCTAACCATAATAGAGTACCTACTTTTGCTTGGTTTCCTAAAAATTGAAGGTTTGTAGATTTTAAAATGCATAAAATAGTGATCTGACCACGGGCAAGGAAGAATATCCATATTCAAATCCTCAAGCTCATGGGTGGCTACCCAATCCAGGGTATGGCCCTTATCATGTGTGGGCTTTCTAAACTGTTGCTGAAAGCCAAGAAGACCCACAGCATCTTCCAAGACACCTGCAGTATGATCATCTTCAGAACCAAGCCAAAAATTAAAATCGCCCATCAAGATAAATGTAGACTTGGGTTTGAGAATTGGGAGTAGGAGGTCACTCAGTAAAGTCAGGAAGTTGAGAGGCCCCCTCGGATTCAGATCCAATATTAAAAGCTGTCTCCAACATTGCATGATCACTAAGCTCTGCACGGGTGACCAGAAACATTGTACAATGGGAATAAACATACAAAAAAGGATGCAGGCGTCCCTCTCTAGAAAGAACATGGCATCAACCAATACCTGGCAACTCTCGCCCACTGCATTGCCATTTTCTGGCAAATTACCAGTGCTACGCTGACGACACTCAACTCATTTTCAAGCTGCCCTCTGCCACCTCCTCCCCCTCTCTCATCTCTGATTGCCTAACTGCCATTCAAGATTGGTGTGCCGCCAATGATCTTTCTCTGAATGCCAGCAAGACGGAGATCCTCCTCATCGGCACACCTTCACCATCCTTTCCCCTCACTCTCTGGCCGGCCTCCCTTGGCCCTCCTCCTACCCCCACCTGCGAGGCTAAGAACCTCGGGGTCATCTTTGACTCCACCCTTTCCTTCTCCGCCCACATCTCTGAGGTCTCTAAAACGTCAAATTTCCGACTGCACCTCCTCAGAGGTACTCTGCCTTTCCTCTCCTTCCCCCGGAAGCTCATGGTATCTCATGCTCTGGTTCTCTCTAGCTTGGAATATTGTAACAGCCTCTTTCTAAATCTACCTGCCTCTACTCTCCGCCCTCTGCAACTGATCCAGAACAGGACTGCGAGACTTGTCCTTGACCTCAAACCCTGGGATCGTATCTCTCCAGCTCTGAAATCTCTCCACTGGCTCCCAGTGGATGCAAGGATTAAATTCAAAACCATCTGCATTGTCCACAAGGCTTTCTGGGGCCTGGGTCCAAAATACCTTCAGCTATCCCTCCGCAAATACCTCCCCTCTCGAGCTCTTCGCTCCTCTACCTCCAACTCACTCAGGGTAAATCATTTTTCTAAGAAACGAGCTGGGGGTAGATCTCTGTCTTCGGCTGGGGCCTCCCTCTGGAACAGCCTCCCTGCCACTCTAAAACTTGAGGAGAACCATCTCCGGTTCCGACAGCACCTCAAGACCTTCCTCTTTTCTTCTGCCTTCCCTCACCCTCTCCCCTGCTGATCTGTTCTCTCTTGGCACCGTGCACCTGGCCACCCTCTGTGTTTTGGGCCCAGATACCTGCTCATCCTGCCACCCTCCCGCACTGCCTATGGGCCACCCCTTGCACTGGGGTCTGTATCTGTACCCATACAGCCCCCCCTTTTTCTTCCTGCACTTATCAGACCTACCCTGTCTGCTGCCTTAAACCTAGCACTTGCAAATTGCTGGCTGCATTATCACTGTTTGTTGCCTTTATTATTTATTTATTGTTATTTATCTGTTTCTCCTCTGCTTTGCACTTTCCACCTCTCCCCCCTTCCATGCACTTTTCCCCTCCCCCCTCTCCCATGCACTTGCGCGTTCCCAATGTCACTGGGCCTAGTAAGATCGCTGTTTTGTTCTCCCCTGTTGCCCTCCCTTGCCATGTCGTGCTCTGAAACACTTGTGTATGAGCGTGATAGAAATAAAATATAAATCAATCAATCATGATAACGTGTTCTGTGGTTATTTCCCACTTTGAGAGTCCGCAGCCATCGATTTCTGCTCAACATACTTTTCACAAAGGAGGAATATCCATTTGCATATCAGTCTTTGTCCCACCCACAAGGGCAGTCCAGCACCGAAATGCCAGGCAAACCACCTTTGAACAAGAGTACCAACAGAAACCCCATACACGTGTTTCAGCCTTGTTGGGCCTCATAAGTGAGGTGTAGCTGTGCCTCTCTGAGCACACTGATCAAGGTGTCAACGTCTGGGTTCCCTCAGGTAACTTAGGGTGACCAACCCCAAGTACCTTGCAAACATTAAAAAAAAGGTAGCAGGTGCCCCTCTCTAGAAAGAACATGGCATGATAACCTGTTCTGTGGTTTATTCCCACTTTGAGAGTCCGCAGCCATCGCTTTTTGCTCACTGTATTTTTCACAAAGGAGGAATATCCATTTGCATATCAGTCTTTGTCCCACCCACAAGGGGCAGACCAGCACCGAAATGCCAGGCAAATCTCCTTTGAACAAGAGTACCTACAGCAAACCCATACACGTGTTTCTGCCTTGTTGGGCCTCATCAGTGAGGTGAAGCTGTTCCTCTCTGAGCACAGTGAGCAAGGGGTCCAAATGTATATTTCCCATCTGTGAAAGGTACAGTGAGCAGAAAGTGATGGCTTTGGACTGTCATAGTGGGAATAAATAACAGAGCAGGTTATCATGCCATGTTCTTTCTAGAGAGGGGCACCTGCTACCTTTTATTTTTATTTTGCATGGAACTTGGGGTTGGTACCCTAAGTTACCTGGAGGAAACCAGAAGTGGACTCCCTGCTCACTGTGCTCATAGAGGCACAGCTACACCTCACTGATGAGGCCCAACAAGGCTGAAACACGTGTATGAGGTTGCTGACCAACTGTACATTAGAAAAAAGGTGTTCATGACCACTGATATTCCAAGACAGCATGGTCATTCCTTTTTTCGTATTTAGACTGATGCTTTTATGGTTCATTTATCACTGGATGCTTTCAGTAACCATGACCAGTCATGAGTCTGATCAGAGATCTGAATCCTTTCCTTCAAATGCAAAATGTCACCCCGGGGGTCAGATTCCAGTGCCTCCACACGAGAGACTATGTCTATCGCACCAGGCCAAGAGAACAGGGAGATGTCAAAACCAAGAATTCTAAAATTCACGATGTATTCAAACACAAACCTTGATCTTATAAAGACCACTGAATTATCACTGCTCGACAGATTAAAAAAATCCACCCTTACCAGATCATTATAAGGGCTACCAGAAAGTCTCAGAATTGCAGAGAGGAGTTGAAGGATAACAGTTCTTTGCAAAATCAACGAAAAATGTTCAGGCAAAATTACTTCAAATATAATTCCATGTGTCAGATCTTCGAGAATATCTGGCAAGTTCACATCACGTCCCAATTGGGTCCAGTCGGAATATTTACCACAAGATCTTACAGCAACAGGTACTATCACAAACCATAAATCTAAGTTTCCAGTGGTCTGATTAAAATCATTATCATCTGTTTGGTTTACTGCAACAGGTGCAAGCGGAAAATGCAAATCTTAGTTTCCGATAGTGTGATTAGAATCATTATTAGTTGTTTGGTTTACACTTTGGAATTTGTGAGGCAAAATCAATAAAGATGTCATTTGTGGGGACCAAAGAGTCTGGCCCTACATTCCAGCTGTTATTGCTGGTTTCACAGGACAAGACTTCACAACACCTTGTATAATGACATCATTCGCCCGAACCTGACAATCATTAGCCATTGAGAAGGTCTTCCCTGGTCCACTGCTGGCAAGCACCTTAGTTAAAACATCAGGAAATAAGGGTGAATCGATTTTCATTTTCGAGGGGTTGAATTTAGAGCAAGGGGGGAACGGATTTTGAGAGATTTATTAAAAAAGGAATGGAAAAACTGTCTCAATGACTGATCATTCCTTCTCCTCTTTTTTTAGAGGTTAGGGTCTTAGTTTTGCGCTGTAATTAAACATTTTTTGATCAGCCATTCTTTTCAGATATCTTTGTAGTTACAATAGGCATAGAGGAGACATAGGTCATGGAGCAAGATGCTTCGGTTTCAGAGTCAATATTATTCCTTGAAGTTGGTCACAATTGTGTCCTAGAGGATAAGTCTTCGTCTGATGTTGAGTCTAATCTTACTATTGGTAAACTCTCTTTATTAATTGGAACGGGGGAGGCAAGCACAACATGAGCAGCTTCAATTGGGGGTGGTGCAGCAGATATGGCGAAAAAGGGTTTTATAATATTTAGGGTTTGTAACTTGAATGAACCAAATCAGCCACCCCATCACCCCATCTCAAGGTTTCAGGAGTCAATGGATGTTGTGTCCAAATAGGGTTTGTGATGGAACCTCCACCTTGTTGAAAAAGAAATTCCTTTGCTGCTATATGTAGTTTTATATTATTAAACTTAAACAGCAGCAACTCCAAAGCTGCTGAGTTTGACTCAACCTCCAACTTGATATGATATGATATGGCATTTAAAACGCACCTATACACAAGTGTTTCAAGGCGCGACGAGGCAAGGAGGGGAACAAAGGGAGGACAGACAGCGATCCTACTAGGCCAGGTGTCATTCAGATCGCACAGGTGCGTGGGAAGGGGGGAGAGACAGTGCAGTACATGTGAATAGATAAACAATAAGTAAGTAACGGCCATCATGTGGCAAGTACATGGGTAAGTGCAGACATCAGGTGTCTCTTTAAAAGAGAGACCAAAATACACAAAACCTGATTTATCTCAAGCAAGGTCTGATTTGAGGGAGTGTTCCATCGAAAATGTATCCCTGGAGTTGAAGTAGGAAGGCATCTTGGTTGTACAGATAGGGGGGAGATTCAAAAAAGGAGTCTGTAATCGAGGTAGAATTGAATGTAGCATCTGGTGGAGAATCAACATAATTTGTAACCAAAGAATCATGTTTGTCACATAAAACGTCACCCTTCCCCAGTGCATCCAAAGAACTGTCTGGGATCTGTGTGCACAGGGGAACAGAAGGTGGGTCAGATAGCAAATTACATCCAGTCTTTGTTTTCCCTTGAGATGGAAAAAAAAAATATTAATTTTATTTGTGACAAAAGGCAAAGAGGCAGATAAAATCTTACTTATGGCTGCTGTTGTCTCAAGGGTGGAATATTAGGACAAATGTTTCTGGCAAGTTTCAGGGGAGAGCGGAAGAGGTACATTTATGGCAACAAGCATATCTCCGTCAGAAACATACTGAACCATCTCATGTGTTATAGTCAAAGTTATATCGTTCTGTAGTTCACAAATAATGGTGTATAAAGTTCTGTGTGGGTCAAGGCGAGCCATCCAGTCAGTAAGCTAGTCAGGCTTCACAGCCAAAGGAATATCAGTCTTCTGTAGTGTGGGAAGAAGGGCTATGAGATTTTAATTCTGAGGCTCACATTCCCAATTGTCCTTGTTCAAGGTTTCCATTATTTAAGGGCTATGAGATGGCGTTCCGCTGTCACAATCCCGAAAATGAGGGACAGAAATTCAAGCTTACAGTTGATGTACAGGTATGCAAACTTTCAAATAAATATCTTTTCAAAAGTTATTTCAAAGAATAACAGTTCAGTACATCTCACCTCGCACAGGGTGATCCAAGCTTCGGCTCTCACAAAATACCAAACTCCAATCTCCAAACACCAAACACACTGCTGCACACTGTGCAGCACTCCACGCATGCGCAGTGTACTTATTCAAGATCCGGAAAGAGGATAATCAAAAGTGAAGGCAGACTAAAATATCCCTCAATGCAGAGAAAATAGGCAGAGCTCCTGTCGCCTCTCCTGTACCAAACACACTGCTAGCACACCGTGCAGCGCTCCATGCATGCACAGTGTTCTTATTCAAGATCTGGGAAAGAGGATAATCAAAAGTGAAGGCAGAATAGAATATCCCTCGATGCAGAGAAAATAGATAAAGCTCCTGTCACCTCGCCATTAGCAAACACACTGCTAGCACTCAGTATCATGTAATTTTGGGCCTCAAGCCATGAAAAGGTTACACAATCAATTAATGATACAGTGTCAGAACACTAAAGAAAGTGAGGATCAGTATTTAAGGGATGATCCTCCAACCTATTTGAGGTTTCTTCTACAGAAAAGGAAAAGCGTGTTGAGCACAATGCATGGTGTATAGTTGAATCTGTGAAGCAATACTGGGCCATGCATGCCTGCTCTGTGGTATTAATAAGGCTTCTTCTCTGACAGTCAGGAAATACCTTTCTCTCATTAAGAAATACTAGTGTACTTTACTGGGCATGCCCTGTTGCTAAAGGTAGGCATTACACCAGTCACAAGATACTACTTGTGCCTAAGAGCACTCCACATTCAGAATACTACTGTGCCATGAGAACCAACTGCAGTCTATCCCCTCCTGCCCGCATCAGTGACCCTTAAGAGGAACATATTCAGGTTAAGAATTGCGCCCCCAGAAGTGCCAAAATGAGATTTTTTGTGAGTCGCTGTGACTGATCCAACAGAAACACAAAACAGGATGCTCAGGATCACCTCTTCAGAAAGACAAACACTTATGGGAAGGCCATTCTCTTAAGCCCCAGCACACCAACCTATGCATGTATGTATGTATTTGTTGGATTGATAAAGATCAAACCTATGCTGAAAAGCAACAAGATCCTGTATATAGGGGATGCATCTAAGGGGTTATAGGTATGGTGTCACGAATTGAGCTGCATGTTCTGGGGCACATGCTTCTCTATTCTCAGGTTTGTGTAGGCAAAACCATTGTCTTTTGTGCTTGAAATTGAAGTTCTTAAGGAACTGCACACAAAAGAAACAATGGCTGGACGAAAAGAGTTTAACTGAGGTCTTTTGTGTCCCTTCCTCCTTTTTGTGGAACCTGTGCTTTCTGTACAACTGGTCCCAGAGAAAAATGGATTTCTGGTTGTGATAACAATAGGTAAGCTAGTTGTGAATGTTTAATGAGGCTGCTTTTAGAAAAAAAAGAGCTGGGCTTGAGATTTGTGTTGAGAATTACTATTTTATGATGACTACAGTACACTGGAAACTCAATCTGTTAAAGATATAGGCTTGTGAACAGTTTAGCAAATAGGTATTGAGTGCAGGTATAGTTTGCTTCCTCCTCTTCCAATGTGCTAGGTTTATTTCTGATTCCTTAAATGTGTTTCAGCTCAAGATCTTAATCTCAACAAAAGAATAATCAGAAAAACAGATACAATCCTGCAGCACATGCGACAACGCCCTGCTCAAGTAACTCTGTGCTACACACAGATGACAGATCTCCACCACTGCAAAGGCCAACTACTACCAGAACCTTCCAAGTGCATATAGGAAAACACAGCCCTCTTCAAAGCCATCAAACATTGCAACAATCCTCTACACAACCCGCTGCTACTGCACTCCATCAAAAAATCCACTGCCATCAACTTTTTCTTCATCAACAAGATTAGCATGATATGCCAGCAAATACACACCAATGCCACATCTGACAGCACACCACACATCCTGTCTCACAAAACCAACACTACCTGGACAGGTTCAGGGACACTCACCATGGAAGACCTCACTGACACCCTAGCATAACTCAAGAGTACCTATTATGTGGACAACATCCACCCTGCCACCATACTCATGAACCATCTCAATGAAGCATTCCGCCCTTACTTGGCAAACATCAACATCTCCCACACTCAATGCACCATCCCCTTGACCCTCAAAACCAGTCAAATCATCACAATTTTCAAGAAGCGAACACTGGAAACTAGGGCACTCAGCAATTACCACCCCATCACCCATTTTCTTTTTCTAGGCAGGCAAGATTGTTGAGAAAGCAGAACTAATCCAACTCATTGATGCCAACAATCTCTTTCAATCTTAGCAGTCTGGCTTTAGAAGGAGATCAAGTACAAAAACTGCTATCAATAAGGTGCTCTATGTTGCCCTTAACATCCTCAATGATGGGCATCCTTGCCTCCTGGTTCTCCTCAATATCTCAGCATCATTCAACACATTAGACCACTGGACTCTCACCGATATTCTACATTGCTGCATGGAGATCAGAAAGACCGCCCTTAGCTGGTTCAAGTCTCATGTTGCTAACCACCACCAATTCGTCCAAATGTATTTTTCCAGATCACCAAATCTACCCATCACATTTGGAGTCCCCCTCTTGATCATCAACCTTTACACAGAACTGCTTGTAACACTTTTAGCCCCACATAACAACCATATCCACCAATACCCAGATGACACGCAGCTATACCTCAAGGTATCCTCCATAGAAGTCATCCACAGGCTCAAGACTTGCCTCATATTGATCCGGTCCTGGATGCCCAGTACTAACCTAAAGGTCAACTGCTGCTGAATTCCTACTGCTGACCAGCAACACCAAACAATCTGAAATCCAGACCTGGTTCTACGCTATGAACCTCAAGGGCTTCACACCCCAGTTGACCATCTGCACCAAGTGTGTTGGGTTCTACATTAACAGCCACCTCTCCTACAAGAAGCAAGGAAGACACAAGCGACTTGTTTTCAACCTTTCCTCTGACAGAAAATCAAGTACTTCCTCCCAGCAAACAACTTCTGATCTGCTTTCCAAGTCGTGGTACTCTCCCACCTGAATGTTCTTCTGAAAGGTCTTCTGGCAAACATCATAGCTAAGATGTGTCCTACATGTTATGACATGTTATGTTATGGGAATTTGTAGAGTGCAACATTCACCCAAGGGCATCTTGATGCTAAGCAACAATCCCAGGTAGGTTTTTGGCAGCATGAGTCATTAAAGTACTTTGCAACTTCAACCACATCTCCCCAAACTTTATCTATCTTTGATGTCCAGTAAAATAATACCATCCCTGTCTCCTGAGTCCCACATCACCTAACAAACACACACAATCAACATGATTATGTGTGTATGCTAGGTGCTGGGGGCCCAGGGGGCAGACATGGTATTTTTTTACTGGACATCTATGATAGATGTCCAGTAAATAGATACCATTGCTGTCCCCTGGGCCTCACATCCCCCAGAAGGAGAGCTGATTTTGGCCAGTGGGAAGGGGGATTGTGCAACAAAGGCATTTTTAAAATGCCTTTATTGTACAACCCCCCACTCGCCAAAATCAGCTCCACAGACCAGCACCAACACACAAACACACACACACACACATTTGCACAACATTCACACAGAAAGCACTTGATCATTCACACAGCACCCATCATCATACGCTCACTCATAACACAAGCATACACGCATCCAGACACATTTAAATAATAAATAAATGAACATAAGCGTACCTTCTGCCCCGGACCTGAAGTTTCCTCCCAATCGCTCCAGCTCCTGTGTATCATGAACAGGAATCAGCAAGCAAGAGCTGACGAAACGCACCACTCAAACCTGCTCTGACTGTATGTGCGAGGAGGCGCAAGAGCACCCCCTTGCACATAAAGAGATGGAATTCCCAGCCAGTATTTCCAATGAGCTATGCAAGGCTGCAGAAACAAAACAAGTGTTTCCCTTTGACAGTTTAGCCAGCCTATGAGCGCTCACTCAGTTGGAAAAGGCAGCTGAGAGCGCACTCATCGTTTCACTGGGCTGGCTGCTCGGCTCCTCCATATTAGGCTAGGGGGCCGCTGGGTCTATGCCCCCTGTCCCATTATGGAGGAGAAAACAGTAAGGAGATGCTGGATATTGGATGTAAGTGATGAGCTGCTGACTGTTCATCCTTTTTGAGTAATCAGAAACACACAGTTTTGTTCTGTTTACAAACATCATTATGCAGAAGAGCTAAAACTAGATGCACTAAGGGGATTGATGCTGGAAGGAAGGGGCAGGAGTGAAGAGAAAAGCTACTGGAGCAAAGATGCCATCATCCTTAGGATTCTATTTTTATTTTGACATTTAGTCAGCTATCAAGGGTCTATCTAGAGCTGATTATTTGTAGGAATAATAGGCTGATTGCAAGCAGACTGCTCTATCTATGCCTTCACGAATTGAAGCCGTGACTATGTGCGATCATGCCAAATGTGACTGATTTTGAAAATTGAGATGGTGTTCTGCTGAGTGTCATTTTTAATACATTTGGCTGTGAATATTATTTACAATTTGTTAATGTTAGTCAGAATCCTGTGCAGTTCCCTTAGGGGCCACTACACACAATTAAGACTACAAGTGGTAATACAAGTTCACCTTTGTTACAAGCCTGTACTACACTGCTAAAGTGGTAGCAGTAGTGGAGCAGCCAGACTTATCTCAAGAACAAATGAGCAGTAGTAGAGATTACAGAAAGGACCACAGTTACTGTGAGTCAAGCAAACACTGACTCAAGGTTTCAGGTAAAAAAGATAAGTACATTTATTTTTAAACCATCTATTGTAAAACACCTCACTTCTAATACTTTAAAATCACATGTAAAATACACTACACAGAACCAGTTCAACTTGTTCCAATGAATTCAAGGTAAGTACATTAGGATTTGACAGACCAATGTTGCGATACTAACGCGTAACGGTGGATAGAAATGCTCACGAAGTTAAAACACACTTTGTACTTCAGAATTTCAAACAAGGGAAAAGGGGATAAAATCACAGGCAATACTTTTGTCAAGGCAATAGGATCAGAGGACTCATTCAAAGATACAGATGAAAGTCAATAGGCCTGCGCCAGTGCTATGGAGCAGATGCTCTGTTGCCGAGGATCACACGTTGAACAGTTCGAGATTCGAGATGTCAAGAGTACTTAGATATTGTCAGATGGAAGGAAAAGTTATAAGAGGGAAGGAAGAAAGGACAAGCCTTTCTGGAGGAAAAGGGTTCACCCCGATTCCGGATGGTCAGACGGAGAGAACGAACAAATGTGCACAGTACCTTATTCCATTGACGAAAGCTGGTGCCACAGCAGTTGTTCCTGGCACTTCCTGCACACTCACGGTTCCTGCGGCTTCAGTCATGGGGACAAGAAGGAGGACGTCTGGAGCGATCTGCATTACCCAGGGATGAGGCCAGCAGCAGCGAAAAGGCAACGATGAATAAAAGGTTTGTTCCTTTAAATCAGGAGGGGGCTCTTCTGATGGCTGTCCGGAACACTACAGCACAACAGTGATTTCGACCCAGGAGAGGATTCTCTGACTGAAGAAAGGGTGAGCTGGTGGTTGATCACACCAGGCTCAAGGGAAGAAGACTCCGAACTGGATCTTCTCTTGTCGTTGAAGGGTAGATAGCTCAGGACTGCACAAGGGCTTCACCGGGACTCGGGGTTGCAGCAGCCCTCTTCTTCCCCGCTTCTCTTCGGTTCTTTGCAGTTCCATTGGCGACTCTGCCTTCTAGCCCAAGAGTCCTGCCTTTTATGACAAAATCCCCCATTCACACAGCCTCTCTGTCAATCACACAGCAGGGGGGTTGCCTGGCCCGGACAACCACCTCAGCCAATAGACACAAAGTGCGACTTGGGTTTCCAAGGAAACCCTGTGCAGGGGGTGACTACACCCCTCCCTCACATTCATCCCACCTAGACACCCAGCTGCCAAAGGAGGGCTTCTGGACAGAAGCCTGCCAAAGGTCAGCAAACAAAGGAGGCAAACCTGGTTTGCCGCACAAAGAAAGACCCAAGAAGGATGTTAACAAAAAGAAATGTTGATTAAAGCTAACCTGAGCCGAAATAAAAAGTATTTGGGCAAGCGGGTTTAAAGTTCGAGGCTACTAAAATAGCTTAAAACATTACCACGGTATGTAATATAAACGCGGTAGGAAAATTAGGGTTGATACCACTGCCACCAGCCAAGTCTTAATGTTAAGGGAGCGAAACAACGCTCCAGGATACACAGATAAAAAGGGCTATAAATTAACCCTTTCCAATACTCCATATAAGATGGGGAGTACTGGACCTGTGGTTAAAAAGTGACTATGTAAAGTTAATGGCAACTTTACCTTTTCTGGGGGACAGTAGTCAACCCCAGAAAATGGAGTCGGTGGGAAGTCTAAAAGACAACCCTGTGTCACTGCACTGAGGGTGCTGTGTAACACACAAAGGGTGGGGCTCTTGAAGTGGTGTACTCCAGAGCCCACAATCACAAAAACAGTATAAATACACAAGGCAAAACACAGGTAAGAGTGGGGGAAAAGCTCACACTCTTACCAAGTGAAAAAATGAACTCCAGAAATCCAGCAAAGCTGCTGAGGGACTCACTAGGTAAGAGAAATTAGCCATAGAATGAGAATTCTCCGTAACAGTTAATGTAATTTTATAATGCAAAATCTGTAACGAGCAAAACCAAGCTTTTATGATATGATGTGATAGGATATGGCATTTATAACACGACTATATACATGTGTTTCAAGACATGACGAGGCAAGGGAGGGGAACAGAGGGACGACAGAGACAACTATCTTACTAGGCCACGTGACATTGAGATCACGCAAGGGCAGGGGATGTGGGGGAGGGGAAGTGTGAGGGAGAAGGGGGCGTGGAAGTGCAGAACATAGGATAACAGAAACAATAAATAGGAACAATAAATAAGAAGTGCAGCAAGCTGGTGGCAGGTGCAAAGGTAAGTGCGGACATAAGGTGTCAAGTGCTGGTAGGGGCTGTAGGGATACAGAAACAGCCCCAGAGTGCAAGGGTTGCCAGAGGGCAAGGGGGCATTGCAGGTATGCAACTGGTGGGGAGGGTTTCAGCCAGGAGTTCATCAGGGAAGAGGAGGAGAGAAAGCAGAGGCAAAGAGGAAAGTCTTGAGGTGCTTCCGGAACCGGCGATGGTTCGCCTCAATTTTCAGGGAGGCAGGGAGGCTGTTCCAGAGGGAGGCCCCAGCCGAAGAAAGAGATCTACCACCAACGCGTTGCTTGGAGAAGCGACTGACCCTAAGGGAGTTGGAGGTGGATGAGCGAAGAGCTCTAGAGGGAAGATATTTAGGAAAAGAGAGTTGAAGGTATTGAGGCCCCAGGCCCCAGAAGGCCTTGTGGACAATGCAGATGGTTTTGAATGTAACCCTCGCAGTCACTGGGAGTCAGTGCAGAGATATCCGTCTTGGAGAGATACGATCCCTGGGCTTGAGGCCAAGGACAAGTCTTGCAGTCCTGATCTGGATGAGTTTTAGAGGTCAGAGAGTAGAGGCAGGTAGTTTTAGAAAGAGGCTGTTACAGTAGTCTAGCCTAGAGTGAACCAGAGCTCTGGAGACAGTGAGCTTCTGGGGGAAGGAGAGGAAATGAAGAATACCCATGAGGAGGTGCAGCTGGTAGAGTGCCTTCTTAGAGACATCAGAGATGTGAGGATAGAAGGAGAGTGTGGAGTCAAAGATGACCCTGAGGTTTTTAGCCTCACAGGAAGGTGCCGGTAGAGGGCCCAGGGTGGGGGGCCAGAGTGAGAGATGGAAGGCAGGAGCAGGTGTCCCAATGAGGAGAACCTCAGCCTTACTGCCATTAAGGTAGAGATTGTTGGAGCATTTCTGAATTGCGGACAGACATTCAGGTATTTGAGAAGGAGCAGAAGAGACTGAGGTGAGCCTGAAGGAGAGCTGAGTGTCATCTGCATAACACTGAAAGTTAGAACAGAAGGTAGAGATGTGGTGGGTAAGAGGTGCCAGGTAGTGGTTAAAGAGCCATGGAGAGAGCTGGGGAACACCACATGTAGAGAGAGAGAGACAGAAGAGAGGAAGGATCCAAGTTGGACCTGGGAGGGTCGATCAGACAGAAAAGAGCTCAATCAGGCTAGGGCCTGACCAGTGATATCCAGGTGGTCACTAGGACGATTGGGCAGGATGGCATGGTTGACCGTGTCGAAGGCAGAGGGTAGATCAAGGAGAATGAAGACAGAAGGAAGGTTAGAGTCAAGATTAGAGAGCAAGTCTTCACAGGTGTTCTGGAGAGCAGTTCCTGTGCTGATCTGAAGCCAGACTGGTGGTCATGGAGACAACCAACAGATTCAGTATGTAGATTAAGCTGGGAGATGGCCAGCTTTTCCAGGAGTTTGCCCAGGAAAGGAGTGATGGAGTTTGGGCTGTAGTTTGCCAGACAGGAAAGATCCTCAGAGGGCTTCTTAAGGATTGGGTGCACAAGGGAGTGCTTAGGGGGGGGGGGAAGGTTCCAGTGGCAAAAGAGTGACTGCAGAAATCGTCCAAGGCATGAGCACGGGTGTCGATGTGGTCCTTAATGGTTCTGGAGGAGCAGGGTAGCACCTGCTTTGACGACACTTTCATAAATCGGACTTGTCTAGAAACATTGGTGGAAGTGAACAGGGAGAAGGACGAGATAGGGATAGGAGATACAGCCAGAGGGGGGCCTAGATTGATAGAGTGAGACCATATGACACCATCCAATACCCAGGAACAAACAGAAATACCAACAAGCTCAAGAACAGCTACCAAACTAAACACAAGTTCGCTAAGCCACTCCAGTATGGGACAGGAGTACAAACACACCATACAAGCCTGCAGACAGGAAAAGCATATACTGTACAGGTTACAACGTGCCTTTCCACTATGCAATAGATTCAGGTGTGATTATTTTTGACAAGAATGATAAAACGACTCCACCTCTTAGTTGGTTATTTCATATGTTTTTATTTATGCCTACCCACTAATGGGTAGACTGCCAAGGACTGTCGAAGGACTGTTGAAAATTGAAGAACATCTTAAACAGTTGTATATATATATATATATATATATATATATATATATATATATTGTGCAAATTGAATGTTACACACACAATGCCAAGTGGCACTCAGAAAACACTTGAAGAGATTGCATCCTGACACTGTCTCAGGAGGCAAGATGCAGTGCACAATGTATGTGTATTCATTGTAGGCCACATTTCATCCAAGCTAAAGAGAGCATTGCTAACAGCATTCCGATACTTCCTCCACCCTATTTTCTACCATTCTGCATTTTCCTCCTACGAGACACTATGAGTTATTTCACAACCCAGTGCTCTTTCCAACCTTTGCCAAGTGAAACTCCAGTTCCATCCCTTTCATACAAATATTGCCCTTCTTTCCATGGGACTTGTCAGTGTTCCAGCTTGGTTTTTATTACCATTGCATGCCTCCCATGAAGCACTCTGGTAGGCCTCTGCACCACTGTGCATTAAGCCTCTCATCGCATGTTCTCTCCAGCCAGAACACCAAGAGAAATCTCTGACACATTTTTTCGCACTCTGACACATAGATTGGCACCAGCCCAGCTATGATGTGACCTTGGATGTTCTGCAAGCCTCTACATGTTATGCAGAAGATAAGTATTACAAGTCTGGGGGTTATGGTGAAACGTCATCTAAGATTTTTTGGAAGCATGGCAAGGTTTTCTGGGATTCAGTACAATGGGACACCTGCATCTCAGCTAGGGGCTCTGGGAGTCCACAGAGATACCAAAAATACTTCTCTGAGGTATGGACCCTGGCAGCTGATCACTGATGTATGGGCCTATCTAAACAACCAACTACATTTTGGATGGCCCTTCACAGAGGCACACCTAGACCCAACTGACCTGTGGTGACCATGGACCATCATCTAGAATCAGAGGACATTAGGCTCTTGGAATGAACTCATGGATGGGCATAAACTGTTGTGGTGTCCCACCTTTAAGTTAATCTATGAGGGTTGCCCAACTTTGTTACAGGAAATAAACTACTTGTCTGGGGTGTTACCTTGAGACAGGAAGCATGTGGAATCTTTTGAACATTCTCAGTGTGATAGTGCTCCTAGTGGGGAGTGTTTGACATTTGGAAGGAACTTCAGGGCTGCCAGTGACCAGGACAGGGAGATTTTGCATTGTGGCTCAGACCCTGTGTGTCACTCTCCTGCACAAGAAGGGTTTTAACTTGGGTGAAAAAGGCTCGGTTGTTGGCAAATAAAATTCCTCAAGCCCCTGAACACTCTTACATTTTATCCTGTCACATGCTTGTTTATTAGATTTATTGTAGGATCATTAATTTTCCTCTACATTTGTTTCAGAGAATTATTGGTGATAATGGGCAGTAATCGTAATCAGTTTTTCTGAACTATTGGACAACAGTGTCAAGGGAAAAGTGCTAGTTTGGGATTCTCAAATGTAAAGACAACTTGCATTTAGCCTATCCTTAAAACTGTTTCAATTAGGTCATATATTGGCATTTTCTATGTTTCTGGCACTGCGTTTGAAGTGGGATACTATAGGACGCTTGGCTGACATACCATCTGGTTCAAAACATTTCGAAGGGCCTCTATCATCTCTTTGTTCCTCAGTGTATACACAATTGGGTTGAACAATGGTGTGCCAACAGTGTAGAGAAGTGAAAAGGCCTTGCTGAAATTGAGCACTTGACTTGCTGATGGCACCATGTACATAAGGATAAGAATCCCAAAGTACGTTATGACAATGGTGAGGTGGGAGCTGCAGGTCGAGAAAGCTCTTAGCTTCCCATTTGTGGACGGGATCCTCAAGATAGTTAAGATAATGTAAATATAAGAGACAATTACCAACAGGAATGGGGTGGAAAGTACAACAAAGGAGAAAAGGAAAACCTCCATCTCAATATGGGATGTGTCAGAGCAGGCATCCTTGATAATGGGCGCCAAATCACAGAAGAAATGGTCCACCGTATTATCTTTAGGAAACTGCAGCCTGCACAGGAATGTGACATTTATCAATGAAATGACTAAGCCAACTGCCCATGTGCTGACAGCCAGTTGAAGGCAAAGCCTTTGATCCATGAGGGTGGCATAGCGTAGAGGGTGACAGATGGCCACATACCTGTCATAGGCCATTACAGTTAGCAGAAAACACTCAGTGCCAGTAAACCAACTAAAGAGACTGAATTGCATAATACAGCCATGACAAAGAATGCGTATGCCCTCTCCAACATGGGAACCGAGTAGCGTAGGGATGATGGAGGTTGTGTAACAAATTTCCAAGGATGACAAATTGCCCAAGAAAAAGTACATTGGTGAGTGAAGGCGGATATCCGCAGATATTGTAATGAGAATCAAGATGTTCCCAGCTATTGTGAACATGTAAATGGCGAGGAAGAGCAGGAAGAGGATGGGTTTCACTGTAGGAAGGCTCTGGAATCCCAGGAGAAGGAACATTGCCACATCAGTGGTGTTTTCTGGACATTCTGCATGTGCCGCCATTACAGCCACCTACAGGAAAGAGCACAAGGACATATGATATTGATGAAAATAGAAAATGCTTAATTACACATGCTGCCATACAATGTATAAACGGTGAGAGTAACTTAGGCCAGCAGGTTATTCATTCAACATGTACAAATGCATAGACTTTGTCAATATTTCCACAAATTGTCGGAAATTCAAAGCTAAGCCATTTTCAATATTAGTCAACTTGATACTGCAATCAAATACAACTCCTTTCCTTAAATGTATTGTAATAGACATTAAGGGATATTTAATTGTTCACAGATATTTATTTTAGTTGAAAAAGTATTTGCCATGGTTATTGGGATAGAGAATAAAAGTGTTGCCGCCTTTGCCCCGCCTCCTTCCACGTCATCACACTTGCATATTTTACTTGCATTCCAATTGGTAAAATAAAGGATTATTCACAGAAGGTGCTAGTAGTGTTCACCGACCAATCTTGATGGGCAGGGAATACAACCCCAGGAAATGTAGACCATTCTAAGAGATAGGCCAAAAGTGTTCCAGAACCTAGTCACGTGTACTTATTATTGGACCTGCCATTAAGTAGCCTTACTCTGAGAATATGTCTACATTGAAAGTAACCTTTACAGTGGAACAGCTCCCTTGGAAGTGAAGAGGATATTTTTTGTTTGTTTTCAAAAACTAAAGTGCCTCTCACACAGAGTGGGATTCTAGGAATCTTGTATTCACACAATTGCTGAGATTTAAAGTAGCTTCCCCATTTTGGAGATGCAGGACTACTACGGATGAAAAAAAAAATATATATCCAGTCTGGCGGCACTGATGTAGATAAATCTAGCCAGATAATTACATTTATCATGCTTGTTTTACCATTTATTGACCAGTGAAAAATGGCATGTCAGAGTAAGACATTATGCCCAAACTGACTGAACTAATAATATATTAGGCCATTCTAGCCACATAATACACATATCATGTTTGCTTTACACTAGATGCCCTGGACAAAATGCCATGCCACAGTAAGAAAATATATTCTGACTGGCTGCACCAAAACAGACACATCAAGCCATATAACATCACTGACAATGTTTGCTTTACTATTGATGCCCAGAAAACATGCAATGCCACATTAAGAAAATATGCGTCTACTGGCGACTACATGAATGAGTTACACAAACCAAAGACACTGGACCTGGCACCAGCACACATTTATATAGCACACAATCTCTCATTCACCCCTGCACCCACACAGCATACACTTGGTTATTCACACAAGCACCAATAACGCTCACAAGCTCATGTTTGCACACGTACAGACATAAACAATGCTTGCACAAATACATTCATAATATTTTCTTTTCTGCAATCCGGAGTCTACTCAGTATCATACTGCCCGAAATGAATACTCTCTGTCTCCCACACATCACCAAACAGGGACCAGGAAGGAGGGAGAGCTTCCAGGTTACTGCACATGTGCGGTGAAGCTGCAGCACATTCATCATGCCATGTCAGGCCCTCTAAATGCGTTGGGACGTGCAGGACTGTTCCCTACACACATTCAGACCCACAGTACAAAAGCCTGCATCACTAATGGGCCATGCAGGTTTGGGGAAGCAAAACAGCCCCAGCCTTGCATGGCCCATCGAAAATGCACGCTGGGGTACTAGAACTGTCAAAGAGAAACCACCATGTTTCCCTGTACAGTTGCCAGCCCAAGAGTGTTCCCCCAGCTTCTTAATGCATTTTGAGGGGATGTTAAATGTTTTCACTGGGCTGGCTTGGTTTTTCCATGAAGGGTGGCAGGTTGGCACCCAGTCACCAATTACGGACGAGCCACCCATCTGGGATTGTGCCTAATGTCAATAAGCAATTACAAGCTGAGGAATGAGGCAGAACATTTTATTTGCGACCAATTAATACAGATTAATAAATATCACTTTCCATACTTCATGTGTATTTGGCTACTGGATATACCAGATCAAGTTAGCAATTTATAGTTAGAACTTTTGTCTCCCAACCCTCAAGCCTGATTAACTGCTTCCACCTCACAATCCGACTCACTGCATTGTAAGAAGCTGTCTGTGTTCCATCAAATCTGATTTCTTATCTATTGTACCTTCTTTTGTGATCAAAGGAGAATTTCTCCGTCTGTATACAAATAAATAAATACATAAATAAATAAATAAATAAATAAATAAATAAATAAATAATAAATAAATAAATAAATACATACATATACATACATACATACATACATACATACATACATACATACAATACCCCTCCACTTACAGTGTGATTAATTTCAATTGGTCTATAACCTGAAAATCCATACATGGTGACTGATGCAATAGAAGTTACGTGGACAGAATATACATCACAACAATCAATCATTACAAATAAGGCTGAACAAATGAATTTGAAAGCTATTCATTTGGATAGAGGGATGCTATTGCAGAAATTATCCTCCAAATGTAAGTGCCAAATGTATTGTAGGCAATGGTTCCCTTTTCTTCGCCCATTTTCATATATTGCAAAAATGCATTGCGTCTGAGCTTTAACTTGTTAGAAACCCAACAAAATATTGGAGCATGGAAAAAAATCCCATATGAGAACCATACATGTAGACTGTGCAATGCAGATAAGGAAGCCTCCAAGGATTGGTTGAATGACCTTTTGAGGAAGTAATAAACATCAATTGGTCATTCCGCTACCAAAATTAGAAAAATATCATGGTGAATAACATACACAGACAGATCAAGAATATTAAGGGTAATATAAAGGACTAGGACCATTTTGCAGATCTACATAATAGAAATCAATTTGATGTATTAAATTATTGCTCGTCCTTACATCTGTATTTGTATTTATATTTGTATTTCTTATGTGTGTGTGTTTTATTCAAGGTTATTGTTGACATACTTAAATGTTACTTTAGCACATGGCTGCATATGAAAAGCACTGATTACTGTATGTCACAAGTTTATTTTTATGTTGATTATGAATGTCAATTTTACCTTGACAAATTGAGTAATAGGTTCATGGAAAAACATAATAAATAAAAAATGGGGCAGTAAGAAACTCCCAATTTATTAAGGTCTTTAGAAAAAATGATTATGCAGCACTAAGAATTTGGAAAGAACCCTTGAAGGAAAGTGTGAATTAATTACCACATATACCTCAATGAATGGCATAGAAAATGTTGTTTATTATGGAAATGTGACTATTAGGACACGCTTTGTTACAATAGTACTCTAACGCTAAGTCCTAATGCCATAAGGGCCCCCCTCTCGTTCAATATGTAGAAACCTACAGACACATATTGGCGGCATTCTCCTCGGCTTTATGAAAGATATGTTAAAGGATATCAAACGTTTGTTAGTGACTATAGATCAATTTATTCTGACCAATTTTGGAGCAGTATTTATTCTGGAGACCCCCTTATTTTGATAGCTGCAGGAAACCTCATATGGAGAGCAGTTCGAAAAGAGCAGTTACTGCAGCAAGGGGCCGTGAATCTACTTCTCTGGTCTTACCTAGTTGGATTGCCTTGGATTGCATGGACTTTGCAGCGTTTACTTGGAAATGTTTCCAAAACCTTGAAATCCTGCCCTCTTTACCCAAAATCCTACTTACTGCCCATGCACGAGCATTTGCGCGTGCGCATTTCTGCAAAAAGCAGTGCGAAAAGAGCAGTAACTGCAGCAAGAGGCCTTGAATCTACTTCTCCGGTATGAACATGAACAAATTCTGTACTTAACAAAGGAGCCGTGTCTGAAAGGAATCCACTTGACTGTAATAGTATCCTTTTGCATTCTAATCTAGGTCTTACCTAGTTAGATTGCCTTGGATTGCTTGGACTTTGCAGCGTTTACTTGGAAATGTTTCCAAGTCCTTGAAATCCCGCCCTCTTTACCCAGGATCCTACTTACTGCCCATGCACGCGCATTTGCGCTAGCGCATTTCTGCGAAGAGCAGTTCAAAAAGAGCAGTTACTGCAGTTGTTGTGGGTGAGGTGGGAAGCGTGGGGATATAAAGCTCGGAGTTTGATTATAGATTCGTTTTGTATGGTTTATTTAGCCAGTCAATTTTATTTTATTTCATTTTAACAACGGAAATCTCCAGGTTGCATTTTCATTTGTGTCAAAGATAATTTGATTGTTTTACATCTATTTGATTGGAACGAACATGCCAGGCACTTATACTTTAGTGTCAAGCATGCCGCCTTCTAAAGAGATGACTAAATTGTTTGGAAACATAGTGACAACACCAAAACGCACGAGTCACCACATTATCTTGACTCGTAGCTGTGGATCTAATCAGAAAGTTTGTAAAGTGGCTGCGCAACAGCAGTTGTCAGTGATATACACAGATATTACCCTTTAGAATCCAGTTTAGTAAATGAGGCTCAGCCGGTTAGTGGGTCGGAGGGAACTCTCCTGCCTGATTCTATAATCGTAGCCGGATTTGAACTGGAGATGGTACTAGTGAATGATACAGTAAGCGGACAAGCCATAAATTGCGAGACTGGGATGTGTCTACCCAGTGCTGCAAATGAGATGACAGAGCGAGGTGTGGCATGGCATGATGGAGGGGAGGGGGCCTTTGCTCAGCAAATAGACTCCCAAAGTGTCACCGTACCAGTAGAGCCCCTGAATCAGGAAATAATGCATGGGGAGGAAAATGTGGAGGAGAATCTCTGTGACGAGACATCTCATTCCCCTATACCATCCATCACAAAGACCCCCTTCCATAATAATCTATCCCAATCTTTAGCAGCCATACGCGTTCCCACTGGACTCTACACTGCGGCACTCATCCGCACCAGGAGTATGCCTGAGTCGTCGAGCAGCCTACTCACCAATGAAGGTAAGCACAGCACTCGCGGGTCACAACACCCCCTGCATACGCCATGCACCCTAACAATATGAAAGACAATAAGCACGATGCTACGGAGTGTACCAGATGGCTCCTGACAACCGGTCACCACCAGGTAGCCTTGACTACCTTTTAGCCCTAACCACGCGGTTTCAATAACATGAAACCCTTTATTCGCACAGCAGCCCCAGAGACAAATCCTAAACATGCAGCCAGAACACAGAGGTAACCATTCCTTCATTTATTTCATGGACTTTGACTGGATTGGATTCTGTTTGACCCACCGCATTAACGCTGGCGCTCCCCTCTCATATGCCAGCAACCTCCAGGTAGCTATATTGTACCATAACTCTTACCTCAACATTCAGAGAAACTACCATTATGTGTTCCATTTTCTGCATATTCAGTGATACTACCATTATGTGTTTGAGTTAGCACACGGTTCCTTTCTTGTGTTTTTCAGTTGAAACTGAGCGGGGCTGCCAATATAGAGGCACAACACGACCTCTCCTTTTCTTGGCACACCTACAAGCAGCTTCTGCATTTCTCCGCGGTACAAGAATCCCAGACCACTACTGAGGTAAAAATAGGGGCCGATCCTGAGTTAGAACATTGGAGCCCAGCACTGGGCAGGACCCAAAACTTGGGAGTACAGTATCGGCAGGTAAAGCCACAGCCGAGAAACTTGAGGCATAATTTTGATTATAGCATGTCAGACAAATCCTGACTAATATGGAGATGGGGAATTACAATGCTTGTTTTCTTTTGCACCTCTACACTGGATCTTCAAACAAGACGCCCTGATGAAGGCGGACTAAAAAGTGTTTCATGACCGCCGAAACCTGAAGAGGTTGGTTGATGACCAAGCCCCACGTAGGCAAAGAATTCTTTAACCGCAAAGACCCATATACAGGCTTCATTTGAACCTCAGGACATTTATTAACCCTGACCAATCCCTGCCTTTTCACCAAAACAGAATAACTGTCGGAGAGAGATACAGGGATCATCTCAGAACACCCTCAATTGGGTGCATAACTAGGGAACTGAATTCAAGTTTTCCTAATAATTTCTTTTAATTCATTTTCAATGACATATCTAGAAACTCTATTTTTTGTTTTTATTTTGATCGATGCTTTTTGTTATGATGTATCACGATTGAGTTTGTTTATCACAATGTGTATGTTTTTGTATTTTCAAATGATGTTAATATTTAATCAGAAAGTATTCTATCAAAAAGCACTTTATTAATTGCAAATTAAAGAGCACATGTTTTCAAAAAATCTTTTTCCCTCTCCATTATACTCAATTATTCCAAGACTTTTTTAAATAACTGATTTGGATTATTGAGTCTCAACAAGTGTCACTCGTAGAGTAACCACCGAGTGATGACCAAGATTTCTGTTCCAAAATTCCTTTTTTTCCAGGGGGGTTACACTCTTATTTACACTATCCCAATCCCCTGTCATGTTTCCACCGCCGACGTGAGAATCACCGGCACTCTCGCTGTCCTTTATTGAGCCAACACCGAGGAGGGGACAGCAACCATTCTATCCAGAACCAACAACCCCGCCAATTGTCGGTAGTGATAGTCTTCAAAACACCTTACAGGCCCTGGATATGGTGCTATTTTCCGTGGCTAAATTATATGAATGTCTAGATACAAAATTGACCGTGCAATCTGAAATGCTACTTCAAGTACTATAATGGCAAAAGAACTGTGGTTTTGGTGACAGAAAGAATGATGGAGGGGGAATGAACACGTTAAAAATGCCAAAGGAAATCAGTGGCATTATAGAGGATGATTTTGGCTCAATTGATGTAATATGTCTAGGGAATAAAACTAACCCCATATGCAATTTTGTTGCCAAAGACAAGAGACAGCGGAAAAAAAGGTTTAAAAAAAACTGGAAAGAATGACATAGCAATAACCGCCCAACAGGAAACGGCTCAAATATTAGATGGCGAAGAAGCATCTTCAGAACTGGTCGTAAATGAGCCGGTAAAACCTGCAAATATTTTGGAAAACACAGCAAATGCATATGTTATGTTTTCCAAAACAAAATTGAAATTATCCAGCAAAATACCGATGCAGAAAAAAAGAAAAAACATGAAAACACCAACTGCTAGGAGTAGGGCTAGCCCACGGCAGTTTGTGAAAAAAAATGTTTTGCCGAGAGCTGCGTCACAAATAGCTAGAAATGCAATGGTGACCAAATATAGTAAAATGTTAAAGAGGAGAAGTGATCCAAGTACATCCTTGAATCACCCTGAAAAGAAGTCCTCCTCCGACACCATTATGAAATATCAGCCCCCAGACGATCTTGTCAGGACAGTGGAACTATACAAAAATGAGGGCATAGCAACCATAATGCCAGAAATGGCATTGTCGGCTGGGAAACACATACCGTTGAAAAACAAGGAATGTCATGGGAGGATCACAATTCCGGTAGCAAATTATTTTAATGGGAGGCCAGTGGACATCAGAAATAATGCCCAGGAAGAGGGCGTTGCTAAAGATCGGGGTGTGCAGTATAGCTATAAATCTGCTCTCAATCAAAGATGAGAAGACATCGCCAGATTACTTGAGTTTTACATTTGTAGCCAAACCTTGCAGACGAATGTAGGTAGAAATGGCATCTCAAAAAATCTTCAAGACATACCTACTAATGATGCACATCTGCAAAAGAAGTCCCCTGATAATAGGGGGGGAAGAAGAGGAAAAGGAAAGGCAGACAAATAAAATGACATCGAAACTAAAGGGAAATTGAGCATGTAATTATCTAATAATGCAATGCAGATGTGGTCAATATAGTGAATATGATTTGAATAGGTCAAGCGTGTTAAACATCATGAACGAGATTCCCAAACTAGAAGACATATGCTCAAGTGACTTAGACCTGATAGAATTCATGGATGAACACAAATGCACCATTGTGAAATTATGGGTGTGTTCTGGGGTGGTGATGAACTTGATCTGGCAGGCTTGTGTAGAACTACATTCCATGGGTTTTATAGTTGATAAACAAACAAACCCGGACCTTCGGAAATATACCCAGCGCATCAATTGTAATGAAACATGCAACGGAAACCAGATCATGAGCTCTGTTGCTAGGTGCAGCTCTAAGGATATGAATAAACACCCACAAAGCCCTTTGCCTAGCATCCCTCAGATCAAGTATCAAGAATATTTTCAAAATTTTAGACTTACATGCCATCAAAATGTAACAACGGGCCAAGAGTCACTCTGTAGCAGGACTTAACAACGAGAGTATAGCAGAGCAGGGATATGCTCCTTTGCCTTGTGGGACATGAGTGGTAATAAACATTTACAGGCCGATTCATGGAATTAATGTGCGCTGAAAATTCCCGCGCAAGCGTGCAAAACCGTGCGAATCGCAGTGCAAGTGCGAAAATCGCAGCAAAACCCACGCACATCGATTCATGGAAGTGCGTGAGCGAGTAAAATCTGGGATGTGCGCTGAAAATCTGCGTGGCGCACATCGACGCACAGGTCATCTAACGGCGTGCCCTACGGCAACAGCGAAAGCGCACATAGCGCGGCGCACATAACAAAAGTAGGCGTAACATGGGGCGTGACACGCGGAATGGGGAACAACGCGTGAAAATGTGGGCGTCACTGGGGAAATACAGGAGGCAAGAGCGCGGAACGCCCACACGCTCTCCTAAACACGTATTCATGGAATCGAATAGGGCAAACCAGCGCACTGGTGAAGACGCGCACAAGCCTAAACACGTACGCCACACGAAGGCAGGCGGTAGCATCCCTGCGCATGAAAAAAATGTGTGCTAACAAAAAGCACGTATATACAGCTCTAATGATTGTCCCATAATGTGGCCCTCTAGGACAAATGATGTGCAAAGGAGTACGCGACAAACACGAACACCCGCTGTGTCAAAAACAGCATGTGTGTGTATTTCGGGGGTGCACGGGAAGTTTCACATGCGATTGGCCTTGTGCGAGCGGGGTGCGTGTAAATCTGGGGTTGCGGGAAGTTTCACATGCGATAGGCCCTGTGTGAGTGGGGTGTGTGTATTCCTGGGGTGCATGGGAGTACTACATGTGAATTGGCAGTGTGGGTCCTTCCAGGTGTTCCCTCTATACCCTCCACGGCCCCTGCAGGCAGCCCACACCACAGGGGACTACCCTGCACCCCTAGTCATGTCCCGCAGGCAGCCCATCCACCATATGCATGCCCCCCAGCAAAGCCACATGTCACCTTGCACTACTGATCACCAACGCATGACCCCTTCCACCCCCAACCCCCAGCAGTGCAGGGCACCTGCCAGCAGGCCCCCGCTCATGTCCCACTCATGTCCCCTTGCACCCCCACCCCTCAGCAGTGCAGGGCACCTGCCAACAGGCCCCCACTCATGTCCCCTTGCATCCCCACATCCCAGCACAGAGGGGCACCTGCCAACAGGCCCCCACTCATGTTCCCTTGCACCCCCACCCTTCAGCAGTGCAGGGCACCTGCCAGCAGGCCCCCACTCATGTCCCACTCATGTCCCCTTGCACCCCCACCCCCCAGCACTGAGGGGCACCTGCCAGCAGGCCCCAACTCATGTCCCTTTGCACACCCACCCTCCAGCACTGAGGGGCACCTGCCAACAGGCCCCCACTCATGTCCCCTTGAACCCCCACCCCCCAGCAGTGCAGCACACCTGCCAGCAGGCCCCCACCCATGTCCCACTCATGTCCCCTTGCACCCCCACCCCCCAGCAGTGCAGGGCACCTGCAAGCAGGCCCCCACTCATCTCCCACTCATGTCCCCTTGCACCCCCACCCCCAGCAGTGCAGGGCACCTGCCAGCAGGCCCCACTCATGTCCCACTCATGTCCCCTTGCACCCCCACCCCCCAGCAGTGCAGGGCACCTGCAAGCAGGCCCCCACTCATGTCCCACTCATGTTCCCTTGCACCCCCACCCCCAGCACTGAGGGGCACCTGCCAGCAGGCCCCCACTCATTTCCCCTTGCACCCCCTCCCCCCAGCAGTGCAGGGCACCTGCCAGCAGGCCCCCACTCATGTCCCACTCATGTCCCCTTGCACACCCAGCCCCCAGCAGTGCAGGGCACCTGCCAGCAGGCCCCCACCCATGTCCCACTCATGTCCCCTTGCACCCCCACCCCCAGCAGTGCAGGGCACCTGCAAGCAGGCCCCCACTCATGTCCCACTCATGTCCCCTTGCACCCCCACTCCCCAGCACTGAGGGGCACCTGCCAACAGGCCCCCACTCATGTCCCCTTGAACCCCCACCCCCCAGCAGTGCAGGACACCTGCCAGCAGGCCCCCACCCATGTCCCACTCATGTCCCCTTGCACCCCCCCAGCAGTGCAGGGCACCTGCAAGCAGGCCCCCACTCATGTCCCACTCATGTCCCCTTGCACCCCCACCCCCCAGCACTGAGGGGCACCTGCCAGCAGGCCCCCACTCATTTCCCCTTGCACCCCCTCCCCCCAGCAGTGCAGGGCACCTGCCAGCAGGCCCCCACTCATGTCCCACTCATGTCCCCTTGCACACCCAGCCCCCAGCAGTGCAGGGTACCTGCCAGCAGGCCCCCACTCATTTCCCCTTGCACCCCCACCCCCCAGCACTGAGGGGCACCTGCCAACAGGCCCCCACTCATGTCCCCTTGCACCCCCACCCCCAGCAGTGCAGGGCACCTGCCAGCAGGCCCCCACTCATGTTCCCTTGCACCCCGACCCCCCAGCAGTGCAGGGCACTTGCCAGCAGGCCCCCACTCATGTCCCCTTGCACCCCCACCCCCCAGTACTGAGGGGCACCTGCCAACAGGACCCCACTTTTGTCCCCTTGCGCCCCCACCCCCCAGCACTGAGGGGCACCTGCCAGCAGGCCCCCACTCATGTCCCCTTGCACACCCACCCCCCAGCACTGAGGGGAACCTGCCAGCAGGCCCCCACTCATGTCCCCTTGAACCCCCACCCCCCAGCAGTGCAGGACACCTGCCAGCAGGCCCCACCCATGTCCCACTCATGTCCCCTTGCACCCCCACCCCCCAGCAGTGCAGGGCACCTGCCAGCAGGCCCCCAATCATGTCCTACTCATGTCCCATTGCACACCCACCCCCCAGCACTGAGGGGCACCTGCCAGAAGGCCCCCACTCATGTCCACTTGCACACCCACCCCCCAGCACTGAGGGGCACCTGTCAGCAGGCCCCCACTCATGTCCCACTCCTGTCCCCTTGCACCCCACCCCCCAGCAGTGCAGGGCACCTGCCAGCTGGCCCCCACTCATGTCCACTCATGTCCCCTTGCACTCCCAGCCCCCAGCACTGAGGGGCACCTGCCAACAGGCCCCCACTCATATCCCATTGCACCCCCACCCCACAGCACTGCAGGGCACCTGCCAGCAGTCCCCCACTCATGTACCACTCATGTCCCCTTGCACCCCCACCCACCAGCAGTGCAGAACACCTGCCAGCAGGCCCGCGCTCAATTCCCACTCATGTCCCCTTGCACCCCCACCCCCCAGCAGTGCAGGGCACCTGCCAACAGGCCCCCGCTCATGTCCCACTCATGTCCCCTTGGACACCCACCCCCAGCAGTGCAGGGCACCTGCCAGCAGGCCCCCACTCATGTCCCACTCATGACCCCTTGCACCCCTACCCCCCAGCAGTGCAGGACACCTGCCAGCAGGCCCCCACTCATGTCCCACTCATGTCCCCTTGCACCCCCACCCCCCAGCACTGAGGGGCACCTGCCAGCAGGCCCCCACTCATGTCCCCTTACACACCCACCCCCCAGGACTGGGGGCACCTGCCAACAGGCCCCCACTCATGTCCCCTTGCACCGCCACCCCCTAGCAGTGCAGGGCACCTGCCAGCAGTCCTCCACTCATGTCCCACGCATGTCCCCTTGCACACCCACCCCCCAGCAGTGCAGGGCACCTGCCAGCAGGCCCCCACTAATTTCCACTGGCACCCCACCCCCCAGCACTGAGGGGCACCTGCCAACAGGCCCCCACTTATGTCCCCTTGCACCCCCACCCCCCAGCACTGAGGGGCACCTGCCAGCAGGCCCCCACTCATGCCCCCTTGCACCCCCACCCCCAGCAGTGCAGGGCACCTGCCAGCAGGCCCCCACTCATGTCCCCTTGCACCCCCACCCCCCAGCACTGAGGGGCACCTGTCAGCAGGCTCCCACTCATGTCCCACTCATGTCTCCTTGCACCCCCACCCCCCAGCAGTGCAGGGCACCTGCCAGCAGGCCCCTACTCATGTCCCACTCATGTCCCCTTGCACCCCCACCCCCCAGCAGTGCAGGGCACATGCAAGCAGGCCCCACTGATGTCCCCTTGTGCCCCCACCCCCCAGCACTGAGGGGCACCTGTCAGCAGGCTCCCACTCATGTCTCCTTGCACCCCCACCCCCAGCAGTGCAGGGCACCTGCCAGCAGGCCCCTACTCATGTCCCCTAGCACCCCCACCCCCCAGCAGTGCAGGGCACCTGCCAGCAGGCCCCCACTCATGTCCCCTTGCACCCCCACCCCCCAGCACTGAGGGGCACTTGTCAGCAGGCTCCCACTCATGTCCCACTCATGTCTCCTTGCACCCCCACCCCCCAGCACTGAGGGGCACCTGTCAGCAGGCTCCCACTCATGTCCCACTCATGTCCCCTTGCACCCCCACACCCAGCAGTGCAGGGCACATGCAAGCAGGCCCCACTGATGTCCCCTTGTACCCCCACCCCCCAGCAGTGCAGGGCACCTGCCAGCAGGCCCCTACTCATGTCCCACTCATGTCCCCTTGCACCCCCACCCCCCAGCAGTGCAGGGCACATGCAAGCAGGCCCCACTGATGTCCCCTTGTGCCCCCACCCCCCAGCACTGAGGGGCACCTGTCAGCAGGCTCCCACTCATGTCTCCTTGCACCCCCACCCCCAGCAGTGCAGGGCACCTGCCAGCAGGCCCCCACTCATGTCCCCTTGCACCCCCACCCCCCAGCACTGAGGGGCACTTGTCAGCAGGCTCCCACTCATGTCCCACTCATGTCTCCTTGCACCCCCACCCCCCAGCACTGAGGGGCACCTGTCAGCAGGCTCCCACTCATGTCCCACTCATGTCCCCTTGCACCCCCACACCCAGCAGTGCAGGGCACATGCAAGCAGGCCCCACTGATGTCCCCTTGTACCCCCACCCCCCAGCACTGAGGGGCACCTGTCAGCAGGCTCCCACTCATGTCCCACTCATGTCTCCTTGCACCCCCACCCCCCAGCAGTGCAGGGCACCTGCCAGCAGGCCCCTACTCATGTCCCCTTGCACCCCCAGCCCCCAGCAGTGCAGGGCACCTGCCAGCTGGCCCCCCACTCATGTCCCACTCTGGTCCCCTTGTACCCCCACCCCCCAGCAGTGCAGGGCACCTGCCAGCAGGCCCCCACTCATGTCCCACTCATGTCCCCTTGCACCCCCAGCCCCCAGCAGTGCAGGGCACCTGCCAGCAGGCCCCCACTCATGTCCCCTTGCACCCCCACCCCCCAGCAGTGCAGGGCACCTGCCAGCAGGCCCCCACTCATGTCCCCCTGCCCCCAGGTCATGACGATCCTCAATCATGGCCCTTATGGCCAGCCTCCCCAGCCCAAAGACCCAACCAAGTATTGCATCCACCCACATAGAAAAGGCAATTACATGATACAACCCCAATGGCAAGTATGTAAATGAACACATGTCCGTCACACACACACAATGGTTGCAAGTGAATGTGAAAACCCATATCATGACATGCATGAAACCAATGAGATAATACCACACACCGAAGTATGAAGAAAAAAATGTATTAAAAGCAACATGAATTGAATTTAAATCAAACAAACAACAATGGGAATAAAAAAAGAAAAGCTGCATGTCCGTAAAATAATGAAAAACAAGAAATCATAATCCAAAGGAAAGGTGTCCAAAATCAGAGCCCAACAAAGCAAATGCAAGGGAAAAACAAAAGTGAAAACCATTGCTCCATGGGGAAATCCAAAAAAAGAGATGAATCCAATAGTGAACTATATACAGATGAACAATCCAGGGTCCATGATCCCAACTGAAGACATGAAACCTATCAAAAATACTACCTAATGAAAAACTATATACAGAAACGTGGTGCATTGTCCAAGCGCAACCAAAATAAAGAAAAAAACAAAGGAAACCTAACACTAACTATTTACAAGGGCAGCGGGCTAGTACGATGGCTCACTTTTGGATGTCCCTGGCCAGGGCATCATCGAACTCCTGCTCAATGTCCCGGAGGCGGTCCTCTTCCATGGCCCCGAGGGTTCGCAGGGACGATGACATGTTCTCCTCCAACTCCCTGCGAATTGCCTCGAGGCACTCGGCCCGCCTCAGGGCCATCCGCATGGAGTTCTCCGCCCTGACCATCGTGAGCCATGCCGCTTCTGCCCGCTGCCGCACCGCATCTATGGCATGGCCTAACCTCTGCCACACGGAAGACACTTCCTGTCCTGGGTCCTCCTGCCCTCTGGCCGATGCCTGCCCATCTGATGACGAAGACCCCGAGCCATCATGGCTCCCACCGTGTTGCTGCTGCTGCTTTGCCTCTGCCCATGCCCTGGCTCTTGCTGCCTGCACATCCTCCTCCGGCTGGGGTGCAGTTGTTGAGGTGGCCACCCCTGCTGGACGTCCGACTCCCGACTGTGGCAGGGATGTGTCCTCCACCAGCCTAGCCACACGGTCAGAGGCAGCTCCACAGGGCATCCAGGTGACACATGGGTGGGAAGATGGCTGTTAGGGAGAATTCTCTGTTTAGGCTGAATTTCCTAAACTAGTGAGTCCCCCAGCAGCTTTGCTGGATTTCTGGAGTTTGTTTTTTCCATCCTGCCAAGAGTGAGACTCTTTTTCTCCCACTCTTGGACATGAATGTGTGTAAATTCCTTGAATGTCAATGTGTTCTATGGGCTATGGGGTCTTTTACTCCATAGGGTCTCATATGTTTTACTATGTGTGTTACAACGCACCCTCCGTGCCGTAGCACTGGGGCATCCTAGTGGACCTCCATCATAGACTCCATACCCGGGGACTGACTACTGTCACCCCGGGCATGTAAAGTCACCATTGGCTTTACTAGACCTAAATTTACTAACAGAACTAGTACAAACCATCCTATTATGGACGTACTAATAGGGGTAATTCGATTACTCCTGGGTCTGTTATTCGAGGGGGCACTGTCCCGTCCCCCCTCGTCGACTTTTGGCTGGTGGCAGTGGAAACTACCTGTTATATTCGACCCAGAATATAACCCTAAGGGATTCTTCCCATTGTTGGAGATTAATACTTTTTCTCTCGTTAATCTCTAACATACCACCGATTTACTTATCTTAAATAAGTTTATCGGATGGTATTTTCTGCCAGAACTCGTTTTTTAAAATGGCGTCTGTGTTCGTCTCTGTGACTCCTAAACCAAAGTTTGAGCCCTTTGTTCCACTTTTGGCAAGCTTCTGTACAGAGACCCTCCAAAGTGGTGCCATTCTGTCTGGGTTACCACAGGGGTGCCGGAGGGGGTTTAGGCACCCTGGAACAAGTTGCCTTGCCAACTCCGGTCGCACTCTGGTGTGATTGGCCCAAGTGGTGAGCCACCCCGCTCACCACTTAGCGTGTTTTGATTGACAGCTAGGCTGAATGAATGGGGGTTCTCTGCATAAAAGCAGGGCTTTTGGGACTGGATCTTCAGAAGTCGCCACAGGACCTAAGAATCTGACGAGGGTAAAGCTGAGCCGACCTGCAACGACGACACCTCCGGTGGAGCCCTGCGGAACCGACTCACCACTTCCCGACGACAGAGGAAATCTCCCTGCCGGAGAGTCTCTTCCCCTGACTGGTGGGAACAACCAGTCCCCTTTGCTTTTTCTTCGCTCCAGGACGCAGTGGTCAAATTGCCCTTGCAGAGCACCTCGGCAACCGGATAGCCACTACCCCTGTACCGCGACCAAAAGGTGGTGCCTTGTGACGGAGCACTCCGCGGCTGGTGTCTTCCCTGGTGGTCCACCAGACTTCACTTTTCTTCGACGACGAGATCATCTCTACTCTTGGCAAAGACCCGACGTGCATCCACCACCAGGAACAACTGCCCCCGCAGGAGCTGTCTCTCCACAAACAAGGTACCGTGTCCGCCTGGCTTCCCTTTCTGCCGGATAGAGTGAGGTGTCTTAATCCTCGCCTTTCCATTGGGTCGTCTCCAAGCTTTCTTTAACGTGTTGTTCTGAACTGGTCCAATCTTTCTAAAACAATTTGCGATAAAGACTCAAAGCGCATTTCCACTGAGACACTTTTTAGGACATATCGCCTTGCCTCTCTCTGAGTGGGCCTGGCCTCTGAACTTTGTGATCTGCAGTAGACCCTGCCTTACTTGCCTTGCATTTGTCCGTAAAGTATTGGTACCGAGTTGATTTCATAACCTACCTTATTTTTCTCTCCCGTCCTAACGAATACTAGAGTGCCATCTAGGTTAAAGCATACACCTCTGTCTGCAAATAAGTGATGCCGGTGAACCTAGACTTGTTGAACTATTGTTAGGGGGATTGATCTTTTTCTTCCTGTAGTAATTGTGATTGAAGTTGTTTGCCGTATTAGTGTCAGACTGTTTTCTATAGATGTGTTGTTATAAATAAATACCTTTATATCTTTACACCGAAGCCTTGTTCCGTGTTTGCTTGTTCTACTGTGTAAATTGCCCTATTGTGTATACTCCACATACTGCCTAACTCTTCTTGAGGGAAGTCTGACTGCTCAGCCACAGCTACCAAGTGAATCTGTGTGGTACAGACTGCTACCAAGTGGGTTTACTGCCAAACACCTGTAGTCCTAAATCTTTTGCAGTGGTCCCAGAGGGACCTGCACAGGTTTCCGCCTAACACTGGTGTACAGCGGTGGGATTTGTATCGAGTATACAGTTTACAGTGCTTTTCGACACTTTGCGATAACTAACCACAAAGCTTAGCACTAAAAAGCAACTTTCAAAAACATGTCTACTATGGAAGCTTACAATCGAGAATCCTTGTCAGGTGAAAATACTGAGAGTTTACAAGCTCTCTGTAGGCAAGAAAATCTTTCTGTAAGAGGCAAGAAGTTAGAACTGATAGCGAGATTGCTGGAAAACAAAAGTCTGGGTACTGGTTCAGAGGGACCAACTTCTCCAGCAGATGTAGATAACAGTGATGGTGTTGATCTAAATCGTAATTCTGACGATAGTGACGAAGAGGCTGAAGAGGAAGGAGAGGCTAACAAAACTGTCTCCCCTGCTCCTCTACTTGCCTTACCAGCTGTACCTACGTGGCCCATACCAGGTCCCACATGTAACCCTGCTTATTTTGAACTTGAAAAAATGAAGCTTGAATTAGAATACAAACGGTTCTTGGCTCAATCTGAAAGAAACCAAGAGCTCGAGTTCAGACAGATAAATGCCTAGGCTGAGCAGAAGCAAGCTGAGTTAAGGCTCAGGGAAATAGAACTTAATCACGAGTTAGAGATGAAAAAGTTGTCAGTGGAAAATGCTTCTCTCTCCTCTGGTTCTTCTAGAAGCTCCAGTCCCAAAAGACCCCGGATGCCGAAGGAATTAGTGGGTATGTATGAACCAAGATTGGATGTATTGGTTTGGTTAAAACTGTTTGAGTACAATCATGGGCTCCAGGACATCACCGGGAATGATTTACTTCCCTGGTTGTTCTCTAGGCTCCCCCCTGTTGCGACTGATGTGGTAATGGAGTTGGGGGAGGTGGATAAGACGGATTACAAAAGTGTGAAACTAGCTTTGATAGCTAGATTCGGGAAGACCCCTTCCCAGTATCTTAAGAGGTTTAGGACCCTCAAAAAGCATGATGGTACCCCTTGGGCTACCTGGGTGAGTGAAGGGTTGAAAAACTTAGAGGGATGGATTAAGGGTTACAAAGTGAACACTTATGAGGGTATGAAGAATCTTTTTATGTTGGAGTCGATTTATGATGCCTGTTCTCCTGAGCTCAGACAGCACTTGGCTGATTCAAAGGAATTGGATTCCCGGAGGCTAGCTAAGGCTGCTGACTTATGGGTTGCCAACAGGGCTACTCAAAAGGATTCTGGGGCAACTCAGAAAAAGGATGAGGGAAAACAGCCTAAAAAAGACTCAAAAGAGAATTCGAATAACTCAAATTCCAAAGAGGGCCCCAAACAAAACCAGAAGGGTAAGCCACAAGGAAAACCGCAGCAGAATAGTGTGTCTTCTGGTGCCAAACCAGAAGGAGGCCAGAACAAGCCACCATTCCAAAAAGCATTCTGTAAATGCTTTGTTTGTGGCTCGACTGACCACGTGAAAGGAGATCCCAGATGTAAGGGTAAACCTTCAGGGGTCCAGCTTGTCTCCTTAGCCTTCGCTCCAGAGGAGGAAGTCCAAATGGCAAGTGGAAACTTTCTACTGCTAGCTGACGAACCATTGGAGTCTCAGCCTTTGTTTCTTTAGTATCTCTGGGGTTGTGGGAACAACAGAATTTAGACGTCTATAATTCTATCCCCGATAGTACTAACGAGTATTATAAGGACAGTGTCCGGTGAATGGTCAGGAGACTCCTGCCATTAGGCACACTGGGGCCAGCATAACTGTGGTGGATAAATCGTTTTTTCAGGCTGAGAATGTTGCTAAGGCACCCAAACGCCTCACCAAGTTAGCTGGAGGGCCTGTGCAGATGCTTCCCCAATTACCAGTTCTCATCCAGTGTAACGACATGACTGTGAAGATACCTGTCAGCAAACAGAGTGAGGTACCAGGACGCGTACTGTTGGGTAACAATTTGAAAACTCTTGGAGTTGTATCGCATACTCCCAGACCTCCTAGTAAACGGTTAAAGGAGCTAACCAGACCTGCAAGGGAGAGAACCATGCGCGGTACTCTCCAGGAGATGATGAAGAAAGAAATCACTCCTGCTCCACTGGAATTGTCGGCCGCTGTCTCGAAGAAACCAGAAGCGAAAGGGAAACCTAAGACTTCTACCACGAAACCAGCAGCCATCATTTCAGTGCAGCCAACAAGGACGTCCCCGCGGTTGTACAAAAATAAACCCATAGCTCCACCTCCAGCTGAGGCTGAAAGGGAGGTACAACCCTGTGTGGTAGAATTAGACTCTGACGAAGAGCTAATGGAAGGCCAGGAGCGCATTGGAGATCTGGATCCTGTTGACCATCCTGAGCTGCAGTCTTTACTGGCAGAAGGTGGACCCAGCAGGGCAGACTTCAGTAAGGGACAGAGAGAATGTTCAACTCTGGAAGGTCTTCGCAACCAGGCCGAAGCTCAGGCTGAAGGGCAAAAGCCTGGGAAATACAGGTTGCACTGGGAAGATGGCCTCTTCTACAGTGAACCGACCGAGTCTGCACCTGGAGACTACAAGCGGCTTGTAGTACCCCAAGAGAACAGACTACCGTTCTTGCAGTTAGCCCACAAGATTCCTTTGGCTGGTCACTTGAGTTTCAAAAAGACTAAGGAAAGGCTATCTCTCTACTTCTATTGGCCAAAGATGGGGGCCGAAGTAGAAAAACACTGCAGGAGCTGCCACACCTGCCAGACCTCTGGTAAGGTTGGCTCCAAGAATGTTGCACCTTTAGTGCCTCTCCCAGTTGTGGGAGTCCCGTTTGAGAGAGTAGGGATTGACATTGTTGGTCCCCTTGATCCTCCAACCTCCTCATGCAACAGATTTATACTTGTTGTAGTAGACCATGCTACTAGGTATCCTGAGGAAATTCCTATGAGGACTGTTACAGCTCTGGCTGTGGCTAAGGCCCTCCTTGGTATTTTTACCAGGGTCAGGTTTCCTAAGGAAGTAATCTCTGACAGGGGGTTAAACTTTATGTCCCACTACATGAAGGCCATGTGGAAAACCTGTGGAGTTACTTACAAGTTCTCAACAGCTTACCACCCACAAACCAATGGGTTGGTAGAACGATTCAACCGAACCATGAAGAGGATGATAGGTGCTTTAGAGGAACCCCTTAAGCGTAAGTGGGACCTTCTACTGCCATGCCTTCTCTTTGCTTATAGAGAAGTCCCTCAGGAGGGAGTAGGTTATTCTCCCTTCGAACTTCTCTATGGTCATCCCGTCAGAGGTCCATTGGCCCTGATTAAGGAGGGGTTGGAGAGTGTTCCTTCCCCCAAGCCAGTGAGAGTGACTGACTACGTGATAGCTCTCCGGAGGAGAATGTCACACATGATGACAGAAGCAAGCGATAACTTTAAAGCTGGACAAGCATTGGTCAAGCACTGGCACGATCAAAAGGCTAACATGGTTGAGTTCGCTCAAGACCAGCTCGTTCTCGTTATGATCCCAACAAGGCAGAGGGCCTTGCAAGACAAATGGATGGGACCCTTCAGAGTCGTGGGTAAACTCGGAGAGGTTAACTATCTGGTGGACTTGGGCAATCCCAAGGAGGCTCCGACAGTCTTCCACACCAACCGACTCAAAGCGTATGTCTCCCGACCTGATGTAGGAGCGTTGCTTCTAGCATTATCCGAGGAAGAAGAAGAGAGTGAAGCTCTTCCGGATCTCCTCAGAGGCTTCCCTTTGGACGAAAAAATTGAAGGAGTAAATCTCTCTTCCAATCTGACACCCGAGCAACAAGAAGAGTGCAAATCCATGTTGAATCAGTTTGCCTCTCTGTTCTCGCTTTCACCAGGCTTGACCCCTTGGGGCCAGCACGACATACTCACTGGTGACTGTCTGCCAGTCAAAAGCAGAGGATACCGAATGTCAGAAAACGTACGAACCCACACCAAAGGTGAGGTCAGCAAGATGCTTGATCTCGGGGTAATAGAGCCCTCTAATAGTCCATGGCCTAGCCCAGTTGTGTTAGTACCAAAGGCCGTATCTAAAGAGCTTAGATTCTGCATGCATTATAGAGCTCTTAATGCAGTCACCAAGACTGATGCCCACCCTTTGCCAAGAACAGATGAGTTGGTGGATAAACTTGGTACCGCCAAGTTCCTCAGCACATTTGACTTGACGTCAGGCTATTGGCAAATAGCCCTGACAGACCATGCCAAGGAGAAAACTGCATTTTCAACCCCCGTTGGCTTATACCAGTTTAAGGTAATGCCTTTCAGATTGAACAATGCACCTGCTACGTTTCAACGGATGATAAATCAGGTTCTGAATGGGATGGAGGACTTCTGCATGGCATACTTGGATGACATAGCAGTGTTCAGCAATTCCTGGGAACAACATGTAACCCACCTGAGAGATGTTTTGCAGGCTCTTGGACGAGCCCATCTGACCATAAAGGCGAGTAAATGCCAAATTGGACAGAGTAAGGTAGCCTATCTTGGACATGAGGTAGGAGGTGGAGAAATAAGGCCTTTGCTCAGTAAGATTGACGCTGTGCAAAATTGGAAAACACTTACTACTCAAACCAAAGTGAGAGCCTTCCTAGGCCTCACTGGGTATTACAGGAATTTCATCGAGAACTATGGGACCATAGCCTCTCCACTGAATGTCATCTCCTCGCCCAAATTTCCTAAAAAGGTTAGATGGAACGAGGAGTGCAATCAGGCTTTTGAAAACCTGAAAAAGGCTCTTTGCCAAGCCCCAGTACTCAGAGCTCCTGATTACCGCCAACACTTCATTGTGCAGACAGATGCTTCAAATGTAGGAATAGGTGCCGAACTCAGTCAACTGGATGGGAAAGGTAGGGAGCACCCCGTTTGCTTCATCAGCCGCAAGCTGAAGGATCCTGAAACAAGGTGGGCAACAATCGAAAGAGAGTGCTTTGCTATCGTGTGGGCTCTGAAGAAGTTTAGGCCGTACTTGTATGGCTCTACTTTTGTCATTCAGACTGACCACCAACCCTTGAGATGGTTAATGCAAATGAAAGGGGAAAACCCGAAACTATTGAGATGGTCGATCTGCCTGCAAGGGTTTGATTTCACCATTGAGCACAGGTCAGGGTGTCACCACCAAAATGCTGATGGTCTCTCTAGGATGTATGTCATCGACTAGAGGTATGAGATTCATCCAGGAGTGGATTAAATCCTCCTGTCCCTTAGTCTGGGGGGGGGCGAGTGTTAGGGAGAATTCTCTGTTTAGGCTGAATTTCCTAACCTAGTGAGTCCCCCAACAGCTTTGCTGGATTTCTGGAGTTTGTTTTTTCCATCCTGCCAAGAGTGAGACTCTTTTTCTCCCACTCTTTGACATGAATGTGTGTAAATTCCTTTGAATGTCAATGTGTTCTATGGGCTATGGCAGGGGTCGGCAACCCGCGGCTCCGGAGCCGCATGCGGCTCTTTTGCACCTTTGCCGCAGCTCCACGCATACTTGCCAACCCTACCGATTTAGGCGGTAGGATACCGCATTTTAAGCAGGTCCTACCGCCTACCGACATTCGTGGTTGCACTACGCTTTTTCAGCCTCTGCCTGAGGCCCCAGAGCACTGGGGGCGTGACGGCCCATTTCCGATTTTGATTGATGACAGAGAGGCGCTGGCGTGCGCCAGGCGCACGCCAGCGCCTCTGTCATTAATCAAAATCGGAGATGGGCGGCCGTCACGTGACTCCGGCTCTGCCCTGCTCTGCGCACCAGTGTCTGCAGTGGCAGTGCCTGCAGCCATCCTTCGGGCACTGCTGGTCTCACGGTGCCTAACTTTCACGGGTAAGTTCTTGTCACACGTCCTGTGCTGCAGATGAGGTTCGTAAGAGCCCCCAAAAGTTGGCACAGTGTGAGTTCCGTGTGTACTGGGGCTGCCTGCTTGTGTTTTGAAACAAACATTTTTATTACGTGGGCCGGCTGCCCCCGTTCCCCTGGAACTACTGGGGCAGGAGTGGAATGTTCCCGTGGAGATAATAATGTAAGTACTTGCATCGATGAATCTGCAAGTGCGGCTGAAAATGAAAATAACAAAACATCCGGATCGAGCAAAGTCACTCTCAAAAGGAAACTAAGGTGTGACTGTTTACTTTACACCCCCACTGGGCACGGCAGACATTCTGTCTCCTCTGCAGCTGCTGGGTTCAGGCTTGGTATAGTGTTGGCATGCATCTTACAAAGCTAGCAAGTGCTGCTCACTTCCAAGTGGGAAAGTGGGGACAGTGCTCGTTGTTCACCTTTTGCTATTTCTTACTTGTTTCTCTAATTTGTTTAATTTTTCTTGCTTTGACTTTTTGTATTTTACTCTATCGCCATTCTTTTTTTCCTGAATTTCTTTCTTTCTGAATTTTTTCTCTTCAGCCATCTCACCTGTCAATCCTCCCTTTTTCTTTGACCCTTTCATCTGCACCCCATGATTGTGCTGCTGTTTCTGTCTCCCTAATGTGGGGGAACTGGCAAATTTTGCTATGGGGCCCTCTGATTTCTAATTACGTCCCTGTTTTGGACCCCTGTAGGCCAGCCATGGATAAAGGCAAGAAAAGAAAAAATTCTGAAGAAAACAGAGTGTTTAATGATACATGGACAGAATCATTTGCATTCTCTACTGACAAGACTGGTTTACCAGTATGCTTAATATGTGGTGAGAAATTTGCAAACAACAAAAATTTGAATATTGCAAGACATTTCCAGAATAAACACACAGCCTTTGCTGAAAAATATCCAGATGGAGATGAGAGACGAAAAGCCGTTGCAGAACTTATGAGGAAGGTTGATAGGAGCAAAAATAATTTCAAGAAGTAGGTGAAGTCTGCAAATTCCACAACATATGCTAGTTTTGTAGCCGCTCAGGAAATAGTCAAGCACGGGAAGCCGTTCACAGATAGAGAGTATATAAAAGAAGCATTCATTAAGGTTTCGGAACATCTATACATGGACTTCAAAAACAAGAATGAAATTGTGCAGAAAATCAAAGACATGCCTCTCTCTGCGAAGACTGTTAAAGACAGAACCCTAAAAATGGCAGAAAACATTAGCAAACAGCAAATTCAAGACATTAGTTCAGCTGTGGCGTACTCCATCGCCTGTGATGAGTCCAAAGATAAAGGTGATATTGAACAAATAGCGCTGTTCTGCCGATATGTCAACTCTTTTGGGCCACAGGAAGAACTGATTGAGCTGATACCACTAAAAGGCCAAACAAGTGGTGAGGATATCTGTAAGGCTGTCCTGGACTTTTTAAGTGCTAAAAAAATAAACACCAACCACCTGGTCTCAGTGGCTACTGATGGGGCACCGAGCATGAGAGGAGCACAGAAGGGCTTTGTGGCTCTACTGCAGAAGGCACTGGGTAGAACGCTGCTGTCATTTCATTGCATCCTGCACCAAGAGGCATTGTGTGCTCAAACATTTCCCCCCGAATGCACAAAAGTGATGGATGTGGTCATTCAGATTGTTAATAAGATAATGGCAAAGGGTTTAAACCACCGCCAGTTTCGTTTGCTATTGGATGAGGTGGAAAGCACATATTCTGACCTCCTGCTCCACAACAAGGTCCGGTGGCTGTCCAGAGGCGAGGTGCTAAAACGCTTTGTCACATGTTTGGAAGAAGTAAAAACCTTCCTGGCCAGCAAAGAGCTCACCTTTGCTGAGCTGGAACAGCCAGAGTGGCTGGAAAAATGACATTTTATGGTAGATATGACAGCCCATCTAAACACGCTAAATACAACCCTTCAGGGGAAAGGAGGCACAGCCCTGCACATGCTGGAGGAGGTTTTGGCATTCGAGCGCAAGTTGACAGTGTTTGTCAAAGATTTCCAGAGAGGTACACTGTCTCACTTTCCTTCTTTGAGAGAGTTCAAACAAAGTCATGATACGATAAATTTGGAATATTTCAAGTCTGCAATCACCGCAATTCAAAGCTCGTTTGGGAAACGATTCTGTGAGTTCAGAGAGGAAAAAAACACATTATCCTTCCCTGTCACTCCCCTGGCGATCGATCCATCCCTATTGAATATGACTGCATTTGCAGGTGTAAGTCAACCTGATCTTGAGATGGAACTGGCCGATATAGCCGACAAAGATATATGGGTGTCCAAGTTCAAATGCTTAACCGCTACTCTTGAGGATGTTGCCCGTCAGAAGGCCATTCTAGCTCAGAATCATAAATGGAGTGATATTGAAAACCTTCCCAAACAGGACAAACTTGTATTCGAAACATGGAATGCCATCCCCGACACTTATATAAACATGAAAAAGTATGCATTTGGAGTCCTGTCGATCTTCGGTTCCACATATGTATGTGAGCAGGTCTTCTCCAACATGAACTATATTAAAAACAAACATCGATCACGCCTCACAGATGACAGCTTGCAAGCCTGTGTGAACATGAAGGTGACGTCTTACAGCCCTGATGTGCAGACACTGAGCACTGAGGTTCAGGAGCAAAAGTCCCATTAACCAGGTAAATTAAATATTTTAATTAGCTATTAATTTGCAAAAATATATTTTACATTGTTAAGTGAAAGTCCTTTTTTTGTTCAGATTGACAGCTGACTGCACGATCCTGTGTATATAGTTTAAGCAGGTAAGAAACAATATATGCAGTGTTATATTTGTTTTAAATGTCGCAATGGTTTTGCGGCTCCCAGTTTTTTTTTTCTTCGGAAACGGGTCCAAGTGGCTCTTTTTGTCTTAAAGGTTGCAGACCCCTGGGCTATGGGGTCTTTTACTCCATAGGGTTTCATATGTTTTACTATGTGTGTTACAACGCACCCTCCGTGTCGTAGCACTGGGGTGTCCTAACGGACCTCCATCATAGACTCCATACCCGGGGACTGACTACTGTCTCCCCGGGCATGTAAAGTCACCATTGGCTTTACTAGACCTAAATTTACTAACAGAACTAGTACAAACCATCCTATTGTGGACGTACTAGTAGGGGTAATTCGATTACTCCTGGGTCTGTTATTCGAGGGGGCACTGTCCCGTCCCCCCTCGTCGAGTTGTGGCTGGTGACAGTGGAAACTACTTGTTATATTCGACCCCGAATATAACCCTATGGGATTCTTCCCATTGTTGGAGATTATTACTTTTTCTCTCGTTAATCTCTAACATACCACCGATTTACTTATCTTAAATAAGTCTATCGGATGGTATTTTCTGCCAGAACTCGGTTTTTAAAATGGCGTCTGTGTTCGTCTCTGTGACTCCTAAACCAAAGGTTGAGCCCTTTGTTCCACTTTTGGCGGGCTTCTGTACAGAGACCCTCCAAAGTGGTGCCATTCTGTCTGGGTTACCACAGGGGTGTGGGGCGGGGTTTAGGCACCCTGGACCGAGTTGCCTTGCCAACTCCGGTCGCACTCTGGTGTGATTGGCCCAAGTGTTGAGCCACCCCGCTCACCACTTAGCGTGTTTTGATTGACAGCAAGGCTGAATGAATGGGGGTTCTCTGCATAAAAGCAGGGCTTTTGGGACTGGATCTTCAGAAGTCGCCACAGGACCTAAGAATCCGACGAGGGTAAACCTGAGCTGACCGGCAACGATGACACCTCCGGTGGAGCCCTGCGGAACCGACTCACCACTTCCCGACGACAGAGGAGATCTCCCTGCCGGAGAGTCTCTTCCCCTGACTGGTGGGAACAACCAGTCCCCTTTGCTTTTTCTTCGCTCCAGGACGAAGTGGTCGAATTGCCTGTGCAGAGCACATCGGCAACCGGATAGCCACTACCCCTGTACTGGGACCCAAAGGTTTTGCCTTGTGACGGAGCATTCCGCGGCTGGTCTCTTCCCTGGTGGTGCACCGGACTTCACTTTTCTTCGACGACGAGATCATCTCTACTCTTAGCAAAGACCCGACATGCATCCACCACCAGGAAAAACTGCCCCCGCCAGAGCTGTCTCTCCACAAACAAGGTACCGTGTCCACCTGGCTTCCCTTTCTGCCGGATAGAGTGAGGTGTCTTAATCCTCGCCTTTCCATTGGGTCGCCTCCAAGCTTTCTTTAACGTGTTGTTCTGAAGTGGTCCAATCTTTCCATAACAATTTGCGATAAAGACTCGAAGCGCATTTCCACTGAGACACTTTTTGGGACATATCACCTTGCCTCTCTCCCAGTGGGCCCTGGCCTCTGAACTTTGTGATCTGCAGTAGACCCTGCCTTACTTGCCCTGCATTTGTCCGTAAAGTATTGGTACCGAGTTGATTTCATAACCTGCCTTATTTTTCTCTCCCGTCCTAACGAATACTAGAGTGCCATCGAGGTTAAAGCATACACCTCTGTCTGCAAATAAGTGATGCCGGTGAACCTAGACTTGTCGAACTATTGTTAGGGGGATTGATGTTTTTCTTCGTAAAGTAATTATGATTGAAGTTGTTTGCCGTATTAGTGCCAGAGTGTTTTCTATAGATGTGTTGTTATAAATAAATACCTTTATATCTTTACACCGAAGCCTTGTTCCGTGTTTGCTTGTTCTACTGTGTAAATTGCCCTATTGTGTATACTCCACATACTGCCTAACTCTTCTTGAGGGAAGTCTGACTGCTCAGCCACAGCTACCAAGTGAATCTGTGTGGTACAGACTGCTACCAAGTGGGTTTACTGCCAAACACCTGCAGTCCTAAATCTTTTGCAGTGGTCCCAGAACGAACTGCACAGGTTTCCGCCTAACAATGGCACGGAGTACGACTGGCGCATAGGGAGTTCAGTTGAGGAGGGGGTCGGAACAAGGCCAAGCAAATGGAGGAATCCGGCCCTGGTGACCTGTCCCAGTAGGTCGACGTGGTCAACGAGCCATTCGAGAGAACATGCAGTCTCCCCATGAAAAGACTGCATTTCGCCTTGCATGGCCCATTGACGCAACGCCACACCACCCAGGACAGGCTCAACCCGGTCCCGGATAGCCACGTCCGCAGGCAGAGGAAGGCCAGTTGTCGTAAGCTCATCCCCTGCCTGAAACGGGTCATCCCTGCTGGTGCAAGATGATGCAGTCATAGGCTCGGGGACAGGATTACACACAGGCACCTCCGCGGCGGCCTGTGCTGCCTCCTGTCCCTGCCCCTGCACTGCACCACTAGCACCAGTGGAATCCCCACCTCCAGACCCCGTCTCTGTCCCTTGCACGGCCTCCTCCTCCACCAAACCCCCCACTAACCTGGATGACTCCGTGCCATCTTCCTCCGTCGGGCCCTGTGGGGTCTCAGCTGCCCCTTCAGCTGCCGAGGAGTCCAACTCCGACCTCCGCCTCTTGGACCTCCCCTCGGCAGCTGCGACCTGGGACGCGGCACCAGACTCCTCACTCCCCGACGAGTTGACAACCTGGGAGGGGAGCCAGGCCTTGCGTCTCTGGCTGGCGGTGCGATCCCTGCCGCTGTGCTCCACAGCACCCTCTCCGCCCTCTTCATCAGTCGACGCTGCAGACAGGGAGAGATAGGACACAAGCATCAGGGCACTGTACAATGGACTCATACACACATGACAGTTACACGCGAGTGTCATTGTCAAACTTCAGACATGGCATCACAATCCCCAGCACACATGTCATTTCAAATCACACACATGAGCTATTCCACAGCCATATCGCAGCAGCCAGCACCATCCATACACATACAACAGCATGAGCAGGCAAAGGTGAGCCAGACATCACATGAGACACAGGGAGTGCACTAGACATGCAAACACGCCACCACACTTACATGCATGTGTACACCTCTTCCAAGTGTCGCAGTGATGAGATCGGCATCCATGTCACATCTGGCAATGAGTCTTCTACATATAAGTCTCACATGCATCCATGTTGCATGACAGTTGCACACTTGTCAGATACACATACATGCACATGTACACAGTGCAGATACATGCAGCTGGAACCAACATCCATGTGTGACACCACAACCTTGAAAACTGACATACACAGTCATTCAAACATGTGTGCTCACACATCTGCATTTGGCCTGCATGCTTACCTACAAATACACCATCCATGTGTCTCACACATGAAAGGACTCGCATGTGTCAGCCTCATGGCCCTGTACAAACACATCCATACATGGCCCTACAAAACCACATGTGCAACCTGCACACTACTGGCACACCACCACACGCACAGCTTACAATCAGTATGCATGTACACTTACCGCTCGACTCCAGACGGGTCTGCCTCTCAAGGACCTGGACGTGGAGCACTGGGCATACGCATTCCAGGACCCTCATTTGGTCTTCTGACAGGTGGCCCTGGCGCCCCTTAGCATCCGCTGCCTTCAAGAGGCGCCGGGCCTTGTTGAGGGTCCTGGACCTGAATTCCTCCCAGCGCTTCTTGACATGATGGAATTCACGGACTGCCACCCCCTCCGTGTTGATGGCAGTCATGATGTCCGTCCAGATCCTGGTCTGTGCTTCCTTGTCGGCGTGCGACCTTCCGAAGAGGGCATCATACTGCCCCAGGACTTGCTCCACCAGGACACCAACTTCGGTGGCAGTGAAGCTGGTGGCCCTCTGCCTCTCTGGCTGGGGGTTGCCAGTGCCGCCAGATGGTGTAGTGCTGGACATGGCAACCCCAGAGGCAGGAGTGGGTGGGCAACTGGGTCCTGGGGCTGGGCTGTGGAGCGATGGAATCCCAGTCGGTAGTCTTCGGTTCCAGCAGGGGTGGTCACAGCAACAGCAACCCTGGCTGACGTGCAGGCAGCAAATGGCAGGGCACGTGGGCAGAAGGCAATCAGGCAGCAGCATAGGGCAGGTGGGAGCGTGCTCGGGGTTCTGGGGGGCAGTAATTCGGCCTTCTGGGCAGGAGCGTGGTCTTCCGTGTGTGAACGCGTGGCCAGCTTGATACGGCGTGATTTGGCACATGAAAATCTTGCATGTCAGCGTGTGATTCGAGGAAAGGCCCTTAGCGCGTAAGTGTGTCAGCGCACGTAGGCGATTTTATTGGACCAAAGGGCCTTAGCGTGTAAGCGGGTCTGTGACGTGACGCGTGGGGGTGTTTCCCTCATAGCACGTGATGACAGAGCACACGTGGAAAATCTGCACGTCCGAGTGTCAGCGTGTGTAATTGGAGGAAAGGGCGCGTACACGCGTAAGTGACGTGTACTTGTGGGCCGGTTTAAAAGGTACGTGTAGGACGCCATTTCCTTGTACGTGCTTTTTGTGGAGAGCGAGTGGGTGGATTCTGTACTTCCTGTCGGTTCATACGCGATTACTTCACAGCGTTTCAAGTTCATACTCCCTGTTACCTCTGACAGCTTTCATTTTTCTGTTTTTTTTGGGCCTGTTTGCTCAAACAGTGTTCACTTGTCCTTTTGTCCTGTCTCCTCAGACAGCGTACAATTCTTCTTTTGGCGGGGGTGTTGCCAATGTGCACACGCGTGTATTTTTCACGTACTTTTTCCAGGCAGACAGTTCCGCACATACTTAGCAACTGTGCTTGCCCCGTGTGTCGCGTACCCCTTCAGAGGTCATTGTAGGCTGCGTGTATCACGCATACACTTATTTTTTGTGTTTCTGGGAGCCACAGCGTAGTGCGGGTTCATTTTTCCACACACATGGTCTACGAGGGGTTGCATGCACGTTATTTTTGTTTTTGGGCTGCCTGTGCATTGCGTTACCCGTCATCTTCTCCCAGGGGTCACAGACAGCCTTGTTAGTGCACTAGGGTACAAAATCCATCTAGTACCCTACCCCTATGACCCCCAATTGCCCAGGACAATAGTTTACTGCTCCTCCCATATGCACAACAACATCAGTGCCATGGTTGGGAGGCGACCAAGTGGTAAGGGAGGCAAAGGTGGCCGACCTTCAAAAGGTGGACGTGGTGGGGGTGTTAGGGGATGTGGCCAGGATTTGCAGGGTGCCCCTAAACCCCCATGTGTGGAGGACTAATCAGGGACACCCATGCTCCCCCCATGGTTGAGGGAAACATGGCTGAGACCAGCCCAGCTCAGCCCCTGTTGGACCAGCCCATTGTGGCACCTGACCTGGCACAGGATGACTCCCTGGCTGACTTCCAGGTCAGCAAGTCTAGGCAAGTCTAAGCCACGTGTGGCGGTGCAAGTTGTCACCAAGGCACATGGATCTGGGGCAGCTATGTCATCTGCTGCCCCAAGTATGCAGGGTGGTGAGGCTGCAGGGGCAGCTGCAGCTCCATCCGCCCCAGCTCTGACTCTCCCAGCCAGGAAAGTGTCGGTCCTGGTCTATCATACTGATGTTCCCCCTGCCAACATCACACTTCAGACAATGCCTGCACCAAGTCCTATGGTCAATGTGCATTCGCACACTCCAACAACCCAGTCCACCAGTGATTCTGCCCCTACTGACCAGAGCGGCGTTAGCCACTCTGGCTCCGCTCCACCTTCTAAAAAGAGGAAGAAGGGTGCTCTGGCACGACAGGCTGAGACCCCAGGCGCGGCTACACACTCCGGCACGTCAAGGAAGCCTTGCTTTAATGACGCAGAGCTTAATGCACTTGTGAGCTATGTGTTGCAACATAGCCAGGAAATGGTGGTGACTGCAGGGTCGAAGACCACACCTGGTCAACGTAAGGCACACTAGCAGACTATCGCCAACCACATAAGTGCCCTTGGATTTGTGAGGTGCTCAGCTGATGATTGCTACAAGCGGTGGAACGACCTGAAACGCAGAGCAAAGGACAAGCTGACATATGGATGTACTTGTGGAATGTACCATGGCTATGGTACATGCCATCTGTGTGATGGCATGTGTCATTTATGTGTATAGGACATGCCACTCACAGGCCAATGTGTGATGGCAGTGCTACCCAGCATGCAGCAAATGTGTTGCTCTTCCATCTTGGTGTCATCAGTGTCAGACTTTTGCCTCCTCTTCCAACTCTGTGACAGTGCATGCATGGGAGGGTTATAGTCATGTGGGACATGTGTAAATCATGTACTGGTTCTGTAGCTTGTCAGGCCTATTTGTGTGCTATGGTGCTAATGCCTGTTTCCATTTTTTGTCTTTCATGTTTTTGCAGGGGATGACGCACTTGATGCTGGTGAGGTTGAGGAGATGGTGCAGACCCAGGAGGAACCTGAGGCACAACCGGCCACCAGTGGGGGACATGGTGTGGTGGTGGGTGAGAACCCACTCTTGCTGCAGACGATTCTGTCAAGGGGTGTCTCTGGGTGCACCTGCCCAGACCTCTATTCAGGTGTTGATTCGGATGATGAGACCTATGTGGAGTCGCAGGTAAGTGTTTCTGGAAGAGGTTCTGTTCTGTCCAACCCACCTTCACCAGGGGTAGAACCCTCTATGGGGATGTCAGTGTTGGTTAGTCAGCCTTTGGCGGTTACGGGTGCAGGTTCACACTCCACAACATCTGATCCTGTTTCTGGGCCAGCAGATCAGAGGGGGAATGGAGTCCTGCAGCCTCAGGCAGTGCCGGCACAGCAAGGCGCAGATCGCCTTTCCCCAAACAGGTGGGGTGCCCGCCGACGCGGTGGCCGTACGCCACCAGGCAATACCGCATGGGAACAATCCATTTACGGTATGTCAACCCAAAAGGCAGCATCAGTTGAGATGATGGCACAAACAATGGAGAGGGTGGCCACTTCCATTGTCCCTCCTGAAAGGCAGATGGAGCTACTACAGCAGGCAACAGACTCCATTTGCCAATCACACAGGGAGGACATGTTGGCGTCCAACAGGGACAGACGGCTGGCACTGGAGACTCTATGCCAATCGATATCAATAGAGTCCCAGGGCCACAGGGAAGCCCTGAGGGTAGAACTCCATCACCTCAGGGAGACTCTTGTTGACCTTGAGACTTCCACTAACTTGAGGACAGAACAGCAGCAGGAGTGGCTCACATGTTCGCTCTCAGCTGAGATGCAGGCAACTCGGGAGGAGATCCGGGCATCACGTCAGGTGCTGCATGGGGATCTCCGCACTATAATCCTCCAGAACGAGACCTTCCACACCCGCATGCTTGCTGCCATGGAGGACCATACCAGGGCTTTGTGTGGGCTGCCTCCCATAGCACCACCACCTCCTATGGCAGCAGCAGAGGGTAATGAGAGTGACAGCAGCAGTTCTCCCACATTGGCATAGCCGTGCAGGCCTTGAGCCCATGGAGGTGTTTTTTTTCCCAACATCCACACAGGCGGCTGCTGGTGCGCACCCTGTCCTCGGACCTCCTGGGTGCCCCCCCCCTGTCCCCCACATGTCCATTTCTGATTTTTGATTTTTGCTTTTTTGATTTTTGATTTTTGATTTCTGATTATTTTTTAACAGTGTGTTGCCTTGTGTGGCTCCCGTGGGCATCCACTGTATTCCGGCTGGGCACATGCAGGCTTGTCCTGAGTTTGGGTTCAATGCTTGGGTTCGTGAGACACACACCCCTCCTGCTTCCCGTTTCCATGGGCTTGCAAAGGGTGTGACCAAGTGACAGTGATTTACACAGTGATGTTGGGCTCCCATGAACTGTGTGGGCAGTCTGTAGTCAATACTGTGTAGACATTCCTTGTGTATATTGTTGTTGTATTGTACACTGCAAGTTGGAATTATGTAAGCGTCTGCTTCTATGTCTCCCTCTGAATTTGCAGGTTCATTCCTCATGTCTTCACAAGACCGTCTACTTTGGAGATGGAGTTCATGTTGTATGCAGTACACAGACAAGTTTTGAAGCCTGCAAGACTACAGTTGGAAGGGGGCGATGTGGTGGCATATTCAGGTTGTAAGACTACGACTACTTTAAATTAATACTGTCATGTTTGAGTTATGTTTGAGCTTGTGTAGCTGCATTGTATTGTTGGTAAGTATTTGGTCATGTGTGTTGTTAGTTCAACATTACTGGGAGCATATTGTGTGTGGCCAGTTTCCATTAGGGACACTGTACTTTGTGACACTTGTGTCAGGTTTTCGGGATTGCTTTGTTTGCTCTCACATAGCATGACATGCCATGGTGTGTTGGGTGGTGGTGCCGAGGAGGGGTTGGGTGACATGGCACTGTTCTCATGTTGTATTTTGCAAGGGGGTAATGCATTTAGCAGCATATGTGTCTTTTGATGACACAGCATTGGTGGTGTTTCTGTAGGTAGGGATGCACACATTGTGACACTTCCAGGTGACCAATCTCAGGCTGGTATGGTTGTGACAGTTCACTGTCCCTTGTGTCATCATCGGTTGTCAGCTGGTATATGGCAGGGCTGTGTGCACTCCACAGGGGTGTGATTCTAAGTGAAGTAATTAGCCACCAGCTGCGTTCGGGCTGCCTCACCCTGTGCCCTTTCCCCTCCCATGCGCAGCAGGCGTGCATGTGGTTGGGGATGTGGGGGCACCACCATGTCCACCGGCAGGCCCTGGCGTGTTGCAACGTTGTGCAGGAAACATGCTGCCACTATGATCCTGCACACTACTGGGGGATTGTATAACAGCTGCCTGCCAGAACGGTCAAGGGAGCGAAAGCGTGACTTGAGCACTCCGAATGTGCGTTCCACTATGCCCCGGGTTGAAATATGGGCTGTGTTGTATCTTACCTCGGGTGGCGTGGTGGGGTTCCGAACTGGCATCATCATGTGGGTGCTCAGAGGGCAGGCACTGTCCCCTCGGGAGGTGGTGATGGGTATCATTAGTAGGGTTGTGACATTACTCAGTATCTGGCATGCATGCATGTGCTGTGGCACTTATACTCACCGAGCAGCCATGTATCGCCATGCCGCCCAGCTTCTAGGTCCCGGTTTAGAGTTGACATTCTGTAAATGGAACTGTCGTGGGTGGACCCTGGATAGTTGGCATATACTGAGGTGATGATTCCCTTTGCATCACATACTACCTGGACATTGATGGAATGCCAGTGCTTGCGGTTTCTATAGATGTGCTCTGATGCCCTGGGGGGACGTAGAGCCACATGGGTGCAATCAATGGCACCTAGGACCTTGGGGAATTGTGCCACCCCGTAGAAATCCTGGACGGCAGCCTACCTTTCTGCAGGTGTTCTGGGCAGGTATATGTGCCTGCGGACTGATGGGCATGCAGTCATGATGGCCAAGACCTGGTGTAGGCAGCGTGACTGCGTGGCCTGTGACACCCCCCCCCACTATGGCACTTGTCCGCTGAAATGATCCGATGGCCAAAAAGTGCAGTACATTGAGGACCTTCTCCAGGGGGCTGAGTGCTTGGGAGCAGAGGGTGGGTGATGTGAGGTCATCCTCCCACTCACTGACTTGTACCTCCCATACACCTGGTCATCAGGCATGCCAAAAAGGCTGATTCTGGGTGTGAAAATTCTGGGCCTGACTATCCTCCTCCTCCTCCTGTGGTATCCCATGACCACTGCTGCTAGGAACGGTATGTTCATCCTGGCGTCTGAGCTTGCTTGTTGTTTGCGCGCACTTTTATGCTGTGCGGGTCCACATACGCCTGCGTCCTGCTGGCCTACTTGTTTCCAGATTAACGCGTCTTTTTTGGCGCGTGCGTTTGGGCATTCCGCGCATTTGCCTCCTGTACTTCCCTGCCCACCCCAGTAATCCACGTACCCCGCTCGCCCAGGCCCAATCGCGTGTAAAACTTCCCGCGAGCTCCTGAAGTACATGTACACCGCTCACACAGGCACAATTGCGTGTAAAACTTCCCGCGAGCCCCTGAAGTACACGTACCCCGCTCACCCAGGCACAATCGTGTGTGAAACTTCCCGCGCACCCCCGAAATACATGCTATTTTTGACACAGCGGGTGTCCGTGTTTGTCGCGTACCCCTTTGCACGTCATTTGTCCTAGAGGGCCACAGTATGGGACATTCATCAGAGCTGTATATACAGGCTTTTTGTTAGCGCAGGGACGCTACCGCCGGCCTTCGTGTGGCGGACATGTGTTGATGTACATAGTTGACTTTTGGTTTGTGTCATGAGATCGCCATTTCACTGCTGGGGGGTGGGGGTGCAAGGGTTCATGAGTGGGACATGAGTGGGGGCCTGCTGGCAGGTGCCCCTCAGTGCTGGGGGATGGGGGTGCAAGGGGACATGAGTGGGGGCCTGCTGGCAGGTGCCCCTCAGTACTGAGGGGTGGGTGTGCAAGGGGACATGAGTGGGGGCCTGCTGGCAGGTGCCCTTCAGTGCTGGGGGGTGGGGTTGAAAGGGGACATGAGTGGGACATGAGTGGGGGCCTGCTGGCCGGTGCCCTGCACTGCTGGGGGGTGGGGGTGCAAGGGGACATGAGTGGGGGCATGTTGGCAGGTGCCCCTCAGTGCTGGGGCGTGGGGGTGCAAGGGTTCATGAGTGGGACATGAGTGGGGGCCTGCTGGCAGGTGCCCTGCACTGCTGGGGGGTGGGGGTGCAAGGGGACATGAGTGGGGGCCTGCTGGCAGGTGCCCCTCAGTGCTGGGGGATGGGGGTGCAAGGGGACATGAGTGGGGGCCTGTTGGCAGGTTCCCCTCAGTGCTGGGGGGTGAGGGTGCAAGGGGACATGAGTGGGGTCCTGCTGGCAAGTGCCCTGCACTGCTGGGGGGTGGGGGTGCAAGGGGACATGAGTGGGGGCCTGCTGGCAGGTGCCCTGCACTGCTGGGGGGTGGGGGTGGCGGGGGTCATGCGTTGGTGATCAGTAGTGCAAGGTGACATGTGGCTTGGCTGGGGGGCATGCCCATGGTGGATGGGCTGCCTGCGGGACATGACCAGGGGTGCAGGGTAGTCCCCTGTGGTGTGGGCTGCCTGCAGGGGCCGTGGAGGGTGTAGAGGGAACACCTAGGAGAACCCACACTCTCAATTAACGTGTAGGACTCCCCTGCACCCCAGATATACAAGTACCCCACTAGCACAGGGCCTGTCGCGTGTGAAACTTCCCGCGCACCCCCGAAATACACATAGCCCACTCACCCAGGGCCAATCGCGTGTGAAACTTCCCGCGCACCAAAGATTTACACGTACCCAGGCCAATCGCGTGTGAAACTTCACGCGAACCCCGGGAATACACGCACCCCACTCACACAGGGCCTATCGCGTATGAAAATTCCCGCAACCCCAGATTTACATGCACCCCACTCGCCCAAGGCCAATCGCATGTGAAACTTCCTGCGCACCCCCGAAATACACGCACATGCTATTTATGACACAGCGGGTGTTCGTGTTTATCACGTACCCATTGCCCGTCATTTGTCCTAGAGGGCCACAGTATGGGACAATCATCAGAGCTGTATATACGTGCTTTTTGTTAGCGCACATTTTGGTGCACATTTTTTTCATGCGCAGGGATGCTACTGCCTGCCTTCGTGTGGCGTACGTGTTTAGGCCTGTGCGCGTCTTCGCCGGTGCGCTGGTTTGCCCTATGCGATTCCATGAATACGTGTTGTAGGCGAGCGTGTGGGCGTTCTGCGCACTTGCCTACTGTACTTCCCCAGTGACGCTCACATTTTCACGCGTTTTTCCCCATTCCACGTGTCACGCCCCGTGTTACGCCTACTTTTGTTATGTGCGCGGCGCTATGTGCGCTTTCGCTGTGGCCGTAGCGCACGCTGTTAGATGACCTGTGCGCCGGCGTGCGCCAGGCAGATTTTCAGCGCACATCCCAGATTTTACTCGCGCACGGACTTCCATGAATCAATGTGCGCGGGTTTTGCTGCGATTTTCACACTTGCACTGCGATTCGCACAGTTTTGCACGCTTGCGCGGGAATTTTTCAGCGCACATTAATTCCATGAATCGGCCTGTTAGTAACAATAATCTGTTAAATGATTATGATATATTGGCTTGGCAAGAAGTCTGGTTAACTACCCCACCTATATGGAATGAACATCACATTGTCCTATTACCAGCAAAATTAATGGTGAGGGGTAGGCCCATGGCGGGATTAATTGTGGTAGTTAAAAAGACAGCTAACTTAGAACTCTCACCTTGGCTCTCCCCTAATATGTTCTCTCAATTGGTCAGAATAAGGACAACATATGGAATAATAGTACTGATCAACACATACTGGAATCATGGGGGAATTTCAGATAAAAAATTCTTGAAAGACTTTGAGTTGATCTTAAAGCGCGTCCATGCTGATAAAGAAGTCCAACATGTGATTATAGTGGCAGACCTGAACATCAAATGTCTAATAAAGACTCCTCGGGTACAACCAAAGGCAATGCTCCAATGGGTTACCCTAATGAAGGAAATACAGATGGCGATGGTGAATGGAGCGATTAGTGGAGCCATCCCTCCCAAGTTCACGTCGCAGAGGGGTCAACATTCTGCTCTTATAGACTACATATATGTTAGTTGGAAACCTCTTTGCCAAGGTGGAAACCTTCCAGGTACTCCCACAGTCTAGTAGAGATCACAACTTATTAGAACTCCGGTGGGCTGGAGAGATAAACACAAGGATGATTTATAAATCAAACATCAATAATGTGATAGCCTCGAATTCTAGAAACAGGTTTAGGTTGTCTTTACCGAACCTGACTGATCTTGAAAATCGACTAATTCATTCTTGCAGACTTGAAGACCAAGAATCTAAAACTTCTAGTGGCTTATATGTAATTTTACTAGAATAAATACCATCAGAAGGGGGGAAACACCAAACCAAAGAACATTACACATATTCACACTTATGACTCGGAATTGGTTAGGAAGAGAGCTCAATACAAAGCAAATAGATGCTATGAATTAAGACGAAAGACACCTGAGATGCAACAAAACTTGGTGCAGTTGCAGACAAAATATAAGAACTGGATCAGGGCAAGGAAAGCTAACATGTATCAGCGAGACTCACAAAATATGCTGTGATCCCTAGCATCCAAGAGCTCTGCCATGATCTGGGGATTCTTAAATCAGGCACAAGGCCTAAGCCAATTGGAATTTCAGATTAATGCAGTTCCTGAGGAGGTGTGGGCCATGTATTACAAAACCTTATATGCAGAAATGAACCTTTTCTTCTCAACCAATGCCAAAATGGCTAGTGATCAACTGGCCAATGACTTTGATACGGATGACATGCTGCATTATATAAATAAACTTAGTATATGTAGGACCTCTGGCCCTGATGGCCTGACCAAACTAATGTTAAAGACCCATCCTGAGTCCTGAGCCTCCATCTTGTTGATAATTTTTAAACAAGTACTTCAATCCAGCAGAGTACTATCCTCATGGTTAAAATCCATTGTGGTACCCCTATATAAAAAGGGACACCGGCAAACACCTACGAGTTATCACCCTATCACTTTGCTGGATGTCCCGGGAAAGCTTTTTGCACGTATAATTCTCAAACACTTTATAACTTGGGTTAAAGCATCAAACCTAGAAGACTCCTTTCAAACCGGGTTTGTGGTGGGAATGGGAACAAGGGTTAACCTCATGACCTTACATGCTATCAAGCTCCTAGAAAAAGAGAGAAACCAGAGAGTTTACATAGCCCTCATCGATTTCAAGGCCGCTTTTGACTCTGTGTCGAGAGATTTGTTGTGGGATAAGCTTTCAAAAGCAGCATGCCCGATACCAATATTATATTGGATCAAACAACTGCACACAAATACATCAATACAAGTTAGATTATCATTGAATGGAAACCTGACAGCTCCTATAGCAACCCATCGAGGCTTAAAACATGGGTGTATTCTTGCTTCGGCAGTTTTTAACTTCTTTGTCCCGGATATGAGATACACCTTTGGAGAAATTAAATATGATCCTCCGAGATTAAATGGGCATTGCATCCCCTGGTTGTGCTACGCGGATGACTTTGTGCTATTGGCGAAGATTCCCATGGGATTGCAAAGGCTAGTGAACCACTGCGGAGAAATATTATCTGTCAATTAACAAAGAGAAAAGTAAAATTCTGGTGAATTGCAACTCCTGATCTAGAGCAAAGACACAGTCTCGTTGGTTGCTACAGAATAACCCTGTGGACATTGTCCATGAGTATAAATATTTGGGGCTTAACTCAAATGATGCACCCCTCTGATGCACTGTACTATGAAGAATTAGGAAGAAAGTTAAAACTGCCACATCCCAGGCTTGCATAATCATGGGTAAATACGGGAAATTTTCCCTGCAAGCAAAAGGTGACACCAATACTCCTATATGGCGTTGAGACTAGAGCATGGAGGGATGATCCCTTTTGGACGAGGCTGGAGGGGACCTACTGGAAAAAGGTATTAATGCTTCCACAAAGCCAGACCATGTCAACTATTAGACATTGATTGGGCTTGGTATCCCTGAGTATGGGATACACATGGAAAATGGTTGTATTTTACCGGAAATGTCTGTTAGCAGCAAATGACAGATCGATTATGTATCATGTTGCAAATCATGTATTGAATCCATCAAGCAAACAGATGTGTACATGCGTAACAAAAGTAAAGCAACTTCTGAAAGATGTGATTGTCTCCAATGATGTTTTAGAGTCCAACCCAGATAGAGTAAAAATACAACTGTATCAATGGGATTGGATTCTCTACAGAGAACGTTGCATGAAGCTAAGTCGATTTAAGGAACGCAACCACCCTTGCAAAAAACCGCATGTTGTAGAAACCTACTTGGTGTAGTTTCCTAGCGCCAAAGTCAGAAACCTATATTTAAGATTCCAATTGGATCTATGGCACACACAGGAACTAACCCATAGGTGGAGTTTGGTTAAAGATGGTGATGTAACCTGTAGTTTTTGCAAGGACATAGCCAGCATCAAAGCTCTGAAACACTTGCTAACAGAATGTAATGAATTGGTTGTGTTGAGAAAGAAGTATTTTTATCATTTGCTCAACCATCACTGTCAACTAACAGCTGACGTAATGTGGGAGTTACTGATCACAGCAACCTTACACCATTAAGACTAGCAGTGATACACTTCCTAAATGCAGTGAATCTGAAAACACATGAATAGGTTTAGCTTGCTTGAAACCCTCTGCAGTATGATAAAGCTTTCTGTTGTTGCTTTTCTCACCATTTCTGGTGGTAACATCTAATTCTGAAACATATGACAAGCTGTACTGTGACAAGACAGAGACAATGTATTGAACTGTTGTGATAACAATGATGCAATGATGATGTCATCATGGAGAAAGGAAAAGCTTCTTCATTTAGATGTAATTATTGATTTGTATAAGAACGTTTTTGAAAGGTTGATTTAATCAGCCAATTCGATAAATAAAAAAATAAAACTGTGAGGGTAATTTTAAGGTTATAATGGATTCTGTATGATTTTTAAGAATGGTATTAACAATGGTTTATTATTGTTTGATCATGTAGACTAGTGTTAATTTTTATATAATTAATTGGTAATGATTTACTGTGAACATGTCATTTCAAATGTATTTCATTTACATTTTGGGTGAATCATTTTGATGAATGAATTAATGTTCTTTGTATGTGTATCAGTTTGTAAAATAACCAAATAAAAACCCATATATGGGTCATGCCACATTATTCACTAATTGCAGGATCAGTATTTTCTCTGCTGCATTCTGTTACGTTTTACTAATCTCGCAAGCATGGCAACAATCTTAGATTTGTATCCATCTGAAAAAGTATGTAACTAGTACCGTTTTAACTGTATCTGTGCAATGGTTTTGTCACTGATGAAGGCAAGCAGGGCATATGATATAACTCAGTTAAATGTCCATGCAGCTCGAACCTTTGACAATGTTAGTGAGTCTACTGCTCAAGCAAAAACTGCTCAAATACATTTAACTCTTTTGTTGCTTGAATTTTACCACCAAAATGTAAATGGTTGGTTGGGGTCACACAATATTGCTGGGGTGGTGTAGGGGGCTTGGAGGGGAAGTGGCGAGTTTGTGTGGGGGGGGGGGGTCCTTTCCCTGCATTCAGTGGTAAATAGAGCAAAAAAACAAGTGAAAATAAATTAAGATGTTTTTTCAAGCAATAGACATACACCCAACATAACCCCAGTTTACGAGTGGCGTGCCCTTTCTTACAACGCCATTGGACAAACTATTTCTGTTGACCTGTTTTTACCTACCCAGTGGGAGACCAGATTAACCCTTTGCTTTTCTCTCACGACAAAGTATTTCCATTTCCAGTTCTTCCCTAAACATTCAAACAATAGCCATCATTCAATGTATGACAAATTGTGTCTTATTCAGGTCAGTGTTGTAATCAGACGAGAAAAGACGTTTTCTGGGATCTGATCCAATGGCCGTTAGCTACCTAGTCATGTGAAAAGGGTGGTAGGCCTTTATTTCCAACCAAGCTGAAAGCCGAGGGGGGTCAATGGATTAAAGCGCTATATAAAATGTAATACATACAAATACAAAAGACTCCCTGTTAAGGTGTTAAGGTCCGCATTCTTAGTCTAGCTCGGGTGCTTCCAAGGAATTCATGACAAGGGCATTTAAACGTACATCTTGATTTCAAAAACATGATGTGTTTTTAAATGCCCTGAAATGAGGGTTATGCCCCTGTGCCTTTGGAAACAGGCACATGGGGAGGTACAAATCATGGCAGGGTCCTTTCTGATCTTGTCATGATTTTTTGTAAGTATGTCAGCCACAGTGTAAACTGCAGCTGTCACACTTACACTTCTATCTACCAAACAGGGAGCAGATCAGGAGCTTTTCACTGAGGTGATATATGATATGATATGATATGATAGGTGGACCCTTTAATGGTCTGTCCCCGTGAAGTGCACTAACAGCAACCACGTGTTTGCTGGGAGCCTGTCATGCATTAGAGTCTGGAGCACCCTCCCGACACTGATGTATGCAAGGTGGCTGAACTGCGCATCTTTGCGCTATTGTCCAGCCCCTCCTGAAATGCTCAGGTCACTTTTAAGAATAAGGTGACCTGAGCATTTCTGAAAGGTGTGCAAATGAAATGAGAGCATTCTCTGTGTTTCTTTCATTTATGCGGCTTTTTGGAATTCTGGTCATGTACCCTCAAGAGCAGGCACTGTTTTGTGTGGCTCAGATTCATGCTTAGGCTTTCTTTAGGCACACTACAGAAATAATTGGACAAGTCTTCCATTGGGATGGATGGGTGTTTTGAGTTTGCTCTCCCATTAGCACCCTGGAAGTGGGTGCTGCCCAATCAGGACGCTTGGAACATGGGCTGTACTCTCCGGTATAAGCCCACATTCTGAGCAGTCTGCGTGATGTTGGCCAGCACCCCTTTCCCTTCCCCACTCCTCCTCCCCTTCTCTCCTCCCCATCACCTCTTAGCAGACGTGTTGCTTTTACACTTGTGCGCTGAGGGTATTTAAATTGGAAGAAAAAGAAAATGTACCTCTAGTTTGTGGTGTGGCACCACCTGGTCCTCCTGAACTACTGACATTGCAACCATTAACATAGAAAACAGACTTCAGAAGTACTGTGCAGCTCCACATCGTGAGCTAAAGGTGCACTTTTATTTTTTTCAATATAAACACCCTAGCACCCACATAAAAACTACAAGGGTGCTAATGGCGATGTACCCCCCTGTGACGGGCCGACCCTGCGACACTGCTGTCCATGTTATGTTATGGGACTCTCGCTTGACTTGGATCCTTAACTTCAGTGGTGGGCTGTTACCGGCAGGATCACCCCGGCGCCTCGGTATATAGATCACCTCAGTAAGCCATTATTTTCTCTGGGACATTACAGCCTTGGAGAGGATAGACTTACAAGTTTAATAAGCAACCTTAGGGACTTTAGGACCCCAGCAGTGAGTAGGGCTCAGTATTGTCCCGAGGAGGACCTGTCAATGGGTCTCCCTCTCTCTAATGTGCAGCCTGAGTCATCCCTCTGACCCCGGTCCACGGAATTGCTGGGGTGTGTGTCATGGAACGTGGCGGGCATTAACACTAGATTAGGCCACCTCGAATCTCTGTCACTCTCTGAAAGGGCCAATATTATTTAAATACTGGAATCCTGGGTGATGTAGGATGTGGTTGTGGAAGGGTTCAAGGCCTACTCTGTGCTGGTGCTGAGTGGCAAGCGGGGGCACTGTCATGGAGGTTTGTGTATTTTGGTTACGTCGCTGTACATTAAGAATATGAAGAGTGGGTGGCTGCAATGTCTTGGTAGTTAATTTTTACAATAGTGCCCATGCCTAATTTGGTAAGATGGGTGGCTGCAAATAAGGCAGAGCTAAATTGGGGCGATTTCAATGTCACGCTGGGTAATGGACCTGGTGCCACTTTGTACGATCCTACTGATGATGACTTGGCTGGCATTTTGCCAGTTATTAGTAGGGATGTCAGAACATGTAAAGAATGTTTGAGGCTTTGGAAGTTTCTATATGGATAAGGGCAGTGACTTTCTTTTCAATGCTGAGGTGCTCCTCCATTGGTTATTTCTGTGGCCCTGTAAAATTCTGGGATTGTGTCAGCGAGTTTAGGGTGTTTTTAAGACCTAGGCAGTGACCACTTCACTATTCGGATGGAACTTAGATTTCTGGGCAGGTCATTTCCAGCAGGTTCTTTTAGCCTCCGGGAGGGGAGCCCGGGGGTTCTGCAGTATTGGTGGAAATGGCAATCAGTGGACCATTTATGTACCTTTATTTTGTGGTGCGGCAGCCCGCAGTCCTTCTGAACTACTGACATTGCAGTAATCAACATGGAACACGGACTTCAGGAGTACTGCGCAGCGCCACACCGCAAGCTAGAGGTACGTTTTGCTTTTTTCTAATTTTAACACTCTAGCACCCACATAGAAACCAAATGGATGCTAATGGCAATGTACACCTCGGTGGCAGGCCAACCCTGCTGCTAACGGCGCTGCGGCACATGCTATAGGAGTCGCGCTTGATTCGGGCCCTTAACTTCAGCAGCGGGCTGTTACCGTCAGGGTCAGACCACCGCCTAGTATATATATCGCCTCAGTAAGCCATTATTTTCTCGTGGCACATTACAGCCTTGCAGATGATTGGCTTACAGGTTGAAGAGGCTCATATTGTTGAGATTTGTTGGTAGGGTACGGAACTTAGTATCTGAATGCAAGCATTATTTTTCGGTGACTGTTGTAATATGATGAAAAGTCTGAGTCTGTTTTTCACTTTATGGGAGTAGTCATTTTCACTCTGAAATAATGTGCATTTTTCAGGCAATGTCTGAAGTGGGATCACCCACATTTTTTAATGACTTCAGATAGTGTTATATTATTATTACAAGGAAATTGCAGGATTTCTCCTTGATGAGTCATACACATGTATTACCATATTGAAATAATATAGCATGGGTTTAAGGTGTTGGTTCACCTTTGCACACACCTGTTCTTATAACCTCCTGGTACAGATCTGGTTTTGCATCCAATCCTGGATGAAAGCAGGAAGTCCATCAGAGACTGGCTTTCAGCTATGAATGATTCCATGGTTACCAAATCTGGCAATCCAGTCCCATGTTCTCGTAGTCATTGGTTTAGTGTTGACTGTGATATGAGGGAAACCTAATCTACTCTTTTGAGTTTGCAGTTGTTTTTCTTCCTTGAGTGAGATACGTACTTTAAGTTTATCAAACCAAAGAAGTGTTTAACCCCTCAACTGCTAAGAACGTGTATGTCACTTTCATGTTCCTATGTTCCCAGTGTTAAGAGTGTGACATACATGTTCTTAAAACATTTAGCATTAATTGTGGTTGTCACTGTACATAAACGGCTGATGATGACTTGCCTACGCAGATAGATGCCTCATTAATAACACGCAGTATCAGAATGTTTAACAACAGTTGCAAGCCAGAAATGCCCACGCCAGAAAAATAACAGAAGCTGCCTCATTCAAAAACATGAAGGTGATCTGGCACAAGTAATTTAACTTCAGCAACTTCATATATGAAGTCCATCTCCTCACCCAACACTCCTCTCCATGGCTTCTATTAGAGAAAGCAATCACACAAGCATTCAAAATCTGCAACATATGATGCCAAAACACCTTAGACAATCATTCTTAATGAAGCTACTGGAATCTATAGTCCCACCTATACTTAGCACTTTTCTGAAAAATTCTTATTTTTTTAACCCATTCCAATCAGGCTTCAGGCCAGGCCAGGGCACCGAATCGGTTCTGATATTGATCATGGATGACCTTGGGGGGGTAACCGATCTGGTTGGAGGTGGCCTCTGATTTAATTAAATCTTTCAGCCACCTTTGACAGCATAGATGACACCATCTTGCTTCACAGACTGTCCGCGGCTTGTATTTTGGGCACAGTGCTGGGTTGGCTTGCGGCTTTTCTGGCTGATCATTCACAAACTCTCTCTCTCTACGCCCTTTCACTTCATCCCCACATATGCTCACTTGTGGTGTCCCTCAGGGATCTGCACTTTCACCCATTCTTTTCAATGTATGCATTCAGCCCCTTGCTCACCCCATCTAATCTTTTAGCTTGCAATGCTAATGTATGCAGATGACCCACAGATCATAGTTCCCCTCAAACTAGATAATCCTTCTGGGGCCACCAATCTCAATAACTGCCTGAAGTCTGTCAGGGACTGGATGTGCCAGAATTGGCTCAAACTTAATGGCAAAAAACAGAAATCTTTATTATCGGCTCACCATCTGATGTTTCCCTCTGGTGCCTGATTTCTGGCCTCCTTCCCTAGGCACATTTCCGCATCCTGTTTCATTGGCAAAAAATCTGGGTGACAAAATAGTTGCCTCCCTTTCTATGGAGGATCAAGATAGCTTGGTCTGTCAGCAAGGCCACTTTAAACTCAGAGTCCTGCTAAAGTGCTTCTGTTTCTTCCTACCCCTTTACGTGCATCAGTGGTGGCTTCTTTTATTTTGAACACACTGGACTACTGTAATGCACTTTATCTGTATCAGTCCGCTTACCTGCTAGATCAACTAGAAGGTGCTGCAAAACACTGTGGCTCTGGGCGTGTTTGGGCTCTCTACACGTGACTGGGTTTCCTCAGGGCTGCATAGGCTTCATTGGCTCCCGGTGGCACTCTGCATCGAGTTTAAGGCATTATGTCTAGTTCATCATTTCCGCCTTCCAAATTCATGCAGACCACTCAGTATAAAATAAATATTCAGACACAGATTCTAGCATTCTACAGGTCATAATAGACTTCTGGTCCCAGATCTAAAACTTAATGTAAGCCATTAGTGTGTGTGTAAAACAAACACATCAGAAAGCCAGCTAACATGCCAAATACCATCACATTCGTGTTCATCTGTTTTACTTATAAGAGTTCCTGGGAACCAGTTGCAGATGGTGAATTTTTTAACTGGAGGGGCATAAATGTATTTAAATGTATGTGCCTAATATGCCTGAGCAACCAAGCACAACTGAGTGAAGGTTCTGGGGCTTCTCCCCCCATGACATTTTCTTATTAAAAAATGGGTTGAAAAGGTGCATTTTACACCACTTTCTGTGAACATTGTGTAAAAAGCCACACAGTTTGTGATTAATGTCTGTATGGTATAACATGAAAAAAACATAACATGAAAAAAAACAATAGATGCAAGTCACTGTGCACAGGGCCATTGTCAAAATCATTTTTAATATGCCTTTGCCAAACAACATATTCCAGTATATAAAACATGTCCATACATGACCATGTAAGCTGCACCGATTTAGGCCAGTTTTACCATATTAGGACTCTGAGCCAGTAAAACATGGCATGCCACAGAAAGTAAGTATACCCAGACAGGCTATACCATGACAGGTAAGTGTACCAAATAATCACACTCATGCTTTCTTTTACCCTCGATATGATGTCCAAAAATGCAGTGAAAAACAAAAAGAAAATGTGGCTACACTGGAGCCACCAATGTAAGCCAGTCTAGCCACATAACACACAACACATTTGCTTTACCCTTCAAGCTAGCCATGTAATAACACTTATCATGTTTGTTTTACCCTTGATACAAAGTAAAACATGTTTTGTCACATTAAGAATGGAAAGGCAGACTGGCACTACCTATATAGGTTAGTCTACCCATGTAATAACACATATTTATGGTTTTCCCTTGATTCCAAGTACAAAATACCATGCCACATTAAGAAAGGATATGCAGACTTACTTTGGTAGTTTCAGTATGCATATACGTTCTTAATGTGGCATGGCATTTATTACTTGGCATGAAGAGTAAAGTAAACATGATAAGTGTTATTATGTGGCTAGACAGACCTACATTTAATGTAGGGCAGTATAGCAGGTAACAACACTTATTATGTTTGCATTACCCTTTACGCCAAATAAAAATACCATGCCACAATAAGAAAGTGTATGCAGGCTGGCACCACTAATGTAGAGTACTCTAGCCAGGAACAAACATGTATCTTGTTTGATTTACCCTTCTTGCACAGCAACTGTGCATCAAGGACAAAGCAATCCTAGGTGTTCCATGTAATACCACTTCACTTAACATTTTTGCTGTACCCTTTGTGCACAATAATGTGCATCAATGGTAAAGCAACATAAAATGCAATGGTCCCAGCAGCTAAAAGGCCCTAAATTTAGAGGTGAAGGCTGATACACACAAACACTTCCTACCATGCATTAAAACAATATTCATACAACTCCTTGCATGCACGCATTCAAAAAACAAACACCAACATACATACATACATACATACATACATTCAGACAAGCCATGCATGCATAGTTAGATGCACATTACATTAATACAAAACACTTACCTTACTTGCATGCACCCTCCACTCTTGCCCGCACCACCAATGGAGGACCGATAGCCCTCCACATCCCTCTTCAATGTAAACACGCTGACTGACAGGAGATTTCTCCTCTTCCTCAGTGTGTCTGTTTGCGATACAGGTGTCTGCTTCTCTGCTTCATGAACACGCTAACAGACAGGAGAGCACTCTTCTCCTGTCAGTCGGTGTGTCTATGCTGCTAGCACAATAATGAAAGGCTGCAGGCCCAGTCTTCTGACATCCTGCTGCATCCTATTATTGTGCGCTATGTTTGTTGTGGAGTCAAAAGTTCCACAAACATAAAGCATAACGGCTGACACACCCCTGCTCAAACACATGCAGCATATTCCCCTTTGCAAATGAAGCACATGGGGGACTATGATGCCTATCACTCAGAGCAGGAGCCTGCCAGCCACTCAGATAAGGGAGGATGCCCCCCCACCTATAATGGCTGACTGCCACTGCTGGGAGCAGTACATCAGTTCTATGCAAAAAGCTTTTTATCGATTACATATCAACCTCATTGCACATACTTTCCAGCAGTGCAAGTACTGATGAAAATGTGATGTGTGTAATGCTTTGAAACTTTCAATGTGATGTCCTTTTTTATTTACTAGTTGGAGCAACAATAGAACACCACCAGCCTCAACGCAATGGGCCTCATTACGACCCGGGCGGTAAGGGAATACCGGTACCGGTAAGGGCACTGGTGCCAGTAATCCCTTGCCGCCCTATTCCGTGGTCCCTTTGCAGGTCCTCCCATAACGCCTGGTTTTACCAGACGTTAAGGACAGGACCCGCAAAGGGACTTTGGAGCTAATAACAGTACCGCAATTAGCGGTGCCGTTATTAGCGCCTTCCCCATTCCCATTGATCCCTATGGGGGCGCAAATGGGAATGGGGAAGGGCCATGGTAAATGGGGAATTACCGCCCCCGCCAACCTTGGAATGGGGCGCTAATTGCTCCATTCACCATGGCAGAATCGGTAAGGTTTTGGAGGCAACCATGGCGCAAATAGCGCCATGGTTACCGGCTGGGTCTTAATGAGGCCCAATGTATCAGCCCTACTACCAAATAACCTGTCACCCATCGACCAGTACAGGGAACAGAACCAACTGACCATAATCATCAAAAGGTGCAAACCGGATGCACTAATATTGCTGATTTGTTGCATCGGGAATTGGAAAGAAAAAGCCTATGGAAGCAGCCAGAAGACTGTGCAGTGTGGTTTACAAAACATTTTTAATGTATAAATAACTACAATTGGAACCCTTGGTGGATGGATAACCCTTCCCCATTGGTCAATTTGCGGCCTGCAAGAGCCAGTATAGCTCAGTTTTCCCATACCTTCAACTTTTTCTGAAAGCCGTGCATTAACAGTGCTTCACCTTACACTAATGGCCTAGGTGAAAATAAAAATTTTCTACAGATACCGGTATTATAAATGTGCAAGATATATATTTGCGTCGTGTTATTTTTCATGCTTTTCTTTAAACTAAAATATTCCACATGGAACATTTAAGTCCCCCCGCCCAAGAAATGGCTTGGGTTGTAATAGCTTTATAGACCTTGCCCTCGGGCCATACCACGTTATGGGCCCTTGTACCTTTAACTCGGTCTCCAGGGCCCACAACTCCCAGTACGGCCCTCGGGCTATGTCTACAAACCTATATTCATCCCATTAGAATACAAAAAAGGCTCTGTGTACAATCCCACACCACGAACAGTAACATTATGCTTTGAATTGCAAGCAAATAATACAAAGCAACATACAAAAAAGCCACATACACAGAAGCACACCCACACCATGAACACCACTTTACATTCAGAATAATATAAACAATAGCCCTTTACTATAGGAACATCACATTTACTATAGGAGCATGTACCGCACCCAGATGGAATCCCACAATTGGAAGGACAGCAATGCCAACTAACCAACCAACTAACAATTCCATCCCTCTGCATACACCTCTCAAACTATAACCTAACACAACCACCAACCTAAAACGCAGCAATCCGCACAGAGTTCACAACAATGCAACAACAAAACAAACCACACATAGACTTGAACAACAGCACATGACGACTACGGACCATAAAACACCCCAAGCCCAGCCAACGGACCCACCGGGCTGAGGCTGGCAACACCACATCACTGCTCTCTTGCACTTTTCCAGCTTACTCCCACTAACCCACCCCTCTCCTCCCCTTTTCAGAGCCGCCAGACCGCCAGGGGACCACTTCGGTGGTGATAGTGCGCGGTACAAATGTCCTTTAACATTAACAAACTGCATAGCAGCCCAAACCATGGCCACACACAACCAACAACAATACACTCGGCTGGGATAGAAGATGGTAGTAAAATTCGGCACAATCAGCATAGACAGTGTGCACAATAGAATCCTGCTCAATAGCTACAGACTACAGGCAATACGAAGAAATCCACAAAAGTACCACACCATGATCCACAAGAATATGTTTCCAGTAAAGAGGGTCTGAAACGACAAGCGTGATGTCATTCAGCACAATAGCCAATCACAACAGGCAATCTAAATAAGACCACGCCTAGACTAGCAACAACAATGAATAACTTGCATACAACAAAATAGCCACTGCATACATGCCTGCATCATGAGCAAATCATGATTCATGGATTATTTGTGCTGAAACAAACAGGATTTGTGCGCCATTCTGCCCGCAAATCCCCATTTGTTAAACAGGGATTTGAGGGAAGAATGACGCACAAATGCCATTTTTTTTGGCGCAAATAATCCATGAATCAGCCATCCCAATAGCAATACAAAAAGGCACTGCATACACGCCCTCACAAGAAACAAACTCTGACCAGCAATATTACGCTCAGAATAATACACTCTAGTAACACACAGGTGATACAATTTGAAAATCCGTCAGAAAAAATGTTTATTATTTAAAAAGTGTTAATGTTACTACCTCCAAAAATGTTGAATCGTCAAACGTTGGGAATGCCACCAAGATTAAGGTGCACGCATTCAGTAAAAATAATGTAATTCTCACGCCACACTACGAAATAAACCTTATCCCACACTGCACCCAGAAATGTGTATTATTTTCCACTGATAATAAAGTGTAAGTCTTTCTTCCTTCTCTGGCATCGAGAGTGTATACTGACGTATAAATGCCAATTACATGCAGGAACAACCCATCAGAGCATCCACGTGCGATTGGGTCCCCTGCCTAGAATGCTCACCTTTTTCACAACACGGTGCACAAGTAAAGAGTAAAAGCAGTCAAAATCGCGTCTAATCTTTACTTTTACCATCCATTTCTATAAGAGTTGTAAATGCGGCCTTCAAATAACTCTTTGCAGAATTCACTTACAATGGTGTCCTATGCAATTCACCCGAAACTAGCACCTGCTACATAGCATACAGATGCCATGGGAATCCATTCGCTGCACGCCTGTAGGAAAATCTCAAGCAGATATATAACAGAGGTTTTGGAGGCTGAGCAGGAAAAACGAGGAGAAAGCAGAGCCCCCCCCCTCCTCCCCCAAACCCCCTGTCCCCCTACCCACACTGGGCCTAAACACGCTTTTAAATGCTCTGGAGCTGTGAAGGCTGACGAAAGGATTTACATTTTGTGTTCTGCATAAGGTATTTTAAAATAACACCTAGTGCCTGCAGACTATTTATTTATTTATTTATTTATTGGTGATTTGTAAAACATGTCAGACCACTAATAACCGAAGTGGCAGAGAGGAGAGGTGGGACAGGGGAAGAGGGCAGGAGGTAGGAAAAGAGGCTGCTGGAATAACCATACCGGAGGAATGCTACATACCAAAACATACTAACAATATTTAACACACTATCGGAAAGTAACTAACAGCGAATCAGAGGAGGAAACTGGCGGAGAGAACGTTTTAAAGATCTCTGGGAAGTAGAGAGGACAGTCAAGGCAGTAGAAGAGTGAAGAAACTGTGTGGCTATTTTCTAAAAAGAAGTAATTTCATGCAGGAGACCACCAACGTTAGCACTTAAGTGCCGTTGGCAGGGTCGGACTGGCCGATAGGGCAATAGGCCCATGGCTGAACCAAAAACACAAAATGCTGTTGTGGGCCAGTTTTTGTTGGACTATGCGGTTAGTAGTTTTGACTAGTGTTGCTCAAAAAATATTCTTTAAAATACACAATTTGCATCACCTTTTATAAAAAAAAAACCCCTTAGGTAATATTCAAACAGTGGCACAAAAGGAATGCACTGGCATTTGCAACTGTGGGACACTTTTTTATTTGTGGCCGAGGCAATTTTATGGCCCAATCCGAACCTGCTGTTGGGCCTCTACATGCAGTTTTCCACATTTAAAAAACGGACTGGAAAATAAATAGTACAAATTAAAGTGATAAGATGTTTTATGAATTTCACTTGTGTTAGGTCCCGCTCCAATCTGAGCTCCTTTCAGGACTCTGAAAATAAGCCTCTGTGGGAGTCATTTTGCAAGTGTGTTTAGTGTAAAAATAGGTGTAGAAACATGTGTAAGACATTTATGGGAGGATTTTGCACCTGTTTTAGTATTCGGCCAGACTTTAAAGGACTTTACTACGAAAGTGTGAGCACACAATGGACTAACCATGTCCACCTGCCTTTTACACTCTGCCTGTTTTTACCAGGTTCAAAAAACAGCAGGGTCTAATTTTCAGAAAGGCAGAGTGGGAAATGGTGACATAACTGCGAGGAGTAATGCATAGGAACCCGTTAGTAAATGCTGCCTGCAGAGCGTAATGTGCAGGTGGCGTTTACTTGCCCATGAAACGGAGAGGAAAATGTCAGAGTACAAGGGAGTTCGACCTGCTCTCACTCTTTTATTTTCCCCTCTGCCGCGTGCACATTCAATTTTGGATGAGGGGGACCCCAGAGCATGTAACTGCAAACATTGCTGGTCTCCTGCAAGCAGTTTAGATGTGTCATAAAATGAGGCAGGCAGATTCCCTAGCAATCCAATGGTTCACACTAGCATGAGCATGTCATGTTGTTGTAAAACCAATGGAATCAGCCTGCGTTTAGCATCTGGTAAAAGTAGACACATTCCTTGGGAATCATTTGCAAGGGTTTCCTTCCATGCATTAATGTTAGGCAGCATTTACACTTTTTTCAAAACGTAATAAGAAAAAACACCATTCGCCTTTTTTAACACTTGTATTTTTGCACAACGTTTTGCAACTGTGGGAAGTTTCATGGCGGGCACCCGAGTGCACATTGGTGCAAACATTGGGCGTCCCATTCGTGCAATACCACTTTCGGGTAAATGGCCCCCCACTGTGGTTTGATACACCTGCAGTCATTTCTTCAAATCAGCAAACAATGAACCGTTTTTTTTATAGTGATTTCGTATTTATTATCATACAGAATCTGCCTACATTAATAATTTACTGAGAACACTCTCAGTTGCCTTTTGGCACTTGATTGATGGCTGTTTTTATTAAGGGCCTAATTCACAGACGCGTTTTATAATGGCAAACCCCCACTGGAAAACGCTCTGTGAATCAGGCCCTGAGAGTCTCAAATACGGATTAAGGATTGTGTCTACGTAAGTGTAGTGAAGAGAACGATGAAATAATACTCAACAAAGTGACAGCGGTAGATGGAATACTCAGCACACTGGCGCTCGCCTGGGCTGGAAGTGGGGCAGAGGCTGGAGTTCAAATGTGACCAACCATCCCCGATTGCTGAATTAGGGGCAGCTAATTGTGAAGGAGTACTGCAGACTCTCAGTGCTTTCTGAAATCTCAAAAAACTCTATAAACCGTCGTGTATCGCATATTTGTAAAACATGTGAGATGGGATTACTTACTAGACAGCAATTCTGAAGGCTCGTCTGATCCGCAAAGAAATGTGTCACTTCTCAAATAAAAGTAAATACTTGCAAGAGGAGGACCGGAATCTGAAACGATGGATGAAAGGGAAGGAAGGACCATGTGCCATGGGATCTGAGGAAGGGGATCCCTTTCCCTTGCAGCCCAGTTCTTACAGACGGTAGTAGAACAGACGGGGGATCCCCTGAAGATCTCCTGTGCTGTGTCAGACCTCTTTATAACTAGCGCAAGCTGCAGCTGGTGTTCAACCCTCACACCACGAACGCACTTTTCACATGTGTATTCCTCAGTGTGCCATTACCGCTAGCCATTGCTTCTGGCATAGGGATGTTAGGGAAACTTTTCCAAAGTTTACTCTACGAACATTCTGCTAGGAATTGCTTTCTCCTGAAACACGATAGCCATAATTAATGGAAAGTTTGAACTTACACATGTATTTTTGAAGGCACACCGAAAAGCATATGTTGTATGAAGTTACAGGTTACATTGCAGACTAGACTCCAGGAGGTTTTTTGTATTTTGGTGTGCCAGGGATTCAATCGGGTGGGGTGGGTGTTGGTCCAATTTCAACTGGGTATGTTGGTAACTTAAACTGCCGGGATGTGCATCATATAGACTTCCAAACGTAGGCTACCATACACAGGATAGGGTTTGTTTGCATACAGACACAGTTGGCAGCTATTTATTTATTAATTTATTTATTAATTAAATGTATTTGTTTATTTATTTATTATTTCCTGTTTGCTTGTTAGGCGGTTATACAGGAAATAAATTGTGTCTCAAAGTGCCCGTAGGGCAGCAGGGAGGGAACATGGGATAGCGGTACAATTAAAAACAAAAAATACAGAGGGGGAATGGAAGGCCGAACCTACTATGCCTTGTGAGTATTCTGAACGTGAAAGTGCAGGAAGGAAAAGCGCAGCGGTGTAGGTGCTGTGGTGTCCATGCTCGAGGGTGAGCCACAGATGAAATGTGCAAGGTATGGTAAGTGCTCTGCGGCCAAGAGCCGCGTTGTTTAGGAAGAGCAAATCTCCAGTGCAGAGGGTGTGCCGAGGCAAGTGCTGAAGGAAGACAAAGGCTGGGGAGATTGGGTGTGAATGGTCAGAGGCCCAGAGGATGCATAAGGGTCCAAGACACCAATCACACCAACTGTGGGATTAGAAGAGGAAGGATAATCTCAAACAACATGAGATTATGGAGCTCAGTACTACCCAGTGCCAATATTAACCTTTGGCAGGACAGGCTGCCACACAAACTAACACACATTCTAGCAGTTGGAAAACCGTCAGGTAGGTATTACTGAAAGAGCTGAAAGCTGTCCATTCTCCCCATCCGTGCCTTGAAATGCTCAAGCACAGACTTGTTTGACTTAACCAGTGAGCTGCATCCCGACTTCCTAGCCATAGAAAGCCACAGACCCATATCTGTGCATGTACTCTGCCACTTAGGGAGGCAACCTAAAACCAAAATGGGGTGGATAAAAGGTTTAAAAAAATGATAACCAGTGGCAGTGCTCTGGGCAGTCTTCATTCCACCATGTTCAAATTAGTCTTGGCCCTGCCACCAAGGTGAACAGTCCTGTGTGAATTGCTAGCTGACAAGGACTAAACATGGCTGAGATGGCTTGTATTCCTGAGCAGATGGAATGTGGTTGAGCAGTTAAGACTGGACAGCCCCTTACAGTGGCAGGACCCAGGCCTTTTTTCTTATAGCTAGGGCCTCTCTCTAATGAGGCAGATGGGCCAACAAATGATGGTATGGAAGACTGCCCACAACACTCATGATATGATATGATATGATATGGCATTGATAACGCGCCTGTACACAAGTGTTTCTAGGCGCGACAAGACTAGGAGAGGGAAACAGAGGGAAGACAAAACAATGATCTTATTAGGCCTTCTGTCATTCAGATCGCGCAAGTGCAGGGAAGGGGAAGGGAAGAAGTGCCGAGGGGGGAGTGGGGATGCAGAAGTGCAGGTAAAAAAAGTGGAGCCAGCGGCTGGCACAGTGCAGGTAATCAGAGAGTGCAGCCAACAGGTGGCTGATAAGTGCAGAGAAGGGGACTGCAGGGTTACAGATACAGACCACAAGTGCTGGGGGAGCCAAGAGGCAGTGGGAGGTGCAACTGGACAGACAGGGACCTGGGCCCAAATTCAGAGGGTGGCCAGGTGACCAGTGTGTGGATCAGATTGGTCATCAGCAGGGGAGAGGAAGAAAGAAGGCAGAATCGAAGCAGAAGGTCTTGGGGTGTTTCCAGAACTGGAGGTGGTTCTGCTCAAGTTTGAGAGAGTCAGGGAGGCTATTCCAGAGAGCGCCCCAGCACAAGAAAGAGATCTGCACCCAACTCTCTGCTTGGAAAAGTGAATGACCCTCAGAGAGTTGGAAGTAGATAAGCAGAGAGCTCAAGTGGAAAGATGTTTAGGAAGAGAGAGTTGGAGGTAGTGCAGTCCCAGGCCCCAGAAAGCCTTGTGGACAATGCAGAGGGTCTTGAACATGATCCTTGCTGCCACTGGGAGCCAATGAAGAGCTTTCAGAGATGTAGAGATACGATACCTGGGCTTGAGGCCAAGGACAAGTCTTGCAGTCCTCTTCTGGATAAGTTGTAGAGGACAGAGAGTAGAGGCAGGAAGTAAAAGGCTATAGCAGTAGTCCAGCCCAGAGATGACCAGAGCTCTGGAGATAGTGAGCTTCTAGGGGAAAGTGAGGAAAGGAGGAATACCTCTGAGAGGTGCAGCTGATAGTTTGACTTCTTAGAGACCAGAAGTAGAATGGCCTTACATCTTCACCAGAATAGTGGCCTTACATCTCCATGGCTCTATGGAAGGTACAAGGGGAATGAAGGGAAGGATGCATGCTTGTGGTGGTAGGGTTGCATGCGTAATCATTAGTAGTGGATCAGATGAATGTTGACATGAAAGAGAGTAAAGTTCGCCTGCAATTTTCTGTGAAGGCAGATTCGGTGGTACTAGAATTCCTTAAAACGTGTGATGGGCTTGACGATGCTCGAGCGGGCCCTTAGAGTGGTGTGGATTCTTTATCAGATAATGGGCTTCATTACAAGGTTGCCAGTCCGGTAATAACGATACCGGTAAGGGAATACCGGCATCATTTATGGGACCGGTGCATAACAACCTGCGATGCCGGTGCTACTGGCATCTGTAGGGGCCCGTTGTGACCGGGTACCACCTTCCCGGAATGGGCGCGGGCACGCTGCAACCATGCCAGTAACACCGGCTTGCCATAAAGAAGTGCACATTATGAGGTTCACAGACATGCACTTACCGGCATCCAGATGCTGGTAAGAACGGGTACCATGATGCCATTAACACCAGCATTTCGGGGAAGCCATTAATAGCAATCTGTCGTCTTGAAACCTGCCACAGGTGCACACAATCAGCACAGGTGGAGGCAATGGAGTCTGGCACAGCACAAAAGGAGCACACCCACACACCACACCCCTTCCAAACCCAAAATGCTACCATTAGCGGTTGCAATACTGGGGCTGGAAGACATGCCTGCACTGCTAATTCTCTAGCAGGCATTGAACCAGGGAATGCAGCAGAGGCACAGGAGGAGAAGGAGGGTGAGACAGGGCCAGCACATACCACCAGGACAGGCAGTTGTACCCCGTATGCAGCCTCCAATACCTCGCCTAAGGGCCTGTCCATTTGACCTAACCCCTGCACAGATCCACACCATGTACCGCCTGTACAGGGACACCATATGCACAACAGTGGTCCTCATCCATGACGACCTGGTAAGCATCATCAACATCCAAACAGGCATCCTCCCTTTGCTGAAGGTAGTGTCTGTGCTGTACTTCCTTGTCACAGGCACCTACCAGCACACAGTGGGGCAGCTGCATGGCATCTCATAACCATGTTTCTCCCGTGTGCTCAACCAGGTGCTAGATGCCCTCCTTAAATATGGAAGGGACCACATATATTTACCACAAACTGTGGAGGAGGTGAATGCTACCAAAATATCATACTATGCACTGGCAGGCATGTCAAACATAATTGTTCCATTGATTGCACCCATATGGAGCTGGTAGTCTGAGGAGGTAGTGCACCACAACAGGAAGCTCTACCATTCCCTGAATGTCCAGATGGTGTGCGATGCAAGGCAATTAATCATGCATTGCTGTGCAAGATTCCTGGTATCCACACATGATGCAATGGTGCTGCGCAACTCCACGCTTCCCCGCTACATGGCACAATGTGCTGCACAACGTACCTGGCTGGTGGGTAAGTCCAACAACAGGTCAATGAGTGGCATTGCCTAGGGGACACAAGTATAGGCAACCTGTCTGCTGGCTGGGGTATGAGAGGTGTTGCCTGGGAGGGGGCACAAGCATAGGTAACCTGTCTGCTGGCCGGGGTGTAAGGGGTGTTGCCTGGTGGGGTCACAAGCATACACAACTTGTCTGCTGGTTGGGGCATGAGGGGTGTTGTCTGGGGGGGCACAAGCATAGGCAACCTGTCTGCTGGGAACACAACGACATGGGTGGCAAAACTGTGACCACAATCACCTCGGCAGAATGTTTGACACAGCTAATGGATGCAGATGTGGCATGCCTACACAGCTATGCGTAAATGTAAGCAACATACACAGTGCCAATCCTAGCACATGCACCTTGAACAACGTCGGACATGAACCACGGGTACCACGATGCACCACCCTGCAGGCACAATGACTGAAAGACGTGAGCGGAGCAAAGTCCATCACTGGACATGCAGCCATGTCTGTGGCAAATCCAACTACCACACATGGACATCTCTATCAGTGCACCCACCCCACCGGTACACCGCAGACCAGTATACCAACCCAGGCATCTCAAGGGACACTTACAATTGCAATGGTGCAAGCAAGGAAACTTATGTAATCACTGATCAGTTACCACCACTAACATATGAGCGAGTGGCGCAAGACCCATCCACAGTACCTCTGCTTCATCATGCCAGTACACACCCAGCCCCCTCACAGAAATGTTTGCCGTCACTGGCATACCATACCACCGTTGCCATTGGGCCTTGGCCATATGGGGGAAGGCAGTGATGGACAAGTACATGGTGACATCAAGTAGTTGTGAACATGATTAGCAAACCACAGTGTATCATGAAGCACATCAGACAAACATGTCACGATGCATTCCACATGTATAGTACACATTTCAAATGCAACACACCCATCAGATGTCAACAGATCACGGTCATTATCTACTCATTTGTGTGTGTGCTGTACCTGATGGAAAGGTCCCTTAGACGTGAACGGCACACATACCCCCAAGCATGGTTCATCCCTAAGTGCTCTTACCTGGGTCTCACTATAAGGAAATGTCAAGTGCAGTCATGATGAATATGTAGCATGTGACCATGAACACTGTACAGGCATTGCACACAAGGAATGACAACAATGTTCACAAATACACTTTCCATTGCTCCAGTGCAGATGATGCTGGGTATCCCCTGAAGCCGTGGTTCCTGATCCCCAGCAGGCAACCAGTCAACAGGCACGAAGAGGACTGCAATTGTGCACATGCACGCATTTGTGTCACGATTGAGCAGACTTTTGGCCTGTTGAAGGCCGGTTTTCGCTGACTCGGCAGGTCGGTGGGGCACTCATTTACAGGCCTGAGAAGGTGGGCAAAATAGTGTTGGCATGTGCCATGCTGCACAACATGTGCATCTGGTGCAACATACCTCTGCCCCCTGACACGGACCAGATTCCACCAGAAGATGAGGAGGATGATGGTGAAGAAGATGCATTTCGACCACGGCACAATGTGAATGAAGGACGTATTGTTGCACAATACTTTTGATGAACTGGGTGACACAAGGCACTTAGAATGGGGGACACTGAGCACTGTGAACTGTTTAGAAATAAATTGACACACACTCAAGAAGCAATGTCCAGTCATGTGTTTTTCTGATGTACACCAGGTGTATTACATGATTTAAAACTATGTACAGTGAACAGGAACCAACATGGACCTCTACCCCTCAATATATATCAAACTACCCCCACCCCCCAACATCCCCACACTCACACCCCCCACCCACCCCGAACATCCCCACACACCCAGGCTCCCCACCCCCATCACCCAACATCCCCCACCCCTCAACATCCCCACATACCCACGACTCCACCTGCCTCCCCCAATATCCCCAAACACCCACACCCCCACCCCGAATATCCCCACACACCCATGCCCCCATAGCCCCCAACACCCCCATACACCCACGCCCTCACTCCCTTCACCCATTTCAAGTTCAACTGTGTCAGGCTACTGACGCCTCCTTTTAGGAGGAGTGGGTTGTTCCTCTGGCGGGCGCATACTGCGCAGCGACCGCCGCACCGGGCTTGTCTGTGTAGAACTCGCCAGGGTTGAGCTGGTCGATGGTGGGGGTTGAGGGTCGGCCTGTGAATCATGGTGTTGGACCATGGTGGCAACCAACTGGGTGACAGCCTGTGTCATTGCTGCCATGCCCTCACACACGCGGCGGGCCACATTGTAGACAGCACGGCTCATTGACCTGGTGTTGTCTTGCATGGCAAGGCGTGTGGCTTCCCCATCCACAATGTATTGCTTGACCATATCATGCATGGCCTGCTGCTGCTCCTCCATGCGGGTCAACCGCCCCTCCTAGTCCCGGATGGATTCCGCAGCTGGTGGTTGTACGGGAGGTGGTGGTGTCTGCATGGTTCTGGGCTGCGTGCTACTACAGGAATGTCCTCCGTAGAGCTACGTCCATAAGAGGCATATTCAGAGGAGAACAGTGGTGTAGATAGAATGGCAGGGGTGTGTGGCATTTCCTCATACATGCAAAAGGCCTGCAGTGTGTCCGCTTCCTCCAGTTCCTACTCCTCCTCCACGCTATGTTGCACAGATTGTGCTGCCTCACCGAGGTCACTCGTGGCCGTTGACTGTGGCCCCTCAACATCACTGCCCACTGGTGATCTCTCCTCATCCACCTGAGGTGTATGCTGTGGCACAGACGTTTTTCTTGATGTCACCTTGGTGGCAGATGTGCCTTTTGCCATTGGTTCCTTGATGGCACCAGTGTGTTGTTGCTGGGGCTCCTGCCTGGGTGTTGGAGCTAGGCGCTCATCTGGTTCTCCAGCCTGTGCGCCTTTTTGGCTGGGGGGCTGTGGCTGGGGAGCGGTGGTATGCCTCTGGCTAGCCCTTGATTTCGATGGCCTGGAGGCGTCATCGGTCCCTCTGCTCAGGCGTGGTGTTGGCTTTTTAGGTGTTGCGGTGTGTTCTGCCTCACTGTTTGATCCCGTGCCTGTGGGGGATAGAGAGGCACAGCAACATTCATGGGTGAACGCACATCCTATATACATCGATGCTAGTACATTTAGAGTCCTGTGCATTGTCGTGTATATGTTGGAGGGGGGCAGCCATGGTGCTTACAAGAGTTGGGCGGGGGTGCAGTTTCTGGGCATCCTTCTGGTGCAGCCATGATGGGCATGGTGTCTGTTGGATGGGCTACAGGTGTATTGTGGCTTGCGTGCTGTAGCCATGCCTCAGGGGCTGTGTGCCATGTGCTGTTTGGATGTGGGTCACTTTTGCAATCGGTAGTGGAGATGTGTGAAACATGCAATGGGATGGCACAGTGGTCAGGCCTGTATCTTTATGGTGATGTATGTGTGTGTGTGCATGCAGATGGTGCTTGTGTTTGCAATTGGGGACTCATTTGGTTTGTATCAGTGGGGTTAGTGGTGTGTTTTCATGCCGGGGATGTTGCGGTTTTGTAGGGGCTGACTTAAGGTGGGAGGTGATGGCCCATGTATTTACTCTCATCTACTTGCCATTTGGACTCCACCCTTGTACTTGAGGTATTGGGTGTATGTGGCGCTAAGGGTCACTCACTATCATCTGCCGATGATGGGACTCCCATCTCAGAATGGCCAACACCCTCGATGGCCTCCATGTCTATAACGGAGCTGCAGGTTTCCTCCCAACGTGCCAGCTTTATGGGGGATGAAGCTCCACCACCTGTTCCCTGGGCCTGGCTGCGGTTTGCCGAGAGGATGCTGCGGATATGCAGCTGCAGATCATCCCAATGTTTCCTGCAGTCTTTAAATGTGCGTGGGGTTGTCCCCACCGTAGAGACCTTCTGCACCACCTCCTCCCAGATGTTCTTTTTTCTTATTTGTGCCACATGGCGCAGGTCTGGGCAGAACATGACATCTGCATGCTCAACCATAATGTCGGCGAGCATGTTGAGTTCCTCATCGGAAAAACGTGGCTTTCGCATCAGCACTGTGACTTTTTAGGGTTGCCTTGGCTATGTCATTGCTAACACTGTCCATAGTTTGCCAATCCAGGTGTTGTATGCAGAGGATTGCAATGGATTGTGTTTTTAAAGATGGCCGCCGGAACATTTCCTGTTCCAGTGTGATGACGTGGCTTCTGGTACGGGCACGTCCGGTGCCGGTATGTACTTTACTGGTATCAACGGTATCGTTCTGTACAGCATCTAGGATGGCGGTGCCTGTGTCTGCGGCATGGATGATGCCGCTATCAGTGGTTTGGAGGGCCTTACCGGCATGCCGGTGCAGCCATTACCAGCATGCCGGTATGCGCGTGCCCGCTGACTTGGAATCAATCGTTGATTCCAGCAGCAGTGCAACACGGACACGGCTGCACCGGCATGCCGATAATTAGATTTTTTTACTGCCCAACCTGTAATGAGGCCCAATGTTTTGATATTACCCTCTGGTAAACCCGGAGGATAATCTGGGGTTGCTATGTCACCTGGAAAAGGTGTCAGAACCAAGACTTGGCAATGTCAGCGTGAATGCAGGGAACACAAAAGGAGAAGAGGAAAGGAGTTGCAATCTCAAACTTCCTAAAGCCATTTGTGTTTGGCAGCAAAATGAGGAATGCGATTGGCCAATCAATGTGAGATGATGTAGGGAAAGGGTGCCTTACTTGAAAGCATGCCATGAAATTATAATTGCATTGTCCCATCCTTTGTGAGAGAGTATACCCTGAGAAAAATCCATTGGCACATTAATGACAGCCTCTCCACAATAGACACCACTGATATATCACCATACCATGTCCCAAGATGGTTAGAATTCAAGACCCTAACACTGGAAGAAAGTCCAAACATCTTAGTATTACTCAGGGCTACCTCCTAAGAGGACAATGCCATACCAGCCTCTATCCTATAGAGCAACACATGAACGATGCTCACTCCTCTCCTCGAGGCTATCAATGGCTCACTCATGCAAGGCATCTTCCCCAACATATTGAAAACTGGCCAGACCCTATCCTTCCCTAAGAAGCCCACCATTGACCAAGATGGCCTAGTTAACTAGCACCATAATACTAATCCACCCTTTGTTGGCAAGAAAACATAGAAACTGCTATTTCTCAGGTTTAGGTCTGTTGATGCATGCACTATTGTCAATCATCCAGTCATTGGTGCTAACAAGCAGGACAACATGGCAGCTGAATCTGGTATGAGGCTGCCTCCTTTCAATGTAATCTGGGCATCAGCATTGTGTTGGACGGAGGAGGAAAGGGGTCAATGAGGTCTTCAAGTAGTTTGAGGTAAGTATTAACATGGGAAAGAAGCAAGAATTTGTTATTGGATGTTCGACACTTGAAATGCCTTTTACATACCACAATCAGCAGCTTCTCATATTTGTTTTTCCTTTCCCACACTTGCATATAGTAAAACTGTACTCTCCCTTGATGCTCACACATGCACTCAAATACTATGTCTCCCATTGGAATCCTCTGTTCAAATCACGTCTATTCCTGTCATCTTATCAACCTCTACTATCCTACCCCGTAACCCTGCGGATGCATCCCCGAAATGCAGTTCTCCATTACTTCCCAGATATCTGCTTTATAATTCCATACACATTTACACACACACACATACATATGCACACTTAGATACATACACACATGCATAGATACATGCATGCATACATGCATGTTGGGACTTGGATTAGGAATTGATTTCTGAAATTCACAGGGTCAAACTAAAGGAGGTGTATGGGGTGACTTCACATGAAAGGGAGCTGTGTGTTTGTTGATGATTCATTTCAGGTGCCTTTAACGTTACATAAAGAGTTTTATAAGGTCTACCTGGTTTTATGATTTTTGTTGTATTCTAAACCTTTGGCTTTGAATTGCATTATATACGTGGATGGGCGTAGATATTCATATATGTAATGGGTTTTTATAAGTCCTCCCCCCTAATAAAGTTGGGAGGAGGTGGACAATTTGATTTCATCCCATATTCCCCATTTCCAAAGTATCAAATGGCATTCCTTGTTTAGTTAGCGGCATTGCATGCCTCGTACCATCAGGTACAGCAATCAATTAAGTTCCTGTCCACAGACTGGGAAAATAAAGGCTTTTACACAATCACCTCTTTAGCAGTAGGGCCAGTGCAGCTACTGAGGGAAGCAAAGCCTGCAGAGAGCACAAGGATTGAGGTGTCTCACTTGGTAACAGAGCGAGAACTTAAGTAACCACAGGTTTCACACGTGTATGGCTGTGAATGCTCATGGATTTCAATGCTTCTACGTCTGTGTGATAATCCACTGCAGTTATGTCAGCAGGGCTCTCAGAGAACAAAGGTACCTTGAACTGGCGACCCCACAGAGTCAAGGAATACACCATGGCGCATCCTCTGGTCATGGAATAAGATATCTGGTGTTCACAGATACTGACAGAGTATCACCACCATAAGCTGTATTGAAAGGATGCAGCTTGGCAGGGGGCCTTCACAATTTGTGGTCGTGTGGATGCTTCTAGACGCAATGCGAGGCTTGGCAAATTGGGTGTTCACATACTCAGGTTACATTTGAAATCAGAACTCCAACAGTGTCCCATTGGAAGGGTTGCTCCCATTTGAATCGACGGTTGCCCCTGTATGCAAACATTGCAGGACAACCGCAGGTTTTAACTCAGGTGTTGATTCCTAGTTACCTCCAGAATGCATTCACACCTTTGATCATATCTGGTTCTGTCAAATGCAGCCCTCCCTTTCTGAGGTATAGGTGATGGCAATATTTGGCAGCATCTGTATCGCACACACTTTTGCAGGACACACTACTGGGTTGTTGGCTATAGGGACACTCTTCAAGTAAAGCAAGTTCTACCCTACAATCAAAAAATGTTGACACCAACCAGTGGCACCCTCACAGCTGCATATTCTAGAGCAGTCCCGCTTAGGGACACTTAGGTAATTTCCCAGATCAAAATTCCCACAAGAGGGCACTGGAAGTAGGAGGAGGATGAATACATCTTTACATTCTTGGATACTTGAGGGCAGTGAAAGATTATGAGCCACAGCCAGTATGTGCATTGCCTGAGGTAGGTGGCAAAGTCCTTAGAATGCCTCTGCAGAAGCACTTACCTTTCGGTTAAGTCAGAAAGTATTATATGTTTAGGTGGTGGAGGGATTATTTAGGAAAGACACAATGTCCCTGGCATCGCCCAGTCATTTTTATTTGGTGAATGTTCTGTTTCTTTTATTAATTCCTTTTTGCTTAGTGTTTGGTTATTTTTTCCTAAGCAGTACCTTAAGTGGGATGTGAAATTGAGGAATGGCCTAAAGAGGGTGCGGCCGGACTGAAACAACACATCATGAGACGCTGCAAACATGTACTTTGGGTCACTGAGCACCGTCTTGGATGCTCTTGTTTGCATCTATTCTGCATATTCTAATTACACCACTGACATGTTTGTGAATGAATTACTGTCTGTAAATAAATAACTAATTTACTATATAAACAATTCAGTCGGTGAGTAAATCCCCCTCATTTTGTAAATCAATCACCTATGTTATACTTCACAAAGGTATCTGTGATAGTGATTCAAGTACACAACACACTGGGCCTGGTGTTCCTTTAATTTGCCGTAACACTCACCCTAACAGCAACATGTCTGCTAACCATATACCAGACAAACCTTCGGGCATATGGTATTGCATATTTTCAGTTTACTCAAGTGAGACCTAAGCTTCTTTGCTTGAGTGGAGGACAAGTTTAAATTTACCTAAATTGCTTGAATTACCACCAGGGCGAGTCGCCTTAAACGCGCACTTTTAGACTTCAGGCATGAAGACAGAAGAAGTCGTATGGGCTGATAATTAGTAGGTGACAGATAGAGGGCCCCAGTCTGGGAGCAGATTTAGAGACTGGCTGGGCTTTTTCCCAGCTAGCCTCAGCCCAAATAATGCCCTTCTCTTATGTGTCAACAATGTATTTAGGGAGGTCAGCACTTTTCTTTTCAAAATCTTTTTAGGCATCTGCAAAACACCTGGACAAGATCATAACTTCTAGCAGTTTCAATGTACATAGTGCTGGATTAGTGGATTTGCAATAATATGGATACCTAAGTTTGACATAACTTCAGCCAAATGCCAGGGCTGCAAGAATTGGCATCAAAACCTGTTGACATTTCAGAAAGTGAACTCGGAGATGTGAAAACATTAATTCTTAGCTAAATAAAGTAAAATAATTCTACAAAAGCAGACAACAGAATAGTTTGATTGCTAATCATATTATAATTAGGATGCTGCTGCCTTAGAAATCCATAGGTTGTTCCATGTTGTGCCAGTGGTACACCAAAGAGAACCAACAGAGGAACTGGCTTCATATGACAATAAAGCGCCATATGGCCAGCTACTGTCATTGCATAACAGTTATATTGTTAAAATGTTGCACACCTGCCAACGTGCCGCTAAAAAATGGCAAGTGCCTCCTGTTGTATGTGGATATTGTTCTCTATTGGCATGCATAATCACGTGTCCCGGAGCTGCCATCAAATGCTCCAAAAGTTAACTTACATCCAATATATGACTTGCAGAAACAAACTATGGAAGGTACACCGAGGCATGTCCCAGTGCCACCTAAAAGCTCCAGGACTGCTATTTCATGTCATCTCATGTCAGTTAATTTCTGAAATGTCTGGTATAATCACCGTGAAAGATTTCTATCCCAGGTTTGGTTTTTCTGTGCCGTATTTATTTAACAGAGCAGCAAATGTAAGGCAATGGCTGCCAAACAGGCAAGTTACAAACATCAGAGAAAGTGTGCACATGACATCCTTAAGCAGAATACTATAAATGTACTATTCCTTGACATGCCTACTGGTTTTAAGAATAGACATTTAAAAATGTACATTTGTCAATTAACAAACTTGATGTTAGTAGCAACACATGCATTATTCAGAGAAAATATGTGATTTATTTAAATGATTGCCAAGCCAGAAACTGTGTTAAGAACGATAGGATTCACATTAACAGTGCAGCCTAATAACACAACTACATAGCATTTATGTGTCTGTCAATCCTGATTAGAGTGTCCTAGCAGCTACACAATTGAGGAATAGACATATGTCTAAATAACGATGACTGTCCTTAATGGATTTTGATGTGTTATGTACTTAAAGGGGAAGTACGCAAACAATTATATTTTCCAGATCGTTCTGGCATGTCCTGTTTAGCATACTGTGATCGATCATAAAACTTTTTCCTATGCATCTTACCTTAGTTTTCCTCACTTTTACACATACGTGTTGGGCGCGGCCATCTTGTGCTAATCTTATCAGTTGATGTATCGCTCTAAGTTCAAGTGCCTTTGTGGCAATAATACAGATCGTCCGCCCCTGAAGCTGACATCACTTGTCCGAACGATCTGCTCCACCTATTTTCATTACGTTCGTGGCCAGAGTAGCCAAAAGTTCCCTGTCATCGCCCATACCAAAACATTACTTAAGGCAGAACCAGGAAGATAAACACAGATATACTCACACAGAGCGTACTTTCTCTTTCTTGCCCGAAATAGTATTCAAATATAGAATTTTCAAAGAAAGCATCAATAGTCTGCAATGTAACAAGTGATTTTATTTATCAAAGAACATTCACAAGAGATTCAGTCCACGAAATTAACAATATTTTTTGTCTATGGAAGTTATAGCTAGCGAACATCCCATGACTCTAATGTGGTTTATACGTTTCTCATGATACGCCAATTACAATCAACAATAATCTTGTGTGTCCTTATGTTACACCAGCAAAACATTTGAATGACCCACATGGTGCTCCTTGTGGGAGAACATATGGAATTATTGCACTGTCATGCTCAATGCTTTTGCTTCTGCAAGTTACTACATCTGGAAGGCTCACAGGTTGCTCCTTGTTGCAGGTACCACAAAAGGGAAGATTGGTCCCTGTCGGTCATCCCACATGATGGTAATGGAAAAAGTGCTCTTAATGGTTAACCACCAATGCTGATTGAAGAATCCATCTGACGGTAGCTGGAAAATATGGCAGATGCCGAACGGTGCAATATATCTGTGTACATAACAGACTAAAAATAAATTTCAGACGCGTTCTGTAATCGAATATAATAAGTTACTATATAACTCATAACCTATGAAATCTAATCATAAACACAAACCACACATGTTGAGCACACACATGACATAAGATACTCAATTGGCTACACACTAATGACTCCTAACTGACAAACTACACTTCTACCTTACCAGCCCTACACGACCCTTTGTTTCCGCCAAACGACACTGTAGCTTGGCTAACTGTGCACGCATGGTCATCTGCTCTGTCATATCTGTATGCACTATGGACACGATAACATAGACTTGTAGGATGTATATACATATGTGTATATGTATGTGTGCATATACTGATACTCATGTTAATGTTTCCCCGACTCACCAAGACCATTGCTTTGTATTTGATGCATCTTGTACCATGTATTTTGCTCCTATTGCCATCCATGCCCTATGTATTGCTACCTTTGCACTGTAACTAAGTTTTAAGATTTCTTGTTTCTGTTGCACCTGTCTACCCAAGGGCGTGGTGCGGATTACCAAACAAATAAATAAACAAACAAACAAACAAACAAACAACATGGGGGACTATTTGAGACCACGAGTTGCGTAAGGGGTGAGTGCTGTGAAGTCGGTATGGCTCGAAATGGGATGGAGAACCACATGCAAAAAACAAGGACAAAGATAGCAACCTTTTAGGTTGAACCACAGACAGATGTCATCATAACAAAACTGGCAAGATTACTGATTGAAAAGCAAACTCAGTGCCCACGGATAATGTTTACCCCCTGCCCAGAACACCGACTTTATGAGGCTCTAGAATACAACGGTATGTTCCACGGGACAAAGAGGTTTAGATATCACTATCCTGAAACTGGTGGTGTTTACGGGACGTCAATGAATAATCGTAACAATATGCTCCAGCTAACAACCCAAAACAAGGTCAGTTTGCACATTGTTGAATTAGTTATTATGCATACAGCACCCTAGCCATTTTTAATGCCAAAAATAATATTATGTGAACTTGAACTTACATCATTTCTGGAATTTGAAGTTCTGTCGATGAACAACTGCTCTGAACAATAGATCACAGAAGTGTAAACTAACTTTTGGAATGTCCACGCTCAATATAGTACATTTTATCATTTTTTGTGGCTATTCAACAACTTCTGTCATTCGAACTGTTGCTGACCAGTGCTCAAGGCCAAAAAGGAGCTTGTTTTCATTGATGGAAAACAGAGAGGGGTAGGTTTCGATTTTATAAAAGAATGCAAAAAAAAAAAGGAAAAGACGATGATGCATGCAAAGAGTTCAGAAAAGCAAAGACAATCTCAAACATCCATGTAAAATATGTTACGCGGCGTGAATGTGTGAACATTCCCGATTGCTGTGTATTTCTGCAACGCCCATGGATATTTCATCTCTGCAAAGAAAATTCAATAGAAACCCAACCTCGCCCAACACTGTTTAATGCCACCAAGCGCAGAAGGGATTGGTCAGTGTGACTGTACCTATTCCACCGTTCAACCATGGCGGCATCCCACAAGCATTCCTGGTGCATTCTGTGGTGATGTAGTAGTCTGTTTAGTATATTATCATACTTTTCACAATATAACTTGTGACAGTGAGAAACCTGATCTTCGCTACATGGATAGATGAGCCCAGCTTACCCACGCTTGAATCTATAGATGGATGAGCAACAAATCAATTGTAGCCTGCCATCCCCTATGTAATACAATAATGTAAAGTGTCTTACCAATCTATGTTGCGGGTTCAGACACTGTGATCCTAATTCACACAAGGTTTTCCAAAGGGGGTTTGCCATTATAAAAGGCTTATGTGAATCAGGTGCTATGTGTGATGTCACTATTGGCACTGCAACCTTTTGAAAGACACCAACATTCATTCTATGTTGAGAGAACTTTCCTGATATCTTTTGTAGTCTGTACACTTAAACAGTGTTATCCTTGCTAGCTATCTATTGCCTTCTTTCACTTCAGGGTTGTTCATTGAGGTGTAAGTGCAACAGGGGGCAGCTTTCAATTGCGCTGCACTCACTACAATTCATGCACGTCCGTTCATACTCCCTAGCACCCCCAAGTCAGCCCTCTATGTAACCTTCATGTGAGACAGGTGACATTGTGTGCACCACACTAAATAGGTTACATTCATGATCCGAATGGGCCTTGTGCCAATCGGCCGTGGTAGTGCATAGCATATATAAGTGATTCAGGAGGGTGTTAAGATGCATTTCTAAACTCTTACCTGATGTAAGGCGCTAGGAGGATAAGACCATTTTTTGGAGTCTTTCCTTAACTTTCGAGACAGGCCCTGAGCTGTGAGTCAACTTTTTCTCAACAATGCAGTAGCAATAGAAAGCATACGATTGTGCCGCTGAAGCAAAAAAGTGGTTCTTCTTGGGAAGTCTGTGTCAAGTCATGAAGGGGCATGAAGCGATGAAGAATTGGTTCACACTATTCAAGTAGGTTGTGCTTTTGTCATCAGATCAGTTTACAAACCGTGAGAATAGCTGAGGAACGTAGTATAACCCAGCCAACTTCAAATGTCTCCCACTGCCTGTCTGCTAGCTAGGACTGAGTGTGCCGCCAATGATCTCACCTTCTCCCAGAAGATCACTGTGTCTATAGCTCTGGTTATCTCTCGGCTGGACTATTGCAACAGCCTCTTTCTAAATCTGATTGCTTCTACTCTCCGCAATACCTCCAGCCCTCTTTTTGGAAATACTTTCCTACTCAAGCTCTTCGCTCGTCAACTCCAACCCCCTCCGGTTCTGTTGCTTCTACAAGCAACAAGTTGGCGGTAAATCTATTTTTTCAGCTGGGGCCTCCCTCTGGAACAGCCTCCCTGCCTCTCTGGAACTTGAGGAGAACTGTCTCCAGTTCCGGAAGCAACTCAAGACCTACCTTCATCCTTGCTTCTGCATTCTCTCTTCCTCTCACCTGCTGATTTATTGTGTGATTCTGCACTGGTCACCGGCTACCCTACGAATTTGGCCCATATGTACCTGCCTGCATAGTTGCACACCTACAGTGCCTCCTTGCAACCTGCAATCTTAGTATACTGCTGTACCGCCTGAGTTCAGGTTACAGTAGACAGAGCAGCCACGCATGTGTTAGGAGGGAGAGGGGGCTGTAGAAATAGTACAAGTGAGATTGTAATACAAACGGTCCACCGAAACACTGAAACACTATGTATTGAAAAGAAAAATGGTTTATCTAAATACGATTAGCCCTAAAAAATTATTGGGCCACATAAGTAATATCAGATTGTCTATAACCACAATAAAGAAAACACAACACTGTGCTTTAAGGAACCCATACCAAAGTATATAACTTTATTTAGCACACCTAACACTAGTTCTTTTGAAGTTGAAACTAGTACTTACATTAAAATTACTTTGAGTAATACAAGGGTAGTAGACCGTAGTATCAATTGCACCGTCACGCTCAGTAAGAAATCACATACTAAAATGAACTTGACAATATATTTTGCTGATCTAGTGAAACTCAGATACTGGGCACAGTATAAACTAATTATTCTGATGCAAGATAACACATTTGTTATAGGGGAGTTGGACCTTGGGGTCTAATATTCAATTACAGTTTATTGTGAGTTCAAATGTTACTGTGAGCGCATTTAAAAGAGAGCTAGAAATCATTTGAATTTGGAAGTCAACCTTTCGACAAGTTTGGATTTTGAAGGACAAGGCTCGTTTGCAATGTTTTGTGGCATTGTATGTGTCCTGGGAAAAAAAAAATCAGCATCCAGTCCATGAGTATACATGGCCAACACAGTCGATGTCAGATCTTTGAGAAATTCAAAATCCATTTCCTCGTATATTGGCTTGGCCACCCATTGTTTGTCTTGTTTTGTAAAGGCCTTGACATAACAAAGCATTCTGAATGTTCCTGAAGTTTTCACTTGTTCCCTCCTGCCATTCTCATTATGGATAAGTGCAGCTAGTCTTGTTCTGGCCTTCATACCGTTTATGCCGAAATGCAACCTTTTGGGCCTCTACTTTAGGCATATATTATAGAACACCTCCAATTCTCCAGTGTGGCAGAATTCTGCAAGTCCCTTCAGGTCTCTTGAAAGCGTTTTATTGTACACAATCTTTTCAAGTGCTTTGTGTGGAGGTGAACATGGAACCAACCACTTAGTCCTCCGTTCCTCCTCCCTCAATAAAAGTCCATGTGCACATTCGTAGAAATGTTGGTTTTTCTGTCCATGAGTGTACGTTGGAACAATGGTGCATCAATGAACGCCATTTCTAAAGATCCATCACAAGTTTTCAAGCTCCACCAAAGATAGTTTCTGATAGACTGACACCACTTTAAAAGGTTTTCCGAACCCTTCTTTTTACCAGCAGCTGTGATTTTATTGATTGATTTGGCAAAATGCCATTCATCAAATTGATGCTGAATGAGTGGAAACTGCTCTTGCATGGCCTTGGCTACTGAAAAGTGCCTGACAGTGGCTATCAAGTCTATTCGCATTCCTCTGGATTCCAGAATTTCAATGGATTTAATGAAACCATGTTTCTCCATGGCCGCATATGATGTACACTCAGACACCTGCACGACCACCGAACACACCATTTTTTTACTTTCCATGTCTTGAAAGTAGTAAGTGCAGTACTTTGCGGAAAATCATGGACCGTCAAACTGTCCATTGCCAGCAAGCCAGAAATGTTTGCCAGAGAATGTACTTTCCATTGACATCTGTTCAACACCCCAAGCATGACTAATAGCAGGGAATAAGAATTCCCTTTGGTATGTGTAGTATTGGGTTTAGCAAGGCACTCAAGACCCAGAAACTGACCAAAACTGGAAATCTTGCTGAAAGTCAGTCCGCTGAACAGTAAAGCTGCTGAACAAAGTAGATTTCCAGCTGGAACTTTGCCGAGCATCGGTTGAGCAGACTATGAACATGTATTATGGAGGTAGACACAGGTTGCATGGATTTTCAGGTTGGTGCCTTGTAATGGAAGACACACATTCACCAATGGCTCCCTGGATATGTTGCCTCTTGATGTATGATTACATTTCAGCATTAGTACAATCTCTAGCAGGCGTTTGTCAAACACAATGTTTTTTTGCTCCTTTAATAGCCAGTCATCCATCAGTACTGTGTTTTGAGAGTTGATGGCGGTGGACAAATCCCGAAAACCTGGCAAACTGAAGTTGAGATCTTGACCAAGTTCATCAGTCCATTGCATTGAAGCATCAAAATACCGTCAGCTATCCCTCCGCAAATACCTCCCCTCTCGAGCTCTTCACTCCTCTACCTCCAACTCACTCAGGGTCAGTCGTTTTTCTAAGAAACAAGCTGGGGGTAGATCTCTGTCTTCAGCTGGGGTAATGCAAGACACACATTCATCAATGGCTCCCTGTATATGTTGCCTCTTGATGTATGATTACATTTCAGCATTAGTACAATCTCTATCAGGCGGTTGTCGAACACAATGTTTTTTTGCTCCTTTAATAGCCAGTCATCCATCAGTACTGTGTTTTGAGAGTTGATGGTGGTGGACAAAACCCGAAAACTTGGCAAACTGAAGTTGAGATCTTGACCAAGTTCATCAGTCCATTGCATTGAAGCATCAAAATACCTTCATCTATCCCTCCGTAAATACCTCCCCTCTCGAGCTCTTCGCTCCTCTACCTCCAACTCACTCAGGGTCAGTTGTTTTTCTAAGAAACAAGCTGGGGGTAGATCTCTGTCTTCGGCTGGGGCCTCCCTCTGGAACAGCCTCCCTGCCACTCTAAAACTTGATGAGAACCATCGCCGGTTCCGGAAGCACCTCAAGACCTTCCTCTTTTCTTCTGCCTTCGCTCCCCCTCTCCCCTGCTGATCTGTTCTCTCTTGGCACCATGCACCTGGCCACCCTCTGTCTTTTGGGCCCAGGTACCTGCTCATCCTGTCACCCTCCCGCACTGCCTCCAGGCCACCCCTTGCACTGATGTCTGTATCTGTACCCATACAGCCCCCCTTTTTCTTCCTGCACTTATCGGACCTACACTGTCTGCTGCCTTAAACCTAGCACTTGCAAATTGCTGGCTGCATTACTGTTTGTTGCCTTTATTATTTATTAATTGCTATTTATCTGTTTTTCCTCTGCTTCATACTTTCCACCTCTCCCCTTCCATGCACTTTTCCCCTCCCTCCTCTCCCATGCACTTGCGCGTTCTCAATGTCACTGGGCCTAGTAAGATCGCTGTTTTGTTCTGCCCTGTTCCCCTCCCTTGCCTTGTCATGCTCTGAAACACTTGTGTAGGAGCGCGATAGAAATAAAATATCAATCAATCAATCAATCAATCATCAACCTCTGTCAGTTCAGGCTGTGACAATTCAGCATGAATTGTTATTGTTATTGTTATTTTGCACTTATATAGCGCCTTATATACCATTGGTATGGTCTGAAGGCGCTGGTAGGTTGAACGCCCTTGGGAACCGAAGTTCAGATCAGTAGAGAGAGTAGGGAGAGTCAAAAGGTGCGTGTGTGCACCGGATATGTGTGCAGCTCGTGCGGTACACATGTAATAGCTGATTCTTATTGGTAGGTGTGGTGGTTGAGAGATCAGGAGAATGTGTTCGTTCTGGCAGGATTTATCCGGAGCGGATGTGGCTGCGTTAGGCCTGAGGAAAACACCTGGCTGGGGGTGTGAGACCAGCAGTGTTTACATAGAATGATGTGGAGTAAGTGGTGGATGTTCGTATGGGAACAGTTATACCGAATGGTGTCATAGTATCTCTGTGTTCTAGTTGAGTGGTGATGTAAAGGAGAGAGTAAGCGTGGGGTGTGGTAAGAATGGTTATATGCTCTTTCAATGTGCAAACTTCTAAAATCACTTTCCCAGAGAGGCTACCGGCCGAACTTCTAAGTACAATTTTCCATACAGAGGCTATTGGGAACATTTCTAAATTCAGTTTATCAGCGAGGCTATTAGGCACACTTCTAAGTGTAACATTCGCTGAGGCTATTGGGTACACTTCTAAATGCAAATTTTCACAGAGCGTCTACTGGGCTACATTTCTAAGTTCAATTTTCCAGAGAGGCTATTGGGCAAACTTCTACTTGAGACTTTCCAGGGTGTCTATTGGATGCACTTCTATAATCAACTTTCACAGATGCTATTGGTAGCACTTCTAAATGCAGCTTTCACAGCGTGGCTAATGGGCACACTTATAAATGCCGCTTTCACAGAGGATATTGGGCCCATATCTAAATTCAATTTTCCACAGAGAGGCTACTGGGCGCACTATTAACTTCATTTTCCTGCGAGGCTATTGGGGATACTTCTGAATTCAGTTTTCCAGCGAGGCTATTAGGAACTTTTCTAAATTCAATTTACCAGAGAGGCTATTGGGCACACCTCTAGATGTAACTCTCATTGCGGCTAATGGGTACACCTCTAAATTCACAGAGGGGTTGTTGGGCACACTTCTGAAAGCAACTTTCACAGAGTGGTTATTGGGAACACTACTAAATTCACAGCGAGGTTATTGGGCACACTCCTAATGGAGCATTCCAGAGTGTCTATTGGGTACATTTCTAAATGCAGCTTTCCAGAGTGTCTATTGGGCACACTACTGAATGCAATTTTCACAGAGTGGCTATTGGGCTCACTTCTAAATGCATCTTTCACAGAGGATCTTGGGCACACATCTAAATTCAATTTACCAGAGAGGCTATTGGGCACATTTCTAAGCTTGACGGAGAGGCTGTAGGGCACACTTTCTAAATGCAACTTTCACATGCTAACTTTCACAATTCCATCTAAGAGTGGACATGCTAACTTTCGCAATTCCGTCTAGGAGTGGGCATGCTAACTTTCCCAATTCCGTCTAGGAGTGGGCATGCTAACTTTCACAGTTCTAGAGTGGACATGCTAACTTTCATAGTTCCGTCTAGGAGTGGACATGCTAACTTTCACAGTTCTAGAGTGGACATGCTAACTTTCACAATTCCGTCTAGGAGTGGACATGCTAACTTTCACAGTTCTAGAGTGGACATGCTAACTTTCACAACTCCGTCTAGGAGTGGACATGCTAACTTTCACAGTTCTAGAGTGGACATGCTAACTTTCACAATTCCGTCTAGGAGTGGACATGCTAACTTTCACAGTTCTAGAGTGGACATGCTAACTTTCACAAATTCCGTCTAGGAGTGGACATGCTAACTTTCATAGTTCTAGAGTGGACATGCTAACTTTCACAGTTCCGTCTAGGAGTGGACATGCTAACTTTCACAGTTCTAGGGTGGACATGATAACTTTCACAGTTCTAGGGTGGACATGCTAACTTTCACAGTTCTAGGGTGGACATGCTAACTTTCACAATTCCGTCTAGGAGTGGACATGCTAACTTTCACAATTCTAGGGTGGACATGCTAACTTTCACAGTTCTAGGGTGGACATGCTAACTTTCACAGTTCTAGGGTGGACATGCTAACTTTCACAGTTCTAGGGTGGACATGCTAACTTTCACAATTCCGTCTAGGAGTGGACATGCTAACTTTCACAGTTCTAGGGTGGACATGCTAACTTTCACAGTTCTAGGGTGGACATGCTAACTTTCACAGTTCTAGGGTGGACATGTTAACTTTCACAGTTCTAGAGTGGACATGCTAACTTTCACAAATTCCGTCTAGGAGTGGACATGCTAACTTTCACAGTTCTAGAGTGGACATGCTAACTTTCACAGTTCCGTCTAGGAGTGGACATGCTAACTTTCACAGTTCTAGGGTGGACATGCTAACTTTCACAGTTCTAGGGTGGACATGCTAACTTTCACAGTTCTAGGGTGGACATGCTAACTTTCACAGTTCCGTCTAGGAGTGGACATGCTAACTTTCACAGGTTCTAGGGTGGACATGCTAACATTCACAGTTCTAGGGTGGACATGCTAACTTTCACATTTCTAGGGTGGACATGCTAACTTTCACAGTTCTAGGGTGGACATGCTAACTTTCACAGTTCTAGGGTGGACATGCTAACTTTCACAATTCCGTCTAGGAGTGGACATGCTAACTTTCACAGTTCTAGGGTGGACATGCTAACTTTCACAGTTCTAGGGGGGACATGCTAACTTTCACAATTCCGTCTAGGAGTGGACATGCTAACTTTCACAGTTCTAGGGTGGACATGCTAACTTTCACAGTTCTAGGGTGGACATGCTAACTCACAGTTCTAGGGTGGACATGCTAACTTTAACAGTTCTAGGGTGGACATGCTAACTTTCACAATTCCGTCTAGGAGTGGACATGCTAACTTTCACAGTTCTAGGGTGGACATGCTAACTTTCACAGTTCTAGGGTGGACATGCTAACTTTCACAGTTCTAGGGTGGACATGCTAACTTTCGCAGTTCTAGGGTGGACATGTTAACTTTCACAGTTCTAGAGTGGACATGCTAACTTTCACAGTTCCGTCTAGGAGTGGACATGCTAACTTTCACAGTTCTAGGGTGGACATGCTAACTTTCACAGTTCTAGGGTGGACATGCTAACTTTCACATTTCTAGGGTGGACATGCTAACTTTCACAGTTCTAGGGTGGACATGCTAACTTTCACAGTTCCGTCTAGGAGTGGACATGCTAACTTTCACAGTTCTAGGGTGGACATGCTAACTTTCACAGTTCTAGGGTGGACATGCTAACTTTCACATTTCTAGGGTGGACATGCTAACTTTCACAGTTCTAGGGTGGACATGCTAACTTTCACAATTCCGTCTAGGAGTGGACATGCTAACTTTCACAGTTCTAGGGTGGACCTGCTAACTTTCACAGTTCTAGGGTGGACATGCTAACTTTCACAGTTCTAGGGTGGACATGCTAACTTTCACAGTTCTAGGGTGGACATGCTAACTTTAACAGTTCTAGGGTGGACATGCTAACTTTCACAATTCTGTCTAGGAGTGGACATGCTAACTTTCACAGTTCTAGGGTGGACATGCTAACTTTCACAGTTCTAGGGGGGGCATGCTAACTTTCACAGTTCTAGGGTGGACATGCTAACTTTCACAGTTCTAGGGTGGACATGTTAACTTTCACAGTTCTAGAGTGGACATGCTAACTTTCACAAATTCCGTCTAGGAGTGGACATGCTAACTTTCACAGTTCTAGAGTGGACATGCTAACTTTCACAGTTCCGTCTAGGAGTGGACATGCTAACTTTCACAGTTCTAGGGTGGACATGCTAACTTTCACAGTTCTAGGGTGGACATGCTAACTTTCACATTTCTAGGGTGGACATGCTAACTTTCACAGTTCTAGGGTGGACATGCTAACTTTCACATTTCTAGGGTGGACATGCTAACTTTCACAGTTCTAGGGTGGACATGCTAACTTTCACAATTCCGTCTAGGAGTGGACATGCTAACTTTCACAGTTCTAGGGTGGACATGCTAACTTTCACAGTTCTAGGGGGGACATGCTAACTTTCACAGTTCTAGGGTGGACATGCTAACTTTCACAGTTCCGTCTAGGAGTGGACATGCTAACTTTCACAGTTCTAGGGTGGACATGCTAACTTTCACAGTTCTAGGGTGGACATGCTAACTTTCACATTTCTAGGGTGGACATGCTAACTTTCACAGTTCTAGGGTGGACATGCTAACTTTCACAATTCCGTCTAGGAGTGGACATGCTAACTTTCACAGTTCTAGGGTGGACATGCTAACTTTCACAGTTCTAGGGTGGACATGCTAACTTTCACAGTTCTAGCGTGGACATGCTAACTTTAACAGTTCTAGGGTGGACATGCTAACTTTAACAATTCTGTCTAGGAGTGGACATGCTAACTTTCACAGTTCTAGGGTGGACATGCTAACTATCACAGTTCTAGGGTGGACATGCTAACTTTCACAGTTCTAGGGTGGACATGCTAACTTTCACAGTTCTAGGGTGGACATGCTAACTTTCACAATTCCGTCTAGTAAGATAGAGTGGCATGGGCTTTCTGGAGTGGAGTGATTGCTCTACTCCCCTACCCATACCACACTCACGGCTTTGGTGGTGTCTGTTGGTTGTTGGCTTCCTTGGCGTCCCCTGCGGACACCTGCTGACACTTCCTGGAGCCGCCTCTGTTGGAGCCGCCCTTGGCCATGGGGCCCTTAGCCGCTGGGGCTGCCTGGCAGAGGGCTGCCTTGGGAGGACCAGTGATGAAGGGCTCACAGCCCAATCAGAGCGGGGATGGGCGGGATGGGAGGCGGGAGGGGAGCGGGACACAGGAAGAGGGTGCGGGGTGGGAGAGGGATGCGCCGGGGGTCTGGGGGCCTAGTTGCCACCAATAGAGGTGTGCAGGGCCCGGATGGCCTTTCTCACCTCGCGTCGGCTGCCTGCAGTGAATGCAGGGGCCGGCGCGAGGAGGGTCGCTAGACAATTTCAGCCAGAGCTCACGGCCCAATCAGAGCGGGGATGGGCGGGATGGGAGGCGGGAGGGGAGCGGGACACAGGAAGAGGGTGCGGGGTGGGAGAGGGATGCGCCGGGGGTCTGGGGGCCTAGTTGCCACCAATAGAGGTGTGCAGGGCCCGGATGGGCTTTCTCACCTCGCGTCGGCTGCCTGCAGTGAATGCAGGGGCCGGCGAGAGGAGGGTCGCTAGACCATTTCAGCCAGGGCTCACGGCCCAATCAGAGCGGGGATGGGTGGGATGGGAGGCGGGAGGGGAGCGGGACACAGGAAGAGGGTGCGGGGTGGGAGAGGGATGCGCCGGGGGTCTGGGGGCCTAGTTGCCACCAATAGAGGTGTGCAGGGCCCGGATGGCCTTTCTCACCTCGCGTCGGCTGCCTGCAGTGAATGCAGGGGCCGGCGCGAGGAGGGTCGCTAGACCCTTTCAGCCAGGGCTCACGGCCCAATCAGAGCGGGGATGGGCGGGATGGGAGGCGGGAGGGGCGCGGGACCCAGGAAGAGGGTGCGGGGTGGGAGAGGGATGCGCCGGGGGTCTGGGGGCCTAGTTGCCACCAATAGAGGTGTGCAGGGCCCGGATGGCCTTTCTCACCTCGCGTCGGCTGCCTGAATTGGAGAATTAGGTAACATTGAATTTTTGGGATAGAACATTTTTTAGCACGTGTAGATTGTGTGAAAGGGTCGGAAAGCAGTTGCAATGCATCATGATTGTCTTAATTTTCTTACTGTTGGAGCTTGCACAAAGTAGCAATGGTCCAGGGTAACTTTGCACAGCTCGCATGTGAAATTCCATTCATTTTCGGGCCACCGGACATATGCATCAGTACTCTGAATTTTGACTGTGACACGCAGCGCCTCAGATAGTAGTTGCTCCATTGTGAAATCTGCTTGGCAAGCAACATCTTTGGTTTCTTTCGATGTCTGCGTCTTTATACTCCTCTTCTAACAGAATTAATAGAAAAAAGATGCTTAATGTATTGCACACATTGACAACTAAAAACAAAAAAATACTGAAACATCTGCTTAAAAACTTGTCCAAAACAAACTGGTACATTTTTTACCCTTGTTTTCTTCATTTGCTTCCAAACAGTGCCCTTCTCTTTGCAGATGACGGCATCAAGATCAAGCTGCAAAAAAGAGTTTCTACATGGTTTAAATACAGCAAATTTAATTTCAACACAAACATATGTACATATCTACAAATAGAAACAACTAGACCACCTTCAAAAGATAGCAACATTATTAAAATGTATTCATAATGCAATGTGATGCCCAATTTTACTTCATATATGTATACCTCTGTTCCATGCGCCTCTTCTAAGTCCACATCTGGAGTACATTCCTTGAATAGAATATTTAAAAACTCAAATGTCAACTGAAGTGCACATTAACATTTTCCATCGGACAGAGCACCTCCAACTTAAGTATTTTACATAGATTGCAAACCTTATACTGTTATGTTTGTTTTCGTAACACAAATAGAACATTAGTATGGACAGATCTTCGAAAACAGTGTACGTGACTTGGTCATAAGATTCAGTTCATATTTCACCTGATAACCATCTGAGATGACACATGGACTTGATTTGAGAACACCCTATAAAACATAGTGATTACAATGTTGCCCTGAAAAGTATTTTGCTTTGTGATGTGTCCTTGGTAACTGTTCTGCATTAGGGAGGCAGTGCAACGTTACAACCAAAATCAAAAAAGTTTGAAACAGTGCTTGATTACATGCATTTTAGTCTGATATTATATCAATTGTAGGATGTACTCTGATTCTTACAAGTGAACTGTAAATACAAATAACTCAAACTCTGGACCTTTTGCAAAGGAGGAAGCAATTGTAGTCGAAGTTCCAGCATCCCCCTATAACAAAGCACTTGTTTTGATATGGATAAAAAAGCTAAATGAAGCAGAAAAAATGCAATGCAGACACAGGTAAATAGTAAACTGGAAAACTGAGGTGCAGACGATGGTACGCACATACAGACTCCCATAAATGCCACTTTGTATAAATAAAGAGTACTACACATAATACACTTGATATGTTTAAATTCAAATCATAACACGTGCAAGCAGTTTAATTGCATACAAAGCGTAGTATAACATAATTACTTGGTAGGTTAGTGAGGATGATGTTGACTCCGGAAAAGTAATTGTTGCAGAATTTTGCTCCTTCATTTTCAACACATTGTCAGACAACAGTACAATGGAAAAGGTAAATTAGTACTTGAAATATGGCCTCATGCGATGCAATAACATTTCACTTAGTGCAGGTCGGTAGTGCTCACCATTAGGATACTATCTGTGTCAATGGTTTTGTCACTGTTGAGGGTCTGTGCTTCCATCAATGTGCTCTACGTAAAGAAGGGTATGTCAACCAACACATTTAATTGAATTTAATTGATTGTTTATTTATATAGCGCCTATTTGAAAGACATACAGGGTAATTCATAGAATTTCGCAGAAAAGTGTCGCAAGCGGCTGGCGCAGAGTGTCCGCGTGCGATTGACTGCGCCAGGCACGTGCGCTAAAACCGATTTCCGCGCACAGCATATTCATGGATTTCAGGCTCCCAAACCAGCCGTGGCGCAGAGTATCGCAGCGACCCTGCAGCAGCGCCAGTAACGCCCCCAAGAACGCCCTCGCGCAAGGAAAAGCCATCAAAATCGCTAAATCATCGCAAAGGGCTGCGCTAACCCTGGACCAGTTTACAGGGCTGCCAAACAAGGAACGCAAAGCGGGTAACGTGCATATCAGGGGTATGCGTGAAGTTATACACGCGATTAGCCAGGGTACGTGTATTACAGGGGTACGTGGGAAGTTTAACACGCGATTGGCCAGGGTACGTGTATTACAGGGGTACGCGGGAAGTTTAACACGCGATTAGCCAGGGTAAGTGTATTACAGGGGTACGCGGGAAGTTTAACACGTGATTAGCCAGGGTACGTGTATTACAGGGGTACGCGGGAAGTTTAACACGCGATTGGCCAGGGTACGTGTATTACAGGGGTATGCGGGAAGTTTAACACGCGATTCGGCTGGGTACGTGTATTACAGGGATGCGATTTGGCCAGGTACGTGTATTACAGGGGTGCGCAGGAATTATCACACGCTATTTGGCTGGGTACGTGTATTACAGGGGTGCGTGGGAATCATCACACGCGATTAGGCTGGGTGGGTCCTCACAGGTGTTCCCTGTACACCCTCCACGGCCCCTGCAGGCATCCTACAAAACAGGGGACTACCCTGCACACCTGCTCATGTCCCCCTGCACCCCCACCCCCCAGCAGTGCAGGGGCAGCCTCCACCAGGCCCCCACTCATGTCTCCCACCACCCCCACCCTCCCGCCACCAGGGGCAGCCTCCACCAGGCCCCCACTCATGTCCCCCTGCACCCCCACCCCCCAGCAGTGCATGGGCACCCTCCACCAGGCCCCCACCCATGTCTCCCACCACCCCCACCCCCCCGCCACCAGGGGCACTCTCCACCAAGCCCCCACCCATGTCTCCCACCACCCCCACCAGTGCAGGGGCACCCTCCACCAGGCCCCCACCCATGTCTCCCAACACCCCCACCCACCAGCACTGTGGGGCACGTGGCCAGCAGGCAGTCAGGCAGCAGCAGATGGCAGGTGGGAGCGTGCTCAGGGCTCTGGGGGGCAGTAATTTGGCCTCCTGGCCAGGAGCGTGGTCTCTCGTGTGTGAACGCGTGGACAGCCTGATAGGGAGTGAAATCCCACACGTCAGCAAAGGCCCTTAGCGCGTAAACCCGTCAACAGCATATGCGCGCCTATAGTCACCTGCACGTGCAGGAAATTGTTGCGTGACACGTCCCAGTGTCAAAGCGTGTGATTGGTGAAAATGGATCTACACGCAAAAGTGACAAAGCGTGTGATTGGTGAAAATGGATCTACACGCAGAAGTGACAAAGCGTGTGAATGGTGAAAATGGATCTACACGCAGAAGTGACAAAGCGTGTGATTGGTGAAAATGGATCTACACGCAGGAGTGACAAAGCGTGTGATTGGTGAACGTACACGCCACGTAAGTGACGCTGTACGTGTGGGCCTGTATATAAGGTACATGTAGAACACCATTTCCTTGTACGTGCTTTTCGTGGAGAGCGAGTGGGTGAATTCTGTACTTCTTGTCGTTTCACACGCGATTTACTTCACGGCGTTTCCAGTTCGTATTCCCTGTTACCTCTGACAGCTTTTTCTCTTTTTTCTCTTTTACTGGTTTACCTGGGCCTGTTCCCTCAAACAGTGTCCCCTTCTACTGTTGTCCTGTCTTCTCAGACAGCGTACACATCTTCTTTTGGCGGGGGTTTAGCCAGCCAAACGCGCTCATTTTTCACGCTCTTTTACCTGGCAGACGGTGAGTCACGCACGTATCCAACTTCTGTGCTTGCCCCGTGTGTAGCCTACCCCTTCAGAGGTCATTCTAGGCTGCGTGTGACACGCATACGTTCATTCTTGTGTTACTGGGTGCCACAGCGTAGTGCAGGTTTTTCTTTCTGCACACGTGGTCTAGGAGGGGTTGCGTGCACGTCATCTCCCTTTTTTGGGCCTCCTGTGCGTTGCGTGACCCGTCATCTTTCCCCAGGGGTTACAATCAGCCGTGCTAGAGCACTAGGGTACAATTACCATCTGGTACCCAACCCCTTTGACCCCCAATTGCCCAGGACAATTGTCTACAGCCACTCCCATACGCACATTAATATCAGTGCCATGGCTGGGAGGCAGTGCCTTAAGTGGCACTACAAATCGAGCCGGGGCTCATCGAGGGGGCGTGGCCTAACAGCGGGGGTCTTGATGGCCCGTTAGGCCACGCCCCCTCGACGAGCCCCGGCTCAATGGGCTACTGCCACCCCTGCCAGGCAGCTTTTTGTAGAGATTAGCACCCTCTCCCCTATGGGGGAGAGGGTGCTGATCTCTGCATTTATTTTGTGTAGGCTTGCCTGGCAGGGGACAGCGCCTGCCTATTCAGCCTTAATGGTGGTGCTGCCCCTCGCCAGCTGGGGAGGGGCAGCACCACCATTAAGGCTGAAAGGGTGAGGCCACTGGAATCAGAGGCCTTTTTCCTAAATACTGAAACTCCCGCGAATCCTCGGGAGCTCCAGTATTTAGAAAGCAAGGCCTCTGCTTCCAGCGGCCTCACGTTTCTCCATAATGGTGGCGCCGGCCGACGGGAATCTCTTGATTAAAGGGATGCCTCGCAGGTGCGGCGCCACCATTATGGCTGAAAGGCATTTTTTTCTGTAGCCTGAAGCTCTCGCACACAAGCGAGAGCTTCAGGCTGTAGAAAAAAATGCCTTTTCGTGTAGTGGCCGGGGCTGTCAGGGGAGATTACTGGGCCCCGGCAGGGCCCCGCCTCAAAACGAAATTTCGGAGACTGCCGGGGCTCAGCCCCGGGAGGCCCCGGCCCACTTAAAGCCCTGCTGGGAGGCGAGGATTCCGTAAGGGTGGCAAAGGTGGAAGAGCCACAAGTGGTGGCCGTGGTGGATCCGGTAGGGGACGTGGTCGTAACTTGCAGGGTGAGCCTGTCCCCCCATGTGTGGAGGACCAGTCAAGGGCACCCATCATCCCCCCCCTCCCCCCCTCCCCCCCTCCCGTTGAGGCTGAAGTGGCTGACACCATCCATGCTCAGCCCTTGTTGGACCAGCCCATTGTGGCACCAGACCTGGCTGACTCCATGGCTGACTTCCAGGTCAGCAGGGCTACGACACGTGCGCTGGTGCATGTTGATGCCATCATGCCACGTGGATCTGGGGCAGCAAGGTCATCTGCTGCACCAAGGAGGCAGGGCGGAGTGGCTGCAGGGGCAGCTGCGGCTCCATCCACCCCAGCCCTCACACACCCAGCCAGGACAGTGTCGGTCCTAGTCCATGCTGCTGACATTCCCCCTGACACCATCACACTAGAGCCAATGCCTGCACCAACTCCCATGCTGAGTGTGCAATTCCACACTCCTGATACAGAGTCCACCAGGGCTCCTGCCCCTAGTGTCCAGAGCGGCGCAGGACACTCAGGATCACCACCACCTTCCAAGCGGAAGAGGAAGAGTGCTCGTCCGGCACAGGCTGATGCCCCAGACACGGCTACACAGTCCGGCCCGTCCAGGAAGCCCAGCTTCACGGATGACGAACTGAATGCACTTGTCGAGTATGTGTCCGGACATGACAACGAGATGGTCATTGTTGCAGGATCCAAGACCACACCTGCACAACGCCAGGCACACTGGCAGACCGTTGCGGACATCGTAAGTGCCCTTGGAATCGTGAGGCGCACAGCCAATGATTGCTATAAGCGCTGGAATGACCTAAAGCGCAGGGCAAAGAGTAAGCTGGCCTCAAGTCATGCCGCAACTCTAGTGACTGGAGGTGGGTCTCCAGTAGTAGACATGGAACTCACTCCACATGAGTCAGTCGCTGGGACCTACGTCACGGAGGAACAGATCCAAGGCGTGGGAGATCTGGCTGATTACGAGGCATTGTCCGGTGAGTGCACATGCATGTGTGTGTCATCCATGTGCATGGTGTGTGTGTGAGGGCTTCTGTTCGGGTGCCAGGTGAGAGTGTGTGCGCCTGAGTCGTATGGGTCAGCCATGTGCTTCATGCAATACTTCCTGCGCAGCTGCATTTGGCCATAGCAGTATCCCTTCTGCCAACAGTAGACATCTAGCACAACTGCACGCCAGTTGCCCTTGAAGTGTCACCTTGACACAACATATTTGCTTATTTTTCACTGTTCATTCAGTCAGTTTGTTTGCATTCCACCACTTTCACTAGGCATGTCGCTGTCCACTAGTCACATGTCTGACATGGGTATGGTAAAGTGGAGTGACTTTGTTACCTGGATATCATTTGTACACACATGTCCCTGTGCAATTTGACCATTTCAGACTGGCAGCTCCAGGTGAAAAATCTGACCTGTTAGAATCAGAAAAGCTATTACATGCGGGAACTGGACTGAATGAATAGGTGCTGCCCTCCTCTCCATCTTCACTCAATAGCAATGGTAAATGCCATCTGTGTGATGGCATGTGTGTTTCACCTGCCAATCACAGGCCAATGTGTGATGCCACTGCCAGGCAGCATGCAGAAAATGTGTTCATCTTCCATCTTGGTGTCATCAGTGTGTGCCATTTGCCTGCACTTCATACGCAGTGAGGGTGCATGCATGGGAGGGTTTTAGTCATGTGGGACATGTGTCAATCAAGTACTGGTTCTCTTGCTTCTCAGCCCTCAATGTGTGCCATGGTGCTAATGCCTGTTTCCATTACTTTGTTTTCATGTCTTTGCAGGGGAAGACGCACCTGATACTGCTGGGGTTGTGGAGATGGTGCAGACCCAGGAGGTGTCCCAGGGCCGACCAACCACCAGTGAGGGATGTGGTGTGGTGGTGGGGGAGAACCCACAAGTGCTGCAGGTCGTGCTCTCAAGGGGTGTCTCTGGCTGCACCTCCCCCGAGCTGTACTCAGGTGTTGATTCGGATGAGACCTACGTGCCGTCGCAGGTGAGTGTTCCAGGGAGGGATTCTGTTCTGTCTCACCCACCTGCACCAGGGTCAGTACCCTCCATGGGGATGTCAGTGTTGGCAGCTACGCCTTCGGTGGTTACGGATGCAGGGTCACACTCCGCGACATCTGATCCTGTTCCTGGGCCAGCAGATCAGAGGGGGAATGCAGTCCTGCAGCCTCAGGCAGTGCCGGCACAGCAAGGCGCAGTTCGCCTTGCCCCAGACAGGTGTGGTGCCCGCCGACGTGGTGGCCGTACGCCACCCGGCAATACCGCATGGGAGCAATCCATTTACGGTATGGCTACCCAACAGGCTGCATCATCCGAGATGATGGCTCAGGCCATGGATAGGGTGGCCACTTCCATTGTCCCCCCAGAAAGGCTGATGGAGCGACTAGAGCAGGCAACCGACTCCATCTGCCAGTCACACAGGGAGGACATGTTGGCGTCCAACAGGGACAGGCGGGCGGCACTGGCGACTCTGCAGGAGGCCATCTCCATTGAGTCCCAGGGCCACAGGGAAGCCCTGAGGCAGGAGCTCCTACACCTCAGGACGACTCTTGTTGAGCTTGAGGCTTCAACACACCAAAGGACAGAACAGCAGCTGGAGCGTCTCACCCGTACGCTCTCAGCTGAGATGCAGGCAACGAGGGCGGAGGTCCGGGCATCCCGTGAGTTGTTGCATGGGGACCTCCGCACACTCATCCTCCAGAACCAGACCTACCACACCCGCATGCTTGCAGCCATGGAGGAGCAGACTAGGGCCTTGCGTGGGCTGCCTCCCATAGTGCAACCACCTCCGGATGCAGCTGCACAGGGTGATAATAGCGACAGCAGTGATACTCCCACAATAGGGTAGCCGTGTGGGCCATGAGCCCATGGAGGTGTTTTATCTTCCCATGATCCACGCAGGTGGGTTCTGGTGTGCATCCTGTCCTCGGACCTCCTGGGTGGCCTCCCCAACCCCCCCGGGCCCATCAATGGCCATTTTTGATTGTTTCTTATTTTTATTTTTATTTTGATTTCTTTTATTCCCAATTTTTTTGGGACGATCTGTTGGCTCCGATCTGTTGGCTTCGATCTGTTGGCTTCGATGTGTTGGCTTCGATGTGTTGGCTTCGATGTGTTGGCTTCGATCTGTTGGCTTCGATCTGTTGGCTTCCGTGGTTCCTGTGGGCATACGCTGCATTGTGGCTGGGCACATGCAGGCTTGTAATGTATTTGGTTCAGATGCTTGGGTTTGAGTCACACACACCCCTCCTGCTTCCCGTTTCCATGGGCTTGCAAAGGGTGTGCCCAAGTGACAGTGAATTACACAGTGACGTTGGACTCCCATGAGCTGTGTGGCCAGTCTGTAGTCAATACTGTGTATACATTCATAGTGCATATTGCTGTTGTGTTGTACACTGCATGTTGCATTGATGTGTAACTCTTCTTCTGTGTCTACCTCCCAATTTGCAGGTCCCTTCCTCAAGTCCACACAAGGACCTCTAGTCTGGCGATGGGGACCATGTTGGCAGCAGTGCACCTACAACTCTACATGGCGCCAACACTGCACAGTTGGTAGTGGTGGGAGTGCAGGCATTTCCAGGTGGTGAGACTACTAATATGTAACATTTGTGATGTCATGTTAATGGTACTACGTGCTCAAGTATGTTGTTGGTCCGGCATTGCTGTGAGCATTTCAGGTGTTGCAGGTTTCTAATAGTGCCACTGTACATAGTGAGAGTGATGTCATGTTGTGGGGATTACTTTGTTTACCTGCAATTAGCATGACATGGCACGGTGTGTCGTGTGGCAGTGCTGGGGTTGGGTTGGCTGACATGGCACTGTCCTCTTGTTGCATTTTGCAAGTGGGTATTCATTTTAGCTGCTTCAATGTGTAACTTCACAAAACTGCATTGGTGGTGTCTGTGTGGGTAGGGATGCACACATTGTGACACTTCCAGGTGAACAATCTCAGGCTGACATGGAAATACCGGTTCATTCTCCAGACATTCAGGATCAGTGTCAGGTTGAGTCATCATTGATTGTCAGATGGAATGTGCCAGGGCAGTGTGCACTCCACAGGGGTGCGATTTCTATGTGAAGTAATTAGCCACTAGCTGTGTACGGGCTGCCTCCCCCCGTGCCCTTTCCCCTCCCATGCGCAGCGGCTGTGCATGTGGTTGGGGATGTGGGGCCACCACCATGTCCACGGCCAGGCCCCGGCGTGTTGCAACGTTGTGCAGGACAAATGCTGCCACTATGATCCTGCACACTACTGGGGGAGCGTATAACAGCTGCCCGCCAGAACGGTCAAGGGAGCGAAAGCGTGACTTTAGCACTCCGAATGTGCGCTCCACTATGCCCCTGGTTGTAATGTGGGCTGTGTTAAATCTTACCTGGGGTGGCGTGGTGGGGTTCCGAATTGGCGTCATCATGTGGGGGCTGAGAGGGTAGGCACTGTCCCCTGTGGAGGTGGGGATTGGTATCATTGGTGAGGTTGTGACCTTGCTCAGTATTCAACATGCATGCATGTGCAGTGGCATACATACTCACCAAGCAGCCATGTATCGCCATGCCGCCCAGCTTCTAGGTCCCGGCTTAGGGTGGACATTCGGTAAATGAAGCTGTCGTGGGTGGAGCCGGGATAGTTGGCATATACTGAGGTGATGATTCCCTTGGCATTACATGCTACCTGCACGTTGATGGAATGCCAGTGCTTGCGGTTCCTATAGATGTGCTCAGATGCTCTGGGGGGACGTAGAGCCACATGGGTGCAGTCGATGGCACCTAGCACTTTGGGGAATCGTGCCACTGCGTAAAAATCCAGGGCGGCAGCATGCCTTTCTGCAGGTGTTCTGGGCAGGTATATGTGCCTGCGGACTGATGGGCGTGCAGTCATGATGTTTAAGACCTGGTGTAGGCAGCGTGACTGGGTGGCCTGTGACACCCCACCCACTATGGCACTTGTCCGCTGAAATGATCCAGTGGCTAAGAAGTGCAGTACATTGAGGACCTTCTCCAGGGGGCTGAGTGCTTGGGAGCACAGGGTGGGTGATGTGAGGTCATCCTCCCACTCACTCACCAGGTCCAGTATGATGTGTGGTGGAAACCTGTACCTCCCATACACCTGGTCATCAGGCATCCCGAAAAGGCTGGTTCTGGGTGTGAATATTCTGGCCCTGACTATCCTCCTCCTCCTCCTTTGGTAGCCCACTGCCACTGCTGCTAGGAACGGTATGTTCATCCTGGCGTCTGAGCTTGTTATTGTAAAAGTCCGCAATTTATGCTTAGCGCGTGTTCTAGGCGAGCGTGTGACCCGCGCACCCCTGGAATCCAGTTCCCAGTCCAATAGCGTGTGGAAATTCACACGCACCACGGGATACAGCGTGTGACCCGCGCACCCCTGGAATCCAGTTCCCAGTCCAATAGCGTGTGGAAATTCACACGCACCACGGGATACAGCGTGTGACCCGCGCACCCCTGGAATCCAGTTCCCAGTCCAATAGCGTGTGGAAATTCAACCGCACCACGGGATACAGCGTGTGACCCGCGCACCCCTGGAATCCAGTTCCCAGTATAATAGCGTGTGGAAATTCACACCGCACCACGGGATACAGCGTGTGACCCGCGCACCCCTGGAATCCAGTTCCCAGTCCAATAGCGTGCGGAAATTCACACGCACCACGTGATACAGGTTCGCTGACGTACTTGCGTGTGTAAGTGGCCGCGCACCCATTAAATACACGTACATAGGCCAATCGCGTGTACGCGCACTTTTGTCCAATTACACGCGATGACACTCTGACGTGCAGTATCTCCACGTGTGCCCCGTCATCACGTGCTGAGTGGGGAACACCCGTGCGGGTCACGTCACAGACGCGCTTACGCGCTGAGGGACTCTGGTCCAATAGAATCGCGTATGCGTGCTGACGTGCTTACGCGCTAAGGGCCTTTCCTCGGATTTCACGCTGACGTGCAGGATTTTCACGTGCCAAATCACTCCGTATCAAGCTGGCCACGCGAAAACACACGGAAGCCCACGCTCCTGCCCAGAAGGCCGAGTTACTGCCCCCCAGTGCCCCGAGCAGCCTCCCACGTGCCATCTGCTGCTGCCTGCCTGCCTGCCTGCCTGCTGCCACCGTGCCCTGCCATTTGGTGCCTGCACATCAGCCATCTGCAGGGGTCCAGTTGCTGTGTCCACCCCTGCTGGAACTGAAGACTCCCGACTGGTATTACATCGCTCCACAGCCCAGCCCCAGGACCCAGTTGCCCACCCACACCTGCCTCTGGGGTTGCCATGTCGGGCACTTCCACATCTGGCACCAGTGGCAACCCCAGGCCAGAGGGGCAGAGGGGCACCAGCTTCACTGTCACCGAAGTTGGTGTCCTGGTGGAGCATGTCCTGGGGCAGTATGATGCCCTCTTTGGATCGTCCCGCGCCAGCAAGGAAGGACGGCAGAGGATCTGGGCCGACTGTGTGGTTGCCATCAACGCGGAGGGGGTGGCAACCCGCGACGTCCTGAAGATCAAGAAGCGCTGGGAGGACTTGAGGTCCAGGACCCTTGTGAAGGCCCGGCGCCTCGTGGAGGGGGGCCGGGGCCGCATGAGTTCCATCCAGATGAGGGTCCTGGAACGCGTACGCCCAGCGCTCCACGCCCAGATCCTTGAGAGGGAGGCCCGCCTGGAGTTGAGCGGTAAGTGTCCATGCATTACTGTGTGAGACAGGGCATGTTGCGGTGTGCTGGTTCTATGATACTTGCCTGTATGTGTGCCATAGGCCATGTATGCATGTATGTGTGCAGGGACATCATGGTAATGCATGTGCGACCAGTGATGTGTGATGCACATGGTTGTTGCATGTGTTGAAATGCCGCATGGGGAGCCCTATTCAGATTTTGAACATGAGAGCATGCCAGTCTCTGTACCTGGACATGGGTGGGGGTGAGGGATGGGTTCTGATGCCAGGTACATATATGGTAGCCATGTCTGTGTGCCTGACCTGCGTGTCTGTGACTTGTGCATGCCATGGATGCATGACACATGTGTGTGACAATGCAGAGATTCAGTAAAGCAGCCAAATTACCCTTGTATCCGCTGTGTTTGGTGTGTTTGGGGCCAGATGGATGTGACTGAGGTGAAGTGTGTGCATGTGATGGGCATGAGGCATGATGCATGTGAGTTACATATCATTGAATGTTTCAAGAGTCCATTGGACATGCATGGAAATGTCCATGGCATGCACCATGCCTGTTACTGTGTGTGTTTTGCCTGGACTGACCCATGTGTTGTGGAGGGACATGATGGAAGTGTACTTTGACAGTGGTGCTCATCTGCTATTGCTTCCTGTCTAGGGGACCATTGTACAGTGCCCTGATGCTTGTGTTCTTTGTCTCCCTCTACGCAGCGGCTAGTGAAGAAGAGGGCGGAGACGGCGCTGTGGAGCAAGGCGGCGGGGATGCCCCCACGGCTGCAGCGGAAGGGGTGGGTGAGCCCCCACAGGGGCCTGCTACGGTGGGAGACGGTGAGGAGCCATCCAGGTTGGTGGTTTGCACAGAGGAGGAGGAGGCCGCCACTGGGGCACACATGGGGCCTGGTGGGGGCATCCCTGCTGGTGCAAGTGGTGCAGTCCAGGGCCAGGGGCAGGAGGCAGCACAGGTCACCGTGGAGGGGCCTGTGCATGTCGCTGTCCCTGACCCTGTGAGTGCACCACCATGCACCAGCAGGGATGCCCCGTCCCAGGCCTGTCCGCAGGTAGAGGGGATGTCCATGTCACCTGACTCCCCTCCACCTGCGGACGTGGGAACCCCTGGCCGTGCGGAGAAGGTCCTGATTGGGGTCGCGATGCGCACGGCTGTGATTCGTGATGCCGTGCGTGCTTCCCGGGAGGAGCACGCACGTCATCACGAAGTGCACCGTGCCGACGTGGCCCAATTGGGATCGGCCATGTTCGGGGGTTTCCTGCATGTGTTGGCCAATGTGGCGGCCCTCTCCTCCTCTGTGCAGGCTATCCACCAGTCGTTCTCCTTGCCGTCTTCCAGCCCAGATGCCACCAGGGCCCCCTGTGGACCTGCCCCGACCAATGCAGCCAGCTCGGTGGGGATCCCATCCCTGCCACAGTCGGGAGTCAGAGATCCAGCAGGGGTGGACACCAGAGCAACTGGACCCCAGCAGATGGAGGATATGACGGCATCATCGGGCAGGGCACGTGCACGACGGCGTGGGTGGTTTCCATCAGCCTGGATGCCGTCGTGCTGGCACAGGCAGTTGCGTCGGAGGCAGCAGCAGGCTCAACGTGGGAGGCATCATGGCTCGGGGCCATCAACATCAGGGGTGCAGGCATCGGCCGGAGGGCAGGAGAACCCTGGAATGGGAGTGGCTTCCGTGTGGGAGAGGTTGTGCCAGCGGATAGGTGCGGAGCGGCAGCGGGCAGAGGAGGAACGGCTCACGATGGTCAGGGCGGAGGACTCCATGCGGAGGGCGCTGAGGCGGGCTGAGTGCCTTGAGGGTCTTCGCAGGGAGTTTGAGCTTGACACTGCGTTATCCCTGCGGGACCTCGGGGCCAGGGAACATGCCCGCCTCCAAGCCATTGACCAGGAGTTCGATGATGCCCTGGCCCATGACAACAACCAGTGAGCCGTCCGAATAGCCCGCTGCCTTTGTATATAGTTGTATAGTTAGGGTTAGGTTTCCTTTGTTTTTTGGATTTTTTTTTGGTTGCGATTGGACAATGCACCACTTTTTTGTATATAGTTCACTTTTTAGTTAGTAGTCAGTTAGGTTTAATTTGGTAGGGCTCATGGACCCAGGATGATCTTCTTCATTGGCTTATTTTAATTTTTCAGATTTTTTTCTTGGACATTCATCTTGTTTTGTTTGATTTGCTTTGTGTTTTTTCTTATTTCATTTCCATTCTACTTGCTGTTAAATACATATTATTTTTTTAATCTTCAATGTGTCGTATCATCTCATTGCTTTCAGGCATGTCATGTTGGGTGTTTTGTCATTCACTTGCAGCCATTGTGTGTGACAGACATGTGTTAAATTGCATTATTTAAATTGGGGGTTTAACATGTAATTGCCTTTGATATGTGGGTGGGTGTGATAGTTGGTTGGGCCTTTTGGCAGGGGAGGATGGGCATTACGGACATGATTGGGGAATGTTGGGACCCAGGTGCAGGGGGGCATGGATTGGACATGGGTGGGGGCCTGCTGGCAGGTGCCCCACAGTGCTGGGGGGGTGGGGGTGGTGGGAGACATGAGTGGGGGCCTGGTGGAGGGTGACCCTGCACTGCTGGGGTGTGGGGGTGGTGGGAGACATGAGTTGGACATGGGTGGGGGCCTGCTGGCAGGTGCCCCACAGTGCTGGGGGGTGGGGGGGGGGGTGGGGGACATGAGTTGGACATGGGTGGGGGCCTGCTGGCAGGTGCCCCACAGTGCTGGGGGGTGGGGGTGGTGGGAGACATGAGTTGGACATGGGTGGGGGCCTGCTGGCAGGTACCCCACAGTGCTGGGGGGTGGGGGTGGTGGGAGACATGAGTTGGACATGGGTGGGGGCCTGCTGGCAGGTGCCCCACAGTGCTGGGGGGTGGGGGGGTGGGGGACATGAGTTGGACATGGGTGGGGGCCTGCTGGCAGGTGCCCCACAGTGCTGGGGGGTGGGGGTGGTGGGAGACATGAGTTGGACATGGGTGGGGGCCTGCTGGCAGGTGCCCCACAGTGCTGTGGGGTGGGGGTGGTGGGAGACATGAGTTGGACATGGGTGGGGGCCTGCTGGCAGGTGCCCCACAGTGCTGGGGGGTGGGGGTGGTGGGAGACATGAGTTGGACATGGGTGGGGGCCTGGTGGAGGGTGACCCTGCACTGCTGGGGTGTGGGGGTGGTGGGTGACATGAGTGGGGGCCTGGTGGAGGGTGCCCCTGGTGACTGAGGGGTGGGGGTGGTGGTAGACATGAGTGGGGGCCTGGTGGAGGGTGACCCTGCACTGCTGGGGTGTGGGGGTGGTGGGTGACATGAGTGGGGGCCTGGTGGAGGGTGACCCTGCACTGCTGGGGTGTGGGGGTGGTGGGTGACATGAGTGGGGGCCTGGTGGAGGGTGCCCCTGGTGGCTGGGGGGTGGGGGTGGTGGTAGACATGAGTGGGGGCCTGGTGGAGGGTGACCCTGCACTGCTGGGGTGTGGGGGTGGTGGGTGACATGAGTGGGGGCCTGGTGGAGGGGGACCCTGCACTGCTGGGGTGTGGGGGTGGTGGGTGACATGAGTGGGGGCCTGGTGGAAGGTGACCCTGCACTGCTGGGGTGTGGGGGTGGTGGGTGACATGAGTGGGGGCCTGGTGGAGGGTGCCCCTGGTGGCTGGGGTGTGGGGGTGGTGGGAGACATGAGTTGGACATGGGTGGGGGCCTGCTGGCAGGTGCCCCACAGTGCTGGGGGGTGGGGGGGAGTGGGGGACATGAGTTGGACATGGGTGGGGGCCTGCTGGCAGGTGCCCCACAGTGCTGGGGGGTGGGGGTGGTGGGGGACATGAGTTGGACATGGGTGGGGGCCTGCTGGCAGGTGCCCCACAGTGCAGGGGGGTGGGGGTGCAAGGGGACATGAGTTGGTGTTCATTAGTTCAAGGAGACATGTGCCTTTGCTGGGGGGCATGCCCATGGTGGGTGGGCTGCCTGCGGGACATGACCAGGGATGCAGGGTAGTCCCCTGTGGTGTGGGCTGCCTGCAGGGGCCGTGGAGGGTGTACAGGGTACACCTGGGAGGACCCACACTGTCAAATCACATGTGGAACTTCACGCGCACCCCTGATATACACGCGCCCAGGCTGTTCGCGTGTGGAACTTCCCGCGCACCCCTGAAATACACGCGCCCAGGCTGTTCGCGTGTGGAACTTCCCCCGCACCCCTGAAATACACGCGCCTGGGCTATTCGCGTGTGGAACTTCCCGCGCACCCCTGAAATACACGCGCCCAGGCTATTCGCGTGTGGAAATTCCCGCGCACCCCTGATATACACGCGCCCAGGCTATTCGCGTGTGGAACTTCCCGCGCACCCCTGGAATACACGCGCCCAGGCTGTTCGCGTGTGGAACTTCCCGGCCACCCCTGAAATACAAGCGCCCAGGCTGTTCGCGTGTGGAACTTCCCCCGCACCCCTGAAATACACGCGCCTAGGCTATTCGCGTGTGGAACTTCCCGCGCACCCCTGAAATACACGCGCCCAGGCTATTCGCGTGTGGAACTTCCTGCGCACCCCTGAAATACACGCGCTCAGGCTATTCGCGTGTGGAACTTCCCGCGCACCCCTGAAATACACGTGCCCAGGCTATTCGCGTGTGGAACTTCCCCCGCACCCCTGAAATACACGCGCCTAGGCTATTCGCGTGTGGAACTTCCCGCGCACCCCTGAAATACACGCGCCCAGGCTGTTCGCGTGTGGAACTTCCCGCGCACCCCTGAAATACACGCGCCCAGGCTATTCGCGTGTGGAACTTCCCGCGCACCCCTGAAATACACGCGCCCAGGCTGTTCGCGTGTGGAACTTCCCCCGCACCCCTGAAATACACGCGCCTAGGCTATTCGCGTGTGGAACTTCCCGCGCACCCCTGAAATACACGCGCCCAGGCTGTTCGCGTGTGGAACTTCACGCGAACCCCTGATATACACGTAGCCCGCTCCCCCAGACCCGATCGCGTGTGAAACTTCACGCTAACCCCTGTGATGCACGTACCCTGCTGAAATCGCGTGTTAGACTTCCCGCGCACCCCGGTATACACGCACACGTATTTTTTGTCAGCGGGTGTCCGTGTTTGTGGGTACCCCTTTGCACGTCATTTTTCCTGGAGGGCCACAGTATGGGACATTCATCATGGCAGTATATAGGTGCGATTTGTTGGCGCACCTTTTGGCGCACATTTCTTACAGCCGCAGAGACGCTACCGCCTGCTTTCTTGTGGCGGTCGTGTTTGTGCCTGTGCGCTGGTTTGAGCGTGCGCTTTTTTCCCCTATTCTATTCCATGAATACGTGTTGTAGGCGAGCGTGTGGGCGTTCCGCGCACTTGTGCCCTGTACTTCCCCCGTGACGCCCACGTTTTGGCAAGTTGTTCCCCATTCCGAGTGTTACGCCCGTGTTCCGCCTACTTTTGTTGCGTGCGCCGCGCTATGTGCGATTTTCGCTGTGGCCTGTGCGATTTTCGCAGTGACCTGGCGCACGCTGTTAGATGGCCTGTGCGCCAACGTGCGCCGCACACTTTTTATCGCACATCCGCTGGTTTTCTCGCGCACGGCCTTCCATGAATCGACGTGCGCTGCTTTTCGTGCGATTTTCGCAATTGCACTGCGATTTTCGCTATTCCACTGCGATTCGCACGTTTTTGCCCACTTGCGCCGCGCTAATTATTCCATGAATCGGCCTGATATTTTCTAAGGGGCACTGTGGAGGTTTATATTGAGGGTCACATTTCATTTATTGGTTAGTGGCTCCAGAAAGCAAGGGAAGATGAAATATACGAAGTTGAATGATTTGAAACTTCTGATGAATCTGGTGACTATGCAATATTGTGTCAAAACATTGATGTAGAAAACACCAATACACTACTTTAAATATATCAAGAGATGGGAGATATTACTTATTAATGCAGTCCATCATCCGACATGCCAACAAAGAGAACAAACTCAACGTTCACTACTCACCTTACCAGCCATCTGCAGAAATTTAGTTGGGATGGCATTTGGAAGCAATTCACGAAGAAATCAGTCAACGTTTCTTTGTGTACTTTGATTGTTCATGGATATCCTCGATAGAGTGCAGGCTGTAGATGCAGAATCGATTGGCTGTCACGTCGGCCAAGATTTCCTGGGCCCTACTTTCAATCTTGTCCACTTCAAAACCGCTATTTTTTAACCTTCTTCTTATTAAAGCAATATCCTTCAGGAATACATTCAGGATTGTACCCAGAGCTTTGGCGTAGCTTGCAGAAGTGCAACCGACAACGACACATGAAGACATTCTTGAAAAGTGTGTAAGATCTGTATAAAGAAATTTGAACGATTACTACGAATAATACTGTATGAATGTGAATAAAGGAATTATAGCAGAGAAAATAAAGAAAGCAAAGCTGTGTAAACTAGTCAAGAGAACTCTGCGAGAAGATTATTATTCAATTGATTGATATACCGCAAATCGTAACGAGTTAGTCTTCCATCGAACAAACTTTCAAGCATCAAAAGAAAACATGCTCACCAACTTGGACCACCAAACATTACATTCTACTATAATGCACAGTGATGCAATGTCTTAGTTACTGAGAAGAAAATACCTGAAATATTCGATAATGCCGAAGTCTTTGAGATAAATGAACATTAAAATCCTGGGTAAATTAGGTTGAAATCGACAAAAACGTTCAGAGCAATGATCGACGAACATAGAGAAGTAAATTGGTGACTTACCCTTACTTGGGCAAACAAATGAGCCGATTCAGAAAGCAGAGGAACAAGTGTCTGATGAACAGGTTTCTCCATGGCTATATACCTTGTAGATCTCTGAGATGTTCTCAAGATAAATCCCAAGGTGTTTATGAAGGATTACAAAAGAAGGTGTATATGTGAATGTATGACTTGTTCGTAGACACCCACTCTGCCTCCATTCCAATGATTTCCATCTACCATATATGCACCCCACCTGCACAACGCACGACACACACACAACACACAAGCCACAAAGGGGGCAATCGGTGAACTAAAGAGGGCCAGTTCCTGTTTCACGGTACAAGTGTCCAACAAGTACAGAACCAGGATAACAATTCACACCTGTTTATTTGCGCATGGTCTTAGGTGTGTTCTGCCATCGATACTGGGGAGGGACGGAAGGAGGGAGATGGATGGACTGGAACAGGGCAGTCTTGAGACATTGGGTCTGTAGGGTATTTTGTGTAGATTTGGGGCCTAGCGGTATTTTCTTACCGCCAAAAATAAAATAATTCAGTAATAATCTTTCATTGCATTCAGATTGTGTTTGATATTATAGAAATATATTGGATATGCTTTATTTCAGTACACAGATATATTTAGTTAGTATACCTTTTGTTGGTGGTATGCGTTGTTGGTGGTATTTCTGGTGAGCATAATTCCTTTGTTTTATATGTGGCCCCAATATCCAGAACCCCTTATTTTTGTTTAGATTGTTCGTGTGATCACTAGAGAGACCTCAGGCCTTCATTTCAGAAACACCACATTTTCATATGGAGTGCCACATTGGGCTGTTCTCACTGATTTACCTACACCAGCAAGCTAACATGTGGTAAATCATTAATTTATTTAAATTAGTGAACTATATCCAGAAGTCTCTTTTTCTGCTGACTCATTTACCTCCAGCAGACTATGTTGTTATGTTCCATTCAGAAGCCACACACACACTTATACACTGAATGGAACCGTGCACACAGCTACCGCCAAGTCTTATTATTTTTCTTTTTTTTTTAGCTGCCTTATTCTCTCTGTTGTTTTATCGACATGAAAAATGACAAATGCACTGCTTAAAACTTTTCCCCATATTACCAGTGCTATAATGGTAGATGCACTAAGAAAAGAGAAAAACAAAAATACACTACACATCTGATTTCATATATTTTTGTGTATTATAAACAATTGCATTTCAACACCAGCTTACCCTTTTTACAGAAATAAATGGAAATTGCACAACAACAGCATTATCTGTAACAAAATGAGAAGAGATGCAGCAAGAAAATATTCAATTTGCAACATTAAACATGTTGATTAAATCCAGGAATTTCCTCTTCTACTCTGCCTGAATAGGTTTCGCACACACACACTGCCCCCGCACTCTGCAAGATAATTACCTAGCTTGTTCTGCATGCAAATTCTTCAGGCTGGTCGCCTTCTGGAAATGGCTCAGTGCTCCCTCTTAAAGCACCCCAGCGAGGACGTGCATCTGCCGTCACTCAAGCCAGGGCTTGTTGACTGGAATTTCTTCTCAATCAGGAAACTCCCCAGCCACACCAGCCAAGTCTTTCTCTGAGCTGTGCAAAATGTCTTCTAACTTTCTTTCCCCCCGAGATTCTTCAGGAAAACTCTGTTACAGCCTGCAAAACGAGTTCAACCAATACAATTCTATCATGTCCTACCCTCCTTCTCTTGAACAATGGCTTGGCTTATACAGTTTAGAAACTGTATCTACTCATTTCATGGCGCATATTTTGCATCCTGCAAATACTGTGGACAGAGCACAGAGAGAGAAAAAAATAAATAAATCTGCACACAGTCTAGTGTGAGTTTCAGCCTACCTCATTTTGTACTGGAGAACACATTACAATATTAAAATTTAGAATTATGTCAGTACTGTTAATGGTGTTAATTCATTAATTCTCTAATGTGTCTCCTGCAACAGAGGCATTTCCGATAAGAAAAGAAAAAAAATGTGCATTTTACATGTAAAAAAATTGTTTGCATTTTAGATGTAGAAATCATTTTTGACTGAATAGCCTGTCTTCATATACATATCCATGCCACACCGGCAACACATGCCTTGCTGTACCACAATATAGCAATGTATTAAACCCATGCAGTGGCGCTGCATAAAAATGCTAAATAGAATAGTCTTACATATTCCCTCCTTTTTTTGTTGAAATTTTGGCTACAATCCAAGCCAATTGGGGGGAAAAAAACAACTTGCTCTCTTCCTTCTTTTAAAATGTATGCGTATTGGGATATCTTTCTCTCCCTGTTGTAGTTACTAACATTAGCAACATTTTCATTTTTACTGATAACACCATCAACCATCCACCCATGATTAGGACCAGGACAGCTAAGGCCACTATTGAACATTCCCCCCATATTCCCCAATTAAACCTTTCCACTTCCATTATACCCAAGTTACTAACTGTAATATTGTTTTTCTTAGATTCATTTTCATTACATGTTTCTCTTTATGATTCAATAAAAACTCCACATCCGGGTCTATTGGAAATGCATCCCTTTGAAAAAATTCAATATTTGCTACTTGGCTTTCCCAAATATCATTTGTCACATGAAACAATGTTAACCCTCCAATTGACACAATTGTATCCTTTGGAACCTGTAAGTAAAAAACATTATATTTCACCTGTTTAACCACATAGGTTCCATGATTCAAGTGCACTACTGTCATGTTTTTTAAACAGGTGCTGACCAACCATTTACCTCTGACCATCTTAGCCTGTGCCAGTTCTTCACTCCCCATGTTGCTAATGATCACTTCACATCCTTCTGATATACTTGGGTCAGATTTCAAACCACAAATAGCATCTGTGGCATCAGGAACAAACGGTTTACCTGGGCACATATAATTTTGTTCTTTAAATTTGACACACGTTTCCAAGTTTGGTATCAAGTAAACTACAGGCTCCCATGACTGGAATGCGACCACTTCTGGAGTCTTAATCTTAATAAATTTGTCCTCTTGCCAAAACCCCACTTTGTGTACCCACTTGGTTTGATAAATAAGTTCAGGAGCTACATATAGGATGCATAGTAAAAAACAATCTCCAACCTTTCCAAGTCCACATATAATGGCATTGCATTACCCATTTCAAATGCAATTTTTACCTGTACCACATCAATTTCCCTCCTGGTCAACCTTTCTATCATTTGAAGAATAATATCCTGCGAAACAAAATACAAGGGAATATGTCCTCAAATCAATTGTGAAATTGCAGTTTGAACTTCTCTCATATAATTCAGTAATAGCCTATCAACAGGACTCATTATATTCAATATTTCATTTAAAGTTCTGTCATGCTTAATAATTAGCTTAGTTGACCGTTGCATCACATCTGCTTGTTCATTCAGTACAATTGCAGTTTAATTTATGAATCTTATTTGTTCATCCAATCCTCCTCTAATCCCATCTATTGTTTTTTGTATTATTTCTAAGTCAGCACTCAGTTGTTGTGCTTTAGCACTCAGCGTTCCTACTGAAATGGCATTTGCTGTTGATATGGTGGTACCTATTATGGCTCCAACTATAGACATTACCAATGAGATTGCGAGCATCACCGCTCCTCTTTTTCCTCTTCTCTTCTTAATGTCTGCTGAATTCACAAATGTTTTTTCCAATTGCATCAATATATCTCTTATTGACTGCTTAGCGTCCTCTTTTCTTGTTTCCAACCACTCTTTAGTCTGTTCAACCTTAATTCCAGTATGGTTCAAATGTTTTTTCAATCAAAATCTCAGGATTCAATGGTACATAGATATTCTGGAAAATCATCCTCCTTTCGCTCATGATGAATCCTGGTGCCTCTTCTACCGCGATACCAGATTCTGGTCCAGGCTCAATAACAACCTGAGCTTCTTAATTTTTGAAGTTCCCTCTGAATATCATCATCATTAACCATATTGCTGGTGTCATCTTCAATACTGATTGCTTTGCAGCCTTGGTCTTCGCCCCCTTCCAGGGCTTCTCCGGAATCCGTCCACGTGGGCTCAGGACTGCATTGTCTCCCGTGACCTCCGGTACAAATATGTTAATATTCTAAATCAAATAGAAAAGAAACAAATTAAGTATATAGCACAATACTAATTTCACCCTTTTGCCAAAAATAAAACATGCTTTGCAAAACATTTCGCCCTTTTTCTTTCGCCTTCTGAAATTAAGCACAGGTTAAAAAGAAAACAATCATACATAAAACAGCATTCAATATTTAATACATTTTCATTCTGCACACCAACTCCATAAACTTCAGCTTCTTATTTTTTTATATATATGTACATATATTACAGTGTTTATGTGCCATTATAATAATCAACCATCTTTATTTACCTTCTCTGTCGCTACCTTCTGTCTGGACCCACTTATTTCACTTTTTATGTTCAAGGGACTTTATCTGTTTCTACACGCTCAAGGCGTTTAACTTCATGTCTGGGATGGCATGGCTTAATCTGATTCACATGCACAAACTGTTCTGTTGCTGTTTCACCTTCAGTCTTTAAAATGTATAAACTACAGGAGAGATTTTATCTATAATTCGGAATGGCCCCTGCCAGGCTGCTAGGAATTTGGAATTTTTCTGTTTATTTTTTCCAAAATGAAATTTATACACCTGATCCCCTACACAATATTCCTTTACTGTTGACTTTTTATCATAATATGATTTGGCACTGTCAGCAGCTCTTTCTAGATTTCTCTGTACAAAAGCAAATGCATGTTGTAAATGCTTCCTCGGTTCATCAATGTATTCATGAACTGTGGCTGCACTCACAAGTGTCTGCTCATGTGTTCTGTATAGCAGGTGTTGTGGCAACACCATTTTCCTACCTGTCAAGACCTCATGGGGGCTAATACCTGTTGCTTTGGCAGGAGTTGATCTGATTGCCATCAAAACCAAAGGTAAACGTAAATCCCAGCTGGAACCTGCTTCTGCCACAAATTTCTTTAATATGTCCATAACAGACCTATTGCCCCGTTCAACTCCACCTGAAGAAGCCGCCCGATATGCAATGTGTAGTTTTCTTTTCACACCCAGTATTTGATATACCTTACTCATTAGGGCACTAGTGAAATTACTTCCTCTGTCTGATTCAATTCTTTGTGGCAACCCGAACCTTGAAAACACATGATTCACTAGCAATGTGGCTGCTGTTTGCACACTACAATCAGGTGCAGGAATACACTCAATCCATTTTAACATCAAACACACCACACTTAAAATGTAACGGTTCCCTCTGCTCAACCTCTTCACAGGCCCTACATAGTCTATTTGCAAATCTGAGCATGGGAGAATTAGGCCTCTTTTCATTAATGGGGCTCTATGCATTGGTGAAGCAGGTTTAAATTGGGCGCATACTAGACATCCTCTAGTATATAATTCTACATCTTGGGACATATGTGGCCAATAAGCATAATCATTTAGTATTTCCTCTGTGGCCTGCAGTTATAGCATCATGTGCAGGGTGTAGCATTAACCCTCTGAATGAAAGGGGTACCACCCATTGTATCTGTCCTGTTATGGACTCCCTAACCATGAGTCCATCCTGTAATCTAATTTGTTTTTTTATTTTTTAATAGCACCCTCAATTCTTCTTTTCCCGCACAATCATTTTCTGTTAAAGGATTTTGTTCAGGATCAAGCAAATTATTATAATACATTTTCAAAATTTGATCATTCTTTTGTGCCTCAATCAAATATTGGTCTGGTGTATTGTAACTCCATTGTACCACTGGTTGCTCTGTCTCCTTTGGTGCTTTAGAACATGTTACTGCATCAATCTGTATTTCACCCAGTAAATGTTCAATAGGTAGTAATTCTCCCATCACAGCCCCAATTTTAGCCAGGTGATCTGCCTTATCATGTCCCTCCTTATCCTCTCCTGGAGTTTTTAAATGCCCACACATGTTTCTCCAGTATATTGTCAAATCATTTTCTGACACCAATTTATCTATGGCTTGTATTATTTTCCCATGTTTAAGTGGCTTTTTGTTGTATGTAATCATGCCTCTCGCTTTCCAGCCAGGTAAATATTCCACAAAACTATTTTGTGCAAAGTCAGAATCAGTCACTAGGACAATTTCACTGAATTTATTATCAACTGCAGTAGCAATTGCTTTATAAATGGCTGCCAATTCCGCTACTTGACTGCTCCTAGCTCCAATTCTCATCTCTATGCTGGGAATGCCTTCACATTTCAACTAGACATTTCCTATTCCTGACACTAATTGTTTATTACTGTCATTTTCAATGTGAAAAGCACAACCATCAACATATACAGTTGGCAACTCCTTGCATGTCTTTTCATCAAAAGCTTTGTGTGATGATTGATGATTGTTCAAATTCCCGTAAATTAGGTTCCACTTCCAGTTCGTTTGATACTTGTTCAGCTGCACAGACATGTAAATCTGCTAAACCTTGAGCGATTGGGCTCTTTTTATTTTGTCCATATCTCACTTCTACAGGAAAACCCTGTAATGCCAGTGTCCATGTAGTGATTCTGGACTGCGCTAGATTACCTGACCCAATTCTTTTACTCTCTAAAAATTGCAAAGGTTGATGATTTTTTTCAATAATCACCTTTTATCCATGAACAATGGGGCGGAAATGCTGTAGCGCCCACACAGTGGTTAATAGGGCTTTTTCACATTCATTGAATTTCATTTCAACTTGGGAAAATGCCTTACTTGCATAGGCAATGGTTTTGTGATTCAAATCATGTTTTTGCGATAATACTGCTGACATACAATGTTCAGAGAAACCTATTTCTATAAAGAAATCCCCATCCTTTATGAGGTATGCTAAACATGGTGCCTTTACAAGACATTCCTTCAGTTTGGCTACTGCCTCAGACTGCTCTTCTTCCCATTTCCAGGGTGTATTCAGTTTTAGCAGTTTAGTTAATGGTTGAGTGATTTCAGCATAATTTTCAATGAACTTTCTGTCATAGCCTGTCATTCCTAATAAACTTTTTCCCCCTTTCACATTTTTAGGGTCTTTTAGTTTTTGTATGGCCTCTATTTTCCTCTTTTGTGGATTTAATCCATGTTCAGTTACTTCATGGCCTAGAAAATTCACTTTTTTCTTGCACCATTGTGCTTTTTGTAAAGATACTTTAGTGCCTGCTTTCTGCAATTGGCCAAGAACATGTCTTATTTAATCAAAATGGCTTCTCAAGCTTTCATTTTTTATCAAGACATCATCTACATAAATTATGGTTCCTCTTTCTGCTGCATCGGGCATGGCCTTCCTCAAGAATATTCCAAATTCACTCCCACTATTAACGTACCCGAACAGAGTTCTAACCCATGTGTATTGAGTCCTGTCAAATGTAAAGGAACATAAATTCTGTATCTCCTCTGCCAATGGCACGCACCAATATCCAGAGGTGAGATCTAATGTGGTAAACACTTTTGAACCATGTACCTGAGCTAGGCCCTGATCAATGAATGGCAGTGGCCATCTGGACACTGGTACTCTTTTAATTAACTCCCTCAAATCTGCACATAGCCGCCATTGACCATTTGGCTTTAACACACCTAAAATGGGCGTGTTGGATGTGCTATGGATAGGCCTGATGATTCCCCGCGATTCTAAATTTTTAATAATCTCTGCCAATGATTCTAAACATGCCAGCGATAGTCTGTACTGGCGTACAAATACTGGACTTCTGCTACACCCTTCTGGAAGTGTGGCCACATGTAAATTAGTTAGCCCGCAATCATAAGCGTCTTTTGCAAATACATCTTTAAATTCCATAAATATCTTCCTCAATTCATTTTTATCCTCATCGTTGTCACACGCGATCGCTAATAAGATCTGCTCCTCTACCATTTTGGAAAATTCTGGAAAATGTTCTGGTAGGGGAATCTCAGCGCTTTCCTCTAGCTGTGTGGCTGTGCCTCTTTGTAAAGCTGCCACCTTTACATGTTTTGGCATGTCAGCTTCCATTTCAATGGGCTGATTTTCCATTTCATTTTTTCAAATGTTATACAATTCTCTTGATGACAGCACACTGTCTCACTTGAATCATAAGGGTACACAGAATGAATTTTAAATATTCCTTTGGGCGGAGAGTCCAGGTATTCTAGCAACTCACCCTTGGCATCTACATACTTTTCAGGGATATTTCCAATCACCATGTTATTTAGATCTGCAGTATAATGTGATTTTTGTATGGCCATTCCTAATGGGGCATTTTCCTCTAAATGAATATCTTGGCAACTTTTATTATTAATCATAATTTTTACAGACCCTTCACCAATGTCTACCAATGGAATGTATTCATAATCCAGGCCTTGCTGTTTTATGGATTCATTCAGGCACACAGATGCATCAGAATCTTTCATCTGCTGTCCAATTTTGCATTTCAGTGTTATTGCACACTGTTTGGTAAATGCAGGGATAATAGTACCTTTCCTCATTTGTAATTCAATTGCATAAGTGACCAGTTGTGCACAGTGATAAGCCCTTCTTTTGTCTTCAAATTCAGGTACCGGCCCACCTAGTCGTGACGATATTTTTTGATTAAGAAAATCTAACACCATACACATTCTGTGCATGATGTCATTGACCATGTAAAAGTCATTTTGTGCTCCACTCACTATCCATACATTATGGTAAATTGTTTTGTGCCCAATACTAAATTTCAGCATGCATCTTCCTGCAATTCGGTTTTCAAAGTCTGGACTGTCCAACCCAGAAACATATTGGTTTTTAATCCTAAATTTCAGGATCTCCTCCCTCTCCATTATTTATTGCAACAATTTCTCATTAATGAAGCTCCTTTCTTGTTCAAGCACTAAAGTGGCTTTTATTGTTTTAAAACAGTCACTTATACCAACATGAACCCATGGTTGCTCATCTTCCATGTGTATTTCAGCAAGAGTGGTAATGTGTTTTTTCTGAACCTGCTTTAGGAGCAGTATCCTGTTTGCATGTCTTTTCCTTTAAATAAAAACGTAAGGTGTGCTCATCCATGGCAGTCTGCCATTTTTTCCTTGGGTCCAAGTATATTTGTGCAGGTAGTTTTTCATTGTCGCTCTGCATTTTATCTTGACACATTAATATAACAGTGACACTAGGTATGCAACTATTCTGGAAATATACCTCCACTGCATCATTTGTTTTGGCAACAGTGTTTCATTCATTTATGTTGCTGTTTTGTGATTTTAGTTTCTTAGGTCTCAATGGTTTTTTGGTTAAGGACCACAGCACTCCATTTACCCCATCTATGAGAGGAGACAATCTTTTCAGGCAATCTGTCCCCATCAGAAATGGAATTTCACAAAGAGATGTGATCAATACCTCTTGTTTCATTCTGTGTTTTCCTATTTGTTAAAGTTATGCACTGGACCTTGATTTTCCTTCACCGTGATCTGATTCTGTGGGGATCTCCCTTCATTGATACTCTTTACCAGCTCCTTAGACATAATTGTGGCTTGTGCGCCAGTGTCAATCATTGCAAATGTTTGGCATTTTTCTTCTACAGTGATGGGAGCATAATACCTGTCTTCAACTTCCTCTAACACACATAAGAAGTGTGAATTCTTACTGATTTTGGGGCTCACATTTCTCAGGCCTTTTTCACTTTTGGCTAAACACATTGGTAAATGGAAAGACATGTGTCCCTCCTTTTTGTCCATTTCTGTGCGATAGACTTTATTCATTTCTCCATGTTCAGAGGTTTTTTGGAGTGTGGCCACTGTTCGCCTATCCATCCAGGTATCATCAGGGGTCACATTACAACCTTCCAACTGAACATGTGTAACAACATCATTCAGCAATCTGTCATTGTTTAATTCTGTGCATTTGTGATCATTTAGTGTGGTACCAGCCCTTTCAGCCTCTTCAAAAATATGTGGTTCAAATAATTCTTCAGGTGATTGACCTATACCCTCCTTTTGAGCATTTCCTTTTTCTGCCTGTGTTTGGTCATTGTTTTGAGTGTCCAGGGAAGAAATTATAGCATCCCCACTTACTCCCCATTTACTGGTATTCCCCATGCATGAGTCATTTTTCTTAAATCTGTCTCTTTGTTCTTTTGGAGTTTTAGGTTTTCTTATTTCATTTGTACAAATCTTCAATGTTTGATTTAGCTCTAGGTTAAACAGTACCTCTCTTTCAAAAGTATTTGCAATTTCTGTTACATGTTCACTTACTGTCATTTTCATTTTTAAATCATTAGACATCTCAGAGTCATTATGTGAAATTACATCAGAGCAATCTGTCTTTTCGGCGCTGTAGGTATCCTGAGTACTTAGTCACTTTTCAGAAGCTCCCCGGTCATTGCTATGGCCATCTGCCCCCTCCTTTGATGGCTGTTTTTGTACTGTACAGAGCCTTCCTATTTGTTCAGCCAACATCTTCACTTTAGCCTCGAGACACTGGAATATTTCCATCTCTCTAGAATCCTCTCTCTGTGCCCTAGATCGATATTGGTTGTTTTCTCCCTGATTGGATCTGTTCTGATACCTCTCAGGTGAGTGATTTCTATTGGGATGGTTTCTGAACTCTTGATTCATTTGTGGAGGGGAGTGGGGTGCCCCCATCCTTTGATTATAGTCCCCTGGTGGGGAATCATTGCACTGTCGTGGGGTGTAATTCATGTTCTGTCTCTCATGTTGTGGGTACTGGCTCCTATGTTGATTCCCATTATCAGCAAATCGATCCACATATCGGGGTCTATCCTGATTACCATATATCATGGTTTTGGGATCAAATTTGCTCTGTGTCCCCAATGTCTGGTAGGGACCATCATTTCTTTGATCTTTATTTTGTCTCTGGTTATTGTTCATGTAAATACCTAGGGCTGATGTAGCTCTCCATATTACTAGGATCATGTGATTGAAACATTGGTGCAGAGTGTGATGACCTTTGTTGATTAATCCTTTGTTCAGGTGCCAAATTATTTTTACCTAGACTTTGAGCAGACTCAAGGGACATTTTGGCTGACCTGATTTCCATCACTGTTGCTGAGGGTTCTTTAGATTTAGGTCTAGTATCTTTCATTTTATCATTTTCTCTACCCTGACAATAGAGTACCTCATATAGTTTTGTGCTTTGATGCACAATCCACTCAAGGGAGTTGTGACGAACAAATTCACGCACCAATTGAGATATGATGTCTTTCTGTAGCCCATAGAAGTAGGCAGTTTTAAATTCATTAGAGTTGGGGTCAAAAGATACATCAAAGCAAGAAAATGCTCTTTTTAAGTCTTGTAAAAACTGGTGAGGGGATGTATTAGGGCCAGCAGTGATTGTGTAAGCAACTTTCTTTGCCTCCTGTAATGACTGGAAAGGAGAAAAATGACGCCTAATTTATTTTTCAAACTCCGCCCATGTCATATTCTGCTGTTCATTTAATCCCCTTATGATGCTGGCCGTCGGAGCATCTAAAGTTAAATGAAAATACTGCCTGTACTGTTCCTTAGGGATCTGGAGGGCTTTAAAAATGTCATGAACCGCTTCTAAGTGATCCTCAATGCAGCATTCCCCTCCTTTTTTAAATCGTTTGATCAGGGCTTTAATAGATGTAATTATCTTTATGGGGCTACTTGTTGCAATGCATGGAATTGCACTACCTGGTGGCTCAACCCTGGTTCCAGGTGTATGGGATTGGTGGCAGCCCCCAATGGGAGTATCAAATCCCCCAAGGGCGCTGCAACCAAGTTCAGTCACCGGCCCAGTCACTGGAGCACTAGCTCTTTGGGTAGACATAGAATTCACCTCCACTCCATTGAATGTAGTACCCTGCCGCCTCGCCTGGGACCTGGGAATGCACATTTGCTGTTCTAAGTCCTTACACTTTTTAAGGAGCCTGTCTGCTTTGTTTTGCAAATAGTTGTTTTCATCTATTTTATTAATTACCTCCTGCATGTCGCACATTTGCATTTGGCATTCATTAAATTCTGTATTTCGCTGGTCTCTTTCATGAATCATTTTAATCACCTGTTGTTCTACATTTTGGAGGTCACTTTCTTTTTCAAAATGTTCTTTTTGTAAAACTTGCATCTCTGAAACCACCTCATCTTTATCTTGACTAATGTGGTCCCCTAATGCTTTTAAGTGTACCAATTCTTGCTCACTGTCCTCAAACTGTTTCTTGCTTTTGGACAATTGAGCATCAAAATCGCTGCATTTTAACTGCATGTCTTTTTGGCATACATCCAACTCTGTTCTTAACATTTCCTCTTTCTTACTTGCCGAATCTAAGCCAGTCTTTAACCTGTTAATTAGCTGGGTATCATTTTCCTGCATTCGCAGGGACCTATTAAAAATAAACCAGATCTTGGTGCATAGCCGTATTAGACAATCTTTCTCTGCATTTTTATCGGCTGCATTCAATAACCTTGCAAGGCAGACCTGAATTATGCTGCCTTCTGTAAAAATATTGTCTAGTTTTTCTTTCTGCACCTCACCCTGAATGCCGTCATGCCATTCTGAGGTACTATTCGATGACCATGTCCCATGTGCAAATAACTTTGCCTCTAAATATTGCACTAGGTCTGAGAATGTGGTTTCCCTTTGTGACATTCTGAAATTCGTTTTTAGTGACACACTGCTATTATGAAATGGATTCCCTTTTATGTACAGATGGCAGTGTGAGGCACACTTGCCACATCCAGTAGGTGCTCTGTGATCACTTTCCCAGCCTGCAACGCACCATAAATATGTAGGGTATTTTGTGTAGATTTGGGGCCTAGCGGTATTTTCTTACCGCCAAAAATAAAATAATTCAGTAATAATCACTCATTGCATTCAGATTGTGTTTGATATTATAGAAATATAGTGGATATGCATTATTTCAGTACACAGATATATTTAGTTAGTATACCTTTTGTTGGTGGTATGCGTTGTTGGTGGTATTTCTGGTGAGCATAATTCCTTTGTTTTATATGTGGCCCCAATATCCAGAACCCCTTATTTTTGTTTAGATTGTTCATGTAATCACTAGAGAGACCTCAGGCCTTCATTTCAGAAACACCACATTTTCATATGGAGTGCCACCTTGGGCTGTTCTCACTGATTTATCTACACCAGCGAGCTAACATGTGGTATATCACTAATTTATTTACATTAGTGAACTATATCCAGAAGTCTCTTTTTCTGCTGACTCATTTACCTCCAGCAGGCTATGTTGTTATGTTCCATTCAGAAGCCACACACACACTTATACACTGAATGGAACCGTGCACACAGCTACCACCAAGTCTTATTATTTTTCTTTTTTTTAGCTGCCTTATTCTCTCTGTTGTTTTATCGACAAGAACAATGACAAATACACTGCTTAAAACTTTTCCCCATATTACCAGTGCTATAATGGTAAATGCACTAAGAAAAGAGAAAAACCAAAATACACTACACATCTGATTTCATATATTTTTGTGTATTATAAACAATTGCATTTCAACACCATCTTACCCTTTTTACAGAAATAAATGGAAATTGCACAACAACAGCATTATCTGTAACAAAATGAGAATAGATGCAGCAAGAAAATATTCAATTTGCAACATTAAACATGTTGATTAAATCCAGGAATTTCCTCTTCTACTCTGCCTGAATAGGTTTCGCACACACACACACCGCCCCCGCACTCTGCAAGATAATTACCGAGCTTGTTCTGCATGCAAATTCTTCAGGCTGGTCGCCTTCTGTAAATGGCTCAGTGCTCCCTCTTAAAGCACCCCAGCGAGGATGTGCATCTGCCGTCACTCAAGCCAGGGATTATTGACTGGAATTTCCCAGCCAGTGCAGCAGTGCACTGGGATCTTCTTCTCAATCAGGAAACTCTCCAGCCACACCAGCCAAGTCTTTCTCCGAGCTGTGCAAAATGTCTTCTAACTTTCTTTACCCCCGAGATTCTTCAGGAAAACTCTGTTACAGCCTACAAAACGAGTTCAACCAATAAAATTCTATCATGTCCTACCCTCCTTTTCTTGAACAATGGCTTGGCTTATACAGTTTAGAAACTGTATCTACTCATTTCCTGGCACATATTTTGCATCCTGCAAATACTGTGGACGGAGCACAGAGAGAGAAAAAAAAAAATCTGCACACAGTCTAGTGTGAGTTTCAGCCTGCCTCATTTTGCACTGGAGAACACATTACAATATTAAAAGTTAGAATTGTGTTAGTACTGTTAATGGTGTTAATTCATTAATTCTCTAATGTGTCTCCTGCAACAGAGGCATTTCAGATAAGAAAAGAAAAAAGAATGTGCATTTTACATGTAAAAAAAAAATGTTTGCATTTTAGATGTAGAAATCATTTTTGACTGAATAGCCTGTCTTCATATACATATCCATGTCACACTGGCAACACATGCCTTGCTGTACCACAATATAGCAATGCATTAAACCCATGCAGTGGCGCTGCATAAAAATGCTAAATAAAATATTCTTACAGGTCTGGGGAGGCCATGTGAACAATGATCCCAGTTTGGAAGATCCCTTCGAAGTATACATGCTGTTCAGCAACCCAGCCCCCTTGCAAGTGCATGGCCATAGGTTTGAACTGCTATTGATAGTGGAGGGAGGATGGATGGGCATGAACGGAGGAGTCTGGAGAAACTGGGTCTTGAGAGGCCATGAGAACAATGGTCTCTGTGCGGAAGATCCCTCTGAAGTGCACATGGTGTTCGGCAACCCAAGTGTTCCCATCCACCCAGCCCCCATGCGGGTGCACAGCCATAGGTGTGAACTGCCATTGATAGTGGGGGGGAGGTGGATGGGCATGAACGGTGGAGTCTGGAGAAACTGGGTCTGGGGAGGCCATGTGAACAATGGTCCCCAGGCGGAAGATCCCTTAGAAGTGTACATGCTGTTCAGCAACCCGAGTGTTCCCACCCACCTAGCCCCCATGCAAGCCCTCATCCATAGGTGTGAACTGCCATCTATAGTAGAATGGGGATGGATGGGCATGAATGGTGGAGACTGGAGAAACTGGGTCTAGTGAGTCCATGTGAACAAAGGCTTGTGTGCGAAATTACACTTTCAGGTGCAAATGGTGTTTGGTAACTAGAGTGTTCGCACCCACCCAGCCCAAATGGAAGCGCATGTCTATTGCTGTGAACTGCCATTGATACTGGAGGGGGGATGGACAGGGGCGAGGTGAGCGCAAAAGGGCACCAACCGGGGCTGGACTGGCCTACAGTGTACTCTTGAGATTTTGCGGTGTGCCTCTGCACTCTGGGCCTATTTTGTATTTTATTTTCACATTCCATCATAGGAAAAAGTTGGACAAGCACAACATGTGTAATATGTGGCTACTTTGAAAATGATTTCCAGTGCCTCCATTGGTTCCCAGTCCTCCCCTGGCACCAACCATTCTTTCATGAGACTCATAGACGACTGAGCATGTTCTTGACTCACTGAAAAACTCAAACAACTATCGACATATGCTCAGTTGTATTTTATTTAATTTTCGTGATATTGATGGCACAAACAAACTACAAATTTCATACTTGAGGTTGAAGCACAGTTTGAGAAAATCCCCTGTACTGTCCGCTGTCACTGGGGAATTTGGTGCAAATGGCTCCAACGACACAGGCGGGTATTACTCGTCGAACGCGGCATCCAAGCCTCCCATGAAGCTGCCATGTAAACAAACCATAGGCCACCAGCCTGTACCACCTGTGAAAGAGAAACATACATATTTTAATTGAATGAACCATATTTTAATTGAATGAACCAGAATGAACCTAGTGGTCTCAGTGGTAAAAACAACATCACATTGAAAGTATACTTACTCGTTACTTGGATTGCGAGGGTAAACTGTTGCGCAAAGTTCATGCATAAGCACCATCATAATCCTCAACACAGACCTTGTGAGGCAGGCTGCCCTGAAGTCATGCAACTCGGTAATACATAGCAGTGTCTGCTTCGGCTATATCCGGAGGTGTTCTGGGCAGCAGCAGTTCTCTACCTCGGTTGGCATGACCTCACAGCGATTGCAGGTACCCCAGGTGGAAACGTCTTCCATGCGACTAGACTGGAGTTCATGCTCGGGTGATTATTCTTGCAAACTATTGTCTGATTCCCCATCGTTTCTGCAGCTTTCTCTTTCCATTAGTTCCTCCTTGGAATACTTAGGCTCGTACTGGTAGGGCTGTATTGTTGCCATTGTGCGACAAATATTTCACCAATATGCAAGTAACAAATTAAATAAGTTCTACTAGTGTAAGTACCTGTTCGCAGGGGCTTCATGCTAGGAAGACAGCTGAACAGAGCAGAAACGGGTCACAGGTGATCTAAACAAAACACAGAGAAGCTATTATGATATGATATGATATGGCATTTGTAACGCGCCTATACACAGGTGTTTCAACAATCTATTGACAAAGAAACTCCAATGTTGTCTTATCAGAAATTGTCTGTTTATAGTTATTGGGGAAAGATGCTCCTGGTGTTTCCATAGAGACATGTCAATAGCTTGCACACAGAGATTGTTCAAACGAGATGTGCATTGGCGGTGTGAAAAGGGCTGAGCGTGTCTAGTGATGTCAGCTTCAGAGGCGGGTGATGTGTATTACTGGGCACTTGAATTTAGGGCGATGCATCAACTGATAAGATTAGCATAATATGGCCACGCCCAACACGTTTTCGTATGTATAAAAGTGAGGAAAACTAAGGTAAGATGCACAGGAAAACGTTTTATGGTCGATCACAGTATGCTAAACTCGACATGGCCGAACGAGCGAGACAATAACCTTTTTGAGCGTACTTCCCCCTTTTTTTTTTTAAACTCTTTATTAATTCCAACACTAAACAAACAAACCATAACAATAACAAAAACAAACACCACACTACAACTGACACATTGTGTTGGGATCTGCACCATATGCTTTGTCTCCTTGGCATCTTGGCTAGGCTCTCTCCTAGTCTGGTCATCACGTTCGGTTCTATGCAACTCAGGGTCTTGCATCTAACCTTGCGGCCTGTCCACCACCCTCATCGGGTTCTGTCGCTCACATTGTCTTCTGGGGGAACTCACTCCCAAATGAAATGAGGGACATTAAATCCTGATGCCAGTTTTGCAGAGCTTTAAAGACTTTTCTTTTTAGGTAGTTTATTCTTAAATGCATTGCTGTGTTGCATTTCCTTTGTGGGCTAGTGTTGCTTTGCATGTTTATGATTTCATCTGCGCTGCTGAACAGTTTGATCTGCCATGTGCACGATATAAATGCAAAATACAAATACAAATACAAATACAACATAGCTGAGATTTCTAAGTACCTTGAAGACCTACATTTGGTGTATTTTGTAAGAGGGTACCAGATAATCCTTTTGCAGGAGACATGGACTGATCTGATGAAGTGGTTAGTTTCCAAGGGTATCGATCTTTCGAGAGTTTTGCTAATAGAGACCCCAACGGTAGACTTAGTGTGGGCCTTTTAACTTTGGTTGATGCCACCTTGAACAGGAAAATTGCCTCTAAGCCCACTGGCCTGGATGAACTCCAACATCTGGTGGAATTACACTGGGTGGTGAACGCATTCTCCTGTTCAACATATATAATAGGCCTGCTTTGCCATTTGGGCTGACCATAACTTGAGAGGATTCAGGATTTGCTTATTGCTTGGGAATGGTCTGAGCAAGACCTTCATCTTGCTGGCAGGGGATTTTAATCTCCAACTGGAACCTATTGGTGAGTTGGAAGGGATGTGGGAGGACCAGGATATTGCCTGGGACATCCCACTCTGGCTAGCAGACAAGCCTAGTAGGATACATAATTTTGCTATAGAAACAGCTCGTATCTTTCACAATCTTGAATTAAGAGTGTGTAATAGTCGCTTTTCTAAAGACCAACCAGCAGGCTTGTCCTATTTGGGTGCAAATGGGTCCTCCACTATTGCCTATATCCTGGTCTCGGCTAAGGATTGAATTACAGTCAAACATTTTGAAGTCCTTTCTAATGCAATTAGCGACCACCATCCACTGTTTATTCATTTTAAACGTGACCAGTATATACACATCCTCATTCAATCTAGGGCTGGTGTTTTCACAGTGACAAGGCATGCACAGAAGAATGTTACGTGGCAGAGGATCTTAGAAAATGACCTGAAGCCATAGATATATGAGGCTATTTTAGCTATCCTAGAGGTGATTGGTGGGGAAGAGATACCCAGTGAGGGTATTTTAAAGGAGTATGTAAAACTCATTGGAAACAACTCCCCTTTTTTCACAAGTGAACATCTAGAATTTAATTGGGAGTGTTGAAAAAAGCCTTTAGGTATGACCTAGAATGGCAGTCTGCAAAGAAACAGTTAATATTATGTCTTGATACAGGTCCTGTTGTTGACAAGGCTTTGCTTCTCCAGTATAGGTCCAACTATAAAAAGCTCATTGGTGAAAAGAAGAAAGCCTATGTGCAACAAAAGTGGCTCTGTTTAACCAGCGATTTTGAAGAGGGAGATATAGCAGCTTATTGGAAATTAGTTGCTAGAAAGGAGGCAACTGAGGATGTCTCCTTTGATTGCTGTATTACTGCTGGTGCCTGGATGGAGCACTTTGCAGGTTTATATGATGGTTCCCTGAGATCACTGTGTATTCCAGAGGACGCAATTAGTTATGATCTTGCAGAACACATGTCAGGGAGGTTGATTTTCAATTGACTGTGCAAGATGTGTACAGTGCAATGAGCACTCAGAAAAGTGGCAAGTCACCCGGGCTGGACAGAGTGCCTAATGATCTTTTTTTGTGTCTGCAGACCCGTTCATTGCAAGTTATTTTATGGAGCTATGTACCTTAATACAATCCCACCCTCTTGGCAATGTACATTGATAGTCCCTCTATACAATAAAGGCACTAGAGAGTCCCCTCCAAACTACAGGCCTATCTGGCTCCTGAACAGTGCAGGAACGACTTTCACGAAGGGCATTTTGTCTTATCTATAAATCTGGATGGCGGAAAGTAGTGAAATTGGCAATTTCCAGGCTGGTTTTCAAAAACATAAAAGTGCCATGGATCAACATTTTCGATTGTTTTTAATGGTTTCCGAAATATATTGTACTTGATGGGATGAAAATGTGTGTTGTTTTTGTCGACCTTAAGACTGCCGTGGATGGTGTATCTCATAGATTACTTTGGTAAGTCTTGAGGAAAAGGAATGTACCTGTTAATTTGATCTCTATAATACAGGCATTGTATAGTACCACCAAAGCAGTAGCGAGATATGGCCTGGCCGGAGAAATCACAGACTCCTTTGATGTACTTAAGGGTGTAAGGCCAGGGTGCGTCCTTGCCCCCCTTCTATTTTGTGTTTATATAGAGGAGATTGTCATTGCCTTACTGTGTGATTGTTTCGACTTTCCAAGAGTGGGGTTGGATAAGTATCCTGTACTGTTTTACACAGATGACACGGTTCTCTTATCCACTGCCCTGCAAGTCTTAAAATAATCTGAACATTTTTGTGAAAAATGTGGTGAATTTAAACTCAATCTGAATATTGGGAAAATTAAGGTATTGGGCCTCATTACACCGACGGCGGTAAGGGTTTACCGGTACCGGTAAGGGTACCAGTGCCGGTAAACCCTTTCCGCCTTACTACGAGGTCCCTTTGTGGGACCCTACCTTAATGGCTGGTTTTACCAGCCGTTAACGACGGGACCCGCAAAGGGACCTAGGAGGTAATTACGGTACCGCAATTTTCGGTACCGTAATTACCATCTTCCACATTCCCATTGAGCCCTACGGGGGCAAAAATGGGAATGAGGAAGGGCCATAGTGAATGGGGAATTACCGCCCCCGCACACCTTGGAATAGGGCGGTAATTCTGCCATTCACTATGGCGGACTGAGTAAAATACCGGCGGCAACCATGGCGCTACTAGCGCCATGGTTACCGCCGTCCGTGTAATGAGGCCCATTGTTTTTTATGCCCTGGTTCTCCAAATATCAGGAATTGGATGTTACTGTGGCTGGAAACCCTTTAGAACAAGTGTCCTACGATTACCTTGGGATTAGATTTAACGAAAAAAGTATGTGGGCAATGCATTTGGACAAGGCTTGTACTGCCCTAGGAAAACACAGCAGAGCACATAGAAATGTTTTTGTGAGACATGGTGGAGGTCACTAGTATTAGAACTATATCGTAGAGAAGCTATTCCTGCTTCACTTTATGGAGCAGAACTCTGGGGACATAACATTGAAAATAAATATATGAAAAGTCTGGTGCAAGTGTCCTCAGGGTCGCCTAATGCGTTGCTCCACCTTCAACTCAATGTGTGCCCAATTGGGGATCAAGCCCCCTTGTACACTGCCTTATATTGGGTTTGTTTACGGAGTACAGAGGGGCTTGGAAAATATTGGGATGCTTTAAAAAACATATTAAGTTTAGACAGGCAGGAAAAGTATCCCAATCAACACTGTACACATTAGACGAAGTGGAGCTCTTGGAAAGACCAGAAAATGTTGTCAGGGCCCCCTCTACTTTGCTAAAGAGTGAAGCCTGAGATAAAACTAGGACAATGATAGAAGCTACTGAAATGCTGAATTTGGGTTCTAGTTAATTGGCATTCAAATACAATTTGGCTTTGAGGAGTATTTTGATTATATAAATCCATCGTATCCTAGAGCCTTATATGCCAGCTTTAGATTAGCCACACTTCAGAATGCCTCTTTCATGAGGTCATGGACTTTAGATGGGTCAGGTGTGTGTCCCCTTTGTGGCTTAGGCGAGGAGACTATTGTGCATTTTGTGTTTGTATGTGATCTGTTAAAACCAATGAGAGTTCGGTATCTGAGACAGTTCTTCAGGAAAGCAGGTACCTGTACAACGTAGGATGCACTGGAATATTGCAAAAGAACTGTGGATCCTCTGACTGTGATTTGTGTAACCCAATATGTTCATCGTGCTTGAATTCATGTCTTCCTGTTCTGATGTGAAGCAAAGAATGGTATCAGGGCTGCAAGTACACTCTATTTTTAAATGTGCATTTTATACATTCTTTTTAATATGTAATTGATTATTTGTAATTGATTATAACTTTTAATCTGTATTTTATTTCATATTTGTGTGTTGTTTGGTTTCTTGATGAACTTTGAGCCTGCACTGTCTGCCATCTTGTTCTGTTTGCCCTTGGTCTCACTTCTGCCCATAGCGTCCACCTGCCCCAGACCAGTGCCCCTGCCCCTCACTTCCCCCCACCAAGCCAATGGCCTAGGAACCACTTCATCCAGGTGCCTGTGGGCTGTTCCATGCCCCACAAAGCCCCCAATGATGCGCTCAACAGAGAATGTTGGGATACAGGGACCAGTCACCCCAACCAGGATTGGAAGAAAGAGGAGAGCGGAAAGATAGGTGATTATATCTCTACATCACACAGGTCTTGCTTCTACTGTCCCTCATTCAACTGCCACTTTGAACGCCTACGGCGTCTGTCAAGCCAAACACCACTTCGGACTACAAAAGAGCCTTCAAGCTTTCCACTGTCAGTGCAGCAATGAAGGAGGGCCCGGGCCCAGGGTACACCTCTCTCCACTCTGATGCGGCTCCAGGCCAGGCAGCGCCCCAGGGCTTCCTCCACCCCTTGCCCCTCTCCTCACCTGCTGCTTGTGGAGGTGATGCCCCCTTCTGCCCGGTTGGGTCACCAGGTACGTTCCATGGCCATAGAAGGAGCCCAGCCACTGTGCATGTTTGACAGACGATTTCTTATTCAGAGTTGGTCCCTCTGCCCCACTGACTCCAGGACCACTGCAGCCTCCTGATTTTGCTACTTGGGGTCAATGTAACCCTCGTAGGCTGGGGAACCCCTCCCCTTATTCGCCTCTGTGCAGGGGCTGGGACCAAGAGCTTGGTTCAAGTGGCTATATTGACCACGCCCCGTGGTTGTCCGCTGCGATCTAGTTGTCTAATTGGCTAATTGGAAGTGGAGAAATTGTATTTGGATTTCAGACCTGTTCACCAGGGAAAGGGTTCAGATTGTATAACAAACGATGCAATGTATATATAGTCATGGAGCATACACTGTTATTAATAGGTAAGAATAGTGAACTGCAAATTCTACTTTATGATTCATTGGTAGAAAGATTTTGCTTTTTTTGGAGAATGGTACTGATAGATATCCTTTTTCTTCTACAATAATAAAGCCATCAAAGCCCCAAATAGGTTAGAAGTTTAGAGGTTATGCTCTGCCGAAGAGCAAACAATAGGTGCTCACGAAACAGTTTTGAACAATGGACAATAAGTACATTTGAAACATAATCATTTTTTTTTAAATTACCTTGTCAATATCCTACAACGTCTCCAACATTAGACTTAGAGCTTTGGCGGTTACAGTGACTGCCTAGCTCTAATCAATCAAAGAGCCACAATCCCTAGTAATTCGTATTGTTTTGAGCTTGTCAGTTCTCATGAGCTAGCCAGTGGGTGGATTTTGAGCAATCAAATAAAACATCTAGTTGCAAGAATTTTGTGAAATGTGAAATAAAATGTGTTTGCCAATAATATTTGATCGAATCTTAAACATGCTTTGCCACATTAACTTGTCAAATTCACTGATGCTAAATTTAGGATCTGCTATATGCATTCAAGACTGAACCTTCTGCCTAGGATGGAGGTGCTGGGTGTGCCAAATATCCCCAGAGTACAGTTTCATGTAGATTTTGTGACCGGAAGGCTATTGTAGAAACGTTTAGACACCTCTATTACCTTTCCGATTCTGCACTTTCTTTTGGTTTCTTTGCGATTCATTGGATGTGTCGTTCCCCAAGTTCTGCAAAATGACCTGTTTGTTATCATAAGTGCATTATACGTGCTGGTTCATAGGTGGAGAATAGATTTAGGTACTCCTTTGTACACAAGGATGAGCCAGGCCTGGGAGGGGCAGAGCAGAATGCCCCTCCTGGACTTCTGTGTATGATTTGCGTCCAAGTGCCGAGTGTCTGCTGTGCCTGAGGTGGCATTGCGGAGAGTACTGGTATTGTGGGATGAGGACGAGCCTGTAAGAACTTCAGCATGGAGTAGATGTCCTGGGCGGATAAAAGACGATTATATTTTTATAGAGCTTACAAGCACACATGAAAAGTTACTGCAGCGCAATTTTGGAATAAGATTATGGAAGGACGAGAAGTGCCATTTTTGGATAACCTCTCTGATAACGGTGTGAATTGACTGGAAATGTTATTTCTCTAGCCCTGTGAAGTCCGTTGAACAGAATATTCAACATGCTTTTATTTCTTTTCATAATTGCTTTTTTAATGTACTAATGGAATAACAAAGTATTATTGTGTTGTGCTTAATAATTTTGCATTAATGGTATTAAACCACTAAATTAAAAAAAAAAACGAAATCAAAGTCATTAAATTTCAGTAGTTACTTAGAACGGAAGGCTAGTGAGGCGCTGGAAGGTATTCCTATCTGATTACAGATATTTCACAAGTGTTACTCACTAAAATTCAGCGACACATTGCATATGTTGTGCTAGTATCTGCTACCGTCTATGTCATCTATGCCACATCTCCATCTTATCTCGGGAGGATAGCTCAGGGACACCGTGCTTCCCTTGGAAGCAATACGACACGGTTCGATCCCACGTCGGCGCTTAGAAACCTCTGGATGTTAATCGCGTTATAAATAACCTATCACATCATTTCATCTGGCATGGAAACAGAATGAGATAGGACGTCTTTTCTCTTTGATCCATGGGGCTTTACATGCTGGGATGCTCTTGCTAAGTAGATGTCCTTTGCGCCCTATTACATATGGTACACATATCACTATATCAGCTTTGCACGAACTTAATGGGTGGGCGGCATGTCCAAGAGCTAAAGATGCATTTAATATTATCCATCCCACAATTGACAGTTTTATATGACAAGTGATTTTTCACCAAAGCACTTATTTATGATATCTGCAAAAGAGGTTGTTCTGTTAAAATTACATACATACATACATTACTATATACAATTTCAAATTAAAAGAAGGAATCTAGTACGTGGAATTTGACATTCAACCATCATTTGAAACAAAATAAATCTCAAAGGTGTGGCCTATATATATTTTTTTTTTTTAAGTCAAACAATTGTGTGTAAAAGCTACATAATAGGAATTTGTAACAGTGCGTTCCTGAATTGGACTTCTTCCACGGTCACAGTCCCCAGAATAAGAATGATGTCTCTGCTCCTAATAGAAACATGTACATTTATTTTGTTTAAAGTGTATGCAGCAGTGCACCCACTTCATTGCATTTACACAATCGTAAAATAACATACTCACTGGCACAGCACACAGTTGTCATACAGCACTTTTCTGAAACATACGCCATCAGTTCAATTGCATGAAAACGAAAAGTTGTAACGATGGAGTTAACAAGTGTACAGCTTCAACTCATAGTTGGCGAGTTCTCTATACCCATACCTCCATTGCATTTATACATGTAATTGTAAACAGTCAATTAAGGAACTACTTCTAAGATAGAGTCAAACGGTAGACTGCTTTGGAAGCACAGAGTCTTTGTCAGTCCACAGAACCCTCTTCACAGCTCCTTTTATTTCCTGGTTTCTCAGTGTATAAATCAAGGGATTCAGCACAGGTGTGATTACAGTATAAATCACAGACAGCAGCCTGCCCTCAGCCATTGCATAGCTGTCCACTGGGCGGAAGTATGTGAAGAACATGGCACCATAGTAGAAAGTAACCACTGTGAGGTGGGAAGTGCATGTGGAAAAAGCTTTGCCTCTACCTTTCTTGGAAGAGATTCTCAGGATTGCAGCAATAATGTAGATATAAGAAATGATTGTGATGATAAACGAGCCAAGTCCCATGATTCCGCCGGAGATGAAAACAAGCACCATATTTACAAAGGGATCAATACATGACAGTTTGAAGACCTGAGGAACATCACAGAAAAAATGTTGAATTCTTCTCGGGCCACAAAATGATAATCGGCGTGTGGTCAGTGTGTGAAGCATTGAATAGAGGAAACCTCCCACCCAGGAACCAGCAACCAGATGAATGCATAATTGCTCATTCATAATAGTCCCATATCTCAAAGGATAACAGATGGCAACATGGCGGTCATAGGCCATTGCACTCAGTAGAAGACATTCCGAGCATGCAAAGTAGATGAAGAAGGAGAACTGTGCAATGCAGCCGTGAAAGGAGATTGCGTGTTGGTTTAAGATTAGGTTCATGAGCATCTTGGGGACAGTGACTGAGGAACTGCATATGTCCATTATGGACAGTTGACACAGGAAGAAGTACATGGCTGTGTGAAGGTGACTGTCGAACCTGATAAGGAGAATAATAAGGAGGTTTCCGCACATGGTGGCCAGGTAGATAATGAGTAATAACACAAATAGAGGAATCCGAAGCTCAGGCAGTTCTGATATCCCCAAAAGAATAAAGTCATTGACATCAGTATGATTCTCGATAAAGTGATTGAATCCGCAATATTTAATCTACTTGTGAACCTCAACAGTACTATATACTATTACATTCGTAGGCTCAGTACTCCCCAAATGTTAATAAGAGACAATTGTTTAATGTTGAACTTTGACTTTAATAGCAGTATCCACCATCAATCATGAATTACTGTTGCATTCTTGAGCAGCAAGTCCTGATATTGCTCACTTCTGTTGACCAAAAGATGTCGGTGTGCGAGTGGTGTTTGTTTGGCTAATTTTATCCTGGTCGATATTCTACAGAAAAATCATGTTCAATGTGTTCATCTTTGAATGTGTGCCCTCCTGTCTCTCTGTCTCTCTGTCTCTGTCTCTCTCTGTCTCTCTCTCTCTCTCTCTCTCTGTCTCTGTCTCTCACTCTTTCTCTCTTTCTGACCCCTCTCTCTCCTATCTTTCTCTCTGTTTCTCACTACGGGTAGTGAGTACTTTTTCAAGTTCATGCAGATGTTTGTTATTGATGTTCTCGTGTTACTGATCCACAACTATGCCTGAAAGACAAAGAAATAGTTACAACATTATTTTTCAACAGGGCAATATTAATTTCAAACTACACAAAAAGTAGTTACGACTGAGTAAAAGAACTTCAGACTAAATATACTTTTCCTAGATTTCAAGCCTAATAAAATTAAACCAATACTAGAGGCATTCTTAATCACAATTTGGAGACAATTGTCAGCACAATGCCAACTGGTGGAAATCTAAAAAAACTATGATTAAAAACTGCCTGTGAAGTCATGAAGCAGAGTCAGTCTGCCACAGACGAGTCGAGTGCTTTTACTGTGTGTTCTTCCCTGAGGAGCTGCAGCAACGTACCCGAGTTCTACGAAGGACACTGTTGCTTTAACAAGAAGGCGTGCCTTTAAAAACTCGAAACCAGCACGGAGCGCGGCGCAGCAGGGAGTCGTGAAGCAGAGTCAGTCTGCCACAGTCCGCCATGGGCCCCGCGCGCCCCGCCTAGCACTCTTGACCGCGGTCCGGGGTCATCCGGGGCAGTCCGCATGTGTCAGATAACCGCCGACTCAGGCCCCCAAACAAGAAGGAAAACGCTTTAGCACCGTCAAATGCTGAATCCCTGGACTTCCTTGAAGGCGGTAACAGGCAAAAAGCCACCAAAGGTAAGTGAGCGAGTTGAGGCGGTACCCGTCTCTGAAGGGGGGCCTGGGATGTCAGCTACCCCCCCTTCTTCCACCCTCACGACCTTGACACCCCTAGACTTGTTGCTGCCAATGCCTACCACCAATAGCAGCAGTCAATCTTATCTCCCGCTGACCCGGCCACCATTGGAAATGAAAATGAGGTAAATGAAAGAGAAGAAAGTGGAAGCGAACGGGTGTCTGAAGTAATTATAACACCACCACTAGTCTACCCGCCCCAGGGCCTGTGTGTCACTGGGTTACTATCATTAAATTACCTCTCCACCCTCAAATTGATCCAGCACTCACTTCCAGAGGCGGAACTGAGCACACTGCTGAGCACAAATGCTCATGAAAAAACCTCCATTGAGAGGAATGTCGTACCAACAAGCCCCAATGTCTTTTACTCCCCTTTTGAGCTGACCGATGTGGAACTGATTGAAGCCACAAACACAAGTGTAAACATCACAAACACTACAACCAGCTCAAATGCGTGCATCCAGCCATTAGTCCAATGACATGAGTTACCCGGATCACTTACCACTCAAGAAGGGATTAAGAATAAACCTGCAATCCCGGCAATTAGGTGGAGTGCATCAGGCGCGTCACTCGACCAAACCACCATTGTCGGCAAACTAAACATGGATGAAGCAGTAAGAGACTCCAATGGCCCATGTGCAATGTCGGAAGCAGCTGCACCTCATTCAATACCTCAACCAACGCTCTCGACAATGTCGGAGCAAAGCCCCTGGTCCAAAGACACATTTCAATCGAAGTCAATTAGTAATGCGCCCTCAACGCATAAACAGTCAAGGCCGACTGATGAGAGCCTATGTCTTGTAAACGAACATTTGAGACATGAAAATTAACAAACGTTGGTCACGAAAAAACAGTGGGAGGGTGCTGTGGGCTCTGGTCAGCTACATCTGCATGAGACGTCCACACCGCCTAAAGTGCCACAAGCAGCTGCCGCCGCTGCTAAAGACAACAATGTAGGCCTCCTCAAACCAAGACTTGAAACACGTTTGATGGCACAATTGGATGCTGATTATGCCACAGCCAAGGAAAAACTGATTGCTTACCATGAGCAAAAATGTAGGAAGAGACAATTCCAACATCCGCTACAAAAATCATCCAACTTAGATGAAGTGGCGCCTCACGTTAATTAAATTTGGAGCAACCAAACTACACTGCCAGCGGTGGACACTGGCCGGCGGCGCTCAGAAAAAGCTGTATCCCAGCCCCCAATCAAGCTGAACAAAATTCAGAGTTTGAATTTTTTGTCCAATTTGCCCGATTGCCCACAACCAACTAACTACGCATCAACAAGCACGCCTAGAGCTTGGCCACCCGAAACAAAAAAAAAACCCACTGCAAGGAAATCCTGGAATCTTACACTCGAACAACCATCTTCCAACACTCGAAGACACAACGATGAGTGCACACTCTCGTTCGGATGGTCCTCCTACCGCATCGCAAAAATCAAGTCTATCAGCTGCAGCAGCCAGCCAGTTGTATAACAACGTGCTTGCGGCATCATCAATGGCGATGATCCCCTTCACAAAACTCTATGAATCTATCCACGAAGTGCTCAAAGATCAGAACGCCTTAATAGCGTCTCTATCTGAAAAAATAGAGAAAGTAGAGAACTTCAACAACTTTCTAACCAATCAGATCTCGAGGGAGGCCGAACTTACAGTTCGTTGGCAGGAGCGTCTGACCGATTTAGCAGCTCGACATCACTGCCAAAATGACACCTTGACGGAAGGTTTATTGGAGGCCATGAAATGGATGCGGCACAATGCTGATGTGACCATTTGCAACACTGTGCTCCCGCAACTCAATGGTGACACAAGGACAGAACGTCCATTCACCACGACAACAAATGAAAAATCCTTCGGGGGCAGCGCCACGCATCGTCTGGAGCAAACAACAGAGGGAAACAATGTTGCCAAGCATCTTCCCTGATGTCTCAACGTGGCCAAACTGACCAAGTAACATCGAAGTCCCCCTGGCCGATGACGCCGACAAGCTCAACAAAAACACCAGTAACTAACGATAACACAAAGCAAATGGCCATAACGACGAACTCTAATAAGGCCCAAAACCAAAAAGAAGCAACTATGGATGACCAAGATGACCAACAGTCTGCGGAGATCGTAGCGACTGAGACAACGCAACCTGCTGCGAAACAGGCTGCGCGGGGTCCGACAAACTCGTTTGGTATATTTGAGGGCAATGCAAAATCAATAACTACTGCCCAGACAGAAGCATCAGTTGTCAACCCATATTCAACGAAGTGCCTGCTCAATAAACATCCACACGAGGCCAAACGACCCTGATTGGCCAAAGGCAAAACCAATGTAAAAAAGTTCATTTGAAACCTAACTTCTCCCAGGCACTTGGGTATGTTCAAGCGAGTGGCACCACCATAAGAGGCTGAGAGAAAATCAACCACGGCTACTGTTGAAGTCGAGGCTCCTAAAACTACTCCAGCTCCTAAGTCACTTAAAAGAAGAAGACTGGAGTCTGACATCGAAACACTGCACAGTTCTGAAATTGGATCTGAAATAGATTTATGCGACCTCTCCACATGCTCGCACAGCGGTGAATCCTCTGAGGGCTACGAAAACATGGAAAGTGAAAATTCATGCCATGATTTGAAACCACCGCCCCGAGCATCAAAAGAGATGACAAATCAACGTCCTAAGAACTCCAAGCGAAATTCTCTAGACAAGAGCCAAAAACACTCTCACGAGCAACCGGAGCAACACAGCGATCATTTATCAAGATGGAACCCAAATACACTTCAAATCAAAAGAGTAAAAAAGTGCACTACTCTTCAAAGGTACATTATAATCAAACAATTTTGCCTTCAACTCAAATTGGGAAACTACGCCTACAAAACATCCAAATCGACGATAATGATGTCAACTTAAATCGTAATAACGTCATGAAGCTGTTCAAATGCATTCCCTCTCTACGCACTAATGAGTCGGAGGACATCAAAATTGTAGAATATCCGATGGAACTTACAGCAGATCAAGTTCTATTGCACATTGCTTCTGCTTCAGTCCGCAATACCATCATGCGAGCTTCTGAAGAACTACTTGCCTTCGCCTTCGACATTATGACTGAACCTCCGGAGCTGACAACGATTGCCAATAGTCGCTCTCCTATGCCCTTAAGTAAAAAAGAAGCAATTCTGAGTCGCAATGACCTGAGGAAATCACTTGCTGAGATCCCTACAAAGGCAATTCAGAACAAACAAAATGTCCGAAGACCAATATGGGATAACCGCAAGCCAACTACCAAAAACACGAGGCAATAGCAATGATCTGCAATGCGTGAATCCTGGTGCGAATTCCTTTCCTGGAACACGAGAGGGTTCACGCATCTTTTCAACGATTTCGACACCAATCTACAAAAGGTCTTTGTAATTTGCCTACAAGAGACGTGGCTAAGTGAAGCTCCATCTAGAGATGGTTTTGAAATCCACCTGAACCCGGCTGTGAAGAACCCCCAGGGTTGTCCTTACTCGGGGCTCTTGACGATGATACGAATAAATACCTGGTGGACAACCCTGGAGATCTTCAATCCTAACCCTTATATTCAATACAATCTTCTCATCTGAAAAAGGAAGAGTGTCAACATATGCTGATTATTAATGGGTATTGGAACCCCCTTAAAATCAGTACAGCAACCTTTATAAAGGCCATCACCCATTTGATAGACAACGCTCTAACAACACTCAGAAACGTATCTATAATCTGCTGTGGTGACCTAAACTGTTCTTGGTTTAGGTTCGATGCAGATCAAGAGTTAAATGTACCTTTAAATGAGAATGAGATGTCTCGACGTAGTCAGGCTTGGACGATGGCCTTAACAAACCACAATTGCTATATGGTAAATGGAAACACTCAAGGCGATGAGCCACCGGTTGCTACCTGGCACCGTGCTGACTCGTACAGCATCTTGGACTATTTCTGGATATCACAAATCATGATTGAAAAAACTATCAGTTTGAACGTCCAAAAAATGGCCAATAGTGATCACGACCTTCTTCGACTGGCTTGTACGATTGAGTGGGCAAGATCAGATGAGCAGTATACAATACCGCTATCAGTAAACGCCAGAGGAAACAGGCTGCGAATTAACGGACCGCAGCTTCAATTACTCGCTGATCAGGTTGTCAAACTTCATGATGACCAACAAGTCAACTATGCCCCGCTTTTGCACCAACTTCAGACCTCCATGGTAGCGGCTCGACAAATGGGAAGCTCTCATATGCATATTACATGCACAATGATATCAGCGAAAAAAAGAAATCCATGCGGCGCGATATCAGATGGCTGAAAAAGAACCTTGTACTCATGAAGCTCCCAAATGATCTAAGAATGGCTATCAAACAAAGGAGACAAATATACCGAAACTGGTTAAAATCCCAGAAGACGATAATACTACAAAACAAAGCCAAAGAAATGATGAAAATCCTAGTGACCAAAAATACCAAACAGATATGGACCATCCTGAATACAGGAAACTCTCGATGCCCGGCCATCATCTCAAACAAAATAAATAGTTAGCAATGGGAAGACCATTTTTCTGAAATCTATCAGAAGCCACAAGAGGAACCGCTTAATCAGAGAAGAGATGCCGATGTAATGTGGGCGGTAAATAGTTCAGCATCTGATATAGTTCAAATGATCAGATCTCTAAAGAATTTGCACGCGGCTGGTCCAGATATGATCACCAACGTGATGCTGAAAAAACATGCCCAACAATGAGCGGCAGTGATCGAAGTGCTGTTCAGAAAGATTGCCACCACAAAACAAATTCCAGATTCATGGCTGGAGGAAATAGTAGTCCCAATTCTCAAGAAGGGCAACAAGGCGGACCTGACAAATTACCGACCGATTGCCTTACTTGATACGATTGGAAAAATCCTAGGCACTTTCCTCCGCCAAAAATTGGCAGACTGGGCATGCAACGCAAAGATCCTGGATATCCGACAAACTGGCTTCACCTCAGGAGTGGGGGTGGAAGCAAATTTGCTTATTCTTAACATCTTGAAGTTGGAATGTCTAAAGGCAAAGAAGAAGCTATACCTAGCCTTTATTGATATGCGTCAAGCTTTTGATAAAATGAATCGAAGCTTGCTCTGGAAGAAGCTGCAGAACTGGAACTGCCCTAGGTCCATACTGGAACCGATACAAGCTCTCCACAACGGCACATCAATCCATGTGCGCTTAAATAATCAAGGAGACTTGTCAAATAAAATTTTAACCCAAAGAGGCGTGAAAAAAAGGTGCCCAATGGCAGCAGAGCTATTAAAACTCTTCATCGCCAACGTGCCGGAGCACCTGAACCAAGTACATTGCTTCTCACCCAAACTGAATGCGACTCATATCAAGTGCATAACATATGCAGATGATCTTGTGTTGATTGACAGCACTCCAATTAGGTTACAACGGTTATTGGGACATCTCCAAAATTATTTAAAATCAAATGATTTGGAATTGAATCTCAAAAAAACAAAAGTAATGATTATTGGTCATCCTGGGTCTCGGAAAGATAAAGCCTTCAAATGGAAATTCGACAATGACCCCTTGTTGTCAGTAAATTCCATCTGTTATTTGGGGGTCATGTTCAATAACTCTCTAAACGAGCGGCATTGGAGACAGGACCTGGTTGCACGGATGACTCAATTTGGAATTCAGGGTTCCAAGATTAATACTGAGTACGGGAAATTTAGTCTATCACCCGTTATCATATTCTACTCACAAAAAGTAATACCAGCAATTACGTTTGGCGCCGAAGCTGGATGGAACCTAGAGCCTCAAATATGGCACAAAGTAGAAGGTCTATTTTGAAGGCGTGTACTGAGACTACCAAACTACGTCTCTGTAACAGCGATTCGCTACGAGTTATCACTGAATTCCTTATATTCAGTGGTAATCTGGAAATCATTAAGTGCTTGGCGCAAGATGCTCTTATCACCAGCAATACCCGCATATAAAATCTTTGCCATAAAACAAGATGAACCCAACGATAATCTGTTAAATGAGTGGAAATTATCCCTAGCAAATCATCTATCAAAGGCCGACATAAAAATTGATGACTTAATCAATTTACCACAGTTGGCGAAAAAGAAATTTGAAACCTGGACCTGGATCTCAAACTCCGAACAACGAGACAAATTGAAATCAACATTGAAAGCCGAAACATGCTTCCATAGACTGAACAAACAATGTAGATATCTACTAAAGTGTCCCACACGCTATTATCGAGAACAATTCTTGAGGTTCCGCTTAAACGCGCTGCAAACCAAAGAAATGCTGTGGCAGCGAAAGAATAAAGATACTGCCGACAACATCTGTCGATATTGTTCGAGTGACACCGAATCGATTCATCACGTAGTCATAGCATGCACAGGGCTGATCAATCAGCGATCATGCCACCTTGGGTCGTACGCCCCCCAGGATGATGACATGGCGAACTGGTGGGGTTGTGTGACCGCAGGGCACGACATAACCTTAACCTGTGCCGTAGTGAATTATGTTGACTCAGTCTTGATGAGAGGCCCATACTTTCGATTGTCAGTGAGCACAATTGAATGACTCTTGTCGCGATACTTGTCTAACTGTATATCTTATCCCTATGTGCTTCTTTGTTATTTGTTCCCTTTTATTGTCTATGGCCATCGAAGACAAAGTGGAGGTCATGAGACAGATGTCAACTGACTTTTCTCTTTCCCTTTATGTTCGATGTTGTGCAGACGTGAAAATGGCTTCTGTAACAAAAGTCATGCTTGATCAACTGTAAAGTTGTGATTGTTAGACTGAAGTTTCAATAAAAAAAATAAAAAATAAAAATAAAAAAAAACTGCCCTGTATGGGGTGAGTTTGGATGGGAAGAGGGGATTATGTTGATGACCAGAATCGCAATAAATACCGGAGTGCATGTTTGTAAATAGAAAGTTCCAAGGTGTGTGGCCATTTGTCATCCTCATTGCCATTTCCCCTTGCCTATCTGTTTCTCTTCTCTTTTGAAAGTGTCTCCACATTTGATAACATTTTCTTAGAATGTTTATGCATTTTTTCAATATGTCTTGTATCTGTTCTCATGTGATATACACTCTTTGTGAGCCGAATCCTCCAAATACCCATCGGTGGCAAGCAGCTAATCCCTGGTAGCACTTCAGACATCTTGTGTAACTCCTCTGATAAGACTTTGTTCTGGCGTTCTCTCTCGTGTAGGGGAACCTTCCCAAACTACCTCTTTCCAAGGGCAAGTGTAGGGTGCTGCTTTTAAGAATTGGTGGTGTCTAAACCTCAAAGTTTAGGGGAAAGAAAATATAGAGGGAGAGTATGACCCACCATTTACCATAATCTAAATTCTAATATACCACTGTGCTCTTACATCTACTCTAGGCAACTAACTTCTAGATATTCCAATCTTGTTAACTTGGAAGTACCCATTGAGCTCAAACAATACCAAGGAGCATATGGCTAACTGTGCCTGCCACTTACCATCTGGCCCATTCATTGACTAAACAAGACCTACATTTTGATTTGCCCCATACCATATCCTGCTGTCTGGGTGGGAACCAGAACGCAAATATTTAGTTTAGAATGCAACCCTCTTACCCAAACTCATTCCCTGAAACCTCTGGCACAAAATATAACCTCTGATTGGGAGCATGAGAACCATATGCTAGCCATTGACCCGAGTGCATATTCCCTTAAGCTTACCACTGACTAATTATACATCACCCTAGAAACTACACCTGGCCGGTTTCAAACCATCACATTTACCACTGGAGCACCATTTTTCACCCTGATACATAATTGTTAAGACTGTAGCTTGATGCATCAACCTAAAGCAGCAGACAGATTACTAGATCATCCTGGCTGCACAATAGAGCTGATTGATATACCACCTCATATGTTCAGATACTTACTTGAAGCCTCACCCTAACCTGCATTAGATGGAATGGTAGAGTTTCATGTTAAGCTTTCATCTAAAGTGCTATGAAACTACTGGAATAATAGTCACTGCTCTGGTACGAAACCACTACAAACCACCTCAGCTGTGGAAAAAACATCAACTCGATACTCATACCAACTTTCTCCAAATATGTTGACAAGTGTGCATTTTAGAGACTCTTCTTGTCACGTTGATGTCTCTGTAGTTGGGGGGGGGGCGGGTCCAGGGAGGAGGAAGTGACATTGGGGTAATGGATGTGACGGGCGGTGGAAGGAGGTTTGGCCAGAGTCATCCTGTAATTTGAATAAAGCAGACATGCGGAACAGCTCTGCATATGTGGGCCTAATTGCACGTGTGCAGCATGCAGTGAGTGAGGCCTACCCTGCGCCGACACTAGCGATGAGGCGGGTGGCCCCCCTGCGTGGCGCGCGTACTGCGGATCGCAAGTGAGGCGACATCACGGCCCGTCGCTTTCGCGGTCATAAGCCAGCACAACAGCTGCAGGCACCGGAGCACGCACAGAATGCCGGAGGCACGCTGGAGAACAGCCGCTCACAATGGCCGGCTAATTAGTGAAAATTAGCATATCCTAGGTCGCGGCGGTGAAATTTGAGGCCATGGAGACAATGGCCTGAAGACACAGGCCTCAGAGGAAGAAGGAGGCAGCCTGCCAAGGTAGACCAAGGCACAGGGCCACCCAAAGAGGGTTCAGGGCAACAAACCCGTCAGGAACAGTCACATTGATAGTGCTCATGCCCTGTGGGGCAGCCATCAACAGGAGATGAGGGCAAGGAGACATATCCCTTAAGCCGTGTGACAAGTGGGGGAGCCAACAGCCCAGAAGGGAGTGGTGCTCGTGACTCAGTGGCGGCCACATCCTGTGATACAAGGGCTTGAAGAGTAAACAAGCAGGAGGTCAGGATGTCTGGTCAGGACAATGATCAAGGGACACAGGCACAGGAACAGGGCCCCCCAGATGGCAGACCAAGTCCCATACAGGCTGCCCGACACGCTGGCAGCCCAGATGCCAGGGGCATTTGATGTCACCGACACCAGCAACATGGGCCCCAGATGGGGTAAGTAGATCAGAGATTATGAGCTATACATGGGTGCCACAGGGCCCATAGAAGAGGATCGCCAAAAGTGCCTATTAAAACTAGCCATGGGATCGGCTACCATCGACATTATTGACGAGATGCCACCCGACTCCATTGGATCTCTTCAAGAAATAAAGGACGCACTGGCTGCATATTTTACACCCCACACCAATGTGGACTATGAAAGATACCTGTTTCACAGCACCAAACAGCAAAAGGGTGAGACCATGGATGCCTATGTCATGAGGCTGCGCACCAAGATGAAGCATTGTGACTTTGCAAACTATTCTAACACCGGGACACTGAGGTCACAGATCATAGCGGGTTGTGAATCGCAGACATTCAGATGAAAACTACTTCAAAAACAACGCACCCTGGTCCAAATTCCCGCGCGGAGCGAGCTATAGACTCACAGGTGGAGAGCTTCAATGCTCCCGAAACAGGAGAAAGCATCCACAAACTACAACCCGAGAGAAGTTCAAAGGAGCTGTTTTGTTATAAGTGTGGTTTTGAATACCCCGAAGGGACCTGCGCTGCCTTCGATCAACGGTGTGCCACGTGTGGCGAAGAGGGCCATTTCAAGTCGTTGTGCAGACTCTTCAGAGTCAGAGGAAGAGATTGGGTAAGGGAAACCCCACCCAAATACAAGACAAGAACCCAACCCTCTTCAGGGAACCACCCTGGTACCGCTTCCCTAGGACCATCCACCCAGGCCAACTCTGATTTCCGTGAAGGAGAATCAGGAGACGACAAACAAAGGAGAGAAAGACGAGACAGAAGAAGATATATTATGAGAGCGAGACCGGAGTGACGGTCAAGAAGGCATGTACAATACTTAGTGGAGAAATCAACATCAGACTTAGACCCAGCTCCTCGGGAAGCGATCATAAAAAGAAGGCATGCGTCTATGCTCTGGGAAATCCCACCTCCACAGCACACAGCCCCACTTTGATCATCAAGCTAAATGAACAACTCACAGAATTCATGATCGACATGAGTGCCACCGTGAATTCCATCAGTGAAGCAGTTTTCAAGGACCTTCCCAGAAGGCCGAAACTGAGTCCCACCGTCGTATGCCGAGCCACCCCTCAAATGCCTAGGACAATTCAAAGGCACATGTCGATATAAAGGGTATGAGAAAAGGATACCTGTTCATGTTCTAGCAACCGAAACGGACTGCGGGTGCGTCCTAAGTTTTAAAGTGGTGGTCGACATGGGACTCATACATATTCTTTATAACATCATGGTCCATAAGTACATCAACCCCGTGGAAATGATCACTGATCTATATCCCCGTATCTTCCGGGGCATCGGAAAGCTGAAAAATAGACCAATCAAACTAAACATAGACAAGTCCATACGTCTGGTGATCCAGCACTACCGGGGGATTCCAATTAGCATCCAAAGGAAAGTGGAGGATGAACTTCACAAGCTGCTTGAGCAAGAGATTATTGAGCCAGCCACCAGCCCAGCCACCTGGGTGTCACCGATAGTACCAGTCCCGAAGAAAGGATCCGATGCACTCAGGCTCTGCGTGGACATGAGACGCCTGAACCAAACCATCCAGAGAGAGAGGCACTTGGACCCATGCATCACCGACATGATGCACCTTTTGAACGGGGCCAAAGTATTCTTGAAGCTGGATCTACAAAAGGGATATCATCAACTGGTGTTGAGTCCCAAAAGCCGCAATATAACCACGTTTGTAACACAGCTAGTTCTGTTTTGCTACAAAAGGCTAAGCTTTGGGGTATCCTCGGCTGCGGAAATATTTCAGGCCGAGGTACACAACGTTATCAAGCATATACCCAACTGCCTTAAATATAGCGACGACATCCTGGACTTCGGTACTGATGTCAACAAACACGATGAGGCCCTCATGAAAGTATGCAAAGCCCTGGAAGCGGCCAACCTCACACTCAACTGGGACAAATGTGAGTTCCGAAAAAGCACGCTGAAATTCTTCGGCCACATCTTTTCAGAAACAGGCATGTCCCCGGACCCTGATAAAGTGGCAGCACTAAATGACACGGCACCTCTGGCAAATGTCTCTGAACTACGATCATTCCTAGGGCTCGCGAGCTACTGTAACCGGTGCATCAGAGACTTTGCGACAGTGAGCGAGCCCCTGCGGCTCTTAATGAAACAAGATGCAACTTTTCAATGGACAGAAGGGTGGCAACGGGCATTCGAAGCCATCAGGAAAAGGGTCACCAAGGCCGAGAACATGTCATACTATGACCCAGAACCAAACAAGATACCACTTTTCAATGGACAAAAGAGTGCCAACGGGCGTTCATAGCCATCAGGAAAAGGGTCACCAATGCCGAGAACTTGTCATACTATAACCCAGAACCTCAGACAGAGCTGACGGTAGACGCCAGCCCAGTTGGGCTAGGGCTATTCTAGCACAGAAGGACACAAGGGTTCCCTCACGAACGCACATCATTGCCTACGCCAGCTAAAGCCTATCGACTACGGAGCAAGCATACTCCCAGGCAGAAAAGGAAGGCCTTGCCGTAGTCTGGGCCTGTGAACACTTCCATCTATTTCTGTATGGCAAACCATTCCGAGTGGTCACAGATCATCAAGCACTGCTATTTCTATATGGAAACCCTCATGCCAAAATACCATCTCAAATAGCACGCTGGGGTTTGCGACTACAAGACTACAACTTTGAAATCGTGCAGAGGCCAGGAAAAGGTGACAACCCGGCAGACTTCTTATCTAGAAGACCCTGGGAGGAGTGCACACCAGAACCATCAGTGGTGGACAGGTATCTCAGGTATCTGATACACCAATCCACCCCAGTGGGAATAAACATTGGCATGGTAGCTCGTGAGACCGAAAGAAACCGGGCGTGTCATGCTGCTGCCACCCCTCCTGCACTGGTGAGCCCCTCGTCGTGATTTTGATATATTGTCGGCTGATTGCCCTGTTCTCCGGTGCCACAGGCCCGCTCCCTTCTCCTCCCTCCCCGATCCTCTGTTGTGCTTCCCTGTCCTCCTTCTTGATTGGCTAGTGCCATATTCTTCCTGAACCCCCCTGGGCAGCCCTCCGACTGGTACCCCATACAGTAGTGGCTCCTGTTGTGTCTGCTGGTGTCTGCAGGAGACCCCAGTTGTCAGTCTATCTACCAGGACAGCTCACAAGCTTCCCTTCCTACCAATCCCCTACCAACTTCCAGTCTCTTAATCCCAGGGTCCCCCCCCCTTACTTGTTTTTGTATAATATTCACCTATTTGTATTATATTGCATTGTGAAACCTAGGCCTTTCCTCCCTCTATTCAGGATTCTTAATCTTATGTGTGTTTTTCCCGCTGTTTTATAATATGCACTGGGTCACTATTTAGAATTGCATTGTGAAACCTAGGCCTTTTTTCTCCCTCCTTAGGATTCTCTAATTTAGATATGTCTTCTTTCCTGTCTTAGAATGCCCTGTGCCTTTCTTGCGCTCGCCTCCTAAGTTCCGTCGTCTTGTCCCACTCTCCTGCGCAATTGCCTCTGCTGTCTTGTCTGTCTACCCCTGGACCCCATCCTCTCCCACCTACTCTATGGTGCTCTCTGTCTCCCCTATCTTTCAAACTGTTTCTCTATTGACTATCCTGCTCTCCTCACTAAGGGCCTCATCACGACTTTGGCGGTAACCCTTAAATCCAGTGGTAGCGCTATTACCGCCGGATTTAAGGGTCCGCCAAATCAGGACTTCGGTGGATTTCACCCCAGCTCTGAGCTGGGAGGAAATCCGCCGAAAATTTGCGCTATTACAGCCGGCGGGAACCCCGCCGGCGGTAAGAGCGTGAATTTTCCCCATTGAGCCCAATGGGGAATGGGGCATTCCCGAATGGGCTCAATGGGGAATGGGGATTTACTTTACCGCCGAACTTGTGATCCGGCGATATTAGCGCCAGGGAGTTCGGCGGTAGGGCCAATATCGCCAGCGGTAATACCGCCGGCGTTACCACCCAAGTTGTGATGAGGCCCTAAGTCTGGTAGGAAAAAGTTTAAAAAGGACATCCTGGTCTCCAACCCAGGCCTCCCTATCGCTGACACCTACATCAGTGCCTCCTCCAAGGAAACTCTCACCGACATCCTCTTTGTCGTTCCTTCACCAGATCTATGGACCCCTCATATGGTCTCTGTTCGCTCTCCTTTCTCCTCTTCTCCCATTAATGGTGGTACCCGTTGGGACGCCCTCCTGGCCTCCTTCCTGTCCTCTACGGTCATCATTAATGTTTACTCTAATGGAACTGTCTTGGTCCAAGGCCCTCAGGCCAACCTTCATCTCTTTAAAGACGCTTTCCGTGCCTCATCAACTTCCTTTCTTCTCCTGCTGTCCCCTTTCCCCTTTCCTTGGCTACCTTGCCTTCCCCCTCTCTCTCTGCCCCCTCTCAGGTGCTTTCTACACTTCCGCAGGGCGTACCTCTGATCTGTACCCTTCCCCGGAAGTCCTTCAAGGAGGGCAACCTTCTCCACATTGCCACTCTTAACCCTCGCTCCGCTGTCAAACACTCCTCTGATATCTGCTGCCTTCTTGAAGAACTTGATCTCGATGTCCTCGGTCTCACTGAGACATGGTTTACGACCACCTCTGGTGGGGGCATAGCCTTTATCTTCCCTGAGTGGATTTATACCTCTGTCATTCCTACGCAGGCCTACTCCTCATTTGAATGCCTCACCTGCAGGCTCTCTCTCTCGCCTAGCCATTCCCTTACTGTGGCTACTATCTATCGGTCACCTGGTCAGGTTTTTCCCTTCCTCTCTGCGTGGGCGGACCTCTCCTCCTCACTCCTGGCCTCAACCACTCAACTCCTCCTTCTTGGAGACTTCAATAGCCACCTGGATGCCTCCTGTCCCCCCTCTGTACTCTTTCGTGACTTCTGCGACGCTCTCTCACTCACCATTCTCCCCTCTGGCCCGACTCATTCTGCAGGGCACATTCTCAATGTTCTAATCTCTTCAGACATTCCCCTCTCTTTCCCTCTCTCCATTCCTCTCTCCTGGAGTGACCACTTTTTCCTATCCTCCCACCTCACCTTCCCTACCCCACAGGCCAAGCCACCTCCGTCACTGCCACCCACCTTCTCGGTCACCCGACCCATGAAGCGTGTGTCAGTTGAGGCTTTCACCGCCACCTTCTCACCCCATCCTTGGTCCCTGGATGACTCTCACCCTGACACAGCCCTCTCCACGCTCCACTCTTCTATATCTGATATTGTGGATATCCTTGCCTCTGTCATGAGAATCCACCTGAAGCCCAAAGCCAAGTGTAACTCCTGGTATGACTCAGACCTCGTCACCCTAAAACGCAAGTGTAGGGTTGCCGAGAGGATATGGCGTGCTTCAAGTTCATCCTCTGACAAACTGGCCTGCCGCCTGCTGCAAAGGCAATACTGGCTCTCCGTCCTCACCAAGAAGAGAGCTCATATCCAAGCCCACGTCTCTGCAGCATCTAACAACTCGGCTGAACTCTTTAAAATCTGCAAGGAACTGGCCAATCCTGCTGCAGTCTCTACCTCTCCTGCCCCTTCCCAGGCCCTCTGCACGGCACTGGCCTCTCACTTCATTTCAAAAACTCAGGACATCCTGTCCTCACTCTCCTCCTCTCATCCCCCTCCCGCTATTCTCTGCTCTTCCTCTGGCCACTCCTCTCTCCTTCTCCGCCTTTCCCCTTTTCTCTCCAGACAAGGTTTCTAGAAAAGTCCGATCTATGAAAGTCTCATCGAAACAGGTTCACCCCTGTTTCTCCAAAACTATCAAGGATCACATCGACTCCCTCGGTCCTGCCCTGGCGGATTTCTGCAATCACTCCTTCACCACTGGAGTCTTCCCTTGCCCACAGAAGCACTCCCTTGTGCACCCTCTTCTTAAGAAACCCTCTGCCGACCCCTCCTGCCTATTGCCCAATCTCCATCACTCCCTTCCTGGGCAAGCTCCTGGAGAAACTGGCCATCTCCCAGCTCAATCTCCACACTGAATCTGTTGGTTGTCTTCATGACTATCAGTCTGGCTTCAGAGCTGCCAGAACCACAGAAACTGCTCTCCTGAACATCCGTGAAGACCTGCTCTCCAACCTCAACTCTAACACCCCTTGCATTCTTATCTTGCTTGATCTCTCTTCTGCCTTTGACACTGTCAACCATGCCATCCTGCTCAACTGTCTCCATGATAACCTGGGTATCACTGGTCAGGCTCTGGCATGGCTGACTTCTTTCGTCTCCGACCAACCCTCCCAGTTCCAACTTGGGTCCTTCCTCTTTCACATCTTTTTCTCTACCTGTAGTGTCCCCCAGGGATCTAACCTCTCTCCCTGGCTGTTCAACCAATACCTGTCACTGCTTGCCCACCACATCACCGCTCTCTGTCCCAACTTTCAGTGCTATGCAGATTCAGGCTACACTTGGCCTCCTCCTCCTCTCCTTCCCTCATCTCTGACTGTCTGTCTGCCATCCAGGATTCGTGTGCCGCCAACAACCTCTACCTTAATGCCAGTAAAACAGAGATTCTACTCATCGGCACACCCAGTCCCTGCTTCCCTGCAGCTCTCTAGTCGGCCTCTCTTGGCCTCCCTTCCACTCCCACCTGCGAGGCTAAAAACCTTGGGGTCATCTTCGACTCTGCACTCTCCTTGTCCCCTCACATCTCTGACGTCTCTAAGAAATCACACTACCAGCTGCACCTCCTTAGTGGTATTTTTCCTTTCCTCTCCTTCCCCCAGAAGTTTGCTGTCTCCAGAGCCCTGGTCCTCTCTAAGCTGGACTACTGTAACAGCATCTAAATCTTCCTGCCTCCACTCTCCGCCCTCTGCAACTTATCCAGAACAGGACTGCAAGACTTGTCCTTGGCCTCAAGCCCAGGGATTGTATCTCTCCAGGACTTAAATTTCTGCACTGGCTCCCAGTGGCTGCGAGGATTAAGTTCAAAACCCTCTGCATTGTACACAAGGCCTTCTGGGGTCTGGGGCCGCAATACCTTCAACTCTCTCTTCCTAAATATCTTCCTTCTTGAGCTCTTCGCTGATCTGCCTCCAACTCCCTCAGGGTCAGACACTTCTCCAAGCAACGAGTTGGTGGCAGATCACTCTCTTCAGCAGGGGCCTCTCTCTTGAACGGCCTTCCTGTCTCCCTGAAACTTGAGGAGAACCATCTCTGGTTCCAGAAACACCTCAAAACCTTCCTCTTTGCTTCTGCTTTCTCTCCTCCCCTCCCTTGCTGAATTCCTGACTGAAATTGCACTGGTTCCCTGCCACCCTCTTCTGATCTCTGGCCCTGGCCTCGTCAATTGCCCACCTGCACTCCCTCCCTGGCAACCCCTGCTTTTGGGGACCGTTTTTCTGTATCCCTTCAGTCCCACTACCAGCACTTATGTCTGCACTTCCTTACACTTGCCACTAACTGGCTGTTTATTTGTCTTTTTTTATCTTATTTATTCCACTTTCCATGTACTGCACTTTCCCCTCTCCCTTCCCCCGTGCACTTTTCCTTTCCCCCCTCCCCATGCACTTGCGCGATCTGAATGACACCTGGCCTAGTAGGATCGCTGTCTGTCCTTCCTTGTTCACCCCCCCTTGCCTTGTCGCGCCTTGAAACACTTATGTATAGGCACGTTATAAATGCCATATCATATCATATATCATAAAAGATAGTCTGTGAAGGACTTATGTCGGGCATGTGGAGAAGAGCCCAAGAGAAAGAAAAAGCAGCTGGGGACATGTTACATGCTGACGTGGAACACCTGGTGCAACTACGAGATGAACTAGCCTTATCCGATGACCACCTTCTGATCAAAGACCGCCAACTAGTCATCCCACTAGCTCTGCGAGCCTGGAACAATGGGATGGCTCATGAGAACCACTGAGGAATCATATCAACCAAACACATGCTGCGCCAGAAAGTCTGGTTTCCCAATTTAGACTCCATGGTAGATGAGGCCCTTATCACACCAAACCGACACCCTGAACCACTGAGGATGTCCGAACTCCCACAAGGGGTATGAGAAGCAGTGGCAGCCGACTTCTTCGGGCACATCGAAGGATGGAGATGCGTACTGGCGGTCATGGATGAGTACTCGCGGTATCCTGAGACCCAACTCATTTCCTCAACTGCTGCCCACCACGTCATACCAACCTTGGACCGCATCTTCTCTGCCTATGGTGTTCCAAGTGTACTCAACATTGATAACGGGCCCCCATTCAATGGGCACCAGTTCACCCGGTTTGGGGTCTATCTAGGCTTTCATCAACGCAAAATAACTCCACTGTGGCCCCAAGCAAACCGGATGATAGAGCGATTTATGGCCAATCTGAAACGAGCGCTCCAGATAGCCAAGCTGACAGGACAGCCCTATGAACAAGTGCTGAACCAGCTCATGAGAGACTATCGCAGCACCCCGCACAGCACTACTGGACAAACACCCTCAGAAGTCATGTTTGGGCGGAACGTCCAGACCTGCATTCCGCAAGCACCGCTACAAGAACAGGCCGCTGGTCTGGATCAAGAACAGCGTGAAAGAGATGAGGCCGCCAAGGAACGGATGAAGGATTATGCTGATCGAAGGAGAAGGGCCTTGTCACCAAAGATTGAGGTAGGAGACGTTGTGGCCGTACAGCAGACACAAACCCATAAGCACACCTCCGCATTCCAGGCAGAGCCACTGTTTGTCACTCAAAAGAAAGGGTCCATGATCAGGGCGGAGGGCTCCAGTGGCCCTATCACAAGGAACTTATCACATTTCAAGAACATTCCCACTCTGGGAACTCATTGGCTCAGTGGGCGTATAGTCCTCCCTATTGATTATGCCTCAGAGGACCCCTACCAAGTGGATCATAGGGACACAGATAACTCTGATCTGGAAGGTCCCATGGCATGTGAAGCCAGTGGGAAAACACCAAAACGTGCAAGCGCCCCCCACAGTGAGCTCGGAAAAGCTGTGACGCTGGATTGAAGAAATGGGCTAGGAGTCCCGCTAAGGATGTGCGCCTGTTGTGAACATCATGGTACTTGTTTAAAAAGGGGGGAGATGTCACGTTGATGTCTCCGTAGTTGGGGGGGCGGGTCCAGGGAGGGGGAAGTGACGTTGGGGTAACGGATGTGATTGGTGGTGGGAGGAGGGTTGGGCAGAGTCATCCTGTAATTTGAATAAAGCAGACGTGTGTGGGACTAATTGCAGGTGTGCAGCGTGCAGTGAGTGAGGCCTACCCCGCGCCAGCACTTCTGTGAGAGCTAACTTGAATTGCATCAAGAGAGTCACTTAAATGACTGAATGCATCATTGTGAATATAAATAAATAAAGGGAGTCCGAGTTAGGGAGAACAGTTTGCCATTTTTCTGAAGAAACAATTACAGAAAAAGGCAGAAACCTTGTGGAAATCACATTAAACAGTAATCACTGTATGTGTTTATTTGATGGATGTAAAATCATGCAAAACGACTGCCTATATGAGGGGTGGTCAGCTGCTGGAGATGATGGCTGCTCAGATGATGAGATCCAACTGAGGGTCCACTAACATTCCACCTGGCTCAGTTACCTTCGCTTAAAAGTACTACATTTCATTGTCAAACACCATGCGAATGCCCGTGCATTATTTGTTTGAATAAATCAGGATCAGTAAGAAGAAGAATACACATTAATTAATTTGATTCATGGACGGGTCCTACATAATAAAGTTAAGACAGCGGCCTTCTTGTAAGATATCAATTCATGTATCATGTGGATTACATACTGACTATTCACTTACTACAGAGCGGAAAGTGAAGTGGAGAGCTTCAGTTTGATGGACGAGTCGTGGCTGAGGTTTCAGGGAATTATGAATGCCTGCTTTGATTAGGGAAAAGAACAGCATATTTGGTGGCACCGAACAATGGTGTGCGATGCTCGGTGGGCAGTTCATATTGAAGTAATATGCCTGAAGTGGCAGGCCGACCCTGTAGGTAACAACCTGCCACCTTCTTAGTTAAGGACCCTTAATGAAGGGTGGCAGTGCTTTTACCGAAAGGGTCAGGCCACCACCGAGGGGCATATCGCCATCAGCACCCACGTAGATCCCTATATGGGTGCTAATTTTGTAAAATATTTTTATTACAAAAAAGTATCTCTTCTACACAGCCCGACCGAGCCGCAGCGCTGCTGAAACCTAAGTCCATTTTCCATGTTGATGACTTTGATGTCATCAGCGAGGAAAACGAACCAAGGGGAAGAAGCACTGCTGGCGCCGGGCATTGCAGCAAAGGTAAGTTTCTGTTTTTTTTTTTAACACACCATTAGCATCCGAGTAGGAAACTACAAGGGTGCTTTGGTGAGGGGGAAGAGGGAAGCAGGGAAGAAACGGGGGAGCTGGCTGCCCAGGCAGCTCGGAGTGCGGGCTTGTACCATACAGTTCAGCCCACGTTCCAAGCCTCCTGATCGACTGGGGCATCCTTTCAGGGTGCTAATGGTCAAATAGGAACACTGAAAATGCTGCAACTGAAAATGTGTAAACATTTGCCACAAGCATGTGATTGCGACTGAGTATAGCTACGGAGCCCAAACTAATGAAAATGGGTTACAGCAGGGCCTTGGGCGATTCTTCTCCCTCCCCAGAGTAAATGTTTTGAATAATTGGTTAATATGGTGCATTACAAAGCACACTTTCTGAGAACATGTGGATAAAAGACCCCCAATGTGGCTAAAAGGCCAACAATCGGTTTTGTAGGGTGTAGAGTAAACCATGAAAAAAAGTCACTAAAAGTGCATAGGGCATTTCCCAATGCATTATCATGCCGGTTGCTGCAATATATGCCAGTGTAAAAAACATTTGCAAATGCAGCATCACCTCATAGTATTGTGTGACAAATCTTTCGATGTTGTTGCTTCTGCACTGGAGGGGTACCCTTCCCATGGGGCCAGGGTGGTGAGACTGCTAGCCGATAGGCCCCCTGGGGGTGGTATGCAGCAGGAGGATCCTATGGGAGGGGACCCCCTCTCTGGGAGAGGTGAAGACTATTGAGGGAGAAAGTGGTATGCTAGCCACCATGCTGCCAGGCAATGCTCACCCAACAACATGGATAGGGCCCAAGCACCCCCACCTTCTGTCTTCTCTTTCTTCTGCTAGTTACCTTATACATTGCAGCACTTGCCGATTTTATCTGGGCTCGAGCGATACTTTGTTTTCCCTCAGAAGGAGTAAACAGCAGACTTTAAGCCTCGTGTATTTAACCGATGAAGACGGTTGCTGAGGAATGGTTTGACACTTATAACTTCTGTACAGGCCATAGAAACGTCACGGTCTGTGGAGTAAAAGTTTTGAGAAAAAAGATTTTTTCTCATCTTTCCGCCAAGATTCTTGAAGCATTGAACATTTATCTGAGGTGCTGACTAACATTGAAGAATTGTCTTGATTATACCATTGACTCTGTGAAGGATTGATTCTGTATACCTAATTGACACATAATGGTGAGTAGATATGACATTTGGCGCATACATTTCCAAAACACAAGCGCAGACGCAGATGTCTGCACTTCACGTCCTGAAGAAGGTCTTGAGATTTAAAAACAGCAAATTGTGTTATATTGGACCGAAACACGTGTAGACGACTATAAAAGATACTTGGGTTAATTATTTGACCAAGAAAAATACGACACCTGAAAGCGAAACTGGGCAGACAATCACTGAATATTTGTGTGTAGAAATGTATGTATTAAGTGTATGATACATTTTCTGGAAAGAGCCAAATTTGTTTGTTTTAAGACTTTTTTTAATGAATGTGTGAGTTGGGAATGAGAGAAGTATAGATGAAGTATATGATGATGAATTGTTATTTATGGTTTTTAAAACATTGCATGTAACAATGAAAGATGTGTTTATTGATTAAAATGTGTAATATTTTGTTTTGAACAATACCCGTGTCATCTACTGGTCCATCCTTGTTTTCTATAAACTGCTGGATGTGCCCATACATTTCCATGCTGGCTCCACCAACATATGCTAGTATTAACATATAAGATCATACTTATGTTCGCTTTAAGATGTTTTTCTATCATTATCATTACTGGCAATGAGCACAATACTGGCTCTGCCAATATATGCCAGTACTCCTATGTAAGTTCATACTCCCTTTGGTTTGGTCATTAAAAATGCCATGTCACAATAGGGAAACCTGTCCAAACTGGTTCCAATGTAAGCAAGTCTAGACCCATAAGAACACTTGTCTTGCTTGATTCATCATAGTTGCTCAGTAAATTAAAAGTCATGCTACAGTGAAGAATAAACAGGCCGCTACGTCAAAACATCTGTCTAGCGAGGTAACACTACTTATCATGCTTGATTTTTGCTGAGTAATAAATGTCATGCCACAGTATGCAATGGCTAGACTGACTGCACCAAAATGCCATTCTAGTCAGTGAATGGCACACATGAACTTGCCGTTGCCCAAAAATACCAGTAAAACATGCAAAGTCAATAAAGGATGTGGCAAAAATGCTCCAGTGATCCAAGAGCTCCCAGAGCCTTATACACACATGCATCCCCTTTCACCCATCGGTCACTCACCCATACATCTCCTCTCAAGCTCACTCACACTGGATTCACCAGACAGGCACACACCAAACCCCAACCAGAACATTCAGACACACACTACCACATGTATGCTCATTCACCCACCAGTCACTCACTCACACCTTCTCTCATATGCACTCATTGCATTCTCTACACAGGCACACACCCACCCACCCAGAACATTCGAAAACACACATAACATCACTTCTCATTCACCCACCAGTCACTCACACTTTCTCTTGCACCCACTCATTGGATTCTCTAAAAAGGAACCCACCCACCCAGAACATTCAGAAACACACATTACATCACTTCCCATGCACCCACCAGTCACTCACACCTTCTCTTACATTCACTCACTGCATTCTCTACACAGTCACACACCCACCCTCCCAGAAGACTCAAAAACACACATCACATCACTTCTCATTCAACCACCCACCAGCCACTCACACCGTCGCTTACATCCACTCATTGCATTCTCTACAATGGCTTAAAGAACATTCAAAAACACGCATCACATGACTTCTCATTCACCCACCATTCACATTCATAGATCTAACATGCACTGCATACATGCAAAACACACATCATAATACAAAAAAAGGCCTTCTTACCTTTTTCTTGAAACTTTGGTCTGTCCTTCCAGGCCCCCTCAGCTCCTCCGGGCTGCTCACAAGCAGGAACCAGAAATCTGCAAAAACTTCCTGGTTCCTCTATGTGAGCTGCAAGGAAGACGGGGAGAAGGGGTTGGAGCTCAACGTGTCATGTAACATGTGCCACGTGTGCCAGCTCCAACCCCTACTGAGTGCCTCCCCTAGCCAACCTTCAGCCTGATGGATGAGGACCGGGCCGGGGATCCAGCAGACATGGTGTGGCAGGTCCCCGCGCTCCACGCAGGGTCTTCTACACGATGAGCAGCCTTTTTCTTTTTGGAGCAAAAAAAAACATTTAATTTTTTTATTATTTTTAAATTGGGGTCGCAAGGGAGTCCCAGGGGTGGCAACTGTGGGCCATATGGGTCGAAGTTGTGACCCCTGCTGACCCCCAAATGATGTCCCTGTCTGGATGTATTTTTATCTGCTCTCTCTCCAGCACAGTTCAGTCAAGTCCCAAGATTATCTGATTCTATTCCCCCACTTTCTGGGAGTGTGTTCCGGATATCAACTACCAGGAAGTTGCTGAGCATTCTCATTCTTGAGGCATTTCTTGGTTGGTATTCTATCTTGGGTTTTCTGGTTTCTCGCACCCCACCTTGTAGTCAGGTGTCTCTCCCCTGTCTTGGGGTTCTGTTGCTCTTATCCTAGCTGGTGTCTTCACATCTCCCTCCACACCTTGGGGTTTTACTCCTCTCATCCTGCTTTGGGGTTTGAGCTCTGTCGCCTGCCTTGGGGGTCTTGATTTGCTCACCCCACCTTGGTGTCTTATCTCACTCACCCGCCTTGGTGTTGATCTCTCACCCTTCCGTGGGGTCCTGTCTCGCTCACCCCACATTGGGGTTGTCCTTTTCTCACCCATCCTTGGGACCTGGATTCTCACACAACGACAAGGGGTTTTGTTCACTCATCTCACCTTGGGGTTGTCCTTCTCTCACCTCACCTTAGGGATCTGGATTCTTTCACTGTGCCGTGAGGTCCTGTCTCGCTCACCCGTCCTTATCTCAGACTGCCTTGGAGGTCTAGATTCTTTCACCTCACCTTTGGGTCTCGCTCTCCCAACTTGGGGTTGTCCTTCTCTAACCCACCTTGGGATCTGGATTCTCTCACCCCACCTTAGGGTCTTGTCTCACTCATCCCGCTCTGTGGGATCTCTAATCCTGCCTTGGAGGCCGATTTAGCCTCACTAGCAACCGCGTACCTTTGTTTTCTTGGCAGTGCTCCTTAGGAGATTCAGAGAGTTTAGCCTCAATTTTTCCACTTCCACAACATGTTCCTTACTGCTCTGCGACTCACAGGGCTGGCCAGTGAGCTGTTTGAGTCACTTCTGTGCCAGCCTCTCAGCACGCTGATTGCACTGTGATTTTTTGTGTGCAGGTCATCTTTACTAAGCCTTCGCTAATCCTAGTTCAGCAAGACCCTCAGCCATTGCCAGGCTCACCATGCCTGGAACACTCGCTGCATCTCCTGCCACACCCCACAGCTGGAGGATCCTGCCTCTGTCCAGCTCTGTGGTTGTTGGTCCTCTTTCTATCTCTTCAATCCTGACTGCCACTTTATCCTTCCCTCTGCAAGGGGTTGGGAGTTTCCACTGCTCTTTCATTCCCAAAGAATATTTTGCATATGGAGGGTCAGAAACCACACTAGGCATTGCTACAGGCATTTTCAAGTCATCAGTTAGTTTAACCTCCATGTAGTCAACAAAGATATTAGAAGCTTTGTGATAGGGAGAACCATTTACATCCCTTTCTAAGAATTCCCTGCCCTCAAAGGGGAGGTCACCCCCAGTGAGATCCTGCTTGCCCAGGTACCTATGGGGTGTCAAGGTTTGCAGTCTCACCTCCCTAGTCCCTAGTGCCCATAGGGGAGAGGGGACATGTTCTCTGGATTCATCACAATGACATTGAAGTGGGAGAATGGAAGACCAGGCTCCCGTCCTTCGCCTCTCGCGCATGGCCTAGAGGGTCACGACCCAAACACCCGCCACGAGAAGAGTTTGTCCATTTGCCAGACGACCAGATACCCTGGTACAGGAACATACGGATGTGTCCATCTGCCTGCCCAGCAGCCCGCACTGGCCATGCCGACACCTGCGGCACGGATCAACTAGACTAAAATCTACACGTCGTTAGAGATGCCATGACGACCTAGACAACGGGAAGCACATCTGTACAAATGTACACACTGGACATTCCCACACCAACCTACACGAAGAATATACTCAGTGCTATGACGTAGGCGACAGGCATATTCACGGACGTGCATCTTTATTATTTTTACATAGGCTTTCAGAATGCAGAAACGCAAGACGCGTCATGAACTCTTCTACTAGCTTGCTCACGCTTCTCTTGAAACCAGTTACCGCCATGAGAAGTATAATGAAGACAATACTGGTCATGAAATTATATGCTCCTATAACCTAAAGCACCTGTACACCAAACGGACAACTTATGCACCAGGCCCAAGGAGGCCTCAAACAAGAGCTCCCGTGGACATTAACAAGGCAAGAGTCAGTTGCTGATCCTGCAGAATGAGCTTGGCGAAGCAACCAGCCAAGGTCGCAATGTTGCAAACCTACGTTCCAAGAGCAAATCATCAAAGGCACGATGTTGCAACCTCGTACTCCACGCACCAACGTTAAAGTCACCCCGACAAATTAAACCAGACGCGCAGTAGAAAAACAATATTAATTGTGCAGAATTCTGCCTCTTTCACGGTCCCTCCCCACGTGACCAAGCCGAACCTGACGAGATGCCAAACCCAGGAGAACAGAGGCGTCTGGATCCCTCGCTACGAGACACTGGCAGATACACTTGAAAGGCTCAATGGACATCTGCAACAGTGGGAGCGGTCCCCTGTCCAGCTATGAATAAGTCCTCACATTGTCTGCATGTACCCATAGTGAAACATTGTTACAACTTACAGGTACACCGAGAGCTGGGAACGACGGTGGTCCCAGGCTGGGAAACTCACGGGCGCACCAATCAGAACATGGGGCTCTTATCACTGACGCCAGCAAATTTAGCCAATCCCCAGGAGTCTTCATGTAACAATTCTCATGTATCTAATTGTAAGGACAACCCAGATATACCACCTGACTACACCTTGTCCACTAATATCATTTTCTATATGTGTGCTATACTAACCCTACCACTCGAACACCCAATTAAGAGTGGCGATAGGTTTTTTGTTAACTTTCTGAAGTGACGCAAGTAGCGCGTCATAATACCGTAAAAAGGGCCTGCGAGCCCCACGATTGTGTGTGTGTCAGGACGAACGCGTACGCTCCTTGACCCATCCCTGCCGTTTTGTCTAATAAACAGCAGAGTCACCTTGCTCCTTGTGTGCGTCTCATACTCTATCTCACCTCATCTGGGATATACATGGGAGGAGTTGGGGCCTCCCTGCCTGGAGGTCCGCGGACGTTGTCACACCAATTTGTATACGAAATAAAAAGGCCAACATACCTAAAAAGAAGAAGGGTACGTGTCTACTACACAGCCTTTCTCCTGGCCATAGAATATTACATGCCCCACCTCCGCCCATACTTGCCGGTCCTAAGAGACCGATCACTTAGAGTAGCGTGGGAACAGCTCTTCGCCTGGGCACTGAATGACTATTTGATAGGGAGAGCTTAAATAACACAAAACTAACATCTAAAAACGAGCATTTCTGAGAATTTTTAGGCGGGCAACTTTAACGTCGCAAGAATACGCTGCCAGGACTGCAGCAAGGTAAGAGCAAAATGCCGGTGAAATTAGCAGTTGTAATAAAAATAATAGGGATTTTGATGATCACCGGATTTTTGGCTGCCTCTGTCTGGCAGTACAGCTGTGCTATCAATTTTATTGCTGCACCCAAACCTAATATACCCCCGTTCCTTGCTGCAACAGGTGTTACGTCAGGTGGTAGTAGTAACATTGCACCCAAGCAAAATAGAGTTAAACGCAGCACATACTCAGACAATAAAGGTATTGATAATTATGTACAAGATTCAGCACACGTCACAAACAACATATGGTACCAGCACATGACCCGCATTGGTAAGCAGACAACTGAGGATAGCTGCTACGTCTGCTCATTAATACCATACGCCATGAGTGCTTCACGAACATTTGTTGCCACAGAAATAAATGAGAAGATAGCGCAGTGCATAATATACTTGGCACTGTTCCAGACGAAAAGAAGATTTCAAGGAACTGTAGTGCACATGACATGGAAAACACGAGACTCATACCCATATGAAAACAACTTCCTCAAGACCTACTTGAGTTATCACAAGACCAGTTTACATGCTGAAGCATTCAAATATATAACAAGTGGCCCTGCAAAAGGAGAAACACAGAAAGTAACACTGCAGTACTTACCATGTGATTGGTACGCCACTGAAGTTCCGGGTAAACAAGGATGCTGGGAGAGGCCGCTACTGACGATAACAGGAAAGGTGTATCTGGACAACAGCTGGGAGATAGGAGTGATTGGCAGCAACATGGTAACAAAAGAAACTATCTCAACCATCGAGGCACACAATCACCGATGTTGGACGACGTGGATCAAGTATGTACCAAGGCTCACGTGGGTAGAAGAAGATGAAGACCCAATAATGATACTACCGTTGACTGCGCCCAAGGTATGCTACCAGCATAAAGGAGAGGTGGACGTAGGATATAACACCAATTGTGCAAGTGTGACGGAGTTACCTGAGGGGGGAGCGGGAACAGCAGTAATAATGGACCATTATTGGGCCTGTGGAGAAAAGGCATACCATACGCTGCCTCCCCTGTGGAATGGTGTGTGCACAATGGTACACGTCAATGTGCCATCACTAGTGGTACCTAAGAAGCATGTCAATGTGGCGAAATTTCCTAAAATGACTGAAGGGGATAAGAGAAGAAAGAGATCTGCACCACTTCGGGAGGAGCAAGGGAACAGGACCAAAAGCAATGACACTGTCCTAAATAGAAGAAAAAGACAAGGAGAGCCGCTGACAGGAAATTACCTGTGGGGAAGGTCGGAAACGGCACTAACATCAATACCGCCAGAACACAGACTATTTAGCAGAGCAGCAATGTTCTTCTCCTCAATAATACACCCGGGACTACAGGCTTACGCAAACGCAAAATGGCTCCAAATAACTAGATGGGAACTAATGATGACCATCAATTCTACAGTAAATGGGTTCAACGCAATAAAAGAGGAGCTGCGAGCTGTAAGGATGGTAGCACTACAGAACAGATATGTATTGGACCTTCTCACAGCAATGGAAGGAGGAGTTTGTGCAAAGATAGGACAATCATGCTGCACGTTCATACCTGCCAATGATGCTGACAATGGTAAACTGACAGAAGCAGTTTCGCAATTGGCCCAGATGCACTCCAAAATGATGGATGAAAGCAACGGTGTGAACAAGGATAAGAGCTGGTTTTCACTGTTATGGTCATGGATGCCATCTTGGCTGTCAGATGGACTGAAAATAATAGTGGGCTGTACTATATTGGCTGGAGCTACCCTGATCATAATTAGATTTTGGAAGGCACGGAAGGCACGCACTACTGACGAGTTGCTGGAAATGGTGGGAATGCACCCCTTGATGCCAACAGATGACGGCCAGCATACAGGTGTAATAATACAGGAGAGGGAGAAGAGGCGCACCCAAATTATCACCAACCATCTAGACCCACCATCCGTGAAGATCGAGAACCCAAGAAACCCCAGGAGCTACATAGGAAGATGGGTATACTGTACTCCTGGAGGTACCTGTGAATATATGTATTGGTCCTTTGAAGATCATGTAAACCACTATGGACATCTCGGAGGAATAACTAAGATATGGCGAGTAAGAGGAGATAACGAGAAGGATATGTTTGTGGTCGACAAGTCGACCAGAGGGGGGACAGAAGTGGGAGAATGGAAGACCAGGTTCCCGTCCTTCGCCTCTCGCGCATGGCCTAGAGGGTCACGACCCAAACACCCGCCACGAGAAGAGTTTGTCCATTTGCCAGACGACCAGATACCCTGGTACAGGAACATACGGATGTGTCCATCTGCCTGCCCAGCAGCCCGCACTGGCCATGCCGACACCTGCGGCACGGATCAACTAGACTAAAATCTACACGTCGTTAGAGATGCCATGACGACCTAGACAACGGGAAGCACATCTGTACAAATGTACACACTGGACATTCCCACACCAACCTACATGAAGAATATACTCAGTGCTATGACGTAGGCGACAGGCATATTCACGGACGTGCATCTTTATTATTTTTACATAGGCTTTCAGAATGCAGAAACGCAAGACGCGTCATGAACTCTTCTACTAGCTTGCTCACGCTTCTCTTGAAACCAGTTACCGCCATGAGAAGTATAATGAAGACAATACTGGTCATGAAATTATATGCTCCTATAACCTAAAGCACCTGTACACCAAACGGACAACTTATGCACCAGGCCCAAGGAGGCCTCAAACAAGAGCTCCCGTGGACATTAACAAGGCAAGAGTCAGTTGCTGATCCTGCAGAATGAGCTTGGCGAAGCAACCAGCCAAGGTCGCAATGTTGCAAACCTACGTTCCAAGAGCAAATCATCAAAGGCACGATGTTGCAACCTCGTACTCCACGCACCAACGTTAAAGTCACCCCGACAAATTAAACCAGACGCGCAGTAGAAAAACAATATTAATTGTGCAGAATTCTGCCTCTTTCACGGTCCCTCCCCACGTGACCAAGCCGAACCTGACGAGATGCCAAACCCAGGAGAACAGAGGCGTCTGGATCCCTCGCTACGAGACACTGGCAGATACACTTGAAAGGCTCAATGGACATCTGCAACAGTGGGAGCGGTCCCCCGTCCAGCTATGAATAAGTCCTCACATTGTCTGCATGTACCCATAGTGAAACATTGTTACAACTTACAGGTACACCGAGAGCTGGGAACGACGGTGGTCCCAGGCTGGGAAGCTCACGGGCGCACCAATCAGAACATGGGGCTCTTATCACTGACGCCAGCAAATTTAGCCAATCCCCAGGAGTCTTCATGTAACAATTCTCATGTATCTAATTGTAAGGACAACCCAGATATACCACCTGACTACACCTTGTCCACTAATATCATTTTCTATATGTGTGCTATACTAACCCTACCACTCGAACACCCAATTAAGAGTGGCAATAGGTTTTTTGTTAACTTTCTGAAGTGACGCAAGTAGCGCGTCATAATACCGTAAAAAGGGCCTGCGAGCCCCACGATTGTGTGTGTGTCAGGACGAACGCGTACGCTCCTTGACCCATCCCTGCCGTTTTGTCTAATAAACAGCAGAGTCACCTTGCTCCTTGTGTGCGTCTCATACTCTATCTCACCTCATCTGGGATATACACGGGAGGAGTTGGGGCCTCCCTGCCTGGAGGTCCGCGGACGGCCCGGCCGACCCCGGCAGAATTTCCCCCCGACAACATGGTGGTGATAGCATGCTTTGACTGAATAACGTATGGTGTGCATATTTTAATGATGTTAGGGGCTAATTCTCTCAAATCAAACTCATGCCATAGGGACAACATATTAACTCGAAGACTCCCTTTTTCCTAATTCATATGTTGGTGGTTTATTGCTATAAATTATTAGAATCTGTGTATATGTTAAATTCTTGATACACATTCTTTCAATTTGGAAAGTGCCATGGATTGCCACAAGTTCAATAATATTGTTTGTGTGGTATATAATATTTGCCGAAACCTGTTGTTCATCAAATCTAATGTTTGTTATATACCTCTATCTTTGAAATCTCAATAAAACGTAATGTTAAAGAAAGGTCTGCCTTGACCTAATGAAAATGGTGTCCAGTTTTAAAATGTTGCAGAAATAATGCTCTTCTTAGAAATAGTGTGGATGCCATTATGATGTTGTATCTACTGTCGGGTGTTAACCCCAATCAAATACATTTCATTTTGACAATGACCTTTCTTAATTCAAGGAACTATACACAACCACATTGTAAAACACCTGCAACCATGGAGGTGAGCTGCTTCCTTATTTGAATTTCACAATTTTACAATCACAGACCCTGGAAAATACAGCAACAGACCCTGGAATAAACAGCAAAAATACATTTAAAACATGTGTATAGCTGCCAATCTCTATTATGAAAGATGCAACTTTCTTTTTAATTTGAAGGGTTCTACTCAGGAAGATAATTGTAAACAGATCTGTTAAATTAACCACTTTCTTGATTTACCTTGCAAACTGTTTGTGGCTCGCCCAATTGCAATAAAGCACTGGCTTTCTAGGCTGCACTATTTGTGACTTGGGTGCTTGACCCCTGCTCCCTGATACCGATCTGAAAGAGGAAGTGTGGTGACAGCGACAGACATTTCTCATCTAGGTCAGCCCACCTGTGCTTCCCATTCGCCATAGAAGACATGTGACCGCTCAGTGCAGCTTACCACACAGAAGATTGATGGCTGGTCGTTCATAAATGAATCTTAAGCACTGGCAATAGCTCTGCTCTGGGAAACCCTCCAGACCATAGATTTCCACTGTTCCATGCAATACAGGCAAAATATCATAGGCAAATCAGGACTAGTCCTACTTCAACTAGTGAAGTCCAGACTAAGCTGCTAGGTCACATCTCTTCTACATGAAACGAGAAACCACCCCAGATATGGTCGAGATCATTGGGCATTATCAGTGAGGTGTTGCCTGGGTTCCTAGGCACATCAAGCTAGAATGTTGTTAATGAATCTTAACCAATTGCAATCGCTCTGTGCACTCCAGAATATAGTGTTATCACTCAGCCATGCATTACAGAAGGAGGAAGACCATATGCAAATTAGACCAAAAGGGGCAGTCCAGCCCAAACTGATAGGTCACATACCTTCTGCACAAGGCCGCAAGCATCCCCAGACATGTTTCAGACTCATTGAGTGTCATCAGTGAGATGTATCTTGGGTTTCTAGGTACAGCAGGCCCCGGACCCACTCAGGTTTGACAAATGCAACACAGAATGTTGCTGCCTGGAAGGCTATGAATGAATATTAACCATTGTCAATTGTACTACTGAGCAATCAAGAGCAATCAAGACCATAATTCTTCAGCTTGCCATGCCATTACAGAAGGAGAAAGACAAGATTGCAGATCAGGCCTGGTCGCAACCCTAAAAGGGGCAATCAATCCCAAACTGCTAGGCCACATACTTTTTGCATGAGGGCTGTAAGGATATTTGGCGTGTTACAGTACACAGTACAGCAATACTGCACAAGTAGCACAATTTTTTTTGCAGCACCACCACCACAAGGGTGCGGTGCATTGCTATATGGGTTAGCAGATTAACAAGGAAAGACAGACTATTCAGTAAAAAACGATTTTAACATATAAGATGCAAATCTATTTTTGCAGTTAAAAGCACACGTGTTCATTTAAAAATGCACACTATTTTTCACCTGAAATGCCTATATTGCTAGAGACACATTTGAAAATTAACAGCTAACCTATTAACCATTAACCTGACTAATAAAACCTTATTTTAATATAACCCACTAATAAAATGTGTTCTCTACTGCAGAATTAGGCATACTCTGAAAACCAGTTAAATGAGTGTGCAGATTTTTTTTTCTTCTCTTCTCTGCCTGATTATCCGTGTTGTTGTGCACAGTAACGGCAGGAAGGAGGAAGTCAGATTTGCAACAATTGCAAATGTATAAGCGAAGCTATTGTTGAAGAGTAGGAGGATGAGAGATGATGGATTTCATTGGGACACGTCATAAAGAGGGCTGAGAGGAAAGTTTTAGTGGGCAGTAGCAGGGAAAAAGACAGGGAGACATCTTTCTGCACTACTGGGGAGAAGACCTGGCTGTGGGGTCCTGATTGAATGCAAATTCCGGTGTCCTGCTGCAGTCGACATTGGGGAGAGCAGAAAGAAAAACCTGTCCACTGGCTGAGGCAGTCCTATCTGAAAAAGCTGAGAATTCCAGGCAATGACCCCGGCTTGAGAAGGCAAGCGTTCCTTTTTGCTGGAGTTAATCCAAGAGAGCCACATTCACAGAGAGAAGCCTCTGAACAGATAAGGTAATTACCTAACTGGGGGAGCTGTGTGTGTGCACGGAAATATGCAGTCAGTGTAGAAAAATGAAAGTCCCGTGCGTGTCTTAATCAAGTGCTAATGTTGCAATTTAAGTTCTGTTCTCCGCCACTATAATTGCAGTGTGTCATAGAAAATGCTTTGATTGTTCCATTTTATTGCTGTAAAGAATGAGATCATGTCTAAATGCAACTTTTATAATACAGAAAATATTTGAAAACAGACGGGTGGTTTATTTTCTATTTACCATTACAATGCCAATGATGTGGGGAGATTTTTAAACAGTGCAATGGTCATTTTAAGACAGATGTGTGTATGTCAGAATCAGTATGAATAATTGTGAGTAACTGTAGCATAACTTGTTGGAGGTACATGAGCCAACGGGAAGAGAGACTCTCTGAACATAGCTCCCTACCGTATATAAGGTAGTGGAAATTACCACAAGACTACCACATATAGCTCTCTGTCGTAAATAAGTCAGTGAGTTTGCCCATGGTGGCGCACCAACACTATCACTGGAAATTGTGGTATCCCTAGAATGCAGGTCTGAGGTCTCTCTAGTGATCACACGAAAAATCTAAGCGAAGATAAGGGATTCTGGACATTGGGGCCACAAATAAAACAATGGAATTATGCTCACCAAAATACCACCAACCACGTATACCAAATAAGCAGGTCTGGGTGCTGAAATAATGCATGTCCATTGTATTATTGTTGCACATGGCCAAATCTGAATACAAAGAGTGATTATTGCTAAGTTATTTTTCGGCGGTAATAAAATACCGTCAGGCCCCAAATCTCCACAAAATACCCTACATATTTATGGTGCGTTGCAGGCCGGGAAAGTGATCACAGAGTACCTACTGGGCGTGGCAAGCGTGTCTCACACTGCCATTTGCACATTAAAGGGAACCCATTTTATAATAGCAGTGTACCACTAAAAACGAATTTCAGAATGTCACAAAGGGAAACCACATTCTCAGATCTAGTGCAATATTTAGAGGCAAAGTTATTTGCACATGGGAATTGGTCTTCGAACAGTACCTTAGAATGGAGTAACCGCATTCAGGGTGAGGTGCAGAAAGAAAAACTAGACAATATTTTTGCAGAAGGCAGCATAATTCAGGTCTGCCTTACAAGATTATTGAATGCAGCCGATAAAAGTGCAGAGAAAGACTGTTTAATACGGCTATGCGGCAAAATATGGTTTATTTTAAATAAGTCCCTGCGAATGCAAGAGAATGATACTCAGCTAATTAACAGGTTAAAGACTGAATTAGATGGGGCAAGTAAAAATCAGGAAATGTTGAGAGCAGAATTGGATGTATGCCAAAAAGACATGCAATTAAAATGCAGAGACTTTGATACTCAGTTATCCAAAAGCAAGAAACAATTTGAAGATAGTGAGCAAGAATTGACACACTTAAAAGCCTTAGTGGATCACATTAGGCAGGATAAAGATGAGGTTGTTTCAGAAATGCAGATTTTACAAAAAGAACATTGCGAAAAAGAAGGTGATCTCCAGAGTGCAGAACAAGAAATGATTAAAATGATCCAAGAAAGAGACAAGAGAAATAAAGAGTTCAATGAATGCCAAATGCAAATGTGCGATATGCAGGAGGCAATTAATAAAATGAGTGATGAAAATAATTATTTGCATGATGAAGCCAACAGACTCCTTAAAAAGTGTAGGGACTTAGAACAGCAAATGTGCATTCCCAGGTCCCAGGAGAGGCGGCAGGGTACCACATTCAATGGAGTGGAGGTGAATTCTAGCTCTGCCCAAAGAGCTAGTGCCCCAGTGACAGGGCCGGTGACTGAACTTGGTTGCAGCGCCCTTGGGGGATTTGATACTCCCATTGGGGGCAGTCACCAATCTCATACACCTGAAAACAGGATTGACTCACAAAATAGTGCAATTCCATGCATTGCAACAAGTAGCCCCATAAAAATAATGAAATCCATTAAAGCCCTGATCAAACCATTTAAAAAGGGAGGTGAATGCTGCATTGAGGATCACTTAGAAGCGGTGCATGACATTTTTAAAGCACTCCAGATACCTAAGGAACAGTACAGACAATATTTTCATTTAACTTTAGATGCCCCGACGGCCAGCATCATAAGGGGATTAAATGAACAGCAGAATATGACATGGCTGGAGTTTGAAAAAGAAATTAGGCGTCATTTTTCTCCTTTTCAGTCATTGCAGGAGGCAAAGAAAGTCGCGTACACTATTACTGCTGGACCTAATACATCACCTCGCCAATTTTTACAAGACTTAAAAAGAGCATTCTCTCGCTTTGATGTATCTTTTGACTCAAATTCCAATGAGTTTAAAACCGCATACTTCTATGGGCTACAGAAAGACATCATATCCCAATTGGTCCGTGAATTTGACCGTGACAAGTCCCTTGAATGGATTGTACATCAAAGCACCAAGCTATATGAGGTACTCTATTGTCAGGGTAGAGAAAGTGATAAAATGAAAGATACTAGGCCTAAATCTAAAGAACCCTCAGCCACAGTAATGGAAATCAGGTCAGCCAAAATGTCCCTTGAGTCTGCTCAAAGCCAAGGTAAAAATAATGTGACACCTGAACAAAGGGGTAATCAACAAAGATCGCCATTTCCTGTACCAATGTTCCAATCACATGATCCTAGTAATAGAGAGAGCTACATCAGCCCTAGATATTTAGGAGATAGACCCCGGGTAAGATACCGGTCTGATATGGCAGGTATGAACAATAACCAGAGACAAAATCAAGATCAAAGAAATGATGGTCCCTACCAGTCATTGGGGACACAGAGCAGATTTGATCCCAGCACCATGATATATGGTAATCAGGATAGGCCCCGATATGTGGATCGATTTACTGATAATGGAAATCAATATAGGGGCCAGTACCCACAATCTGAGAGACAGGACATGAGGCAAAACGTGAACTACAGTCCACGCCAGTACAATGATTCCCCACCAGGGGACTATAATCAAAGGATGGGTGCAACCCGCTCCCCTCCACAAATGAATCAAGAGTTCAGAAACCATCCCAACCGGTATCAATCACCTGAGAGGTATCAGAATAGATCCAATCAGGGGGAAAACAACCAATATCGACCTAGGCCACAGAAAGAGGATCCTAGAGAGATGGAAAGGTTCCAGTGCCTTGAGGCCCAAGTGAAAATGTTAGCTGAGCAAATAGGAAAGCTCTATACAGCGCAAAAACAACCTTCCAAAGAGGGGGCTGATGGCCATAGCAATGACCGGGGGGCTTCCGAAAAGTGACTAAGTACTCATGATAACTGCAGTGCCAAAATGACAGATTGCTCTGATATAATTTTGCATCACGACTCTGAGATGTCTAATGGATTAAAAATGAAAGTACCAGTAAATGAAATTGTGACAGAAAGTGCAAATACTTCTAAAAAAGAGGTACGGTTTAACTTAGAGCTAAATAAAACAGTAAAGATTTGCACAAATGAAAAAGAAACATTAGGAATTCCAAAAGAACAAAGGAACAGATTTAAGAAAAATGACTCATGCATGGGGAATACCAGTGAACAGGGAGTAAGTGGGGATGCCATAGCCCCTTCCCTGGGCAAGCAAAACAATGACCAAACACAGACAGAAAAAGGAAATACTCACAAGGAGGGTACAAGTCAATCACCTGAAAAATTCTTTGAGCCACATATTTTTGAAGAGGCTGAAAGGGCTGGTATTACACTAAATGATCACAAATGCACAGAATTAAAAAATGACAAATTGCTGAATGATGTTGTTACACATGTTCAGTTGGAAGGTTGTAATGTGGTCTCTGATGTTACCCAGATGGATGGGCGAACGGTGGCCACACTCCAAAAAACCTCTGAACATGGAGAAATGAATAAAATACCTCGCACAGAAATGGGTAAAAAGGAGGGAAAAATGTCTTTTCATTTACCAATGTGCTTAGCCAAAAGTGAAAAAGACCTGAGAAAGGTGAGCCCTGAAATCAGTAAGAATTCACATTTCTTATGTGTATTAGAGGAAGTTGAGGACAGATATTATGCACCCATCACTGTAGAAGAAAAATGCCACACCTTTGCTATGATTGACACTGGCGCACAGGCCACAATTATGTCCAAGGAGCTGGTAAAGAGTATCAATGAAGGGAGGCCTCCACAGAGTCAGATCACAGTGAAGGCAAATCAAGGCCCAGTGCATAACTTTAATGGGGAGGAGGTGCCCATCATAGGTGTAACTGAGGTTGACATAAAAATAGGAAAGCACAGAATGAAACAAGAGGTATTGATCACATCTATTTGTGAAATTCCATTTCTGATGGGGACAGATTGCCTGAAAAGATTGTCTCCTCTCATAGATGGGGTGAATGGAGTGCTGTGGTCCTTAACCAAAAAACCATTGAGGCCTAAGAAACTAAAATCACAAAACAGCAATATAAAAGAATGTCACACCGTTGCCAAAACAAATGATGCTGTGGAGGTATATCTCCAGAATAGCTGCATACCTAGTGTCACTGTTATATTAATGTGTCAAGACAAAGATCAGAGCGACAATGAAAAACTACCTGTACAAATATACTTGGACCCAAGGAAAGATTGGCAGACTGCTATAGATGAGCACACATTACGTTTTTACTTAAAAGAGAATACATGCAAACAGAATATTGTTCCTAAAACAGATTCAGAAAAACACATTACCACTCTGGCAGAGATACACATGGAAGATGAGCAACCATGGGTTCACGTTGGTATAAATGATTATCTTAAAACAATAAAAGCCACTTTAGCGCTTGAACATGAAAGGAGTTTCATTAATGAGAAATTGTTGCAAAAAATTATGGAGAGGGAAGAAATCCCGAAATTTAGGATTAAAAACCAATATGTTTCTGGGTTGGACAGTCCAAACTTTGAAAACCGAATTACAGGCAGATGCATGCTTAAAATTAGCATTGGGCAGAAAACAATTTACCATAATGTATGGATAGTGAGTGGAGCACAAAATGAATTTTACATGGGCAATGACATCATGCACAGAATGTGTATGGTGTTAGATTTCCTTAATCAAAAAATATGGTCACGCCTAGGTGGGCCGGCGCCTGAATTTGAAGACAAAAGAAGGGCTTATCATTGTGCACAACTAGTTCCTTATGCAGTCGAATTACAGATGAGGAAAAATACTATTGTTCCTGCATTTACAAAACAGTTTGCAATAACACTGAAATGCAAAAATGGACAGCAGATGAAAGGCTCTGATGCATTTGTATGCCTGAATGAATCCATAAAACAGCAAGGCCTGGATTATGAATACATTCCATTGGTAGACATTGGTGAAGGAACAGTAAAAATCATGGTAAATAATAAAGGTTGTCAGGACATTCATTTAGAGGAAAACTCCCCATTAGGAATGGCCATACAAAGATCACATTATACGGCAGATTTAAATAACATGGTGATTGGGAATATTCCTGAAAAATATGTAGATGCCAAGGGCGAGTTGCCAGAACACCTGGACTCTCAGCCCAAAGGAATATTTAAAATTCATTCTGTGTATCCTTATGATTCAAATGAGACAGTGTGCTGCCATCAAGAGGATTGCATAATATTTAATTTAAATGAAAATGAAACAGGAAATCAGCCCATTGAAGTGGAAGCTGATCTGCCAAAATATTTGGAAGTGGCAGCTCTACAAAAAGACACAGCCACACAGTTAGAGGAAAGCGCTGAGATTCCTTTACCAGAAGAGTTTCCAGAATTTTCCAGAATGGTAGAAGAGCAGATCTCCTTAGCGGATGCATGTGACAGCGATGAGGATCGACGCAATCTGAGGGAAATATTTATGGAGTTTAAGGATGTATTTGCAAAAGATGCTTATGATTGTGGTTTAACTGATTTACATGTGGCCACACTACCAGAAGGTTGTAGCAGAAATCCAGTGTTTGTACGCCAGTATAGACTACCGCTGGCATGTTTAGAATCATTGGCAGAGATTATTAAAAATTTGGAATCACGGGGAATAATTAGGCCCATTCATAGCACATCCAATACGCCTATTTTAGGTGTGTTAAAGCCAAATGGTCAATGGCGGCTGTGTGCAGACTTAAGAGAGTTAAATAAAAGAGTACCAGTATCTAGATGGCCACCACCATTCATTTATCAGGGCCTAGCTCAGATACATGGTTCAAATGTATTTACCACGTTAGATCTCACATCTGGATATTGGTGTGTGCCATTGGCAGAGGAGATACAACACCTATTTTCCTTTACATTTGACAGGACTCAATATGCCTGGCTTAGAGCTCCGTTCGGGTACATCAATAGTGGGAGTGAATTTGGCATATTTTTGAGAAAGGCCATGCCGGATGCAGCGGAAAGAGGGACAATAGTTTATGTGGATGATGTCTTGATAAAAAATGAAAACCTTAAAAGCCATTTTGATGAAATAAGACATGTGCTTGGCCAATTGCAGAAAGCAGGCGCCAAAGTATCTTTGCAAAAAGCACAATGGTGCAAGAAAAAAGTGAACTTTCTAGGGCATGAAGTGACTGAACATGGGCTAAATCCACAAAGGAAGAAAATAGAGGCCATACAAAGATTAAAAGATCCTAAAAATGAGAAAGGAGTAAAAAGTTTATTAGGGATGACAGGCTATAACAGAAAGTTCATTGAGAATTATGCAGAAATCACTCAACCATTGACTAAACTGCTTAAACTAAATACTCCCTGGAGATGGGAAAGAGAGCAGTCTGATGCAGTGGCTAGATTGAAGGAATGTCTTGTAAAGGCACCATGTTTAGCATACCCCATAAAGGACAGGGATTTCTTTATAGAAATAGGCTTTTCTGAACATTGTATGTCAGCAGTGTTATCACAAAAACACGATTTGAATCACAAAACCATTGCATATGCAAGTAAGGCATTTTCCCAAGTTGAAATGAAATTTAATGAATGCGAAAAGGCCCTATTAACCACTGTGTGGGCGCTACAACATTTCCGCCCCATTGTTCAGGGAGAAAAGGTGATTATTGAAACAAATCATCAACCTTTGCAATTTTTAGAGAGTAAAAGAATTAGATCAGGCAATCTAGCACAATCCAGAATCACTTCATGGACGCTGGCATTACAAGGTTTTCCCGTAGAAGTAAGATATGGACAAAATAAAAAGAGCCCAATTGCTCAAGGGTTAGCTGACTTACATGACTGTGCAGCTGAACAAATAACAAATGAAATGGATGTGGAAGCTGGTTTACAGGAATTTGAACAATCACCACACAAAGCTTTTGATGAAAAAACATGCAAGGATTTGCCAACTGTATATGTGGATGGTTGTGCTTTTCACATTGAAAATGACAGTAATAAACAATTAGTGGCAGGAATAGGAAATGTCTGGTTGAAATGTGAAGGCGTTCCTAGTATAGGGATGAGGATTGGAGATAGGAGCAGTCAGGTGGCGGAATTGGCAGCCATCTATAAAGCAATTGCTACTGCAGTTGATAAAAAGTTCAGTGAAATTGTCCTGGTGACTGATTCTGACTATGCACGGAATAGCTTTGTGGAGTATTTGCCTGGTTGGAAAGCAAGAGGCATGGTTACATACAACAAAAAGCCACTTAAACATGGAAAAATGATACAAGCCATAGACAAATTGGTGTCAGAAAATAATTTAACAATATACTGGAGAAAAATTCGTGGGCATTTAAAAACACCAGGAGAGGATAAGGAGGGAAATGATAAGGCAGACCATCTGGCTAAGATTGGGGCTGTGATGGGAGAATTGCTACCTATTGATTATTTAATGGGTGAAATACAAATTGATGCAGTCACACGTTCTAAAGCACCAAAGGAGGTAGATCAACCGGTGGTGCAGTGGAGTCATGACACGCCAGACCAAGATTTGATTGAGGCACAAAAGAATGATCAAATTTTGGGAATCTATTATAATCATTTGATAGATCCTGAACAAAATCCTTTAACAGAAAATGATTGTATGGGAAAAGAAGAGTTGAGGGTGTTATTAAAGAACAAAACACAAATTAGATTACAGGATGGGCTCATGATTAGAGAGTCCATAACAGGGCAAATACAGTGGGTAGTACCCCTTTCATTCAGAGGACTAATGCTACACCATGCACATGATGCCATAACTGCAGGCCATAGAGGTTCACAAAAGACATTAGAAATACTAAAAGATTATGCTTACTGGCCACATATGTCCCAAGATGTGGAATTATATACTAGAGGATGTCTAGTATGCGCCCAATTTAAACCTGCTTCACCAATGCATAGAGCACCATTGATGAAAAGAGGCCTAACTCTCCCATGGTCAGATTTGCAAATAGACTATGTAGGTCCTTTAAAAAGGTCAAGCAGGGGACACCGCTATATTTTGAGTGTGGTATGTTTGATGTCAAAGTGGATTGAGTGCATTCCCGCACCAGATTGTAGTGCGCAAACAGCAGCCACATTGCTGGTGAACCATGTGTTCTCAAGGTTTGGGTTGCCACAAAGAATTGAGTCAGACAGAGGAAGTCATTTCACAAGTACTCTAATGAGTAAGGTATGGCAAATACTAGGTGTGAAAAGGAAACTACATATCGCATATCGGGCGGCGTCTTCAGGTACAGTTGAAAGAAGCAATAGGTCTGTTGTGGATATTTTAAAGAAATTTGTGGCAGAAGCAGGTTCCAGCTGGGATTTGCGTTTACCATTGGTTTTGATGGCAATCAGGTCGACTCCTGCCAAAGCAACAGGTGTTAGCCCCCATGAGGTCTTAACAGGTAGGAAAATGGTGTTACCACAACACCTACTATACAGAACACATGAGCAAACTCTAGTGAGTGCATCCACAGTTCATGAATATATTGATGAACTGAGGAGGCATTTGCAACATGCATTTGCTTTTGTGCAGAGAAATCTGGAAAGAGCTGCTGACAGTGCTAAGTCATATTATGACAAAAAGACATCAGTAAAGGAATACAATGTAGGGGATCAGGTGTACAAGTTTCATTTTGGAAAAAGTAAACAGAAAAATTCTAAATTTCTGGCAGCCTGGCAGGGGCCATTTCGAATTATAGATAAAGTCTCTCCTGTAGTGTATAAAATTTTGAAAAATGAAGGTGAAACAGCAATAGAGCAGTTTGTCCATGTAAATCAAATCAAACCATGCCATCCCAGACATGAGATCAGGCAGCTTGAGCATGTGGAAACGGATAGAGTCCCTTGAGAAAATAAATGGGTGTAATCAGGAGGCAGTGACAAAGAAGTTAAAAAAAGTTGATTGTTATGATGGCACATAAACACTGTAATATATGTAAAAATATATAATATAAATAAATAAATAAATGAATAAATGCACATATAACGGAAGCTCGTGGTTGGTGTGCAGAGAGAAAGTGTATTAAATATTGAATGCTGTTTTATATGTGTTTGTTTTCTTTTAACTTGTGTTTAATTTCAGAAAAAAGAAAAGAAAAACGAAGTATTTTTACCAAGCATGTTTTATTTTTGGAAAAAGGGTGAAGTTAGTATTGTGCTATGTACTTAATTTGTTTATTTTCTATTTTGATTTAGACAATTAACATTATTTGGTCGGAGGTTCCGGGATCAGAGGCCACGGGAGACAATGGAGTCCTGGAGTCCCCTGGATGAAGACCAAAAGATGCCTGCCTCCAGGTGGAGGTGAAGACAAAATAACCGGAATGCCAAAAGAGATGACTACTGTGGATTCAAGATTGCCAAGATGAAAGAGTACTCGAATGAACCGAATAACATCGCTGGTCGAGACATACCAAAAGAGACAAAGCAAAAGTTCCGGCATATGAAGTTCCACGTATTTATTATTTTAATTATTTATTTTAACTTGTTATATTACTTATTTGTTTTAGTTAGTTGTTTTATTTCATTGTTTTTTTTATTGACTTGGAAAATTTAAACTTAAAGTAATGCCACTTCCACTGAGAAGGCAAATGTGGAACATTTTATGAACTGATGGACTCAGATGAAATGTTGATTGCAAATTTTCATTGATGCACATGAATATTCATTTTGTTGGATTGCTATATTGTAAAAAAAAAAAAAAGAACAAGTTGTTTTTAGGAATTGGCTTGGATTATAGCCAAGTTCTAAAAAAAAAAGGAGGGTATATGTAAGGATATTTGGCGTGTTACAGTACACAGTACAGCAATACTGCACAAGTAGCACAATTTTTTTTGCAGCACCACCACCACAAGGGTGTGGTGCATTGCTATATGGGTTAGCAGATTAACAAGGAAAGACAGACTATTCAGTAAAAAACGATTTTAACATATAAGATGCAAATCTATTTTTGCAGTTAAAAGCACACGTGTTCATTTAAAAATGCACACTATTTTTCACCTGAAATGCCTATATTGCTAGAGACACATTTGAAAATTAACAGCTAACCTATTAACCATTAACCTGACTAATAAAACCTTATTTTAATATAACCCACTAATAAAATGTGTTCTCTACTGCAGAATTAGGCATACTCTGAAAACCAGTTAAATGAGTGTGCAGATTTTTTTTTCTTCTCTTCTCTGCCTGATTATCCGTGTTGTTGTGCACAGTAACGGCAGGAAGGAGGAAGTCAGATTTGCAACAATTGCAAATGTATAAGCGAAGCTATTGTTGAAGAGTAGGAGGATGAGAGATGATGGATTTCATTGGGACACGTCATAAAGAGGGCTGAGAGGAAAGTTTTAGTGGGCAGTAGCAGGGAAAAAGACAGGGAGACATCTTTCTGCACTACTGGGGAGAAGACCTGGCTGTGGGGTCCTGACTGAATGCAAATTCCGGTGTCCTGCTGCAGTCGACATTGGGGAGAGCAGAAAGAAAAACCTGTCCACTGGCTGAGGCAGTCCTATCTGAAAAAGCTGAGAATTCCAGGCAATGACCCCGGCTTGAGAAGGCAAGCGTTCCTTTTTGCTGGAGTTAATCCAAGAGAGCCACATTCACAGAGAGAAGCCTCTGAACAGATAAGGTAATTACCTAACTGGGGGAGCTGTGTGTGTGCACGGAAATATGCAGTCAGTGTAGAAAAATGAAAGTCCCGTGCGTGTCTTAATCAAGTGCTAATGTTGCAATTTAAGTTCTGTTCTCCGCCACTATAATTGCAGTGTGTCATAGAAAATGCTTTGATTGTTCCATTTTATTGCTGTAAAGAATGAGATCATGTCTAAATGCAACTTTTATAATACAGAAAATATTTGAAAACAGACGGGTGGTTTATTTTCTATTTACCATTACAATGCCAATGATGTGGGGAGATTTTTAAACAGTGCAATGGTCATTTTAAGACAGATGTGTGTATGTCAGAATCAGTATGAATAATTGTGAGTAACTGTAGCATAACTTGTTGGAGGTACATGAGCCAACGGGAAGAGAGACTCTCTGAACATAGCTCCCTACCGTATATAAGGTAGTGGAAATTACCACAAGACTACCACATATAGCTCTCTGTCGTAAATAAGTCAGTGAGTTTGCCCATGGTGGCGCACCAACACTATCACTGGAAATTGTGGTATCCCTAGAATGCAGGTCTGAGGTCTCTCTAGTGATCACACGAAAAATCTAAGCGAAGATAAGGGATTCTGGACATTGGGGCCACAAATAAAACAATGGAATTATGCTCACCAAAATACCACCAACCACGTATACCAAATAAGCAGGTCTGGGTGCTGAAATAATGCATGTCCATTGTATTATTGTTGCACATGGCCAAATCTGAATACAAAGAGTGATTATTGCTAAGTTATTTTTCGGCGGTAATAAAATACCGTCAGGCCCCAAATCTCCACAAAATACCCTACAGGGCACAAGCAACAACATGTATGCTCTGGCCTCATTGAACATCATCAGTGAGGTTAAGCTTGGGTCTCCTGTCACAGGAGGCTCTGGATACACATCTGGGCATACCCATCTCACTTAGGGTGACAAAAGCAACAGTGAAGGTTGATGATTGGAGAGTTGTGAATTAATTGTAACCACTCACAGCTACATTGGGAAGCCCTTAAACCATTGTTTGGAGCTTGCAATGCCATTAGAAAAAGCAAAAGACCATATGCAAATCAGGCTTGGTCCCAACCCATAAGGGGCATTCCAGCACCAACGTATGGGTCACATCCCTTTGGCATAAGACAAGCAACAACAAACATGTGTCAGCCTCATTTGGTGTCATCAGTGAGTTGTATCTTGGATCTCTAGCCACCATGCACTCAGGACCAAAATCTGGGCTTAGCCATCCTTCTCAAGATGGCAAATGCAAAACTGAAGGTTGATGGCTGAAAGGTTACGAATTAATTTTAACCAGAGTCAATTGCCATGGGTAATCCACCAGACCATTGTTTTTCAGCCTGCAATGTGATTATAGAAAGGGGAGAACATCTGCAAATTATGACCTGTAGCTTCCTACATGCAAGACCTGCAGCAATTTATCCCTTAGCACTCTTTGTCATCTCCCATCCTGACATCTGTAGTAGGACTTGTATGGTAAGGAAGCCTTTTTTTTTAAACTATTTTATTTTAATGTGACCGAAGAAGAAGGTGCAATTTTAAATGTATAGTTAGGAGTCACAGCTAAGGATTTTAAACATATTTTCGAGTCTGTCGCTTTCTCATTTCCAGTGTGGAAGGGAGGAGTAGTGAAAGTCTTCATGTCAAGTGGAAGTTGGATTTAAATTTCTCTGTGTACTCGCTCCTGGTCCCCCAGCATTAGGTGCTGGTTACTGGCTAATACCTGACACCCAAGAGCGGTCTTTCTTCGTCATCCCATAACCTTGTCTGGGACTTCACTTTAAAAAGGAAACAGAGCTAGGGCTTGACGATCTGTACATGGATCCTTCTTAATGTGGTGCATTTTCTTTTTCAAACAGTATGTCTGACCCTAACTTGTTTCTTTTTCAAGCTTTTCAAGCTGTTCATTTTAAACCTCTGCATGTGCCATTTTAAATCTCTTTGGGGGCATTTTACATTTTTTGAAACTTCAAGTGGTTTTTAAAACTAATGTGAGATACACTAAAATGGGGGTTTATAATGTTTTCACAGATTCAGGTGACTTTTTGAGATGGATTGTTTCCTAGTGCCCAAAGATGATAGGGATCTCAAATGAAAAGCAGAAGTAGAGCTGGATACAGACAAAAAAATGTGAAGACACGGACATATGATGACTATTATTTGGACTTTGGGTTCACATGAATAGAGGTTGATGGAGAAGTTAAGCCGTAATGTGTGGTTTGTGGTGTTACATTAGCAAACGACACCCTGAAGCCAACAACATTAAGGCGTCATTTGGAAACAAAACACGTTCATCTGCAAAAAAGAGCAAGGATTTCTTTGTACGGCAGTTGTAAGGCATAAAAAAACAAAAAGACTTAGTTAAAAGTCACCTCCATCCCTGCAAATTCATTGAAAGCGTCTTACCACATTGTATACTATCTTGGCAAAAACAAAAAGCATTTTACAGATGCATGGACAGTGATTTTCCCCACAAGTCTTGCTGTGAACCGGGTAATGCTTGGTGACAGTGCAGCAGGGAAATGCAGCACTATCCCTATACCAGACACCACAATTTTCCGCCGCATTACTGACTGTCCTCTAATATCAGTATAGAATTGATGTCATGCTTGAAACGCAATCAGTTTGCTCTACAGTTGGACGTGACCACTGACATTTCAAAAGAACCTCATTTGATTGAATATGTGAGATATTGTCATGGAAATTAAATATTGGAGCATGTGTTATTGTGTAAACAAATTCTGGGTAGAGGAGCTGCATCTGTACTCTTTGACTTTCTTAACAACTTCCTAAGGTTTCAAGACTTAAAGAGGGATGCCTGTGTTGGTATTTGCAGGGATGTTGTTCGTTCAATGTGTGCTGGTACGGGTGGGTTAAAAGTAAAAGTTTTGGCAGTGGATCCACATATTTTGTGAACACACTGCATGTTACACCAGCACGCTTTTTCTCTGCACAATATGGGGCATGAGCTCACAGAGGTGCTGACTTCTGTTGTAAATATAGTACATTCTATTAAGATGCACCCCACAAAAGGCTGTGTCTTTGCCACATTAGGTTTGGAAATGGGAGCCGAACATGATGCTTTGTTGTTTCATACATAGATCAGGTGGCTCTCCAAGGGGAAAGGATCAAATTGCATTTATGAACTGAGGAATTAAGAGAGATGCTTTCTCCTGGGTTTAGAGCATTCAAAGTCAGAGCATCTGTGTGATTCATGCTGTCTTGAACTGTTAGCTTACCTTGGTGACATCTTTGAAAAGCTGAATTCTGTAAACCTCTATCTGGAAGGCACAGAAACCACGTAATTTGCTAAGTGTTATTGGAACTCACTGCGTGTGTGGCTCTGTGACTTGCTGCAGAAATTGCCTAGTTCAGGACCTCATTTGTTAACTCATCACTATCACACTGTTAGGTCCCAGCCATGCTTAAACAATCTTTTATATCTCCGCTGTTGAAGAACTCTATCTTGGAACTTAATGAGCTCTAAAATCATTGCCAGGTGGCTGGACTCCCTTGGCCAGGAAAAATACTGGAAAAGGTAGTTACCACTCAACTTAAAGAACAGGTAGATAAATATGCCCTACTAGACCCTCACCAATCCAGGTTTCCGCTTGGATTTGGTTCAGAGATGGTTTTGACAGCATTCTGGGATGAGCTACTATGGTTATTGGATGCTGGCGAGATGCCCCTATTAGCGATGTTGGATTTGACTGCCACATTTGATTCTGTGGATCGTGGTATTCTACTACATTGTTTGAGGTCAGTGGGGAGAGTCTAAGAGTATGATATCAATTGGTTTAGCTTTTTTCTGACCGATTGTTGGCAACAGGTGAAGGGTGGAGGGTCCCTTTCAGACTCCCTACCCCAGAGATGTGGCGCCCCACAGGGTTCACTCTCCCCACTGTTGTTCAACCTGTACATGCAACCACTAATGAGTATATTGAGGAAACACAACGTTGGATTTCAATCATATACTGACAATACTCAGATCTTTTAGAAACTGGGCAATTTTGAGGATTCCTTTCACAAAATAGGCCAGTGTTTGGAAGAAGTAGGAATCTGGATGTTTCACAATTGGCTTCTGGTTAATCGTAGTAAGATTGAAGTGGCCCTCTATGGGCTTAAACATCTCCTGGCAGAAGACTTAAAGTGCCCCTGATCTCCGTGTTTTTTTAGATCGAGATTGAATTTTGCCCCCAAGGTTAAAAACCTGGGCTGTATCTGGCAAGCCAATCTTGGATCTGAGGGTTCAGTGGAAGTTAAGTTACAGTCAGTATTTTATTCTTTGTGCCTGGTCCTGCCATTTGTCCCACAAGAAGATCATACCACCATAGTCGGGACACTAATTAATTCCGAACTAGATTACGGAAATAGTATGCTAGCAGGCATTCCAATGAAACACTTCAATAGGTTACAGAAATCCCAAAATGCTGCAATTAGATTAATTTTTAAAGTCTCATGATCAACCCTAATTTCAGCTCTGCATCGCTCTCTCCACTGTCTTCCGGTGAGGGTTCAATTTGATTTTGTGAGCGGCATGCTCTAGCGGCATGCAGGATGTAGGCCTGATTCTGCGCTCCCGCTCGGTATGCCTTTCTTCATGCATAATGCATATATTTTTCCATAAGAAAAAGTACATTTCCACTTACCTCATTGTGGACTTCCTTTGGTGGTGCTTGGAGACATTTCAGTCTGTATTATGTCTTTATAAGGCTTGTTGGCAGGGCCACATGTAGCAGGGTCACGTGACTTCAGTGCCCGAGGTTCCTGTCAGCTGCTTCGGATTCAGAATGTTGCGCAGTGCGCATGTGGCATTGGTAGACCATTTTCTCCACAACTCCGGCTCCTTGTCAGAATAAAAGAATAAAAGCCTTATAAAGGAAAATAAACTGTACTTTACATACATATTATTAATATTTATAAGACTTTCCAGTACTACTAGATATACAAGTTAAATGCAAGTTTTATATTAATGAAAGGAAGAGCATCATAGGTAAACTCCAATAACTTGAATTGTTTGCCTTTACATTGAACATTACATTATTACAACTTATGAATTTAAATTGGGAATCATTTCTAAGGGGTTATATAACAGCATCTAAATAATAAAGATATGTTGCAAGCAATAATGGCAATGTTTTGGGGGGGACCATGAACATACCGTCACTAATTACCATTGCCTATTCATGCCCCATACTTTAATTTGCCCTGAAGATTTACAGTGACATATTTATATGCTGCTAGTGTTTAAGTTGTCACAGGCTGTGTATGAGGGCACAACTATGACATCTTCAAAAAGAGGTCGAGCCACAGAAGCAGCTGCTGCATTATCTAACACATTCAAATGGCAAAGCAGTGGCTCACCAATGCCAAAAGAAGAGAATTTGGACCCGGCCATGCAATCCATATTAATGCATATATGAGCCTTGAAGCCCTTCATGGAATCTACCAATGCCAAAATGCAACAAGTAGATAATAAATGATCTATGATTGCATCAAGAATGGCTGGAGTTGAATGGGGAGTAATTGATGCAGAGGATGTCACCAACAGAGTGGTACTGTTAGAAGCCACAGTGAAATCTTTTGCAAAAGGAATATGAAAACTTAGAAAACAGAAATAGAAGGAATAATCTATGCATTGTTGGTTGTGGGTCTTCCGGAGGTTGTTGAAAAAGTTAACCCTATCTTGTTCCTTACCACCATGCTCCCAAAGCTTTTGGATCTTCTCACTTCACTACTATTGGATAATAAAAGGGCATATTTTGTGGGATCTATCAGCTCAATATGTAGTGTGAATAATTCCTTTTTCGTATCTTTTCTCTTATGGATTATACTCATATTCATCTCATACTGAACAAGGTCAAACAACTCATGTGGGATGGTAGAAAGATATACATATTGCAGGATATTTCCACTGCAACCGCCAGAAGGAGAAAGGAACTACTCACATTTAGACCCACTCTACAGCAATTAAATGCAATATTTGATATTATTCATCCAAGAATTCTAAAAGTAACCCTCAAGGGTCGCACTGCTACCTTTGAGAATCAAAGTAACCTCAGACACTTTATTCAGTCTCATAGGATGGTGAAAATGGATACTGCGATAGTTACTCCCCAAAAAGCTTCATAGGTACTGATGTTATGCAATTTAATTGATTATAAATTATAACTTGTATCAGAGTGGAGCCGCGGTTAGCCTCCTCTCACTAGACTCTCCACCCCCGCTATATTTAATGCCAACATGATTTGGTGTGGCTGTTTCCTGTTAGCCACGTTGTTACTTCTAAATTGAAAGTTGCTATTCCTTATGGATTAACTTTGTCTTAATGTAGTTTGTCTCCCCCCCTTTCCCTGTGTGTCTTTCTCTATGTGTTTTTATTTCTACGGGATAATCAGGTATTTGCTACAAAAATGTCATTTATAGTGTCAAAACAGCAACTAATATGATTCTGCACTTCAATATTAAGGATTATGGTTTTTATCTTTAACTAGACTGATGACATACCACTTAAGATAACTTCCTGGAATGTAAAGGGACTACATAATCCTATTAAAAGACAGAAAGTTCTATCCTATCTAAACAGAACTAAACCATCCGTTGCTTGCATTCAGGAAACACATCATTCAGAGCTTTAAGCTGCTAATCTTAAGCAGTTCTGGGTTGGTCAAGTTTTCAAAAGTGCAGAGGCCAATAGAAATGGGGTGATTGCTCTTAGCAGCAAATCACTTAAATATACAGTTATTAAAACAGATTCTTATGATTTGGGTAGGTGGGTATTAGTACACATTTAGGTGGAATTGAATGACTATATTCTCCTTAATGTGTATGGCCCTACTTCTCTGGATCCTTCCTTTTGGCTGTCATTAAGAAACTTTCTCATTCAATCTAGCTCTCATAATCTAATTGTTTGTGGAGACTGTAACAAGGTTGTTTACCCCTTTCTCAATAGAAAATCAAATGTGTGTTTTAAGAATACTAGATCACATAAGCAGTTTATGAATTTCATATCTGATTTAGGACTCATTGATGCATGACCCATAACTCATCCTTCTGATCTAGAGTTCACATTGTATTCCAAACCCTATAGCTCGTTTTCTAGAATAGATTATATGCTCCTTTCTAAATCCTGTCAAAATCCCTTTAGATGCCAGTATATATTGTATATCATTATCAGATCATACCCCAGTTCAAATTAAGCTTGTGATTGTACACAATAACCAGAAATCTAACAGCTGGAGATTGAACACAGCTCTGCTAAAGGATGAGTTATTTACACCTTTTATAATGAAAACACATAGCGATTTATTTTCTGAAAACAAAAGTCAAGGTATGTCCATTGTAAATAACTGAGATTGTTATAAAGTGGTACTTAGAGGCCAAATTATCTCATTTCTTGCTAGGAAAAAGACACAGCTAAGGCTGGAATCAAACACAATTTTGAAACAATTGAAATCTCTTGAAACCAACACATCCATGATACTAATTCCTCCACTCTAAAAATAATATTTGACTGAAACAATAGCTTCAGAATGTTTGAGTGCTAATATTTTAAAGTACAAGGCTAAAATGTATACATTTTCAAATAAAACAAGCAAATAAATTGCCTTATATCTTAAACTTAGAATAAGGAAAAAGCAAGTGTGGCTTTTATCAAAGGTTATTTCGGTAATAGAATATTTCTAGACAAAGATAGTATTGATATTTTCTCTAAATTCTACAAACAATTACATTCTTCAGAATGACAGCTAAATAATCCCCATTGCCAGGATTTCCTTGGGCATGTATTCCACTCTGCCTATCTTAATGTGGATCTTAGGTGACCCTATAACTCCATTTCGTCAAAAGCAATTCTTAAAGCTATTAGAGATCTTAAAAAAGGTACATTTCCTGGCCCAGATGGTTTTTTTTCCTATAGGTTTGTATGCACAGTTTAATAATCTATCAGTGCCCAAACTTGACAAACTCTTTTACCATTGTATTACTTTGAGTGAAGCACAGGGAATTTTCACAGAAGCCATGTTAATTGTGTTTCCTAAACCTAACAAAGATCCCAAACATCCTCAAAGCTACCGACCAATTTCCCTCATAAATACTGAGAGTAAATTCTTTGCTAAGATTCTAGCTAATATACGTCTTCCATTCTTAACCAATTTGATTAAAAATGACCAAGTGGGTTTTGTTAAAGGTAGATTGTCCTCTTCTAATATAAGATTATTCCTAGATATTTTAGATATTGTAAATAAGTCCAGAGATACATGCCCTTCTGTGGCTCTTGACGCAGAAAAAACATTTGATAGGGTAGAATGGGATTATATGTTTAACGCTCTAAAATGGCATGGGATTGGTGGCCCTTTTCTTTCCATGATTAATGTGTTATATTCCATCCAGAAAAACTACTATTTTTATAAATGGACAAACGTCTTCATACTTTCCCCGGTTTAGATGTATGCATGAAGGCTGATCTTTGTCTCCCCTCCTTTTCATATTGCTATTGGAACCTTTCCTGGAAACAATTGTACTTGATAATACTATACAAGGAATTAATTCAGAAGCTGTATGAAAAAAGTAGCATCATATGCAGATGATGTGCTTCTGTGCCTTACAAAAAACAGATACTAGTATTCAACACCTTTTGGATACTATCTCACGGTTTTCAGTAGCCTCTGGTTATAAACTACCTCTCAATGTATACCACACTAAACAATACATTCAAGCTTTTGGTATGAAATGGTGTCCACATGGATTTCAATATGTATGCATTCATATTTCTTTTACTACTAAATATATTATCAAGCAAAACATAAACATTCTACTATCCAGAATTAAAGAATTAACAAACTCGTGGTAACCCCTATATTTGTTCTGGTGGGGGTGTACTGAGACCATTAAAAAGAAATGATGATATGGCCAATCATTGTATACCTTCTTTTTATGGTATCAATCCCCTTCACTTCTTCTCTCTATAAAGTTATTCATTCATGTCTGACCAAGCAGCACAGAATATCACTAAGCAAACTTAAAGAATCTAGTTGTAATGGTGGAGTAGGGATCCCTGATTTAAAAAAAATTATAATTTAACATTTGTTTTGAGAGAAACGCAGATATGGTTTTCCCCTGTAGATCATAATAATGTGTTTGCATTGTGACTCCTAGAAAGAGCTACACTAATAATAGATTCATTAAATGTACAAGTGGTGGCATTGTTGCTTGTTACCTCAGAACTTATTTGTATCCTTCTATTGTCAACTTATCACTGTTTATCTCACAATATCTCTGGTTTAATACTTTGGTGCTAGTAAATAGCAAATCTGTGTTTTGGAGACCACTGCTTTCTATGGGGACTAAATATGTTAACCAATTATTTTGTTCAGCAAGTGCTGTTAACCGTTAATCAATTTAGAGAAAAGTTCTCTACTCCAGCACCCTATTGACACCAATGTGTTATTATTATCAATGCACTAATGGAACATTTAGGTTTTATTATCTAACTCATCTTCTCCTCATAAAGACAGATTAAAGTCAATGCACTTTTTTCATTTTAGTGCCTCCAACTTTGGATTTTGTGTTGGGTTCACAAATTGCATGGCAGCAAGAATGTAACCTAAACAATGAGGACAAAGTTTGGCCCCCAGTTTAGAACAAGAATTTCCAGGTTACCACATCACCCAGCTTAATTCAAACTCTATGTTCCGCTTACACAAATCCACAAGTAGATTAAGACATCTTTTTAAATAACATAGATATATACCCTTGGGTTCTGGATGATCAGGTCGTTTATTGAAAAGTTGGAGTTTACATGGACATCTGTGCCTAGATGCAGTTAAGTCTGCTTGGTTTTTGCATATTACAAATAACTCAAATCAAATTAGCAAAGATAGAAGTGTCTATTTACTGCTTGAATTCACACTATAGATCCACAAAGCCCCAAAGGATTTATTTAACACACTATCAGATTTTATGATACATAAATAATGGCAAACTATTAACAAACTTTGCAGTTATATTTTCACATAATTAATGTTGCACCTTGAATAGGGGTGGGTGAAATTACTACTGACGAAGCAAAATTACGGAAAATCACCTTCAATTTCACTTTGCCAGCTCATCAGATTTCTTTCAAATTTGCAACTTTCCAAAAAACAATGTTTTTTTGCCATATTTCAAATTGCCTGACATTTTGTAAAACTGCCCAAAAATGAGATTTTGGCCAGGAAGACACCTCAAATAGGCAATTTTGTTCTGCAGATGAAATTTGTGAAGCAAGTGATTTTTTCCCAACATTAACCAAACTCTTTGCAAGGCAAATTTCAGCCATTTCTCTGATGCCTACCTATATCACACACTTTGCAAATTCATGTAAGTGCTATGTTGGATCAGCTTGTGGCTTTCCAATCCCATACATGCCACCTTTCTCCTCAATATACACACTTTCCAAGTGCCATTAAACTGATGTCCAGGGCCAGGACACATTTATTGTTTCATGGTGCATTCAGACATACCTTTGCATAATTCCTGACTGCTGTTGTTGGTCCCAGCCACATTAGGATGCCAATGTTTGAAGACACCACTAATAATGGAATGCAGAGACCAGCTCCATGAATCGCTGTGACTAGCATAACAGATTGTTGATGCTGCAATCATTCCAGCTCACTGGTGGAGTTTACAACAGCAACTGGGGCATTGGCACACTTTGTGACAACATAGCGCCACTGCAGTCAGGTTATCCAGCACTTGCCCCAATTCTAAAAATGTATCACATGCAGTTAGCACCCGTTTTTTCTGCTTGTGGAATATAGAACAGAGCAAACACGTTTTACTGCAAAACCATATTATATAAAGCTGTTTGCACTGTGGCAAAAATGAAACATCGTATTTCGTTCTATGTTTCCTCTGTTGCATGAAAAGGGGAAATGTTGGCAGAAAGGAATTCACATTTTTTACTTTGGAAAAGTGGAGCAACACATGTTTGTTCCTTATGGCATATACTTAAAAAGGTACATATCAATTAGTGTGCTTGGTTCAAAAAGTTATATACTAACATGGCATGGCAGGCAGGGAATACAATTACAGTTGAACCCTGCCCAACATACATGTCGGGTACGGTATACAGGTAATTGTGAACACTGCTTACAATGTGTACATGGTAAGCAGCATTAACCATTTAAATTAAACCCTGTCTGACATGCTCGCATATCGGGCAGAATAGAATTGTAATTGTAAGCGCAGATTGACATGCTCAAATGGCAAGCGGGACTCACAATTAAAAGTCATTTGCAGAGCTGAGCGCAAAATTGTAGGGCAAAAGGTGGCATACAAGTGTCACATTTACCCTGCATTTTTTCACTCTGCCGTGCAATTTACGGAAATGTGTTTTATGTTGGAGTGTTAACGTAACGGCTCCCCACCACCGTCAAAATATGTTTAGGAGCAAATTGAGCTCCTAGGTGGGATTATGAAAGAAATAAACAAGTGAGGAAAGGTGAGTAAAAGCCCGGGAATGTGTGGGGGGGGGCTATACATAGAAAGGGGAAAGATGGCAGGAGGTGAAGAACAGGGGTGAGGGTAGAGAGAAGAGGAGTTTACTAGAGGTAGGGAAAGTGAGAAGAGCGCAGAAGGCAGAGGAGGAACAGCACAGGGGAGGGAGGCAATTGGGAGAGAAAAGAACAGAAACATGGGAAAGAAGAACCAGGGTTGAAGTTGAGACAGTGCAGCAAATAACTGATAGAGGGTGGAATCAAATAAACAAGTGTTGAGAGAAATGAATGCAAAGAAAGAGAACGGAGAAGGAATTTGAGGAGTAATATGTGATAACAAGACAACAACAAAAGCAAGAGAGGGACCGAGTGGTGAGATGGCAGGGGAGGGACTGAGATAGTATCAGAGGAGTGTGTAGATATTCCCAGGCATCCAGCGGATATCCCTCAGACAACTTCCTCTTATCCTCCCAGCTAGAACAAGGGCACATACATAGCCAAGTGCTGAGAGGGAAGAAAAGGCTAACACATTTCCAAACTCAAGATGGAGAAAGAAGAAAAGAATAGGATTTCAGAAATGGAGCATAATACCGCAAATAATGAAAAGTAGTGTCTAGTTCTATGCCGAGTGAAAGGGATAACCTAGGGGGAAGTCTGGAGTATTGGCAATATTCAGGAATGGAGGATAACATTAATGTGATCCACACAGACAGTGGATGCTGGTGAAGATAGAAAAGTCAACATAGTCACCCAATTACACGAAGACAATAATTTGCAAGGAAAAAGGAGGAGACAGACAAAACACTAATCAGAGGGCAATTCAGAATGGGGCACTAGCGAGCAGCAAAAGTACAGAGGGCATCACAGAGACAATTAAAAGGGCAAATAGAGGCGGGCAAAGGGTGGGTGATAGAGATAGAGTGGACAATGCAGAGTCAAACAAAAGGTCAGACATGGTCAGGTAAATAATTTGTTTGTTTATTAATTTATATAGCGCTCCAAACCCGAAGGCATCTGGGCATGTTACAAGTTGCTTAGACTACATGTTACAAGTCATAAAAACAGTACAGGATGAAATAGTTGCAAGACAATCATTTAGAACAAGCATTTAACAGTAATATACAGAGGAATATACATCACAAATCCAAGGCTATACAGATAATATATTATCTTGAATAAGGATAGTATTGACAATCTAGTGAGAGTTATGGATCCCGGGCAAGGAGCCAGCTTTTTGATTTGTTTCTGTAATTGGAGAAGTAAGGATCAGCTCTTGGGGTAGCCGGCAAAGAGTTCCACAGCTGAGCTGCCATGACAGGGAAGCTGTTTCCTCCTACTTTCTTGAGTTTAAATCTGGGGACTTTCAGACAGAACGAGAGCAAAGTCCTGGTGGGGCGTGCCGATGTGTTTTTAGAAAATGTATCCATAAGGTATTTAGAAGCTGCGTTGGTAAGCATTTACAGGTAAGAGTTACATTTTTGAATTGTATCCTGTCCTTAACTGGAAGCCACTTACAGTTACGTCTGGCCTCCGAAATATGTTGTCTTCTTTGAATACTTAATTCAGTTCTTAAAGCATTATTCTATAGTATTTGAAGATTATTAATATTGTGTTTACTTGAGCCCAGATGGAGAGCGTTACAATAGTCAAGTTTCGAAAGGATTAACGCTCTAGCTAAGGTGATGCAACTAGTTGTGGATAAGAATGGTTTGCAAGCGTGGATTAAATTGCAAGTATATGCTGTCGCTAAAGCTGTGGCATTAACTTGTTTGTGTAAATTCAAGGCAGAGTCAAGGTAGAAGCCTCATATTTTTACTTCCTTCACAACATTGATATCCATCCTATCGATGTTAAATTATTGAAACCGATTATTTAGTTTGTTTAGTCTAGCTGGTGCTCCCAAAATCAGGAGCTCAGTGTTTTCATCATTCAGACAGATGCCATGAGAGGCCATCAAGTCTAAATGATGAGATTTTGTTCACCAGGGCCAGGTTGGTGTCATAATCTCCAGACATCGGTATAACAATCTGGGTGTCATCTGCATAGTTAGTGTAGATGACACCCTGATTATCTAAGTCATCGAACAGAGGCTTAGTGAAAATATTGTACATTGTGGGTGATACACACAAGCCTTGCGGTACTCTACATGTTGTAGGTATTGGTTCCGCTGATGCTGAAGGGTTAGAAAACTCTCGTAGACAGATTATCCAGAAATGATTGAATCCAAGCCGTCGCTTCTGGCGAGAAGTGGGCAGCTGTAGACAAGTGTTTGCAAAGCACTTTGTGATCCACCAAATCAAACGTGGCAGAGAGGTCTAATAATAGGAGGAGAGCCAGTTTCCCTTTTTCCTTTAGCTCATCTATTTGGTTTTTCAGATAGATCAAGTCTGTTTCTATACCATGTTTCGATCTGAAGCCAGACTGCTGGAGCCCTAGAAGATTGTTAGTCTCTAGGTAAGTGTGTATCTGGAGGTAAGCTGCCTTGTCAATGATTTTAAACAAAAAGGGGACTGTTGTTATCGGTCTGTAATTGGTTGGGATATTCAGGTCATGTGTAGGTTTCTTTAAGAGCGGTAGAACCCATGCGTGTTTAAGATTGGTGGGGATGGTGCATGTTTTAAATGCGGAATTTATTAGCGTGGTGATGAAAAGGGCTATGTCTCTAGCAGCTTCTTTAATTATTGTAGCCGGGCAGATGTCTCCCTGACATCTAGAAGGTTTAAGGGACGCTATAATGTCCTCAACTTCCTGGCTAGTGACTTGGGCAAATTTTAATTGTTTAGGTGGTTTAGTCAAGTCTGCCTGGGACTTCTGTGGAGTATGAGGATTCAGAAGGTTTAGTTTGTTAGCTTCTATTTTTTCTTATAGAAGGGAAATTTTGTTGGACAAAGCATTTTTTATTTTTGTGCACCAGGACTTATCCTTGATACACATTTTAGTAAGAGGAATAGGTGATTCAAGTTCTCTTAGGATAACAAAGAGTTCTCTTGTACTAGAGCTCGCTTTGCTAATCCCAGCATTGTATGTCGCACGTTTGGTTTGGATTTATAGTTTGCTGCAATTTTTGAAAAAGATTATCTTTGCTTAGAGCAGTAGGGTGATTTTTCCAAAGTGATTCAGTTTTCCTTTTTCCAGCTAGAAGCACTTTGAGATTTGGAGTAAACCACGAGTTAAGGTGCGCTTTCGGTTTACCTTTTCACATTTTGAAGCGTGCAATAAAATCTATATCTTGAGTGTTTGTGGAGTTGTGTAAGTTTACTAAGACAGTCAGGTCTAAGCTGGCAGGCAAAGGATTCATGAAAGGATGGAAGAGTGGAAGTAAGTTCTCTACTGTTATATTAAGTTTATTTCTGGTGAGAAGAGGAGGTGCCAAAAGGTTAGTCCTAGTGGATGGAAGGCTGTCTTGTGTATTGAAAGCTAGTAGGTGATGATCTGTCCAGGTATAAGGTTCAATGGACATTATCGTAGTCTCACAATTAATGTAAGCCTACCTTTAGAGTGTGTGAGCATGTTGACTCTTTGAGTGAAGCCTAGTTGCGCTATTGTATTAACAAGTTTCTGGGCATGCTGATCATTCAGTTCATTGAAGTCTCCAATTATTATAATTTGGGATATAAGCTTGGTGTTAGTTGAGAGTAGAGCTGTTATAATTTCCTCTAATGAGCCAGTGGGGCCAGGTGGTCTATATAGCAGATGCATGGTTATAGCACGGGAAGACGAGAGTGGCAGTTTAACTGTTGAAATTTCTCCTGACGTGAATGGAGGATTTGTTGAGATACCAAGTCCCAGACTAGATTTAGCGATGAATGCAATGCGTCCACCACTAGACACTTCTCTATCTACCCTCAAGATAGTATAGTTGCCTGCAATAGCAAGTAAGAGGGAAGGTCCTGCAGCTGCATGGAGCCACATCACTGTTATTGCTAGAAAGTCTAATTGTTTAGTGGTGATCAAGTTGGTGATGTCTACAGCATGGGCTTCCATGGATCTCACATTGATAAAAGCACTTTTGATGTGTGTATACTTATTGTCTAGTGGGCATCAAAGGTACAATGGGGGAAAACAGAGACATTAAACATACTACTTTGAGTCCTGAATCATGCATGAATTAAAGTTTAAGAAGGAAATAAATCTGAACTTGCACACAGAATGCAACACTCATTTACAAGTAACAACCAACAATGGCTCTGGACTCAAATACGACCAGACTCTGGCGAGAATAAAGCAGGCCAGAATCATAAAACATTGATTCCTGCATGTACTGATATTTGAAAGATTCATAGAATTGCACAGTTCTCACCATTTCAGAGCCACTTGGTGGGTTAGGTAATGTCATAAGGACTTTGAAGTCTGATGACAGAGGAAATTACATCACATTACCTGAACACCAGTAACATCTTATGAAGTGAAATCCCGAGGTGGATAAACATATCTTACAGTAAGTGTGAGTTTATTTTAAATTCTAATAAGGTGGCAATATAGATACTAGTGTTTAAAAGTACATGATTAAAGAGCACTGCTTTCAGAAAATAAAGGTTAGAGACACAAAAGGTAATCTTTAGATTTGCAATGATGGGTGAAACTCCATGTTAGAAGATTTGAACGTAAGCTCCAGAATGGAAAAAAAAGGTCCCAATGTTAAAGGATAGTTCCGGGACTTTTTTTTTATTGTCCCTACGGTTCGGCCATGTGTTTTTAAGCATAAATCGGTAGATCGTAGAAAACTTTCCTATGGACCTTACCCGACTTTTCGTCCATTAACGCACTCGAAATCAGCCGCCATTTTGTGATAATCCTATCATTTCCCCCCATCGACCTGGCTCACCTGCGTTTGCGGCACTAAATCAAATCCCCCGCCCCTGAGCCTGACATCAGCAGACGCGTACCGCCCATTTCCCAACGCCAAAGCACGTTTCGTGTCAACAATCGCTGCGCCTCAGCTAATGAAGTGTCGCCATGGAAATGGCAGGACGCCTCTTTCCTCAATAAGTATAAACACACCGTTTCACAACACACAGCAGCAGATTTTCGATTCCATTACTCTCTCTGTGGTACTTTGAGTATTCTGTGACTCGTTTCTGTGCTCTGGTCAGCTACCTTCGCCGCTTCTAGGCCTTTTGAACACCTGTACCATCTCTGTAAATATTTTACTTTCTTTACCACACAATGGCTACAATAATGCCGTATATGTACGAGCCAGAGTACACCGAGGAGGAACTACTGGAAAGGTCAAGCACGCGAAAACGATGGGGATTCGGACGGCAGTTGGGAGGACCAGTCAACGGATGAAGAGCCTGGACCATGTCGCATGGACGGCGTCTCCACCTGGTGCACGTGCAATCGGTGCGAGCTAATGCCAACTGAGGAGAACTGCTGCTGCCGTGAAAATTCCGGGTGCTTGGCCTACATTTCGGAAGGCGAGCCAAGTCCGCAATGCATCACCGAGCTGCCCGAGTTCAGGGAAGCCTGCCTCTCACGGACCATGTTGAGGATGATGATGGTGCTTATGCACGAACTTCGCGGCACTGTTCGTCCGCGTAATCCGAGTAACGAGTAAGTATACTCTGGTTGTGATGTCAGTGATGCCACTACTATTTAATGGTCGTCTCCCACATATAAAATTACATCTACATATCATTCGAACGCATGTAAATTGGTTCCATATTGTGCATTTTCTAGATAGAATTTTTTTCAAAGCAGAATGACATTTTTTACCTGAATCGACATTGATAAGAAAGTTTTGTCATTTTAATACAGTTTGCATCTTTCATTTTCACAGGTGGTACAGGATGGTGGCCTATCGTTGCTTCACTTGGTGGCTTCACGGAAGGCTCGGACACCGCGTTCGGAGAGTAATACCTGCCTGTGCGGTACTTGCCATTAGACAACATTTCCCCAGCGACAGTGGACAATACCGTGGATTTTCCCTGGATGTGCTGCAACCGGAACTTTACAATGTGTAATGTTTATTATTTATGTTCAATTGAAATTAAGATCTAAAATAAAACCCAACATATATTTTAACAATGGTTGTTTTGATTTTTTAAATTAATCTAGTGTGTCTCCATTGAATAGTCTTCCTGTGCCTTGTCTTGTCACACCACATGTCTCCGGCCAGCATCCTCCCTCACGCTGGCCGCCCACCTTCAATCCACATAACCGTTGAACCCATATGCAGCAGACATACATATGTTATTTTGCGGGTTGGCATCAAGCCTCCCGGCCTTGCCTCCTCCCCCAAAAATACTTACCACACCACTTTGTTCAAGCGTTGGCAATAAAAGGCCGTTGGATTTTATTGATACAAAACATGGTTATAGGTAAATAATCAATATGGTTGATCATAATAAATCATCCTTTTGGGCACCGGGTACAGAGATGACCCCCTCTGGCCCGTGCCGCCTTGCCACCACAGGCCAGCCTGCTGCTGACTAACTGCCTAGGCATCCAGGGTCTCCAGGGTGAACTGCACCCATATATTCTCCTGGGAGGGTGAGGTATTTATAAACTCACCCCCCTGCCTTCCATGTACTAGATCCTGCAGCCTGCCTCTTACATGCAGTTAGATGGCCTCTCCTTGGTGAGGCCCTGCGGCAAACGAGTCTTGTCTGCACGACCACCGCCCCATTCCACCCCCCCGCCCTATCAAAGGCAGTTCGCACCGTGGTACTTGCGCTGGCAAGTGGAGCTGTCAGGGAGCGATAAAGGCCAAGAGGTGCCAAAGACCATGTACACTTCAAAGTGGTCTATAGAGCATGGGTTGTTGTTCCCATGTCTACCTCCAGACCCCGTGTCTCCTGCCAAGCATCCCCCCTCACGCTGGACGCCCCCCTGCAATCCACATAAGTGTGTCTCCATTCACGAGTCTTCCTGTGTCTTGTCTGCACGACCACCGCCCCAATCCAACCCCCGCCCTATAAAAGGCAGTTCGCACCGGGGTACTTGTGCTGGCAAGTGGAGCTGTCAGGGAGCGATAAAGGCCAAGAGGTGCCAAAGACCATGTACACTTCAAAGTGGTCTATAGAGCATGGGTTGTTGTTCCCATGTCTACCTCCAGACCCCGTGTCTCCTGCCAAGCATCCCCCCTCACGCTGGACGCCCCCCTGCAATCCACATAAGTGTGTCTCCATTCACGAGTCTTCCTGTGTCTTGTCTGCACGACCACCGCCCCAATCCACCCCCGCCCTATCAAAGGCAGTTCGCACCGGGGTACTTGTGCTGGCAAGTGGAGCTGTCAGGGAGCGATAAAGGCCAAGAGGTGCCAAAGACCATGTACACTTCAAAGTGGTCTATAGAGCATGGGTTGTTGTTCCCATGTCTACCTCCAGACCCCGTGTCTCCTGCCAAGCATCCCCCCTCACGCTGGATGTCCCTCTGCAAACCGCATAATGCCACGACATATACACGTCATTCATTCACAAACACACCCCTGTTTCGAATTCTTTATAACCCACTTCATATTTCTAATGAGAACTTCTTTGCACTTTGCTAGTCAACCCGTGAAGGTGCTGGTTATCTGCTCTTCGTCTCTGTGAACTTCCGTGACCACTTCGAGGAAACTCGTCAGTTTGCAACCTGTGAACTGCTCCCTGTTCTACGACAAGAAACTACTCTGATCCCTGCATCTAACTGTTTGTTCGTCAAGGTAAGGCCATGTACCATAATCATTTTGTGTCCAATTTCTTTTCGTTCAAGACAGTACATGCAAGGAACTAGTCACATGTTCTGAGTTTAGTCAAATTATTTTTCTATTTTTTTAAAGTTATTCAAATACTTATCCGCATGTGAATAACGTGTATAGTTCCAAGAACCAAAACGAACCTTGCATTGAACCTTTTATGTGTCATTTAATTTAACACATTGGTATTCATAGAGAATTGTTGATCTTTACTTTTCAGAACTTTCCACAATGCCTGCCTGTTCCATTGGCGGTTGCCCTTCGAAGACCCATAATAAATCTGAAGGTACTATAATGCATGTTTTCCCTAAGACAATAGATCAGATAAGAGAATGGGTCCGATATTGCGGATATCCACCGTCTGAGCTTGAAAGTAGAGTCCTAGAAGTCTTTGCAGACAAGAGGGGTGATCGATACCGCATCTGCAGCAGGCACTTTAGCTCAGACATGTACTCCACATCATTGCTAATAAAGAAGAACACACCGCGAGCGAGGCGAAAATTGCTCTCAACCGATATTCCCACTCTATTCGTCCACATCCCTCTACTGGTGAGTCAAGTTTACGTATTTATCTCTCGGCCTTGCGGTAGTGTGTAGCATTAGCTAACAATAATTTCCCCATTTATGTATCCACTCAATATGAAGGCGGAAGATTCTCCATCCGTGTCGTTATTGCAGTCATCAGCCACTTCAAGCGCCTATCGGGTAATCTTACTTAGCTATTCTGCCACTGACTTGTTTTAGGCATGTAAATCAATAGTTTTAATTTATCGTGTAATTATTTTACCTAATGGTACACCCTTGTACTCGTCCTCTAGTCTTTGTTTTCAGTTATAATTATTGTTATCCAAAATAATGCAAGTACTGTCTTTCAGGGAGATGCTGAGGAGTCCAACGTATTGACGACAACTGTTGATGTCACTCAGATGCTCGAGGTACGTTTCCGGACAGTTCCATCGATGGAGATCATCAGATCTTGCATTCTTGTAGCGTGATTGTTACACACAATGTTTCTTTCGTTTTTAGCCATTGATATGTCCTTCTGTCGTCGCCCTCCTATGTGTCTTCTTTTTTCAATATTGTGTTCATTACTAATGAAAGTCCTATGTTTCAGGGAGTCGATGGAGCATTAGTCCAAGAAGAAGGGGGAGCATGCAGTTACGGGTCGGCGCAACAGCTTGCAGAAGTGTGCACCGCAGTTACATTGTCCCTTGATGTTCTTATGCATTTCGAGGTATGGATACTGACAGTTCGATCAAGCGAAATCATATGACGTGATTACATCCGCTATACTTCCTTCTTTATTAACGCAAGTACTATGTTTCAGGGAGATGACGGAGCTTCTTCTACAAGAACATCACCCCTAGTAGTTGATGCAGATCTCTGGGTGTTGACACTTCCAACGATCGAGCAAATCGAATCATATTTACATATCCATTATTTATTTTAGACAACTGATCTTTTGTGCAGGTCTATTTAGATGAGCCGTTGACGCCTGCACAAAGTTTATGTTCTTTTTAACAAAATAGAAAACCATACTAATGCAATTACTGTGTTTCAGGGAGTTACTGAAGCATCATCTTCAATAATATCATCAATGGAAGTCTATGAGGAGCCCGAGGTATGGATCTTGACAGTTCCATCTAACTAGATCAACTATGCGTGAATAATTGTCGTTTGAATGTTCTACACAAAGCGTTCATTCGTGTTTTGCTATTGAGATGTACGTGGGTATTGGTCCCCAAGTACATTTTGTGTTTTCAATATTATTATACATACTAATGAAAGTTCTATGTTTCAGGGAGTCGATGGAGCGTCAGTGCGTGATGGATGTGCTTATCATGAAAATATAGTCGTTGCAGCGCAAGAGGAAGTGGAGACATGCACACACGAGTCGGAGCAACAGCGTCCTGATGTTGAAGTTCGAGGCAAGAAAGTTTCAAAGAAAAGAAAGCAAAAGAAGGTTAGTGTCCTGGTCACTATATTATGTTGTTTTTCACTGTTAATAGTTCAATACTGTAAGTTGTGTTTAAACTGAACATCCCTTTTCCAATCTGTCCTCTAGTTGCGAGTGGGTGTACGAACTAGATCTACACAGACATTGAAGCGAACGAGAGATGTTGCTTGTCAAACCTTTTGGCAGGGACTTGAGACTGGAGATGCATCGTGCCAATGGGAAGAATATGAAGTGATTGACAACGGAGCTATACCACCACCAGCCATTGATAGTGAATGTCCTCCTGGTAGTTCGGATGCAGTCGGAGATCAATTTACAGAATCCACACCCGCAAAAAGTAAGACTGCGAGAAAGTTGAAGAAATTGTTTTATTCACCCATCGCCGGAGAAGGAACAGATGTTGCAATGGAAGAGAATGAAGTGGACGACAATGAAACACCATCAATATCACTGAACATAGCGGAAGACGATATCAGAGATTCTACCTTTCATGTGAGTGACATGTCCTCAACGTTACAGGCCGAACCAGCTGGGATGCAGAGTGACAGTATAAGGAAAGAGGCCAAATTCATTGTATTCGATAGTTGTTTGATTGATATTATTATTCGGATGAAATGTGGGCATTCGGTTGGTGGGGAAGTATGTGGGGAGCCATTGATTAATGTGACTCGTGCAATTCGAGGCACTAACCTTAAAATACATGCCACCTGTACAAAATATCATCCTTTCTCATGGTCTGCACAACCCATGCTGGGGCAACTGCCAGCAGGCAATCTACTTTGTGCAGCGGCTGCACTTTTTAGTGGTTCAAGTTTTAAAAAGTTAGAGTCTTTCTTTCAGTTTGTGGGAATCCATTTCATTGCGAAAACTCAGTTCTACAAATACCAAACCGATTATCTATTTCCAGCCATTAGCGAAGCTTGGAGAATGGAAAAAATGTCTATTGATAGTACATTCGCGGGCAAACGGTTCAGGCTAGCCGGTGATGGACAGTGCGACAGCCCAGGATTTTCAGCCAAGTACTGCACCTACCACTTTCAGGACATGGAAAGTAAGAAAATTGTGAGTTCGGTGGTCGTGCAGGTGTCACAAAGTACATCCTCAGTGGCCATGGAGAAAGTTGGCTTTGTAGCATCATTGCAAGAACTACAATCGCGGGGAATGGTGATCGACCTGATAGCCACGGACAGACACGTTTCAATTGCCAAGACAATGAGAGAAGAGTACAAAAATATAAATCACCAATTTGACGTATGGCATCTTGCAAAAACAATCAATAAAAAAATGTCGGCTGCAGGTAAAAAAAAAGATATGCAAGGTATTTCACAGTGGTCCAAGTCAATCAGCAACCATCTTTGGTGGAGCTCAAAAACATGTGAAGGGTCGTTGGAAATTCTACTGGAAAAATGGCGGTCAGTAATGCTACACTGTAGCAACGTTCACCGCTGGACCACAAACCAACATTTCCACAATTGTGAACATGGCCATTTGTCCACAGAGGAGGCACGGAAGAAGAAGTGGTTGATTCCTTCATCACCCACTCACAAAGCCATTGAAAAGATTGTATTTGATAAAACTATAACAAGAGATTTGAGGGGACTCACGGAATTCTGCCACACAGGAGATTTGGAGGTGTTCCACAATATGTGCCTAAAGTACAGGCCAAAACGATTGCATTTTGGCATGGAGGGCATGATAAATCGGACTCTATTAGCGGTCTTGGCACATAACCATAATGTTGGCCGTCAACAAAGTAGGACGACCGGAACTTTAGGGACGCTTCGCTACAATAAGGCCTTCACTAAAAGAAGTAAACAATGGGTGATCAAACCAGTGTTTGAGGATATGCAATATGAGTTTATTGAGAGACTTATTGTTGATGTCCTAGATAGGCACATACATGGAGTTGTGAACGAACCTGTGCAGGGGACAACTGCATTGCCACCCAACATTGCCTCTGTTCCATGTCCACCTAAAGCAGAGCTCATAGAGAAATACACATCACGGTTTAAATGATTGTAATTTGATTGTCTGTTCTCTCGAGTCTCCTCATGTCGCAGGCCCATTGAATATGTGTAGCTATGTATTGTGTAAATAAAAGTGATTGCTCAGTGTACATGCAATGTGTCTCTCCACCCTTGTTCATTTGCGCATTAAATTAAACCAAACAGTAATATAAATCATTTTTCAAAAAATATAGAATGTCTCCGTATTTATGGTTCGCTGGGGCTGCAAATGCACGCAGACAAAATGCAAAGATGGAGTGTAAATTTCAAGTCCTGTGAGATGGCCTTACACTGAATGTAGCTAACTAGGAATGTGTGCTCGTTCAAAGTGAAGGTCAGCTGCTTTGATTTTTTGCTCGGGTGCCGGAATGGCCCACGACTCAGTATAAGGTTCTATTGTTATTTGACCTTGACAGGCCTGGACCATCCCGAAAGACTTCTTTTTGGGGGTGTGGGGCAATAACGTAAGAAACGATAATGAATATAATTTCAGAAACGAAAGCCATTTAATGTTCGCTCATTAGAAGAAATAACGTCGGCATAGAAGGAGTGGTATTTCGGGGCTGCCCTACGCACAGACACAATGGAAAATGCAAATATAATGTAAGTAACTCTTTAGATGAGTTTATACCGCAATTTAATTACTATACAGTAGCTTTAAAGACGGGTTAAGTTGTACTTGTTCGTTCTATGTGGCATATTGTTTTGTACCGCGCACTATCTTGAGGAGAACCATCTCCTTTTACGGAAGCACCTCAAAACCTTCCTCTTTGCTTCTGCTTTCTCTCTCCCTCTCCCCTGCTACAACTGGTCCACTGTCTGCGACCTCGGTCCTGGGCCCTTCTACTCTCCACCTGCACTGCCTCCCTGTCAACCCCTGCACTGGGGGACTGTCTCAGTATCCTACAGCCCCCCCTTGACGTATAATACCCAGTTGCACTGTCCTAGCTATGAAATAATTTCCCGACCTAATATATAAAATGAATAATTTTAATAAAGATCTGATGGTGAGACTAATTTCATTTTTTATGTTTTTAAAACAGGTACATCCTTCATTATTGTATGTGTCACGAGTACCAGACACCGGCGGATGGCTTTTTCAACCGCCAGTTGCTTCTCCGCGTGAACAACGTTACCACCCTGACCATTTTATGGGACGATCGCCAAGTACAAGTATGCCCTTACGCGGTACTAACGGCTAGATGCAACATACAGACCGTTGTGGTGGCCTAGTGCCTCGTTGTTGGAACAGCCATGCGATTATCAGTGCGACCGAAGAGCTTATTTTATCGTAAACCAACACCCTGTGTACTGCACACGAACATCGCTTGCCTCAAGACGAACTATTTTGGATCGAGAGCAAAGAAAAATGCAAATCGCTGAATATTCTCTAAACATTTGATGTCCAATAAATGTACTTTGCCAAATGTACAATCTTGCCGTTTGCTTTTAAACCACAGTTTCATATTCCGAATTGTGGCGCTGTATTGTGAGATGATCTAAGACCCTGTGTACAGCAAAGGAACATCGCTTGCCTCAAGATGAACTATTTTGGATCGAGAACAAAGAAAAATGCAAATCGCTGAATATTCTCTAAACATTTGATGTCAAATAAATGTACTTTACCAAATTTACAATCTTGCGGTTTGATTTGAAAGTACAGTTTCATATTCCGAATTGTGGCGCGCTGTGTTGTGAGCTGATCTGTGTTGGTTTCCGGGTTCTGTGTGGAGTCACGTAGAAGACGCCTGGGCGCGTTTGCCTACGCAGCACAGTCACGTCACGGATAGAGGCGGGGAATATGAATGTTTTGATAAAGTCTGTTTCAGGGGCGGGGGATTTGATTTAGTGCCGCAAAAGCAGGTGAGCCAGGTCGATGGGGGGAAATGATAGGATTATCAGAAAATGGCGGCTGATTTCGAGTGCGTTAATGGACGAAAAGTCGGGTAAGGTCCATAGGAAAGTTTTTTACGATCTACCGATTTATGCTTAAAAACACATGGCCGAACCGTAGGGACAATAAAAAAAAAGTCCCGGAACTATCCTTTAATCTCATTACAACTTTCTGAAGAATCAAACCAGACTCGTATTTATTTTCAGTGTAGCAGGAACCCCCCATGGCTGATGCACTACCCCTCTTATCCGGATTCTACAGATGACATAGAGTGCTGGAATTCTTTGTTACATTAAGTTATTGCATGTGAAATTCTGCTTGCATGTGAGAAAGCAAGTGGGGCATATGGCTAACAAGTATGGCATTCTGTTGTGGATGATGGTGGAACAGGACCCCCAAACTTTCTCTACAGAACCTGGAGCCTAAGCTCAATTTAAGGATGGTAGCACAGGGTAGGAAGTAGCCACTAGTGGAACCTTGAGTCTAGAAAACCATGTGGAGTGCGCTTTGACAATGTCTAGACACTCCATGAGTGTACGAGGAGAGGAACATGCAACGCTGATGGTGCCCAGCAGGTGAAGAACATGACAGAGCCAGAGGGGCAGAACGGTAACAAAGACAATGGGCAGAGGAAGAAGACAGGAGACAACTAATAGATGAAAACATGAGAGAGCCCGAAGGAATGATATGAGCTACAATACAAACAGAACATTAGGGGTTAAGGAACAAGAGGAGAGTCAGGAGTAGAGATGTGGAGAGGAGAAAGACAGTGAGAGTTGTAATTTAGAGAGAAAGAACGGCCATTTTTTTTCAATGAGACACACATCTCCTTTTTCAGGAAAAGGCTGATGGCTCCCTTGTTGTAGCTAAGTAACTATTCCTTCATTTGTACTCATTCCAAAATTAATGGTTTAAGTGTCTATATAGTCTTCAATTCCCATGTTCCTCCATTTGGCCAACATGTCACAGAAGCAAGCTGCTCTTCTAGTATGATTGGTAAATCCATTTCCCCTTGTTCTTTTCACTGAAAGTATTGTACATCTGTCAAAGAATTCACACATCAGTTTCATCAACTTCGCAATACCGTAAAGATCCTGATGAAAAAGAATGGACACCTTTGGAAAGCTTCATGAAAAGAACATTTGGCACATATTCACATTTTCAAACCATTGCTGTGCCAAAAACAATTTCTTGGGAGCATCCAGATCTAGAGGATGGATGGCATTGGAAGCAAGGAAAAAGATGACTTCTGCTTTCAAAGACTTCAGTATGAGTCAGTGCAGAACCATACAGTGATGGATTGCAATGCGAGAGTTAGTAATCCTTTCCAAGATGGCTGGCTTGAAAGAGATTTGATTTTCATCAGCAAGGATCTCATAGTTGAATCCAAAAGACAAGACAAATCTCGCTGGGCATAAGTGGACAGGGTGACGGGCAGAGGTCCAAGTAATGATCGCTGGAGTTGCTGACACAGGGTGAGTGGTGGTTCACAGGATTGTGAGTTCCTGGAGATTTAAAGAAGCAACTGTACAGGTTGGAGGCAATCCAGTCTAGAGCACATTTGTGAAACCCAAGGTCCTGGGGAGTGAGAAGGAGAGCAGAGTTGTCAATTGTGTTGAAAGTGGCAGAAAGATTACAAAGTATCAATATAGAAGTTAGTTTGTAGTGGTGAACATTACAGAGGAACTTAGAGACATGTATGAGTTCAGTCCTGTTGGAGTATTAACTATGGGAGCCAGATTGAAGTGAATCTCCAAGGCCTTTATCCCCAAAGTATTCAGTGATCTGGTCGAAGATAACCCACTCAAGGACCTTTGAGTAATGGGATAGGAGGAAAACCAGCACATATTTTGCCAGGACATATGGGTCATCAGATGGCCTTCTCAAAAAGGAAAGCATAGTTGCAGGTTTGAAGGAGGCAGGGAAGAATCAGGAGATAGAGAGTATAAAGAGCTCAGGGAGATGAGGACGTTTAAGGAGCAAACAGGTCAATAAGAGACCAATACTGGCTGACAATACAAAGAATGTTGACTTGGTAGGTGGGGAACGCGAGGAATGGTCGAGAGCAGAAGGTGTAGGGGAAAGATGAAGGACAGAAGAGAGGTTGTGGAGGGAGGGAAAGAGAGGCGGCATGTGAGAATGCCAAAAACCTTAGATATTTTAAAGGAAAAGTAGTGAGCAAATTCATTAGCAGTGAGCACGAAGACAGTGAATATTGGCTTGTGAGCAAAGTTTAAAGGATAGAACAATGTTCAGGTTATTGCAAAGGGAGGAGACTAGTTTTTCGAAGTCAGAGGATTTGGCAGAGTCCAGTGCAGAGGAGGGAGCTGCAATAACATTTTGAAGGCTAGCAGTAGGATGGGGACCCAGGATTTGCAAAAGTATCACAGTCCACAACACATGCGTGTTTGAGGGTTTGGATCTCAGAGGGATCTTGGGCTGAGGATGCAGGTGAGAAGGTGCCAAACTGTGTGCAGGACAGTGTTCATCAAAGAGATCCATAGATCCATGCAAAGTCAGAAAGTCAGAAAAGGCTTGTTATTGGAAGAGCAATGAATAGGGGAGAGAGATGAGAGGGATCCATCACATCAGGAAGTTGAGGTGAAAGAGGGTCCTGCTTGGTCACTAGTTACAGAAGAAGGGAGAGTGTCCAGTAAAGTTTGTAAAAAAGTAGTTCCCAGAGGGCTTTAACCACTGTTACAAAGGCTGCTGTTTCTCTTCCAACATTCTGCCGACATTCTGCTTGAATTCTCAATGTCCCCCATAACCAAAATGTCATGCTGGCAATGCTTATCCCAAAGTTTCAATCATCCCCAGCTATTTTTGTTTGTTTATATCCTGTTCTTTTTTTTACCATGATATAATGGTGTTACATCACTTGAAAAATGAGAGTAACAAGTAGTTTGCTTTCTTACCCTCATTATGCTCCTTTGGTTTTAATTCTGGACAAGAACTAGGGTGTGGGCAGATAACACTTACTACAGCCCTCCTGTTCCGAGCTGCAATGCCTTGCACAGTTTGTTAATTTACTGAACACACAATGACTGCCCTGCTCAGACAATCACTTCTGTTCTAGAAAATGGTTAAATATGTTCATAGCCCACCATGTTAGCCAGAGCAATCACAGCCTGTTTCCACAAAGGCAAAGTCATCAAACACAAGTCTTAGCCAATGTCTCTGACTTACATTGTCAAATTTAGTGGGCTCATCTGTCTTTGACCAGAAAGACCTCAAGCTGCACTGTCAGGTGCAAAAAGAAAAATAGAAAAATGCAGATAACAGCACACAAGAACAGTATGAAAAGCAGCCAGCTCCAGTATTGAGGAACTATGTCACTTCAAGCCAGCAGCCTCAATCTCACCACATTACTTTGCGAGCAAGGATGAAAGGAATGAAGAGAAAAAAGTAGAATAGATGTATTAGGCATAATCTGGAGAGGTGAAAGAAAAGCAATATTTAAAAGGAGCATCGAGAGAAAGGGAGGTACAGTAAGAGTGCAGAGAGGAGATAAGAGAGTGAGATGAGAAAGCCAGAGAGACATAGCTGGAGAGAGGAAAGTGACCAAGAAATGATAGTAGTGTAAGAGTAAAGAAGAGAACCTATGGGGAGTGAAAGATGAAGCTACACACTTACTAGCAGAGAGAGAAAGGAAAGTTAGGAAGAAAGTAAAAGACATTGAAGAAAGGTACTGAGAAAAATAAAGAGCAAGGAGACTGTTAGGGAGAGTGAGCAAAAGTGCAAGAAGAGAGAAAGTGAAAGAGGAAGAATGTGATCAGGAGCGTAGGAGACACACACAATCTGGGGGGACAAGGGAAACCTTTGGGACTTTGCCAAAGACACAACATAACCCAATCCAAACCACCAGCAGGTCGAGTGCCATTCCTTAAAGCCCTTTAAATATATGTGTTTGTCGTTCTTAAAAAAAATAAAAATAAATAATGACAGTTTTAAAAACACAGTCACACTTCCAATAAGTTGCAGATTTCTCATTAACAGCACACAAGCTCATTATAAACACATTTTCAGCAAAACAGTGTTAGAAATAAAGCATTTGTTGAATGCTAAAACTAACTTTCAAACATTTGCGAACTTACAGCAGGGATGTTAACGAAGTAAAGTACTATTCATCTTTTTGAAGCTCTCAATGAAATTGTTCTAAAGGGGCTTTGATATACAGGTGGAGTGACCCGACACACACAACAAAAATCAACTGAGACATAGATATGGTGACTGCCTTGCATCAAATCTGGACATGGTGGTGACGACTCAACTGAACTGTGTAGTGCCCAGATTGAGCTATGGGAATGGGTCACAACTAGATAGATCAATGGGGTCCAGTTTGCAACACGGACAGACTGGGATGGGAGGGCTGGCCTGAGTAACAACAAAGATAGAATTGTAGAGACTGACTAGCGTGACATACGAACAGAGAGGTCAGAGACAGCCTTGTGTCATGCCAAAACAAGATCACTGTAAGGAAGACATGTATCTAACTCTTGAAAGACCCACAAAATGAGGGTACATCTCTTCAGACAACAATGCTAATAACCAACCCTACTAAAACCTCACCCCTCTGCATACACCTCTCAAACTCTAACTAAGCACAACCATACCTCAAAGACCACAGCAAACCGCACACACTTCACTACATTGCAACAACAAACAAACCACACTTATCCTTACACAACAGCACACAATGGATACCACAATAAAAAGCTCAGCGAACAGTGTTAACCAAACTGATGCTGCCAACAGCACATCACAGCTCCCTTGCTCTTTATCCAAACGTTGTCCTACTAATGTACCCCAACCAACCCCCTTTTTTCAGATCCACCAGAACGTCAGCAGATCACTCCAGTGGTGATAGTGTGCGGGATAAATATCCTTTAACATTAACATAACATACTTTTTTTGTTGCATCTTTGCATCCTTTATATATATTTCAAAACAATATGATTCAGCCTTTCTGAGGTGTACTTGAATGCAGTCAGGTTTTCAGTTTTCGCAAAACACTAACGCTTCTCTCAACCTCACAGAAAGAAACTGGAACAGTTAGTAAGATGTGGCATAGCTTCACCTGTGCAAAGAAAGCTTTTTGTCTGGTAAGATTCCTTAGAAAAATATTCACACATTTTGGGACTGAAGAATACTTGTGGATGCTTGATAAGATTGTTGATTGTGTAGAGAGGAGGGCATATTTGACTTTTGGGTATTTAACAATAATTTCAGTGCTGCTCCCCGGTTAGTGAAAGAGTGGAATGGAAGAGTTCAGAAGGGGAAGTGGGGGAGGGTGAAAGAATGGAGTAGTGGACAGGTAGATAGTTGCTAAGAAATTAGTGTGAGATTGGTGGAAAGAAAGGTGATCAGGGACGAGGAGCATTTAAGAGGGAGAAAGCAGTACAGATAATGTCCCAAAAAAAGGTTGATAGATACAATTACTCATTTGGCTACTACCATCATTTGGCTATTACCATGCCTGCTGCAACATGTTAGACTCCACTTAGAACAAGCACTGGCAAAGCAAATAGTGTTAGCCTTACGTATAAGCATTTTATATGCATTGGTCTTAATCTCCAGGTACCCATGCTAATTACCAGCTATTTCCATCATAGGCGCATTAAGTACCACAATTTGTCAAGTATGGCCATTATGTGCTCTGGTACTCACATCATGCATCATATATTGCTACCCTATACCAAGTAATACAATAAAAAGCCCACATACTTACAATTTCAATGTTTGATGATCAAAATCTACGGTACTCATACCATCACCAGATATTGGCATCAATACATCAGATTCAGGCACAATTACCATCCAATGCCCAGGTACTCAATCGATTACCGAGGCTATGCAAAATTTGCATAGTATAGCCAGTGTCCACAATGCCCAGTTAGGAGGCAGGGCCAGATTCCGTTATGTCCATTTAGCAAAGAGGTTCCTAGCTATATTATGCCCCTTTAGCATAGCAGTTTAACTCAATTATGATGTTAATGCAAATTTCCATTATATCTACATAGCACAAAAAGGCTAGATACCAATATGCCAAGTTATCATATGCAACAGCAGATTCAAATATGCCCAACTAGCACAGTGATGCCACAATAAATTATGTGTAGTTTTCACAGTAGAGCAAGATAGCATTATGAACACAAGCACTGTAAACCCAGACTTCAGTATGCTTGGATAGCACTGCACTTCTGCATATTCTGTAGGGGGCTGTATGTGCGTGGTGCAGTTGGATGTATGCGTGTGGTGCTGGGGCAGCTGGAGAGTGTAGTGCAGTGCCCGGGTACTGTATGCATAGTGGGGTGAAGTATGTGCATGGCAATGTTGGGGCCAGTGTGAAGTGCTGTGTTGCAATGCTGTGTGTGTGTGGGTGCAGTGTGGTGATGTATAGATGCAAGGCTGGAGTGGTGTGAGCCTACACTACAATGACACAGTGTGTATGCACAGTGCTGTGTTGGGTTTATACTCAGTGCTGTGTGATGTGGGTGTGTAGTAGGGTGTATACACTGTGATGGGCAGTGTTGCCTATGCAATTCTCGCATGTTTATTGCCAAAGCTTACTTGGGCATTTGATGTGCCTGCTTCATTCTTTACAATTAAAGGAATTTCTTAATGTTAACCACATCTAACAATGCATGCCCTTTTAATTTACCTAATGAATCAAAAAGAAATGCATTCAAGTGCTATTCTCACACTTAATTAGAAACAAGCATTGGCAAATGCCAGCAGTTTGGACATTTATATAGGCAATGTAAAGGCACTTGCCAGGTACAGCTGTAGTGGTATTAACTGCCCATTGATGGCAGCAGGTGCAAAATTGTGCAAATACCTGGACATCTAATAGCCATGCTTGACAAATGGCAAATACGTAAAATTGGTGGGTTTGCCAATGTTTGTTTTTCATAGGATTTCAATTAAGGACATTCATAGTGCTTGGTAATCGAGTGGCTGAAGGCAGACTTGGTTAAGAAATTTGTATTGCACCAGTTCAGCGTTTAAAGCTCCAATTAAGTAATTAACTCTCAGAAGACTGTTTTGAAAAAAACGTTTTGATGGTAAGGCTTGATTAAAGCAAGCTCAAAGAGTTCCCATGAGGAGGTGTTTCAGGTGGGCAGGGACTGGGTGTAAATGGCCATAGAGATTAGCATGGCCATGGGCAGTCAATGGGTGAGCAAATAACCAAACAGCACCTTGAACCTTTGTGTCCCTCCTCTTATGCCATTTCTCCCTAGCTGTACTCTAAACCATTAGTTTTGGCTTATAAGTGGCGCAAGGCCAAGGGTGGATCATTCAAAAAATTCAATGGGTCAGATTCTCAACACTTTTTTGTCGCAAGTGAGATGTGCTAGTGCATCTCCACACATGGACCAAAAAAAGGAGAAGCCCAATTCACAAGGGTCATCTGAATGAGCGCAACCTAAATGTACTCATTCAGATGCCCTTTTCCTCCCTTTGCACATCTGTGCAAATAAGAGGGCATTTGAGGGTATTTAAATGAAGAAGGCACAGGGGGATGGTGCAAGTCATGATAGAGTCCTTTCTCACTCTGTCTGATTGTTTATTGTAGGTGTGACAGCCCCGGAACCCATCAACAAAGGCCCAGAGGATCTAGACAAACACAAAGAAACATCCAACCCCAGCAAACTGGTAGACAACCCACAGACCTCATCCCCACTGGACCGCCAGGAAAAGCATCCAACAAAGAGTCCTCGAAAGCACACATGCTACTGCAGCCTGCTCAATTTACTATCTCAAAGAAAGGTAGCTGGCACTCCTCTACAGAAATAACATGGCATGATAACCTGTTCTGAGATGAGAGTTTGCAGCACACGCTTTTTGCTCACTGTACCTTTCACATATGGGAAATATCCATTTGCATATCAGTCTTTGTCCCACCCACATGGGCAGTCCAGCACCGAAATGTTATGGCAATTCCTCTCTGAACAAGAGTACCAACAGCAACCCCATACACGTGTTTCAGCCTTGTTGGGCCTCATCAGTGAGGTTAAGCTGCGCCTCTCTGAGCACAGTGAGCAGGGAGTCCACGTCTGGTTGCTCCCAGGTAACTTAGGGTGACCAACCCCAACTTACGATCTATGTAAAAACACCAAACAGAAATGTATGACCTCATTAGTGAAGGCAGCATTGACACCCTCTTCCTCATAGAAACATGGCTATCAGACAACTATAAAGTAATCCCTCATGAAGCCATACCCAGCAACTATAAACGAATACAATCTAACTGAGTAGGCAGGTGAGGAGGAGGAATTGCCATGGCAAACAAAAAACAAATCAGCTCCACATATGTACCTTCAAAAGATATAGAAAACTGCAAATCACTCTTAGTCAATGTCAAATTCAGCAAACAATCCACCCTACTGTTTCTTCTTATCTCGAGACTGCCCACCTACAACCCTAACTTCACCCCAAAATTCACTGATGCCATAGCTAGCATAGCCATAACTCATGACAACATAATATCTCATGATATAATAATACTTCTGGGAGATTTCTACATTTGGTTTAAAAGAGAAAACGAAATTAAAAACTCCATCGTCGCACTCCGGGATATTCTCCATCTCAAAACAAATGGTGAACTGACACACCCACAGCGCTGGACACACCTGTGACGAAATGTTCTTCAGTGATGGACTCTCCACTACTGCCCCACTGGTACCAATCATCTGGAGGTACCATCATATGATCCTATTCACTGTTAGAATCCCAACCCATACAATACCCACAAACATAAAGCAATCAATGACAAACAAAAGAAACTGGAAAAGGCTCGATCTAGAAACACTAACCCAACTACTAGAAACCACCAAACCCGATTCCTCTCAACTGCATTTAACAACTGTAGACACTGTTGAAAAGAACCTTCAAACCTGGATCACGGATGGAGTAGATCATTTGGCACCCTTAAAAACATTCAAACTCATACCAAAACAAAGCAGTGGCAAGATGGTTCACAGAGGAACTGTGAGAACTCAAGATAATAGCCTGCAAACTAGAAAAGACATGATGAAAAACTACAAATAACTGGACAAAAATAGCTCCCAAATACACATTTATCTATATAGATTGGCAGTATTCAAAGCCAAGAATGCACATTACGCTGCAAGAATGCAATTGGAAACAAACCCCCAAATGGAAATGTACAGAATTATGAAGGATATATAAAACCCAACCTCATGCACTAACAACACTGTACCTTCGCAAATGTTATGTGAGAGTATTTCAGACCACCTTAGGGTAAAAATATGCTCAATCCAGCAAGCCACAGAGGCATCCAGGAGGACCACTAACAACACCCTCCCAGAAACCAGATCTCCAATAACCAGCTCAACATTCACCCAATCACTGGCATAGTGGGGGCCCTTGTAGCCCCTGTGGTGCAGGGGGCCCCGCTGCCACGTGTCCTGGGAGGGTGGGCCACTTGGACTTCAAAAAGAAATAATTTATTTTTGAAGTCTCTCTGCCTTTATGAAGAATTTATTTCCAAACGGAGTGAACTCAAAACAAAACTATTTCTTTTTGAAGTTTGTTGGCTCCCCCGCACCGCATGACATGGAAGCCTCCAGAGCAAAATCCCCCAATACCAACCCAGAAGAACCTTAAGTTCTAGCACTGACCTCCAAAAAAAAACAAGGCACTATGAGAAAACTAAACTTAGAGAAACTGTTTTCTCCATTCGCATAGTAAAACTATGTAACTCGACCCCGAAGGAAATGATCACCATTGAAGACCACCTAATCTTCTGGCAATTACTTAAAACTTGGCTATTCAAATCTCCAAGATAAAAACAGATCAACAATAACTATACAATGATCACCCTCATGGGCAGGCCATTTCAACCTCATACAATGTCCAAACCATTGGCAGGCTCCTTCAACCCCATAGAATGCCCAAACCACATCCACAAAGGAATTGAACTCTAGCCCAAAGAGACAGAACCGCAAGGACCCCTACAAACACTCCTCAATTCTCAGTCCAATGTTTCAAGAAACACGTACACACATTTGCATAACAGATCAGGAGGACCCAGGAAACCAAATATGATATGATATGATTGGTTATTTATAATGCGCTTAATACCCAGAGGTTTCTAAGCGCGGACCCAGGGATCAAACCTGCATTGCTCCGGGTTGTCTTGTTTCCAAGGCGAGCATGCTGCTCATGAGCTATCCTCCCGAGACTTCCCCTGGACAACACCCAGCCCCTCTAAATAATTACCCACCCCAGTAACAGGTAACAGTCCCCTAGACAATACTATCTATCATAATAATCTATTTCCTTCCCTGTAGTCTTGTGCCACCAATTCAATTCTAATTTCAAGCCAATGCAAAAGTGAACACCTTGCAAAAAGAATATAGCATAGCTTTACAATATTCAGATACCACCAACATCCTGCTAACGACTTCCTCTTCTCTACCACCCGCCGTCACCACACACCTAAAACCCTGCTAAACACCCAAAACTGCACATCACGCTAAAACCAACTCACAAACCCCAATAGCCTCCAACACTCAACAATACAAACACTCGACCCTGCCCAATAAGCATGCAGTGTACAAAACATGACACACTCAGAAAGCGCACATGCACAGACTCCAGTTACTCCTGGTTCTACATGCATCAACCAACCCTACTTTACCTCACAGATCCATGAGAGCCCCTGGAGACCACGGAAATGGCAGCGGTATGCAGTATAAATAACTTAATATAACATACCATTCCATCCCCCAAACAGGAATGGAAATGCTTTTTTTTCTCAGGGCATTTCACAGAGATGGGCCCTTTAATGCCCCCCCCATCTTGGTGAAATGTGCGTGCAGCAATCACATGGTTGCTTAGAATCTGTCATACATCAGTGTCAGGTGCATGGTAAGGTATGCAAGGGGCTCAACAGAAATGCTAAGGTCACTTTGTGAATGAGGTGATCTGAACAACCTAAAAGCAGCAAAAATGAAATTTAGTGCATTTGCTGCGCTCCTTTATTTGCACTGCTTTTTGACAATCTGGCCCAATGTCTGACTATACTCTCCCATGAGCAAATAGTGATTCAATATTGCTCCTAGTTGGAGAAGGAAACCTCAATGGTTGAATTGTCTGCTAAACTCTGTTTATTAGAAGGTGACTTTTGTATTTTATTGAAATATTTAATTACAAAGGCTTTAATAAATTAAACAGTTACATACATTGTATTTGTATATTAATACTTGTTTTACTTTAAATTCTACAAGGGTAAATGTTACTTTGTGGTCTTAATACTCAAATTGTTTTACTGTCTTTGAAAAGATGCTCTACCGATTATCATTGATGTCTGGGATTTGCCCTGCAGCCTCTTACATAAAGGAGGGAGGGGTTGTGACAGTTGTGCATCCACTCATCCCCTATTCTACTGATACAATGACCTTATGGAGCAATTCATTGGCAGGTAAGCAGTGTCATTATCTATTTCAAGCATTTTATAATAATGAAGGCACATTTCCAAAAAGATGCCTTGAACCGGAGAAAATAAAGAACCCTTCTTTCCCCTTGCTCCAGATTGTGGGGGGCATAAATCATATTGTATCCCCCTGCCTAAAATTGTGAGGGGGGTTTATCCCCGCTCCGCCCCCATTTCCTATGCCCATTAGTGTGATAGAAAGAGTAGGCCATAGTGGGTGGAAGAAGACGAGCGAGAGGTAAAGAAAGTGAACAGAGATGTATTGTGCATTCTAAAATGAGCAGACAGTAAAATCAATGCAAAAAGTGAGAGCATGAAAGTGGATATTACTGCTCGTTTTTTGGCCCAGGCGGAGCGGGCGATGGCTCGGGGTGCAGAGCTAAATCGCTTGTCGATGACTGCGATGCGATCGGAAATATGCAAACAAAGCAATGCATATTCCAAACGCAGCATGTGAGATGCTCTGGAGTCCCCCCGTGCCCCTAATTCTTTGTGCTGACAGCCTTTCAAGTGGGGCAATTTATAATTGATTGCTCACTTAACAAGCCATTTTTTTAAACAGTATGTGCTTAACATTTCAGTGTTAAGAACTGAACCTGGGGCATTTTTATTCACGAGGCCAGCACAAGTATCCGTTTGCTGACTAACCTATGCATTCTTCAAAGAGAATTAACATGCCACACAGAAAAAGTTTGATACTATTTCCTTTATTTTCATGTCTCTTTATTTGACAAACTAACACGATTTTTTTTGTATTTTACTTTTTGGTTACATTTTGTGCATCCCTGTGAAGGTTAAGTGTCATTTTCTTGCTTAGGTATTTTAGAGGCTGCTTTGGGACATGGACTAAATGCATCAGCTCTGCATGAACAGTCTTTTTATTTTCTAAACAAGCCAACCACTGCCTACCGCACCAGATGGCACCTCTGTGACTTGGCACCTTGATTAGGAAATCAGAGTCAATTGTGTTTCACCATGCAGACACTAGTCCATGGCAAATCATTGCAGTGAATATGTGTGCAGCAATGATTTGTGCGCTGCACAAGTCACCACTCTGTTTGTTAAGACGTCTAAGTGCTGCTCCTCTATGTAACAGCACATATACCTGTTTTTGTCTGATGTGTCCAATGTCCATACAATAGCACACTGGAATGTTTTGTGTATGTAGTACTGACAAGCATGACATACTGTGCCCGCACTTAAACACATAAATCAATCAAAGAGGTTGCCTCAAAGTGTACATCCACTAGGCTAAACGTCCTTTCTCCACTGCCACACCATGATTCACTAGCTGCAGGCCTGCACTAATAAGATATGCTAATGCCAGCTCTGTTAGATAGAGCATAGGCCTGATCTTTTTGCAGAAATAACCCCTGAGGCCTGAGTAATGGTAAGGAGGCAGTGGCTAAGGAACTGTGGTCCCTTTACCATGCATTAGAAGTTTGTTTTGTTTAAAATTCTTCATCAGCTTATCACTGGTCAGGCTAAGGTTTTTAAGAGGTACAATACTCTCTTTATTCTTACTGTGCATTGTTTATTGGGTCTCTCTTGTAAGGTATCCTGTCCTGTCTGTAGATGTAGGTCCCTAAAAATAATTCTGCATTGGGGTTGGGCAGGCTCACACTAAGACCCAGCCCTTCCTCGTCTAAAATTCTTCAGAAACAAGAAGCAAAAGAGCCGTTGGACCCCATTTGAGTGGCTGATGTTGCAGCCATTTTATACTCACATCCAAAACTTAAGCTGTCCAAAGGAGTATGTATGGTCCATGGTTACAAACATTTTAACGTTAAGGTGAGTATTGTGAACGGTGATGTGAGCACCAAGCCATGAATCGGTTATGAATTTAGAGATTCACAGATACATTCCTTTTATCACAGACTTGTTTATGAAATGTAGAGATCTCTGATTAATGTTATAGTCCTGAAATGCTCTGTGATTTATCCAAAGAATACAGCAATCCTCTTTGGTGCTATTTTTCTCCTTTCCCTCTCTCATAGTGGTATTTTGAAAGAGTACAATAATAGTGTACCAGACTGTCCATCTTGGAATGATAACCTTCTATCAGAAAATAATTCATATGGTTAGTCTAGTATTGCCCCATGCGAAACACAAGAGAGGTGGTACGGACAGAACACTTGCAACACAGGGCCAGTGGTCAGTGGGCTCTCAGACCATACCGCAATGTGCCAGTACAGACAGTTTGAAACTGCATTCGGGCAAGGCCTTCAATAGCAGCAGGTGACAGTAAAATACATGTGGGCAGCAACAGCTGTGTTTTCACTTTAGAATTCTTCTGGTAAGTACTTGAATTACAATGTAATCAAACCAGCTTAATTTATTTATTAATTATTTATTCATATTGAGGGGTTTTGACACACAAGACACAGAGGTGTAGTTTGGGAGTGACCTGTGCCAGTCGGATGGGGTGTGGGGGGGGGCGCATTCTGATGTTTCGCCCTGGGCACCAAGTTTTCTAGAAACTGCCCTGATTACTGCCGCTCTTACTGCAAAGTATTAATACTTCTTTCGATTTTGCAACACATCCATTTTATCCAGGTGTTCAAAACCATGATAGGTTCCTAATTGTTAGCCTTTGCCAAATAACCATTGTAGCAGTTTCCGACCGTCTAGCCTTGTCCGAGAATTGGCGTTTAGTTCCCCCGCCATCGGTATTCAGACCTTACTCTTCATAAGGAAAAGGATATAGAAAACGATAAGAAGATGGGAAAGGGTGGTGAGAGCTGCAGTCAGAAGGAGAGAGAGAGATAGGGAGAGGGAGAGAGGGAGAGAGAGAGGGACAAATAGCGGGGAGAGAGCTAGAGATACTGTAGGAATGTTTTGTAAGTCGGAGCACGTCAATCCTGTTGGATGGACCTTAGAATTTAAGATGCAGAAATATGTTTTTTTTTTTTAATTTGTATTAGATTAATTGTAATGTGTTGCAAGGCAGAATTCGAGAAAAAGAAAAAGAATACACTGTGGGTGTTATTTCCAATTCAACGGAGTGCATAAAAGCAAGGTGTTAGCTAATTACGCCTTCCTATGCCACTGCTGGGCATCTTCGTGCTCTTCCAAGGCATAGGTCGGGCACACAACAGAGATTGCATCTCTGCTTTGTTTTCCTCTTCCGTCTGAGAGGAGCAGGCAGGTTTACACCTGCATGAGATTTTAAGGCAGCCGTAAAACCAGTGAATTGCCATGGAATACGACTCACATTTACAGCTGGTAAGTAGCAGGCGGATTGCACAGGAATCCATTACATAACGCTGTCGTAGTGTAAAAGTGAATGGTAAAGCCATTTCACTTTGATTCCCTGGTCACAATTACACTCTTTTTAAAGGTTGTTTAAAAGTTGAAACTGTGATACAGGTGACTGAACAGCACTTTAGCGCTAACTTTGGCCTCCCCTGCATGCAATTTACACTTTATGTAAAATGATGGGCGGTGTAATTGAAAGCAAAACTAAGGTGGCGTGAACTCAAATGATCCCAGGTGGTGTAAAGCCCAGATTGCTCCGCTCTCTGCCACACAAGGCACTCATATAGAGAGTTGATGAGATGCTTGCAGCCAGTAAAGCCTTTAGTTCCGGGGTCAGTGCAGCGAGAGCAGGAGCAGAAGCCTGGTTAGCACATGACATGGAGTGAAGCGATGTCAGGGGGGGGCACCAAAGCAGCTAGTCCCGAAATGAGAACAGACTACTAGGAGCTTTGCAGGCTTCCTTGGAGAACTCACGTGAGGGCAGGAGCATGAAACAAAAGTGAGGGGGGATCCTTACCTTGCCTCTTTCATTCCATCAAGTCTTCTATGTCTGCGTCCTATGAATTCACGGTTTTATACAAATGCGTTCCGCTAACACTTTGTGAGGAAGCCCTCGGGGATGTAGCCCCGGAGGGGAGGTCTGCACACAGCGTCAGAATACCCACCTGCCATCCAGCACAACTCTTCTCCCTCTGTACATTCTGATGCAAACTCTGCTCCTTACCTTGCATTCCCTGGCCGCCTCCTGGTGTACGGGCTGGCTCTGCTTCTACCATTTCCTGGACGAGTGTAGACGAGCAGGCCAGGCACATGTGTATGTTGACAATAGGTTAGGGCAGTGAACTACATTGTAACACATCGACAGGAAGTTTGAAGGACAACCATTTTTGGGTGGGGTTGGTGTCTGGGGATTCGACCACTTAAAGAGTGATACAAAAGAAAGTATTAAAAAGCAGTATTGCTTCTTTCAGTTATATTGATAGAGTAGTTTACAATGTGTGCACGTTTCCGTGGCCCTCAATTGAAATAAACGGTATGCAGCTGGAACAAGCATTGACTATGAAGAAGGCAATGTGGACATTTACGAGCTATTGACATGGTTACTGATGACACTGACACACAACATTGAATTTTAGATTGAATATAAGAAGCCCTTACTGCTAGGCTGGGGAAATGTACCCACCTCCCCCGCCATCCCCTTCACCACTCATTGCAAACGTGATACAAATATGTTTTCTATACTTACTGGCCTCATGCTCAATTTATAGTATACTTTTTTATGCCATTTGGTCACCTGTCCTGCTGTCTCTACACGCTATGTCTCCAGCACCCAGGCTATCACTATTCACATACTTCCAGCTTCCAGTTATGCTGTTAAGGCACCCAGAAATGGGACTTTCTGCACTCCCCACTTTTTCAATGCATGGCTTGCCTGCTGAACGCACCAGCTCTGTCACAACATAAACGCAGACTGCAAATACAAAAACAGGAGCATTTGAGGGAATAAGGTTCTGAGATTAACGTAAGAGAATATCATTTGAGGTTGGGTTCCAATTGTGAGGGAGACATAAAAGAAGTGCAAGCACATCCTCTTACAAACTGGCCTGCTGCCTACTCCAAAGGCAATATCGACTCTACATCCTCTCCAAAGAAAGGGCTCATGTCCAAGCCTGCATTTCTAGGGCCACAAATAACACGGCTGAACTTTTCAAATTCTGCAAGGAATTTCCCAATCTTACTACTGTCTCCTCTTCTCCTCTGCCCTCACAGGCCCTCTGCACCGCACTGGCCTCCCACTTCTCCACCAAAACTAAGGACATTGGGTCCTCTCTCTCCTCTACCCGCCTCACCTCCCCCTCCTCTTTTGCCTGCCTTGGCCCACCTCCCACCCTCCGTATTCTCTCCTTCTTCTCCCCCAATGCACCAGATGAGGTCACTAAAGTAGTCTGCTCAGTGAAAGTCTCCTCCAAAGAGGTGCTCCCATGCTCATCCAGAACTATTAAGGACAACATCTCCTCTCATGCCCCTACCTTGGATGACTTCTGTAACTGCTCCTTTGCCACTGGCTCTTTCCCACAACCCATCAAGCACTCCCTAGTACACCCTCTCCTACAAAAAGTCATCTGCTGAGCCTTCATACCTGGCTAACTATCCATTACCCCTTTTCTGGGCAAACTCCTGGAGATGTTGATCATCCCCCAACTGACCCACCACACCAAATCTCTTGGCTATCGCCACGACCACCAATCTGGCTTCGGAGCATCCAGAGGTACAGAAACTGCTCTTTTGAACACCAGTAAAAACCTGCTCTCAAATCTTGACTCCAACACTCCCTCCATTTTGATCCTCCTTGATCTTTCCTCTGACTTTGACACAGTCAACCATTCCATCCTCATAAATCATCTCTGTGATACTCTAGGCATCACAGACTGGGCACTGTCTGGCCTGGCCGACCTCCTTCCTATCAAAGCGACCTTCCCAAGTGCAACTTGGCCCTTTACTCTCTTTCCTCTCTGCCACCTCACTCTCTACCTGCGGCGTCCCTCAGGACTCTATACTATCACCCTTGCTATTCAATATCCGTGCTGCCCCTCTGGTCGACCTGATTTCCACTTCCTCTCCTCACTTCCAGTGTTATGCTGATGACACACAGCTCTCCTTTAAGCTCTCCTTCTCCTCCCCCTCTTTTTCCACTCTCATACCTGACTGCCTGACTGCTATTCGGGCATAGGGCACTGATAATGATCTCTGCCTCAATGCCAGTAAGACCAAGATCCTTCTTTATTGCGGACACCTACTCCCTGCATCGCTCCCACCCTCTGGTCCCCTTCATGGGGCCCACTCCCCTCACCCTCTTGTGAGGAATAAGACCTTGGCATCATCTTCACCTCCTTTCTCTCATTCTCTCCTCACATCATGGACCTTGCCCAGAAGTCCATCTTTCATCTTCACCTCCTCAGTGGCATTGTCCCCTTCCTCACCTTTCCCCAGAAGCTCAACCTCTCCAGAGCCCAGGTCCTCTCTAGGCTGGATTACTGCAACAGCCTCTTCCTCAATCTGCCTCTTTCCTCCCCTCACTCTCTACAACTAATCCAGAATAGGGCTGCAAGATTTATCCTTGGCCTCAAGCCCAAGGACCGCATCTCTCCAGCCCTAAAATCTCTTCACTGGCTCCTGGTGATTGCAAGGATCAAATACAAGACCCTCTGCATCATCCACGAGGCTTTCTGGTGCCTGGGACCCCAATACATCCAACTTTCTCTCCCTAAATACCTCCCTGCTAGAGTCCTTCAGTCCTCTAGCTTCAACTCTCTGCAGGTCAGACGTTTCTCCAAGCAGAGAGTGGAGGGTATATCCCTCTCTTCAGCAGGAGACTCTCTCTGGAAGAGCCTCCCTGCCCCTCTCAGACTTGATCCGGATCTCCTTAAGTTCTAGAAACTTCTCAAGACCTTCCTCTTCTCCTCTGCCTTCCCTCTCCTCCTCCCCTACCTAAATGTCCACTGCTGCTGTGACTGGCGCCTGGTCCCTTATGTCCCTTATGGGATCCGGGCTCCCGCATCCAGTCTACCCATACACCTCTTAGGAACCACTTGCTCTCAGGCTCCCTTCCCTGACAAGCCTGATTCTGGGTCACCTGTCCTCACGTTTGTTGAAACTCCCCCCTTTTCCCCTGGCACTTGCCCTCCTGGGCTCCCCTCTGCACTTGCTGCACCCCCGCCAGTACTTCTCCCCCTTCCCTTACCCCCCCCTTCCAACCTGACCTGCTCCCTCCCCCTGCACTTGTTTCTCCCGTGTTCCCCCTCCTTTTTGTCTTGTGGTGCCTGGAAACACTTGTTTATAGGCACCATACAAATGTCCAATAAATAAAAAAATAAAAGACAAAGTGGCCTGAGTATGTAGTTACCTAATCCAGCTGCTCCAATAAGAGATTATGATGGTACAATACTCCTGGAACCCGAATCACAAAATATTTGCTCATGCTCTCGTCCCCACTCACAAGGAAATGCGTAGGTTACCATTGTGAGTTTGGTGAATGGCAGATTTCTAAAAATCATGAAACAGAAAAATGGATCCCCAGATTCCCAATTCTTTTAAATGTGGTTCTTGGAATCAACAACTCAGTGGGCCTCATTACCAGTAGGGTGCTAAGGGACACCGGGCACCGGTAAGGAGACCGGTGCCGGTAATCCCTTACTGTCCTACTTCGAGTTCCCTTAGTGGGTCCCTCCTTTAACGCCTGGTCTGACCAGGCGTTATGGACTGGACCTGTTAAGGGACTTCAGAGCTAATAACGGTACCACAATTTGCGGTACTGTTATTAGCACCTTCCCCATGTCCATTGAGCCCTATGGGGGCTCAAATGGAAATGGGGAATGTTTTTTTCAATGGGGATTACTGGTCCCGCAAAGGTCGGACTACACCGGTAAGTCCCCATGGAACCATACCGGTGCCGGACCCGTTATTGGAGGCAGTCATGGCGCAAATAGCACCATGACTACCTTCAATCTCGGAATGAGGCCCAGTTACTTCCCTATCAAGTGTTTCCTTCCAACGCTTCTGTCCATTCTACATAAAAGTGCTCATCAAGATGCTGGTGTACCACTTTTTGCTGCTGACAATCTACATGGATACTAACCTGCACATTTCTGAAGACAGCATTGACTCTCTTTGGGAAGGGGAAAAATAGATATGGATTAAAACACCAAAACCATATTCAAATCAAATATTTGTGAGAATCACATCGATGCATTTCAGGTCTTGAATTCAGCTCAGAATTGATTTCACAGTTATGAATCTTCATGAGCACTTTTGGTCTCTCGAACTCTTCCTCTGTTTCTCAATTGACACAATTGAGCTCATATTCAAGTCTGCAGTAATTCGACGGTGAACACCTGTTGCATTTACACTTTTGTGTGCACATGTCCCCACCACCAAATGTTCCTCATTTATACTATGTGTGGAGTGCATAGCCTCTAGGCCTTATACTATGATAAGATATGATATGATATGGCATTTATAACATGCCTGTGCAAAAGTGTTTCTAGGAACCAAAGACAAGGGAGAGAAGACATAAGGGGACAAGACAAACAATCTTACTAGGCCTTCTGTCATTTGGATCATGCAAGTGCAACAGCAATAAGTGCAGGGGGAAGCAGAGGGGGGGGTGCAAGGGAGAGGATAGGGTGAAGTGCGATCAGGGCTGCATGGCTCTGAGTACGTGCAGCCAGGGCAGCACGGCTCTGGGTAAGTGCAAGGAGGCAGGGGGGATGTAACAGTTACAGTTATAGTGCCTAAGTGTGCAGTAGGCCCTGAGGCAGGGCAAAGGAAGACTGGTCGTGGAGGAGCCTGATACCCAGTGAGACTCTGAGGGAACCAAGCAGCCAGTGGGCACAGCAGACAGGTAAGTTAGCAAGTGAGCGAGAGAGAAAAGGCAGAGGAGAAAAGGAGGGTCTTGAGTTGTTTCCGGAGCTTCAGGTTGTCCGGCTCGAGTCTGAGAAGAACAGGGAGGCTGTTCCAGAGGGAGTCACCTGCAGAGGAGAGAGATCTACCTCCCACCTTCTGCCTGGAGAAGCATCTGATCCTCAGAGAATTGGAGGTAGCTGAGCTAAGGGCTCTATAAGGAAGGTATTTCAGAAGAGAGGGTTGGATGTAGTGTTGGCCCCAGACCCAGAAAGCCTTGTGGACCATGCAGAAGTTCTTGAACTTGATCCTTGCTGCCACCGGGATACAGTGGAGAGATTTGAGGGCTGGAGAGATATTGTCCCTGGGCTTCAGGCCAAGGATTTGGCTCGCAGTTCTGTTCTGGATTAGTTGCAGGGGGCAAAGAGTAGATGCAGGCAAATTGAGAAAGTGGCTGTTGCAGTAGTCCAGCCTGGAGAGAACAAGGGCTCAGGAGACAGTGAGCTTCTGGGGAAGGTGAGAAACGTTAGAATACCTCTGAGGAGGTGCAGCTGGAAGTGGGCCTTTTTGGCAGGGTCCATGTTGTGAGGAGAGAAGGAGAGAATGGAGTTGAAGATGACACCAATGTTTTTTGCCTCACAGGAAGGCGAGGGTAGAGTGCCCAAGGAGGGTAGCCCGAGTGAGGGACGGAAAATGGAGCAGGGGTCCCAATGAGAAGGATCTCCGTCTCACTGGCATTAATGCAAAGCTTGTTGGAGGCACACCAATCCTGAATTGTGGATAGACAGTCAGGAATTAGCGAGGGAGGAGAGGAGGCTGAGGGAAGCCTAAAGAGAACTGAGTGGCATCTGTATAACATTGAAAGTTAGAAGAAAAGGTGGAGATCAAGTGGATCAAAGGGGCCAGATAGACATTGAGGAGCCATGATGAGAGGATAGAGGCCTGGGGGACACCACATGTGGAGAGAGAGGTAGTGGAGAGAAAGGACCCAAATTGCACATTGGAGGGACGGTCCAGGAGGAAGGAGGTCAGCCATTCCAGGGCCTGATCCATGATGCCCATTTTTACACAGAGTCAGTTGATCAGGGTGGCATCATTGACTGTGTCGAAAGAAGAGGAAAGGTCAAGGATGATTAAGACAGAGGGAGAGCTGGAGTCGAGATTAGAGAGCAGATATTCATGGGGGTTCAGAAGAGCAGTTTCCGTGTCTCAGGCTGCTTTGAAGCCAGACTGATGGTCATGGTGACAACCAACAGATTCAGTGTGGAGAGTAAGCTGGGAGACGGCCAGCTTTTCCCAGGGTTTGCTCAGGAAAGGGGTGATAGAAATCAGGGTGATAATTTGCCGTACAGGTAGGATTGGCAGAAGGCTTTTTTAGGAGCGGCTGCACCAGAGAGTAGATGATGAGAGAGGGGAAAGATCCAGTGGCGAAAGAGTGATTGCAGGAATTGGCCAAGACTGGAGCGAGGGTAGCAATGTGGTCCTTGATGGTTCTGGAAGAGCTGGGGAGCACCTGTGTGGACAACACTTTCATAGGTCGGACTTGTCTAGAGACATCGTCAGGTGTTGTCAGAGAGAAGGAGGAAAAAGGAAGAGGAGAGGGAGAGGTGGCCAAATGGCGCCTGAGCGAGGTAGAGGGAGAGGAAGAGGAAAGCGAGAACAGGATGTCCTGAGTTTTAGTGGTGAAATGTGAGGCCAGAGCCATACAGAGGGCCTGGGAGGGAACAGGTTATGTGGAGAATGCAGTACAATCGGCCAGCTCCTTGCAGATTTTTAAGATTTCGGCCATGTTGTTAGAGGCCACAGAGATGCACTCTTGGATATAGACCCTCTTCTTGGTGAGCCCGCTGGGCTTGCATCAACCAAACTCACTCGGGCACAGGAAAGTCCATAAGGAACCTGTTGGTTCATACGTGCATGCTGCCCTTTCACACTCTGCTGTGCAAATTAAGTGAACGCTGCCTGCCATGTACGCCTAGGCGGTAGCATTTACAATGGATTCCCATGGAGCCTTCCTGGTTTTTGCTGTTTTAAATAGCCAACAGACTTCATAGGAATCTACAGCATGTGTGCCTGCATGAACATTCATGCCACCCTGAAAGCTGTGGTATTTTTATGGTGGAGAAGAAAGGAGCAGTATAATCAAAAGTATCAAAAGTTACGAGCATCCCACCACCCCCCGCCTCCTCTCTGCCATTACAATGACTAACAAGCATTGGCAATGCCACCAGTTTGGGCTTTTGTGCAAGCATGAGAAAGGCTCTTGACAGGCACTGCCGCAGTGTTATTAACTGGCTATCGATGGTAGCAGATGCAAAATAGTGCAAGTATCTGCATATCTAATAGCAGTGCCTGAGAAATGCCTAATACTTATACACAAGGCAAAACTGTTGGCTTTGCCAATGCTTGCTTTTATCACTTCAGTGAAGGACATGCATACTGCTTATAAATAGGCTGAAACCAGAACTGGTTACATACATGCCAACATTCTGAAGCACCTAGGATGGAGATTTCATTAGAGAAATTGGGAGAAATTAATTTCTCCATAGAAATGCATTGGGGATAGAATTATTTTAGGCGGGATAATGTGCAAAATAGCAATATTTTTCATTTAAAAATCAGAAGTGTCCCTCCTAGAATCGGGAGGGTTGGCATGTCTGTGGTTGAGGCATTTTTATTTTACCAGTAGTGCGTTTACAGCCCCAATGAAGTCATTAACTCTCCAAAAACTGCTTTGAAAAAACACTTGCCTGTACTTTGAGTGCAATGCTCTGATTACTTACCGGTAATCTTCATTACTCCTAGTCCTACTCTTCCTCGTCACAGTACTTACTTCATGAGGCCCCTGCCTCCGACACAGGACCTTCTTCTATTTCTTTAAATTCCTATACCTCCTCCCCCACATCCACATCACTCAGTTTCATATTACCAAGCCAGAGCATGGGACCTTCCCCGCAGGGAGGGTGAGGAGGGTCGTCAGTACTGTGACGAGGAAGAGTAGGACTAGGAGTAATGAAGATTACCGGTAAGTAATCAGAGCATTACCTCCACGTCCACTCTTCCTCGTCCCAGTACTTACTTCATGAGGTATACCAAAGCAGCAACGGGGAAAAGGTCCCAATGAGAAACAGAGCTAAAAACAGTGCAGCAAACACACCCACAATAACTCTTAATTCACATCCCCACAGATAAAACTCCAACCACGAAGGAACCAACCCCCCGAGTGGCAGAAACTCAACCCATAGCGGTTGATGGAAATCCCTAGACCAGCCAAGGCGGCAGCCATACAAATCTCTTGCAGAGAAAAACCCTCCTTGCATCGGCCCAGGAAGCCGCCAAACCCCTGGCGGACCGCCCCTGATCGTGCACAGGCAGGCCAAAAGCCATATAGGCACTGGGATCACAACCCGGAACCATCGGAAAATGGAAACCACAGATGCGTTTTGCCCAGCCCCAGCTGGACCACAAGCAATCAGAAGACTATCAGATTGGTGGGAAAAAGCAAACCTAGCCAAATACTCCAACACGTCCCGCCGGACATAATGTTAAGCCAAGCCACCTCCTCATGCATTCTCGGATCATAAAAGAAGTCAGGGAGAACCAGATCCTGAGAGGTATGAAAACTGAGATACAACTTAAGGGAGGAACCTCGGACCACACCTCAGCAGCACCGAGTCTGGCAGCACCCTCAGGAAAGGAGGGTGACATAAGAGAGCCACAATCTCCCCAAGCCTACGGGCAGAAGCGAAGGCAATCAGAAAAGCAGATTTCAGTGTAAGATGTTTGATATCAATCTCGGAAAAGGGCTCAAAAGGAGGCCCTTGAAGGAACCGTAATACAAGACGGAGATCCCAAGGGGGAAGCCCTTTATCAGAACACCTTCAGAGTGGAGGGTCTAAGAGCATCCATTATGTACTCAACTACAGGATCTGAGAACCCCTGAGATATCAACCTAGACTGAGCAATAGCCACACTGCCCATTGCATCCAGTGGAATTCCAACCGCAGATCCCCTTGAAGGGGACACAGCCACCTCGGAATCAGCCAAGGTTCCTAGGACCGAAGTTCCAACAGAGAAGGGAGCCAACTCCGGCGGGACCAGAACTGAGCTAACAACAACACAGTCACCCTGGACACTCTGATGCGCCAAACTACCCGGGGCAGAAGGGGAATAGGCAGAAAGGCATAAAGGAAGACCCCAAGGCCACTGTACAGAGAGGGCATCCATTCCCCAATCCCCCTGGCCTGAAACCAAGAGCAGAAGAGGCGAACTTCTGCTGAGGCCGGGGATGCAAACAGGTCTAGAACCGGGGACCCTAATCTGACACAGGTGACTGCAAAGACCTGGGCCAACAGGACCAGTTCCGCCGAGGAGTGAAAACCGGCATCTGAGAAGATCCGCTTGAACATTGCCCACTCTTCTGATACGTGAGGCCACCAGAGACACCAGATGAGATTTCTCCCAGGTGCCTATCAGCGCTGCCAGAGCATTCAAGGAACAGCCGGAACCCCTTTTGCAGTTGACATAAGCCAAGGCCGTCATATTGTCCGATCGGATCAAAACCGCCGACCGTCCAGCAACTCCTTGTAGTACACCAGAGCTTGGACAATGGCACAACTCTTGCCAATTGGATGATCGCCGGCTCTCCCCAGATCTCACAACCCTTGAGCTGAGAGGACCCCCAATGTAGACCCTTTCTGCTGCGTCGGTAGTAAGAGAGGCCACAGGAGGATGGACCATGCACACCTCAGCCTGTAGACCTGAAACCCCCCGCCACCACAGCGGGGAGACTCGCAGCGCTGGGGACACCGAAAACACAACTACGAAAGCCGAGACGTCGGAAACCAGTGGGAGAGAGTATAAGACACCAGTGGACATAACCGAAGACGGGCTCAAGGAACCGAAAAAACGCAAGACGCCACGTGCCCCGTAATTTCAGCAACAGGCGAGCCGAGACACACTGCCTTCTGAGAACCCAGCCCAGACCAGCCAGCAAGCGCCCCCCCTGCACAACATCCAGAGTACACTCTCCCCAAACGTCCGAACAAGCAGTGCAGGGTCTTGAGACCCATAAGCAGTTGACACATCCTAGAAGGCATAGGGACCAGGAACACCCGCAAGTAGAAAACTTGACCCTGAACAGGGAGAGGAACGGGCAAGACGGTAACCCACAACAATCCTTCCTAGAGAACGGATCCCATGGCCAACTACTTGGACCGTGAGCTGGGTACCAAAGTCCTAACCATGCAAACCTGGACAGGAGGAGACAGGAACTGCAACCGATACCCCCCTCCGGAAGGAGCCCATTACCCAGGAAGCCGAACCCCACCGGTCCCATACACCTCAGAGAAGATAGAGACGAGGAGCCAGGGAAAACCGCCAGTCACTGCACTTGCACCAGAGGAAAATCACAGGACGTTGAAGCATGCCTGCGCCACAATATGTCAGCCCACAAAAAGATCCGACTTATCAAAAGGAAGATACAGGACAGCCCAGAAGTCCAGCAGACCAGGGCCCCCCCAGCCGACAGAGGAGCCACCAGGCTGGCGTCAAAAGGGCAGAATACTGTCACAAAGCAGGGCAAAGCAATCCATCCCGGATAGCAGACATCAAAGGCAACCCCCCACCTGGGGTATTCCTACACTGGAAAAACCCACTGAAGTGACATCCCCCTCCACAGGCACCAGGGGCTCTGAGAACCCCTCTAAGCACAGACATGTGCCATATCACTTCCCACAAGTCTGAGAGGAGGCGTGAAAGCAACACGTCAGCACCGGAGGACCTAGGCCCTAAAAGAAGAGACACTGGGAACCCCCTGAATGGCCATTACTTCCATGATGCATTTTCTATAATTCCATGCCGGACAAGGGGAAAGAAAATCATCTCCTTTGACCTTCCCTCGTGCAGTTCAGAGGAAGAGGACAAGGAGTCTGCGTCCATAGCTAGCACAGACGCAAACACACCACTAACTCGCCACATTACTGAGAGGTGGCTTGAGCCCTGTATACAGTAGCCGGTAGCCCCAAGCTCTAAATTGTTCCAATGCGTCGGTCTAGGAAGGATGAAATGCCGAGGCAGCACCGCAGAGACTCGAACCCAAAGTGTAGACTATGCCAGGCCGGTACCCTTCAGGCCGCTTGCAGACGCGTCCAAATATGCGCCGTTTTCACAGGCTGCACGCAAAGAATGCAGCCAACATCCGGTGCATCCTGGGCTGCGTGTGTCTGAGGAGCGGGTAGTATGTGACATGCCTGTGACAGAACAGAGCCCCAGCACTTTCAAAGACTCTCTGCCACTGTCACCCCACGACAAGAAGCAGAGAGGCCTCACAACAAAAAGGGAAGGCTAGGCCATACTGCCAAGTGCTTGCCATTATTTCCAATAAAGATGTGTATACAGAGCACGAGGAAACGGCATGTTGAAGGAGTCAAGATGGCCATACCAGCAGGAGAGGGGAAAAATATCAAGCACAGTCCTCCCCTCTCCTTACCTTCCCCCAGAGAATGCAGCTAACATCCGGTACATCATGTGCTGTGTGTGTCTGAGGAGCGGGTGGTATGTGACATGCCTGCGACAGAACAGAGCCCCCGCACTTTCAAAGACTCTCTGCCACTGTCACCCCAGGACAAGAAGCAGAGAGGCCACACAACAAAAGGGAAGGCTAGCCCATACTGCCAAGTACTTGCTATCATTTCCAACAAAGATGTGTACACAAAGCACGAGGAAACGGCATGTTGAAGGAGTCAAGATGGCCATACCAGCAGGAGAGGGGAAAAATATCAAGCACAGTCCTCCCCTCTCCTTACCTTCCCCCAGAGAATGCAGCTAACATCCGGTGCATCCTGTGCTGTATGTGTCTGAGGAGCGGGTGGTATGTGACATGCCTGCGACAGAACAGAGCCCCCGCACTTTCAAAGACTCTCTGCCACTGTCACCCCACGACAAGAAGCAGAGAGGCCACACAACAAAAGGGAAGGCTAGCCCTTACTGCCAAGTGCTTGCCATCATTTCCAACAAAGATGTGTACACAAAGCACGAGGAAACGGCATGTTGAAGGAGTCGAGATGGCCATACCAGCAGGAGAGGGGAAAAATATCAAGCCCAGTCCTCCCCTCTCCTTACCTTCCCCCAGGCCATGCAGGACCCGGGACACAATGCTCACGCTGCGGTCCGGAGCCCAGCAAAGAACCGAGCGAGGCAATCCCGCTCAACTGTGACCCCAAACCCCGCAGGTGGCCCAGGAGCAGCGCCGCACCTGAAGGAGCCGAGGGCCCCGCCACACAGCCCCCCCCAGGGGGCCAGCAATCGGTGCTCCCCAGTGCCCCGCACCGGGGAGAAAAAGTCCAACCTGCCGGAGGCAGGAAAAATTAAACTGAGTGACGTGGATGTGGGGGAGGAGTTATAGGAATTTAAAGAAATAGAAGAAGGTCCTGTGTCGGAGGCAGGGGCCTCATGAAGTAAGTACTGGGACGAGGAAGAGTGGACGTGGAGGTAATGTGTAATGGTAAGACTTGATTAAAGCGAGCGAAAAAGAGTTCCCATGAGGTGGTGTTTGGGTGGGGAGGGGCAGGAACTGGGTGTGAATGACTTCGGTTTATAGGTGGCGCTTGTGCCACCTACTATCCCAAACTAAAAACCGACCTGAGTGGGATTCTCAGGCATGGCCAGGGGAAGCTTGAACGTTCTGCTAGCTGTGCTTCATTGAAGCCATAAGTGGTTTTGGAAGTGGCGTCACAGTGCTGATAACATCATAGGAAGTAACATCAGACACTCCAATACTTGATAACATCACATGAAGTGACACTGCACCATCTTTACCTCATGATAACATGTCAGGAACAGACATCACACAACCTTTGGCCCGAGTTGATGGTCGAGCTGAAACTGATGTCAGGCATTTAAGGAGCCTCAAAAGAGCCTTATAAAAGAGTGGGACTGGTCTCTTTAAGTGGTTCCATAAATCGGAGTTTAGGGGTGGGGAAAGGAACTCTGTAAGATGGAGGCTGTGCTAATAACGTGTCCAGGAGATGGCTCCTGGCAAATGGCTTTTTTATTCGTGACAAAAAAGGTCCCCGGGAAGCAGTCAATTTCAAAGCCTGTATCGAAAATTATAAATTGCCCTTAAACGAGCAGATGTTTTTGTACCGTTGAATAGAGGCAAAGAGGCTAAACCTTTCTGGATTGTGCGCATAATGCATTCATGGAGTTGGGAAATATGATAAGATCCAAGGTTATTCATTTAATGAAGCTTGGGGCTCCAAGGTGTTTTTATTAAGCCCCGTTCCATTTATAGGATGGATGAGGACGGGGCATGTAGATCGAATAGCAGGGCATTTCACCTACGTATAAGAGGTAGCTTCTGGAATTGAGGTTTATTATTTCGTATGCAGTGTAATAATGTTTTGCCATAGTAACACCAGAGTGTAGTCTCTAAGCAGGGACCAGGATTCAAGCCTAGTTGCTCTGTGTTGTCTTGTTTCCTTGGCAAACACCACTGCGCTATCCTCCCGGACAATACTGACATTATTTTAGAGGCAAGTGGTGATATCAAGTTGAAATGCAAGCATGTGGAAGTGTAGTGTTTAAGAGGGGTTTTCTTGAGAACTAGGGCTTGTAATTGACATTTTGCAATGGTGCAAGTCCAATTAGCACTAGGGTAAAAAAAAGCCCTAATGCGATAGGAATATATATCCTTTCAGTGTGTGTTTGCACCCAGAAATGGTTGTTCAAATGCTAGTTCTTGGACCTGAGTCCCACTAGCTGGCAGGTGATCCCACCGGGCCGCTCATCCCTCCAGAGTGAATACACTTTCCCCATACTTTCCCAGTTGTCGGCGATCCCGCTGCACACTGCTACACCCGATCCTGGGCAGAATGAGAGCGGAACACAAGGCGTCCTCACTGAAGCGCTCCATAAGAGGGAGAGCGACCCGGCCGTCCACCCTGTATGCTGTGCTGCAATTCGTCAGCGGCCTCAATGACACGTGGCGGCAACACATGCTGGTTCGCAGCACGTCCAGATCTGTAATTGAAAGCCGCATCCTTGATTAACAATCAGCGACCTCACTACATTGACAGCCTGTCACCTCCACATGACAGCTGCTCCCTAGATACAAAAGTTAATAGAGATATAGGAATGTGCTGAAAACTCCCATTCCTTCCAAAAGAAAAAAAAGAGGGAGAAAACAAACAATCAGTAAACATTTACCCACGAAGGGTCCCTGCATAGTGACCAGCACGCAATACCACAAGGCACACACATGCGCTATAAATGGCAGCCGCACCTACAGTGATTTGCCCAAGCCTTGGTCCGACACCGGGAGAAGGGCCACAAACAGCTTCCCAACTTCACCAAGAATGCTGCTGCGTTGACCACAACAGGGAACCAGCGCAAGAGTGTGACCCATACCTCAACTATCACACCTGCCACCATGAGCAGCTCAGGGACACTGCCTCTTGCACCCAAGTCCAAAGCAGCCTTGCTGCGCATGCCACTCCTGTTCACCATGACCCCTCAAGCAGACAAAGGCCCGGGGTGGATCAAATGGAAGGTGGACTTTAACCATTTTGTAAAAGTTGCAGGGGAGGAGAAATCACGTAACCTACACAACATGTTTATTAACCTGGTTGGCAGTGAAATAAAGACCATTGTCAAGACAATTGACCCAGAAGACCAACTAGATTACACCTCGCGAATCACTGCCCGAAACAGAAAACTCATAATTGAACCAAATCGAGACTATGAAAGGTTCATGTTTCACCAGTGTACGCAGAGTGCGGAAGAGCTTGTCAACGAATGTATCACCCGCCTTCAGGTGAAAAGTGCACATTGTCAGTTCCATGCATTCTCTGTGGACGAAGCAATTCGGCTACCTGTGATAGAAGGATGTCTATCACCAGCCCTCACAAAACAATTGCTGAAGAAGCCTCTCTAGATTGATGAAGTGAGGGAGTTGGCAAGAATTTTTGAGAGAGTAGACGCACAAGCAGCTTCCATGACAGGCAGCCCCAACGCAAAACAGGACAAAACTGAACTCATTGCCTCTGTCCAACCAGCACCCCAGCGACTAGGAGACAGAGGGGACGCATCCTACAAAGTAACCAGCCAGACAGAGTCCAGGCCATAAAGGCAATGCTACCGCTGTGGAATGGCTTTCCCACACTCAGGGACCTGCCCCGCACTTTTGAAAAGATGCACCGACTGTGGGAGAGAAGGCCATTTCCAATCCATCTGCAGGGAAGGGAGACCATTCCCAACCACAAGAATGAATCCGCAACCACAAAACAGGATTTATGGATGACCCTGGTAAGGCCCAGCCTACCAAGACAGGTTCTACCATCCAGGACAACAGCGATACTTCAGAGCTGTGGAAGAATACCTCCCGCCAGACTATGCCCACAACTACGAATACTACGATCAGCCCCCCAATTCAAGGATGAGTATGATTAACCCCCACAAACACATCAGGACTACTATGAAAACCATCAGTTCGCACCCTCTCATGGAAGGGATGAATATGATCAAGCATACCAGGCCGAATACGTCAACCTTATCCAGGATGACTGGGTGGCGAGAGAGGCGCCCACAATAGCAGTCAATAACAGCAACAGACAGTTTTGCTTTCTAGTCAAGTCTGTAACAACTGTCAATATCATGGGGAGCAGGAATTTCTGCAGATTCCCCAGAGGCTGATGCTTGAAAAAGCAAACTCGAGTATCTTGCAATGGGGGGTGACATTACCTCTTCACTCTATTGGACACTTCAAACGACAACTTATACACAAGGGATTACCGGTGGCTACTACCATTTATGTCATCCAGAGCCCGACAAAAGGACGCTGCCTTCTCAGCTACCATACAGCATCATGCCTAGGTCTCATTGATGTTCACTTTCGTGAAGGTAAGGTGATCCAATCGACTGCACTGACAGGTGACAGGAAAGAGATAGTTTACACAATAAACACCGCCTCCCCATGGCCGAACCTCATAACTTACGAGAGGATCCTGGCAAAGTTACCACACTTATGCACAGGACTTGGGAAACTCAAAGGGGCTTGAGTTAAATTACACATATATGAGTCCGTTGACCTGTTCCCCAGGCTGTCTCAAAAGAGCTCAATCAACTACTTAGCAATGGTATCATTGAGCCAAAAATGGGTCCCACCCCATGGGTGTACCCTCTGGTCATGGTGCCTAAGGAAGGTGGATGACTGCATTTGTGGGTTGACATGAGGATGGCGAACACTGCCATCCAAAGGGAGAGCCACCCTGGCCTGTGTATAGACGACATGATCGTCCAGCTCAATAAGTTTGTGGATTTCTCTAAAGTCGACCTAATTCAAGGGTACCACCAGCTGGAACTGCACCCTGAATCGAGGTGCATCAACACATTTGTCTATTTCGGTATAGATGCCTCAATTACGGCATATTCTCTGCGGCCATGATTTTCCAGAAGACCATAAGACAGGTGATCAGGCTCATCAAGGGCATGCTGAATTACACTGTTGATGTATTCGTATTCGGCAAATCACGAGAGGACCAGAACATAGCCCTGCTACCGAATGCACAGCACTACAAAAGCCAGTTAACACTGAACATTGAAAAGTGCCTTTTCAGCAAGAAGAACTGAAATGTTTTGGCCACATTTTCTCTGCGGACGGCATGACTCCTGACCCTGCCAAAGTCAGTACCACCACCACCCTACGGGAACCAATGCAAGTAGCACATGTCGAATTATACCTTGGGTTGGCCGGCTACGATGCACGTTACATCTCTCACTGTGCATCCCTTACTGAATTGATATGAAGACTACCGCAAAAAGAGTCAGCATTCATCTGGTCCACAGACTGTCAGGAAGCATTCGACTCCATCAAGAAGGCCTTGGCAGAAGCACAACACCTGGCATACTTCGACCACAACTGGGACACTGAAATCATAGTGGACGCAAGCCCTGTAGGATTTGGGGCCATCTTGGCGCAGACGAGCGGGACCGATACACATCCTAGACACATCATCACCTATGCGAGCACAACCCTGTCAACCTCTGAATCCATGTGCTTGCAAGCCAAAAAGGGGAAACCTGGCGGCAGTCTGGGCCTGTGAACATTTCCACAACTTCATCATGGGGAAGAGATTTAAGCTCATCACGGACCACCAGGCACTACTATCCCTTTTTGGTAATCCGAGCATGAAGATATCGCCCAGGATAGAGAGATGGGGCATCAGTTTGCAGGAGTACGACTATGACATCATTCACAGGCCAGGTGGGGATCAAAATCTGGCTGACTATTTATCTCGCCATCCAGCAGGAATGCCGATCACCCGGGAGGGAGACACGGAATACATCAACAACATGGCTGCAAACACACTTCGTCCTGCAATATCACTCAAGACAGTCGCGGATGCATCCACAGCCGACCCATCCATGACACTCGCCATCAGTTTGACGTGCAACAACAAGTGGAAGGATTACCATCGTGCATTTCTAAACAACCCGGGGGGGTGCAAAAAGGAGCTAGATAGACTAGCGAGAGTACACACAGAACCTGCGGTCAAAGACCACGTCATTCTACTGAGAGGGTGTCGACTAATCATCCCTGCGACGCTCAGAGCAGAGGTCATTAAAGCGGCGCATAAAGGGCACAGAGGAGTAGACAATATGAAAAGGCAGCTATGATGCCATGTATGGTTCCCCTTCATAGACTCACAGGTAGACAGCTGTATCAGGAATTGCCTGGCATGCCAGTGTACAGTAAGAGCGGAAGCCCCCATCCTACTAGAACCAACGCACTTTTCAGACCGGCCATGAGACAGAGTAGCAGTCGACTTCTATGGGATGATCGAGTCAGGCGAATACCTTCTGCTGTTCATCGATGAATATTTGAGAATCCCCATTGTCAAGAAAATGACAACAACAGCATACTACCAAGTGGCTGCAATGTTCGACAAAGTACTCAGTGAGTGGGGCATCCCGCGGTCCATCAAACCAGATAATGGGCCCCCATTCAACAGTCACAAATGTGCAGCTTTCGCAAAACACATGGGGTTCACGCACCAAAGGATTACCCCCAGATGGCCACAAGCCAATGAATGTCCGAACGATTCATGGCTTCCATCAAGAAGACAGTCCAATGAGCCTGCATAGAAGGCACCAACCCACATCAAGCACACTATGCAGGCTACTACGAGACTATCATAACACGCCACATGAGGCCACCAACAAGACGCCGGCAGAACTGAGGTACACACCCACATCGTGAGAAATCCCAATGCCTAAGAGGAAGGTGATGCAGAAATCATAAGAAGGGACACTGAAAGGAAAGAACGGGTAAGACATGAGAAGAAGAGCTGTGCCCAAAGACTTCCAAGTGGGAGACGAGGTCCTCATTCAGTAAGCCATGACAAGAAAAACGGATGCAATATATGCGCAGAAACCACTGAACATTGTTGCCATTAAAAGAACCATCGTGACCGCTCAAAACACAGACTGTGAAGTCACCAGAAACAGTTTGCATTTCAAGCACCTCATCAAAAGAGAGGATTTTAAATTACCCCTCCTGAACCTGATCCTGAGCCAAGGGAGCGACAAGATGATCTGTGGACTGCACCAGAAGAGATCCGTCACCGGGTGCCGGAGACTCTTGAGGCACCAGGACCAGCAGGACATGACGAGAGAAACGCACAAACCCAGCACATTATCAGGAGACCCACTTGTCTGGTTGAAGAATGTTAAGCTGGACTTTTTGTCCGGGGGTGATGTTATAGGTCTCTGCCCCTTTAAGGGTGAGATATGAGCTCGGCAGGAAGGAGGGGAACGAGAAAGGAAGGGGCGTAACAGGTGCCCCTGCAGCCCCCGCGTTGCAGCCGGCCCCGCTAGCACATGTCCTGGGAGAGGGCCCCACTTGGAGAAAAAAAATGAAAACAATATTTTTTCAAAATCTTTATTTTTTTAAAATTTCTTTTTGAAATCACTCCACCTTCATAAAGACATTATTTCTGTAACAGAAACAATGTCTTTATGAAGGTAGAGTGACTACAAAAGAAACTTTATTTTTGAAGTCTGAAGACTCACCCCATGACATGGAAGACCCCAGGCTGCAGGCTTCCATGTCGTGGGGTGCGGGGTGGAAGCCCTATGACTTCAAAAAGAAATAGATTATTTTTGAAGTCACTCTGCCTTCATAAATAATTGATTTCCTTTATGGTTTGGTCCTGTAATCATTTCTTTATGAAGTCAGAGTGATTTAAACAAGAAACAATTTATTTTGAAGTGATAGGTCTCCCCTCAACCTCTTGACGTGTGTTTGTGTGAGTGTATTGTGAAAGGGTGTACACTTAAATGTGTAGATGGCTGCCTGTGTGAGTGTATGTTGAAAGGGTGCACACAAATGTATGGGTGGCTGCCTGTTGCCTGCATGATGAAAGGGTGCACACTTAAATGTATAGGTGGTTGCCTGTGTGAGTGTATGGTGAAAGGGTGCACACTTAAATGTATGGGTGGGTGCCTGGGAGTGTGTGCCTATATGGTGAAAGGGTGCCCACTTAAATGTATGGATGGCTGCCTGGGTGTGCTGTATGGCGAGAGAGTGCAGACTTAAATGTATGGATGGCTGGGTGTGCATGCGTGTGTATGGTGAATGGTGTGTGTGTGCTTGTGTTCAGGGGCACAACAAAAACTACATTTCGGGGGGTTGATCCTTCAAATGTTGGGAGAGGCGCTAACTTCACGGGCGGTGGGAGAGGGGCAAACCTATTTGTGTGGGGCATCTAACTTCTTTACGCATTTTAATGAGACTATTCTAGTGCAGCTTCAATGTTACAAGCGGTTAACTCTCTCCTTTAAGTGGGAAAGCACCCACTTATGAACTGCTGTGAGAATGAACTGTCTCCTGTTCCCTTTCTACCCTTCCAATCACTTCCCTGGCATGAAAGTACTTAACCCTCATCACAATTTAAATTGCCTAAAAAAATGGCCATTTTTATGCAGGTAGTAACAGTGAAATGCTTTACGTTTGTAATTGCTGGTCCCTTGTTAACAGAGAAACCCAGGTGCCATTTAACATATGTGCACTGTTCTATCTGGCATCTGCTCTGAAGGTCAGCCAGGTTGATTCAACAAAGCCCAAAGGTTCTGGGGGTGAGTGCTGTAGCCCAGTCAACTCAATATTGTTAAGCCCCTACTTGTGTTTAATGCCTTAATTACTTATTGGTAATCGTCATTACTCCTAGCCCTATTCTTCCTTGTGCCTGTACTTCTGTATGAGGCTGTCCTTGTGTATGAGGCACTATGTCTCATACACAAGTACTGGGATGAGGTAGAGGTACATGGAGGTAATGCCTGATTTAGCTACCTGTATCTTCATTACTCCGAATCCCACTCTTCCTCATCCCAGTACTTACCTATGAGGCAAGGAGCCTCAAACGTAAGCTCTGGGACAAGGAAGAGGGACTTGAGGTAATTCTGGGCCAAGGAGCTGATTTTGGAGGTAGAGGTAGGGTATAGGAGGGAGAGGGGATGTGTGGGGGCCGGGATTGTGTGATAAATCATAATGGTTGTCCATGTCCAGGCTAAGCAGGCATGATATGTGGTATTAGTGGCTAGAGAAGTATTTTGGTGCAGCCAGTCTAGTTATTCCTCAATCTAGTATTTTTTTTTTTAACTGTGCATTTCTGATAAAGCAGTCCTGCTAAGTGTAATTACCTGGCTAGACTGGCATTTGGGTGCTGCCAGTCTAGCTGTTTCTTACTGCAGCATTTTTTGGGCATCTGTGATAAAATGATATGATATACGTCTATTATAACACGCCTGTACATAAGTGTTTCTAGGTGTGACAAGCAAGGGAGGAAAGATAGAGCGAAGACAAGACAAATGATCTTACTAGGCCTTGTGTCATTCAGATCGTGCAAGTGCTAGAATGAGAAATGCGAGGAGAAAGGGAGGGCGGGGGCAAGGAAGGAGGTAGGGTAAAATAGGGCAGTAATGCTCTGAGTAAATGAAGCCAGGGCAGTGTGGCTCTGGGTGGTACAACGTGAACAAGGGGCTGTAGGTTTACAGTTACAGCCCCTAAGTACAGCCCCTAAGTGCATGGTAGGCCGGAAGCAGTGCAAGGGTAACTGATCAAGAAAGAACCTGGACTCAGTAAGACTCTGAGGGTTGCCAAGCAACCAGTCAGTACAGCAGACAGGTAGGTTAGGTAGGTCAGCAGGGGAGGGAGAGAGCGAAAGCAGATGAGAAGAGGAAAGATTTGAGCTGCTTCCGCAACATCAGGTGGTCTGCTAAAGTTTGAGAGGGGCAGTGAAGCCATTCCAGAGGGAGGCATCTGCAGAGGAGAGAGATCTATCCCCACTCTCTGCCTGGAGAAGTGTCTAGCCCTTAGAGAGTTGGGGGTTTCCAGGGGAAGGGCTTGAGAAGAAGGTATTTTGGAAGAGAGCGTTGGACGTAGTGTGGGACCGACCCCAGAAAGCCTTGTGGACAATGTAAAAGGCAGAGGAAGGCAGTTTAAGAAAGAGGCTGTTGCAGTAGTCCAGCCTAGAGAGAAACGGAGCTCTGGAGACAGTGAGTTTAAGGGGGAAAGTGAGAAAGGGAAGAGTCCCTTTGAGGAGGAGAAGCTGGTAGGTAGTAGGACTTCTTGGTGATGTCCAAGATGCAAGGAGAGAAAGAGAGAGTGGAGTCGAAGATGACACAAAATGTTTTTTGACACACAGGAAGGTGAAGAAAGAGGGCCAAATAGTGGGCAGCCAGAGTGAGAGAGGAAAAGCAGGGGCCCCAATGAGAAGGATCTCCATCTTAATGGCATTAAAGCAGAGATAGTTGGAGGCACACCAATCCTGAATAATTGATAGACAGTCAGGTCAGGAATGAGCGAGAGAGGAGAGGAGGCCTGAAGGAAAACAGAGTATCATTTGCATAACACTGAAAGTTAGAGGAGAAGGTAGAGATCGGGTGGGCCAAAGGGGTCAAGTAGAGGTTGAAAAACCAGGGTGAGAGGATAGAGCCCTGGGGAATACCACAGGTAGAGAGAGAGGTGGCAGAGAGAACGGGACCAATTTGGACCTGGGAGGGGCAGTCCAAGAGCAAGGAGGTCAGTCACTCCAGGGCCTGATCCGTGATGACCAGGTTCTCACGTAGTCGATTGATCAGGAAGGCTTGGTTGACTGTGTCAAAAGTAGAGGAAAGATCAAGAATGATTAGGACAGAAGGAATGCTGGAATCAAGGTTAGAGAGCAGATCTTCACAGGTGTTCAGGAGAGCAGTTTCCATGCCTCTGGCAGCTCTGAAGCTTGTCATGGAGACAACCAACAGATTCATTGTGGAGCGTAAGCTGGGAGATGGCAAGTTTTTTTCCAAGAGTTTGCCCAGGAAAGGGGTGATGGAGATTGGGCGATAGTTTGCTGGTCAGGTAGGATCGGCAGACTGCTTCTTGAGGAGTGCGTGCACAAAGGAGTGCTTAAGGGGAGAGAGGAACCTTCCAGTGGTGCAAGAGTGATTACAGAAATCGGTCTATGCTGCAGCAAGGGTGTCAATATGGTCCTTGATAGTTCTGGAGGAACAGGAGAGCACCTGTTTGAACGACACTTTCATGGATCTGACTTGTCTAGAAACCTTGTCAGGTGTTGTCAGAGAGAAAGAGGAGAAAGGAGGAGGAGAGGTAGAGATCGCTAAAGGGGGGCCAAGAGAGGAAGAGGGAGAGGAAAATGAGATAGTGGACAGGATGTTCTGAGTTTTAGCAGAGAAGTGAGAGGCCAGAGCCATACAGAGGACCTGGGAGGAAACAGGAGAGGTGGAGACCGCAACAGGATTGACCAATTCCGTGCAGATTTTAAAGAGTTTGACTGTGTTGTTAGAGGCCGCAGAGACCCGTGCTTGAATGTGTGCTCTCTTCTTGATGAGTATTATTGCTTCAACTGGCATTTTTGTGCAACCAGTCCAGGTATGTCTAAATATGGCCTGGCATGCTTTACTGTAATGTTATTATGTGTCTACACTGGTCTACATTGTGCAGCCAGTGGTACATGTTTTAAATGTGGCATGGCCTTTTTAATACCAACGCATTAATGTTCCTGTGCACTGTTGGTGACTTGCATATATTGGATTGGTTTTACCCTGCAAAACAATTGCGAACACTCTTGTTTTTTAGCCAATTTTCCTCAGAAAGTGTGCTATATATTGCATTAAAACACATATGTATATCTTTCTCCTAGTGCAGTGTGCGACATACCCCTTCAGCAGCACGTTCATATGTATTGTGCAAGCGTGATAAACTAGGCTGGCCCAGAGTGTAGCACAACCCGTGATTTTTTGCTGAGTTTGGGGGCCCCTCATTATGGCTCGTAGGGGGCCCCCACATTTTGTGTTATGCCACTGCCGATGCCGTGCCCTTCTCAATGTATGTATTACATGTAACAGAATATAGATTCTTTCAGTATTTGTTTGCACCTGGAAATGTTTGTCCTAATGCTAGCCCCTGGTTAGCCCTGGTGCAAACACTTAGTGAAATAATAGGTTTTACTCCCTAGTGCTAATTGCTCTTGCATGTGTGCATGGTGTCTGACACGCAAGGAGAGAGTTTCGCTTCACGTGCATGTAAGTAATGCCTCCAACTTTGGGTGGTATGAACGGCACACAGTAAAGGTACGCGACACAAAAAGGGCAGTATCCAGTGGAAGATTGGGTGATGCCAAACCCTGCATTAATAGATGTTAATAGCACCTTGCTCACTGCTACTTAGGACCCCGGAGGTATGAAAGACTGGGTGAGCCATGTTTCACTTGAAAGGTGCATGTTCTCTGCATGCTGCACAAGCCCTCTGCAGCAGGCGTGCTAACTCACTGAGCTATCAGAACACCCAGGTAATCTTTCTTTGCTACTAGTGGAAGCATAGCTTTGGTGTACAGCAAGCAAACGCTTTGTGCATCTAAAAAATGTGTGTTTTGTGGCAATATGCATCCTGCGTGATGCAGAACAAAATCAGAGCGCCTTATATTGCCACATGCCACTCGAACGTGTGGTACTCGCACCTCTGCTGTCACAAATGTTCTCAGAGGATTGTTGCAAAGAGGACTTTCCCCAGATAAAAACTGCAATGTGCAATTCATGAACGAGCAACGCGGTAATTTTGGAGAAATCACTGGCGTAATGGGGGCCCCCGCCCTAACACATGTCCTGGGAGGGGAACCCCTTGGACTAAAAATAATTATCTTTTTTTGTTGTCTCTGCATTCATAAAGAAATTTTCCTGTCAGCATAACAGAAATAATGTCTTTACAAAGGCAGAGTGACTACAAAAAGAAACTATTTTTGAAGTCCTAGGGCTCCCTCCACCCCATGACATGGAAGTATCTAGGCTGGAGGCCTCCATGCCATGGAGTGGGGAGCTCTAAGACTTCATAAAGACATAGTTTCTTTTTTAAATCACTCTGCCTTCATATAGAAATGATTTCCATTATGGTTTGGTCCTTAAAGGAAATAATTTCTTTATGAAGTCGGAGTGACTTCAAAAAGAAACCTTTTCTTTTTTAAGTAATAGGGCTCCCCTCTACCCCATGACGAGTGCGTGTGTGAGTGTATGGTGAAAGGGTGCAAAATTAAATGTATGGGTGGCTGGGTGTGCATATCAAGTGTATGGTGAAAGGGTGTACACTTAAATGTATAGGAGGCTGCCTGTGTGAGTCTATGGTGAAAGGGTGAAAACTTAAATGTATTGGTGGCTGCCTGGGTGTGGGTGCCTGTATGTTGAAAAGGTACACACTTAAATGTATGGGTGGATGGGTTTTTGTGTGTGTGTACGTTGAATGGTGTATGTGCTTGTGTTCAGGGGCGCAGGGGGGTGCTAACCCTTCAAATGTTGGCAGAGGTGCTAACTTCACGGACGGTGGGGGAGGGGCAAACTTATTTGTGTGGGGCATCTAACTTCTTTTTACATTCTGATGAGACTAGTCCAGTACAGCTTCAATGTTACAAGCAGTTAACTCTCTCCTTTAAGTCTGAAAGCACCCATTTATGGACTGCTGTGAGAATAAGTGGTCTCCTGTGCCCTCTATATCATTCCAATCACTTCCCTGGCATGCACGTACTAAACCCACATCAAGATTTCAAGTGCCTATAGAATTATGCATTTGAATGCAGGTACTAAAAGTGAAATGCTTTAAGTTAGTAATTGCTGGGCCTTTGTTAACAGCGAAACCCAGGTGCCGTTTAACATCTTTGTCCTGTTTTATCCGGCAACGACTCTGTAGGACACCCAGGTTGAGTCAACATAGCCCAAAATGTCAAGAGGGCTAGGGTGTGGGGGAAGCGCTGAATCGCCGCCAGCTCAATGGGGTTGCACCACTTCTCATGTCAATCCCTTGGATAACTATTGGTAATCTTTATTATTCATAAACCTATTCTTCCTTGTCCCAGTGTTTGTGTATGATGCACTTTGACTCATACACAAGTACTGGGATGAGGTAGAGGGACATGGAGGTAATTCCTGGCTTTGTTACAGGTAATATTCATCACTCTAAGTCCCACTCTTCCTCATCCCAGTACTTACCCATGAGGCAAGGAGCCTCATATGTAAGCACTGGAACAAGAAAAAGGGACATAGAGGTAATTCTGGGCCGAGAAGCTGGTTTTCGGGGTTGGGGCAGGGGGTCAGAGGGAGAGAGGATTTGTGGGGTGTGGGTGGGATGGGGATTGTGCAATAAATCGCAATGGTCATCCATGTCCAGGCTAAGCAGATTGCTGTGTGTTATTAGTGGCTAAAGAGACATTTTGGTGCAGCCAGTCTAGTAATTTCTTAGTAAGGCTTGACTTTTATTTTAACTGGCATCTCTGATAAAGCAGTCCTGCTAAGTATAATTACCTGGCTTGACTGGCATTTGTTTGCTGCCAGTCTAGATGTTTCTAACAGCAGCATTGTATATTTTTCTGGACATTTGTGGTCAAATAACCATGATAAGTGATATTGTTTCGACTGGGATTTTGGTGCAACCAGCCAGTCTAAATGTGGCCTGGAATGCTTTACTGTAATATGTTATTACGTGTCTAGACTGGTATACATTATGCAGCCAGTTGGACATGTTTTCATTGTGGCATGGCATTTTTAATAGTACAGCATTATATTAATTAAAGGATTCATGTTCCTGTGCACTTTTGCTGACTTCCATGTATTGTTTTGGATTTTTAGATTGGTGTTACACTACAAACAATTGCAAACCCTCTATCTTTTTAGCCATTTTTTTTTCAGAAAGTGTGCTGTATAATGCAATAAAACACATATTTATATCTTTCTCCTAGTTCAGTGTGTGACCATTTCTGCAGCTGGGACCTGATTTTGGGGAAATATGCACAGGGTATGCAGCGTCCCTACTGAATATTGACAGGAACACCAGAGGAAGAGTCAATCATGGGTGGAAAGGTGGGCGTGACAGTGGGAAGAGTTGAAAGTCGATACGTTTGAATAATTTAAATCATGTTAAGGTAAACAGGTGTGGGCTGGGGTATTTCCCACGGATTATTATCTATTTCCCTTAAAAACAATCATTGGCAATGCCAAAAGTGTTAGCGTTTATTGTTGTCCTTTGCATTTTTAGGCACCTAGGTGCAAGGAGTGTGCAAAGTTTGAAAGGTGGATGTGATAAAGGTGCAGATGTGCAATAGAATGTAAAGAGGAAAAATGTAAGGGAGGAAGCCACTGATAGAAGACGCCATTGATGACGAGCAGGTGGAAATATGAGTAAAAAGGGGGAGAGTGAGAGGGTAAGAAATAAAGCGAGAGTATGAGAGGAAGGATGAGCGGGGATAGGGAGAGAGAGTAAGAGAAGGTACGATGGGGTAGGATGGGTGGTGGGGGTAAATGGAGAAGTGGTTGGGTTGAGTGGAGAAATAGGAGGTAGGGTGGGTGGATGGAGGTATGGAGAGGGGGTGGGTTGGTGGTGGAGGTATCGTGGGTGAGGGATGGGTGTGGATAGAGAGAGTTAAGGTTGTGTGGGTAGAGAGAATGGGGGTAGGGTGTGTAATGAGATATTGAGAGACCACCCGTAACCTGGTGAGTTCCGTCCCCCTATTAGGTGCCACACAATAAATCATTGAGAGTGTGCGTAGAAAGTTTCATGAAAACAGCTCCCAGAATGCAACAAGGCATATAAGCACAAGCAGGACCTAGAGCAGTGTGTGCAGAAGGTGCTTGCAAACAGCTCCCAGGATGCAACAAGGCGTGTAAGCACAAGCAGGACCTAGAGCAGTGTGTGCAGAAGGTGCTTGCAAACAGCTCCCAGGATGGAACAAGGCGTGTAAGCACAAGCAGGACCTAGAGCAGTGTGTGCAGAAGGTGCTTGCAAACAGCTCCCAGGATGCAACAAGGCGTGTAAGCACAAGCAGGACCTAGGGCACCATGTGTAGGAGGAGAGCGATGTGTGTGCCTGCCCCGGGAGTCTTGGGACCTGAAAGCATGCCCCAGAGTAACGAGTGCAGGAGGGGAATGAGGTGTGTTCAAACGACCCTCCACCCAGGGAGAGAGGAGGCCTGCAGGCATGCCCGAGACGTCTGTGTACACAAGGATCATTGAGTTTGTGCAAAACGCTCTTATCCATGTTTGCAAGTTGGCCCATATGTGGTATGAGGTCTGCAAACTACACAGTGGAAGAAGTGGGTGGACGGATTGTGGAGTAGAATTACACATAGCTCTTACTACCAATAGTGATGCACATATGGAGAGAATCCCCCTCCCCCAATTGAATCCTGGCATACCCAAAGCGTCTTCCCCAATCCTAGGATGCAATCCCGGTGTTTTGGGCTGCGGGGTCTTGTGGGCGTTATGGTGGATTTGGAAATGTGCTGAATATATGGATATATTCTTAAATTGCGACGTGCAGGCCACATCGCAGTAGCTTGCACTGCGCCAGCAAGTGGCTGCAACCTGCGGCTTGCCAGAAGTTTTGGACGCTGGCTCCCATGACCCATCATAATTTACAGAGCTTGTTAAGGCTGATGGGAGATGTAGTCCTCAAGCATCTGTACAGCCAAAGGTGGCAAACTGCTGCTCTACAGTGGCACAACCATTCGCGCCTCGGGTGACTTTTCAATTGACAGGCTTTTCCAATCGAAAAACGCATTGAATGTGGCATCCTGTCTCATTTACGGGCTACACTGACAGGGGCTGCAAACCAAGGCTCAAACAAGCAGCAAGTCGTAGTGTGCCGGACCCAAATAACTCATCGTTTCCACAAATCTAGCCCACCCCGAGTTCACCCCAAAGTTAGAACCCACACGAGGGAGATGCATGGGGACGCATGGTGGCTATACAGCCACACTGACTGCACATATACTATTAGCAGCCCTCCCCAGTCTACTCGTACGTGCTGCAAAACACATTCATACCACACACGTCTCCATCTTTCTCTTTAATAACAGACTATATTGTTTACTTATGACATCCGCAACACTCAGAAAAATCGGGGAGAATTTATAAAACGGTTGATAGGACCAAATACCTCTGCAAGGACGGGTCACAGGTTTTTTTCTTTTTGTAAAACTTTATTCGGCATAAAAACAATTAGTACTGATAAAAAAAAAAAAAACACATTTTAAAATTATACACGTGAAACAATAAGTTACAAAGGATCTATCTGTTTAGGTTTGGAAAAGTTGAACTCCAAATTCAAAATAATAACAACTATTGACCAAGGCTAAACTTTTACACTGCGTTGGCGAGCATTAGATCATAAATCAGATAATCATGTAGCTCAGTGGGTCGAGCGCTTGCTGCCAGTATGGTGCACGCCTAACATTTTTCTTCATGATGTCGGCCTTTTATTTAACAGTTATACTGTATGGTTGGGAGTTGTCATGGTTACAATATCCAGTGAAGCAACTTGTCAACCACAAAGATGACAACTTTTCAAAGCTCGGGAAAGAGTAATTCAGCACGCTCTGATTTTTCCCTGAAGCGTCGAGGTGTGTAGGACGTAGGACTTAGTGCAGGAAATGGGCTGGAACAAACCCGCACTCCGGTCCCACACACGACTCTTGCAGATCCTGTGCCTCTAAGCCTGGAAGTGTTTTTGTGCTGGGGAGTGGCATGCGGGTGACGGGTGTCATGGATGGATGACAAGTGTGACATGACAGGCAATACAGTAATGACAGTTGCAGGAATGAGGAGACTGACGACCAGGATGTCAGGTGGAAAAAACTTTGGCCACAAGCTTTATTTTAGTACCAGCCATGGTGCAAAAGAAAAACCAGCCATAACATCACATAGGGATAACAATACTATATTTTGGGGACAGAGGGAACGGGTGAGCGGGGGGCCCTAATCCCAATTAGGGGCCGCTCGAGGCTGATCCCCGCCGCCAATCATATGAAAGCTTGTGACAATTGTTTGGCCCCAGCGTGTGAGCTGTGACATGTTCATAAATTGCTTGTCCTTTGGAGCAGGTTCAGCCTGCTTTCTCTTGCCCTTTCCAAGTGAGGTGGGGAGGTGTGCGCTTGTGTGCCTTTTCTTGCTGACCAACCTGACCAGGTTTAGCACTTGCGCCCTCTCTTGCTCACAGGGTGATTTTCGCTGAAGTTATGGCTCTTGATCCATATTTCTTGATAAAACAAAACCCCGCGTTGTGAAGCCTTTCACTTGATACTCCTCGGGATGTGTTCTTAGAGCCATTTTGATTTTTTGATCATGTGTTTTGTACGTTTCCATGGATGGAGGCGTTTTAGCCTTTTGGTCTACTCTTTGGAGATGAATTTGGCACTTTCTACACACATGATCCACTTGATTTTTTGAAGCCCCCACGCTCCGTTTGTGGGCTAGTTGTTTCCTCGGGGGTGGGTTCTAGGAGCCTTACTAGGGTCTTCCCTGCTCCTGATCCACTTGTGCTACGAGACCCCTTCTGCGCATTAGGCTGCTTGTTTTTACAGCCGGGGTGGGTTCAAAGAGCCTTACTGAGTTTTTACCCTGCTCCCGATCCGCTTGCATTGTGAGACCCCCTCAGCACTTAAAGCTGCTTGTTTTTACAGCCGGGGTGGGTTCAAAGAGCCTTACTAGGTTTTTACCCTGCTCCCGATCCACTTGCGTTGTGAGACCCCCTCAGCGCTTAAGGCTGCTTGTTTTTACAGCTGGAGTGGGTTCAAAAAGAGAGCCTTACTAGAATTTTCCCTGCTCCCGCTCCACTTGTGTTGTGAAACCCCTTCAGTGCTTGTGTTGTACTATTTCATTGCTGGGGTGGGTTCTAAGGGCTTAGCTGGGAACTTCCCCTGCCCACGATCCACTTGCGTACCCCAGTGCGCTTATCTTGGATAAAAAATGCGAGGGGGGTGGGTTCCGGAGGCTTACTAGGAACTTACCCTGCTCCTGCTCCACTTGTGGTGAGACCCCCCCCTTCTGCATGCATGGAGGTGGATACTTGAGGCTTGCTAGTACATGTTTCTGCTCAAGTTCCTCTCTCCTTTTCAGCTTTGTAATACCCCTAGAGCTCCCACCTGTATTGATGTTCTCTGGTGGATTCTGAGCGCCTGGGTCTTCTATAACTGTATTTTCCTAGACTATTGACTAATAGACAAAAGACCCCCCGGTATTTTAAAAAGGCCCTTCTTGGAGTTTAATTTTTATGTTTATTTTTGAAAGTGAGGCGTTTTAGCCTCCCCTAATGTTATGATTGCGTTCCATCTTCTACCTGGCCCTCGCTATAGCTTTTCCTTACAGTTATTTGCAGGGTGGGAGGGATGGTTTTTTAGACCTGCAGCCGTCCTGCTGCTGTTCGTGGCTGACGGGGAGGAAGCATGAGAAGGGCCACCTTGCCCCCGCCAGATAAAGGCAAAATTTTGCCTGGGGGCAAGGCGGCCCTTTCTTTGAACTTCAAAAGGCCCCCGCTCAGCATCCGCAGGATGGGAAGGGGGGGCCTTTGAAGTATGGAGGGCAAGGTGACAGGGGGCAGCGACTACCAGTTGTCACCTGCCCCTCTCACCTCACCCTCCTGTGCGGGAGACGCACTGTCTGGGTTCCCATTGTTACGGGACCCAGCAGCCCGACCCCACCATGTGCATGCTAAGTGGGGCAGCGCCAAAAAGGCGCTGCCCCGCCGGACTTCGCACAAATCCCCCACCTCCCAGCTTACGGCCCCGGGCCTCCCATCCGGGTGGGCCCGGGTTTATAAGCCTGGAAGTGTTTTTGTGCTGGGGAGTGGCATGCGGGTGACAGGTGTCATGGATGGATGACAAGTGTGACATGACAGGCAATACATTAATGACAGTTGCAGGAATGAGGAGCTGACGACCAGGATGTGAGGTGGAAAAAACTTTGGCCACAAGCTTTATTTTAGTACCAGCCATGGTGCAAAAGAAAAATCAGCCATAACATCACATAAGGATAACAATACTATATTTTGGGGACAGAGGGACGGGTGAGCGGGGGGCCGTAATCCCAATTAGGGGCCTCTCGAGGCTGATCCCCGTCGCCACCCTGAGGGGATGCTGACCGCCGTCTTCCAGGTCCCCCCAAAATAAGAGATTATGAATTAAGTACAGCCTCTGGCTGCCAGGGTCCAGAAAATATTCCTGGTGAAGATGTCCATACCTTCAATGGACAGGTGAACCCCGTCACTGCAGAACATGGCCTGGTTGTGTACCGAGATCCCATGTTTAATACATTTGAGGCCTGAGAAAAGGCAGAAATTGGCCACAGCTTTGTTCAGTTTGCGCCTAGAAATCTCCATGGCTTTGTTGCATTCTGCCCCATGCTAATGTTGGCGCGGGATGATTTCTGACATCATCACTTCTGTTCGAAGTCTTAGCATGTGTGCCAGGGATCTGAGGGAGGTGCAGATTTCAGCCAGGAGAAGCCTCCTGCCCAGCTGAGGCAAGTCATTGCCCCCGAGGTGGATGATGAGATACTCGGGGGGAGGTGAGCAGGCCCCCAGTAGGCCAGCCAGTTTGTTGTGTAGGTCACCCCAGCGCATGCCCGGCTTGCCCCACCAGTAGGTGATGGTGTCCTGGAAAGGCATGCCGTCCTGGGTTTCCTCCAGCCATCTGCTGGCCCTGGTAATGAAAGAGTGACCCACGATCCACGCCGTCTGGGACGGGGGGTAGCCTGTGGTTAGAAGAAAAATGGGGGGGGGATAATATTAGATCAAGTCTTTCCTGATGTATCTTTTGTAAGCCCCTGATTTCCAACCCCCAATCCCTTTTATGGCTTTCTCTTGCAGCCCCCCCATCCAGGCTGAAGTGGCTGCTCCTATCCTGAAGGAGTGGGATCCAAACTCAGTAGGATTCCACCCTATAGCTATTATAGTCTTCTTGAGGACAGACCTCACCTGGAATCTACTGAGGGCAGACCCGTTTTTGTGTGTGAATAATTGCCCCCCCCGGCTGGTGCGTTTGTTCATGAAGGCCCTGGTGGTGCAGATGGGGCAATATTCTGTTTCCTCAATGCAGTACAGGTTAATGATCCTCCCTTTTCCTAATTGGTCAGTTTTGGACCTACACAGTTTTACAGCCATGGATTCCTTCCCCAGGTGGATGTCGCCTATATCCAGCCCTTCCTCTGATCCTGTGTTTTTGTAGGCTATCTCGCTGATCCTGAACGCCCCAAAGTAGTTGAGTGTGAAGGCAGCTCTAAATAGTGAGGTCTCGTAGGCATTGTTGCATACTGTGGGGAGGGTGTCTAGCAGAATTTTTAATTTAGCGAAATTGAGGGGGCGCCTGGTGTCTGTCTTGACCCCTTCCATTTTGGACCAACCCTTGAGAGCATATCTGGTTAGTGCGCCGTGGGTGGGGTCGGGGGCCCCCGCTAATCTAGTGTAATATGAAACTGCTGCCAGATGGGATGAAGCCCATGCCTTCTTTTTGCTTTGTTTGAAAGCCCACTCCATAAAGTCATTGACATGGCACTCCTATATGTCCCTGATGTTGGTGACTTTTGTGATGTTTCCAAAATCAGTCAAGCACTTATTGTACATTTTGGCAGTTTTCTGTGCCAGCGCCTTTTTGGCCAGTTCCCCTAGGACACCTTTCGGCTCACCTGTAGTAGTGTGGTGCCGGGAGAGGCAACCCCCTTTGTCCGGGCCCAGGGGGGAGGGTAGAGCTGGGCGCGGGCATCTCATGGAAGAGCTGTGACTGGCTGGCTGGCGGGGGCTGCCTTGGGTGTGTCCATGATGGCCCAAACCTCTTCTGGAACTGCTGTCCTCCTGGCTTCTGCCTGTGGGTTTAGTGCCTTGAAAGTGGAGAACTGAAAACGGGACAGAGCGTCAGCGGCCTTATTATCTTTGCCTGCAATGTGCCGCCCAATTATTACAATGTTATTTTCCAGGGTGACTTTCGTCATTTCTCTCAACACTTTTAGCACCAGAGGGCAGGAGGCAGCCCCCTTGTTTAAAATGTGTACAACCGCCATGTTGTCTGACCATGTGACCAGTTCTGTGTTGGCCAACAAGTCCCCCCATAGGTAGAGTGCCAGCCATATGGGGAAGATCTCTAGCAATGTGATGTTCCTGGTCCAGCCCCTCTGCTGCCAGCAGGGCGGCCAGTGGCCGGCGCACCACTTGTTACCAAAACATACCTCAAAACCTCTGCTGCCAGCCGCATCCGTGCAAAAACAAAGAGGTGATGGCTGGAAGGTTTAGACTTAATCTTAACCACTGGCAATGCTCTGGGCAACCCTCCAGACCACCGTTCTTCGCCTGCCAAGCCATTACAGAAGGGAAAGACCATATGCAAATCAGGCTTGGCCCCACCCCAAAAGGGGCAGTCCAGCCCGAACTGCTAGGCCACATCCCTTCTGCACGAGACCACAAGCATCCCCAAACATGTTTCGCCCTTGTTGGGGCTCATCAGTGAGGAGTAGCTTGGGTCTCTAGGCCCAGCAGGCACGGGACCCACGTCTGGGCATACCCGTCCCACTCGGGGTGACATAGCAAAAACAAAGAGGTGATGGCTGGAAGGTTTAGACTTAATCTTAACCACTGGCAATGCTCTGGGCAACCCTCCAGACCACCGTTCTTCGCCTGCCAAGCCATTACAGAAGGGAAAGACCATATGCAAATCAGGCTTGGCCCCACCCCCGTGAACAGGGACCTTTTGTCTGCCTCATTCATGGGTTTTCGCCATATCACTTGGCCATTGAAATTGTTAAGAAATGATTCCCACATGGCCAGGTCTTGTGTTATCTCTTTGCCCAATCTGATGTGGTGGTGTGGCTTTGTAACCCCCCTCATTTTTAGTTCCAGGCTCCTGTGAAAGACCCGGCCTTGGGGCATGATTCTGGTAGCAAAGTTGAGCTTCCCAGCAAGGGACTGTATTTCCCGCAGCGTCGCCTTGTCCCTGCCTGTCATCTGCCTTGTTTTCTGTAGAAGGTCCTCTATTTTGTCCCTGGGTAGGCGGCACTCCCCCCTGGAAGAGTCAATCTCTATTCCTAGAAATGGCAGGGTGGCGGTGGGTCCTACTGTCTTCTCGGGTGCCAGTGGAACCCCTAATTCCTGCATGGTTTCACTGAATGTTTTTAGGGATGAGCTGCATAGGGGAGACCCTGCTGGGCCAGTGAAGAAGAAATCATCCAGATAGTGTACCGTTCTGGCTCTGGGCATGGCCTGTTGGAAAGCCCACTGTAGGAAAGAACTGAACTGTTCAAAGTAGGCACACGCGATGGCGCAGCCCATGGGAAGGCATTTGTCAAAGTAGAATTTATTATCAAAATGGAAGCACAGCCACTGGTAAGTGCTCTTGTGCACGGGCAGCAGCCTGAAAGCTGACTTAATGTCCGCTTTTGCCATGAGAGCGTGTCTACCTGACAGTTTTACTAGGTCGACAGCATCTTGCACGCAGCTGTAAGAGACAGCGGCCTCCGTGGCAGGTATGCCGTCATTGAAAGAGCTACCGGGTGGGTGTGATAAATGATGGATCATCCTGAACTCCCCCGGCTCTTTTTTGGGCACAATGCCCAGGGGGAGCATAAAAACTCAGTGAAGGGGGGGTGTTGGAAGGGGCCCTCAATCCTCCCTAGTTGTAGCTCTTTATCAATTTTTTTGCTTATTATGGTAGCTAAGGATGAGGCAGATTGTAGGTTCTTGGGTATGGTGGGAGATCCCTGGCCCTTGAATGGGATCTGGAAGCCATCTTTGAAACCCTGAGCCAAGAATGCTCTAGCTGCTGGGTCAGGGTAGTTCTCTAACATTTTTAGCAGGCGGTCAATTTTTATTGGTGAGGCCCCTATTCTATAGCTAGTGCATATTTTTGCCCTCAGTGACTTTTGGGCTGGGCCTGGAAGGAGAGGCTTTTGTGCAGTTGTTGCTGCTGTGGCCACCACTGCATGTGCTGCATTGGTGCTTGTATCTGCACTCGGAGCCCTTGTTACATGACCCTCTGTTGAAGTATCAGCAGGCCCCCGGTGTGCTTTCTTTGGCCCCCCCGTTGCTGCGATTGCCGGACTGCCCCTGATTATACCCTGTTTTTTGCCCCCCTGGGGGCGGTCTTCGAAAGGGGGGTTTGTTTTTGTTAGTATTTATACTGTCTTGTTGGGGCCTGCGCTGGTTATGTTGCCTGTTTCTACCCCTTCTATTATACTGATGCTCATGGTCCTTGCTGCTTTGGGCGCTCCTAGCTGAGTTTTCTTTTAATACATAAAAAAGATACAATTATGGGTCTTCCTCCTCCCAGCCCAGGTCAGGGAATCTCTGCATCTCCTTCCTGAACTCTCTATCATAGTTCAGCCAAGATTCCCCGCCAAAGGTATTGTGAATCTCCAAAATTCTGTGGTGGTAGGCAATCAGTGCAGTGCCCTCTTCTGGGAATTTTTCTAGAATTATTGTGGATAGGATTTGAAAAGAGGCCTCCCAGTTCTGAATATTCTTCTCCAGTGTGGGCCTCTTTGCTCTCTCTTTTTCTTCCTCTTTCTTATCCCTTTTTGAAATGCCAAAACCTAATTCTTCATATTCCAGTAGGCAAAAAATGTCAATAAATTGCTTTTTCCAAATCTTTCTCTTAACTTTTCGCTCAATGTGCCATGCAATGGTCTTTTTTAGGCTTTTATTTACACTTTTGCCGGCAGTGCGCCTCCCATATTTAGTCATATGTGGGATTGGAGACAGTACATCATTGCTAGGCCCAACCCATGCTTTAAGGTGGCCCTGGTCATCCTCGCCCCCAGATTCCGACCCTGTGTCTGTGCTGTCACTCTCGCTGCTGGAGCTGCTCGAGTCATCCCTGTGCCTCTTCTTTTTCCCAGCACCCGCACCCTTATGCCATTTTAAAAATTGTTCAAGCATAGGCCCCAAATCATTGCTTTTCACAGTACCTGATTTTGCTTTTCTTTTGGTGCCTGGGTGGGTGTCTGAAGAGGCGGGCATGCTGCGGACGTCAAGGCGCTGCTTCTTCCTAGCTGGCTGCTCCCTTTCTGCTGGCTCCTCATCACCGTCAACCTAATCTTCTATTGCCTCTGCGTCATCATCATTGAGGCTGGTGGATGCGAGCTCTGCCATTCTTTCCTGCACTACGTCCATGCCATGGACTGCTTCCGCTGCTTTGGCCCATTCCAGGAGTAATGTTTCTTTCAGGGATAAGGCGTTGGCCATCTCTTGCCTCTTTGGGTCTCTGCGTGCCGGCTTGCAGTGGACCGTCCTTGTGTTGCCCACTTGGTTTGCCGTGCCCCTGAGTGCTCGCTCTGATCAATGCTGCCACGGGTATCGCACCACAATGTGATGTAAGGCGCCTTTCTTCTTCTTTAAGGCACCAGTGTTAAATTAAAATTATTGCTCCGTGACTTCCTGCTTCCAAAGAATGTTTTGCGCATCCAGAAGAGTTGTGCACTGTAGGCGTTCTCTTCAGACACTTGCCCGTGCCGTGTTTTGTAAAGAGATGGCCTGTTAAAACCACAGTGCCCCTGCTCTGTGGTGGATTGGTCAGGATACAGGGAGTAATGCAAAGCCTTTTATTCCCACAGCTCGGCTTGTTGTTTTCGCCGCGTTGAACACCCCCAGAGTGTAAAGTGCTCACCTTCTGCTGAGCTGCCTTCGAAAACATGCTAATGTGCCAATGTGGGATTGTTCCGTATTATGTAAAGAAAAGTTCCTCGTGCTTTCAAGTTTTCCCTCTTTCGAAGGAGCTCTGTGTCGACCTGCTTCCAAAACTGGAGCTTTTTGCACTTTCTGCTCCAGCCGCGGGCTGCCTGATTCCTTCTGTTTGGGAAGCGTTGCCGCGGTAGCCCGAGCGCTGCTGTCACGGTTGCAGCTGTGTCCGAGGGGCCGGGGGGGAGTCTGTCCTTCCAAGCGCCCCTGGTGGTGCGCTGGATTTTTATGCCCTCGGCTGGTTGTCACTATTAAGGTCCGCTTCTTCCTTCGGACCGCATGTGCCCCCAGCTGGCCCTTTTATCCTTCACACTGCCCGGTGGTAAAGTTAGCCAGTATTAGGACTTTCCGGGCCTGCGAGCACGCCTTGCCGCACGTGAAAAAACCTGCCGTGTGTGGAAGGATTCCCCGGTGTGACTCTTTGTTCCGGCAGTAGCCGCCCGTTGGCCTCCGACTTCTTGTTGCTGTTTCAAGCTCCGTTGAGGCCTGTGGTGCTGGTGGCGTAGCGCGCAATGCGCAGCGGGGAACCTTGGAAGCCGGAGTTAGTGGACCTCAAGAATTAGAAGACTCCTCTGCAGCCGGGAAGCGTCTCTTTTTCCAATGCGTTCAGCGCTTTGCCAGACCTGCAGCCGTCCTGCTGCTGTTCGTGGCTGACGGGGAGGAAGCATGAGAAGGGCCACCTTGCCCCCGCCAGATAAAAGCAAAATTCGGCCTGGGGGCAAGGCGGCCCTTTCTTTGAACTTCAAAAGGCCCCCGCTCAGGATCCGCAGGATGGGAAGGGGGGGCCTTTGAAGTATGGAGGGCAAGGTGACAGGGGGCAGCGACTACCGGTTGTCAGCTGCCCCTCTCATCTCACCCTCCTGTGCGGGAGACGCGCTGTCTGGGTTCCCATTGTTTCGGGACCCAGCAGCCCGACCCCACCATGTGCATGCTAAGTGGGGCAGTGCCAAAAAGGTGCTGCCCCGCCGGACTTCGCACAAATCCCCCACTTCCCAGCTTACGGCCCCGGGCCTCCCATCCGGGTGGGCCCGGGTGTAATGGAACCGCTTTAAGAAGACTGGTTGTTTGTGCAAGTCGTTTGCTCATACCTGCTGCACAACCCATTCTTATTCAGCTCCTCATCGAGAAGGCCGTTTTTTTTTCTGCAGCGCGCACACGCACACACACAGAGTTCTGTAGCTGTTCAAACTGGTATACATGTCCTGAATTTTAGAGACATCTCTTTATTAAGTGGAATATTGGGATCAATCAAAACAGATCAGCCCATTAATTTCTCAAAATGTTTTCTTAATGAATCACTACAAGACAAGTTTAATTTTATAATTGTGGACATTATGCTGATCCCATAATGCTCTTTGTTTTCATGCAAATCACCAGGATTGGGTTCTCTAGATAGATACTGTGTTGCACAATCTGCCTGGGGGTCACGCCCCTTGGCCCCACCCCCTCCTTCCCAAAGCCCCGCCCCTCCTAAGAAGTGAGGCTTCCCCCAGTAAATGTTTTCATTTTCATCAGCACTGATAGGAATGTTATTGGAAGGTCACTGCCGAAAGTGGGCAGTGAAGCGTTGGCCATGGGCACTGCAGCCTCAAAAGTGTATGCATGTGCGCACTTCATAAAATGGAAATGTGCACGCACAGGAAATGCAGGTCACTTCTATGATAAAAGTAAGATGCACAGCGTCTTCTTCACAAGGACCTAAAGAAAACCCGGTCAAGTTCAGAGATGCAGATTTCTCTTATGCTGTGAATCTCGACCCTTATGGTATGAAATAGCAAAAATACAGCCCACATGGAAACAAATCAAGGCCCGGGCGGTGCTTCAACCATTTCATCCCATAAGTGCCGGCTAGTTGCCATGCCAACGCGCGCCTACTCCCGAACTCCACTTTCTCTCTAGTAATTACAGTACCAATGTTTTGCCATGAAGTGGGGCTAGCGCCACCAAATATCCCAAAACCAAAAAGGGCAGCCCGTCTCAAAACCAAGTCCAAAGCTGTTTACACAGCCGAATATAAAACATCATAATCACCATGGACTGGTTGCTCCAATCCTGATCAAGTCCACTAGAGGTCCTGGACTTCAGTGAAGGACACGCAGATTGCTTAAAAATCCAGTGACTGATGGCAGGCCTGTATTGTTATTAAACCAGCAGCGTGTTTACAACTCCAATTATGTCGTTAATGCTCAGAAGACTGTGTTGAACAAACACTGGCAGGCACTTTGAATGCAAAGCCTGATGGTAAGGCTTTATTAAAAAGAGCTCAACGAGTTCCCAGGAGGCAGTGTTTTGAGCGGAAAGAGGCAGGAATGGGTGGGAACGGCCATAGGGATTAGCATGGCCATGGGCAGGTAATGGGTGTGCACATAACCAAACAACACCTACAGGCTGTGTGTCCCTCATCATATGTTATTCCTCCCTGCCCTTTCTCATATGTCCCATCCCCCCCTTTCTGTACTCCAATGCAACAGTTTCGGCGTATAGGTGTGGCAAGCGATACCTAATAGCCCAAACTAAAAATGAGCCATAAAGTACACACAATGTGTAAACCGTACACGTTTTGTTTATGTTATGGCTCATCCAAAATGAGTTCCAATAGCTCTACCTTTGAGTCCGCATTGTGTGCACTACTGCATCATGTGTACTGCATGCACTGAACAGACCTTGGGTCCAGCGCAAACCCCTACTCACGATCAGAGTACAGAGGTGCGATGGCACACACACATAATGGCATGCTCCAGTCAGGAAGTGTACGGACACAGTGTTAGACTCACATGTAAGTGCACTCCGCGAAGATAGAAAACAACGATGAACCCTACATGTTTAAGAGATTATAGCAGCATCACAGGGATGGTGCTGGGCATAATGGGATATACAAATAGGGTTCTGCATGTTTTATAGCCTTCTACTGTAAAGTCTGCAATTTGTTCTTGTAGTTTTGGGCATCCGGAATTTGACTATTTGTAAAGCTCCCCCCATGCTTCTGCAGCCCATCCTCTCACACCCACCCACCCTCCTGCACTCCAAACCCGACAAACACATATACATATACTTTTATATATGTTTGTAGTTGATCGAATTCGACCTAAACTGCACGAATAAAGTGCAACCTTTAGGAAAGAAGTATTTTAAAACATGTATTACGCAAAAGCTACTGACTGCAGAGGAACTTTTCAAAAGATAATTATTAAATTAAATCATTTTCCAGAAAACTTGACACAGAATGAAAATGGCGAAGGCTGAATTATTATGTATTCACATTCACATCATAAATAAACATCTGAAAAAGAATTTTAAAAAATCACAATTCATTGTACATGTTTTATTAAAAGCTCTGCGAAACGTCTGAGATTTCCTTGATACATGCCGCCACCTTGGGTTTATAAAAATGTGAATTGTATTAAATTATCAAAACTAGATGTCCATAATGGCCTCTAAGCCTTATAATATGCGTGCCCCGTGGGCTTGCAGCATCCAAACATACTGTGACACAGGAATATCCATAAGTAACATGTTGGCCCACATAATAAACTCCATGGAATATGTATGATCCGCCACAGAGTTTGGGTAGGTCTGGTTGAATCTGACAAATCGAATTTTCTAGAAGAATAGAGAGGTGGCAAGTGTGGGACAAGTGTAGCTGCTGCTTTGCTGCACAGAGTGTTGGATACCGTTCAGTGTTTCATTCCGAGCACTGTGGGGAAATCGAGGATTCTGCAGTTGATTTGCCTTTCTGGAGGGCATCTGTGAACTGTCCTTCCACTACTTTTGCCTGGGAGCCTTGGCTGGGCAGAGCCCCACCGTTTCGATAGCTTGTTCAAAAAGCCTATTACAGTGCATAGCAAGTGAGGAACAAGAGTAGCTGCTGTTTTGCTGTTTGACTGGAGGACTGACGTGAGTGGCAGCATTTTGCTATTGAATGTGCAGTCTGAGAAGTGGTGCAAAGAAAAAAGGAAATATGAGCGTTTCTGCTCTAGAAGATATGTTATGTTATGTTAAAGGTACTTATATAGCGCACTGTCACCAACGGAATTGGTCCCCAGGCGCTCTGGCGGATATGTAAACAGGAAGGACTGGTAGGGTTAGTTGGGAGGAGGGAAGCAGGAGAGTGGGAGAAGTGATGTGCTGTTGGCAGCTTCAGCTCGGTATACACTGAGTTCTGGGCTTTGGTGCTACTTTCAGATCGGGCAAGATCTCGAGTGCTGTAGGTGATGATTATGTGTTGTTGATGCAGTGTGGTAAAGTGCATGCAGATTGCTGGGAGAGAGATGGTTGTGTGGCTTTGTGTGCTTTAAGTATGGAGAAGATTGAGGGTTGGGTTAGTGAGGTCTGTATTCTGATTCAGGTACTTCTGATTCCGTTAGAGTTGTATCCCTGTGGGTTGGGTTGATGTTGGTTCCTCGTGAGCAGGCTCCCTTTGTTGGTGCTGCACTGACCCCGCTGTTTCATAGTGAGTATTGTTTGGATTTGATTTTCTTCGGGTGTGGGACTGGGTTGGTAATAGCTATTCTCTTGTTATCTAGTGTGACACTGGTCCGTTGAGGTATTGAATGGTTCAGGGTCGGAGTGGTGTTGGTGTGGCATTGTAGTTTTTCCGTCTTGTTGAGCCTGTGTATTCAGTCGTTTGATTCCTCCTGTCATGACTGTCTTTCCGTTGGTTCTTTGGTTTCTGTGGGGTGAACATCTTTGGGGCTGTTGTTTAGTTGTAGTTTTTGTGTGATGGAGCATTGTGCTTCCGGCTGTGTAGTAGGTGGACAGTGTGTAATGATGAAACCGTCTGTTTCTCACCCACTGGGTTGGGGCTTGTGGTGTAGTGCTTCCTTTCCCTTTCTATCTGTTGTTCTTAGGTCTGTTGCGAATGGCTATAGTTAAAGGTCATGGTCCTCTTGATGATTCGTCCTAGTGTTTCTTTCTTTGTCTTGCTTTATATACGGTATTTGGTCGTGTTGCGGCTGTCTCCCGGTTAGTCGTTTAGTATGTTGTGGGATATTTTCTTGAGAGGTTTTCCCATTGAGTGTTTGGTGTGGATCCGGGTCTCTCTCTACGTTCATCGATTTTTTAGATGTGTGCATGCCCCTGGTCTTTCTAGTTATGACGTAAAGAGCCAGGTTTTGAGTAGTTTCCTGAATAGTGGGTGGTTTCTTGCGTTACGTATGTAATTTGGAAGGTCGTTCCAGCTTTTCAGGGCTTGGTGAGAGAAGGAGGATCCTCCAAATATTCTTTTGTTGTAAGGTTTCGGTTCCAGGAGAATGGCAATGCTTGATCTGAGTGTTCTTGTTGGTTGATGTAGACGCAGTTTGTCTCTCAGGAACTCAGGGCCTTCGCTCTGTACTGCTCTGTGCGTGATGCACATTGTTTTGAATTTTATTACTTGTTTTATTGGTAGCCAATGTAGTGTTTTCAGTGCTGGTATGGTGTGTTCTCTTCGGGGTAGTTTCAGAAGCAGTCTGGCTGCCGCGTTTTGAATGTGTTGTAGTTTTTTAAAAAGTCGTTCCGGCATGCCTAAGTATAAGCTGTTGGCGTAGTCTACTCGGGACATGACTAGAGCGGTGATGGTGTTTGTTTTGTTGGCGAATGGTAGGATCCTCTTTGCCGCTTGCAGGAGGAAGAAACTTTTCTTGAGAAGGGCGTTTACTTGTGGCTCTAGTGTGAGATTATTGTCCATCAGGACCCCCAGTTTTTTTCAATCGGCGAGGGTTCAGGGGTTATCCCGAGTTCCCTTGGCCAAGGAATTAAGTGGTTTTCTCCTAGTTTTTTGTGACTATCATTATTTCTGTTTTGCCTGGGTTGATTTTGAGCCTGTTGGAGTTCATCCAGAGGAATACATTGCGGAGGCAGTTTTCTAGCATTGAGTTTACTTCCAGGTTGTCTTGTATTTTGAAGATTATTTGTGTATCATCTGCATAGTTGTAGCAGGTGAGGCTGTGGCTTTTGATGATCCTGATAAGTAGATACAAGTAGATGTTGAATAGTAATGGGGAAAAGGAGGATCCTTGTGGTACTCCACAGTTGGAATCTCTCGGGCTACATTTGAAGGGTTTCATCCATACGGTTTCCGTTCTGTTTGTTATGAAAGATTTGATCCATAGTAAGGTAGTGCCTGTTATTCCCAGCCTTTCTAATCTCATTATGAGGGTGTTGTGGTTAACTGTGTCGAATGCTGCTGATAGGTCTAGGAGTATCAATGCAGTGCTGTTGTCCGAGTCTGCGTTCATTTTAAGATCGTCCTAGATTGAGAGTAGAGCTGATTCCGTTCCTCTCATTGGTCTGAAGCCAACTTGTGCCTGGTCTAGTAGGCCATGCTCTTCTATGAAGTCTTGCGTCATTTTGCATATGTACGTTTTGAGCAGTTTGGTTGTGTATGGGATGTTGGAGATGGGTCTGTAGTTGGAGAGGTCCTCTACGTTTCCCGCTGTATCTTTGAGTAGTGGCCTAATGTATGCAGTTTTGAAGGCTTGTGGCACTTTCCCAGTTGCAATGGAAAGGTTGAGGACTTTCCTGTGATATTCCAGGGGTGTTCCTTGTTTAAGAATCGATTTGTATATATCTGGTGGGCAGGGATCTTCGGGAGACCCTGAGTTATTGCTTTCATTCACCAGTTTGATGAATGTCTCCACTGATATTTCTGGAAAGCATCGTAGTTTGTTTGGGTATTCCTCCTGGGTGTAGGTAGGGATTGTGGTCAGATCAGGCAGTCTGCTTTGTATGGTTTGTTGGATGCTGGTGATTTTGTTTTTGAAGTGGTCTGCAAGGTCATTGCATAGTTTCGTGGACAGAGTTGGTGTGTTTTTACATCCCGGAGGGTTTTTGATTTCGTTTATGATTTTGAAGAGTTCTTTTTGGTGTTTGGTGCTTCGAATATTCGGTTGTTGTAGTGTTTTCTCTTTGCTTTTTATATTTCCTTTTTGTATGCGCAGTTGTGTTGTAGGAATTTCAGTTTGTTCGCATCGTCGTTTTGTTTGCTCCAATCAAGTTCTAGTCTTCGGTTTTTCCTTTTCATTGTTCTAAGTAGTGGGGTGAACCATTTTGCCATTTCCCGTTTATGAGAAGTAGTAAAGGGTGTTTCTTTGGCGATGTTGTCTACAGTATTTATAATCCAGGAATGCAGCAGGGCTACTTTTCTGTCCAGGTCATCTTCTTCCATGAATGTTGGGTGTGGTTTGCTGAGCTCCAGGAGTTCAAATAAGTTGGTGTTTTTGATGGTTCTCCAATTTCTTTTCATGTTGTTCGGTATTTTGTCCGGTTGACTGTTTGTTGGGGCGGTCATTTTGATTATAAAGGAGATGATGAGATGGTCGCTCCAGGGTATTTGAATTGGGGATGTCGTGGTGAGGAGTAGTTTGTTCGCAAAGATTGCGTTAAGTGTATGCCCTGCCAAGTGGGTTGCTCCTTTGACTAGTTGTTGCAGATTAATTGCTGCTAGTTGGCTGGTTAGCGATTTTTGTATGGTTGTGGTTTCTTCTTCAAGCCAGATGTTGAAATCTCCGCGGACTATCAGGTGGTTGTGTTTGATGGCTAGGACGGTGAGGTTGGTGGTCCATATATCAGTATGAATTTCAGTTTTGTTTTGGGTCTTACTGTTAGACATATGATTAGGGATTCACATTTATCAATGTTTAGTCAGTCTTCCAATTTGTGGGGTAATTCATAGATTTCAGTACAAAGGCAGCGCACGCGAGCACCGAGCAGCACAGAGAGGGAGCGTGCGCCAGTGTGCGCCACCCGTGTGCGCATATCAGCATTCTGGCGCCCCGCATATTCATGAAATTGCCAAGCCATTTTGAGCACTGGCGCAGAGAACATCCTGCAGCGCCAGTTACGCCTGCAAGAACGCCCCTTGCGCAAGGAAAAACCATTGAAATCCCCAGTGCAGCGCAAAGGGCCACGCTAACCCTGGACCAGCTAACAGGGCCGCTACACTGCAATCGCGCAAGCGGGGAACGAGTATTTCTGGGGGCGCGGGAAGTTTCACACGCGATAGGCCTTGGGCGAGCGGGGTACATGTATTTCTGGGGTGCACGGGAAGTTTCACGCGCAATTTCACTTGCAGAGCGGGGTACTTTTATTCTGAGGGGTTCGCGGGTACTTTCACACGTGATTCCGCTGTCTGAGCGGGGTATGTGTATTCTGAGGGCTGCGCAGGTACTTTCACACGCGAATCCGCTTGCAGAGCGGGGTATGTGTATTGTGATGGGTACGCGGGCACTTTCACACGCGATTTCAATTGCAGAGCAGGGTACGTGTATCCAGTGGGGATTGCGGGCAGTTTCACATGCGATAGGCCTTGAGCGAGCGGGATATGCATATTTCTGGGGTGTGCGGGGAGTTTCGCATGCAATTTCACTTGCAGAGCGGGGTACGTGTATCCAGTGGGGTGCACGGGGAGTCTCACATGCGATAGGCCTTGGGCGAGCGGGGTACATGTATTTCTGGGGTGCATGGGGAGTTTCACACACGATTTTGCTTGCAGAGCAGGGTACGTGTATTTCTGGGGTGCGCGGGGAGTTTCACACGCGATTTTGCTGTCTGAGTGGGGTACGTGAATTCAGTGGGGTGCACAGGAAGTTTCACACGTGATAGGCCTTGGGCGAGCGGGGTACGTGTATTTCTGGGGTGCGTGGGGAGTTTCACACGCGATAGGCCTTGGGGGAGCGGGGTACGTGTATTTCTGAGGTGCGCGGGGAGTTTCACATGCGATTTCGCTTGCGGAGCCGGGTACGTGTATCCAGTGGGGTGCTTGGGGAGTTTCACACGCAATAGGCCTTGGGCGAGCGGGGTGTGTCTATTTCTGGGGTGCGCAGGGAGTTTCACACGCAATTTCGCTTTCTGAGCAGGGTATGTGAATTCAGTGGGGTGCACAGGGAGTTTTACACGTGAATTGGCAGTGTGGATCCTCCCAGGTGTGCCCTCTAACCCCCCACACCACAGGGGACTACCCTGAACCCCTGCCCCGCAGGTAGCCCATCCACCATGCGCCCCAGCCAGCCCACATGTCACCTTGCACTAGTGATCACCAAACCATGTCCCCCTGCACCCCCACCCACCCAGCATTGACGGGCACCTGCCAGCAGGCCCCAACTCATGTCCCCCTGCACCCCCACCCACCCAGCATTGACGGGTGTCAGGAATAAGGGCAAACATGTGTACACTGGGCTCAGAGGGCTAAAACACTGAAAAAATCCAACGAAACTACAATTCCCGGCAGTACTTGGGAGGCTGGGTAGTTTACTGACGGGCGCGCGTGGGGCCAGCTGATCTTGATTGCTAACAGTTTATGAGCGGCTCACGGCGTGCGGCAGGTGTGGCTTATTTTGTTTGGAGGTCGAAGCTGCGTCGGTCGGAGCAGCATCGGAAGAGTCAGGAGCCGCCCGCTATGAAATTGGCATGATCACAGAGGCGGCAGGCGGGAGCACTTTGCAGCGGGGAGAAGAGAGTTCTTCACGGCTGCTACGGGCAACAGTATTCAACGTCCGGGAAGGCTCAGGAGCTTCCCGGACACAAGATAAGTGCGGGAAGGGCTTATTGGTCATTGATGAAATGCACATGTGATTACGAGCATGCTCACAAAGATACTCAGTGTTTGTTAGGCGTATGGGGACAACGACCTACTGAGAGACTGTGCATATTCTTCTGTTATGCTGCAAGAAAGCATTTAACAAATCTTTATGTTATACACGTTTAAGTACTTGTTGTGCTAGTTCTACTTGTTAGTTGCTTAAGTGTTGCATATACCAGCCCAAGGGGCCATGTGTCATGTTTTCATCTTGGGAGAATTCCCATTGTATGTTTCATTTGCTAATCATGCTTTGTTTGTTTCATGTTGATGACATATAGTGTGTGAGATACATGTATTAAGATGTTCTCAAGGTAGGGGTTATCAGGTAACAGGCATATATGAAATCAAGAAATCAAGGTATTGCAGATTATGGTGTTACAAGTATTATTAAGTGTAGGGTTTTTCCCTGTACTTCCCCAGTCCTATCCAAACTAGGTTTTTCCTCTACCCTCTATCCGGTGTTCCTAAAATTCCTCACCCTATCCACAACCTCTCCCTAACCCTCTTCCCCCCACTGGCTGCCACGTGGTGTCCTGTCTATATATATATCAGGTACCTGTGCCAACCACGGTGGGAGGGTCGACTTCATTCGGCTTCTGTGGTTCGGGGGAGAGTGTCGACCTCTCCTCCTATTATTGTGTTTTGTGACATAATAAGCCACCCCCATATTGGGATACTCAAACCACCCAAGCCAAATGGAAGCGACTCCTCCGTCTTTGGCCGATGTGCTAAAGGCCCTTCAAGATATGCAGTTAGAATTAGCTCAGACAAGACAAGAAGCTGATAATTTGAAGACTCAAGTTCAAAGTTTGGTTGCTCAGAGAACTCCTTTGGAGGGGGTAGGTGCAATGGGAGTTGCCTCTTCTAGTCAGAATTCCACGGTAATTGTCCACCCTCCCAGTAGTGTCCCCTTGGCAGCCCCCGAGCGTTTTTCGGGGGATCCCAGAAAATACATGATGTTCCTTACACAGTGTAGATTAGATTTCCTGTGTAAACCTACGGCCTTCGAGACTATTCAGGCTAGAACGGCTTTTGTCATTTCCTATTTAACCGGGGATGCTGCAGCATGGGCAATGCCCTTGGTACAAAAGGATGATCCCCTATTATATAACTGGGATGGGTTTTTGACGGAATTTGGCCGGCTATTTGATCGCAGAGAGGTGTCTCTAGCTCAGGATAAGGAATTGTTGGGATTAAAACAAGGAGTGCGGGACCTAGTAACGTATGTAACTCAGTTTAACAGGCTAGTCATAGAGACAGACTGGCCAACATCCAAACAAACAGTATTATTTTACCAAGGATTACGGGAGGAATTAAAAGATGCCATTGCACAAGTGGAGCCTCAACCGAGCACATGTACTGCTATGATAGATTTAGCGCTGAGGTTGGATCATCGTATGAATGAAAGGAAAGGTGATAAAAAGAGACCGGAAGTAGCACCTTTTGTACGACTAGATAGAAGTAGAGGAGGAAGGGCAAGTGAAGCAGAACCAATGCAGATTGGAAGTGTCAGAGGGCCATTATCGGCGGCAGAAAAGGAACAACGTAGGTCCAATAAGTTGTGTTTGTATTGTGGGCAAGCAGGGCATTTTATACGAACATGTCCCAATACCCCTCAGAAGAGTGGTGAAAAGAGTTCGAAGGAGGCGGGAAAAGAATTGGGCCGGCCTTGAGGGGAACACAGGTGTCAGGCCCATTAGAAGTAAGATTCCCCAGGTGGATTGCAAACACGGTGGGTGGGAAAACTTCCCATTTTTACATTCTGGTTACATTATGTTTTGCTTTGACGAAACAGGAGGTTAGGGCTATGGTAGACTCAGGGGCCACAGGTAATTTTGTAGACATCTCACTGGCTAATCAGTTAGGGTTACCTGTGGTCGACAAGCAGCAGGTAGAAGGAGTCCAGTCGGTAGATGGTTCAACATTAACATCAGGTCCCATACGACAACAGACTGAGGAATTGGAAATGATTTGTGAAGGAGGTCATCAAGAACTAATTACCTTTGACCTTATAGCAGCCCCGCAATTTGGGTTGATTCTGGGAATGCCATGGTTAAGATTACATAACCCGCAAATTGATTGGGTACTACGGACAGTAAGGTTTGATGAACAACGATGTCAAGAACACATGTTACTTGAAACAGGCCCCACAGCATTGTTAATTGAGAAGGTAGTAGGGCCCCAAGTGGTGGGAGCAGTGGAAAACGGAATTCCCTCACAGTACATGGAATTTGCAAAAGTGTTTGACAAAAGAGTGGCGGAGCAGTTGCCTCCTCATAGGACCTATGATTGTGTTATTGAACTAGAAGAAGGGGCGAAATTACCTTGTAGTAGAATATATGCCCTTACAGAGAAGGAAAATGAACACTTACGAGAGTATCTTGATGAAATGTTGTCTAAAGGATTTATTAGGCACTCTACTTCTCCAGTTTCTTCTCCATTATTTTTTGTCCCTAAAAAGGAAGGAACGCTACGCACATGCATAGACTATCGGGCATTAAACAAGGTGACCATCAAGAATCGATTCCCTTTACCTTTGATTTCGGTTCTATTGGACCAAGTAAAGAATGCAAAGATTTATACCAAATTGGATCTAAGGGGAGCCTATCATTTGATACGGGTAAAGGAGGGAGATGAGTGGAAGACGGCATTCAGAACAAAGTTTGGATTATTTGAGTATCTTGTCATGCCGTTTGGTTTGTGTAATGCCCCTGCTGCTTTTCAGTTTTTTATGCAAGAAGTATTGCATGAGTTTATTGATCTCTTTGTAATTGTGTACATTGATGATATTTTGATTTATTCAGATTCCCCAGAACAACATGTAAAACATGTAACAGCAGTGTTGAAAAGGTTACAAGAATATCAATTATGTGTGAAATCAGAGAAATGCGCATTTCATGTAAGCCAGGTGGAATTTCTGGGTTTTATATTGACAAACACAGGGATTGTGATGGACCCAAGGAAGGTGCAAGCAGTAGTGAATTGGCCTTCTCCACAATGTATAAAAGACATACAATCTTTTTTGGGGTTTGCTAATTTCTACAGACGTTTTATTGGCAATTTCTCCGAGATCGTTAGTCCAATTACACAACTACTAAAAAAGGCAGTGAGATTTACATGGAGTGTGGAGGCAGAGCAAGCATTTCAACAACTAAAAACAGCATTCACTACTGCTCCTGTGTTAAGACATCCTAAACTAGAGAGAGCTTTTCAGGTAGAAACTGATGCTAGTAATGTGGCAGTAGGAGCTATTCTATCACAGAAGGATGAAGAGGGAATTTTGCATCCTGTGACTTTTTTTTCTAAGAAATTGTCAGGATGTGAACAAAACTATTCTATTACGGATAAAGAATTATTGGCCATTCGATTAGCATTTGTGGAATGGAGACATTATTTGATGGGTGCAAGACATCAGGTGGTGGTGGTAACAGACCACAAAAACTTGCAATACTTCACAACGGCACAATCGCTAAGCCCTAGGCAACTACGTTGGTCTCAATATTTTAATGAATTTGACTTTGTGGTTACATTCAGGCCAGGTAGTAAGAATGGGAAAGCGGATGCTTTGTCTAGACAACAAAATGTGGATAATTCAGTAGGGGAAATTAAAAGTGTTATTTCACCTGAAAGAATTGTCGGGGCTATTACACAGAAAATCATTGAGCAGGTCAAGAAGGCTTTACCAGTTAGACAACTGCAGGAATGGTGTAAAACTCATCCCGCACGTACTCTACGGGAAGGTTTACCCTATCATCAGGGTAGACTGTACTTGCCCACCAAGGATTTACAGAAGTAAGCATTATACTGGTGCCATAATTCTCCATTGGCAGGGCATGCAGGTTTGAGAAAGATGCAAGAGATGCTAGGGAAATATTTCTGGTGGCCCACAGTAAAACAAGACTTGGAGAAGTACTTAAGGTTATGTGAGAATTGTGCACGTAACAAGGCAGAGCATGGGAAGAAGAGAGGGTTGTTACAGCCCTTACAAACACCAAGTCAGCTATGGACTTCCATTTCGATGGATTTCATTACGGATTTACCTCCTGATAATGGTTATGATACCATTTGGGTAGTAGTGGACTTCATGTCTAAGCAGGCTCACTTTGTTCCATGTGCCGGAATACCAGGAGCAGGAAAGTTGGCAGAGTTATTCTTGCAACATGTGGTCAGATTGCATGGGCTACCAAAGTGTATAATATCGGATAGAGGTTCACAATTCACCTCCAGGTTTTGGCGTGCCTTTTGTCAGATGCTGGGAATCAATTGTGCGCTCTCTACTAGCTATCATCCTCAAACTGATGGGCAAACAGAACGCGTTAATCAGACCCTAGAGCAATATTTAAGAGGGTACTTGGGAGATGGCAGAGATTCTTGGGTACAAGCTTTATGGTTGGCAGAATTCACATACAATAATACCTATCACACTTCCCTGGGAATGGCACCAAATGAATGTTTATATGGACAAGTGCAGAATATGCTACCCGAACATTTGCCAGAAGTGGGACAAATCCCCGTGTTACAAGAGCGTAAGCAGTTGCTTCTGGAGATCAGGCAAAAGGCACGGGCAAATCTAGAACAAGCCAAAAGACAATACAAGAGTCAAGCTGACAGACATAGACAAGCAGGTCCTAAATATGCAGTGGGAGATAAGGTGTGGTTATCCACACGAAATTTAGCCTTGATAGGCTCTCGAAAATTTCTGCCTCGGTTTATTGGGCCCTACGTGATAATTAAATGTGTGTCAGCCACTGCGATGAAACTACGTTTGCCAAAAAATGTACCTATCCATCCGGTATTCCATGTCTCTTTACTTAAACCCGCAGCTCCGGGGATGACTGCTAAAAGACCACCAGCCATCATGAAAGAAGGTCAGATGGAGTATGAAGTGAAAAGTATTCTGGATGCAAAAATAAGGAATCAACGGTTATGGTACCTGATTAACTGGACAGGTTATGGGCCGGAGGACTGTTCCTGGGAGCTGGCGGAATCAGTACATGCTCCAAGGTTGGTTAAACAATTTCATCGACAGCATCCGGGTAAGCCAGGTCCTGGGAAGGGCCTTCGGAGAGGAGGTAATGTCAGGAATAAGGGCAAACATGTGTACACTGGGCTCAGAGGGCTAAAACACTGAAAAAATCCAACGAAACTACAATTCCCGGCAGTACTTGGGAGGCTGGGTAGTTTACTGACGGGCGCGCGTGGGGCCAGCTGATCTTGATTGCTAACAGTTTATGAGCGGCTCACGGCGTGCGGCGGGTGTGGCTTATTTTGTTTGGAGGTCGAAGCTGCGTCGGTCGGAGCAGCATCGGAAGAGTCAGGAGCCGCCCGCTATGAAATTGGCATGATCACAGAGGCGGCAGGCGGGAGCACTTTGCAGCGGGGAGAAGAGAGTTCTTCACGGCTGCTACGGGCAACAGTATTCAACGTCCGGGAAGGCTCAGGAGCTTCCCGGACACAAGATAAGTGCGGGAAGGGCTTATTGGTCATTGATGAAATGCACATGTGATTACGAGCATGCTCACAAAGATACTCAGTGTTTGTTAGGCGTATGGGGACAAAGACCTACTGAGAGACTGTGCATATTCTTCTGTTATGCTGCAAGAAAGCATTTAACAAATCTTTATGTTATACACGTTTAAGTACTTGTTGTGCTCGTTGTACTTGTTAGTTGCTTAAGTGTTGCATATACCAGCCCAAGGGGCCATGTGTCATGTTTTCATCTTGGGAGAATTCCCATTGTATGTTTCATTTGCTAATCATGCTTTGTTTGTTTCATGTCGATGACATATAGTGTGTGAGATACATGTATTAAGATGTTCTCAAGGTAGGGGTTATCAGGTAACAGGCATATATGAAATCAAGAAATCAAGGTATTGCAGATTATGGTGTTACAAGTATTATTAAGTGTAGGGTTTTTCCCTGTACTTCCCCAGTCCTATCCAAACTAGGTTTTTCCTCTACCCTCTATCCGGTGTTCCTAAAATTCCTCACCCTATCCACAACCTCTCCCTAACCCTCTTCCCCCCACTGGCTGCCACGTTGTGTCCTGTCTATATATATATATCAGGTACCTGTGCCAACCACGGTGGGAGGGTCGACTTCATTCGGCTTCTGTGGTTCGGGGGAGAGTGTCGACCTCTCCTCCTATTATTGTGTTTTGTGACAACGGGCGCCTGTCAGCAGGCCCGGACTCATGTCCCCCTGCACCCCCACCCACCCAGCATGGACGGGCACCTGCCAGCAGGCCCCGACTCATGTCCCCCTGCACCCCCACCTACCTAGCATTGACGGGCACATGCCATCAGGCCCCGACTCATGTCCCCCTGCACCCCAACCCACCCAGCATTGACGGGCACCTGCCAGCAGGCTTCGGCTCATGTCCCCCTGCACCCCCACCCACCCAGCATTGACGGGCACCTGCCAGCAGGGTCTGACTCATGTCCCCCTGCACCCCCACCCACCCAGTATTGACGGGCACCTGCCAGCAGGCCCTGACTCATGTCCCCCTGCACCCCCACCCACCCAGCATTGACGGGCACCTGTCAGCAGGCCCCGACTCATGTCCCCCTACACCCCCACCCACCCAGCATTGATTGGTAGGGCCCAACTGATGTCCCCCTGCACCTCCACCCACCCAGCATTGACGGTTAGCGTCCAACTCATGTCCCCCTGCACCCCCACCCACCCAGCATTGACGGGCACCTGTCAGCAGGCCCCCGACTCATGTCCCCCTGCACCCCCACCCACCAGCATTGATGGGCACCTGCCAGCAGGTCCTGACTCATGTCCCCCTGCACCCCCACCCAGTATTGATGGGCACCTGCCAGCAGGCTGTGACTCATGTCCCCCTGCACCCCCACCCACCCAGCATTGACGGGCAATTGTCAGCAGGCCCTGACTCATGTCCCCCTACACCCCCACCCACCCAGCATTGATAGTTAGGGCCCACCTGATGTCCCCCTGCACCCCCACCCACCCAGCATTGACGGTTAGGGTCCAACTCATGTCCCCCTGCACCCCCACCCACCCAGCATTGACGGTTATGGCCCAACTGATGTCCCCCTGCATCCCCACCCACCCAGCATTGACGGTTAGGGCCCAACTCATGACTCCCTGCACCCACCCCCACCAGCATTGACGGTTAGGGCCTGACTCATGTCCCCCTGCACCCCACCCACCCAGCATTGACGGGCACCTGCCAGCAGGCCCCGACTCATGTCCCCCTGCACCCCCACCCACCCAGCATTAACGGGCACCTGCCAGCAGGCCCCTACTTATGTCCCCCTGCACCCCCAACCACCCAGCATTGACGGTTAGGGCCTGACTCATGTCCCCCTGCACCCTCACCCACCCAGCATTGACGGGCACCTGTCAGCAGGCCCCCCACTCATGTCCCCCTGCACCCCCACCCACCCAGCATTAACGGGCACCTGCCAGCAGGCCCCTACTCATGTCCCCCTGCACCCCCACCCACCCAGCATTGATGGGCACCTGCCAGCAGGTCCTGACTCATGTCCCCCTGCAACCCCACCCCCCCAGTATTGACGGGCACCTGCCAGCAGGCCCCGACTCATGTCACCCTGCACCCCCACCCACCCAGCATTGACGGGCACCTGTCAGCAGGCCCCGACTCATGTCCCCCTACACCCCCACCCACCCAGCATTGACGGTTATGGTCCAACTCATGTCCCCCTGCACCCTCACCCACCCAGCATTGTCAGTTATGGCCCAACTGATGTCCCCCTGCATCCCCACCCACCCAGCATTGACGGTTAGGGCCTGCTTCATGACCCCCTGCACCCACCCCCAGCAGCATTGACGGTTAGGGCCCGACTCATGTCCCCCAGTACCCCCACCCACCCAGCATTGACGGTTAGGGCCCGACTCATGTCCCCCTGCACCCCCACCCACCCAGCATTGAGGGGCACCTGTCAGCAAGCCCCGACTCATGTCCCCCTGAACCCCCAGCCACCCAGCATTGATGGGCACCTGCCAGCAGGCCCCGACTCATGTCCCTCTGCACTCCCACCCACCCAGCATTGACGGGCACCTGCCAGCAGGTCCTGACTCATGTCCCCCTGCAACCCCACCCACCCAGTATTGACGGGCACCTGCCAGCAGGCCCCGACTCATGTCCCCCTGCACCCCCACCCACCCAGCATTGACGGGCACCTCTCAGCAGGCCCCGACTCATGTCCCCGTGCACCCCCACCCACCCAGCATTGACGGTTATGGTCCAACTCATGTCCCCCTGCACCCCCACCCACCCAGCATTGTCAGTTATGGCCCAACTGATGTCCCCCTGCATCCCCACCCACCCAGCATTGACGGTTAGGGCCTGCTTCATGACCCCCTGCACCCACCCCCAGCAGCATTGACGGTTAGGGCCCGACTCATGTCCCCCAGTACCCCCACCCACCCAGCATTGACGGTTAGGGCCCGACTCATGTCCCCCTGCACCCCCACCCACCCAGCATTGAGGGGCACCTGTCAGCAAGCCCCGACTCATGTCCCCCTGAACCCCCAGCCACCCAGCATTGATGGGCACCTGCCAGCAGGCCCCGACTCATGTCCCTCTGCACTCCCACCCACCCAGCATTGACGGGCACATGCCAGCAGGTCCTGACTCATGTCCCCCTGCACCCCCACCCACCCAGTATAGATGGGCACCTGCCAGCAGGCCCAACTCATGTCCCCCTGCACCCCCACCCACCCAGCATTGACGGGCACCTGTCAGCAGGCCCCGACTCATGTCCCCCTACACCCCCACCCACCCAGCATTGATGGTTAGGGCCCAACTGATGTCCCCCTTCACCCCCACCCACCCAGCATTGACGGGCACCTGTCAGCAGGCCCCCGACTCATGTCCCCCTGCACCCCCACCCACCCAGCATTAACGGGCACCTGCCAGCAGGCCCCTACTTATGTTCCCCTGCACCCCCAACCACCCAGCATTGACGGTTAGAGCCTGACTCATGTGCCCCTGCACCCTCACCCACCCAGCATTGACGGGCACCTGCCAGCAGGCCCTGACTCATGTCCCCCTGCACCCCCACCCATCCAGCATTGATGGTTAGGGCCCAACTGATGTCCCCCTGGACCCCCACCCACCCAGCATTGATGGTTAGGGCCCAACTCATGTCACCCTGCACCCCCACCCACCAAGCATTGACGGTTAGGGCCCGACTCATGTCCCCCTGCACCCCCACCCACCCAGCATTGACGGTTAGGGCCCAACTCATGTCCCCCTGCACCGCCACCCACCCAGCATTGATGGGCACCTGCCAGCAGGTCCTGACTCATGTCCCCCTGCACCCCCACCCACCCAGTATTGACGGGCACCTCCCAGCAGGCCCCGACTCATGTCCCCCTGCACCCCCACCCACCCAGCATTGACGGGCACCTGTCAGCAGGCCCTGACTCATGTCCCCCTACACCCCCACCCACCCAGCATTGACGGTTAGGGTCCAACTCATGTCCCCCTGCACCCCCACCCACCCAGCATTGACGGTTATGGACCAACTGATTTCCCCCTGCATCCCCACCCACCCAGCATTGACGGTTAGGGCCCAACTCATGACCCCCTGCACCCACCCCCACCAGCATCGACGGTTAGGGCCTGACTCATGTCCCCCTGCACTCCCACCCACCCAGCATTGACGGGCACCTGCCAGCAGGCCCCGACTCATGTCCCCCTGCACCCCTAACCACCCAGCATTGACAGTTAGGGCCTGACTCATGTCCCCCTGCACCCTCACCCACCCAGCATTGACGGGCACCTATCAGCAGGCCCCCCATTCATGTCCCCCTGCACCCCCACCCACCCAGCATTAACGGGCACCAGCCAGCAGGCCCCTACTTATGTCCCCCTGCACCCCCAACCACCCAGCATTGACGGTTAGGGCCTGACTCATGTCCCCCTGCACCCCCACCCACCCAGCATTAACGGGCACCTGCCAGCAGGCCCCTACTCATGTCCCCCTGCACCCCCACCCACCCAGCATTGATGGGCACCTGCCAGCAGGTCCTGACTCATGTCCCCCTGCAACCCCACCCACCCAGTATTGACGGGCACCTGCCAGCAGGCCCGACTCATGTTGGGCCCGACTCATGTCCCCCAGTACCCCCACCCACCCAGCATTGACGGTTAGGGCCCGACTCATGTCCCCCTGCACCCCCACCCACCCAGCATTGAGAGGCACCTGTCAGCAAGCCCCGACTCATGTCCCCCTGCACCCCCACCCACCCAGCATTAACGGGCACCTGCCAGCAGGCCCCTACTTATGTTCCCCTGCACCCCCAACCACCCAGCATTGACGGTTAGAGCCTGACTCATGTGCCCCTGCACCCTCACCCAGCATTGACGGGCACCTGCCAGCAGGCCCTGACTCATGTCCCCCTGCACCCCCACCCATCCAGCATTGATGGTTAGGGCCCAACTGATGTCCCCCTGGACCCCCACCCACCCAGCATTGATGGTTAGGGCCCAACTCATGTCCCCCTGCACCCCCACCCACCCAGCATTGACGGTTAGGGCCCGACTCATGTCCCCCTGCACCCCCACCCACCCAGAATTGACGGTTAGGGCCCAACTCATGTCCCCCTGCACCGCCACCCACCCAGCATTGATGGGCACCTGCCAGCAGGTCCTGACTCATGTCCCCCTGCACCCCCACCCACCCAGTATTGACGGGCACCTGCCAGCAGGCCCCGACTCATGTCCCCCTGCACCCCCACCCACCCAGCATTGACGGTTAGGGTCCAACTCATGTCCCCCTGCACCCCCACCCACCCAGCATTGACGGTTATGGCCCAACTGATTTCCCCCTGCATCCCCACCCACCCAGCATTGATGGTTAGGGCCCAACTCATGACCCCCTGCACCCACCCCCACCAGCATTGACGGTTAGGGCCTGACTCATGTCCCCCTGCACCGCCACCCTCCCAGCATTGACGGGCACCTGCCAGCAGGCCCCGACTCATGTCCCCCTGCACCCCTAACCACCCAGCATTGACGGTTAGGGCCTGATTCATGTCCCCCTGCACCCTCACCCACCCAGCATTGACGGGCACCTGTCAGCAGGCCCCCCACTCATGTCCCCCTGCACCCCCACCCACCCAGCATTAACGGGCACCAGCCAGCAGGCCCCTACTTATGTCCCCCTGCGCCCCCAACCACCCAGCATTGACGGTTAGGGCCTGACTCATGTCCCCCTTCACCCTCACCCACCCAGCATTGACGGGCACCTGCCAGCAGGCCCTGACCCATGTCCTTCTGCACCCCCACCCACCCAGCATTGATGGTTAGGGCCCAACTGAAGTCCACCTGGACCCCCACCCACCCAGCATTGATGGTTAGGGCCCAACTCATGTCCCCCTGCACACCCACCCACCCAGCATTGACGGTTAGGGCCCGACTCATGTCCCCCTGCACCCCAACCCACCCAGCATTGATGGGCACCTGCCAGCAGGTCCTGACTCATGTCCCCATGAACCCCCACCCACCCAGTATTGACGGGCACCTGCTTGCAGGCCCCGACTCATGTCCTCCTGCACCCCCACCCACCCAGCATTGACGGGCACCTGTCAGCACGCCCCGACTCATGTCCCCCTACACCCCCACCCACCCAGCATTGATGGTTAGGGCCCAACTGATGTCCCCCGTCACCCCCACCCACCCAGCATTGACGGGCACCTGTCAGCAGGCCCCGACTCATGTCCCCCTGCACCCCCACCCACCAAGCATTAACAGGCACCTGCCAGCAGGCCCCTACTTATGTCCCCCTGCACCCCCAACCACCCAGCATTGACGGTTAGGACCTGACTCATGTCCCCCTGCACCCTCACCCACCCAGCATTGACGGGCACCTGCCAGCAGGCCCTGACTCATGTCCCCCTGCACCCCCACCCACCCAGCATTGAGGGTTAGGGCCCGCTTCATGACCCCCTGCACCCACCCCCACCAGCATTGACGGTTAGAGCCCGACTCATGTCCCCCTGCACCCCCACCCACCCAGCATTGACGGTTAGGGCCCGACTCATGTCCTCCTGCACCCCCACCCACCCAGCATTGAGGGGCACCTGTCAGCAGGCCCCGACTCATGTCCCCCTGAACCCCCAGCCACCCAGCATTGATGGGCACCTGCCAGCAGGCCCCGACTCATGTCCCTCTGCACTCCCACCCACCCAGCATTGACGGGCATATGCCAGCAGGTCGTGGCTCATTTCCCCCTGCACCCCCACCCACCCAGTATTGATGGGCACCTGCCAGCAGGCCCAACTCATGTCCCCCTGCACCCCCACCCACCCAGCATTGACGGGCACCTGTCAGCATGTCCCCCTACACCCCCACCCACCCAGCATTGATGGTTAGGGCCCAACTGATGTCCCCCTTCACCCCACCCACCCAGCATTGACGGGCACCTGTCAGCAGGCCCCCGACTCATGTCCCCCTGCACCCCCACCCACCCACCATTAACGGGCACCTGCCAGCAGGCCCCTACTTATGTCCCCCTGCACCCCCAACCACCCAGCATTGACGGTTAGGACCTGACTCATGTCCCCCTGCACCCTCACCCACCCAGCATTGACGGGCACCTGCCAGCAGGCCCTGACTCATGTCCCCCTGCACCCCCCCCACCCAACCAGCATTAATGGTTAGGGCCCAACTGATGTCCCCCTGGACCACCACCCACCCAGAATTGATGGTTAGGGCCCAACTCATGTCACCCTGCACCCACCCCCACCCAGCATTGATGGTTAGGGCCCGACTCATGTCCCCCTGCACCCCCACCGATCCAGCATTGACGGGCACCTGTCAGCAGGCCCCCGACTCATGTCCCCCTGCACCCCCACCCACCCAGCATTGATGGGCACCTGCCAGCAGGTCCTGACTCATGTCCCCCTGCACCCCCACCCAGTATTAATGGGCACCTGCCAGCAGGCCGTGACTCATGTCCCCCTGCACCCCCACCCACCCAGCATTGACGGGCAATTGTCAGCAGGCCCCGACTCATGTCCCCCTACACCCTCACCCACCCAGCATTGATGGTTAGGGCCTACCTGATGTCCCCCTGCTCCCCCACCCACCCAGCATTGACGGTAAGGGTCCAACTCATGTCCCCCTACACCCCCGCCCACCCAGCATTGATGGTTAGGGCCCAACTGATGTCCCCCTGCATCCCCACCCACCCAGCATTGACGGTTAGGGCCCAACTCATGACCCCCTGCACCCACCTCCACCAGCATTGACGGTTAGGGCCTGACTCATGTTCCCCTGCACCCCACCCACCCAGCATTGACGGGCACCTGGCAGCAGGCCCCGACTCATGTCCCCCTGCACCCCCACCCACCCAGCATTAACGGGCACCTGCCAGCAGGCCCCTACTTATGTCCCCCTGCACCCCCAACCACCCAGCATTGACGGTTAGAGCCTGACTCATGTCCCCCTGCACCCTCACCCACCCAGCATTGACGGGCACCTGTCAGCAAGCCCCCCACTCATGTCCCCCTGCACCCCCACCCACCCAGCATTAACGGGCACCTGCCAGCAGGCCCCTACTTATGTCCCCCTGCACCCCCAACCACCCAGCATTGACGGTTATGGCCTGACTCATGTCCCCCTGCACCCTCACCCACTCAGCATTGACGGGCACCTGCCAGCAGGCCCTGACTCATGTCCCCCTGCACCCCCACCCACCCAGCATTGATGGTTAGGGCCCAACTGATGTCCCCCTGGACCCCCACCCACCCAGCATTGATGGTTAGGGCTCAACTCATGTCCCCCTGCACCCCCACCCACCCAGCATTGACGGTTAGGGCCCGACTCATGTCACCCTGCACCCCCACCCACCCAGCATTGACGGGCACCTGTCAGCAGGCCCCCGACTCATGTCCCCCTGCACCCCCACCCACCCAGCATTGATGGGCACCTGCCAGCAGGTCCTGACTCATGTCCCCTGCACCCCCACCCAGTATTGATGGGCACCTGCCAGCAGGCCATGACTCATGTCCCCCTGCACCCCCACCCACCCAGCATTGACGGGCAATTGTCAGCAGGCCCCGACTCATGTCCCCCTACACCCCCACCCACCCAGCATTGATGGTTAGGGCCCACCTGATGTCCCCCTGCACCCCCACCCACCCAGCATTGACGGTTAGGGTCCAACTCATGTCCCCCTGCACCCCCACCCACCCAGCATTGACGGTTATGGCCCAACTGATGTCCCCCTGCATCCCCACCCACCCAGCATTGATGGTTAGGTCCCAACTCATGACCCCCTGCACCCACTTCCACCAGCATTGACGGTTAGGCCCTGACTCATGTCCCCCTGCACCCCCACCCACCCAGCATTGACGGGCACCTGCCAGCAGGCCCCGACTCATGTCCCCCTTCACCCCCACCCACCCAGCATTAACGGCCACCTGCCAGCAGGCCCCTACTTATGTCCCCCTGCACCCCCAACCACCCAGCATTGACGGTTAGGGCCTGACTCATGCCCCCCTGCACCCTCACCCACCCAGCATTGACGGGCACCTGTCAGCAGGCCCCCCACTCATGTCCCCCTGCACCCCCACCCACCCAGCATTAACGGGCACCTGCCAGCAGGCCCCTACTTATGTCCCCCTGCACCCCCAACCACCCAGCATTGACGGTTAGGGCCTGACTCATGTCCCCCTGCACCCTCACCCACTCAGCATTGACGGGCACCTGCCAGCAGGCCCTGACTCATGTCCACCTGCACCCCCACCCACCCAGCATTGATGGTTAGGGCCGAACTGATGTCCCCCTGGACCCCCACCCACCCAGCATTGATGGTTAGGGCCCAACTCATGTCCCCCTGCAACCCCACCCACCCAGCATTGACGGTTAGGGCCCGACTCATGTCCCCCTGCACCCCCACCCACCCAGCATTGATGGGCGCCTGCCAGCAGGTCCTGACTCACGTCCCCCTGCACCCCCACCCACCCAGTATTGACGGGCACCTGCCAGCAGGCCCCGACTCATGTCCCCTTGCACCCCCACCCACCCAGCATTGACGGGCACCTGTCAGCAGGCCCCGACTCATGTCCCCCTACACCCCCACCCACCCAGCATTGACGGTTAGGGTCCAACTGATGTCCCCCTGCACCCCCACCCACCCAGCATTGACGGTTATGGTCCAACTGATGTCCCCCTGCATCCCCACCCACCCAGCATTGACGGTTAGGGCCCGCTTCATGACCCCCTGCACCCACCCCCACCAGCATTGACGGTTAGAGCCCGACTCATGTCCCCATGCACCCCCACCCACCCAGCATTGACGGTTAGGGCCCGACTCATGTCCTCCTGCACCCCCACCCACCCAGCATTGAGGGGCACCTGTCAGCAGGCCCCGACTCATGTCCCCCTGAATACCCAGCCACCCAGCATTGATGGGCACCTGCCAGCAGGCCCCGACTCATGTCCCTCTGCACTCCCACCCACCCAGCATTGACGGGCACATGCCAGCAGGTCGTGGCTCATTTCCCCCTGCACCCCGACCCACCCAGTATTGATGGGCACCTGCCAGCAGGCCCAACTCATGTCCCCCTGCACCCCCACCCACCCAGCATTGACGGGCACCTGTCAGCAGGCCCCGACTCATGTCCCCCTACACCCCCACCCACCCAGCATTGATCGTTAGGGCCCAACTGATGTCCCCCTTCACCCCCACCCACCCAGCATTGACGGGGACCTGTCAGCAGGCCCCCGACTCATGTCCCCCTGCACCCCCACCCAACCAGCATTGATGGTTAGGGCCCAACTGATGTCCCCCTGGACCACCACCAACCCAGAATTGATGGTTAGGGCCCAACTCATGTCCCCCTGCACCCCCACCCACCCAGCATTGACGGTTAAGGCTCGACTCATGTCCCCCTGCACCCCCACCCACCCAGCATTGATGGGCACCTGCCAGCAGGTCCTGACTCATGTCCCCCTGCACCCCCACCCACCCAGTATTGACGGGCACCTGCCAGAAGACCCCGACTCATGTCCCCCTGCACCCCCACCCACCCATCCTTGATGGGCACCTGTCAGCAGGCCCCGACTCATGTCCCCCTACACCCCCACCCACCCAGCATTGACGGTTAGGGTCCAACTCATGTCCCCCTGCACCCCCACCCACCCAGCATTGACGGTTATGGCCCAACTGATGTCCCCCTGTATCCCCACCCACCCAGCATTGACAGTTAGGACCCGCTTCATGACCCCCTGCACCCACCCCCACCAGCATTGACGGTTAGGGCCCGACTCATGTCCCCCTGCACCCTCACCCACCCAGCATTGACGGGCACCTGCCAGCAGGCCCCGACTCATGTTCCCCTGCACCCCACCCAGCATTAACGGGCACCTGCCAGCAGCGCCCTACTTATGTCCCCCTGCACCCCCAACCACCCAGCATTGACGGTTAGGGCCTGACTCATGTCCCCCTGCACCCTCACCCACCCAGCATTGATGAGCACCTGCCAGCAGGCCCTGACTCATGTCCCCCTGCACCCCCACCCACCCAGCATTGACGGTTAGGGCCCAACTGATGTCCCCCTGCACCCCCACCCACCCAGCATTGATGGTTAGGGCCCAACTCATGTCCCCCTGCACCCCCACCCACCCAGCATTGACGGTTAGGGCCCAACTCATGTCCCCCTGCACCCCCACCCACCCAGCATTGAGGGGCACCTGTCAGCAGGCCCCGACTCATGTCCCCCTGAACCCCCAGCCACCCAGCATTGATGGGCACCTGCCAGCAGGCCCCGACTCATGTCCCCCTGCACTCCCATCCACCCAGCATTGACGGGCACCTGCCAGCAGGCCCCGACTCATGTCCCCCTGCACCCCAACCCACCCAGCACTGACGGGCACCTGTCAGCAGGCCCCGACTCATGTCCCCCCAACACCTCATAAAGATGCACAATCATGGGCCTCATGTTCACCAAAATCCCACAGTACGCCACCCCAGTCTTGAGAGGCAATCAAGTCCTCAATCCACCCCACACTGAAATGCCTATTACATGACACAAATGAAAAGTCAACTATGTACATCAATACATGTCCCTCACCCACACACACACTGGGGGCCAGTGATTGTGTAAATCCACATTTTCACATGCAGTAACTCAATGAGGGTATACCACACATGGAAGTAATAAATCAAACTATATTATGAAATGAATGAAATGAAATGAAAGCATGAAAAATATTTCAAACATGAAATGCAATGCATGTCCAAAACAGAATGAATAACCAATCCAAAGTAATCCAAAAGAAAATTTGTTTAAACTCTCAATCCACCAAAGCAAATCCAAAGGAAACGCAAATTGTAAAATCCATTGATCCATGGTGAGTAAAAAAATAAAATTCTCTCATAAATCCACTGTTCAACTATGTAAAACCATTTCATCCAGGGTCCATGAGCCCAACAAAAGAAATGAAACCTATCAAAAAAACCACTTAGGAAATAACTATATACAAAAGTGTGGGTCATAGTCCAATCACCCCAAAATAAAGCAAAACGAAAATGAAACCTAACACTACAAACTATATACAATGGTGGCGGGCTAGTCCGACGGCTCACTTTTCGATTTCCTGGGCCAGGGCATCCTCGAACTCCTCGTCTATGTTCTGGAGGCGGGCCTCTTCCATGGCCCGAGGTTTTGCAGCGACAATGCCATGTCCAACTCCAACTCCCTGCGAATGGCCTCGAGGCACTCGGCCTGCCTCAGCACCCTCCGCATGGAGTTCTCCTCCCGGACCATTGTGAGCCGTGACTCTTCCGCCTGCCGCCGCTCCGCATCAATCTGCTGGCCCAACGATGCCACACGGAAGACACTCCCAATCCAGGGTCCTCCTGCCCTACAGCCAATGCCTGCCCCTAGATGTTGTTGGCCCCGAGACATCATCGCTCCCATCTTCAGCCTGCTGCTGCCGTGCATGTGCCCTGCCCATTGTTGCCTGCATGTCATCCTCCTGCTGGGGTCCAGTTGTTGGGGTGGCCACCCCTGCTGGACCTCCGACTCCCGACTGTGGCAAGGATGTGTCCTCCACCAGCCTGGCCGCTGGGTCAGGGACAGCTCCATATGGTGCTCGGGTGACACTTGGGCAGGAAGATGGCACAGAGGACGACCGGCGCATAGGGTGTTTAGTTGAGGAGGTGGTCGGCAGAAGCTCCAGCACACGGAGGAACCCAGCAATGGTGACCCCACCCAATAGGTTGACATGGTCTTCGAGACATTTGAAATGATGTGCGCTGTCCTCGCGAGATCCCCGCACATCATCCCGAATGTCACGAACACTCAAACGCCACCCCACCCAGGACAGGCTCAAACTGGTCCTGGATTGTCACGTCCGCAGGGAGAGGAAGGCCAGTTGTTGTACAGCTATCCCCTCCCTGAAAACAGGTCTGGACGAAGGCATCCCTGCTGGTGCCGGATGATGCAGTTACAGGATTGGGAACAGGATTACACACAGGCACCTCTGCGGTGGCCTTTGCTGCCTTCTGTCCCTGCTCCTGGACTGCACCACTGGCACCAGTGGAATCCCCCTCCAGGCCCCGTGTGTGTGACTTCCACGGCCTTCTCCTCAACCAAACCCCCACCAACCTGGATGACTCCGTGCCATCTTCCTCCGTAGGCCCATGTGGGGTCTCAGCTGCCCCTTCTGCTGCCGAGGAGTCCACCTCTGACCTCCGCCTCTTGGACCTACCCCCGGCAGCTCCAGCCGCAGAGGCGAGACCAGACTCCTCACTCCCCGACAAGATGGCAACCTGGGAGGGGAGCTGGGCCTTGCCTATCTGGCTGGCGGTTGTATCCCTGCCTGTGTGCTCCACAGCACCGTCTCCGCCCTCTTCATCATTTGACGCTGCAGACAGGGAGAGACAGAACACAGGCATTAGGGCACTGTACAATGCTCTGATACACACATGACAGTTGCAGATGAGTGGCAGACTCAAACTTCACACATGGCATCACACTCCCCAACACACATATAATTTCAAGCGACACACACGCGCAAATGAACAGGAATGTTGTAGCAGCCAGCACCATCCACACACATACAACACCATGACCAACCGAAGGTTAGCCTGACATCACATGCAACATGGGGATTGGCAAACACATGCACACACGCCACCAGACATACATGCATCTGTACATCTACACCACCTGTTGCAGTGAAATCCTCGGCATCCGTGTCACATCTGCCAATCAGCCTCCTACATGTCAGTGTCACATGCATCCATGGTGTATCACAGTGGCACACATGTCAAATACGCTCACACACACATGTACACCATGCACGTACATGAAGGTGGAACCCGCATCCATGTGTCACACCCCAACCATGCCATGGTACATACACAGATATGTAAACATATGTGCACACCAACATGCATTTGCCCATAATGCTTTTGTACTCATACACCGTTGATGTGCCTCACACATGACTGGACTCTCATGCGGCAGGCTCATGTCCCTGTAGATACACATCCATACATGGTCCTTCCAAGACATATGTGCAAACTGCACACACCTGCCACTCCTCAACATGCACAGCATCCAATCAGTACTCATGCACACTTACCGCTCGACTCCAGACGGGTCTGCCTCCCAAGGACCTGGAGGTGGAGCGCTGGGTGTATACATTCCAGGACCCTTATCTACATGTTGGTAAGGCGGACCCGGCGCCCCTTTGCATGCTTTGCCTTTAGGAGACGCCGGGCCTTGCTCAGGGTCCTGGACCTGAAGTCCTCCCAGCACTTCCGGATGTGTTGCAAGTCACGGGCTGCCACCTCCTCCACGTTGATGGCAGCCACGATGTCCATCCAGATCCTCTTCCGTCCTCCATTGTCGGCGCGCGAACTTCCAAAGAGGGCTTCATAATGCCCCAGGACTTGCTCCACCAGGATACCAACTTCTGCAGCACTGAAGCTGGTAGCCCTCTGCCTCTCTGGCTGGGGGTTGCCAGTGGTGCCAGATGGTGTTGTGTCCGACATGGCAACCCCCGAGGCAGGTGTGGGTGGGCAACTGGGTCCTGGGGCTGGGCTGTGGAGCAAGATGGTACTCCAGTCGATAGTCTTCTGTTCCAGCAGGGGTGGTCACAGCAGCTGGACCCCTTCAGATGGCTGACGTGCAGGCACCGAATAGCAGGCCATGTGGCCAGCAGGCAGCAGCAGTTGGCAGATGAGAGTGTGCTTGGAGGCCTGGGGGGCAGTAATTCGGCCTTCTGGGCAGGAGTGTGGTCTTCTGTGTGTTGTTGTGTGGCCAGCTTGATACGGAGTGATTTGGCATGTGAAAAAACTGCATGTTAGCGTGTAATTCGAGGAAAGGCCCTTAGCGCGTAAGCGCGACTGTGACGTTACATGCACGGGTGTTTCCCACAACACGGGTGCATACTGAATCAGCACGTGAGAAAACTGCACGTCAGCATGCTATTGGAGGAAAGGGTCTTAGCGCGTACGTGCATAAGTGACGATGCACGTGTGGGCTGGCTCAAAAGGCACGCGTATGACGCCATTTTCTCGTACGTACTATTTGTGGAGAGCGAGCGGGAGATTCTTGTACTTCTTGTCGGTTCACACACGATTACTTCACAGCGGTTCCAGTTTGTACTCCCTGTTTCCTCAGACTGCGTTAATTTCTTCTTTTGGTGGGGGTGATGCCAACGCGCACATGCGCATCTTTTTCACATTCTTTTTCCAGGCAGACGCTGAATCACGCACATATTTTCCAACTGTGGTTGCCCCCGTGTGTCGCGTACCCCTTCAGAAGTCATTGTAGGCTGCGTGTATCACACATACGCTTATGTTTGTGTTTCTGGGTGCCAGAGCGTAGTGCAGGTTCATTTTTCCACGCACGTGGTCTACCAGGGGTCATGTGCACATTTGATATTGTTTTCAGGGTACCTGTGCGTTGCGTGACCCGTCATCTTCCCCCAGGGGTCACAGACAGCCTTGCTAGAGCACTAGGGTACGAATACCATCTAGTACCCTACCCCTTTCACCCCAATTGCCCAGGACAATTGTTTACTGCAACTCCCATACGCACAAAAACATCAGTGCCATGGTTGGGAGGCGACCAAGCAGTAAGGGAGGCAAAGGTGACCGACCTCCAAAAGGTGGGCGCGGTAGGGGACGTGGCCAGGATGTGCAGGGTGGCTCAAGCGGGCCGTGTGTGGAGGACCAATCGGGGCCATCTATCCCCCCCAAACTGTTGTGGGAAATGTAGCTGACACCATCCCAGCTCAGCCCTTGTTAAACTGGCCCATATTGTCAACTGAACCGGCTCAGGATGACTCCCAGGTTGACTTCCAGGTCACCAAGTCTAAGCCACATGTGGTGGTGAAAGTTGCTGTCACCAGGCCACATGGATCTGGGGCAGCAATGTCATCTGCTGCCCCAAGTAGCCAGGGTGAGGAGGCTGCAGGGGCAGCTGCAGCACAATCCACCCCAGCTCCGAGTCGCCCAGCCGGGACAGTGTCGGTCCAAGTCCATCACACCGATGTTGGTCCTGCCAACATCTCCCTGCAGCCAATGCCTGCACCAAGACCTTTGGTCATTGTGCCTTTGCAAATTTACAGTACCCAGTCCACCTGCGTTTCTGCCCCCTACCAACCAGAGCAGCGTAAGCCACTCAGGATCCGCACCACATTCCAAGAAGAAGAAGGGTGCTCTTGCACTACAGGTTGGGACCCCAGGCAAGGCTACACACTCCAGCATGTCAAGGAAGCCTAGCTTCAATGACGCCAAACTAGATGCACTTGTGGCCTATGTGTTGGCACATAGCCGCAAAATGGTGGTGACTGCAGGGTACAAGACTACGCCTGCTCAACGTAAGGCCCACTGGCAGACCATCGCGGACCACATTAGTGCCCTTGGATTTGTGAGGCGCACAGTTGATGATTGCTACAAGCGATGGAAAGACCTGAAACGCAGAGCAAAGAACAAGCTGGCTTCCAATCATGCCTCTGCTCTGGTGACTGGCAGTGGGTCTCCACCAGAGGACGACCAACTCACTGAACATGAGTCTGTCGCTGGTACCTTTGTCACAGAGGAACAGATCCGAGGCGTGGGAGACCTACCAGATCTTGAAGCATTGTCCAGTGAGTGCTCATGCATGTGTGTGTAATCCATGTGTATGTTGCTTGGGTGATGTGTTCTGATTGAGTGCCAGGTGAGGGTGTGTAGTCATGACTGGTATGGGCCACCCATGTGGTTCCTCCAAACCATTCACTGGCCTTGGGTTTGGGTATCACCATATCCATTCTGACCACAGTAGCCAATTTGCACCAGATTACTGCAGTTGCCCTTCAACTGTCATCTTGCAACAACATTGTTCAAAATGTTTTCCTGTTCATTCAGCCTGATTGTTTCAATCCTTGCCATTTTTACGACACATTTTTCTGCCCTACTGCCACAAATGTGACATGCTTCAGTCATAGATTACACCCCACAATGGCCCACATTTATTACCTTGTTATGGGAATGATTTAACCATTCAGGCTGATTGAGTAATGGCCTGCACACAATCATTTTTGGGCCCTGTTTGAATGTTGAACATGACTGTTGTCTTCTGTCATGTTGAAGTGACCAACCATAGATGTATCCATCTGCCAGCCATCACTGTATAATTGAACACTGGATCTATAGCAGCGTGTGGCACATGCGTGTTTTGTCACGCTATTTTGCATGTTGTACCTCATGATGTCCATCTCACATGGATGGGTGACAGTACTTATTTCCTACCATATGGCTGTACTTATCAAATGTACCATGGCTATGCTACGTGTCATCTGTGTGCTGGCATGTGTCATGTATGTGTATTGGACATGCCACTCACAGGCTGATGTGTGATGCCAGTGCTATCAAGCATGCAGCACATGTGTTGCTTTTCCATCTAAGAGTCCTCAGTGTCTGCTTCTTGCCTCCGCTTCCAACTCATTGACAGTGCATGCATGCCATGGTTATAGTCATGTGGGACATGTGTAATTTATGTACTGGATCTCTGCCTCGTCAGGCCTATGTGTGTGCTATGGTACTTATGCCTGTTTCCATTTGTTATCTTTCATGTTTTTGCAGGTGATGAGGCACTTGATGCTGTTGAGGAGGAGGAGATGGTGCAGACCCAGGAGGAATCATAGCCACAACCGGGCACCAGTGGAGGGTGTGAAGTGGTGGTGGGTGAAAACCCATTTGTCCTACAAACCATGCTGTCCAGGGGTGTCTCTGGGTACACCTCCGCAGGCCTTTATGAATCAGGTGCTGAATCGGACAGTGAGACATATGTGCCGTCGCAGGTGAGTGTTTCTGGCAGGGATGCTGTTCTGTCCAACCCACCTGCACCGAGGGTAGACCTCTCTATGGGCATTTCAGTGTTGGTAAATCCGCCTTTGGCGGTTACGGATGCAGGGTCACACTCCACAATATTTGCTCCTTTTCCTGGGCCAGCAGATCAAAGGAGGAATGCAGCCCTGCAGCCTCAGGCAGTGCCAGCACTGCAAGGTACAGATCGCCTTGCCCCAAACAGGTTTGGTGCCCGTCAACACGGTGGCCGTGCGCCACCAGGCAATACAGTGTGGGAGAACTCGATGTACAGTATTGCAGCACAACAGGGAGCATTGTGTGAAATGATGGCTCAGGCAATGGATAGGGTGGCCACTTCCATTCTCCCCCCTGAAAGGCAGATGGAGCTCCAGCAGCAGGCAACAGACTCCATTTGCCACTCACACAGTGAGGACATGTTGGCGTCCAACAGGGACCGACGGACTGGACTGGAGGCTCTGCGCGAAGCCATATATGTAGAGTCACATGCCCACAGGGAAGCCCTGAGGTTAGAACATGGGTTCCTCAGAGATACTCTGGGTGAACTTGAGGATTCCCGGAATTTTAGGTCAAAACATCAGCTGGAGCAGCTCACACGCTCACTCTCAGCTGATCTCCAGGCAACCCGTGCGGAGATCCAGGCATCACGCGAGGCCATGCAGGCAGAAATGCGGGCAAGCCGTGAGGTGCTGCATGGGGATCTCCGTACTATCATCCTGCAGAACCAAACCTTCCAGACCTGCATGCTTGCTGCCATGGAGGACCATACCAGGGCTTTGCGTGGGCTGCCTCCCATATCACTGCCACCTCCTGATGTAGCAGCAGAGGGTGAAGCGAGCGACGGCAGTTCTCCCACTGTAGCATAGCCGTGCAGGCCATGAGCCCATGGAGGTATTTTTTTTTTCTCAACATCCACGCATGTGGGTGTTGGGGTGCACCCTGTACCTCGAACCTCCTGGGTGGCCTCCCCCGCCGGTCCACACATGGCCATGTTTGATTTTTTTTTAAATGTTTTTTTTACAGTGTGTTGCTTCATGTGGCTCCCGTGGGCCTCCACTGTGTATTCCAGCTGGGCGCATGCAGGCTTGTCCTGTTTTTGGGTAGGATGCTTGGTTTCCTGACACACACACCCCCCCTGCTTCCCCTTTCCATGGGCTTGCAATGGGTGTTACCAAGTGACAGTAACTTACACAGTGACATGGGCTCCCATGAGTTGTGTGGGTAGTCTGTAGTAAAAACTGTGTGTAGATCCCTAGTGGGGATTGTTTTTGGATTCTACACTGTATGGTGTATTGATATGTGCTTGTGCATCCATGTCTTTCTCCTTATTTACATGTAGGTTCTTCATGTCTTCACAAGGCCGTCTCCTTTGCAGATGCAGTTCATGTTGTATGCAGTACACTGAGACATTTGCCTGACAGCAGCACTCTGCATTTGGAAGGGGTCGATGTGCTGCATTAGTCAGGTTGTGAGACTTGCACTACTTCAATTTTTTACTGTCATATATTGACACGGTTTCATCCTGAACTGATGTTTTGTGTTGCTGGTAAGTATTTGTTCATGTGTGCTGTTTCTTATTGATTGCTGAGCGCTTATTGTCTGTGGCCTGTTTACATTATGGACAGTGCACTTTGTGACACTTGTGTCATGTGTTGTGCATTCATTTGGTTGCTTTCACATTGCATGCCATGGCATGGTGTGTTGGGTCGCTGAGATGGGGAGGGGATGGGTGACATGGTACTATTTTGATGTGGTATTTTGCAAGGGGGTAGTCATTCCTGCTGCATGAATGTGTGTCTTTTTGTGACACAGCATTGGGTGTTTTTAAGTAGGTAGGGATGCACACAAAGTAACACTTCCAGGTGAACAATCTCAGGCTGGTATGGTTGTGACAGTTCACTGTCCCTTTGTCATCATCATTGATTGTCAGCTGGTATGTGCCAGGCCTGTGTGCACTCCACAGGGGTGGGATTTTAGGTGAAGTAATTTGCCATAAGCTGGGTACGGGCTGCCTCACCACGTGCACTTTTACCTCCCATGCGCAGTGGGCGTGCATGTGGTTGGGGATGTGGGGGCACCCCCATGTCCACCGGCACGCCCCGGCGGGTTGCAACGTTGTGCAGGACACATGCTGCCACTATGATCCTGCACACTACTGGGGGCGCATATAGCAGCTGCCCACCAGAGCGGTCAAGGGAGCGAAAACATGACTTGAGCACTCCGAATTTGCACTCCACTATGCCCTGGGCTGCAATACGGGCAGTGTTGTATCTTACTTCGGGTGGTGTGGTGGGGTTCCGAATTGGTGTCATCATGTAGGTGCTCAGAGGGTAGGCACTGTCCCCTGGGGAGGTGATAATGGTTGTCATTAGTGGGGTTTTCACATTTCTCAGTTTCTGACATGCATGCATGTGCAGAGGCATTTATACTCACCATTTATACTCACCATTTATACTCACCATTTATACTCACCATTTATACTCACCAATTAACCATGTGTCACCATGCCGGCCAGCTTCCAGGTCCTGGTTTAGGGGTGACATTCTGAATATGAAACTATCATGGCTGGAGCCTGGATAGTTGGCATACACTGAGGTGATGATTCCCTTGGCATCACATACAACCTGCATGTTGACGGAATGCCATTGCTTGCGGTTCCGATAGATGTGCTCAGTGTGCCCTGGGTGGACGTAGAGCCACAAGGGTGCAATCAATGGCACCTAGGACTTTGGGGAAGTGTGCCACCCCGTAAAATTGCTGGACAACAGCCTGCCTTTCTGCAGGTGTTCTGGGCATGTATATGTGCTTGCGGACTGAGGGGTGCGCAGTGATGATTGCCAACACCTGGTGTAGGCAGCGTGACTGCGTGGCCTGTGAGACCCCCCCCACTATGGCACTTGTCCGCTGAAATGAACCAGTAGCCAAGAAGTGCAGTACATTGAGCACCTTTTCCAAGTGGCTCAGTGCTTGGGAGCACAGGGTGGGTGATGTGAGGTCATCCTCCCACTCCCTCACCAGGTCTAGGATTATGTGTGGTGGAAACCTGTACCTCCCATACACCTGGTCATCAGGCATCCCAAAAAGGCTGGTCCTGGGTAAAAAAATGTGGGGCCTGGCTATCCCCCTTCTCCTGCGGTGTCCCACGACCACTGCTGCGAGGAAAGGTATATTTATTGTAGCGTCTGAGCTTGTTTGTTGTTTGTGCGCACTTTTATGCTGCGCCGGGCCGCTTTTAGCGTGTCTTTTTTGGCGCACGCCTTTCCCTTGTTAGATTCCATGAATACGTGTTGTTGGCGTGCGTGTGGGCGTTGCAAGCATTTACCTCCTGTACTTCCCCTGTAATGCCCACATTTTCACGCATTGTTCACCATTCTGCGTGTTACGCCCCATGTTCCTCCCACTTTTGTTGTGTGCGCTGCGCTATGTGCACTTTCCTTGTGCGCATAGCGCATGCCATTTAATGACGTGTGCGCTCGCGTGCGCCACCCAAGAATTTAGCGCACATCCCAGGATTTACACGCGCACTGAATTCCATGAATCGATGTACGCGGCTTTGGAACGCGTGCTCTGCGATTTTCACACTTGCGCTGCGGTTTTCATGCTTGCGCTCCCCTTTTCGGCGCACATTTATTCCATGAATCGGCCCGATGATATCCAGGTGTTCCTTGTGAATGATTGCCAGTCCCCCCACTCTTTTGGTTTTTCTATTTGTTTGAACGCATTTTAAGTGCTCAGGCAGGCAGTTGTTGAGGGTGATCTTGTAGTTGTCATCTAGCCATGTTTCTGTTAAAAACAGGATGTCGATCCCTCCATCGCAGAGCAGATTGTATATTTCGGTGTCATGGTTGGACATTGACCTTGCATTGATGAGGTTGCAGTGGATCTTTTTGGTGTGGTTTTGCTTGTTAGTTGTTCTTTGTTTTGATTTGTGGTTGTTTGGTTGCAGTGCATTGTTATTGGCATTGATTGGGGGTGGATGAGGATCAGCAAAGGCTGCATCTTCATTGTAGGGTGGTGAATGAGGATCAGCGAAGGATGCATCTTCATTGGTGCGGTCTGCTAGATTGAAAGCTTGGCTGTTCAATAGCGGTGTTTCCCTATTTATGCCGGTTAGGTGAAGTTACGTGAAGGCATCTTCTTCGTTGAATTGGTCAGTTAGATTGATGTTTGGGTTGTTGGATGTTAGATCTTCATCGTTTTGTCCAGTGTGGTGTGGGTGTTGAGGGTGTCCTTCTGTTCTTGTGATTTATGGGGTGATGAGGCCAGAGTTTATCCACACTCTTCTTGGGTGCTCCCATCTTTTTCCTGGTTGTCTCAGGCTGTTCTTTGTGTGTCTTGATGTCTCTGTGTCATTGGGGTATCCTGGTTCATGGGTTGTTGCGATGTAAGTTGTGAGATATACGTTTTTTCCCCTTTGGAAGATTGTTCTGTTTGTTTCAGTTTTTGGTGCTGTGTTTCCTCTATTTTCGGTTGTTGCTTTGGTGGTAGGTTGGAGTTGTGCGTCTGTGTCCCGTGCAGCCTTGTCTTGTGCCCTTTCTCAGCATCCCTTCCTGGTCCGTGGCATTTTGGTGCTCTGCGCTGAAGTGCCGGTTGAGTTGTTGGCTGCGGTGTCTTGTGATGGCTGTACTGGAGTTACTTCTTGTGTTGGTCAACTTGGGTGCTTTTATGTGCTGTCTGTTCTTCAGGTTGGTTGGTTTGTGTATCCTTGGAGCATTGTCCGGGAGGTTTGGGGTGCTGAGTGTAGAGTTGTCGAGGGTGTAGTACAAAGTTCGCTGGCTGTCTATGTAGATCTCTAGGAAAAGGTGAGGGTGGTTGAAACTATACTATCACGGTCTGGTCCTCACTAGGCGTATGTTAAGGTAGTTAAGGCTAAGTTTGTGCTTGAGAGTAAGTCTAACTATGTTCTATAGTCCTGTATGGTAGGGGGCACTCTAAGGAGTATTGTAATCCTTACAATGCAAATTTTGGGAGCAGAACCCCTGCTAGATTTGAGGGATCTGTATAGTGGGAGAGAGGCCTATCAATGCAATCTGAATATCATACAATGCAATTTAGGAACAGAGCCCCTGCTAAATTTGAGAGACCTGTATAGTGGGAGAGAGGCCTCAGTGAAAGCTAAAGATCATACAATGCAATTTGAGAACAGATCCCCTGCTAAATCTGAGAGTCCTGTATGAGAGAGAGAGACCTATCAATGCAATCTGAATATCATACAGTGCAATTTGGGAACAGAGCCCCTGCTAAATTGGAGATACCTGTATAGTGGAAGAGAGGCCTGTCAATGCAATCTGAATATCATACAGTGCAATTTGGGAACAGAGCCCCTGCTAAATGTGAGGGACCTGTATAATAGGAGAAAGGCCTATCAGTGCAATCTAAAAATCATACAATGCATTTTGAGAACAGAACCCCTGCTAAATCTGAAAGACCTGTATAGTGGGAGAGAGGCCTATCCGTGCAATCTAAAAATCATATAATGCGATTTGAGTACAGAACCCCTGAGAGACCTGTATAGTGGGAGAGAGGCCTATCAATGCGGTCTAGAATTCATACAATGCAATTTGAGTACAGAACCCCTGAGAGACCTGTATAGTGGGTTTGCTAAGCGGCTAGGGTTTCAGGGCAGAGTAATTGCTCTGCTCCCAACCAGGGCCACTCGTACAGTGTTGGTCCTACTAGTTTCTGGTTGACGGCTGACAATCTGCTTCCCCTGCGGACACTTTCTGGAGCCACTACTGTTGGATCTGCCCTTTGCCTTGGGGCCCTTAGCCACAGCCGCTGCCAGGCAGGGGGCTGCCCTGGGAGGGACAGTAATGACCAGGGGGGTTGGCCAATGGGAGGTTGGTGGGAGGGTTGGGAGGCAGGAGGAATAGTGATTCAAGAAGTGGGACAGTAATGACCAGGGGGTCGGCCAATGGGAGGTTGGTGGGCGGGTTGGGAGGCAGGAGGAGGAGTGATTCAGGAAGCGGGAGGGAGGGAGAAGGGAAGCGCTTGCAAGGTGCTCGGGCTGCCTAAGGCGGCGGAAAAAGGATTGGATGGCCCAGGAGGGACCAAGGCACTCACTTGCTGCAGCCCCTGGAGAGATGGGCAAGTGGGAGCCTTTGCAGGCCTGTAGGCCCTAGAGCAACACGATAAGGGAGCCAATCAGCTGGCGAGGGCGGGCGGGTGGCGGAGGGAACCAGGAAATGGAAGTGGGAGGGAGGGAGAAGGGAAGCGCTCGCAAGGGGCTCGGTCTGCCTAGGGTGGCAGGAAAAGGATTGGATGGCCCTGGAAGGGCCAAGGCACTCACCTGTTGCAGCCCCTGGAGATATGGGCAGGCGGGAGACTCTGTGGGCGAGCAGACCCTACAGCAACACGATGAGGGAGCCAATCAGCTGGCGAGGGCAGGCGGGTGGAGAAGGGAACCAGGAAATTGAAGCAGGAGGGAGGGAGGGAGAAGGGAAATGCTTGCAAGGGGCTCAGGCTACCTAAGGCAACAGGAAAAGGATTGGATGGCCCAGGAGGGGCCAAGGCCCTCACCTGCTGAAGCCCCTGTAGAGATGGGCGAGCGGGAGCCTCTGAGATGGCAAATCAATAGGAAATGGCAAAATCCTTACCCCTTCCTCCATCACGAGAGAGGGAAAGGATAGTTAAAAACGTTACAAAAACTGATTTGCCTGCTATTGGTTCAAACAAATGTTGTTGTGTTGCGCCGTGTTGTCTTGCTTCCAAGACAAAACACGTTCATGCAATACCGTGATGTCCAAGATGCCATAGAACCACCAGAAATTAACATAAGTTGAGCGAAGGGGAAATAAATGATTTTTTAATGGATATTCCTTAAATTCTTGAAGAAAGAGATACATCTTATTCTGAGAGTGAGGACTCAGATATGGAATTGGAAAACTCACACAGAAAAAGTCTTACGAGTTTATTGAGACCAACAAAAAGTAATGATCAAAATGCAACTGCCATTATACCAGTCAACAATGTTTTGACACAATTTGTATATTTATATAAAATGATTGGAGGTGATGTTAAAACAAATATGGCTAAATTAGATAAAATGCTAATCAAAATTGACAATTTAGACTTAACCATGTAGAAAACTCAAAAATCATTGATGCGCGTAAATCAAAAAATGGAAGAACATAGCAATATAAAGACATTTTCCTCCAATGGGGTGCATTATGAAGCACAAGACCTGTTTACGGAAGGAATTGGTATTTTCCATGTGGTACCTCAAGCAATGGCTATGATACAGCAGTCTTCAAAGGTATATGTTACACCCTGTGGAGCTCAAACATCTGAGCCTAAGAAAGCACTATTGATAATTGATATTGCTGATACGCCCAATGAATCATCATCTATTCAACAAATAGTATCCTCTAAACATCGGAAACAGACAAAAAAACTAAACATTTCGCAAATTATAAAATAAATCGAAGTACATCAAGAAAAGGTATAAATAATCTGACCAAACCTGTGTAATACATGTGTCCCCTTTGCGACAGTACATGGTCTAGGACCCATGTAGCCTTGCCTCGATACTAGAGCTGGAGCTATGACGAGAGGAGGCCTTAGTGTGGCATGCAACTGAACACTGCCAGCATTGCAAATTCAACAGGGCTTCCCACTCAGGCCTTGCAAATACTTAACACCCTCTAAGCTATCGGTAGAGCATTTAAATTGAATACTGGATGGCGATTTTTTTAAATAATGATGCCCCTCCCCCTGCACCCTTGCACTTTTCCTTTTCCCCCTTCCCATGCACTTGCACGATCTGAATGACACCTGGCCTAGTAGGATCGTTATCTGTCTGCCCCTGTTCCCCCTCCCTTGCCACGTCGCGCCTTGAAACACTTGTGTATAGGCGCGTTATAAATGCCATATCATATCATAACAGGATGATTCTTTGACACTCCTGAGTCCAAGAGAAATATGAACATAATAAGTTGGTGCCCAAGAGGAAATTCAGACTTGTTTAAGAATCCAGAAGTGGGAAAATGTCTTAGGAAATATAATATTTCGATACAGGAGGCCTGGTTTATGTACTGTCCGATATTTGATGGCTATAATGTGTCTTTCAAGTTGGCTGTCAAAGCTAACATACATAGACCATCTGGGGGCCTTATGATACTGATTACATCTCAGCTGTATAGTAAGAACATTTTGAAGGGGAATATTCAAAGAGGTGTAATATAATTGAATTGCAGGATGGCAAAAAAACGAAAATGTATTATATTATTGTAAATGTGAATTGGCATGTCTGCATAAGTGATTTAAATACCTTTCTAGAAAACTTAGAACATTTTATGAATAATTGGATTTTCAAGAACAGAGAGAGCTACATAATCATAACAGGAAACGTTAATGTACCTTGTGTCGACCTGACAGCCTCTGAAGTAGATGATGAATTGTTAAAAATATATGATTTAAAATTGATAGTCAGAAATGGTATTAAATGGAGTCAAATACTAAATACTTTTGGAATGAAAATGCTAAATGAGTCCTCAAAGGTGGGCATCCTTTTAGTAAGTATGGACGAATTGTAAAAAGAAAGCTACCTTCGACTATATATATGTTAATATGAAATTATATGAATGCTGCAAATAATTTGAAATTATAGAAAACAGAATACAGCGATTATCAAATGGTAACGGCAAAGTTTAACATTTTGGTTCCAGTAAGTGAGAGAATGAAATGTGGTCCACTGCTTGTAAATCAGGGATGAAATCGGATTAGTTCGCCACTTTCTCTGATAGATACATTCAATGGGAGAATTGCCAGGGATTGGAATGAACATAATAATGAATTGAAGTCAAATAAGTTTAATAAACAAGGATAAACAAGGATTTCATGATTAATTGAATGAAATGATGGAGTCAATTCTAACTGAGAAGAATAATCATATGAACAAATTGCCATCAATATGATACTTTGCTTGATCAGAAAAGGCTGGTGAGAGCAAAGCTAAGATACACCAATAGAAACTCTATCGATATTGAGATGATTAGGGAGCAGATTAGGAGGGAAAAGTGTAATTATCATCATGGCTGATAAATCATCATAGTAGCATGCAACAAAATGACACTGAACATATGCTGAGACTGTTGGGACAACATAATTCAGCACACTTTCGGCAAATAGTTAATGGAATAAATCGATCACAAACAGTTTTACAACAAAATTCCATATCAGAAGCTACTTGGATAGCCCATTTCTCTTCCATCTATAGGAAATCTGAGGCATTGGTATATTCAAATCCAAGATTTGTATTAACAAGAATATTGGAAGTGTGGTGCTTTTTGACTCCATTCTTTTGGCTATTAAGAAAGCCAGTTTGTCAAAAGCTCCTAGGGAATAAGTTAAGGAAATGGGGCATTCCTGATGGCTTGTTGAAGTGGATAGTCACCTTGTATACCTACATAAAGGTTAGGATGGATGGAAATTGATCTTTTTCAAAAGAAATTCTAACGGATACGGGTCTTAGACAGGGTTGTCCTCTTGCACCCTGTCTCTTTAATCTATATATATATATATATATTCAGTGAAAAAACTTTGTCAAAGGGACGTTATGGTTCCAAGTAAAACCGAAAACCCTTGAAATTCGCCAGTTATGGTAAGCTAAGCAACCATAACTCGCGCCACCACCGTGCACTGCTAAGACTAACACCCAGGACATCAAAGATGACATCACAAATGTCATTGATGACATCACTGATGACATCACATGTGTATGTATTTTTCATGAAATATGTGTACAAGGGATTCTTATAATGTTGCGAAACAAGTGTCAAGGATCATTGCAATAAATATCATACCCTAATTAGTGCATTGAACGATGCATTGATATAAATAGCATTCTATTATGGGGTTCTATCTAGTATACTAAGCTACTCATACAGAAACATAACATTGTGTGCAGTGTACAAGATGAAGGTATAATATTCGTAATGTTAATATGTTGAATAATGAAATGATAATTGTTTTCTTAATAGATTTTTGTGTACTGTGAAATATGTAATAAGTAGCTAATAAAACACATGTATTACATAATTGCATTACTATAGACAAAACACAAAGACACAAGAACGCATACCAATATGGGTATATACAGGGAAAGTGAAGTTAGCAAAAAAGCACAAGTAGTAGCAGAAACAATTCATAATTTAACTGATTATTTTCGTGCGAGTTATGGTTGCTTAGCTTACCATAACTGGCGAATTTCAAGGGTTTTTCGATTTTACTTGGAACCATAACGTCCCTTTCACAAAGTTTTTTTCACTGAATTTCATAGGTTTTTAGTAGCGCAACTTAACCATAACGTCCCTGTAACAAAGTTTTTTCACTGAATTTCATAGGTTTTTAGTAGCGCAACTTAACCATAACGTCCCTTTACCAAAGTTTTTTCATTGAATTTCATAGGTTTTTATTAGCGCAACTTAACCATAACGTCCCTGTAACATTTTTATTTTACTAAATTTTAAAGGTTTTTATTAGTGCAACGTCACCATAACATCCTTTTCAATAGATGAAGACCACTAACATCTTATGTCCTCAAAGTGGGAACGCCGGGTGGTAAAAAAAACAAAAAGATTTTCCTTCCTACCTGCGGCGACCCGGTGTAGGAAGGAAAATCTTTTACCAAGATGGCCACCATGGAAAGGGAAGGCGGGGTGTATAAAGAACACAACAGGGCATGAGCGGGGGGTGGGGGGAAACAGGGGAGACACATGGGCATGAGCGGGGGTGAGAGGGAACAGGGCACAAATGAGGCATGAGCAGGGGGTGGGGGGGAAAAGGAAGGAAACACGGGGCATGAGCGGTGGTGGGGGGAACACGAGAGAGACAGGGGGCATGAGCAGGGGGTGGGGGGTAACACGAGGGCAACACGGTGCATGAGCGGGGGGTGAGGGGAACACGAGGGAGACACTGGGCATGAGCGGGGGTTGGGGGGCAACAGGAGACAGACACGGGGCATGAGCGGGGGTTGGGGCCAACAGGAGAGAGACACGGGGCATGAGCGGGGGGTGGGGAGAACAGGAGACAGACACGGGGCATGAGCGGGGGTTGGGGAGAACAGGAGACAGACACGGGGCATGAGCGGGGGATGGGGGAACAGGAGACAGATACGGGGCATGAGTGGGGGTGGGGAGAACAGGAGACAGACACGGGGCATGAGCGGGGGGTGGGGGGCAACAGGAGACAGACACGGGGCATGAGCGGGGGGCAACAGGAGAGAGACATGGGGCATGAGCGCGGAGTGGGGGGTACAGGATACAGACACAGGGCATGGGTGGGGGCAACAGGAGACAGACACGGGGCATGAGCGGGGGGTGGGGGGAACAGGAGACAGACACGGGGCATGAGCGGGGGGTGGGGGGAACAGAAGACAGACACGGGGCATGAGCGGGGGGTGGGGGGCAACAGGAGAGAGACACAGGGCATGAGTGGGGGGTGGGGGGTACAGGAGACAGACACGGGGCATGAGCGGGGGGTGGGGGGCAACAGGAGAGAGACACGGGGCATGAGCGGGTGGGGGAACAGGAGACAGACACAGGGCATGAGCGGGGGGTGGGGGGTACAGGAGACAGACACGAGGCATGAGCGGGGGGTGGGGGAACAGGAGACAGACACAGGGCATGAGCGGGGTGGGGGGAACAGGAGACAGACATGGGGCATGACCGGGTGTGGGGGGCAACAGGAGACAGACACGCGGCATGAGCGGGGGGTGGGGGGCAACAGGGGACAGACACGGGGCATGAGTGGGGGGTAACAGGAGACAAACACAGGGAATGAGCGGGGGGTGGGGGTAACAGGAGACAGACACAGAGCATGAGCGGTGGGTGGGGAGAACAGGAGACAGACACGGGGCATGAGCAGGGGCTGGGGGGCAACAGGAGACAGACACGGGGCATGAGCGGGGGGTGGGGGGAACAGGAGACAGACACGGGGCATGAGCGAGGGGTGGGGGGAACAGGAGACAGACACGGGGCATGAGCGGAGGGGTGGGGGGAACAACAGACACGGGGCATGAGCGAGGGGTGGGGGAACAACAGACACGGGGCATGAGCGGGGGGGTGGGGAGAACAGTCACGGGGCATGAGCGGGGGGGTGGGGGGAACAGGAGACAGACACAGGGCATGAGCGGGTGGTGGGAGGAACAGGAGACAGACACGGGGCATGAGCGGGGGTGTGGGGGCAACAGGAGAGAGACACGGGCATGAGCGCGGAGTGGGGGGGTACAGGAGACATACACGGGGCATGGGTGGGAGCAAGAGGAGACAGACATGGGGCATGAGCGGGGGGTGGGGGAACAGGAGACAGACACGGGGCATGAGCGGGGGGAGGGGGGTACAGAAGACAGACACGGGGCATGAGCGGGGGGTGGGTAGAACACGAGGGAGACATGGGGCATGAGTGGGGGTGTGGGGGGTAACACAAGGGAAACACGGGGCATGAGCGGGGGGTGAGGGGAACACGAGGGAGACACGGGGCATGAGCGGGGGTTGGGGGGCAACAGGAGACTGACACGGGGCATGAGCGGGGGTGGGGGGAACAGGAGACAGACATGGGGCATGACCGGGTGTGGGGCAACAGGAGACAGACACGGGGCATGAGAGGGGAGTGGGGGGCAACAGGAGACAGACACGGGGCATGAGCAGGGGGTGGGGGCAACAGGAGACAAACACGGGGAATGAGCGGGGGTGGGGGTAACAGGAGACAGACACAGAGCATGAGCGGGGGGTGGGGAGAACAGGAGACAGACACGGGGCATGAGCGAGGGGTGGGGGGAACAGGAGACAGACACGGGGCATGAGCGGGGGTGTGGGGAACAACAGACACAGGGCATGAGCGGGGGGAACAACAGACACGGGGCATGAGCGGGGGTGGGGAGAACAGACACGGGGCATGAGCGGGGGGTGGGGGGAACAGGAGACAGACACGGGGCATGAGCGGGGGGTGGGAGGAACAGGAGACAGACACAGGGCATGAGCGGGGGTGGGGAGAACAGGATACAGACATCGGGCATGAGCGGGGGTTGGGGGGCAACAAGAGAGAGACACGGGGCATGAGCGGGTGGGGGGAACAGGAGACAGACACGGGGCATGAGCAGGTGGGGGGAACAGGAGACATATATGGGGCATGAGCAGGGGGGTGGGGGGCAACAGGAGATAGCCATGGGGCATGAGCGGGGGGTGGGGGGAACAGGACACAGACACAGGGCATGAGCTGGGGGTGGGGAGAACAGGAGACAGACACGGGGCATGAGCGGGGGACATGGGGGGCAACAGAAGACAGACACGGCACATGAGGGGAACAGGAGACAGATACGGGGCATGAGCGGGGGGAACAGAAGACAGACATGGGGCATGAGCGGGGGGTGGGGGGAAGGGGAGAGAGACACACGGGGCATGAGCTGGGGGTGGGGGAGAGGGAGAGAGACACACGGGGCATGAGCGGGGGTGGGGGGGAGGCAGAGAGACACATGGGGCATGAGCGGGGGGTGGGGGGAGGGAGAGAGACACATGGGGCATGAGCGGTGGTGGGGGAGGTAGAGAGACACACAGGGCATGAGCGGGGGTCGGGGGAGGGAGAGAGACACACGGGGCATGATCGGGGGTGGTGGGGCGGGAGAGAAACACACGGGGCATGAGCGGGGGGTGGGGGAGGGAGAGAGAGACACGGGGCATGAGAGGGGGTGGGGGGTAGGGAGAGAGACACACGGGGCATGAGAGGGGGGTGGGGAGTAGGGAGAGAGACACACGGGGCATGAGCGGGGGTGGGGGGAGGGAGAGAGACACATGGGGCATGAGCGGGGGGTGAGGGAAAGGGGAGAGGGACACGGGGCATGAACAGGGGGGTGGGCAGGAGGGGGAGAGACACACGGGGCATGAGTGGTGGTGGGGGGGAGGGAGAGAGAGACACGGGGCAATGACGTGGGGTGAGGGGGAGGGGGAGAGACACACGGGGCATGAGCAGGGGGGAAGGGGAGAGAGACACACGGGGCATGAGTGGGGGCGGGGGGAGGGAAAGAGACACACGGGGCATGAGCGGGGGTGGAGGGGAGGGAGAGAGACACACGGGGCTTGAGCGGGGGTGAGGGGGAGGGAGAGAGACACACGGGGCATGACCAGGGGTGGGGGGAGGGAGAGAGACACGCGGGGCTGGGGGGAGAGGGAGAGAGACACACGGGGCATGAGCGGGGTTGGGGGGAAGGGGAGAGAGACACACGGGGCATGAGCGGTGGGTGGGGGGAGGGAGAGCGACACACGGGCATGAGCGGGGGTGGGGGGGAGGGAGAGAGACACACAGGGCATGAGCGGGGGTGGAGGGGAGGGAGAGAGACACACGGGGCATGAGCGAGGGGTGGGGGAAGGGGAGAGACACACGGGGCATGAGCGAGGGGTGGGGGAAGTGGAGAGAGACACACGGGGCATGAGCGGAGGGTGGTGGGAGGGAGAGTGACACACAGCATTTGTGTGCAGGCGGCAGATCCCGCTCCTCGGCCCTCCGCTGGCCACTGTGTGCCGATGGCGTGAGCGGGGGGCTGGAGGAACAAGGGAGACACGGAGCATGAGTGGGGGTGTGGGGGACAAGAAGGACACACGGGGCATGAGCCGGGGTGGGAGGAACAGGAGACAGACACAAGACTTACTGTGCAGGCGGCGAGGAACAAAGATGGCGGGCGTCTCTGAAGCCAGACACACTGCACGCTTTCACCGCATCCAATGAGAGAGCACGTCAGAGGTCCGCGGACATCACGCAAGCTGCTTGCCCAATCACCATCCTGTCCGCGGAGCGAACAGGGAAGTGTGTCCGCGAAGCAAACCCAGATATCACTAATTTTTTGCACTTACATTTTTGTCACTTTCATAAAAAACTACTGGACGGATTTACACCAAATAAAGCAAAGCACGCTTTCGGGACCAAGCCGCCGCTCCTGCTGCAGATTTGGTGTAAATCCGTCCAGCGGTTTGGGCTGTAGGTGTGAGCAGAGTTTTTTTCCCATTATGTCTATGGGAAAAAAAGTTTTGGGACCCCCCCTATCACTTTGCCCCCCCCTGGACGAATCCTCACCAAACTTTGCAAAAAAGATCAGAGTGACCCAAATACTTATTTTTGCAAAGTTTGGTGAGGATTCGTCCAGGGAGAGCGAAGTTATAAGCCACCCAAAAAGTGCTCTTCCTATGGAAACACCAACTTAACCATAACTACATGGCCACTACCGTGGCCATGTAATATATATATATATATATCAGTGAAAAAACTTTGTTAAAGGGACGTTATGGTTAAGTTGCACTACTAAAAACCTATGGAATTCAGTGAAAAAACTTTGTTAAAGGGACGTTATGGTTAAGTTGCGCTACTAAAAACCTATGAAATTCAGTGAAAACACTTTGTTAAAGGGACGTTATGGTTAAGTTGCGCTACTAAAAAACTATGAAATTCAGTGAAAAAACATTGTTAAAGGGACGTTATGGTTAAGTTGCGCTACTAAAAACCTATGAAATTCAGTGAAAAAACTTTGTTAAAGGGACGTTATGGTTCCAAGTAAAACCAAAAAACCCTTGAAACTTAACAATAATGACTTTGACTTTATATACATATCATATGGAACTGACTGAATCTCTTCTACTGTACTTGATGTCCGCGAACTCATTTAATGTTCGCGGACATGTTCGAAGAACAGTACCACTACCTAAAAACTCTGGGGGGGTATGTTTGATTGTTATATCATAACATAGGAACATTTAACAAATTCAAAAAGAAGCACACAAACACATTATATGTACTAATACATAAGAAATGTAACCCATATATACAATACACTAACCATTCATTTAAATGCACTATGTTCTAAAATGGAATATACCACAAGAAAATAAATTGGCTTCCAACATAATTACCTCACAAACACGACAGAACTGAGAACAAGAGCAGACCCACTGAGTACATAGGAAATATCATACCTGAAATAGTAAGTCTACTTAATTTTATTCATATATTTATAAACTTTCTGTATTAGATAAAAAAGTATATTATCTTTTTTTTTTTTTCTCTCACAGAAATGTCCAGTACTCTGGATTGGCTAGAGGAGCATTTCCCACATGAAGAAATGTCACAAGATAGTGAAACGAATGGTAAACACTTTATAATATAAACCATTTAATTATTATTATTTTGTATACATTTAACATATATATATATATTTTTTTTTTGTACAGAGTATACCAAAATAGAAAATACTTCAGAAAAACCTGTTATGGATAACACTTTTCACAGTATAGAAAAAAAATGGATTTATTGTTGACTAATTTTAATAATTTGAAAACGTTTGTGGAAGATCATTTTAAACCAAAAACCTCATACCATTGCCCCACATGTACTTGTCCCTCCTCACCATATCCCAGTCAATTATCCCCCAACCCTCTCCATAACCCAAAACGTTTTGATGAGATTTCCATCCCTTCTTCACCTAATAACAATCATGTTGAAACCCCTAATTCTCCTGTTTTTGTTTCTGTTTCTGCCTCACCTTCTCCGTCATAAATTATTAACATATGTTAAATAAAGTTTCATTTTTATATTGTGTTGTAAATAGTTTCGTTTTTTTGTAGGTGTCCGCGGACAGTGCAGGTGTTCTGAAATGTTCATAAATAAAAGAAAATGGAGGTATCCTGAAGAACACTATACCTGTTCGTACTGTTCACTAGCAAGATGAAACTATTCTAACAACACAATTGGTGTCCTGAAATGTTCTTACGTAAACGAAAATGGAGGTGTCCTGAAGAACACTATACCTGTTCGTAGTGTTCGCTAGCAAGTTCAAACTGTTCTAAGAACACACGCGATGTCCTGAATTGTTCGTAATTAAACGAAAATGGAGGTGTCTTAAAGAACACTATACCTGTCCGTACTGTTCGCTAGCAAGTTGAAAATGTTCTAAGAACACAATTGGTGTCCTGAAATGTTCGTACATAAACGAAATTGAACGTGCCCTGAAGAACACTATATCTTTCCTTACTGTTCGCTAGCAAGTTTAAACTGTTCTAAGAACACACGCAGTGTCCTGAAATGTTCGTTTCATGTGCGACGCAATTTTAATTAGTTCAGGACCCGAACAGTGTCCGTAAAACATCAACGCGCATGCGCTAGCCAATCTCTGTGTATTTGGTGTCCTGCGGACATGCGCTTCCTTCGCGGACTTGTTCGCGAACGGATCATATGACCACGCCCAGGCTGATAGCGTGTTCTGAATGCGGACACTGTTCGGGTCCCCGAACAAATTAAAAGTACATTTTCAATTAATCCATAATATTTTTCAATAAAATCTCACCATGGCACAAGTCCCACATAGTAATCCGGAGTTTCTACATACCTTTTAAAACTTTTAAAACTTTTTTTTGTGTGCGATCTGTCCGCGGACAGTGCGCATGTCCGCGGACCGTGCACAAGCACCCCTATAAAAGACCACGCCCTAGAGCTCATTCTTATTGTGTTTCTGGCTTTTCTACAGAGCACAGCAAATTTTGCTGCCAACTGCAGATTTCCATCGCATCTTTGATGGCATCCCTGACTGCTGAACTGCCACCTGGTGCTGCACCTGCTTCAGCACCACCCCCATCCCCTCCACCACCACCACCTCCCCAAGGGCCTGAAGAGGGGAACAGGAGTGAGGATGTGGAGGAGGAAGAAGAGGATGATGAGAATGAGGTAGAGGAAAACGCTACTACCCGCACTAGGCGTGAGTCTTGGATGTGGCAGTTATTTACCATTCATGAGAATGTTCCTAAGGCTTGTGCGAACCGTGTTACCTGCAATGAGTGCAAAATGATACTCAGTCGCGGGAAGCACGGTAAGTACAGCTTTGGGACTACTACTATGAAGCGACACCTGAGGTCATTTCACTCTGGGGCTATTCAAAGGGTTGTACCTTGCGAAGAACGTAGCAGGTTGATTTCCTCTACTTCATCCTCTGTTTCTGATCCTGTCACCACAAGGACCACCTCTGTGGGACAGCGTCTTCCTCAAGCTGCCTCACAGGCCATACAGAATGCTGCTGACCTTACCTTTCGAGGGTCACAGTTGTATGTATGTTCTGTGACACAGTACTCTGCAGGGGGGAGCGACTTCGTAGTGCTTTTGAGACTATCGTCTCAGAGCACGAGAAGATCTGCTCACCACCCAAGTAATACCCACTCTACATCTTCCTCTCTCAGCTCGCCCTTTCTTATCCCTGTGGTTGGCATCCCCCCTTTACCTTCCTTTCCCCTCCTCTCCTAGTGTGTTGTGTATGAAAAAACAAAAAAAATACAAAATATCAAAAATCAAAAAAAAATATGCCTCTTTTCAGAGCCGCCTTTCACAGCTAAAAAATAGAAGTGAAAATAAATGAAGCAGGGCCCTTTGTATTTTTTAGAAGTCAGCGGACAGTTCGCGAACATTTAAAAAATTGGGTTGCTACCCCATCACAAACATTGCAATTTTCTCTGGGAGGAACTGGTGGCTCTGAAAAGAACCTTTGGGAGGTGTTTGTAAGTAAAACATTATAAATGCTTAACACCTACTTCAAAATGGATGTTGTAATTCCAAAAAAGGTCACAATGCATTTTGTACATTTCTCAGGAAAATCTGATTGCCACCATAAGTAAGATGGACTCCATCTTTGCGAAAAATGTTTGTACTACGAAACAGAATATTTTCATTGTGAAAATAAGTCATGCCAAAATCTTTTAGAAAGGCACAAACAGCTTTATTAACATTGCGCCTTGCTTTTTCCATTTGTGGACCTAATGAAGAAGAACGAAGCCAAATTTGTCTCTGCGCAATCCGTGAAAATATCACTTGAGAATTAGGAAACATGTCCATAACCTTCCCAAGTCCTTCTTTGATAGCAAATTGCAAAAAAATTCCAGTCACATGTCCTAAACTGTTCCCTCCACAATGAATTACAATTATGTCTGGATGTTGCTCTGTCTCCAAAGTAGCACAGAGAGGTAGCAAGTCCAACCACTTCATTCCACATACTCCATGCCAGTGTACTTCCACATGTGGGAATCCAAGATCTACAGCTACTCCACAGCTTTCTGCATGCACCTTCAACCAATATATCCATGAATCTCCCAAAATCCATACAATCATTTTCCTAAAATACACAGACATAGCTATCTGTTGTTCTCTCAGCAAAAACAGTATATGAGAAACTCTCTTCTGGCACAACACACCCACTAAACTTTCCTGGCCAAACCCTTTTAGTACTCATTCTCATTTGCATGACTTCTGAACCCAAAAATCCCGGGATGTAACTTCCGATGTCCGCAAACTACCTCCATGTCCACAGACATATCGTAACATGAACAGCCCTTCTACCATTTCCACTTCACTCTCTCTGCCATTCCCTCATTGGATGTAGCTAAGAAATCACATGACCATGCACCAATCACATTCAATACCTCTACATCTAACTGCATCATCATAGATCAGCACTGCAAATGTACTGTGAATCTCTCTGAGTACAAGTGTCATATCATTGGCAAGCACCATCTACCAGAAATACTGTATAAGTCTCCAAGATTTCTACTTGCAGCTCCATGCATATCCATATGCATGAACACAAACTTCAGGTATGCATATTTTCTGTACAGTAGATGAACACATTTTCAAACAGACTTTTAGCTTGTGTAATCTGTAAAATGAATTTACTGTATTGTTTTTCAATTTCCTAAAATCAACTATCACTTATAAACCTTTATACTATTTACTTTCTTTATACACACACACTCAAATCATGTTAAACTAACATTTTTTAAATGAAATATATATACTACATATATTCAAACAAAATTGCATGCAAGCACAATCTGTTTAAATCTTTAAAAAAATACTTACACAATGTCATATTTGTTTGTTTTTATTTATGTATTTACTTAATTACTTTAATTTAGACATGACATTGAGGCACTATTACCTAGAACAGCTTAGTTACAGAAATAGTGGTATTAACTCGTATATTATAAATTTCACAAGACATAGTAAAGATATTTTTTTTGCTACAGTTAGTCATTCAATACAATTTGTTCATTAAGAACATATCATATGTACTGAACTGATGCAATGTATCTTATGTAAATAAATTAGTTTAATGGTTTTAAAGAAGGCACTGAGGATTTCAATTAAAAAATCAATATCTAAATTAAAAACAGCCCTATATACAAACAAAGTTACTAATTTGAAGCTTTTACAATTGCAGTGAAGACCAGTCTCCTGAAAAGAAGCAGCCGAATTCAAAGAACAAAGAAGAACTAAGAAGTTACCTGTTAATTTAAGAGAAAAAGGAAGTAGAATATCACCATAATATTTGTATTATTACTCAAACATACTATAACGTTAATACAAGCTATTTCTGTGCCTAAAAATAGAGATTGTGCACCATTCTGTCCAAAAATCCCCATGTCTTAAACACCGATTTACAGCCAGAATGGCCCACAAATTCCTATTTTTCGACACACAAATTACCCAACTCAACCGCTAGAATTTAGATGTTATAGAATAAACAACTGTTTTAATTGTATAGCATTAGATATATTATGTATACTTCTCCACACCACTAGCTCACTTTTTTCTGTCCTCTGAACCCCAGTTTAGTAACACATTAATTTAATAATACCCATCCCTAGTAGTTGTATTTACCAATGCACAATCACACACCATTACATACATCTTTATCATCTTACTCAAACACGCATGCACACACCACACATACATTGCAGTACACCCCAACCCATACCTTCTTTATTTTTTTCAACAGACCCTAAAGAATGCCTACCAAAACTCAAGTCCTTAGAAAGCAACGCAAAAGTAGAACAAATGAAAATAAAAGTGTCCAACATAAGCATCCATCTCTAGCAGAATTTGTAAAAAAAGTTGAAACAAAACAGCTAATACAGTCATTTAGTGAAACACAAGAAGTTTCAATTACAAAAACTTTGCCTCCTCTATCAAAATGTAAAACAAACCAAAAAACAATGAACAGAAAATCAGCTATCACTACAGATAAAACTACTTCTTCAAATTTTAATATAGTGCAAAGTAAGCATACCAAGAAAAGTATTTTAGCCAAAATGTACCGTCACAAAGTCCTTCAAAATCTTATAAAAACAGGAGAGAAATCAAGTTCAATGCTTAAAACCTATCGTTGGAAATTAATCTTAGAAGTGTTGATGGACAGTGCAATTCTTCTCAAAAGAAAGTTATTTATTTTACTGTTAAACAAAATGAAACCACTAACAAAACTAATAACTAAATTACAAAAAAGACTTCTCAATAAGCGAAATGTCAACAGAAAGAACTTCTTAAGTATCTGCGGAGGGGAATGGAATCATACTACGAGCACAGAACCATATTTTAATGAAGAAGCATACAAACAAAATCAAACAAATACAATTGCCATACATAGCAGTGGTCGAGGTTATGAAAAAGTGAACAATACCATAATGGAATAAGAAGTACTCCTTACAAAAATCGGCCCTGAAAACTTAGAATTACCCCTCCATTCAACTGAATCAGAACGTCTAGTGTACAAATGGCCATGCACGTCAATGTGTAACATTCCCAAACAATGTTTCAAATCTTTACGCCAATTCCTCAATAAATATGTAAAAAGCAAAGACAAAATCAAAATGGATACCTGTCCAGTGTGCAAGTACACAGGACTACAAGGACATTCATTGGCCTGCATAACAGGACCTACTTGTAAAACCACTTTCCATGAAATCAAAAGGATATCAACACATCATTCAACTATAAGAAATCTAGTCTATGAACTGTACTATGCTAAAAGTCCTGCTTTAGCACTAGCAAAGTTAAATAACATCCTTCTACATGGTACAGCAAAAGACCTACTTGAAGAAATTCACTATATCCAGAAAAAATATTTTGGAAGTGAAAGCCATTTACAGAATGAAATAGCTTTAAATCAATTAAGCAACAATTCTACACATGGCAACCTTTTGCTAAACACATACAAAAAAGAAATACTAAAATTTAAAAGTACATCTGCTCAAGTACCAAACCATGTATGTGTATGTTGCCATAGAACTTTTTATAAAAGTAACACAAAAACTGTAGACCTATCATACAAAATAGAAGACAATGAAGATTCTAAATGGTTGAATTAGCTCTCTACCTTCTAGCAGAAAACAAATACGAAATAACTGAGCCCTTAATACTTTGCAGTTACTGCACTACAAAACTTGACAACAGCCAAACTCCTTTACGTGCTATCATAAATAATTTGGAATTATACCCAGTACCAAAACCCCTACAACAACTTAATTTATATGAGAGCATCATAATTCAAACAGTACACCCATTTCAAGTAATAATACGCCTTCAACCAAAAACAGCAAAATTACCTCCCTCTGAATTGGTAAAAGGCATTCGTGGCCAAGTAGTTTATTTACCATTAGATCTAAAAGAAAATGTGCATACTCTAGGAGTGCAACGTCCAATGTAGCAATCTTTAATTATCTTAGTAAATGGAGTACCTACAAAAGACAAAAAAATATGGCAACAGCTGGTAGATTATATAAAGTTAGTCAAGCCTTCCAATATCTTAAAGAGAATAATGAATATTACAAAGAAATTAATATTGCAGAAAACTTGAAAGATACAACTGAAATAATTCAAGAAACGAAAGAAGCTGGTCAATTTGAGCTACTAGATCCTGCTACAATATCACATACTTTAGACCATTATACAATTCATCCTTTGCACTGTAATGACACCGTAGAAGATGTACTGTAAACTTACCAAATGCGTCAAACAAAAGGATCGCCAATCAGCATATGGGAAAAAAGTATAGAAGCACATGCTTTTCCTCTACTCGTTCCTACTGGCAAAGGAGGAAGGTATGATGATAGACCTATTCAACTATCAGCTTCAGAATACCGCTCATTACGGATGTATTCTGAAGATCCCAGATTTAGACAAAATGTGGAATACATATTCTACCTACTCTTTGAAAGTGAACTAGCAACTTTATGTTAGGGAGTTGCACACATATTAAAATCAGGATCACACTTTCAAAATATGACAGCTACACATTTATTAGAAAAAGTGCAACAAAAGGATGAGGTTTTACAATCAAATATTACAAATCTATTAGCAAATATGTGTGGTACTAAAGAGTACTGGTTTCGACGTCATGGAGATGTACGTTGTATGATCAGAAACCTTGGCCCACCCACTTGGTTTGTTACATTAAGTTGTGCAGAATATGCATGGGAAGATTTACATGATTTCCTACGCATATCAAATAAAAACAAAACAAACATATATATACTAACACCTGGAGAACTTTGTTCTTGGATCCTGTTAATGTTTCAAGATATTTTCACCATTGCTTCATTGCTATGCTACATTTTATTTGTAATAAAACTGTTCCTCCCCTTGGAGAACTGCAACACTTCTTTTGGAGAAAAGAATACCAAGCCAGAGGAGCACCACATATCCACATGCTTTTATGGATTAAAGATGCTCCTAAATTTGGTCAAGACAGTGATGCCACTGTTTTATAGTTTATTGAAAAATATGTCACTTGTGAAATTCCATCAGAAGCCACAAATAGTGATCTTCATGCTCAAATTTTACAATTTCAAAGACACAAATGTGGAATATTGTCGTCGCAAATACAAAAACAAAGGGAAATACTACACCAAATGCCGATTTGGTTTCCCTAGACCAGTTACAAATACAGGTCAAGTAAACAACCTCATGTCTTCAGTTAGACATAGTGTTAAAGGTAAGTCACCTAAAAATACATATTACATAAAAAGAAAAGAAGAAGAACAATATATCAATGATTATAATGCAATCATTGCCCACTTATGGAATGCAAACATAGATGTGCAGTACATTGCAGACAATTCAACTGCAGTTGCACGATATGTCACAGCATACTTAACTAAAGCAGAAAAGACAGAGCTCCAAGACCTCTGGAATGACCTGTCATCAGAAAAAAACAGTATCTCAGAAATTATACAGCTTGGGTATAAAAATGCTCACTCATAGAGAATGTGGATCATATGAAGCAGCTGATCGTTTAACTGGTACTGCATTGTATGGTAAATCTGAAAATATAGTATGGTTAAGTCTTGGTCCAGCTAAATCTAGAGAAAGAGTTCTAAAATCATATGAAGATATAGAAACAATAGCCAAACATGATCCCAACAGCCAGGACATTTTAAAAAACAATTTATTGGACACATACTACCCAAACAGAAGTAATACTTTGGAAAACATGTGTCTATACCACATAGCCCAAAACTACACATACAAAAATAATATGAAACCTGATGATAAAAAGGTAAATATAGAGTGACAAACTGTGAAGGCAGCTTAGTTAAACTCACTAAACCAAATTTAATTAATCATATCAAATTGTCATTAAAGACTCCTCAACATAAAGAAGTATACTACATGTCCCTGCTACAACTCTTCAAACCATGGAGAAAAGAAGAACAATTACTAGATAACTATGACTCATATGAGGGTGCTTTCAAAGCAAATGAAAGCACTATAACTGATGTAAACTTTACACAGTACAAAACAATGTTGCACAATGAACAGCAACACAAAGAAGAACTCCAAGCCCAACTAGATAAGGACACTCCTGACAGTAGTCAACCTTCTGTAACAGGAAGCCAAGAACCACTGGGAGAACCACTAGTAATAAATGAGGCAGAATTAGCTATGATAGAAGTAGAAAACACCATGTGTCAGTATGAAGATAAAGAAGACTTAACTATACTACAATCAAAACTAAACAATGAGCCAAGTAGCATTTTTCAAGAAGTAACAAAACAAATTGCACATGGTGTAAAACATGAAAATAAAGAATGTTCCTGCCATAATTATAAACCTATACTACTGTACGTCAGTGGTGAAGCTGGTTCTGGCAAAACATTCCTAATCAAAATCATTAGTAAGTTCCTTCAACAATTGACAAACAACAAACTGTCAGCTGTTGTCACTGCCCCCACAGGTTAGCTGCCTACAACATATGTGGTGTTACATTACACCGATTACTACTATTACTAGTAGAACACCAGAACAAATTAGACTATTACAAACTTTCTGCAGAAGCTGCAATGGAATTACGGAGAGTATTGAAACAAATGAAAATGCTACTAATAGATGAAGTGAGCATGGTCTCCAACCTGATGTTAGCTTTGATTCACCTCAGATTACAAGAAGTACTCAAAACAGACTATGAAGAGCTCCTTGCAGGAAAGCACATTATTGTTTTTGGAGATCTGCTTCAATTAACATCAGTAAAAGGTGAGCCTATTTTTAAAACATTAGGACACAAACTCTGCCGTAAAACTGTTGGCAGCATTGGAAATGTCAACCTTTGGCAACATTTCCAATACATAGAATTAACAGAAAACATGCGGCAATCTGCAGATCTCACTTATGCCAACATTTTAAAAAGTATCAGAGTTGGTATACTTTCTAAAGAAGCAGAAGCAATATTGAAAACCCGGCACATTAATGCACTTTATGGCGATAATGCATGTGCTACAGATGTTATGGAACAATTAGCCCACAAAAATGTCAATTGTATGGCCTTAATGCCAACTCTTGCAAGCTGTTTCAAATTCAATGAAATCATGCTAAGTAAAGAAATGCAACCAATCATAGAAATTAGCACCACAGACAAACTAGATGTACATGGTATGACACTACCCATGTGTGACCAAGCCTCAACAAGAATAAATAGTTTAGAAAAATCAATCTCAAACACAGAAGGCTTAGAAAAGATATTAAAATTATCCTTAAATTGCAGAGTAATGCTTAAACGTTACCTTGACGTGGACCAAGGACTACTTAATGGAGCACTGGGTACAGTTGTTGGCTTTCAAACATACCCACGCGACAACAAAATTCAGTTTGTCAATATACTCTTTGACAAACTTTCAGAAGTAAAACGGATAGGACGCTCAACAGCTAGATTCCTTCTCTTCAAAGATATGTATGTACGCAGAGAACAATTTTCTCTAACTCTTGCATACGCAGTCACGATTCATAAATCACAAGGTCTTACCCTAAACAAAGCAATGATAGATATTGGTAACACAGTCTTTAAAGAAGGCATGAGCTATGTAACACTATCACGCTTACGTACACTTGACGGTCTATTTCTAATCAACTTTGATGCAAGTAAAATAAACGCTGATATTCCTTGCATTTTAGAATACAATAGACTTCGCTCACTATACACCCCCCACCTAAACACATATTCTGTTCCACAAAAAGTAAAACATTATAAAAGAAAAATAAATCAAACAGAAATACAACAGGATGTCACTGCAAATCCTCCAAAGAGAGTAAAAGAAACTAATACTTCATCAAGTACCACAAGCAAAAAAGAATCAATTAGGGAAAGTAAACCAGGTACTTCTTTAAAGAAGGAAGACAAACTCCAAAAAAAGCAGTTAGATACAGAACTACCTGGACCATTTAAATTCTCAAATATAGTTGGTGTAAATTGCTACGCAAATGTAGCAATGAATATTCTATTTCAATTACCATCAATTGTTGACAACATTTACTTACACAGTACAGACCCATTGTGTTTGCAAATGTTAGTACTTCACAGAAATGCAGCAAACAATCCTGACAACACGTATAGTGTTTATGGAATAAGACAACAATTGGACTACTGTGCTGGAATGGTGAAATTCACTATAAATTCACAGGAAGATCCACAAGAATTTCTAATGTACTTACTACACGTACTGGAAAACAAAAACATACCTATAAATGAAATCTTTCAGATTTCATACATGTGGAAACATACATGCACTCTCTACAACAATGTGACACAAGAAGAAATCCCCAATGAACGCTTCATATATATATATATCAATACCAAATTGTGAATCCATTCCATTTCAGCGACTTGTACAAAATGCAAACCATGGTAGATTATGCTCTACCTGCAATTCAGATAATCGCTCCACGTTAGTAATACAAACACATAGTAAATACATAATACTAATGCTTCTAGGTTACAATGCAGATGGTACCAAAAACAACTGCAAGCTGACTGGATTCACACACGGTCAAATATCACTTGGTAAGAAAACCTTCACAACAGTAGGTATAATCTACCACGCAGGAGCCACAACCAATTCAGGGCACTACACTGCATATATAAAAAAGAAATGTGGATGGTTTGAATGTAATGCTAGTACCATTACTCTAAAGCAGAGATTACCAGGAAATCTTACAAACGCTTATTTAATGTTCTTAAAACCAAAATTTGATAACTAAACTGTATTTAAACCCTAAGTAAACTTGTGTTAAAAAAATATAAACTGTTAGAATAATCCAAAAGCTATCTAACTGCTCAAAGATTCTACAACAACTAATCAGATAAATGAATACCACTAAATTAGACCAAAACATACATAGTTAGAATACGCCAATTGGTATCTAACTGTCCCAAAATTTAACAATATCCAAATAGATAAATCAATACCACTAAAATATATCAAAAAAATAGACAGTTAGAATACGCCAATTGGTATCTAACTGCTCCAAAATTTTATAATATCAAAACAAATAAATAATATGTTACTGCTCCAAAAAAATACAACAAGCCAAATGATAAAGCATTAGCCAGAAACAACAAGTGAACACTGAAAACAAACAAACAAATAAACTGTAGCATAACAGAAGAAGGGTTTTTTTAAATCCAACATGGATTTTTTTTTCTCCCACAGACCCAATGATTTTAGCAACAAATACAGAAACTGAGCAAATTGCACAGTACTCTGATTTGTAATCTAATAAATATGAGGGTCCAAAAAAATATATATATATTGATTATACAGTGTAATAAGTCATTACAAAATACTAATACTAACATGCTATTTTCTTTTATCACAGAAATTAACAAGAAATACATGTACTCCGGTTACTAGACAAAACAGTGAGTATACAATAATAAGGAGAACCATAGCAGCATATTACATCCATAGTATCTAATACCTTTGTTCCTTATACATTTGTTTTTCACCCAAAGTTATAAGCAAATATGAATGTGATATGCTGCGGTGGTTGTTGCCCTGGCAACAACCACCGCAGCATATCACATCCATAGAGTCAAACATTTCAACTATGGTCTATGGAAACTTTTAATGTCCGCGGACATTATGAGTGTTCTTAGAACACTTTCAACTTGCCAGCGAACAATACGGACAGCGTTTTCAGGACACCCCCTACAAACATTTCAGAACAACGCGATAGTTCTTAGAACACTTTCAACTTGACAACGAAAAATACGGACAGTGTCCTCAGAACACCCCCATTTTGTTTATTTGCGAACATTTCAGGACACCATGAGTGTTCTAAGAACACATTCAACTTGACAGAGAACAATACGAACAGCATCTTCAGGACACCCCCTACGAACATTTCAGAACAACGCAAGAGTTCTTAGAACACATTCAACTTGACAGAGAACAATACGGACAGCGTCCTCAGGACACCCTCATTTTGTTTATTTGCGAACATTTCAGGACACTGCGAGTGTTCTTAGAACACATTCAACTTGCCAGCGAACAATACGGACTACGCATTCAGGACACCCCCATTTTGTTTATTTGCGAACATTTCAGGACACTGCAAGTGTTCTTAGAACAGTTTCAGTTTGCTTGCGAACAAAACTGACACATATTGAGCCCTCAGAACACCCCCCATTCAGTTTATTTAGAACATTTCAGAACACCCGTGATGTCCGCAGACAAATCGAACACAAAAAGAACGTCTAACACATAAAAAAACACAACTTTCATCCTATCTCATACACTCCGACCATCCCCAAACACTCCTACACACCAACACACTCTACTAAATACAAATTTTGAACAAAGTTTCACCGCGCTGTCCGTGGACGACCGCAAATCCCAGATGACGGACGCTACTGAAAATCTGACGCGCTTCACGCTCCACGCCGTCCAATCAGCAAACACGTTGCATGTCCGCGAACATCACGCAAGCCGATTGGCCAATCAGGACACTGTCCGCGGAGCGAACAGGGAAGTGTGTCCGCAGACCAAACACAGATATCATACATTTTTTTTTACCAACTTTTTGGTCATTTTAAAAAAAACTACTGGACGGATCTTCACCAAATTTGCAAAAGCATGCTTTCGGGACCAAGCCACTGCTCCTGGTCCAAATTTGGTGAAAATCCATCCAGCGGTTTGGGCTGTAGACGCGAGCAAAAAAATGTTCCCATTCAGTCTATGGGGAAAAAAAAGGTTTTGGGACCCCCCCTATAACTTTGCCCCCCCCCCCCCCGGACGAATCCACACCAAACTTTGCAAAAAAATTCAGAGTGACCCAAATACTTTTTTTGCAGAGTTTGGTGAGGAGTCGTCCAGGGAGAGCGAAATATTAATGTTATTTGTGATGTCATCTTTGATGTCCTGGGTGTTAGTCTTAGCAATGCACGTAGATTTTGTGAATTATGGTTGCTTAGCTTACTATAATGGGGGAATGTGCAGTGGTGTTTGGTTGCACGGTGAAGTGTAACATGCCTTTAGTGATTTTTTTTTACTGAAAGTACATATATATGTATGGCAGGGAAGGTAAAGAAAGGGGCTAAACAAGTGATGTTGTCATTGATGTCATCATTGACATTTGAGATGACATCTTTCATGGTCTGGGTGATAGTGTTAGCAGTGCACAGGGGTGGTGGCAGGGTTGGGGGCTTAATTTACCATAACTGTTGAATTTCAGGGGTTTTTCGGTTTTAATTTGAAGCATAAAGGGGAGGGGGAAAGTTTTTTTTAGTGAAGTGTACAGGTTTTTGTTGGGGCAACTTAACGATAACGTCCCCACAACAAAGTTTTTTTGGTAGTGAATTGCACTGGTTTTTGGGAGGGCAACTGAACCCTAACGTCCCCTTATCAAAGTGTGTTTTGTAGGGAAATATACAGGTTTTTGGAAGGGGGAACTTAAGCATGAAATTGTGGCAATGAAGGTGAGCAGAATATGGACTATAATCATGTGATTTTGAGAGATATGTAGTATAATCTATGTACTTGCCATACATTTAACATATAACATCCAGAACCCCCTCCCTATTGACTTTAGAAAGGGACGGACTGAGCGCCTGTTTGCGGACCGGGGCGGACCGGATCAACATTACCCAAAGAGGCGGGGGGTATCTGAAAATGTACTATTGTCTTACACAAAAAGTGTGAAACGGTGAAGAAGGGCATAAAGATATTGTAAGTAGTAATAAGTAAATATGGAAACTTGAAGTTAGGAAATAGAAACAACACATTTAATAATCATGTAGAATGAAGTGGAGGGTACCAAAAAAAAAAAAAGAAAGGATGCCACCACTGTAGTCACTTCACAGAAACTCGGCAGCCTGGAACGATAGTGGACGGACGCATTTGGAAGAAGGGAGATTACATCAAAAGAGTGAGGTCAGGTCATGTTTTTGAAGTGGGTGTGTTTTTTTTGGTATGTGGTGCAGAAATAATAATTTCTTTCTGTTGTTTTGACTCAGAAATGGCTAGTACTTTGTAGTGGCTGGAAGCGTATTTCCCAAAAGAGAAAATGTCTGAAGACAGTGACAACAATGGTACACATTGGTCTGCATATGGAGAATAGTGACAAGTATTTTATAGGCATTTAACTTGTGGTATTTCTTTTTTCAACAGACCAGGAAAAAAAAGAGGAAAGAGCAACAGACGAGATAGAAGAAGACAGAATTAAAAGGATAGAGTCGAAAATGGATGTTTTGAACGACAATTTTCAAAGTTTTCGGGTAGTTTGTGGAGGATGTTGTGAGAGGGAAAGTTCAGTACCATTGCCCCACCTGCACCTGCCCTGCTTCTCCATTCCGTAGTGACCCATCCCCAAACCTGCAACAGGAAAATATACGTTTCGACGAAGTATCCATCCCTTCTTCCCCTCACAAATCTTCCCCTCATAACCAGCCCGTGTTAAATCCAAATTCCCCCATATTTGTTTTAGTGTCTGTTTCCCATGCTGTTTCTTTAGATTGATGTGTGTTTTTGTCTATATAGTAAATGGTTTTGTACAGTAGTTGTAGAGATAAAGTATGTGCTTAAATGTCTTTTTTTTAAAAGACGTAAAATGTTTGTGAACAGCATGCCTGTTCGACCTATCCGCAAGCAATGGAATGTGGGTGCTGTCTAATGCCAAGTAAGATGGATGTGATGTGTGACAGCACCATCTTTTCACAATGTGCGTACATAAACAGAAAGGGATGTCCAAAGGATATACTAACTCGGCATACCGCTTGGGAACGAGATAATACATGGTGGTAGAACACACAAGATGTCCGGAATGGGTGTAAATGAGTAGAAAGGGAGTGTGTGAAGGACAGTATAGCGGTTCGTATTGGGCGCAGTCAAAATGGTGCTGTCCGTAGAACAGGCACAGAGGGCGGCAAGGTCGTAGGGAAACAAAATGGAGTTGTCCTAAGGACACTGGAACTGTCCGTACAGTGAACATAGCATGCAAGCACATGCGCAGTACAAACGAAAGGATTGGCAACATTGCGCCAGTTCCTAACTGTCCGTCTCACTTGTGTCGCACTTTGAAGTACTTTTAGAACACGAACACTGTCCGTAGGACACTTGTGCCCATGCGCATGTGTGATTCTTTGCATTTGCTGTCCAGGGGACTTCCATGAAGGGGGCGGATGTGTTCAGGACGTCATCTTGTGAACGTACCTATGCTGAGCGTGGGGACTAGTTTCCGCGGTTTGTGTGCTTCACCAACACTAAATATTAACTTGTAGACACAAAGCAAAGTATTGTGGAGTGTAAAAATGTAATTTCACACATCCCAAACAATAGGCCACCTCAGGAGTTGCTGTGTAAAATTGAGTGTACCACTTTGTAAGGATGAAGATGGTCACGAGGCAACCCCTGCACCCCTTCAAAAGGGCTCACCCCCAGAGAGCATCTTCATTGTCCTTCTAGCTATAGCAGATAGAGGTACGTTGCCTTTACTGTTGTAGTGACGAAAAGTAAACAAATTACTATGGCTTCCATGGCTGCTGTTGGGTTATTAGCCTCTGCACCTCCCCCAAACCCGCCACCATCAACACCTCACCAATGACCTGCAGAGAGATATTTGGGTGAGGATGTGGAGATTGAGGAAGAAGAGGACGAAGAGAATGAAGTGGAGGAACTCTGCACTAGGAGCACTCGCCGGGAGTTGTGGGTGTGGTGGTTGTTTTCCGTTTATGGAACGTGCCAAAAGCACATGCGAACCTGGTGAAGTGTAACCAGTGCTAATTGGTGTTGAGTCACGGGAGATTTGGAGCGTACAGTTTTGGTACGACAACCATGAAGCGCCACCTCACTTCGTTCCACACTGCGGACATTCGCAAGGTGGTGCCATGTGAAGAGCGTAGTCATTTGAGTTCCTCCACAGCATCGTCGGAATCCGATCCTCCCACCACAAGACACACTCCTGTGGGGGAGCGCCTCCCTCCAGCTGCTTCACAAGCCATTTGCAATGCTGTGGACCCTTACCTTTGGAATGTGACAGTAGTGTGCACGTATTGTGATGCAGTACTCTGCAGGGGGGAGAGTCTTCAAAGTGCTTTTGAGGCTGCAGTCAGCGAGCACCAGAAGATTTGCTCCTTACCTAAATAAAGATCACCCTTAATATGTATCTGTTCAGTTGCCTTTTCTTATCCCTGTGGCTGGTGTCCCTTCCTTACGCCTCTTCTCCTAGTGTGTGGAGTGCTGTTAATCAATGAACGTAAAAACAACAAAAATGACGGAAAAGGCTCTTTTCAGAGCTGCCTTTCCCAGTGTATCAATAGAATTATGAAGTGAAGGCCGTAGAGCCCTGCGGAGTTCAGCAAAAGTTTGCGGACAGTCGTAGAGGGCAAAAAGGGAGGGTGCAAGGAGAGCAAACGCAATAAAGTGTACACTGGGAGTAAGTGGCGGCTCTGAAAAGAGCCTTTTGGTGGTGTGTTGTGTGGGTTGAAAAGGAGTGGATTGGGTGAAACGATTGTCAGATAGGTTAGTGTGATTGCAAAAGAGGGCACAATGCATTTTGTATATTGGGAAGAAACATCTGATTGCCTGCATATGTGAGGTGAACTCCATCTCTGCGGAAAATGAGATTGCTACGAAACAAAATGTGTTCATTGTGGAAAGAGGACATACCAACATCTCTTAAAAAGGCACATGCAGCCTTATTCACATTGCGTCTCGCTTTCTCCATTTGTGGACCAAATGCAGGAGAACGCAATCATATTTGTCTTTGGGCAATTCGGGAAAAAAGTATTTGACAATTTGGAAACATGTCCATGAGCTTTGCGAGTTCTTCCTTCATGGCAAATTGTAAAGAAATTCCAGATACATGGCCTAAACTGTTTCGACCACAATGAATGATGAGTATATCTGGAGGACGCTCTCTCTGTAAAGTAACACAAAGAGGCACCAAGTCCAGCCATCTCATGCCGCGCACGCCATGCCAGTGCACTTCCACAAGTAGGAATCCGAGATTTGTAGATAAACTGCAGCTTTTGGCATGCACCTTCAACCAATGTATCCATGAGTCTCCCACAATCCAGACAATCTGTTTTCAAGCATGGAAAGCCATGGCTGTGTGGTGTCCTGTGAGGGAGAAGATGGTCTTACTAAAGTACTTTGGTCAGAACACACCTATGGAACTTTATGGACCAATCCCTAGCGCTGCTCATTCTCATTTACATGCGGCTCCACCCTTCAGTCCCTGGTGGTGATATGTGCTGGCAGTTAACTACCGCCATGATCGCGGACATGTAGAGGAGCAGAGCATGACGACAGTTCATTAAAGTACTAATCCCCTTTTTCCCCTTAAAGGTAGGCTCTGAGAAGAGCCGTTTTCTTTTTTTTTTTTGGCCACATACCGTACAGTCATGTGGTATTTTATGCATTTTTTTGTAGTTTTTGTCCTTGCTTTACTCTTGCAAACATTACAGAACCTTCTCTAAAGCAAGCCTTATGTTCCAAAAGAACATCCGATTTCCCACAGAGGATAGTGCAACGCCATCTCCTTCAAAGTAATGCGCAATGTTATCGTGGCTACAAAAAAACATACCAACTCACAGCATGAATGCACGCATGCCGCGACTGATGATGCACGTCCCGATTCTTTGATATGGACAGAAAACAGAAGTGTTGGTCCATTATAGTCTGGGGAGTAAAGCAGAAAAAATAACTTTGGATGTTGGGAAGATGGTCATGATTGCTTCAACCAACTGTTCCAAATCTGCCAAAAAAGTATGTGAAGTCAGGTATCCCAAGTGGCAAGCAGTATAGTGCAAAATTACCACATGAGGAGTGGTCATTCTACGCATGTCTCTGCAAACTTGCAGAATTGCCACAGCATTGGCATCAGTGTCAGTGCTCCAGACCACCTCCACTCCTCGCACATCAAAATGGTGTGCCACATGCCTACTCTCGGCATAGTGTTGTAAGCCTTGTACAAAAATGTCTCAGATCAGCAAAACACTGACCCTCTGCACCTCTGCCATTTTCAGTGTGTGCACCAGCTTTTGACACAAAAGAGTAATGTGAACATCTGATTGGCTGATGGCTACAGTCGTCTTTCCATGCAGGATTAGCTGGAGAAACCCGCTTGTGACACGCCCTACCAGCGGACAAGCGTTGCCTACGTGCGACATGTAACTCTTACCCAGTCCTTCCACGCTTTCTACAGTAGTGCCAAAGCGAGTCCATTATTGGACACAATTAAGCAGGCTCACAATCAGCCACCAATCACATAGAACCTCGCTAATTTTAACTCTATCATCATCATTGGGCACTTCAAAATTACTGTCGATGATTCTTAATGGAAATCGCATACCATTGCAAAGCACCTACTTCACAAGCTACTGTGCAAGGATTGCACATTTCTATGTACAACTCCATGCATAACCACATGCATCAGTATAGAGTGCAGGTATGTTCATTCTAATCAGAGTACACGTGGAAGCCTTATAATTTAAAATAGACAAAATAATGCCAGTAAATTTCCATAAGAACCACATAACCATGCTCCCCCTTGTAAAGTGCAAAAATGCCAATTTGCCATTAACAATTTGCACAATTGCTTACTTTCTTCTGCATAACCTGTACATACGTTGCAAGCATGCCTATTTAGGCATAGCTTTCAACCATTTTTGTGTGAAGTGCGGGTGAAATGAGCTGATTTTGTTTTTGGCGGGTGACACGCCCTCTGGAATGAATGGCCGTGCAGGAGGCTTGGCGGGTGAGTCTGCCCTTTACAAGGCGGGTGACACCCGCCAAAAGCATGTGAGTTGAGAAGTATAATTTAGGGCAGACCTTAATTTTGTATGTGAAAATGGCACAGTTCTGTCCTCTGTACTGCCAACAGTAATGCTACTTGCAATGTGATCGTATGACAATAGTAATCACTCCCAATTGTGGTGCTGACATGTTCTTCGGAGGGTCTCCCGAATTTTGGACTTTGTGCTTTGCATTAAGAAATAGAAAATGTTTGCCCATCTACTATGTTGCCCTATCGCTTACAAACTTCTCTCCTATGCATAGTACACTTTGCAAAGAACAAGGCATTTCCAAACCCCTAAAAAAAGATAGATATTTTGAAGGACTTTGAAGTACCATATTGAAAGTAGTATACAAAGAGTGCGCATAGAGAAGTGAAATGTGCACGTGGATTGGGTTGAAACATGAAAGTTGAATCGTATGATAAAAGAAGTACAAGTAAAGGCTACAGTATCATGACGGCTGCAAGCACACAAAGTAATTGATATTGTTTTTTTTTAATTCACAGTGAAGACTACTCTCCTGAGAATCAACAACATCTACACTGCAGACGACATATCCTAAGAAACCTTGGCATCTTCCACAAAAAAGTAAGTACAGTACAACCTTCATATTGTAACTTCTCCTTAAAGAGGAGGCATGAGTTATTTGTTTACTTTGGGCACCAAAGGAAGCATTCATTTGTAAACCATTCTGCCTACAAATATCCAATTATAGGACAACGATTAACAGGTGGAATGGCTGACAAATGGCTATGTGCTTGGTACTGAAATGACATAGGAAATCCGTAGAAGGTTAGATTGTCAAAATAAGTGGCGGTAGCAAGTTTTTGCCATTTTGGTTATTAATAATGGTTCTCGGCACAAGTAGGGCACTGTGTACTCTCATCTAAAGCACATTATACTACTATGCAAACAGTAAAGTAGCCTTACCAGATGATAGTTAGAGGTCACTGTGTGTTGACACACCGTGCCAAAGAGTTTCCCCATCACACTTAGGCACACATGCACACAGCACACATAAATTGGACAACAGACCAAAGAATATTTTTTTTTCTCAACAGACACCAAAGAATGCCTACCAAAAAGTAGCTCTGTAGAAAGGAACGCAGAATTAGAGCAAATAAAAATAAAGGTACCCAATGTAAGAATCCACCTGTTGTAGAGTTAGGGGAGAATCTTGGTACAAACCACCTAATGAATTGGGTAACATAATAAAAGAATTCTCAACTACCGAATCTGTACGTCCTCCATCAAAAAGTATCACAAAACACAGAAATGATGTCAAAGAAATGGCTGCCATACAGCTAACAATATTCCTAATATTCCTGATAGTGTAAGAAGAACCCATAGTAAAAAAAGTATTTTAGCAAAAATGTTTCATCACAGAGTCCTTCAGAATCTACTAAGAAGAGGACCAAAGTCATCCTCACCCCTTAAAACGTAACGTAGAAAGTTAATTCTGCAAGCACTCGTGGACAGTGCAATCCTTCTCAAAAGGAAGTTGTTCATATTATTGTTAAAAAGGATGAAAGCACTAACAAAAGTAAGTACCAACCTACAAATGAAACTCAGCAATAAATGGAATGTGAACAAAAATAATTTTTTGCATGTTTGTGGTGGTGAATGGAGTCACACAACAACCACAGAGCCATATTTCAATGGAGAAGCATACAACCAAAATCAGACAAACACAATTGCCATCCATAGCAGTGGACGTGGGTATGAGAAAATCAATACTACCATCACGGAATAAGAAACACTGCTTACAAAACTGTCTTCTGAAAACTCAGAATTACCTCTCGATTCAGCAGAACCCCACCATCCAGTATACAAATGGCTATGCACATCAATGTTTGCCATTCCAAATAAAGCTTTCAAATCTTTACATGTGTTCCTCAATCAATATGTAAAAGGTAAAGACAAAAGTAAAATCAAAGTGCTGCAAAATATGGATATTTGTGTAGTGCGAAAACACAAAAGGACATTCACTAGCCTGCATTTCTGGGCCTATTTGCAAAAGTACCTTCCATGATATCTAAGAATATCAGTACATCATTCTAAAGTAAGAAATTTAGTGTATAAAATATATTGTGCAAAAAGTCCAGCTTCAGAATTAGGCCATTTAAATACCACTCTTCTGCATGGTACACCTAAATACTTACAAGAAGAAATGGACCGTATTCAGAAAAAGTATTTTGGAAGTGAGAGCCACGTACAAAATGCAACAGTTTTAGAGCATAGTAGCGACAATTCTGCACATAGCAACCTTTTATTACACACATACAGAAAAGAAATACTGAAATGTAAAAGGTCATCGGCTGAAGTACCAAACCATGTGTGTATATGTTGCCGCAGAACGTTTTACAAAAGGAACACAATAAAATGTGGACATAGCATACAAAATAGAAAACAATGAAGACTCTAAATGGTTTAAATGAGCTTTGTACCTTTTAGCTGAAAGCAAATATGAAGTAACTGAACGTCTAATATGTTGCAGTTGCTGTACTGCAACATTATACAACAACCACACTCCTTCATGTGCAATTACAAATTATTTGGAATTGTTTCCATTACCAGTAATCCTGCAACAGCTCAATTTGTATGAGAGCATAATAATTCAAACAGTTCACCAATTTCAAGCAATTATACGCCTTCATCCAAAAACAGCACGTTTACCTACTTCTGAATTGGTGAAAGGCATTTGTGGCAAAGTAGTGTACTTGCCATTAGATCTAACGGAAAATGTGCACACTATAGGAGTGGAACGTTCAATAGAGCATTCTTTAATATTCTTGGTAAATGGAGTACCAACAAAGGACAAAACAATTTGGCAACAATTAGTAGACTTACACAAAGTTACACAAGCATTGCAATATCTAAAAACACCAATGAGTACTACAAGGAAATAAATATTGATGAAAGCTTAAGGCAAACAACTGAAATAATTCAAGAGTCATCTGAAACTGGACAATTCAAACTTCTGGATCCAGCTACAGTATCCACTCTGTTAGACCATTACACAATTCATCCATTGCATTCCAATGAAAGTATAGATGATGCACTAGAAACTTACCAAATGCGACAAACCAAAGGGTCACCAATGAGTATTTGGGAAAAAAGTATAGAAGCACATGCTTTTCCACTTCTATTTCCTACTGGCAAAGGTGGGAGGTACGTTGATAGACCCACTCAGATTGGGGCATCAGAATATCGCTCATTACGAATGTATTCCCAAGATCCTAGATTTAGACAAAATGTGGAATACATATTCCACCTACTGTATGAAAGTGAATAAGAAACACTATGTTATGGAGTTGCACACATGCTTAAATCTGGAACGCACTTTCAAAATATGTCAGCTACGCAGTTAATACAAAAAGTACGAGAAAAGGATTAGGTTTTACAATCAAGTAAAACAAATTTGTTTGCAAACATGCGCGTTACAAAGGAATACTGGTTTAGACGGCACAGAGACGTGCGTTGCATGATCAGAAACCTTGGACCACCAACTTGGTTTGTTACGCTAAGTTGTGCAGAATACGCATGGGAAGATTTGCATGAGTTCCAATGCATAGCAAACAGCAACAAAAACAACACAGATATATTAACACCTGGAGAACTTTGCTCTCTAGATCCAGTTAATGTCTCAAGATATATCCATCATCGTTCCATTGCAATGCTACACTTTATTTGCAATAAAACTGTTCCTCCCCTTGGAGAAGTGCAACACTTCTTTTGGAGAAAAGAATATCAAGCGAGAGGAGCACCAAATATTCACATGCTGTTATGAATCAAAGGTGCACCGAAATTTGGCCACAACAGTGATAGCACTGTTTTGCAGTTTATCCAAAAATATGTCACATGTGAAATCCCTTCACAACAGAGTCATAGTGAGCTGCATGGGCAGATTTTACAATTTCAAAGACACAAATGTGGCAAATATTGTCTCAGTAAATACAAAAACAAAGATAAATACTACACCAAATGCCGCTTTGGTTTCCCCAGACCAGTTACAGAAAAAGGTGAAGTAAATAAATTCATGTCTTCAGTTCGACATAGTGTTAAAGGTAAATCACCTAAAAACATGTATTACATAAAAAGAAGTGAAGAATCAAAATATATCAATGATTATAATGCAATCATTGCCCTATTATGGAATGCAAACATAGATGTGCAGTACATTGCAGACAATTCAACTGCTGTTGAACGATATGTTACAGCCTACTTAACAAAAGCAGAAAAAACAGAGCTTCAAGACCTCTGGGATGACCTAGCATCAGACAAAACATTATCACAGAAATTGTACAGCCTACGCATAAAAATGCTGTCTCATAGAGAATGTGGGGCCTACAAAGCAGCAGATTGTTTAACCGGCGCTGCTTTGTAGGGTCAATCAGACAACATAGTATGGCTCAGTCTTGGTCCTGCAAAATCTAGAAAAAGAGTGCTAAAATCACATGAGGACATAGAAACTATTGCCAGAAATTATCCCAACAGCCAAGACATTCTGACAAACAATTTACTGGACACATACTATCCGAAAAGGAGTACCACTCTGGAAAGCATGTGTCTTTGCCACATAGCTCAAAACTTTGCATACAAAAATAATGCAAAACCTGATGAAAGTAAACATAGATATAGAGTAACCGATTGTGAAGGAAGCTTAGTGAAACTTAACAAACGAAGCTTAATTAATCATGTGAAGTTGACATTAAAAACTCCTCAACAGAAATAACTATATTACATGTCTCTTTTACAACTTTTCAAACCATGGAGAAAAGAGGAAGACATACTAGATAATTATGAGTGCTATGAAGATGCTTTCAAAGCAAATGAAAGCACTATCAACGATGTTAACTTTACGCAGTACAAAACAATGTTACACAATGAGCAGCAACAAGAAGAAGAAATTCAGGCCCAACTAGATAAAGACTCTTCCGACACTAGTCAACCTTCTGTAACAGGAAATCAAGAGCCTTTAGGACAACCACTGATAGCAAATGAGGCTGAAGTTGCTATGGCAGAAGTAGAGAACACCATGTATCAGTATCAAGAAGATACAGAGGACTTAACTGTGCAACAAGGAAAACACACCATTTTTGAAGAGGTAACAAAACAAATTGTGCATGGCGTACAGCACGAAAACAAAGAAAGTACCTGCCAAATTTACAAACCTATACTGCTGTATGTCAGTGGGGAAGCTGGATCAGGGAAAACATTCTTAATCAAAATTATTAGCAAGTTCCTGCAGCAATTGACAAACAACAAACTGTCAGCTGTTGTAACAGCCCCCACAGGATTAGCAGTCTACAACATTGGCGGTGTGACTTTACAACGATTACTACTGCTTCCAGTAGAGCATCAAAATAAGTTAGACTACTACAAACTTTCTGCAGAAGCTGCAGTGGAATTACGGAGAGTATTGAAGCAAATGAAAATGCTATTTATAGATGAAGTGAGCATGGTCTCCAATCTAATGTTGGCTTTGATTCATCTCAGATTGCAAGAAGTACTTAAAAGTAATAAGGAAGAACTCTTTGGTGGCAAACACATTATCATTTTCGGAGATCTTCTACAATTGACACCAGTAAAAGGTGAACTGATTTTTAAAACATTAGGCCACAAACTCTGCCAGAAAACTGTTGGTAGTATAGGTATTGCTAACCTTTGGCAACATTTCCAATATAGAGAATTAACTGAGAACATGTGGCAATCTGCAGATCTCACTTATGCCAACATCTTGAAAAAGTATTAGAGTTGGTGTGTTATCGCAAGAAGCACAAGCTGTATTGAAAAAGCGGCATATACATGCACTTTATGGCAATAATGCATGCGCAACTGATGTTATGGAACAAATAGCGCACAAAAATGTCAATTGGATGGCTTTAATGCCAACTCTTGCAAGCTGTTTCAAATTCAATGAAACAATGCTAAAGAAAGAAATGCAAGCAATAATAGAAATTAGCACCACAGACAAACTAGACATACATGCTTTGACAGTACCCATGTGTGAGCAAGCCACAACAAGACTAAATAGTTCAGAACATTCAATCTCCAACACAGCTGGGTTGGAAAAAGTATTGAAATTATCATTAAATTGTAGAGTAATGCTTAAACGTAACCTTGACGTAGAGCAAGGGCTAGTTAATGGAGCACTGGGCACAGTTATTGGCTTTCAATCATACCCACGTGATAACAGCATTCAGTTTGTAAATATTCGCTTTGAAAAAGTTTCAGAAGTAAAAAGGATAGGACGCTCAATGGCTCGATTCCTTCTCTTCAAAGACATGTATGTATGTAGAGAGCAATTTTCTCTAACTCTTGCATATGCAGTTACCATTCATAAATCCCAAGGTCTTACCCTAGATAAAGCATTAATAGATATAGGAAAGACAGTGTTTAAGTAAGGCATGAGCTACGTAGCATTATCACGCTTACGTATACTTGACGGTCTTTTGTTAATTAACTTTGATTCAAGTAAAGTCAAAGCTGATATTCCTTGCATTCTAGAATACAATAGATTACGTTCGCTGTACACCCCTCATCTGAAACAATACCCTGTTCCAGATAAAGTGAAATCAGGTAAAAGAAACGTAAATAAAACAGAAATACAACAGAATGCAACAGGAAATTCTGCAAAAAAAAGAAAAGAAGCTAAAGTTTCATCAATTGCCGCAAACATAGAAGAACCTATTAGGGAATGTGAACCAGGCACGTCGGCAAAGAAGCAATAGAAAAACTGAAAAATGCACTCAGGTACAGAACTTGCTGGGCCATTCAAATTTACAAATGAAAGTGGGATAAATTGCTATGCAAATGTTGCAATGAATATTCTATTTCAATTGCCACCAATTGTTAACAATATTTAACTGCACAGCACAGACCAATTGTGTTTGCAAATGTTAGTACTGCATAGAAATATAACAAGCAATCCTGACAACACATACAGTGTTTATGAAGTAAGGCAACAATTGGACAACTGTGCTGGAATGGTGAGATTCACTATGAACTCACAAGAAGATCCACAAGAATTTCTAATGCACATACTATTAGTATTGGAAAACAGAACTATACCTGTAAATGAAATCTTCCAAATTTCGTACATGTGGAAACATACATGCACTCTCTTTAACAAAGTGATACAGGAAGAAATCCCAAATGAGCGATTTGTGTATATTTCCATACCAAATTGTGAGAGCATTCTTTTTCAGAAACTTGTACAAAATGCAAACCATGGCAGATTATGTAGTATTTGCAATTCAGACAATTGCACTGTCTTACTGATACAATCACATAGTGCCTACATAATACTTATGCTTCTATGTTATAATGCAGATGGCACCAAAAACAACTGCAAACTAACTGGATTTACACACGGTCAAGTGTCACTTTGAAAGAAAACCATAACAACATTAGGAATAATCTACCATGCAGGAGCTACAACCAATGCAGGTCACTTCACTGCATACATTAAAAAGAATTGTAGATGGTTTGAATGTAATGATAGCACCATTACTCTAAAGCAGAGGTTGCCAGCTAACCTAACAAATGTGTATTTAATGTTCTTGAAGCCAAAATTTACAAAATAATGTGCACTTCAAAATTGTGAACAAAGGCACAACCCCGGCGCTAAACCATGGCGCTATCAGCACCATGGTTGGTGCCGTTGTTGTAACGAGTCCGCCATGGTGGAATGGGGAAATACCGCCCCATTCCAAGGTTGGCGGGGCGGTATTTCCCCATTTCATCATGGCCCTTCCCCATTCCCATTTTCGCCCCATAGGGCTCAATGGGACTGGGGAAGGCGCTAAGTACGGTACCGCAAATTGCGGTACCGTAATTAGCACCGAGGTCCCTTTGCGGCACCCTACTTTAACGGCTGGTAAAACCAGCCGTTAAGGTCGGGTCCCGCAAAGGGACCTCGTAATCAGGCGTTAAGGGTTTAACGGCCCCGACACCTTTTACGGCACCGTTAAACCCTTAACGCCAGGGTCGTAATGACCCCCAAAGTAAGAGAAAGTCTACAAACAGTTAGAATACGCCCACAGGTATCTAACCACCAAACAGGATGGGTGAATGACACAAATAAATTATTATCACAGATTGTTGGAAACCAATGTACAGGCAAAATATGCCTATACGTATCCAACTGTAGTTGAAAATGGGCAGGAAGGCAACAATGAAAACATTATTGGGAAAGATACAGGAAACAGGATATGTCAACGACACAAATGAATGAGTATCGGAAATCTGTAGGAACAAATGTACAGTTTGAATACGCCTACAGGTATCTAACTGTTGATATAAATGGGCAGGAAGGCAACAAACATAACATTGATCAGAAAAATGAAGAATGCACTGAAAGGAAAAAATGAAGTACTTAGTTGCATAAAAAATGAAGGGTTTTTTTTTAATCCCACAAGGATTTTTTTCCCCAGACCCAAGGATTAGAAAAGCAAATGCATATACTGAGCGCAATGCACAGTACACTGGTTTGTAAAGTAAAAATGAGGGTCTAAAAGAAAATTAACTGTCTATTAAGCAATGTGGTAAATGTGGAAAATCTGCAAACATTAACACACCTTTTTCTTTCATCACAGTAATGGAAAAAGTGATAATTCCGCCAAGTACTAAAACCAAACATAAAAAAATGTTTCTGGATTCTAAACAAAGTAAGGAGTAAGTATGTTGGCAGGCATGTTCTACACATGGGAATGTACTCGCCTAATGTGTGGTAGTAATATGCTGCAGTGCCTGTAGGCTGGCCTTTCGTCTGCGGTGAGTAACCTACCACCTACGCCTTACAAACAAGTTGCAAGGAGTACAGGTCCTATCCACAACCATCATTGCATATGTGAAACATGGTCCTTGTAAAGTAGCTGCTTATAAATTTACTTTTTGGATCATCGTCTGCAGCCATGAAGTGAAGAAACTAGGGCATCAAAACAACAACGAGAATCCAACACACCCATATTAACTTGGAACTCCATTGCTTATGACTTCAGTATTGCATGCATGGGCTTTAGCCATGCACCCAAGACTGCAGGGTCTCCCCACACCCACCTCGGTGAGGTGTGGTAGTGGGGGTTATTCTATAGGTGTGTTATCCTGCTGTACCTCTGCCCAGAGGCTTCCCTCCTAGGTGTATGTCTGTAGATCTTACATGGGATGGGTGCGCAGTGTCTTCCAAGTGTAGTACTTACCACTTTCTTGTTGGGGGCATGGGCTTTTGCCATGGACCCAACACTGCATGCACTCCCCACAACTTGACAATGAAAATGCAACACAAGGGCGTGCATTCAAGACTCTAGGCCCTGGCCACAACCACCGTAGCATGTGCCAACCATGGCAGCGTACTAATGAAGATAATAATAGCCATTGGAAACAGTAATGCATGTGTCCCTACAAATCTAACAACTCCCCCGTGCAATGCATTGGCTGAAATACTGACCCTATTGGACCCCTCATTTCTGTGCGTGCAAGGAGGCCACAGAACATATGTCATAAAGTATGTATACGTGTATTATTGGGTGCACGGCCTTTGGCCTTGCACCCAAGAGAGCAGGATGTCCCCACAACCACATCTTTGTTTTTGGCCTTTGGCCATGCACCCAACACTGCACGCACTCTCCACAACTTGCCAATGAAAATGCAACACAAGGGGTGTATGCATGGTTGGCACATGCTACGGTGGTGCGGCCAGGGCCTTGATTCTTGGCAGTAAGGCCTTTGGCCTTCGGCCGACGGCCTTGCATCCTCACTCTAGGCCCTGGCCACAACCACCGTAGCATGTGCCAACCATGGCAGCGTACTAATGAATGTAATAACAGCCATTGGAAACAGTAATGTATTCACAGCATGTAGGCAATTTCAATGTTCCCTAACACCAGACGTGCCCGTACAACAACTTTCCCGTGCAATACACGGCCTCAAATACTGCCCTTATTGGAGCCCTCCTTTTCTATGCATACAAGGAGGCCGTAGAACATACGTCACTAAGTAGGTATAAGTGTACTGTGCGTACAAGATGTCCATACACATTAGATCATGACGACCGACCCCACAGAACAAGTGCATTAATCACCCATATGTGAAGACTGTAGCCCCTGGCCACTACCACCGTAGCATGTGCCACCCATTGTGGCGTACTAATGATTGTAATAATAGGCATTACGAAAAATAATACGGTCACGGCATGTTGTCAATTTCAATGTTGCCTACCTATACCCGTGTGCTTTCAAGAGTTACACATTTCCTATCCACTACATGCAGTCAAGTGTTACAAATTTCCTGCCCACTATATGGACTGAGGTGCTATCGTTATTATCCCCCACATTTACTGTACGTACAAGGTGTCCATAGAAATAACATCATGACGGCCGAGGAACAAATGCATAGATCATCCATTTCTTACTGTGTGAACCTTTCCCAATGCTCTGTGCCACAGCAAAATAGGGTAAAGAAAAAAGCATGTGTACGCTGTTTGTTACTCTGCTTTCTGCGGATCCAAGATGTTGGGTGCAACCAAACCATCTGACGCAGAAGACGTCTCACAGAAGCCAATGGACAGAGACGTCGCGTGTACGCGGTCATGACGGCAGCCCCTTAGCCAATCGATTTCTTGTTCGTCGACCGAACAGGGAAGTGTGACCGCGGAGCGAACATAGATATCACTATTTTTTTCAGACCTACTTTTTCATAATTATAACTGAACGTACTGCATGTATGGTGACAAAATTTACAAAAGCATGCATTCTGGACCAAGCCCCTGTACCTGCCGCAGATTTCGTCAAAATCTGTCCAGTGGTTTCACCTGTAGCCGTGCGCAAAGTTTTTCCCCCATTCAGTCTATGGGGAAAAAAGATGTTTTGGGACCCCCCCCTATAACTCCCCTCCCCCTGGACGATTTCTCACCAAACTTTACTTTACAAAAAAATTTAGAGTGCCCCATATATTTTGTTTGCAAAGTTTGGCGAGGATTCGTCCAGGGGGAGCAGAGTTATAAGCCGCCCAAAAAGTGCTCTTCCTATGAAAACAGCAACTTAACCATAACTACATGGCCACTACCGTGGCCATGTAATATATATATCGTGGATTACAAGGTCTTTTGAATTAATATGCTGATTACACTAAAACACATTTTGTATTAATACAGATACAACTAAAATGATGTACTTCTCTGGGAAAAGCAAAATTGTAAAATATTCCTGGTTTTTAAATCAGAAGAAAGTAGAGTGTTTAAATAGGTTAATGTATTTGGGCTTTCACATATTTAATAAACAAGCTATAGTGAAAAACATTTGAGTACCCAAAAATAAAAGCTGAATACTTGGGGAGCCAAATGAAAAGAATCAATAATAAATATGGCAAATGTTCTATTGTCCCATTGATTAGGTTTTATGAGGGCACAGCTATCCCAAATTTACTATATGGTACAGAGGTACTTCCCCTATGTTTGCTTAATAGGCTGGAACAACCTGAAGCCATTATGTAGGGAAATGTTTTAAAAGTCTCCAATTGTGTTCCAATGGCGGCTATCAAATATGAATTCGGATTATACTCTCTGACATGTAGAGCAAAATGGAGAATTATAAACTTGGTATTTAGGTTTTAAAATTCTGTTAAGAACTCCCTTTATGAGGACATGAATTATATCCTAGGAAAAAGGCAAAACCGCACAATGCTATTATATGTGGAAAAATGCTCTAAAATACTGTAGAATTGGGGTTTGTACTAACTGATGTAAACACCAAGCTGATGACCATCAAAAAATGTTTCTAGCTGATGATTGGAGAAAAACTGTTGGAAGCATGCATAATAACAGCTCCTTAAAACACCTCTTGTATGATAAGAAGGTTGAAATGTTGCCTATTTGTGTGCAGCTATTTTCAAATCCGAAAGAGCGATATGATTTCTTGAGATTTTGATTCAATATTTTACCTACCCACAAAGTTTTAGTAAGAAGGAAGATAGCTGTAACTGAAATGAGTTTTTGTAGATTTTGTAAGGATAAGCACTATATTGAAACATTGAACTTTTTTTGTATAATATGCGCCCAGTACTCCAGATACGATTTTGAGGTGGGAGTATTGTACTCCGTATTTTTAAACTTTGAAAGTAAATGTGATTTTAAGAGAGTAAAAATGACTTTACTCCTTTGCAAGAGAGTAAAATGTATCCGACATCCAGCTGATGTGTGCAAAAACTGTATAGAAATCATCACTATGCAGCAGCTTTCTGCATTGTGACAGAATACACCTTTCATTATTTCTTGAAGGTCTGGCCATTTGATCTCGCCTGCAAATATTTAAATGTTGAAAACATAAAGACCTAGCCAATTACATAGTAGAGCAAGCATGAATTGTATTGTGTGTTTTGAGGTTTGATAGCAGAATTGTCTTTTGATGTTTAATGAAATTCCTTGTTTCCTGAAGCTATTACTACCTAATGGTATGCCAATATTATGATATAACAATGCAGAGAGGCAAGGACTCCATGCTAAATTCTATATCTAATCGCATGCTCTAATGGTTATTTATATAGTGCTTTTGGCAAAGCGCTGTACATAAAACATATGCATCACAATTATCACCAAACCAAAGTCGGTACTCCTTTATTGACCTTGAAAGGATGCAAGGCTGAGTTGGCCTTGCCAGGATTCAAACCTGCAATCTACAGATCATGCACAGAGTGTTCAACTGACTGAGCTATCTTATTGGCCAACATTCTTCAGAGGTCGGTTAACTGAGTATAGACTGAGGTATGATCGCAGTGCCTAGATGTTGGACGAACCATGTATGAAGCGCTATATAAAGTTAAATAGGGGGGCTTGGGTACATGGCTGCTGGGTAAGACATGTTTCCTGAAAGCTCCTTGATCCTATGAAGCAAATGTGCATGGAACCCGCCACACAGAAATATTTTATACCTATGGATGCATGAATATCATGGCTGTACATCATGTGTTAATGAGAAGGTTCAGTAGTGCGAGGAGTGAACACCGTGAAAGAGAAGTACGGAGGAGCCGGACCCATGGCAAATAATAAAATAGCGGCCGCAAGGAACAAAGGGGCGAGCTGAAGGACCACTGTACTGCGGCGAGAGGGGTAGCGTGCAAGGAAATGAAAAGCAAACTCTGTTTATTTGCGCTGGATTAGACAGAGCCAGGTTAATGCTGCAGCGGCAAGAACACCCATTGAAGTGTGGCAAAAACTCCCATTGAAGTGAGGAGGCTCGCGGGGAGGAGACAGTGAGCCAGCTGATGACCACGGGCACCCAGCGCAGGCGAGGGCTGGTGCGGCTGCACTCGCATGAAGGAGGGCTGGAAGGGCTATCATCTGCGATATATGAGGCGGCTGTAGTGTGGGTTGAACCCACCAGCCCAGCAAACACATCTGAGGGAGAGGCTGTGCAGAGAACATGTCGCTTCTCCCAATCCCAATGACCTGACCGCAGAAGCACAGCTGCTGTGCGGAAATAGAGGGGTTCAGGCTGGAGGCATTTCCTTTGCGGCGTGAGACAAGTACATGGCCCGCTGCACCAAGCCCAGACAGGGATGCAGAAGGTGCACAATTGCTGTGTTTGAAGAGGCACAGTGGCGGAGGGGAAGCGCTGGTGTGCGGGCTGAGTGGGGAAAACAGCAGAACTGATGAGGCACCGTCGCAGAGTAGCCAGCAGCTGGAGAAGAACAGAGCTGGAGGAAGCAAGAGAAACAGACGAAGAAATGCTACAATGTAACACGGAAAACAAAGCAAATGCAACCGTTCTGAGAGTAGACATCCTGTGCAGGAGTAAGATTGAGACCTCGGGAGGAGTTCAAGGAGCCATTGAGCTATGTGCTGAGCACCAGAAGACAGCCCATTGAGGGACGGATAGCGATGAGTGCTTGAGAGGGACTACCTCATGAAACAGACGAGGGCCACGGAAGCAACTGCTGAGGGACCGCAGCACCCCGTATAGAGCGAAGTGTGTCCCCCCCCGCCACTCCATGAGAATGCATGGGGGCCCTCGGTTTACACGCCCCCCGCATGCTGGCAAGTTCAGGCCCTCAAAGGCCTAAGCCGACACACAAAGCAAGCGGCTCTTGCTGAGTGCGGATTTGTGAGGATCACCGATTGAGGCAGTCGACATTACGGACTACAGCCTACTTGACCTCGAGCGCAGCCTGGGTGCACAAAGGGAACAAACACAGTGACCACAGGACGGAGGTAAAGAGGCGATGGGAGTCAGGGGGCCCTGGTTGGACAAAAGTAGTGCTCACGCACAGAGTGGGCTCCCCCTGCCACTCCCTGAGACTGCAATGAGACCCCTGGATCCCCCCCTGCATACGACCAAGAAGAGGCCCTGTCTGAAGTTGGGCCCATGTACAAATAGTAACACCTCAACGACTCCACAGAGGCTGCAGTGGTCAGCTAGGCGAGACAGTGGAGGCACCACGGCATTAAAGGCAGAGGGGGCCGGGGCACTGAGTAGTGGACTCTGGGACCGGAGGTGGCTACAGCCACCAGACATAAGGGCTTGCCACCCCAAATAAGTGGCCAGCGAGGGCTCACCTGAGTGTAGCACCCTGGCCGGATGTACAGCTGAGTACAATGTGCAGAGTGGACCCTGAGGAATAGCAGCAACTGAGGCTTCCAGAGGAGTCTCTCTGTGGAGGAACTGCGTTGAGGCACTAGCACAAAGCAGGACATTAAAAATCAAGGCTGAGCCATACGCTGGAGGGACGGCATCAACACTGATTCTACAGATCCTTGTGAAAGGAGACTTGCAGTGCCCTGAGTGAACAAGGACCCCACAGAACTCAGAGGGTCAATGTCGGCCAAAGGTGCCAAATGAAGAATAAGCAAACCGCGCTCGAGACATTTGCTTCAAGCCAACCGCCCGACTGGACAAAGCAGAGGACAAAACAACGGAGCAAATACCGACCCAGCACAACTCTGAACCAGGTAATAGGCTGATCCTGGAAGCGATTGCGGCCCTGCAATCCAGGTTAGAGGGCAAGATAGATGTGTTTGCAGTCGACCTGGCCCCACTGTGCCAAGATGTCCATGCAACCGCGGATCACACAAGCAAACTGGAGGGACAAGTGAAAGTAAACACTGAAGTAAGGGTGCAGATGATGAAAAATGTGGATGTCCTCATGAAAAAGGCGAAGCTACTAGAAGACATGGCAGAGGAAACGGAAGGGAGAGCCCGCAGGGACAACATATGTATCATGGGCCTGCCAGAAGGTATTGAGGGAGCGGACCCCACCAACTATGTGGAGAACCTATACTGCTGCAGAAAATCGGTGTGGGTGAACTCTCCCAAGGGTTTGCAATCAAGAGGGTGCATCGCTCCCTCATAAGGAGGCTGCCTCTGGGCGCTCCACCTAGGCCTATGATAGCTAAGGTGCTCAGTTACAGAGATCGTGAAAAGATACTGGCCTTCTCCAGAACTAGGTGGAAGATACAAAGAGACTCTGCTACAATAGCCATGTATCATGACAATACATTCCAAGTTCAGAAACGGAGAGCACAGTTCACCACCATGAAGGCCAGACTATGGAAAGCGGGACTCAAGTATATGCTTATATACCCTGCAAGATTGAAAGTGATTTATAATGGCAAATCTCTCTTCTTCGAATCGCCAGAGGAAACGCATGAATTGATGGACATGACATAGTTGCCTGATGGACCAGGGACCGGCCAAAGATCTGGGCGAAGTTAAAAGTAGTGAGGTGGGGCAGGGACGCAATAAAATATCTAAGTAACCATGCAGTGATATGGGACTTCGTGATGTCGATTAAGGGGACAGTGGAATGTAATAGCTAGACATGATAAGCTGACAGTACAGGAGCAGAACTGGTACCAAGGACATCCGGTGGAGGGAATGCTAATGCACACCTTATACCCCCATCTTTGGTAGTTGAGGGCCGAGTTTTAAGGCCCGCCGGTAGGGCACCAGGAAACTAGTCTTACAACCAGGTGGAATGGAGCAGAAACAGGATTATCCCAGCCTGCAAGGCATAGCAGGACTAGTTATGTTTGAAGTGGGGCATGTGTGTGTGTGGGGATGGAGGGGATGGGACAATAAGGGGGAGCCTGTTACGGTTAATAGTGGACTGCATCAAACTTCTAATTAGGCTGGCCACAGGATGGTGGCCTCACTAGCTCTCCAACATGAGCAATGATCACTAACATGGTCATAATTATGACTTGGAATGTGAGGGGACTTAATAACTATGTGAAACGAAAGAGAGTGAGCATGAATATCTGCAGAAACTAAGTGGGGATAGCGCTATTACAGGAAACACTCTTAAACAGGCAGAAGCAGAAGAACTTGGAAAGGGCGTGGGGGTGTGTGATGGTGGGTTCAACATATTCAACATATGCGAGGGGGGTCCTCATCTGGATAGCCCCAAATGTACCATTCAAGGTGTTGGCAGTGAAAACTAACAATGAGGGCAGGATGGCAATGGTACATGGGCTGATAAAAAACCGTGAGGTTTGTGTGGTGAACACCTATGCCACTAATCATGATGCCACAGTGTTCTTTACATCACTACATGCTATACTGGGTCCACACAGAAGCGGTACCTTGATTTGGGGTGGAGACTTCAATTGCACAATGGACCCAGTTTTGGAGAGGTCTGACACTAAGCACAAGCAGCCATCTCCCCCGGCAGAGGTATTGAACTCACTGGTAGACCAATTTGATTTACGTGACCTATGGAGGGCTGAGCATGGAGATACGAGGGGGTATTCCCATTACTCTGCACCACATAAAGTGTACACCAGAATAGATAACATGTTCACAGGAAGGGAAAGTGGATTCGAATTCTCAGAGACGGAGTACCTAGACAGAATACTGTCGGACCACTTGTCACTGGTGAGGCTGAGGTGTGAAGCGCTGCAAGACACTGAATTTGCTGAGCATGTTCGGAAAAACACAGTTGAATACATAACAGTAAATGAAGGCAGCGTGCTAAAAACAGGCACATTCTGGGAAGCATACAAGGTGGTTATCAGGGGAGTGATGATAGCAGAATCAGGAGGGGTGCAGAAGGTCCTGAAAAGGGAATTGGCGGAGACAGAGAGGGAATTGAAGAGGCAGGAGGGGAGGCCTTAATATATAAGGAACATTTGGATGAGATGATAGTGCTGAAGCAAACTGGACTAGCACAATGGGACAGGCTAGGGAAGTTTAACTATGTAAACTACCTGGAGAGGAGTCACGCGCAGGGGGATAAGCCGGGGAGGACACTGGCGTGGCTGTGTAAATGTGAGACCGCCAGGTCACCAAATTGCTCCATCAATAACGTGAAGATGGAGGAGGTGGGCACGCAGGAGGGGATAAATGAGGTGTTCTCTGAATATTATAAGGCATTGTATGCAGCACCCCCAGAGCGGCACTGAGGAGGATATACAGGATGTCCTTGCCCAGATAGACCTACCCAAATTAGATGGTCCCCAGGCAGACTCAATGGAAGCCCCCATTACATCAGAAGAGGTGGTGGTCACTATTAGTTCCTTGCCAATGGGGAAGGCAGCGGGTACGTATGAGCTCCCAAGTGAGTTTTACAAGGCATACGCTGACTTACTGGCGTCATTACTGGCCAAGGTGTACAATGAAGCGTTTGGGGACAGTATACTGCCCGCAAGCATGAGAGAGGATCTGATAGTGCCATTGCTCAAACCAGAAAAAGTGTACACAGACTGCGGATCCTATAGGCCCCTGTCCCTACTAAATAAGGATAGCAAGATCCTCACATTTATCTTGGCGAGTAGACTGTGGCGGGTGACACACAAGCTGATCCACCCCGATCAGACAGGGTATGTGCCCGGGAGAAGCATCTCGAAGAACTTGAGATGGCTCCACCATGTGATTTATAGCACAGAAGATAGGTCCTCATACGACGTGGTCGCCTCCTTAGACGCTACTAAGGCACTCGATTTGGTGCACTGGGACTGGTTGTATGCCACGATGGAGAAGATGGGGATTGGCCTGCAGTTTATGAGATGGGTGCGGTTGGTATACACGGAACCCATGGCCAGGGTCAGGATGGGAAGTATGTACTCAGAGGCATGGCAGCTCATAGAGGCACTAGACAGAGGTGCCCACTATCCCTGATGTTATATATTTTGGCAGCAGAGCCCATGGCTGCATACCTGAGGCAGGAATGCAGGGATGTGGGCATAGACATAGAAGAGATAGGACACATGATATCTATGTATGCGGATGATGTGCTGTTATACGTGAGGGATCCCAAGGGGACTCTGCCATACATATTGGAGATGCTAAATAACTCTAGCAAGTTCACACGTATCAAAATAAACAAGAAGAAATCATGCTTGTTCCCGCTAGCGGCCACAGCACAGATAGAGGAAGGGAAATTGCAGACCTCTCCCTGCCCTGGAGCAGGTCTTCCTGTAGATATCTGGGCATTAACATACATTGGATCCCCTCCCGAGAGCATGAAAATAACACAGCGCTTGCTTAGGCTGGGCTAGTGGCATCAATGCGGTTCTGGAGCAAACTGCCGTTGTCAATGATGGGGAGGGTGGCACTGTTAAAAATGGTGGCGTTACCACGACTTATGCACTGCTTCAGAAATGTCCCACATAACATACCTGGGCATTTCTTCAGGGAACTGCAGAAGTTGTGTAGGAGATTCCTGTGGCAGGAAGGGCAGAATAGGGTAGCCCTGAATACATTACAGAGGCCGTATGACCAGGGAGGATTACGGGTACCGAAATTTAAGCTGTATTTCCTAGCGTGCCAACTACAGCACATTGTGAAGTGGATGGCTGTAGAACCCTGTATAGGGACGGTACTGCTGCAGCCCACATTGTCATCCGCGTCAACATCTGAGAGACCTCCTCTGGGCTCCTACTAGGGAGCAGCATAAGAGCCAAAACCTGGTGAATCTGGGCATCCAAATCTGGCACAGGGCCTGCAGGGTCATGGGAACCGCTGACCCGTTCTCACCGCAGACACAGATAGTGGCAGTTCTGCAGGGAGGGATAATGACAGGACCATGATAGAATCGAGATGGGAGATGTGTGCGGTGGCCACAGTGGGGGACCTGAGTGATGAGGGTAGGTGGAAAAAGTTGGAGGAGTTGCGAGAGGATACACAACACAGTCCTGGGGTTGCTACGCAGATGTTGACCGCATCTTATGGAGGGGGACATTGATAATGAGGATATCGAGACGTTACTCACAGTAGTGGAAGGCGGACTTGCCGTGTCCAGAATTTATGAGGTCTTGTTGAGCTGCACCGCACGGACGGAGCTGCATTGTAAGAGTAAATGGGAGAGAGAACTGGGGAGGGTCTTCGAAGAGAACGAGTGGGAAGAAATAAAGAGATATCACAAAATGGTGTCCCGAAACTCTAGACTACAGTTGATACAAATATATATAGCAAAGGGCATACCTCACACCTGCTGTTGTCTCCACATTCAAAGGGGCTGGGAAACAAGTGTGGCCCAAATGCAAGGGGGAGGAAGCTGGGCTCACGCACATGTTTTGCGGATGCCCAGTTTTACAAGGGTTCTGGGAGAAAATAGCAGCCAAGGCGGTCCGGGGAGTCATTGAGCTAGATGTTAAGACACCGGAAGCCTGCATGCTGGGGTGATATAAGAAAAATACGAAAGACAAGCCATTGAATAAACTCAAAGACCTGATGTATATTTCGACCAAGCATACCATAGCCATGGGGTGGAAAGAGACGAGAGAACCGAGCATACACAGATGTTGGAAAGAGTTGGAAAAGTGGTGAATAGTGGAAACAGGGGTATGGGAGAAGGCTCTGAAAATGCAAAATACAGAGACTGGAATAGACATGCAAATATGGATAGTGCAAACGGTCACACTGTTCGCAAATGCAGGAGAGAAGGAAAGTGTACAACAATTGTAGGATGTAGATGGAACACTCATAATTGACTGAGGTACAAATGTGAAGGCTGTGTGGAGGGGATGTTATGGAGTGGTAGTAGTGTGATTGATAAGTATAGACATTTTTTTAAATGTTGAATATTGTGTTAGAGCCTGTTCCTCTGTGTGTTTATTCTGGTTATGACATCCTAAACTCAATAAAAATATGTTTTAAAAAAAAAGTTAAATACCTATCTGGATTATCACAGGGACAGGCTTTTCTGAGTTTTGATTTCAATTACACATGTAACTTTCATTTGTTTGTTTTTGAACAGCACTTGCACTTCCTGGAGAGTCAGGTTTTGGATGTTGTAATTGTAGTCTTGAAGATCTGTGAGGCTAGAACACCAGTGATTGGTGTATTGACAATCACTCACCCTTGAACAAAGACTCTGCTGGCACTGACCATTTATAGAAATGTACCCCCTTGACTGCAAGGTTAAATGGATGTAAACTAGATCGTGCATAGTCATCATTTTAAACACTGTTTTTATAATTAGAGTGTAAATTAAATTCTAAGTGTAAAGATTATCTCCCTCCGCATGATTATGCACACAGCACAGGAGTTCTGGAAAATACAATTGTGCAATACTAGCTTGCTTTCACTGGAAAAATGCATAATTTGTTAGAAAATATTAATTCTCAATTGCAACTTAGTTTTCTATCTTATAAATTTTACAATCCTAAAATTCTAGGAAAATAAATATGCACAGTGCTTCTGTTTGCTACATGAGCAGCAACAGAATCACAGTGTGCAGTTTCTTCTTTTGAAAGGCTTCAGAGAAATACATTCTGTTTCAGAGGCGTTTATCCATGGCTTGCAATTACATCCATGTAGATAAATATCAAAATAAGCCTTCTGGTTTCTGACAAGTTACCTAACCTTTGCACTGTCCTCTGCTCTAAACTTGTGTGTAAATGTACACAGGAAAATAATAAAGCTGTCGTATTTACAAGATATTCATGCATAAAAAGGCCTTTGTACGCACCTTATCTGGAGGCCTGTATGCACCTATTTTAACTTTAAAAGAATATTGCTTTTTAGGAAATGTGTTTATAGACCAGATTTTATTGACATTGAGGCATTTTGGACTTACTTATTAAACAGGTCTTCTAATTCCATAATATTTGAGATATTAAATAAAATTGTTTAAAAATTATAAAATGTATGATTTGTAATATTTTGTGATGAAGTGTCTTCTTATGATAATGAATATTATACGATGAAGTGTTTTCTTTTAAGTGATACATTTGATAATCATTTTCTTTTCCTTGTGCTCTTTCTTCTCTTTTTTAATCTATGGGATGAAATGAAAGATAAATATTGTAAAAGTCAGTATTTATCATATACAATTCATTTTTTTTTAAAGAAGATGAATCAATTGTTGTCAAATGAGAAAAGGACATGGGTTTGAAATGAAAATTCCTTATCCTAAATATCTTGGATATTGAATAGTGAAAGAAGACACTCTAGAAACCCCATGCTGATTTCACAGTTGTCTCTTAATTCCAGCGAAATAGAGCACCTCAAAGGCCTTGAAAAAAGTACCCAGGCAGCGGTGCCTCAACTCCTAATCAGAAACAGTAACCTGTGCCAACCAACACTTCTAGTATAAATAGACCAATGTGCTTGGAGTGTTAGTCCACACATGGAAATGGGCAGCTGTGTTGAGGTCAGGTCTTGGTTCCCTTGCCCCTTATATTACACTGCCCTTTTTGTGCTTACTATTGTTTACTTTTGTTATTGTTTATTCAGTGTATCTCTTGTATGTTTTATGACACTGAACAGCTAAGGGAATACACCACTGAGTTTGAATTTCTTTTACACATCTATTGTCTTAAGTTTTATTTCATTTTTATTTTAGATTTTTTAATCAATCATACTATGACATTTTGATTATATCAGGTTCAGTATCCCAATGCACTGTGTGCTTTCACTTTGTGGCATGTGTCTGTTTCCTTCAACCATATTGTAATTTTATTGAGTGGCAACATGTCTTTATTTACAAAGATATGTTTTGCCCTTTGATATTTGTTAATGAGCTATTTTATTGCATGTACCAAGAGCTGTGCTATCAAAACCAAGATCGTTGTGCAAATGAATCATGTTGTAGTTTGTCCTGCAAGAGATGTTCTTTGGTATTGCAGTAGCAGACACAAGTCACTTTGTTTTTTTGTTGTTTTTTTAGTGCATATGGATCAAATCAAATCTTACACTTAATCACATTATTCACATCAAAACCAAGTAACATTTCCAAATTGACAATTTCCAAATCATACTTTGATGATTTCATCATAAAACATTAAAACATGTTTCAAATGTATGTATATATTCCCCTTCCCATCTGCCAAGTATCCTCAATTTGGATATAAAATTGATTCTTAATAGAAAACGCATAAGGGTGTAAAATAACCTTAAACAGTTCCCTTGAATCTCTCTCGCCCAAAGATTATCCCTTAAAACAAAAGAATGGTTGTATATAAAGTCACCAAAATATATAATACGTAATTTCATTAGGAGGGGACATAGCATAACCACGTTTCAAACTCTCAATTGCGTCACAGCAATATCTACAAGAAAAATCAGTCCTCTCCCCCTGCACTCATTATTTCGCGCATCTTTATCAAATTGAAACATCTCATAAAAATTTTCCTTAAAAAGAGGGAAGGTGATTGAGTCAATCAGCTACTCTTTTCACCCAATTTGTTTTATGTTCAGTGCCTATGTTATAATAAAGTTTAAACAATGTGATGCCGTCACACGTCTAACAACAACCGATGTTTCAATATATATTGTTTTGCTCTACCCTAGCCTTCCTCGATATGTTCAAAAGACACTTCTTTATCGGCACACAATTTTCCAACTATTTTAACAATATTTAAATTATGCCATGCATTTCTTTTACTAAATGATTAATATAATGAATTCATGGAGGCCACTTTAAATTCCTGAATGGTAACATAAAACATGAAAATTAAGGGAATTTAACCACAACTCATATCGGATGACTCCCACTCGAATGCAATTTGAGGCAACCTTATATGTATCTCCATATTATCCCTTCCATTTTGGAAAAATCATATCCATCAGCTTGTGGTGAGTTTCCAACCCATGAGAGTGCCACGATCCCTTCATAAAACTTCACAAAAGGATTCACTGAGAATTTCCTATATATTTTATCCAAATACATCATTTGGGCACACATGTGCCAAACCTTCCTTGCACTGATTCCAACAACACAGTGTGATTAACCCTTCTAGAAATCATCAAACTCAAATACTTAATTTCATTCACAATCTCGATCTTATTGTCATGTAACCAACAATTTTGACACAATCTCTTACTTTTGGATCCATAAAAATTGAATGATCTTAGTCTTAGTTATATTTATGACCAGATCATTATATTTCACATAATGCTGAAATGTAGTTAATAATATTTGCAGCATAATTTTCGTTGTGTCAAGTAAAATTGTCATCCACATAGGAAAGGCAGTACATTGTGACCCCATTAACCTTAGGGGAGAAAAAGGAGCCCTCTGCCAAGGGCACTTCCCATGTCCGCAGTGTACAGATCATATAGCATGGGAGCAAAAATACAGCCCTGCCTAATCCATCTACTGTCTCAATAGAAGCTGAAATATGACCTTGTAGATTCAATCACACTTGGAGCTTGGTGTCTGAATGAGCTCAACCAGAATACTTAATAACTGGTCTAGCAGCCCCCAGTTAGCTACTTTTAGCCACAATTTCTCCCGATTTACTTGATCAAAAGCCAGTGAAAAATCAATGCTGGCCATAAAAACTGTAGTAGACGACTTTTTGACAGACAGTTGTATTTTGTCAATTTATATAGCCATTCTGCAAGGTCTACGTGCCCCTTCGAAAACCAGCCTGGAATGGGTTAAGAATGTTATTCTCATTAAGTCTGCACAGTATAAGTAAAAGGATGGTCCTATAATTCTCAGGGTCCTATTTTGCAACCTTGTTGTAAATCGATACTATCGTTGAGCATTTCCTCCACAGAGGATGTTTCTTATCCTCTAAAATCTGTAAAAATAATATGTATAATATGTTGGCCCATGCAAAACAAAAGAGGTGATGGTTGGAAGGGTTGGAATGAATCTCAACCTCTCGCATTGCTCTGGGCAATTCTCCAGAACATCTTTTTTTGCCTGCCAAGCCATTACAAAAGGGGAAAGACCACATGCAAATCAGGCTTTATCCCACCCCCAAAGGGGTAGTCCAGCCCAAACTGCTAGGTCACATCCCTTCTGCATGAGACCACAAGCATCCCCAGGCATGTTTCAGCCTTGTTGGGCATCATCAGTGAGGAGTAGCTTAGGTCTCTAGGCCCAGCATGCACAGGACCCACGTCTGGGCATACCCGTTGCACTCGGGGTGACAAAAGCAAAACAAAGAGGTGATGGTTGGAAGGTTTAGAATAATTCTCAACCTTTGACATTGCTCTGGGTAACCCTCCAAACATCATTCTTCACCTGCCAAGCCATTACAAAATGGGAAAGACCATATGCAAATCAGGCTTGGTCCCTGTGGGGTACATTTACCAGCCCCAACAGAAATCCCCTGCATCACAAAACTGCATTTCAGCAGTTACCAAAAAATGGCTGTCTCTGCTGAGCACATATTGGGCGAGAGTTAAACACAGCCAACCCAAAAATGACTGCATTTGCTGTTCTCCAAGTGAATTTGGAGAAAAGAACTTAAAGGCAGAAGTGCCCTGCAATTCCTTTATGTCAGTGAAAAACTCTAGGCTGCACCAGAAAATGACCTGAATTCCGGACGGCATCACACTGGTGTCTATTTTTGTTTTAAACAGCACACAAATTGCTCCATTCATCACAGCCCTGCCTGTGTATTGTATTTGAATGCCATAAAATCAAACTAGCCCTATAGAGCGGCATTGTTTTCATCAAATCAAGTCCATGAGGAGCAGAGAATGGGCATCAAATCTGCATGGCTCGGATTTACTTTTGCAACAAACTATCACACGCAAGGTACTTCAAAGGAAAGATGCTCTCCTTTGCTGTGTGTCAATTACCAAGAAAACTATTTCCAGCATCTTTCTGTGCTCAGAAACCGACCTGATCTGTAAAGGCCTTTCAGAAAATATATGCCAAAGAAACCACATTTGTGAAATAAGTAGGAGATAAAATGACACGTGTAAACCTGCTTTTGCAAAGCAGGGAAATAACATTTTGGAAATATGGGTTCTGCCTTTCTGATTTGCATAATGGTGACTATTGTAACTATAAAGTTGTATTCCATAACTACTTTTTGTGAAAAATTAGGCTTGTGGGACAAAAGGAGTCATGAAATGTATACACCTAAGGGGAGGTCACTTCCTTCAATCCAATCAGCTCGGAGGGAGGTGGCAACATTAATAGCCTGGACTATCCTACTCAAGGGGCATGTCCAGATTACTTCCGCCCATATTGTAAAAATCCTCTGATGTCACACTGCCTATATAAGCAGGAGATAGGGAGGAACAAGGAGATTCAACATTAAAAATTCACCCTGCAAGATTCCAAGACTCCAGAACCAGGTCCAGAGGTAGCTGACCCAGAACCACCTATCCAGAACCTCCTATCCCGAACCACATCCAGGCAGAACCATCCATCTAGATCCAGGCAGACCCAATAATTAATCGAGAAAGGAAGAAAGGCTACTACTCCCTTGGGGAGAATCCAGCAACCAGACCCTCTGCCCAGCTGATGCACCTCTCTGCCCACAGTGACCAGACCCCGGTTTCCCAGCTGTTCCCATAAAGCAGAGCCTAGCCACTGCCCAGTGACCATATCCGTGCCTCGCTGTCCAGAGACCCGGTTAACTGTCCAAATTACCCAAATTACCCAAATGAAGCACATTTATTTTGTAAGTATTGCCATCCCCAGTACCCACAACTGCATACCAGGCTCTATTACCTTGCATTCTGTTATTAAAACCCAATAAAGACACTAAATCATATCCTAAAGTGTTAGTATCCTCTGTTTCTCCTGTCCTTAGAAGAATCTGTTTTAGTTTATATGTGGTAGCATAATCCTTTTCAAATCATTTCAGTTATCTGTGTAAGTCCTTAGTACCCTTTTGATGTAAATAAATTAATGTCCCTATGAGGATGAATGAGGCACTTTTTTGTTAATATTGCAAATTAACCTCCTTGCATGCAGTGTTTTTCTTTAACAATCTAGCCATTAAAATACAGTCTCAGTAGAACGAATCATTTGCTAAACAAAACCGATTTTGCCCCTGTTATTGCTTTCCTTGAAAAATCTGATTTTCATTTCATATACAGAAACCCATATTGTCACCCCCTAAAGAGTCCTCCTTTTACTTCATTATCCCATCTGCAATGTGCCTTTGTTCCCCATCACAAGAACTGATTTCCGATTTTGACTGTTTAGCCTATTTCCTTAGCTGTAGCTTGTTTAAAGTCCGAAATCGTTTATCTCACCTGTGTCCATGTTGTTTTAGTTTCTGCCCTGTAGCTTGTAAGCTTCCTTGCCTCTTAAGTACAGCCACATGAATTCCCATCCTATCTCTTCTACCGCAATTGCAAACTGACCTCTAAGTATCTAGTAAACTCTGAGTGTGCCATTTTGCTCATTTTTCAAGGTTTTCATTTATTCATTGTTGTGGACTCCATCTGATGAGCAGGAGCTCATCCCTCAAGGCCCCAACACTGCAGGAGCAGCGGGCCGGGCCAGGAAGCCATCCAGGATCGGCTGCTGCTACCCGGTAAGCGCTGCCACATTGCGCTAATTTTTAATCCATCCAAGTTCGATTTAGCAAAATTGCTACATAAATGCTCACAAGTGCTCTGAGTTGCCCCATTAAGGACCCAGGCAACCTGCACCTGCCCCGCACCTGCCATAGCACGTTTTGCCCCGTATCCTGCACCGAAGCACACGAGGTACCCCCTTCCAAGATGGCCGCCACATTCAGGCCTGCTTCACTCTGTGCCTTACCAGGCACACATCAGTAGCCTTGCCCTGCCTGATTGGCTACAGCGTCCACAACCCCTGCCATTGGGCGCCGGCAGGCGAAGCCGGCCCCCTCCTTCCAAGGCCCACGGGAACAAGGCTGGAGCCTGATCTCTGCCTGTTAACTGCCGACTCTGCCGTCTGCCAGACCCCCTGCTCCACCGCATTCACCGGCCAAGGTAACACTGTGCCTGCTACATCAACGCTCCGCCGAGCCCACAACCTACCTGCCCTCACACTTGCATTTGCATTGTGTTGTGCCCTATGGTCGCCTCCAGACCTCATTTGCATTGTGTTGTGCCCTATGGTCACCTCCAGACCTCATTTGCATTGTGTTGTGCCCTATGGTCGCCTCCAGACCACATTTGCATTGTGTTGTGTGCCTTCTGACCTCATTTGCACTGTGTTGTGCCCCATGATCACCCCCTGACCTCATTTGCATTGTGTTGTGCCCTATGGTCGCCTCCAGACCTCATTTGCATTGTGTTGTGCCCTATGGTCGCCTCCAGACCTCATTTGCATTGTGTTGTGCCCTATGGTCGCCTCCAGACCACATTTGCATTGTGTTGTGTGCCTTCTGACCTCATTTGCACTGTGTTGTGCCCCATGATCACCCCCTGACCTCATTTGCATTGTGTTGTGCCCTATGGTCGCCTCCAGACCTCATTTGCATTGTGTTGTGCCCTATGGTCACCTCCAGACCTCATTTGCATTGTGTTGTGCCCTATGGTCACCTCCAGACCTCATTTGCATTGTGTTGTGCCCTATGGTCGCCTCCAGACCTCATTTGCATTGTGTTGTGCCCTATGGTCGCCTCCAGACCTCATTTGCATTGTGTTGTGCCCTATGGTCGCCTCCAGACCACATTTACATTGTGTTGTGCCCTATGGTCGCCTCCAGACCTCATTCGCATTGTGTTGTGCCCTATGGTCGCCTCCAGACCACATTTGCATTGTGTTGTGTGCCTTCTGACCTCATTTGCACTGTGTTGTATGCCTTCTGACCTCATTTGCACTGTGTTGTGCCCCATGATCGCCCCCTGACCTCATTTGCATTGTGTTGTGCCCTATGGTCGCCCCCAGACCTCATTTGCATTGTGCATTGTGTTGTGCCCTATGGTCGCCTCCAGACCACATTTGCATTGTGTTGTGCCCTATGGTCGCCTCCAGACCACATTTGCATTGTGTTATGCCCCACCTATATCACCAATGCCCCCTACTCGCCACTCCTCTGTACATTACCCTAGCCCCAGCATGCTACTTTGCCTGACCGCGATCATGTTCCCCTTCTGTGTCATGAAAAGCAACATACATTGCACTGGCAATAGTTACTTAGCCTACAACAATGGTCTAGTCAGACCTGCCTGCCCAAGACATCACCTGATCACCTGCCCCACACCATTCCTGCCCACCACACCGGCCTTCCTCCCTGAACCAAAATCCGCCTATCCTACCCATAGCCATGCACACTCTCCGGAGGTCCCAGCTATTACGCACTCAGCTGTCCACAAGTGGACCCCCACTGACACGAGAGCATCATGCCCCACTCTCGACTACAGCACCTCCACAATGGCTAACCCAACCATCTCTCGAACCACTACCTTCATCCCTTCCGATCTGAACATTAGACTAGGCGACAGAACCCACCACAGATCTAGCAAAGGCCCAGCCAAATCACCTAATAAGACCAACCCTCATACTGTAACACCTATCAACGCTATCCCTCCTATTCCTAAAGGAGCTCTCCTAAATGTTAGATCATTAGTCGCCCACTCCATAGAAGTCGCAGACATTATTCTAACAAACAACCTGGACTTCCTTGCTGTAACCGAAACCTGGCTGCACGATGCTGCAGGACCATCCCTCACCCTAGCCATACCTGATAACTACACCATCCTTAGAGCAGATAGACCGAACGCTCGAGGAGGCGGTGTAGCCATTATTTTTAAGTCCTCGCTTGACATCAGACTAGCTTCCTCTCCTCCACTTAAATCCTTTGAGCATCTCACAATCAAATTACAAATGTCCCCTAAAAACACTATCACGCTGCATTTAATTTACCGACCCCCGGGCCCACCTGGCTCATTTGAGGAAGACATCACCTCACTAGTTGCTGAAATTTCCAAACCATCAGCACAAATGATTATACTTGGAGACTTTAATCTTGGGTTTAACGACCCTCTCGACACCCCAGCCATTGCCCTGGCCATGGCATTAGAGGAGCATGGCCTCCAACAACTCTGCTCCAAACCCACCCACTCGAAGGGCAGAATCCTTGACTGGATAACTGCCCTTAACTGCAACATCACTGTGAAAGATCCCACACAACTCATCTGGACCGACCATTACCTCCTCCCATTTGACATTAATACCAGCAATTTAGTGCATAAAAGGCCCATTATTGCACCTGCCTGCTCAACCAGGAAAAAGAGCAACATCACAGCGGAAGCCTTAATACCTTTGGTGATCCCTACTTTGAACGCACTACCTACTACACCGGACTTGAACCAATTGGTCAACGTCTACAACGATTCCATGGCCAAAGCCATCAACATCATTGCCCCACTGAAACTGCGTAAAGGGAAACCTAAAGCGCACCTGAACACATGGTACACCCCGGAGCTCAAAACTCTCCGTCAACAAAAAAACAAACTCGAAGCACTATGGAAATCAGTGCCTTCTGTAAATAACAGAACTAATCTCACCAATATCTCCACTCGCTACAAAAATGAGATTACACACGCCAAGAAAGAATCTCTCAACACTAGGATCTCCCAGGCAAGCTCCAGTACTAAGGAGCTCTTTAACATACTAAATAAATTAGAAAACCCCATTGCTCCCACTGACTCTTGCACCAAGGATAAACCTTGGTGCACAGGGATACAGAATGCCCCAGCTAACAAAATCTCAAGGCCCCAAACTAAAATTGACAACAAACGACAACAACTCACTCTTGATCCTACCTTCAGTCCCATTCCACCTCCACTTACTGACACTAGCTCAGGCTTCACCTTCAAAAAGGTATCCATACCAGAGGTTCAGAAAATCATAGCATCCTTGAAACCCTCGAACTGCAAGGGGGACAGCTGCCCCGCACAGATCATAAAAGATGCAGCTAGGGATCTCTCCCCATTCATCACTAAACTAATAAACCTGTCTTTCTCCAATAACTTGGTCCCCAGTAATCTGAAACAATCCTGGGTCCTACCTCTACTAAAAAAAACTACTCTCGACCCTGACATCCCCACGAATTATAGACCCATTACCACCGTCCCATTCTTACTAAAAATTCTGGATAGAGTGGCCTATTTACAAATCCAGGACTACCTCGAGGCAAATCATTTAGTAGGAACTCGCCAATCTGGCTTTCGACCACAACACGGGACAGAAACGGCCCTTGTTGATCTCAAGTGCCAGATAGACGAACTCAAAGATAAAGGCAAGGCTGCCATCCTTCTTCTCCTCGACCTTTCCGCTGCCTTTGACCTGGTCGACCATAAAATCCTGTGCAACCATTTGTCATCGGCAGCACACTTCTCCCACTCTGCGGTCACATGGATCCAATCTTTCCTGGAGAATAGGACCATGCGGGTCTTCTTTCCCCTAGCAGCGGCTGACCCCATCCCCATCACCTGCGGTGTCCCACAAGGATCCTGTGTCTCACCCACTCTGTACAATATATTCACAAAGCCCCTATTCGATAAGCTGGACAATCTGGGTGCACCTACACGAACTACGCAGATGACACCCAGATACTCCTCACTTTATCAGGTAACTACAACGTGGACGCCAAATGGATCAATGAAGTCTTCTCCATCATTCAGGCATGGATGGCCACACATGGTCTGTGCCTGAATGATGATAAGACCGAACTGCTTCTTGTCGGCTCACCTAACACCATCCAAAAACTCTGTCCTGGCTACACTAGCTTTACTATTGACGGTAACACCATACCCATCGCCAAGAGCGTAAAAACCCTCGGTTTCTACCTAGACACGAATACCAACCTAGCTAAACAAATTAATATGACTGCCTCAGCCACTGCCTACACTGGTAAATTAATTAGGGCCTGCAGACCATTGATCTCCCCTAACAACTGCCTCATTTTAGCCAGAGCACTCATTCAATCCAAACTTGACTACTGTAATAGCCTCTATGTAGGTGCCAACAAAACAGTAATCAATAAATTATAAGTCCTACAAAACAACGCACTCCGTGCCGCCCTAAATCTCCCCAGAAGAGAACACATCTCCGCCACTAGAACTGCATGCAAATGGCTTTCCATCTAACAAAAAATAGACCTGAAAACCATATGCCTTACATACAAAGCTCTTAACCAGCTTGCCCCACCCTATCTCTCTAACAAATTTACATTAAGACAGAACACTAGAACTACCAGATCGTCTAACACACTACAACTAACAGTGCCCAAATACTCCCTCAAAAGAGCCAGTGGATCCAGCTTCCCAGTTCTGGCATCACAACTTTGGAACACTATTCCACTGGATATCCAATCTACACCCACTTTCCAACCCTTCAGATCTAAGGTCATCACTTGGTTACTCAACAAATAACCTACCAACTATGTATATATGCATACCTAATGTTCAAATGTTTCCTATGTTGTTTGCCTATTATTATCTATGCACTAACTGCCTTCCTGTCAGCCTTCTTATGCCTTACTACTACTGTACTATTGTCCCCTTCTGTTACCTGTAACCTGATGTTCAAAGCGCACATATACCCCTGGGTCAAGAGCGCTATACAAATAAATAAACAAATAAACAAACAAACAAAAATTCTGGGATGGTAGGGCAAATTTAAAATCTGATACTCCTTTCCACCCACAGATAATTTAATCAGCAGGAGTTTGGAGGAGTGTTGCAGGGGGAGTGTATAAAATAAGTACCATCTCTGAGTGTGACTGAAAAGGGATCTTGCTTCCATCTCCATTTGAAATTCATATATCTGATGTCAGAAATTTAAATTAAGTGTATTAACACATTTTGCTGTATTTTGCTGTATATTATCTCCACACTGGTTAATATTTCATTTTATACACCGGCCTGGTTCATGGTCTATTGCGACACAGGGTGTCTGTTAAGGGGGGTGTGAGACAGGTTGGGTGCCTTTTCAAAGCAGAATCCAGAATAAATAGAGTTATATGCATTTTTATTGTGTGCCACATCCCTTGCCAGTGGAAAAAGTCCTGGTCTGGAGTGTGCCGTGTCGTAAATCTGTTAGATCCCACCCCAGCTACTCCTCACTGATGAGGCCCAGCAAGGACAAAACACGTTTGGGGATGCTTGTGGTCTCGTGCAGAAGGGATGTGACCTAGCAGTTTGGGCTGGACTGCCCCTTTACATTATAAAAGGGGAAAGACCATACCGCTTTCTGGAAAAACCATTGAAAACATCCACAACGAAGCTTGTTTTTGAATTGCAAACAAACATTTATGTGATTTGAAGTCAAGGAATTAAACTGCATATGTGAATTGGAGAAAGGTAACCATATCAGAAGAACATGAAAGTGTCCTAGGAAATCCTTGGTGTCCTTGGTAAGCTGAAAGACTAAGGCCCTCATTACGACCCTGGCGGTAAGTGAAAAACGATGCTGGTAAAGGATTACCGGCATCGCTTACTGCTAGGTCCTATTACGACCCGAGATAGCGATATCAGCGGCACCGTAATCACCTGTGTCTCTTACAGCGCCAAGGGCGCGGGCACGCGACCTCCCATGCCGTACATACCGGCATGGCGCAAAGTGGGTATAATTACGAGCCCAGCGGACATGCTCTTAACGCCCTTGCGAAGGCCGTAAAGTACCTCACCGCCATGGTGCTAATACCGCCATCGCGGATCGACCGTAAACGGCCATGTGCAGTGTACCTAAGTGACACAGGTGCACAAAATCAGCACAGGTGGAGGCAATACAGACTGGCCAAGTACAAAAGGAGCACACCCACCCCTTCTTACACCCAGTCACACTCCACAATGATTCCAATATGACTAGCAATGTTGGGACTGGAGGACCTGATTGCAATGGAAGTGCTACAACAACAACAACAACTACTACAACAGGCAGCACAGAGGAGACGCAGGAGGAGAAGGAGGGCAAGGCAGGGCCAGCAAGCCCCACCAGCACAGCCAGTGCCCCCACGCAGGCAGCCCCCAATCACACGCATCAGAGCCAGTCCATTCAGCCTCATCGCTGAGCAGATCCACACTCTGTACCGTTTGGACCGGGACACCATCACCACCATCGTGGACATGATGCACAACGACATCGTCAGCATGATTGAAACACCCACCGCCATCCCCCCCACTGAAGCTAGTGTCCGTGCTCCACTTCCTGGCCACAGGCACCTACCAGCACACAGTGGGGCACTTGCATTGCATTTCACAACCATTATTCTCACGTTTGTGAACCAAGTGCTTGATGCCCTCCTCAAGCACACAGACAACCACATTTCCTTACCACGGTCTGCCCAGGAGATCGCAAACACCAAAGTTGGTTTCCATGCACTGGCCGGCATACCTGGTTGCATTGGTGCCATTGACTGCACCCATGTGGAATTGGTGGTCCCACATGCCATGGAGGTAGTGTACCGCAACCGTAAGCTATACCACACGTGCAAATGGTATGTGACTCGAACAGGATCATCACACATTGTTGTGCCCGATTCCCCGGATCAACCCATGATTCAATGGTCCTGCGGAACTCCACAATACCACGCTACATGGAGCGACATGCAGGGCCGAGATCCTGGCTACTCGGTGAGTCTCATGTCATGGCCATGAAAATGTGAAGTAGGTAGGTGATTGACGTACCAATGCATACTTTACCTGTCTGACATGGGGGGGGAGATGCATACTTTACCTGTCTGACATGGGGGGAGATGCATACTTTACCTGTCTGACATGGGGGGGGAGATGCATACTTTACCTGTCTGACATGGGGGGGAGAGATGCATACTTTACCTGGCTGCGAGTACCAGAGGTAATGGAGCAATCTCATACCCTAAAGCAGGCCAGACTTGAGCTGACACCTGACCACATAATGCTAGATGTAATCAGCCCTACCATGTGAATGAAGCTGTGTTCCAACCATTCCACAACCATCTGCATGTGCACTGTACCAAATCAGACCACATCCACCCCAACACAATGTAGCTACATGCAATGACTTCAGGCAATACACAGCACCAAACACCATCAACTGAAAGGCCAGTCCCCCATAACTGCGCACAAAGGAGTCACATGGTGGTCATGAACACGAATACACCACTACACTGACACAGAGGCCCAACTGAATTGCATTACAACATTTTTAGTGCTCAGTGAGATCATCATGAGGCTGACAGCAATGGTGCCATGATGAAAGCATTAATATCAGTGGACATCTGCCAGATCACCAAAACAACCGCTATGGACTAACACAGTGGATGGGCACTCACAAGGTACTGGACCTCCCTGCGTACACTAGTTGATGGCATGCAAAACTGTCCATAAGGGGAATACACATGTAGCGGTCACATCGTGTGACTCCATTCGTGCATGGAAATGGGGTTCAAGGTAAAAGATGAATGCATGCCATGGTGTCACGTAATGATTTGCAATCTGATGTCCTGACTAACACATACATTGTTGCCCACATACAGGTGATGCAGGCTATCCCTTGAAGAGGTGGCTCCTTACCCCAGTCCGGAACCCACAGAACCGGCACGAGGTGGACTTCAATCATGCACATACACGAACCCGTGTGGTGATTGAGCAGACATTTGTCCTCTTGAAGGCACGGTTTCGCTGCCTCAGCAGGTCTGGTGGGGCACTCCTGTACCGCCATGAGAAGGTGGCAAAGATCGTCATGGCATGTGTAATGCTACACAATATGTGCATCAGACGGAATGTGCCCCTGCCCCCTGACGCTGAACTGCAACCACCTGACGAAGAGGATGATGAGGATGGGGATGGGACAGCACCTCATGCAGTAAGCGATGCACAGGAGGAACGTGACATGCATCAGACTCTCATTAACCAATGCTTCTAGCATACATGGACATGAGCAATGTCCACACATGTGATTTGTGCATAACCAAAAAGTGTATTGAAATAGTGATTTGAATGAACACACCCCACTCCCCCTCCCCCTCAACTCCCCAACACACCCACTCCCCCCTCCCCCTCAACTCCCCTTAACATGGTGTGGATGTCAGTGCTCAAGTGCATCATGTGTGATCGTTCCACAGGGCGGCCTCTATTGGCACCCCCCTCTCCCGGCACCTGTCTGTACGCCGCAGGTTCCTGCCCGATCTGCGCACGGGGCTGGTTCTTGTAGAACTGGCAGCCGAGGAGGTACTGGCCTACTCACAAGGACGCATGTCCCTCATAGTTTGCACAAGCTCCGAAAGTACGTGCCGCACAGCAGCCAGTTCTGCACAAATATCCTTGGAGCTGGACTCTATGACAGCCTTCACAGTTTCTGCACATTGTTGCATTTCCGCCCTTGCACTTCCACATTCTGCCACATGCTGTGTCAAGAGGGAGGACAGTTGTTGTTGGCGCGTGATGATTTCTTCCATCGACTCCTGTTTTTTTTTGGACTATTGATAATGCTAGTGGCGTGTCCGTTGTGCTGCTCCCCTCCTGCACATCTGCCACTGGGCATAGAGTGGCCGGCCAAGAGTCATCAGGGGATTGCCTCTGTATGCCATCATCATGCTGGCTGCATGGGGACAGGGAGGGGGAATGAAGGGGGGCAGTGGGGGAACCCACAACAACATCATCATCCCCTACATCATTGTCCGAGCTTGCTGCGGTGGCAGCAGTCTCGCCAATCGTGCTGCTTCCTGCAGACCCAGTGCCTTCAGTTGACACCACTTGGTGGATGTTTGTCGCTGGTGGTACCGTGGTGCTTAACTTGGTGCTCATCTGTGCCCTGGCCTGTGCTGTGCTGGTAGATTTCAGCTGCTCTGGGGGTTTGCTTTTTGCAGCAGTGGTGGAGGGTCGGTGTGTTGGGACTTCGGGCCTGGCCTTCTTGGCAGGTGTGGTGGCAATGTCTTCGTCGGTACTGTCCGAATGATTGCCTGTGGTGGACCAAAGGAGGGAAAGGGTTAGTGATGGGTCTGCAGACATTGAGCAGGCATTTTGATGGCTGCATTCATTTTGATTACTAGATGTGCACATTGGAGGCAGTGACATACAGGTTGTCTCCCTCTTAGGTGGTAGAAGCATGGAGGCATGTGGGTGCCTACAGAAAGGGTGTGCATACTGCATGTGTACAAGGTGGAGGTCAACACTGCCCGTAGGCAGTCTTCTGCTAATGTGTCGTGTTAACCCTGTTAGGCATCATTGCACTTCCCAAAAATCTGGACTTCAGTGAGTTTGCATGGCTGGATTTAGGGCACCTACCTGCGTCACCTGATGTCGGGGCTCCACTCTCCATTTCTCTGACCCCCTCTATGCTCTCTGTGCCTATGGTTGTGGCACATATCTCCTCCCATGGCTGCATTTTGATCAGTGACTCAGCTCCTCCACCAGTTGCCATGCCCAGGTTTCTATTTTCAGACAGTATACTCCTTACGCAGAGCCGTAGATCGTCCCACCTTTTTATGCACTGTCTTGCATTGTGGGGTGTTGTGCCAACTGCACTGACCCTCTGTGCTACCATGTCCCATATGGCCTTATTTCATGTTATTGCCGGTCTGGTCATCTCTGTCGAGAATACTACATCGGAATGTTCTTGTAGGGTTTCTGCCAACATATTCAAGTCCTACCATGAAAAGCGCTCCTGCCGCAGCCGATCTCCATTTCTTTTCAGAACTTCAGGCATTCTGATGATTGATAGGTGTAGGAGAAGGTTTGTGGAGGTTGGGGGGGGGGGTCAGGTGTCCACCGGTTGAAGAGGATGGCAATGGATTGTGTTTTTCCCGTTCATGCTCTTTCCCGTTCCTGTGCGGTGACGCAACTTCCGGATCTGCTTATTTGCGATCACCGCTAATTGCGGTTCGTGCTATTTACGGTCACCGCTATTAGCGGTGACCGTTAATATGGAAGGCTAGGGTGGCGGAGGTGCTATTTGCACGGCACACGATGCCGGTAAGTGGCATTTTCATGCCTTTAGCGGCATGGCAGTGTTTCCATTACCGGCATGGCGCAATTCTCGTGCCTGAGAAGTTGTAATGTGCCTCTTTTAGCAGTATCTGGCCAGCACGGACACGGTCATTACGCCATGCCGGTATTGAGGGCCTAACTCTTGAGGAAGGGAACCCCTATGTTTTTTGAACTATCTTGAACTTGGGGAAGGGAGCACTGGAAGAAGCTCTGAACTCTTATTTAAACACTATTTATTTTGATGCTCGCATTCCTACACATTGTATACATTTAGATTTGAGGGCAAGTATAGGTTTGGACACAGAGACATTTGCTTTGGACTTCCAGACAAAGATTATGCTTAGTTTTCTTTAGGTAGGGAAATCCCATTCAGAATAGGGCAAGTTGGGCCTTATTTCATCCAACCTTGTTATTTAATAATCTTTTATGGAATAAACTTGAATTTGTTGTCAGTGTCTCATTTGTGATGCCGTCACAGTAGAAAATATATAGGATACAGATTCTTCGCAGGTAGAGAATAATTCTAACACATTCATTATCAGTATATGCATGAATTTGATATTAATTTGATGGGTACTTGTCAGTAAGGTAGATAATCATTAAATAACACTGTCACTCTTGGAAATCAGTCATACCTTCGCCCGGGTGCCTCAATATAACTTAGCATCCAAAGATACAAAATACTTTCTCAATCCTAAGAAGATACCGTATGTGAACCTCCATTATTTAAACCGTAGACTAAAACCTCCTGTCACATATCCAAGCTTGTAATGGCATTGTTTAAACAGACTAATGAACTGAAGGCTCTTTACAGATACATTCCCTAAAGGGTTCTCATATAGCTTTAGGTTGACCTCTCCTTCGTATGAAGGATCTGTATAGTATATTGTTAGCTTCACAATAGTGTAACAACTTCAGCCAGGTTTTAATTGTAGTAGCTGACCGTCTGTATCAGGTTTTAGCTACCATCGCCTTGGCTTTTAGTGATACCATAATAAAGAAGCACCAAAAACAAGTCTATTTTTTTGCCAGCTTTGCTGGGAAGCATGGATATTTTTGTTAGTCATGATATTCTGTATGCCTATTATCTGAACCCAGGAGCTTTTGATGATGAGATATTGCCAAGCAGATGTAGGAAGTTAACTCTTTGTTCATTGCACCATGCAGAACTATGTGTCACGTCAGGAAAATATGTATTCAATTTAGTGGGGGGGTTGATCAAATTGATGCAGATATTTATTGTGAGTTAACCTATATCTGTTGTTAAATAAAATGATGCAGTCTGGCAGTATGCCAAATTCTATTCTTGATATATAAATTGCACACCTAACATAGTACTTTTGCCAGGAACTGACCAGTTATTTTGTGCCACAATCAATTAATATACCACAGACATTATTGTAAAAAAAAATATGTAATTCAAATTCAAAAGCTTAGAATCAGCTAGGATGCAAGATGTGTACATGGAGGGTGCTTGATTGCCACTTCAACAAATTAAACAGACATATGTGCATCCCTGCCTACACATACATACCATGAAACAGCAAATAAAACATACATCAAAGAAAATTGTTCTGTTGAACATGCAAGTTGGGCTTTGAGTAATTAAAAAAGCAATTGGCAACAGCTGAAAGGAAACGCAGCCTCCCTGAAGAGAGTTGGAGACTCAAAAGTACTTGGAGGAGCAGAACTACTGTGCATTTAAACTGGCAGTTGGGATTTAACCCTGGTATATATTTTTTGAACATTTTGTGGCAGTTGGGATTTAACCCTGGTGTATTTTTTGAACATTTCGTGGGATCCAACCCTGTTACCACTTACATTTGGGACTTAACCCTGTTATTTTTTAACATTGCTGGGATCAAACCCTGTTATTACTAGTTTAAGGATTAAAAAGACTAGGAACTAGAGTGCGTGCCTGACCTTTTCTTTTTTACTTAATGTTGCAGGAAGCCCGGATCCTGGAGGCAGCAGCACCGGGGGTTGTCATGCCCACACTTCCCCTCTCCCCCAATTTTGGGTAAGATGTGTGTGTTTGGAGGGGAGTTATTTCCTGGTCTCCTGAACAAAACATTGTGCCATCACTACGAAGACCAGAATTCCTTGAGACTGTAATTAAAAAAGCAATTGGTAACAGCTGAAAAGAAACGCAACCTCCCTGAAGAGAGTTGGAGACTCAAAAGTACTTGGAGAAGCAGAACTACTGTGCATTTGAACTGGCAGTTGGGATTTAACCCTGGTATATATTTTTTGAACATTTTGTGGGAGTTGGGATTTAATCTTGGTATATTTTCTGAACATTTTGTGGGATCCAACCCTGTTACCACTTACATTTGGGATTTAACCCTGTTATTTTTTAACATTGCTTGGATCAAACCCTGTTATTACTAGATTAAGGATTAAAAAGACTGGGAACTAGAGTGCGTGCCTGACAATTTTCTTTTTTACTAAATGTTGCAGGAAGCCCGGGTCCTGGAGGCAGCAGCACCGGGGGTCGTCATGCCCTCACTTTGGAGAGCCATAATCATGGTTTTTCCCCCCTCCCCCAATTTTGGGAAAGATGTGTGTGTTTGGAGGGGAGTTAGTTCCTGGTCTCCTGAACAAAACATTGTGCCATCACTACAAAGACCAGAATTCCTTGAGACTTTAATTAAAAAGCAATTGGTAACAGCTGAAAAGAAACACAGCCTCACTGAAGAGAGTTGGAGACTCGAAAGTACTTGGAGGAGCAGAACTACTGTGCATTTGAACTGGCATTTGGGGTTTAACCCTGGTATATTTTTTGAACATTTTGTGGCAGTTGGGATTTAACCCTGGTATATTTTTTTAACATTTTGTGGGATCCAACCCTGTTACCACTTACATTTGGGATTTAACCCTGTTATTTTTTAACATTGCTGGGATCATACTCTGTTATTACTAGTTTAAGGATTAAAAAGACGGGGAACTAGATTGCGCGCCCAACCTTTTCTTTCTTTTTTACTTAGTTTAATGTAAGGGCTTAATGCCACTGTCAAACATGACATTATAATATTCTGTATATTTTCCAACGATGGGACCATCTGTTGATAAAGTCTATACTGAGGGTGCGCTGGCTCACACAAGGGTTCGGAACGCCAGTAGGACGAGGAAACTGATCTCTATGGATTAATCCCTTTACCCTCCAGTGCCTCTAAGGGGGTAAGAGTGTAGTCCTGTGTCTCCAAGGCTGGTTCAGAATCTTCTCTATTCATTAAAGTGGTAAAATGTGGTTCTGCACACATAGAAAGTGACTTATATTTGAACCAGAACGCCATCATCCTACTATCAATTAGGCTTCCATCATCTGGGTTTTTATTCCTTGATATGGGCATTAGAGTAAACTGGTTTTAAGCATCACTAAGCCTTCTCTGGCCTTCCATGGTGGTTTTTATGTCTGAAATATCTAGAAAGAGTCTCGCATCTATGCCAGAATGTTTGGTCTCAAGTACATCAGGAATTGAGTTTATACAAGTGCCTAGTACTTGGGCTTCACAATCTTCAAACACTATTTACTTGTGCATAATCTGGGGAGGCTGGCTTATAAATACATCCTCCAGAAAGGCATAGTCCTCATCGTAGCCAAAGACATCCTGCCATAATGTGGGTGCGGGTGTGTTCACCACTCCTTCCAGTTCATTAGACCCCTCATCAAAGCCCTCAGGATCCTGGTATTCCTTTATCTGATCTGAACTTGATGGAGGTGGCTGAAGGATCCTTACCATTTCCTCTGGTATTTCTTCATTGGGGATCGTACTACTGTAAACCCTTGCATCCCCACTTGAGTGATGTTGCTTTTTCTCTCCGATACACCCCCCCCCCCCCCCAACTAGGTGTTTTCAAAGCAGGATGTTGAGGTGTCCATGTTACCAGTTACATCATGCACCCCAGGGGGTTCATGAAACTCTACAGGCTTTTTGATTGACTCCGTCGAGTCACCGGGCATAATAGCTGTACACCTGGAAAATAACAAACAACCTGAATCAGATTCACAAATCATACAGTTGGGTGAGTCTACGAGGTGGTGTGCAGGGCTCTGAGGCGGACAATGGCACTTCCTCATGTTTTCTACCCTGCCTGTGAGTGCATAAACGTTTTGATGACATGTTGCACTGTTTTGCTCGCCCCACTTCCTAATAAGGCTTGCCTCAAAGTCTAAAAGGCTTGCCTCAAAGTCTGAAGGCACACCAGATGGCACTAGGGCTGCAAGCACTGCAATGCAAACCAGTTGTCTAGTAAGATAGGGGAGGTAATCCCAGAAGTTCACTGGTTTCCGCAAAACATCGACGGTACTGGCCTTACCAGCACTTGATTGCATTTAATGCTTTTTAACATCTGAACGCACAGCTTGGAAGTGTAGTCATCAGCTTCATACTTCCCCGGGTGCCTAGAATGTCAGACTGCTCCACTCAGCACCACTCTGCGACTAGCTCCGCAAGTTAATGGTGTTTTAAACAGTTGCTCCGCTTTCACCAGGATAGAGAGTGTGAACAGACTCTCAGAACAGCCACTGCCAGAGTATTCTACTCAGCACCACTCCACGACTTGCTCCACAAGTTTGATGGTGTTTTAAACAATTACTCTGCCTTCACCGGGTTAGAGAGTGTGAACAGACTCTCAGAACAGCCACTGCCAGATTGCTGTACTCAGCACCCAGAAATCTCCGTTGTATTCCCTAGATCATTCTTTCCTAAGTGTTATCATGCTTATCAGAAAGAGAACATAGAAGTAGGTATTTCCACATATTTCAAATGTTAACAAAACAATATGAATTGAGAAGGAGATCTGGCATACATTACTGGAGAAATGAGACATGTTTTGGCATGTTATGCTCTCTGCTTGTTATGTGATGTGATGTTATGTTATGTTAGTGGGGATCATACTGCACACTGCTGCCATTTGCATGATCTCCAGGTGCTTTATGGGATCTGAAAATAAGAGAGGGGTTGGTTTGATAGTGGGAGGAGAGGCAGCATGCACTATTGCTTTTGCTAAGTGCTGGCAGTTTCATTTTGTAAAAAACGGTCACTGTGTGGGTTTGCTCTAGGTGGTCTTGGTTGGCGTTTGCATCCATATGGGAGGCCTTGTCTGCCTGTAGCATAAGGTTGCACTGGCCATGTTGAAATTATGTGAGCTATTAGATTTGGTTTGGAGTTCTGCTGTTTGGGGTCTGTGTAGGGGTGTGTTATTGTTGTTATGTGTGCATGGATTGGTTGATTTGTATATAGTATGTTTGCAGGAGTATGGAGGGTTTTAGTATTGTTTAGTGGGGGGAAAGAGTGTGTTCCTCATGTCATCGGGTTAAGTCACAGTTGCGCAAGTAGCTTGCTGGGTAACTGAAACCCAGTATGCCATGGTTGTGAAGATTTGGTCTCTCCTTGGCAGGTTGCGGATTAGCTAATAATATTAAACAGCCATTTGTTTACTGCTTTCCTGAAGGTCAGGTGTTCCTCTGTTGTGTATATTCCTTAGGGAGAGAGTTCCAAAGTTTGGTTGAGATGTTTGAAAATTCTCATCCACCTTATTTGATTTTTGAATAACGTTTGGGTTCAAGGCGTGTGTCATTGCTAGACCTCAGCATTCTGTTTGGTAGATACAGATTTTCTCTTGCAGGAATTCTGCTCATTGGCCATGAATTGCTCTGTGAACAATGCAGAGTCTTTTGAAATATATCCTTTACTTGACTGTTATCCAGTGTTGTGACCTCAGTGTTCGCATGTTGTGTGCTGTCTTGTTAAGTCTTATAAGGAGTCTTGCTCCTGCATTCTGGTTTTGTTGTAGTTTTCTGGTGAGGTAGTCAGGAATGTCAAGGTAGATGCTGTTGGCATAGCATGCTCTTGACATGACAAGCGAGATAAAGATGTGTGTTCTATATTGAAAAGTGAGAAAGGGTAATATCCATCTGATAGATCCTAGATGGAAGATTCAATTCTCAACTATTGTGTTAACTTGAGGTTCCAGTACTAGCTCATCGTCCATCAGAATTCCAAGATTTTTAACCACTTTGGAGGCTTATGGTCTGGTTCTCATTTCTGTATGCCATGGTATGGGTGGTTGGATAGAACGGTTATTGGACATGATCATGATTTCAGTTTTATCTGTGTTGAGTTTAAGGTTGTTGTTGCTCATCCATGTGAAAGGCAATTGATGAGGTTTTAGTCGTGTCCTTTTTTGTGGTGATATTGGAGATGATTTAAGTGTCATTTGCATAGTTCTTACATCCAAGCCCATGTTGTTTGATGAGTTTCCAGAGAGGGGCCATGTAGAAGAGTATTGGTAAGAGGGATGATCCTTGTGGAAATCACATGTGACTATGCATGAGCTTGAATTGAAAATGGGTAGCCAGGTGATTTTCATTCTTTTTCTCAGGATGTACGTTGTTTAATCCTGTTTCTTCAATTCTTTTGATGAAGATTGCATTCTTGACTGTGTCAGATGCTGCTGAAAGATCTAATCGCACAGCAGGATTTGTAGTCTAAGTACATTTTTAGGTTGTCTTTGACAGGAGGTGTCACTGGGAATGTGTGTGATGGATCTCGGATAGATTAGTTTTCCTAGGAGACTTTAACATATTGACCGAATCTAGAACTGATACATCAGCATCACACCTCATTGTTTCTTTGCAAGATCTGTGCCTGTCACCCTCTGCATCCCAACCCACTCATATAGCTAACCACACTTCAGATAAAATGTTTGCCTGGACACAGAATATCATATATCCATTAACAGATCACTATGGTATTCCATTTACTATCCCTTATACACTTAAAATCAAACAAATATCCCCTATTTCTGACCTGGCTGTCACAATATTCTGGCACCGAGTGATCAAGGAATCATTCCTGCAGCTTCTTATAAATACCCTTTCCTTGACCCCATTTCAGACACGCATATGAATCATAACGAGTCTTTGGAGATGATGGATACTAGTATGGGGGAGTTGGCCAATGAATTACCCCCCACCCCACTGTGGACTATAAATAAACAGCAACAGAAATCATCTAAAAAATGGTACACACTGGTATTAAATTTGCTCTGACGTTAGAAACTTAGGGACTCATTATAAGGTCCACGGTCCCAAATAAATGCAGGAAAAAATGCTGGTAATTCTGGCACCAGTATTTTCTCTGGACCGGGGAAACACACATTTGCCGGTGGGGGCTGTGATCTATCGACAGGCTTGACCTACCGAGCGTTCAGGCCCCTACTGGCAAATAAATGCCAGAATCAGGATATCGTGAGGCAGAAACGGTAAGGCAGTTTTGCTGGTATGCCACCGTAAATACCGGTGGGACTGGCAAAACTGTAATGAGGGCATTAGAGAGGAAATGGAGTAGTGCCAATTCTAAAGAATCCTTGAGAATGCTCAAACAAAACAAATTGGTAGACGCTGTTTTGAATGTAAGAAAATGTTGCAACAATGCAGAAATGAGCTGATCAAATCCTACACAAGAACTTGTACAAACATGTGCCACATATTTCTCCCATAAAATTGATCTGATCACCGGTGATCTCAACATCTGTCAAACCAATAATTTAGTTGAGAAACCAGACTCTGCACTTCTTCTCTCTGCCAAATGGTCAGGATCCCTTTGGACCCTGTACTGCTTAGATTACCAAAGGAACTATATCCTTTTCTTATGGTTCAACTGCTCCATTTATTTAATTCCTCACTCTCTTTTGGCACCTTCCCAGACATTTGTAAACATACTATGATAAAAGCGTTATTTAAAAAAAACACATTGAATCCCAATGACCCAAACAACATTTGCCTTATCTCCCAGCTACTCTTTCTCGCCAACAAATTGAATAATAGCTGTTAGACAGATCCAGGATTTTGGAGTAAATTCAAAAAAAATCTGGACAATACCAAATTTGGTTTTAGACTATTAAGAAGCACTGATATAGTTTCCATTTCACTTTCAGACTACCTGAGAGAGTCTATGGACAGAGACAACATGAGTGCCCTCCTCTTGTTAGATTTGTCATCAGAATTCGACACAATCGACCATCAAACTTTCATTCACAGACTGAACACTTTCAGCTTTGCAGGTACTGCCCTTAGATGGATCAAGTATTTTCTTACCAACCGACCCAGCAAGTTAGTCTGGGTCCTTAATCATCTCAAGCTCACCCCTTGAAATGTGGTGTGCTACATGGTTCTGCCCTTTCCCCCATTCCTTTTAACCTTTACCTCTGTACCTTAATGGATCTTCTACATCAGCTTGTTTTAACTGTTCAGACAATACCTAGCTTGTGGTGGACCTAAAAGGTGATGATGCATCCACAACTGGAAAGATAAAACACTGTCTAGTCTTGGATGGAGAAGAAATCTAAATTATGTTTCAGGATAAACAACTTGCGCTCAGGAAATGTTCCTAAAGTTTTTCAATGTCCATATGATAGGTTGTTTGGATGTTCATTTTGGTATTCACAAAACAATAGATACACAGTTCTCCTGGCTCAAAATAGCCGGGTTTATTGTTTGTCAGAAAAACAGTCATGGATGGACTTTGACTTGTTAAAGATCAACCCGCAGCAAAACAGAAATCCTGCTGGTAAACAAAAAGCTTAACACCTGGACAACCCTCTGCTGGCCATCTTCCTTTGGCACATGTCCCAATCCTAAACTTGCTGTTAAGTACTTGGGTGTTTATCTTGACCATGAGTTCACTTTAATGAATCTCCTCAGTGATGAAAACCTGCTTCATGCTAATAGGAGAAATTAGAAAAATCCTCCAGTGCCTTTCTTTCTCTCGTTAGGTAATGGTCATGGATTGCCTTATCTCCTCTTATTTGGAGTATGGAAATGGCTGCTACCTCAGACTTCCAAACACGCTATCACTCGACTTCAGAGAGTGCAAAACTCAGGTGCAAGAGTAATAATAAAACATAGGAAACATGACCATATCAGTGCAGCAATCCTTGGACTGGCTGTCGGCTGAGAAGCAGATCTTTTTTAAAAGTATGTATGCTGTGAACAAAAGTCTTCATCACTCAGCAGCCACTTCCTTAGCATCTAAATGTGTTCTCTACACACCTAGATGTTCATTGAGATCTGCACTGGACAGGAATGTTATTGTCCCAAACCATCAGAATTAAAAGCATGGAGGACACACTCTCCTGGTGCAGGCATCTAGAAGCTGAAACTCATTACCAGCTTTTCTTCGCAATACCATATCTTCTCTCTTAGGACATTTCTCAAAACTTGTCTGTTTAAGTGATCCATCTGCTGATCCTGCTGTAACGGACCAACATGAGCTGCAACAACCTGAACAATAGCACCATGACACCTTGTGTTACTCGCTGTGCTTTATAAAACTCATGTAACATAACATAACATCTTAGTGGCTTTTTGTTTGGGAACATATACAGGCAACCAGATTTCTCCGACTGAAGGAAGAAGGGGTGGAGCAGCATTTCATACATTCCTTCATACCCACAAAGGAATACACATGGTGGTATGTGCAACCAAACTTTAATTGGGAGTGTGTTAGGAACTGTAAGATAGCAATCAATGCTCATTTTCAGGCAGGAGAAATCCCTTTCCATGATAAATTGCTTTTATAGAGATATGTCATGGCCAGAAAGATGATTGATTTTCTCCAGGACAACACAAACATGGTTAGCACACTTAAATGCTTCATGACATATAGTATTTCATTTTCACTCTGGGCTGGTCAGGAGTTGAATCTTTCCAGATCTGATGAGGAACATTCTCTGTTGTTAGTAGTTCTGGCTTTCACAATTTTGAACCTCTGCATCAAATGTTTCATGATGTGCATTAACATGTTTGACAGACTTTGATTCAAAGACTTGATCATAATTAAGCCTGAACAAATGCTCCCCCCAAATGGACTCATCCCTGCCATGAGAATGGGATGGGGTGTTGGCGCACCCAAATCCCAGACAAACATGCAGTGGCTTCCTGTTCCTTTGTGGGTTTTGCTAGGCTGTGATGGAAAGTGTTGCATGCACACACAAGGAGGATGTTGTTTGGGATGTTGGAGCGTTGGAGCAGTGTTTCAATGTGTTTGGAGAAGTTGTGTTTGTTTGTTCTTAGTCTTTTGTATAGTGTCTGTTTAGTGGGCTTTTTAAGCCCTTTTTGCCCATTTGTTTTACAGTCTATTCAGTGAGTGAAAGTGTGTTGTGTTAGTACTCCCCTCCAAAAAAAGAAAAATCTTTGTCCTTTCTTCTTGTGCCTTACCCCTTTTTTGTCTTCTTACAAAATTTGTAAAGTCCCAAATATTGTCCTATACCTATTCGTATTCCAAAAAAACAAAAAACAATATGTGTTCAAACGTTCCTTCTCTGTGCTTGTCATGTACTATTTTGAATCGGATTGTGGGAGTAATATTGCTTTAGAATGGCAACATAGCAGAGTGGAGTTTTAGTTTTAATCTTAGGAGTAGGATTGTTTGTTCACTTTTTTAATCACTTGTTCCCTGGCTGTTCTGTCGAGTTCTCTTGTGGGCTACACAGTTTTCAGTTCTCGGGTTGTGCACTCAGGCACAGTTTGCTGCATTATTATTTGTGGCAGTTTTGATGGTGTGCCTGTGACACTGGGAGGGTTAAGGGAAGAAGGCTGAGGGAGGTGGGAAGAGATGGAGCTGTATTTCTTCCCGGAGGAGGAAGATTAACCCATGAGGGAAGAGGAGGGGGAACAGTATGCTGTTTGTGGTTGCTTTTCTTCAGTCCCGCCCAAACTGTGTCACTAAGCCACTGAGTCGGTGGGGAGGCCGAGGCAATCTATCAATCAGCCAACTTTAACATTGAGCAAGTATTTTGCTTATTTTCGATTTTCAGCAAGCATATGAAACTGTTATGAGCGAAAGGGAGGCAACTCCTTTAAGTGAAAGGAGCACGCCACGGCGAGAGGATGGCGTAAGGGTAGGGACAAGGAAACAGTTGAGGCAGTTAGGTGTGAAGGCAATAAAGATGGTTGACCTGTTACTTGGCTCCTGTCCTCATTAGGCCGTGCCGAGTCATGGATGCCTGAAATATGTGAGGGAACCCCACAACTGGTGACGAAGCCACCATCCCAGGCGTGCAGCAGGAGGGGCTGCCAGCCCAGCAGTATTATGGAAAATCTGCCGTAAAGTCGGCAACGAGACACGGCGCGGTCGCTCGACCGCAGCATAGGTGGCCCGCCGCCCACAGCACCAGGGCAGCAAAGCGGGAAGACGCTGCAGAAGCAAGAGCCCTGCAACAGCAGCAGCAGAACATCTCTGGAGCGGACATCCTGCAGCAGAAGAAAGCACCACCGGATGATTGCCCAGCAGCAGGAGAGGACTACCACCGGACCGCAAGCACAGCAGCAGGAGAGGGACGTCGCTGGGCCGTGAGCCCAGCAGCAGGAGAGGAGCGCCGCCAGACAAAGAGCCCAGCAGCAGGAGAAGGACGTCACCAGACCGCGAGTCCAGCACCAAGGCAGATGCACCATCGGACCGCAGGACCAGCAGCGTGAAAGGAAAACTGACGGAAGAGCGCCGCGGGACTCTACCAGACAGCAAAGTGCAAATCAAGGCCCTGCGCCTCCCGCGACAAGCCCAAAAAGACAGAACAGCAAAATAATAATAATACAACAAGTGAGACCCGTACCAGTACGCCGGCATGTATCACTAATTGCCCACACCATGGGATACCAATACAAACTCTCACGATCACTCAACAAAAAAAAAGAGGGGTGGAAACACGCAGAACTCACACTAATATGCCAGAGCGTATCATTAACCGGCCGCACCACGAGACAACGAAAACAGGGATGTGCGAGCACGGCCATGCCCCCCCCGACAAAACCAAGGGCATTACAAGGAAACAAAGCCAAGGGCTGCCACACCCTTATAAGGAAAATAAGTCTTTCAGACCACAAGACCCCAGTACCCAACCTACCACTACCAAAACCCACAAGGCCACAAATACCAACCGGAAAACAAACAAGCACCTCACACATGGACTACAAAACAACAGAGCTCACATTTGAATACTGCTAACAGCGCCAACCGATCTCAAGACATCATAACACCACCCAGGATGCAACCATGACTGACCAAGCACAAGCAGCTGCAGATGCAGGGTCTCCCAATGCCAGCCCTAACTTGCACGACAGCCTCATGAGAAGACCAAGCCCGTTCACCCTAAACCCTCACCATGACCAAGGTCAACGATGGAAAGAATGGGTTGAAGAATTTAAAGACTTTGTAGGGGCCATTGGCACTCAGGATCCCCCCAACAAGATCAGCATCTTTACAAATGTAGCGGGAAGAGAGACCAAAAACGTAATATGTACGATTCCCCCGCAAGACTGCACCACATATACATGCCTTCTAGAGGCCATCAACGAGAAGCTTGTAATAACACCAAACCGAGATTATGAACGCTATACCTTCAATCAATGTGTCCAACTAGCCCATGAATCCATAGACAAATTCGTCATCCGCCCCCAAAGGAAAATCATAAAGTGTGACTTTGCCAACTTCACTGATGATGAGGCCATCAGACTGCGAATAATTGAAGGGTGCATCTTGACAATGTTCAGAAAACACCTTCTGAAGAAACCACTATCTCTTAAAGAAATACTAGACCTGACCAGAGTATACAAGAGAATAGACGTCCAAGCTGCAGCCATAGAAAATCCAAAACCCACCGAACAGGCAAACCCTCAGGAACACCACACAATGACCCCGGAGTGACTGACAATGCTATCGCTGTGGTTTTGAATACCCCCAAAGAGGACCATGCCCTGCAATCGGTCAATAATGCTTACGATGTGGCCTAGAAAACCACTTTCAAGCCATGTGCAAGGAACAACTCCCGGACACGGGACCACATCGCCCACAGAACGCCAACCGCCTCTCAGAACCACAAAGGGGACAACATGATCAACGACCCATCGAGAGGGGACTGACATACCCCGTAAGCCCCCAACAACACCCGAACACTGTGAGAGCACTAGAAGGGTTACAAATATAGCCCGACAGGAAGCCTCATGAACTTTATGACTTCCACCACTATGACCAAAAGCAAATGACCACCCCCGAGAGGGCCTACACGAGGGAGTGCGCACCACCTCAAGAACAAGAAACTTACACAAGGCCCCTCCCATGAAGGTACAATCCTTACGACAACTCCCCAACCCGATCCCTTCAAGACGAGCTACAACAACCCCAATACCTACAGGATGGATGCGACAGACAATACATCAGGCTACTCAGCGTCAACGCAGAAGAGACACCGGCCCTCAAAGTTACAACTCAAATGGGTAACACCAGAACCAACTTTGTTGTCGACACCGGGGCGACTGCGAATGTCATGAACGAGGAACTAGACCAGGCCATAGCAGACCTCTACCACCTACGACAGTGAAATACCCCAGTGGTCGAAGTGAGCGGGAGCGGATGGGAGCGGTGCTCCTCTACTTTTTAAAATTAAGTTTTACAGCTCCTATACTTTTATTTTAAAAAGAAACCGTTCCGGAACGATTTTTAAAATAACAGTGTAGGAAGAGGTTGAAACTTGTACTTTCAGTGCACTGCACTAAACATTCCCTTAAACAGCAGGCCAATGTGGTTGGGGGTTTGTATTGTGTGTGGGAGGGGGCAGGGCGATGGGGATTGTGAGGAACGGGGGCAGGCCAGCATGGAACATAGTTCCACTACTTCTTTTCTTACACTTCGACCACTGAAATACCCACATCTTCCAGTGGGGAGCAGCACTACCCCTGACGTCGAGAGGACAATTTCAATGCGACCTGACACATAGAGACCTCACAACCACTACTGCAATACATGTCATCCGGAGTCCCTCAATAGGAAGATGTCTCCTCATGTCACGACCCGTGACCCAGGGTTCATTCGGGGCCCCAAGGGCCTTACATTATCATCAGGGACTCCAAAGGCGCCAGGCTCATATTTGGAATGGGACTTGAGGGGAGTACTTTTTGTGTGTAAGTCTGCAGCCAACATGGAGCACCCACACAGTCTAGTCCCTAAGAACCAGACTGTGCAGTGCAGTGTTTTAGGGTGTGGTAACCCAGACTAATTTACCTGGACTACTTTACAGGGGGAAGCTATATAAACCCCACCCAAGCTATAGAACATGTTTCGCGTTATTCTGCAGCCAGCAGCGTGACGCTTATCGTGTTCTGTGACCAGCACCCGGCGTTCCTGGAATAGCGGACCTGCAGAGAAGACACAAGAACATCATTAGCAGTCCCTGCTTACCTGCAGCTTTCCATCCTTCGATCCCAGCTGCTCGCTGTCTCCCATCCCATTGGCAGCATCTTCAGGACATCACGCACGCACCGGAACGAATCACCTGGAAGGAGAGAGAAAAAAGGACAACGTTAAACAGGTTACTCATGGCAATCACAGCAGTAAGCATAACCTCCTCACCTGGCTGGGCATTTCTTGGCCGGTTCCGCTCCGGAAATCTCCGGACACCCAGAAAGACCATTGCAACCCAAAAAGGAATAAAGAATACAGGTTAGCCCAAATAGACATTAGCGTGCGGCACTTTGCGCTGAACCTACCATTCTTCATACGCTCCGCGACCATAATCCCGGCAGGAGCCTGATCCAAACAGCGCACCCAGCGAACCTCTGCACACCTAAGGGGGAAACAATCAGGGAAAGACATTAATAGCACGAAGGAAAAGTAAAAGCCTTCAGAGACTGCTATAATCGGACTTACCTCCTTAAAGACACTTGAATGAGTTGGCACCAGTGAAGTTAACTCGGTCGCTTCAACCACAGAAAACTACGTGCCCCTGCGCAGAAAGCAGGACGGAGAGCACGTCAGACATCATAACAAGGTGAGAAGGGGCCTTCAGGTCGAGTCCAAGGGGCTGGTGGGGAGGAAACGAAATATGTTTCTTAGTCCAGTCCTCCTGTGTTTTAGGCCCATCTGCCATAGAAGACAGTATCCCGAATTGGGCACATCTGAGGGGAATCCGGCAACCAGGGCATACGGGCGTCGCCTTGGATACCAGGTGAGCGTAACAGATCGAGAAGCCTCATAACAAAATCCACCTGGGCACCATGGAGACTTCAGAAATGGACCAGCTGGCCCAGTTATTAGGACAATTACGCGCCAAAGTGCATTCGGCTAGGCAAGAGACTAATACCCTGCGAAGGGATCTTGTTGTCACCAAGGATCACACTGAAGAAATCAGCAGCAACTACTGCAATCACAGGCTGGACAAGCTCCATTACCCAGGACAACTTTGCCGGCACAGGCAACCACTTAGTCTACCGCTCCAGTGAAAATTAACTTACCCGGAGAAATACAGCTAGCACCGCCAGAAAGGTTTTCAGGTGATCCAAGAAAGTATGCTGCATTCATGAATCATTGTCACCTTCATTTCCTCTGCTGACCAGGTGCATTCCCTAATGATCAGGCACGAGTAGCATTTATTTTGTCATATCTAAGCAGTAGTGCAGCAGATTGGTCAGTGCCACTTGTGAGCTATGATGATCCGTTACTACGTGACCTTGGGGGCTTCCAAAGAGAAATGGAAAAGCTCTTTGCTCGACACACCCATGAACACGCTGTAGACAACAAATTCTTATCACTCCGGCAGGGGAATCAGGACTTACTAACATACAATGCAACCTTCAATAGGTTAGTGGCGAAACCAGGTGGCCTGAAGACAAGAGAACCACATTGTTTCACCAAGGCCTTCGAGGGGAATTAAAGGACGTCTTGGCTCAGGTAGTTGATCCACCTAGAGACTGTAGTGAATGAATCTATCTGGTGGTGCAACTAGATCATCGACTACAAGATCGGAAAGCGGATCGGTCTAAATCTGACACACGGGCCGTGTACCTGTGAACCAAGGATGCTACTCCGCGCACGTCAGAGAATCCCACAGAGCCAATGGAAATTGGAGGCATACGACCACCATTAACAAAAGCCGAAAGAGACAAGAGAAGGCAACAGCAGTTCTGTTTATACCTCGGGCAATCGGGGCACTTCTTTAAAGACTGTCCAACAAAACCCCCCAAGCGAATTGTGGGAGCTAAAGAAAAGGATGCGAGTAAGGAGTCGAAAAACTGCCTAGCTCGACAAAAGTAGAGGTCAGTTTGTCGAGTGAGAAGATTGAGCCACCGGCCTCACATTTTGCAATACCATTGATCCTAATCAATCACCAACAACCATCAAGGATGCATTCCGTTGAAGCTTACATAGACAGCGGAGCAGTTGGGAATTATATTGATCGAGATCTGGCCGCACGGATGGGGCTTCCCTTAAGTTTTAAGCCCAACACAGAAAAGGTAACCACAGTAGATGGGACTGAAATTGCTTCTGGACCAGTAACCCAATGTACTTCTCCAAGCAATGATATGGCAGATCACTCTCTTCGGCAGGGGCCTCTCTCTGGAACAGCCTTCCTGCCTCCCTGAAACTCGAGGAGAACCATCTCCGGTTCCGGAAACACCTCAACACCTTCCTCTTTGCTTCTGCTTTCTCTCCTCCCCTCCCTTGCTGAATTCCTGACTATAATTGCACTGGTTACCTGGCCACCCTTTTTCTGATCTCTGGCCCAGGCCCCGTCAACTGCCCACCTGCACTGCCTCCCTGGCAACCTCTGCACTTGGGGACTGTTTTCCGTATCCCTTCAGTCCCTTTTCCAGCACTTTGTCTGCACTTCCTTGCACTTGCCACCAGCTGGCTATTTATGTGTTTTATTTATCTTATTTATTCCACTTCCCATGTACTGCACTTTCCCCTCCCCCTTCTCCCCTTTCCATGCACTTGCGCGATCTGAATGACACCTGGCCTAGTAGGATCGTTGTCTGTCCTCCCTTTGTTCCCCCCATGCCTCGTCGCGCCTTGAAACACTTGTGTATAGGCGCGTTATAAATGCCATATCATATCATATCATATCATACTGCAGGAATAACCCTGCTGTACCAGGATGGACACCGGGAATCAATTTCTTTCGATCTCATCAAGGCGCCTCAGTTTCAGCTAATATTAGGGATGCCATTGTTAGTTGCTCATAACCCTCGGATAGATTGGCATGCAAGAAAATGTACTTTTCCTCATGATTGCGCCTCCACCTGTTATCTCCAAGAAAACAAGTCTAGTTTCATGGTTTCTTTGAGTCCAAGAACCGGTATATCTACACTTGGCGCCACCAGTACTCTCCTTGAAGAATATCAAGATTTCTAGGATGTGTTCCAGAAGGAACAAGCTAATACACTACCACCACACAGGTCCTATGACTGTCAGATTGACCTCATACCTGGTGCACAGATCCCTTGCGGCAGAATCTATGCGCTCACCGAATCAGAAAACCAGCATCTAAAATCTTATCTGGACCAGTACTTGGCCAATGGGTTCATTCGCCCATCCAAATCACCGGCAGCCAGTCCCCTATTCTTTGTACCAAAAAAGGAAGGGCACTTGAGAACCAGTATTGACTATCGCGCCCTGAACAAGATCACAGTGAAAAACCATTACCCTCTGCCCCTTATTCCCGAGATGCTAGATCAAGTCAAAGATGCCCAGATGTATACTAAGTTAGACCTCAGAGGAACGTACCACCCGGTCCGAGTTAAAAAAGGAGATGAATGGAAAACGGCCTTTCGTACTAAGTATGGGTTGTTTGAGTACCAGGTAATGCCTTTCAGGCTTTGCAATGCCCCAGTGGCGTCCAATATGTTATGAACAATGTCCTAAGGGAGCTGATCAATGTTTGCGCCCTGGTCTACATAGATGACATCCTAGAGTATTCAACCTCAGAACAAGACCATGTCAAGCACGTCCGCGCTGTCCTTGCCAAACTGCGCCAACATCGACTATACGCAAAACTTGAAAAATGTTTTTTCCACGTAACCAAAGTTTAATTTCTTGGTTTTCTTTCTTACTCTTACTCCGAAAGGCATTTGAATGGATGCACACTAGGTGGATGCCATTCTTAAATGCCCCCCCCCAACCTCATTAAAAGGGGTCCAGAGCATGCTAGGTTTTGCAAACTTCTACTGTCGATTCATCCCAGACTTTTCTCAGATTGTGCAACCGATCACGTTACTTCTACGAAAAAACAATAAAAAATGTATGTGGTCAGAAGATGCTGAAAAGGCCTTCCAAGAACTAAAGGAAAGGTTCACCTCAGCCCCGATTTTACGACACCCTTGTCCAGATCTTCCTTACATCATTGAACAGATGCTTCCAGTATGGTTATGGGAGTGGTTCTTTCTCAAAAAGATCCTGAAACTGGCCAATTGCACCCCTTGGCCTTCTGGTCATGAAAATTCACATCTCCTGAACTCAATTATGCCATCACCCATAAGGCACTGCTTGCTATAAAATCCACCTTCAAGGCATGGCGGCATTATCTCTTAAGGGCCAGGCATACAGTCACTGTAATTACAGACCATCAGAACTTACAATATTTAAAAACAGCAAAGGCGCAATCCTCGCGCCAATTACAATGGGCCCTTTTCTTCACCGAGTAGGACTACGTAATCACTTATCAACCAGGCGTAAGAAATGGGAAAGCTGATGCTCTATCTCACATGGGCATCGATGAAAGAGAATATGCAACCCCAGATCCAGTGGTCATTATACCTGAGGACAAGCTTTTAGGCCTCACCACAGCTTTAACACAAACTGAACTTCAAAATGTGATCCAATGTGAAATAACCCCAAGCGAGTTACTGGAATGGCATACCAAAGGAAAACAATACACTGTTAAAAATCAACTGCCATATTTTGACGAACGCCTGTACATGCCTAAAACCGAGCTACAACAACAAATCATTTCAGACTATCACGATTCTTTGATCGAGGGTCATCCCAGAATTGCCAAAACTCTAACCAAAATAAAATGCAATTATTGGTGGCCCACCTGGCGTCGAGACGCCATCCAATACGTTCAGTCATGTGGAGTGTGTGCACAAAACAAGTCATTGAAGCAAAGACCAGCTGGCCTCCTGCAACCATTAGAAATACCTCTGGCACCATGGCACACACTCTCTCTCGACTTCATTGCCGATTTACCTCCCAGCCAAGGGTTCAACACCATTTTAGTTGTAGTGGACCTGTTATCTAAAATGGCACATTTTTTCCCTTTCAAAGGCCTTCCAGATGCATCTCAGCTAGCTAAGGTGTTTTTGGAAAACATTATCAAGCTGCATGGATTCCCTTCAGTCCTGATCTCTGATCAAGGCATCCAATTGTATCAAACTTCTGGAAAAAGTGCTGCGCTATGGCTCATATCGGCATACGGCTATCCACCAGCCATCACCCCCAAATGGATGGTCAAACAGAGAGGACCAACCAGACTCTCGAACAATACCTATGATGCATGCTGCACCAAGTCGAAGGAACCTGGAGAGATCTATTATGGATAGCCGAATATGCTTGCAACAATTCAGTACATTCCAGTACTGGTCAAACACCTTTTAACACCCTCTACGGCAGACATCCACATACTTCCGAACTAGACAGCCCTCCCAGCCTCGAAATGCCAGCTGCAAAGACTCTTCATGCAAACATCACTCAAGCCTTTAAAAAGGCAACTGAGCAGTTAATCCAAGCCAAAGTAAGCAAAAAAGGTTTGCAGACCAACATCGGAAATAGGCTCCTGACTATCAAATAGGAGACAGAGTTTGGCTAGCAGAAAAATACATTCCACTAAAGGGAACCTGGACTTTTTGCCCTCGCTATTTGGGACCATATCCTGTTCAAGCCATCATCAAACTGGCAGCAGTTAAACTAAGATTGCCAGCTAACATGCAAATTCATCCAGTGTTCTACGTCTCACTGCTAAAACCAGCACAACCCGGTGCACAAGTTAAACCACCACCTGAACCCATCATGATCGATGGAGAACCTGAATACGAAGTGAAAGAAATCCTGGATTCCAAATATACCAGATCCAAACTATACTATCTAGTGGATTGGAAGGGTTATGGCCCTCAAGACAGATCTTGGGAACCTAGTGAGAACATTCATGCATCGCGTTTAATTAGAAAGTTTCATCGAAACTTTCCAGACAAGCCTGGACCAGGCAGAAAAATCACCTTAGGACGGGCCTTCGGGGGGAGTGCTGTCACAACCCGTGACCCAGAACCCCACTGGCATGGTCACATGCCAGGTAGGGTTAGGACTCGGGGTTCATTCGGGGCCCCAAGGGCCTTACATTATCATCAGGGACTCTCCTAGAGTCAGTCCTGGTGCCATTGGTGCTGTCAGACTTCCTTCTTCTCAACGCAGAGGCAGCACAAACGCGGCTAGAACACCTCCCTCCCCGTTGGGTCTTGGTACCTGGGAGCAATTAACACAGGCCACCTTGACCCTTGGGGGAAAGAGGGTTAGGGTCCGATGATTGGATGGGTAGAGGTTGTTTAAGAACACCAGGAAGAGGGAAAGGGAGAGGTTATGGATGGGGATGGGGAAGAACAGGGTAACATGCTCCTCAACTCCGGCTCCTGTATCTGGAGTTCTCCTCCCTTGCGCTCTCTTGCATTCACTTGCAATCTTACATATGCCAGATGAATGGGGCTTTTGTACTGGAGCCCCTGACCAGTTACTGTGTTCAGTTTACATTCAACCATGCACACTGTTATGCCAGAGAAGTTAGGCCTTTGTACTGGAGCCCTCAACCAGTTACTGTACTTGTTACTCAATCACAATCCCCACATCCATGCAGAGCTCCCAGCGAACCTCCTCACACCTAAGGGGGAAACAATCAGCGAAAGACATTAATAGCACAAAGGAAAAGTAAAGGCCTTCAGAGACTGCTATAATCGGATTTACCTCCTTAAAGACACTTGAATGGGTTGGCACCAGTGAAGTTAACTCGGTCGCTTCAACCCGCAGAAAACAATGCACCCCTGCACAGAAAGCAGGACGGAGAGCATGCCAAACATCATAACAAGGTGAGGAGGGGGCCATCAGGTTGAGTCCAAGGGGCTGGTGGGAAAGAAACGGAATCTGTTTCTTAGTCCAGTCCTCCTGTGTTTTAGGCCCATCCGCCATAGAAGACATCATCCAGAATTGGGCACATCCGAGGGGAATCCGGCAACCAGGGCATACGGGCATCCCTGTGGATACCAGGTGAGTGTAACACCTCAGCTACAGGACAGCCAGGGCCCTGATACTCATAGACCTACAATACGAACCAACTGAAGTCATAAAAGGACACCCTACAGACAGAGGTGATGTGATGACAATAACCTGCCTGCCCCTCACTAAAGAGACCCTGCAAGCACATTTCCCCAAACTATTTGAAGGGGTAGGGATGCTTAAGGACTCCGTCATCAAACTACACATCGACCCCAAAGTAACACCAGTACCACAACAACTTCACAAAGTGGGCTTTCACCTTCAAGCACAGGTATCCAAAGAACTGCAACTACTACTACAGAATGATATCATCGAAAAAGCAGAGGGACAAACACCTTGGGTATCCCCCATCATAGTTGTCCCCAAAGACAATGGACGACTACGCATATGCATCAACATGTGCATCCCTAACACTGCCATCCATCCAAAGGGAGAGACACCCTGGACCGAGCCTGGAAGACCAAGCGAAAAACTTTTCCAAATTGGATCTCAACCAGGGCTACCACCAATTGGTCATAGACCCAACCTCCAGACCAATAACCACCCTTGCCACACACGAGGGACTTTTCAGATATAAACGCCTCAAATTTCGGCACATCCTCAGCTGTGGAAATATTCCAAGAGACAATCAAAAGACTAATATCCTCGGAGGTCAATGCCCTAAACTATAGTGACAAGATCCTCATATTTGGGAAGAATCAGGAGCAACATGACAGGGCACTCATGACAGTACTTATGACAGTATGCAAAATCCTACAAGAAGCTGGCCTGACCCTTAACAGCCTCAAATGTGACATCAACAAAACCAGCCTCAGATTCTTTGTTCACATATTCTCCAACAAAGGCATGACATCTGATCCGGACAAGATAAAAGCCATCACTGATCTTCACCCCCCCCCTCAACAACAGCGGAACTACGATCATTCCTAGGAATAGCAGGATATTGTGCAAGATACCTCAAGAACTATGCCACCATCACCGACCCACTCAGAGCCGTCCTCAAGAAAGACAGCCTCTTCGACTGGGACCCAAAATGCCAGGCAGCCTCCCTGACCATCAAAGACAATCTAGCCAACCACCACCAACTAGCATACTTCCACCCCAAGTGGAACACCATCATCACAGTTGACGTCAGCCCAGTCAGCCTCGGGGCCATCTGAGCCCAAACAAACCCCAAGGACAACGCACAACATGCGGTGGTAGCCTACGCCAGCCGTGCCCTGCCCCACATCGAAAATGCCTACTCTTAGGCAGAACGTGAGAGCCTTGCAGCCGTGTGGGCCTGTGAAAAATTCTGTCACTTCATTGTGGGGCGAAGTTTCACACTGGTCACAGAACATCAGGCACCTCTATCTCTATTTGGAAATCCCAAAACAAGAATGCCCCCCAGGATAGAACGATGGGGGATAAGGCTGCAAGAATACGATTGCAACATCATCCACAAACCAGGAGGGGAAGCCAACCCGGCCGACTACTTGTCAAGACACCCAATGACTGGAAATGACCACTCCCTAGCGTTCAAAGCTGAAGAATACATTGCATATTTGTCATCCAATGCCATGCCTCCCAATATATCGATATCGGTCTTTGCAGCCAGAAGCAAAGCCGACCCCACCATCAAAACCACCATGTACCTTAGACGCACGAACAAATGGAAAAACGTGCATGAAAGAGGAAATGGAGAGGAGGGGACGGATAAGAAAGACCTAAACCGCCTAGCCAAAATACACTCTGAGCTGGTAGCCACGAACCAAGGCATACTACTGCGAGGCAACCGACTAGTAGCACTGAAAGACCTGCGGAAAACCCTAGTAGCAATAGCCCATGAAGTTCACAGGGGGATCGAAAACACAAAAAAGATCCTACGGACTCAAACATGGTTCCCCTACAGGGAAGTCATAGTAGAAGACAAACTAGCTCACTGCAGGCCCTGCCAACTAGCAGCGAAGAAAACAGATCCAAACCTGATGCAACTGACAACACTTTGGAGAGGCCCTGGCAAAGGGTTGCAATGGACTTCTACGGACCCCTAGAGGAAGGAGGGTACCTCCTTGTAGCCATTGAGGAGTACTCAAGAGTCCCTTTCATCAAACAGACGCCATCAACGTCATTATATGACACGGCACACATCATAGATGATCAGCGAATGGGGTATCCCCAACATCGTCAAAACCGACAACGGGCCCCTTTCCATGGACGAGAATTCACCAAACTAGCAGACCATCTTGGCTTCCTTTACCAAGAAATCACTCCGCTCTGGCCTCAGGCCAACGGAATGGTGGAATGGTTCATGGCAACCATCAAGCTAACCCGACAGAAGGCCCTGGTAGATCAAGTACCACATCCGCAGGCGATTTGCTGCATGCTCAGGAGCTACAGAAATTTGTCATATGATGCGACATGCCAAACACCGGCAGAACTAATGATGAAATACAAACCCCGAACACGCATCCCTCAATGGGAAGACTATACACCAGAAGAAGACGCAACCATACGAAGACGAGATGCCAAGAAGCAAAGACCAAAGAATGGGCCGATAAGAAAAGAAACGCCAAAGAGTCACAACTCGAAGTAGGACAGACGGTAGTAGTCCGGCAAAGACAGCTGAGGAAAACAGAGACGCGCTACAGCCCAGAACCCCGAGTCATCACAGCTGTAAAAGTACAAATGATATCCGCAACAGGAGAGTCAGGTGAAATAACAAGGAATAACAAGGAATGCATCATTCTTCAAAAGACTATACTTGGAGGATGTGGAAGAGCCAGAGAATACATCTGAGGACCCAGAGCCTGAAGAAGAGGCGAGTCCCCCAATTGAAGCAACTGGCGAAACTAGAGAATCTCCAGGCAGACCCCACAGAGCAGTGCAGAGACCTGCAAGACTCATCGAACAAATGTGACCCCGCTTTCATGAAAAGCACGGGGGAGATGTTATGAGCGAAAGGGACACAGTGTAATATTTCTGTTCAGTTTTTATCGTTTCCAGTAATAATAATGTTTCCCTATAAACATGCACCCACTGACCTGATCCTGTAGCCCGGACGTGTGGAATTTGAGAAGCCCCCCCGGGGGAATCCCCTCCCATCCCGTGATAGCTTACACCAGGAAGGAATGAACTCCCCAGGGAAACCCTCTGGGGAAGAAAACCCTGTCCGCCTCAGTTGTTGGAAGTCTTCTCTGTGAGCAGGTAAGGGCGAGTCTTTAACACATTTCCAGGTGACTGGATGCAGGTACCGTAAAGAAAAATAAGAAAGGCACAGATTAGAGAAAGGTAAGTATGTGCTTAAACACAGAGTAGAAGCGGATGTCAGTAGCCTAATAGTTACCAGTGTAAAGAGGATTGTGATCTATATTGCCTCAAGATTGCATACGTTCGGATTTCATCTGTGGAACGTTGAGAGTGATGACTCGTGGATAACGTGATGTAACTTCGGGAGCCTAATATATATAAAAGGAAGCGTGAGGAGACTAGAAGGTAGAAAAGGCGGGCAGGTAGTTCTAAATAACGAGAAGAGAAGGAGAGAAGGGTACCTGGCAGCAGATTCGAATCGAAGAAAAAGCCTTACGAACAACGCGGCTGGGAAATGAGTGAAACAGCTGACTCGAATCGATGTGTGTAAACTGTCCAACCTGGTGTGAATGGAAGCGGTTGTAGAAGAAAGGAGAAGGATCTGTTTTGATCAGCACTGGAACTCGTAAATAGAGTTTAGGAAGCGGAATCTCTGTCTTTGGAGTGCAACAAGAAGGCTTCTATAAAAACAGAGACAGAAGAAGGTTTAGCAAGAAGTAAATGAGAATGCAAATAGTGGTAAGCCTAGGGACGAACTTACGAAGCGCTGACTGGGAAGAGTAGCAACGCACTCGAGCGTTGTGCCTGCCGCAAGATAACCGGATCTCTGCTGAGGAGGAGGAGCCTCCACAGCCAGCAACTCTTGCAAGACTGGAACACCGCCCTCGGACGGCGCCGCCATCTTGGGAGAAAAAATGGCCGCCACCCGTGATTGGGACCAACGGCGCCACAATGACCATCTCCTTCTATGGAATATGACAGTATGCCCCCTCCAAAGAGCTGACGTACCTGGTTTGCCTGGATGAGAACGATGAAAGCGGCGAACCAGTTGTGGAGCATGAACGGCAGAAGCCGGTTCCCAGGACCGTTCAGCCGGCGAATACCCCCGCCAATCCACCAAGTACTGAAGACGGCCCCGGTGGTAACGGGAATCGCAAATGCCGGCAACTTCAAACTCCGGCCCCGAAGGAGTCGAAATAGGAGGAGGACGAGCCATCCGATGACGGGAAAAGCGATCCGCCACGTCCTGTTTAAGCTGAGAAACATGAAATACTGGGTGAATCCTGGACCAAGAAGGAGGAAGACGTAGACGATAGGCTGCCTCACCCAGACGTTGAAGCACAGGAAACGGACCAAAGTACTTAGGAGAAAGTTTGGAAGGCACCAGGTGTCGAGGAAGAAAACGAGAGGCCAACCACACCCTGTCCCTGGATGCAAAAACCGGAGCTGGAGAGCGTCTGCGATCAGCAAAACGTTTGATTCGTTCCTGAGCGTTCTGAAGAGAAGATAGAGCCTTCTGGTGACCCTGCTGGATATCCTGCAGCAGACAGACTACATCCGGGAAAGAAGACGCAGACAACACCCCCACAGGGAAGCAGGTAGGATGGAATCCATAGGAACAGTGAAAAGGACTGGATCCCAATGATGTGTGATGCGCATTATTATAAGCAAATTCAGCCAACGACAATAACTCCGTCCAATTGTCTTGAGATGCTGAAACATAGCATCTGAGGTAGCCCTCAAGGGTCTGATTCAATCGTTCCGTCTGTCCATTGGTTTGCGGATGGAAACCCGAGCTCAAGGCGCGGGTAACACCAAGCATCTTGCACAGTTGCTGCCAATATCTAGACGTGTACTGGGGACCTATGTCCGAAACGATAGTATCTGGTAAGCCGTGAACAGAAAAGATATGCGTAATAAAGATCCTTGCCATCTGTGCTGAGGTAGGTACTTTAGGCAAGGCCACGAAGTGGGCCATTTTAGTGAAATAGTCAATAGTGACCATAATGGTCGTACATCCTGCTGATTTAGGAAGGTCCACTACGAAGTCCGTGGAAATGATCTGCCATGGACGAATCGGCACCGGCATTCTCGTGAGTAGACCTAAGGGGGAACCTCGAGGTGCCTTTGATTGTAAACAGACGGTACAGGCAGCCACATATTGTTTAACATCTTCCACAAGACTAGGCCACCAGAAGTTGCGGCGGACCAGTTCCATAGTATTGTTGACTCCTCGATGACCAGCTATGAGTGAGTCATGACACATTGTAAGAACAGACTTTTGGAGTTCCGCTGAGGGTAAAAACAGTTTCTGATGTCGGTAAGCACAGTCCTGAAATACAGTGAGTCCCAGGGCCCGAAACAGGTCAGGGTTATCCTGTTGGAAAACCGACATAGCTCTTGCTACGGACTGAAGAAAACTGGATATCACATGCACAAAACGAGCATTGGGAAATAAAGGTTCGGCCCGGAAATGAGCCCACTCAGTAGATTCCTTCCTAGATAAGGCATCAGCCTTTAAATTACTTTTGCCAGGAATGAAGGTAAACACGATCTCATATGGAGAGAAAAAATGAGCCCAACGGGCTTGTCTGCTATTGCGAGTTTGTGCATTCTGAAGGGCTCGAAGATTGTGGTGGTCAGTCCGAACCTCCACCGGAAATTGGGCTCCTAGCAGTAAATGTCGCCATTCCTCAAAAGCCCGTTTGATGGCAAGTAACTCCTTCACAAGGACTGTATAGTTCAGTTCTGAAGGAGAAAGGGTCTTAGACATATACGCCATGGGACACTCCACCCCCTGATCATCTTCTTGAAGAAGGATAGCTCCAAGGGCAAAGTGGGAGGCATCCGATTCTACGATAAATCGCTTTCCCTGATCAGGAGAGAGTAGAATAGGCCCGGTCATGAAACAGTCTTTCAGGGAGGTGAAAGCTTCTTCTGCTTGTTTGGACCAATGGAATGGAACCCCTTTCTTGAGGAGAGCCGTTAACGGTAAGATGATCTCAGAGAATCTGGGAATAAATCGCCGATAGAAGTTGGCAAACCCCAGGAATCGCTGGATATTCTTAACGCAATTTGGAGAAGCCCAGTCTCGGATAGCAGAAACCTTCCGGGAATCCATAGAAACCCCCTGAGCGGATAGAATGAAGCCCAAATATGCCACACTGTCTTGATGAAACTCACACTTGTCCAGCTTACAGAACAAATGATTGTCTAGAAGGCGCTGTAGTACATCCGTAACATGACCAATGTGTTCAGTGGGAGTATTAGAAAAAACCAAAATATCATCGAGATATACAATAACTGAATGCAGGAGAATGTCAGAGAATAAATGGTCCATAAAGCGCTGAAAAACTGCCGGAGCATTGGACAATCCAAAAGGCATCACGCGATACTCATAATGACCAAATGGCGTCCGAAAAGCCGTCTTCCATTCATCACCCGATTTGATGCGGATGAGATGGTAGGCTCCTCGCAGATCTAGCTTGGTGAAAATCCTGGCTCCTTTTATGGCTTCAAGGATGTCAGCGATTAGGGGCATCGGATAACGATCAGGAACCGTAATCCTGTTCAATCCGCGAAAGTCTATGCAAGGTCGGAGTTCAGCAGAGTCTTTTTTGGGAATAAAAAACAAGGAAGCCCCAGCAGGGGAGGTGGATTCGGCAATGAGACCATTGTGCATATTCTTGCGAAGATACTCTTTAAGAACCTCCTTTTCTCTCGCGGATAGCACGTACAAGCGACCAAATGGGATAGGGAGGTCCGGAAGTAGATCAATGGCACAATCATCCCTACGATGAGGTGGCAGTTCAGCATATTCAGTATTAGAAAATACTTTATGGAAAGATTGATAAGGTTCAGGAATCCCCTGAATCTGATTTAGCACAGAGGTTCTTAATCCCTCCCCTTCGCGTGACGAGGCAGAAAGTAGTTCACCAGTACCACGAATAAAACAATGAGCTTGACAGTGAACAGAACCCAGAAAAAATGTTCCCGCTGACCAATTGATGTAGGGGTTGTGCACGCTAAGCCAAGGTAAACCCAATATCACAGGATAATGGGCAGTCCGGATAATGTCTAACGTGATGACTTCCCTATGATTAGCAATAGACATCTGTAAAGGAACTGTCTGCTCCTTAATGGGACCTGAGACCAACGGACTCCCATCAACTGATTCAACGGGAATAGCCATAGATTTGGAAGAACGGGGAATTCTAAATTGGGTCGCCCAAATGTCATCAATAAAATTGCCTGCTGCCCCGCAATCCACCAATGCGGGAACCTCAACTAAACCCAAGGAATCACAAGAAAAAGTAACCTTTAGAACCAACATAGAGGTGTCAGGGACGTCAGTACCATTGGATGAAATGGAGGAAGAAGGGGAACCGCTCACTGATTCCCTAACCGCGGTTCCCCTGACGGTCGGGTTCGAGCGTTTCCCTGCTTCCGAGAGAGAATTATCAGACAATTTTGTAAAGAATGCTCCTTGGAACCACAGTACATGCATAGCCCTAAGGTGCGACGTCGAAGCCGCTCCTCAGTGGACAAAGGACCCCGAGCAGCTCCTATTTGCATTGGTTCGTCAGAGAAGTTTCCCTTGGGGGAGACCATTGACTTTTCAGGCTGAGACCTAAAATTCTTTTGCCGTCTCTTTTCCTGACGTCTTTCCAAAATTCTATAGTCCATCTGCATAACCATGGATATTAATTCGGCCAAATTAGGTGGGCGAGGAACTCTAGAGACCTCATCCTTTAGTTCCTCATTCAAGCCCCGTCTAAAAAGCGTAATCAAGGCATCATCTGCTCAAGACGTGCCTGCGGCCAATTGTTTGAAACGGGTAATATAAACCAAGAGATCCAAAGAACCCTGATGGAAGTCTAATAGTTGTTCTTGAGCTGATACTGTGACCTCCTGCCTCCCGAACATGGTCTTAAGACTATTCACAAAGGCGGGATATGAATCTAGAATTGGATTGTTTGAAGTGACTAAAGGGGTAGCCCAGGCTAGAGCGGGACCGGTAAGGTGAGCAATCATGTGTCCCACCTTATCCCTATCAGTGTGAAAGAATGCCGTCTTAAACGTAAACTGCACTGTGCAAGATTCTAAAAACTCTCTCAACTTATGCGGGTCTCCATCAAAGCGTCCCCCTGGTAAAGGTCCAGGAGGTAGCTCGGAACAACTAGGGGACCTCCCCATGTGTTGCCGTAACACCGCATTCTCTTGTTTAAGTGCCTGGACTTCGGCCGTTAGTGACTGGACCGCCGCCAGTAATTGTTGTTGTTGAGCGGGATCCATTTCAGTGTGAGCGTAAGGGAAAGAACAATTATGCCTGGAAACCGAATGGAAGTAAAAAAAGAGACTAAAATAATCTCTATATATATATATTTTAGGCGTTGCTAACTGTAATATTTCTGTTCAGTTTTTATCGTTTCCAGTAATAATAATGTTTCCCTATAAACATGCACCCACTGACCTGATCCTGTAGCCCGGACGTGTGGAATTTGAGAAGCCCCCCCGGGGGAATCCCCTCCTATCCCGTGATAGCTTACACCAGGAAGGAATGAACTCCCCAGGGAAACCCTCTGGGGAAGAAAACCCTGTCCGCCTCAGTTGTTGGAAGTCTTCTCTGTGAGCAGGTAAGGGCGAGTCTTTAACACGTTTCCAGGTGACTGGATGCAGGTACCATAAAGAAAAATAAGAAAGGCACAGATTAGAGAAAGGTAAGTATGTGCTTAAACACAGAGTAGAAGCGGATGTCAGTAGCCTAATAGTTACCAGTATAAAGAGGATTGTGATCTATATTGCCTCAAGATTGCATACGTTCGGATTTCATCTGTGGAACGTTGAGAGTGATGACTCGTGGATAACGTGATGTAACTTCGGGAGCCTAATATATATAAAAGGAAGCGTGAGGAGACTAGAAGGTAGAAAAGGCGGGCAGGTAGTTCTAAATAACGAGAAGAGAAGGAGAGAAGGGTACCTGGCAGCAGATTCAAATCGAAGCAAAAGCCTTACGAACAACGCGGCTGGGAAATGAGTGAAACAGCTGACTCGAATCGATGTGTGTAAACTGTCCAACCTGGTGTGAATGGAAGCGGTTGTAGAAGAAAGGAGAAGGATCTGTTTTGATCAGCACTGGAACTCGTAAATAGAGTTTAGGAAGCGGAATCTCTGTCTTTGGAGTGCAACAAGAAGGCTTCTATAAAAACAGAGACAGAAGAAGGTTTAGCAAGAAGTAAATGAGAATGCAAATAGTGGTAAGCCTAGGGACGAACTTACGAAGCGCTGACTGGGAAGAGTAGCAACGCACTCGAGCGTTGTGCCTGCCGCAAGATAACCGGATCTCTGCTGAGGAGGAGGAGCCTCCACAGCCAGCAACTCTTGCAAGACTGGAACACCGCCCTCGGACGGCGCCGCCATCTTGGGAGAAAAAATGGCCGCCACCCGTGATTGGGACCAACGGCGCCACAATGACCATCTCCTTCTATGGAATATGACACACGGCACCTTTAAGTGAAAGGAGCATGCCATGGCGGGAGGAGGACGGAAAGGGAGGGACAAGGAAAGAGTTGAGGCAGTTAGGTGTTAAGGCAATAAAGATGGCTAATCTGTTAATTGGCTCCTGTCCTCATTAGGCGGTGCCGAGTCATGGATGCCTGAAATGTGTGAGTGAACCCCACAACAGAAACTCAGTTTTTGGTCTATGCTGATTTTAAATATGCATTTGATTCTATTGACAGGAAAATCTTACATGATTTTAGAATCCCACAAGAAATGTTGAGCCCTTTTACAAAACGTTGTGAGAATAACTCAGCCTCAGTCAGATCTGGCCAGGGGGGAGAAAGCACAAATACCTTCCCAGTTGAAAAAGGATTGTGTCAGGGTTGCGTCCTTGCCTCTTTTATGATCCTGATCTATGTTAATGATTTAGTTTTAAGAATTTCAAATAAAAACTCGGATGCAAAATGAAAAGTGGGTATATTAGTGTATGCAGACGATACTGTTTTAATGTCAAAGACTAAGATGGGCATTTCAAAACAGTTTTAACAGATTTCTGTAACAAAAGAAGACTCATCATAAATCGCTCCAAGACAATAGACATGGCATGTAATGTCATACGAAACATTAAGACAACTGTCTGCATTGAAGGCGCTAGGCTCCAGCAGGGTAACTTCTATGACTATTTTGCAGCCAGATTCCAAGTAAACGAGAAATGGTCTTTCCAAGTAGATAAAGCGATCTTACCTTCAAAAAGACGATCTGGCCCAAACACACAATTAACTTATGAACTGGACATCGTTTCCCATTGGCAGTGCTAGATGTACATGCAGCACGGGCATACTCTGTTGCCATGCATGGGAACGAGATCTGGGGGTATGAGGCTGTTTCCTCTCTAACCATAGCAGAAAATAAATTTCTAAAGAAAACCTTAATCCTCCCCACAAGCACAATGAATCATTCAACATGCGGTCTCAACACGGGAACCAGGCAAGAGACGGTAAGTATAAAAGAAGATAAGTACTTTATTCTTCAGTTTCAGTATTTGGCCAAGATAGGAACACAGGGAGTACACATCTCCATAGCTTGCAGTCCCATTTTGATGTCCTCTGCAACTGTCACTCCCGGAACACCCAGCCACACACACACTGTACATTCCAAAAGGCACTCCATCAGGCATTTCAACAGCAGCATCCAACACACAACAGGCAGGACATCCCACACAACAATGACTTCACAATTGTTGGAAACCAGAGTCACTCGGTTCAGATTCCTGACCATGAAGAAACCACTCCACTTTTGGCTGCAACTGAAAAAAATCAAGTTTTTCTATTAAGGGATGGCTATGGGGTAGGAGAGGAGGCAAGGCCATTGTTGGAGTCCCTGGTGGTGATAAATAACACAGATGCAGGGAGCCGCATTTTGTGTATACCCACCGGCGACGTTGGGGAGGCAATGCCTCATGTAGATACCGCCACCAAAGCATTGGAGGAGCAGGGGGAGCATTTTCTTCATGTGGGAGGAGGCAGTGGCAAGCACTATGGAGGAGCAGTTTGGGACAACTCATGTCTAGGTGGGAGCTGTAGAGGAGCAAACGGTCTTCACCAAGTAGGGTGAGAGTACTCTAGCTGATGAGGGAGAGGTTTGTCAGGAGAATTTTCAGGGGGAGCACCAGTGTTTGGAAGTGCCATAGCCAGTGGTGGACCTACGTGAAGGTGAGAAGGAGCATGTATAGGAAGAGGCAGAGAAGGCTCTTCTTTCTTTGGCCATGGCAGAGTGAGAAATCTAGGCACAGAAGGACCTACAGGAACAGTGACATCAGAACCCCAACACAGTTCCCAGGGCCCTGGGTGTGGGAATATTTTCTCTGTCACCAGCGAAGAGCATCAGTGAGAAGAGAATTAGGTATTCTGCATGAGAGAGGGATGCATGAAGAGTGTAAAATGGGGCTGAAACACAAAGGACAGGGGCTGCATCCTAGGAATAACATCAATGAGGATCCATGTGTGATCATGGCGGAAGAAACAACTAGGGCATCCTAGTCACTGTAACTGGTAATGCGGCTATCAGCTTCCCAACTACACACACCAAAAAATAACCCTACTCCACTTTTCAATGTCTGACATGTACTGGGTAACACATCATCATTATCTGTGTCAGAGTGCTGGTCATGGGTAGTCTTCCACAATGAAGTGGTTCTTCATTTTATGAATGTCAATTGTTCAATATGGAGCACTGCAACACTTCCACTTCAATATCTTTGGCCACATTCAAATTTCTCTTCGATGGCACACTGGCGAGGGTCAGAGGGTAAGCTCTTAGCAACTTTAAGACACCTCACACAAGTCCCACTGGCCAGACAAACTGCTTGCTGCACCAATACCATAGTAGATAAGGATTGCTTCCCATGGATGAAGTAGCCAGTAGGAACACATCAAGGATCTGTATGCCTGATGGATAGCTGTCTGTTCCTGTTAATAACCCATATGTTATGTACCTCAGATGCCTGAGTCACTGGGGCAGGTGTCCCACAGAGTTCCTCTTTATAGGCTGCTCTTGCACTGTTCACAAAGTTTTCAACAAGGTGTTTGTGATGTACTACCTATACATGGCATCATTCAGGAGCTGGACAGGACTGATATAATTGGCAACATTTGTGCTGGTTGGTGTTCTTCGTGTTGCCTGTCTTCTTCATCAATTTATGCTACAAGAACTGCATTGAATCCTTGCACATTTGCATAGTTTCTCTTCATTCTGATCCTTGCTACAAATCTTCCTCCCCTGTGACATGTGTGTGAAATGTGTGAAAAGTGGACCCTTTCATTTTAAAATGTGGGTCCAATAAGGAAGACAGCAGATAGTCAATGATACCTTTAAATTCACCTACCCATAAATCAACACTCAACGTTAAAACAGGTCCTCATCAGTGGTGCCACATCAACACCACCTGCAGAGGGATGGACTCTCGCCATGTTGGTGGTTTTCCTCTTGCATGTTTAAATTTAACAACATGTAATGCTTTGACGAATAATTTCCCCCATTTTCCATTCTGGTATTGGTATTTTCTGACCTCTGACATTATAACGTGCAGCACATCTTTCTATGTTGCAAAATTTCTTTTTCAATTGACATTGTTTTTCTCTTGGTACTTAAAGGCAACTGGTGCTGTAAGGTCACGTCCCACTTTTGCGCCTTTTCAGCAGCACCATTTGAAGAGTCACAACATTGTTCAGTCATCCTTAGCAGGTAATGGCATTTAATCTTGGTTATTTTATTGTATACTGCATCTAGGGAGGTAGTATAGATTCTTCCAAAAACGTAGTAATATGGGCACTTGTTTAAACTGCATCTACACAGCAACAATCCTTTTCATGTGCCTGTCACAGAAAGTAAACAAAAGAAAACTGTTACTTCTAGTTTTTGTGTTTGGAATAAAATATGTGCAGAACTAGACAGAAAGAGTCTTGGAAGCTGGGCACTTGTAAGGTTTCATTTCCTGGACCTTATTCACAAACTACCATCTTTTCTGGACCATTTATAAGTATGTAAAGACTTTTGAGACAGACCCATCTAGACAATGATACAATATGCAATCCTAAACTGTGCCATCCCATGGACCCGAGCAGCCCTCTGTTTAAGAATAAGCAAAGACTGAATATTGGAAATCGGGATCAGATTATCATATGCCCTTTTTACAACATCATTGACCTGTGACACAAAATGTAAGGGGTGATCAAAAATGAAGCCTAGATTGTGGACCACATTGACTAGGCATGGGGAAGGCCCTAACATTTCATGCCAGGTGAATGGAGTGTACTTGCAATAGCCCAGGAGGGAGACCACTGATTTGCAGGCATTAAAACCAAGCTTGTCCCCATCCAATCTTGGATCTGAACCATGAAATGGTCAATTCTATTTTTGCCAGCGACACACTGGGTGACCATCATTAGGGGGTTTTCAGCCTACATTTGAAATACAACGTCAACTCCCTAAATCAACCAAGACCGTGGGTTGCGAGAAATATTGAAAAGCAGGTAGAGAGGGTGAAGACCTATAGGACTCTGTAGGTGACCACTAACCCCGTTCATTACTACTCACCAAGTCTCAAGCATTGCATCGCATCTGCTAGGAAGTACTAGTGACTCCAAACAGAATGGCAAGACCATTGGTCGGATTCTTATGATTTGTGGTCTCAGGGGTGACGCCCCCGGGCTATAGAGGAATTCATAATTATGATGACATTGCCATGATCGAAACAGGTCAAATGAATCAGACGGGAGGACTTCTGTTGACTATCGTCCTTTTCCATGTTTTATGATGCATTGTTTATCTTGAGAGACATGCACAGTAAACCCTCTATCTCAGCCCTTTCAATTCAGCTAGGGGTACTAGGTGGAGGCCATTGAGGCATCATTTTTGGATAAGGCCAGTTTAGGCAATGGTTGTATGGCCCTCACCTGAGCAGAATGAGACTAGAAGGCAACAGTGAGATCAGCACGAACTGGAAAGGTATAGACAATTGATGGTTGCTGAAAATTAGAGAGTGATGACAGGCTAAAACAATCAATGAAGGAGTTTATTGTTCTTTGGGGTTGGGAATAACTGAGCGGATCATTCATCGAAAGAGATGGTGTGGAGCCACTGGGGAGCTATACAGGGGAGGTGAATTGGAGCGTCGGGATGGGTTGGGTAGTGGGGTGGAATGACATGCTGTCTATTTTCTGAAAGAATTGGAAGTAAAGGGCCTGCTTTGTCCATCCCTCAAGAGTAGAGTGGGAACGTTCAAAGTGGTGTAAAATGCATATGATACGCCCAAAAGGATCACCTATGCGTGTTTGCCACTGTTCCCCTGTCTCTCAGATTGTCCATCAATTCTGGCCCAGCAGAGATCTTCATGAGAAGAGGTTGGATAGCCCTGTATTTGCACAACGAGGGGCAGGAGCCAGAATCTGGAGATGTGTTCACTAAGGTAATCAAATACACCAACAGAACTGAAATAATTATTTGAAATAATTCAGTTGGATAAGTGAAAGAAGGAAGGAGGACTACCGTGAATAGCAGATAGCTGTGCAGTTCAGGTGTTGAAAATGTGAGAAAATCAGACTTGTTGCTGGTAAAGACACCCCCGCTCCCTCCTGCCTACACACATTCTCTGATGTGATCACCTGTTTCCTGGCCCTTTTCATGCGGTCTATAAGAACTTTACAAACAAAATTAGATATACTAACTCCGTGCAGGACGTTGCTGGGTTGATATGGCTGGTTATACAAGTGGGGGAGGCCATGCAGACTTTGCACACATTTAAGAACTGTTTTAGGGATTATGACCGGAGCTAATTACATGAGTATCATACACCTTTTAGGTTTCTCATGTGGCCTGTTTAATATCTTGGTATGAGTCGTGCAGCCTCTTTGTCACTCGAGGGCTGCATCTTTACCATTTGGCTTCCAGAGACCTGTGTATATTTTCATTCTGGCTAAGCCAGATTTAAATCACTGGATCTGCATTTTCATCCATTTGTTTTACAAAGGTTTTTCAAATGGCAGATTGCATCCGAGGTTGCTCAGATGGTACCACCCACGAAGAGATAGGCATATCTATGTTGCTATTTGGTTGATTTAAAAACAACAGATGAGTTAAAAAATGGTATGAAAACTTTCTTTGAGATTTTTCTATAGTGCCTGACATTGTGCCTTATTAATATTTCAAGGGATAAAGGTTTGCTTTGAGGCCACAATACTGATATTCCAAATTGAAATAAAAGGTCTGATCAGAAGACTGGCATGATAGATTTTCGTGATGCATGTATATTACCATTAAACAGTATGATGTTGTTACATAGCCAGGCTTTTTTTTCACAGAGTTTTGAGCTGAACATTTTCGGCTGAAAAAACGATTCGGAAAAAATGGGGGGGTTAAAGGGACATAAGGAGTAGGGGTGTTGTGAATAGGGATTAGATAATAGGGAGGGAGGGTGCTTGGAGGGAGAACACCCCCAATAAGCAAAGTAAGAAATATTCGGCTAAAAACTGTGAAAAAAAAACTGGCGATCTAAGAACATAGAACCTATCTAACACTAGGTAAAGTTGGTTACCTGAGTTCTCATGGGTTATCAAGGGACCATTGAACTGCCGAGAGTTGCTAAGTTCGGTATGAACATGAAAATCACCTAAATAAATGAGAGACCAATAGAGGTAAGAAAAGTTCAAAATGCGTGAGAAGCTCACTGTTCTCCCATGTTGTTCACGTCTCTTTCCCATCCTTGTGTTCCAAATGTGCTAGGAGCTATTATAAGGGAAATGTGCCCTGCCTATTTAGTGGTACTTCTTTCTTCAGATGTATGTAATCAGACACCTTGTCATGTAGTTTCCAATGTAGAGTCATCTTCTCTTTAACAAGTGAATAGAACCTTCTTTGAAGATGCTATTATTTCCTGGTTCCGCAGCGTATAAATTAGAGGATTCAATAGAGGTGTGATTACAGTGTAGATCACAGACAGCAGCCTGCCTTCGGCCATAGCATAGCCCGAAGAAGGGCGTAAATACGTCAGGAACATTGCACCATAATAGAAGGTGACCACAAGAAGGTGGGAGGAGCAAGTGGAAAAGGCCTTGGATCTACCCGTTTCAGAATCAATTTTCAGGACTGCGAAGATGATATATGCATAAGAAATAATAGTGATGAAAAATGATCCGAGTCCCATGATCGTACCAGAGACGACAACAAGCAAAACATTGATGAAGGGGTCAGTGCAAGAAAGTGTGAAGACCTGAGGAAGATCACAGAAAAAATGATGAATTGTCCTTGGGCCACAAAATGATAATCGACATGTTGCGAGTGTATGCATCGATGAATTAAGGAAACCACCAAGCCAGGAAGCAGCAGCCAAATGAGCACACAAGTCCCCATTCATAATTGATGAATATCTCAAAGGGTGGCAGATGGCTACATGGCGGTCATATGCCATTGCACTAAGGAGAAGACATTCAGAGGAAGCAAAAAAAATAAAGAAAAAGAACTGTGTAATGCAACCACGCACAGGGATTGTTTTCTTTTCCAACAGGAGATTTGCCAGCATCTGGGGTACAGTGACTGATGGATTACAGATGTCCAGAATCGAGAGGTGGCAAAGGAAAATGTACATGGCTGTGTGTAGATGAGGCTCCGACCAAATTATGAAGATGATGATGAGGTTTCCGAACGTGATGACAACGTAGAGCACCAGAAACACCAGAAAGAGGGGAACCTGGAGTCCAGGTTCATCTGAAATCCCTAAAAGAGTGAAGTCATTCTGAGAGGTATGATTCCCCATTAAGCACTTGGCTGTTTCTCTACAGACACCTAAGTATAAAGGGTTTCATATCATTTCCAGACCAGAAAAAAAACACCAAGTGGAGATCACAGCATACTGGTAAGAAGTAACTCCGGTAGCAGTCATCTCGCTGGAATGGTGCTCCAACCTCTTCTGCCCTATGGTGGTCCTTCAATCAAGAAAACCTTGTTGACTGCCCATGCGGAAGCGTGACAATCCAGGTGGCTATAAGATGTTGCTTTGTCTGCCCTAGGAATCCAAGCGTCGGATAAAGACTTCACTACAACAAATAAGAAAAGAGCATGGCACAGTTTCTTTTAAGGTGAACAGATACAGGAAATTAGCAGATCACGGAGAAAGTGAAAGACTGATAAGAATTATGTTTGGAACAAAAATGTAAAATCCCTTGACAATGACCCTCGGGTGTTCATCAAATAATAACAGTTTTAGCCAGTTTTGTACAATATGCAGATGTTTCTGAGCATTTTGAAAACCACTGCTAAAATCATCAGTTTGCAGGATATTAGCCAATGGGGTAGCAAGTGTACCACATGTAAAGTGATGTGTAAACTAGTGCTCTTGATTGCCCAAAGATTGCAGGGCATAGCAGTGGATCAAGGAAAATGAATGCTGGCGAACATAACGTGAGAAATACAGTGGGAGAACTTTCTGGGCAAATCCTGTGGCCTTATTCACTTACAAACAGTTTTTAAGAGAAAAAGGAGCATACGACTGATTTTTAATTTGGGCTATTAGGTGGCGCTGAAAGTGCTACCGTAAAAGCCGAAACTATTGTCATTAACATAACAGCTTCAAAAATGGGCTTTGAAAGTGGGTCCATAATGCATTTCCAATGGGGATGACGTTTGAGGAGGGATACACAGTTGTAATCCCATCCTTTCCCTGACACTAGCCAATATAATCCCTATGGCTAATCCCACCCATTCCTGCCCATCTCAGAACTCTTTGATTTTATTGATATTGATATTTTATTTCTATCGTGCTCGTACACATGTTTTTCAGAGCACGACAATGCAAGGGAGGGGAATAGGGGAGAACAAAACAACAATCTTACTAGGCCCAGTGACATTGAGAATGTGCAAGTGCATGGGAGAGGGGGAGGGGAAAAGTGCATGGAAGGGTGGAGAAGTTGAAAGTGCGAAGCAAAGGAGAAACAGATAAATAATAATCATAAATAAATAAATAAATAAATAAATAATAAAGGCAACAAACAGTGGTAGTGCATCCAGCAATTGGAAAGTGCTAAATTTAAGGCAGCAGACAGGGTAGATCTGATAAGTCCAGGAAGAAAAAGGAGGGGCTGGATGGGTACAGATACAGACCCCAGTGCAAGGGGTGGCCCGGAGGCAGTGCAGGATGGTGGTAGGGTGAGCAGGTACCTGGGCCCGGAGGACAGAGGGTGGCCAGGTGCATGGTGCCAAGAGAGAACAGATCAGTAGGGGAGAGGGGGAGCGAAGGCAGAAGAAAAGAGGAAGGTCTTGAGGTGCTTCCGGAACCGGAGATGGTTCTCCTCAAGTTTTAGAGTGGCAGGGAGGCACCAGCCGAAGACAGAGATCTACTCCCAGGTCGTTTCTTTGAAAAACAACTGACCCTGATGGAGTTAGAGGTAGAGGAGTGAAGAGCTCGAGAGGGGAGATATTTGCGGAGGGATAGCTGAAGGTATTTTGGACCCAGGCCCCAGAAAGCCTTGTAGACAATGCAGAGGGTTTTGAATTTAATCCTTGCATCCACTGGGAGCCAATGGAGGGATTTCAGAGCTGGAGAGATACGATCCCAGGGCATTAGGCCAAGGACAAGTCTTGCAGTCCTGTTCTGGATCAGTTGCAGAGGGCGGAGTGTAGAGAAAGGTAGATTTAAAAAGAGGCTGTTGCAATAGTCCAACCTAGAGAGAACCAGAGCTTGGGAGGCCATGAGCTTCTGGGGGAAGGAGAGGAAAGGCAGAGTACCTCTGAGAAGGTGCAGTAGGAAGTTTGACCTTTTAAAGACATCAGAGACATGGGCAGAGAAGGAAAGTATAGAGTCAAAGATGACCCTGAGGTTCTTAGCCTCGCAGGTGGGGGTAGGAGGAGGGCCAAGGGAGGCCAGCCAGAGAGTGAGGGGAAAGGATGGTGAAGGTCTTGAATGGCAGTTAGGCAATCAGAGATGAGAAGGGGAGAGGAGGTGGCTGAGGGCAGCCTGAAAATGAGTTGAGTGTCATCAGCGTAGCACTGGGAATTTGAGCAGAAAATGGCAATGCAGTGGGCGAGAGTTGCAAGGTATTGGTTGAAAAGCCAGGGTGAGAGGTTAGCCCCTGGGGAACACCACAGGTAGAGAGGAAGATAGATGATAGGAAGGACCCAAGTTGGAACTGGGTGGGTCGATCAGAGAGGAAAGAGGTCAGCTAAGGTAATTTTGAGTGAGTTCTACCATGGAGGCAGCCATCTTGGATAACTGTCCCTAAGGAAGCTCTCTGGAAATAGGCCAGCCATCTTTGAATGGTAAATATACCATGCGTCTTCCTATACAGTGTAACAGAAAGGCCAAAATTGTTGGCTTTTCCAATGCTTGGATGGCTATGTGACATAGATTCAGAAACTTACCAAGGACAGGTTGGGTTTCATTGGAGACGTTTTTAAAGTTGAGCTTTTAACAATCGTCTGTTTTTTCCACATACATAACGCTGAGGTATAAATCCTGTAAAGAGGTATAATGTTTATGTATCTGCACACCCACTGTACAAGCCTTGTGAAATAAATGCCGATTGTTGTCATAATATATTGCTTCCAAAACAATCCTAAGGGGTATATTTTTTAAGATGGCCATTCCATTTGCAAAATTCCGCCAGGAGATATTTTAAATTTCATTCACAACATCACCGCCTCGTGCTCATGTGCCTATTGACAATCCCCCAACATTCACTTACGAAAAGGGTCTTGTTTTCACTTCCGCGGAACAAATCCTTGAGCAGACATTTTGAGTCAAAGTGGCAGACCGAACAGTGTATTTTGTTGTGTTCCAGCGAGCAAGAGAGGAAGATCAAACTCTGCTTGCCCTTAATCCTGCCACCACACTCATCCCATACCTCCACGACAACCCCTGCCAAGCAAGAGATAGGAGACCGTGCTCCAACCCACGGCTTCAACAATCACTTCCCCTGTGGCCACAAAATGGCATACTTTGGGGCCCTAACCGCTCCTGTCCCTGAGGGGTGGAGGGCATGCTCCAGGCATGAACGTGTCTTTGGCCTGGTTCCTCATAGCAGGCTAATGAGCCTGCACGATGGTCCTAGGGAGCCCTCTACCGGTCGGCCTTTTAGTCCCTTCAGTCCCAGCCCACGTGGCCGCTTTGACCCTTGAGATCCCAGGGAGCCTGGTCGAAGTGGACCTCCATTTGTATGGCAGATGGTAGAGTACCTGGCCTGAAAAGAGCAGCATTGAAAGCTTTAATAAAATTGCTCTAGTCAAGATGAAACAACCACGTGTAGGGTGTGCCCACAAACCCTGGCCAGGATTATGGTCCCCTAACTCTCACAGATGGACAGATCATAGTCTTGGGGACTATGTGGTGGCAGGACCTCTGTTGGTCATTGGAGAGGATAGCGAGAATCCCGATTCCTGTCTTTTCTCTGCCATTTGCTGTCACTCGCAAGTGGCTTCATTCCTTCGTTGTGTCCGTGGCACCGGTAAGACAGTCTTGTCTGCTTGCTGTCCATAATGGTGTGGTTAATTGGCTGCTGTAACCAAAATCCCACCACACCGCAGAGACTACCTCCTTCCCTTGGCCCCTCCAGTTATGCCACCTCCCTGGAGAGGCCAGAACATCTCCTTTAAAGACTTTTTTTCCAACACACCATACCCTCCTATCCAAACTAAACCCACCACCCACATTTTCTGCATTCAGCTTTAAGAACTAGAACTACAGACCTCAGGCTTTTAGTGTTAAAATACTCCAGTCCTTGCCCCTGGTATATATTCCCACCCTTAGCCAATCACCACCCAGTAAAACTTTCAGTGAAACACAGTGGCTGCCCCATCTGTTATGGTCTTCATGCCACAATAGCTAATTGGCAAACGACAAACGTCTGGGCCATTTTCTTCCAGTTGGGCATTTACAGCATCCTTTTGAGGTCAATAAAACAGTAGCTTGTCTTTGAGCATGGTATGTTTCTGTAACATCTAATCCGGAGTACCATGTAGCACACACTACAAACATGTTTGCAGATGCAAAATGCACTTACACTAACCTAGAGATGCTGGCCATACTTCGAATAGAGGGATCAGCACATGAATACCTCCACTCATAGCCTGTTCAGCCAGCCCTCTAATACAGGAGTCTGCAATCTGTGGCTCATGTCTTGGACTACAACTCCAATGATCTCTCATCATTGACTGTGCTGGTTGGGGCTGATGGGAATTGTAGTGCAAAACATCTGCAGAGCAAAGGGTTGCCTAGTCGTGCTCTAATAGAGACCAATGTTCTCCCTTCACAACCTACGTTGCTGTCTTGATGGTTGCCGATAGTACAATCGAGATTCTATTGGCAAGGCAGTTTGAAAACTATTGCCTAAGATATTTTTTTTTGTAAAAGGTATTTATCAATGTTCACAGATATTCAACAAAATTCATTAATAGGTAACATTTTATCCAACGACCTAACATTGGTTTTGAGCGTGAATGTTTAAAATGCCTTTGAACCTAATTATGTGTACTTTGTAAAAGGCCAAAACCTGTCACCAGTTACTGACATTTTTACTTGCTAGATGATTTTCTTCTCCACCCTGTGTTTGTCCTTTCCTCCTCTCCTCTTTACCTTCCACTGTTCCTACTTTGTCTCCCTCTTACCTTTTTTCCTTGCATGTCCTCCCGTTTTCCTTTTGTCCTCGATCCCAGTCGTTCCTCATTCACTCTCCACCTCAGTTTCTTTCTTTATTCCTCCCTTCTTCTTAGCCTTTCCTCATTCCTTCTTATTTCCTTTGATCTTTCATTTATTTGTGCTTCACTCTTTTCTGTCCATTCCAACTCCTCCCCTCTTGTTCACCCAGTTATCTGGGTCACCATCCACAGCACAGCTTTGTAGCCTGTCTGTGCCATTGCTGTAGGGGAGGAGTCTTATGCACATTTTCCTCCTTGTGGGAAGTCTTTGAGCTTGCTTTAAATCCAGCCTTACCATCAAACTTGGCGCTCAAACTGCCAGCCAGTGTTTTTTTAAAGCAGCCATGTGAGAATTAATGGCTTAATTTGGAATTGTAAACACGCTATTAGTACAAAAAAAAACAGGTCTGCTTAAGCCACTCAATTTATGAGCACTGCATGTCCTTCTGTGGAGTCTTATTACAAACATTGCCAAACCCCAAAAGTTTTGGCTAGTGTATAAGTATTAGGCATTTGGCATGTTTCAAAAGCACACATTATTGGCAATGCCAATGCTTTGTTATTGCTGATTCTTGGAAATGTGAACGTTACAAAATTTAAAATGGTGATGTGCACATTGTCTGTGGCTTGTTTGCTAAAATTTGTCTGAATAGCGGGATATTTGCAAAGCAGAGCTCCCCACAGTGCCTGATTACCCAATAGGCAAAGTAGGCACCGGTCTACGGGCCCCCCTGCTTTTAGGGGCTCCACCCGTGCTTAATGTGTGCCAGTATTTGCCGATGCTGGACACCGCACTATTTTTTTGGTACTTCTCAGCTGAGCATGCCAGCTGTTGCCAGCAGCAGAAAGGCAGAGGCCTTGGTGCACTGCACCACGTTAGCATTCTTTTTTCTTCTTCTTTCAAATCATATCGGTCTCCCACCATGCCCGTGTGGCTACACCATCCTGCCGACTTGCATTTCAGGTTTTTTTTTGTTTTACTTGCTTGCATGTAAGTGCCAGCCAGGGCCCAAGCGCAGACTCAGTGAGTCTTAGACACACCCTGGCTGGTGTGCACTGTCAGGGGTATCAGGTAATAATATCGCCATATATATGGTTGCCGTAAATAATATCGCCAGGAAAATGCCGTGGCAATATTATTTGGGTGACCATATATATGGGGACAGGGGCAAAAAAACAAACATTCTTTTTTTTTTAAAAAAGAAAAAAAAAAGTTTGGGGGTTGCAGGGGTGTCACCAGCATGTTCCATGCAGTAATGTCGCCACAAAAAACGGCCATTTTTCGGCAATATTTTTGCATGGCGAGATTTTTGTGGCGACATTATTACATGGAACCCTGTCAGGCAGGAGCAGGACTAGTATTCACTGGAGGCCCACTGCAGCACCAGCGGCATCAATCAAAAGGAAACCTTTTTTTCAGTCATCCCCATCCTCTCTGTGTTGGAGTTGCTTGGCTTACTTAAGATAAGTAATAATAAAACCCATTGTCAAGAGACTATTCAGTTTGTGATGCGGGTTTAGTTGAATTTTTCATACAAGACACGTTTCCAAGTAGCTGTTGTACAAATGGCAATACTGCAGATGGAGGAGGCATTCCACGAGCAGGGCGCCTTCACAAAATGGCATTGTTTATTTTGTTGAGGGAGAGCCAGTAGCTGAGGGGAAATGCGTCAGTGCATATGTGGGGGAGGAGTGGTGGCAGTGAGACATACACAAAATATGGCGTACACAGGACCAAGGTTTGAATTCGCTATTCATAAATGAGGCTGTTTCTCGTCAGGGTAGGGTAGGTATGGTAAGGTGAAGGTGCCCGTAGGTGATCAAGGGTGCCCCGTTAGTGCTACCACCCCCATCCAAGCTTTTGTATCATACAGGGAAGGGAACACTGCTAGTCAGACATGCTTTCAATTCAGCCTGCACAGGGCTACAGTGATCTAATACAGAACGTGTGTTTTAAGCAACACATCATAAACAACCACAATTGTTGGTTGGTAAAATTAAAAACGTAATAGGAGATAATTTGCGAGGGGGGGGATTAAAGGTGACCCGAATGCCACAAAGGCACATTAGATATACTTTACAGGTTGCTGTAACCACACCAGATATCTCAGTTGCTTAACAGGTCTCCTGAAAACATCCGTGTTCAACCTGAAGTTTACAGGTTGAAATATGGGCAAGTGGGGCTTAGATTTTCATCCATCTGAAGCAGGTGAAATGGGTACACTTATGTGCGAAATAACGGTTCAGCTTTTGGTGGGTACCATATTAATATAACCTCTCTATTACGCTTTACACTTTGCACTTTAAGGAACCGGAAAATAAAACAAGAAGTCTCCACCTACACTCGTCTAAGAGTTATGAATCCGAACACCGAACACCTTTGCATTAACTATTTAGGGCCGTGAATTGAAGAACAGTTACAAATAGCTGCTTCGGGCTTCTTTTGTGTAAATAAGGCATACAGTTTAAAGAGTAAGAAGAAGGCTATGATACCGTATAGAACAAACCACAAAAGTAAATGTTTGTTATCAAAATATTAGAAGATGTTTCCCAAATCAGTGGTTCAAATGTCATTGGTTCATACGGGTGAAGGTGTAGTCCTTCAGGCCTGTATTCTAACCTTTGATATATGTTTTGCACACAGATGTTTGCAGCATGTCCCATAACCCTTTGAGAGTTGATACCTAACAGTAATAGGAAGTAAGGTTATGTTTACAGCGCACATCACTTGTATTATACATTGCTGTGTCTTGATGAAATAATGCTTACTCGACAAGTGCAGGCGGTTGCACCAAAAAAGGAACTTTTGCAAGATTCTGCAAACTTTTGCATTAATTTTTGCATGCCCCACTTAATTCAGGAGATGCTAATCCATTCTTTGCATTCTAGGACTAGTTGCTTTGGCTTTTCTATTATAAAAATGGGACTGCAAGACCCAGAAAGTAAAAATGGGCCTGATTGAACATATCCCAAAATACATCAGGCCTCATTACACGGACGGCGGTAAGGAAATAACGTTACCGGTAAGTGAATACCGGCAACGCTAAATTTCCTATCCAATTACGACCCGGACTTGCCTCTATTAGCGCCATCGTTAAGTACGGTGGCACTAATAGCGGCAAGTCCGTGGGCGCGCGACCCCGAGGTCGGAAATAGCGGCATGTCGAAAATAGCATCCCATCACAAGGTAGGCGGACATGGTAATAGCGGCATGGTAAAGACCCCAAAACACCCTACCGCCATGGCGCTAATACCGGCATCGCGAACCACCCGTTAAGAGACCTGAGCAGTCCACCTGCCATTTGTGGCCACATTCAGCACAGGTGTAGGGGATGGAGAATGTGGCAGCACAAAAGGGCACACCACACCCCTTCCCACACCCCTTCCCACACAAAAATGCTTCCAATACTGCCCGCATTACATGGGCTGGAGGATGTGATTGTAGTGCGACACCATCAACAACACGAAGCACAGAGGAGACGCAGTAGGAGTAGGAATAGGGCAAGACAGGCGCAGCAAGCACCAGCAGGGCACCCAGAAATACCACAGAACCACAGGAAGAGGACAAGAAAATTGCACATAGCCGTACCTGCGCTGTGATGGAGCAGGCATCCGGCCTCTACAACACACAGCACCGGTCCCTAAGCGTGCTGGGTGAAGCCCTCCTGTACGGCCATGTCAAAGTGCCAAAGTAAACCATGGCATGTGTGTTGCGAGACTGAAATTACATCAGACCGAATGTGACTATGCCACCTGACATGCAAGCACAAGATGAGGATGATGTGGATGGTGATGAGGATGGCTCAAAAGGCCCGCAGGGACATGCAAGTGGCAATGTCTAGGCAGGACACGATGTGCATCAGCATCTGATGCATCAGATTGCATGTCATACAAGGTATGACTGTAATGGATAAAGATGGGTATTACTGCCCTGATGCATGTGGTCAGTCCCACAAAGATCCATCTCCCCAATACAGTACACACACACAATGATGAATACCAAGCCAGTGTAAACTTTCAAACAGTGTATTGTGAACAAACTACAACAATATGTGCAGGGCACCAACTGTGAAAACACCCTTACCCTCCTCCCCCCACAACACTCCCAAAATCACCCTTACCCCCCTCCCCCCACAACACTCCCAAAATCACCCTTACCCCCCTCCCCCCACAACACTCCCAAAATCACCCTTAGCCCCCTCCCCCCACAACACTCCCAAAATCGCCCTTAACCCCCTCGCCCCACAACACCCCCATGTGAGCCTCATGGCGTGAATGTGTCCTTCTCCACATGTGGCACCCAGTCCTTGCTGGCCCTAATTGCCAGAGCCTGCTCCGTCATCTGGTGGTTGTGAAGTGGTGCGCCGCAGGTTGCGCAGAGACCGGCATAGGGGGCTACTTTGTCGTGAACTCCCAGAGGAGGTTGGGCCCGGTTCATCCTGGGTTGGGAGTGGGCATCGGCGCTCAATTGCATCTGCTATACTGTTCATTGCCTGCCTGAGTTGGGTCATTTCATTGCAGATTCTGTCGGTGCATGCCTCCATGGCCTCCCTCCCTCAGGCGGCCTGTCTCAGCCACATGCTGCCCTACTAGACCAGTCATGTCGGTCTGCCTCTGAAAGATGGATGATAGGTCATGACGCATGGTGGGTGCTGGTGGGATGGATGATGTGCCAGGATCCATGGCACTTGCATCAGGTGAGAATACCTGGGGGCTCCATGGCCCTTCAAGGGTGGGGGTGGGTGATTCTCCTTGGCTACCCGGACCTGATGACAACCTCGGGCTTGCCAATAAGGGGCGTGTTGGTCTGGGGCTCTGGCTTAGATCCTCAATGCCAGGTGCTTCCTCCTCATCCGAAAGTGGGGCAGTGGCTGCTGCCTCACCCGTTGAGCTGGTGGCAGCAGAGTGCATTCCCTCAATGCTGCCTTCACTTGCTGGGAGACACACTCCCATGGGTGCCACGACGGCAGCAGGCATGGCCTGTGGCTGCATGCAACTTGTGCTCCTGCTGCCTTTGTCCCTGTGGTCATGGTCACTCCTCCTGGCTGCCCTTGTGGATGTGGCGGTGTCCCCTGTGGCATCCCTCCTGGGTTTTTTGCTGGATGTAGGAGCAGGTGTGGAAGTGCGTGCCTCCTCAGTTTCTGTGCGTGATCCTGTACGGACGAGAAATGGGGAAAATCATCATTCATGGGTCGACCTGCCTTATGCTGAATGAATACGTCATGCCGTTCTATGCATTTAGGGCTCTTTAGTGTGGATGCAGGTAATGGGGATGTTGGGTGGGTCATGCATGAATGGCTCTGTGTTGAACGGGTATGTGGTCATGCATGCATGTTTGTTTGTGGCTGGATCCACGGCATTCATATGGACACATGATTGGGGGAACATCACACTTCACTGTGCATTGTTTTGATGCATACACTCACCTCCATCAGACGAAATGGCCACGCCATGCTCCATTTGTCCAACTCCCTCGATGGATTCCACGCTGATTGTCGATGCATATGTCTCCTCCCACTCACTGAGCTTAATCGGCGATTCGCTGCCTCCTCCTGTGCCCGTAGCCAGGTTGCGGTTTACCGATAGGATGTTCCTTACATGTAGCCGGAGGTTGTCCCACCTCTTTCGGCAGTCTTTAACTGTGCGGGTGGTGGTGCCTACCGCGCTGACCTTGTGGGCTACCTCTTCCCAGATGGCCTTCTTCTTCAGGATGGTCTCCCGCCGCATGTCGTTACAGAAGACCACCTGTGCATTTTCTTCTATTGTCTGAGTGAGCATTATGAGCTCCTCCTTGCTGAATTTCTCCTTGCGTTGCCGCTCTGACGATTTTTTCACGGCCTTGGGCATCTTTACAGTGTCCTGAAAGGATTTCCGAACGTGTTTCCTGGTAAGGTGTCCTGGATAAGGAGGATGGCAATGGATTGTGTTTTTAAAGATGGCCGCCGTGCTGTTTCCCGTTCCTGTGCGATGACGCTATTTCCGGTTCCGCAAAATAACGGTCACCGCTAATGGCGATGTCCGCTAATTGCGGTGACCGCTATTTGCATGTGGCGGCAGGTCGGAAGTGCTAACAGCGCTTTTGACGATGTTGTTAAGGGACTTTTTGGGGACTTTTGCGGCTTGGCGGTAGGATCATTACCGGCATGGCTCTATGCTCATGCCCGCAAACTCGTAATGGCTCGCAAATGGCGGCCTCTTGCGAGGGCGGACACGCTAATTACGCCATGCCGGTAAATTCCAATTTTTACCGCACAACGTGTAATGAGGCCCATGGTCTTGTCGACATGTATGCTTCTGAGGCTGTGGTCGTACTGGCATGAACACTATAACAGCTAAGCACTGCCCAAACAAACACACACTGCATCTGTAATTTGAAACCTTAGTTTTCTTTGGAATGCTTTTTTGCAAAATACCTCTCATTGCTATATTCCTATAGTCCTGCCAGTATATTGACTTCTTTTTGGCACTTGGTATAAGCAATGGCAAAATGTAACCTTTCAAGCTTTGAAACTCACCCGGATGTGCCTTGTCGCCATTGGCCAACTTCAAACATGTGGCAAGGCCCTTGCTTAAAGTCACTTCTACAGGATGGACTCACCCAGGCGACTCAGCGAAGGGGGCTTGGCAAAGGGAATCGCCTCTTTGCTCTTTGCTGAGCCCGCCAACTTAACATGGTCCCCTTTTCTGCAGCCAAGATGTCTGCCATGAGTAGTATTACGGTCACATCGCACATTGAATCTTAATGTAAAGAATGCCACACGTTAGGTGCTAACAGACCACCTATACAGTATTTTGGTTGCTACAGTTTATTTATCTTGTATTTTGATTATTACTAGCTTACCTATATTTTTTTCACAACTAACCTGCCTGTATTTCTAGCTACTCGTCTATTTATCCTGTCTTTTAGACACTGCTGGATTACCTCAGCGTTGGTCACTAGCTGGCCTTTTTATTCTGGATGTTTGGCTGCTATCCGACTATTTATTCTACGCTTTGGTCGCTACCAGCCTACTTATAGGTAGGTCACTGCTGCCGATTTATCCTGTATTATGGTCACTACCATCCTACGTTTGTGTTAGTTGCTACCAGCCTATTTATTCTATATTTTGGTTGCTACCAGCCCAACTGCATTTCTGGTCGCCTCTCACCTATTTATCGCGCATTTTGGTGGGTAATACCCTACTTATACTTTGTTCTCCACTAACCTAAATGTTGTCAAACTATTCTGATTGGTCTACAACAGCCTATTCAAGTAGACAAAAGGTAAGCTTCACCTTCCTGTGCTTCTGGTGCCCCTTGCCCGTATCTCTCTCACTCTATCAATATCCCTTTACTGTACTACTCCACAATGCTCGTGCCCACACTACCTTTCCTCCTTAAAGTGCCACACACCCTCATTTATAGGGCTTCTGAACAAGACATTGCTCAATTCCCTACTCATCCCTGTCACAACCACTCTCATTACCTATCCAGATACTTCAATGCCCCTCCAGCAGGAACTCTAGTTGCTCCCCTTCTTTGCAGGGTACCTACTCAAACCTCATCTATCGTGTTAGTCATCATTTGCCACTCTCCCATCATCTATTCAAATCACCCCCTCCTACCAACCTCACTGTGGACTTTTGAAATTACCAATCCCTCTGCAAGAAACATTTTTGTTCACTAATCACTTCAACTCCCATTACCGCACATGATCAGTGATGGGCTTCACCAACCTCTGGGTCACTTCCACACAAGTATGCCACACTGGCTCCCTACACAATGATTATGCCACCTTCTTTCACTCCCCTCGGCACACAAAAAAGGGGAGTTGTTTTGGCCTAAGGATCAGCAAGAATAAACCATAAGCCCATCCCACTCCCACTTTACTCCCGCCTCATTCTAACACATATCTGTCCAACTTACTGCATCCACCCTCTTGCTGTCCTCCCCGTCTACCATTTATCTGGCACCCTTAATCCCCTCTCTCTGATCTGTATCTGTTACATGAAACACTCCCAGCTGATATGGGTGACCTTACACTTCCCTACATGACATAGGTCCATCAACTACAGCTAGACTCCACTCTTTCTAACCACTCCCCAGACAACCTGCATACCATTCCTCTACAAACCCATGGGAACTCCCTTAATCACATCTTTCCACCCTGAATCTTTAACTCATCTGATCTTGCTGTCAGCCTCTCTAACCATGCCCACTTGCGTGTCCACTTCAACATCTTGGATCCTTTCCCCCTCACTTCCCTATCCTTCTTTAATAACTGAAAGAACACTCAAACCTGGCTCTGTTTTTCCCTATCTGAACCAAGTCAAATCCACCCCAGTAGCCCTCCGCCCTACCCTTGCCCACTATAGTGAACACACCTTTTGATGATTTCAATAACACACTGGCTACCTCAATTGACTGTCACGTTCCTGATTGCTCCTTCACAGCCTCTCATCCATTCTTCACCCACAGATCACCCCATCAATCCAAAATCTGATGACTATCATGCAGCTCCCACTATGCGGCTGCCGCTTGAAAAAAAAATACTCCCCTACTCTCATCACTTCTTACAAAGTCTTCCTCACCACTGTCTCTACTGCTCCTGACTCAAGCAAATACACTTACTGTACTTATATCCTCTTTCCGTTCTCTCCACCGCAAACTGTTCTTAACCCTCGACGCCATGCCTTCCATCAAATAATACTCTATGTATACTGCTTTCTGCTGATGACTTTGCCCCTATAGCTCCTCCAAGATCACTAAGATACAGAACAACCAGCACACCCTGAATACCCTCTCATCTCTTTCATCCCCCACACCTTCCATCTACCTACTATTTCCCCCACCCTTGCTACACTATCTCCTTCTCTTAAACCTGTCTGACTGAAGACATATGTGTCCTCCGTTCATCTCACCCATCCTGTCCTCCTATTGACCCCTTCACACCAAAGATAATTAAATAACTTACACTCATCACTTCCTCTGACCTCTATCTTCAACCTATCTCTCTCCAGAGGCATCTTCCCTGCTTTCTGTAAAATACCCACAGTCATTCCATACTGAAGAAACCCTCTGATGTCCCTCTCCTGCTCCACCCCAAATGTCCCCAAGTGAGTTGTCTTCAACCACTCAGTTAACTACAGCATGCTTCACATTCGGTGATACACTACAATCAAGATTTCAGATTAAAGCCTCCACAAATTGCTCTCAACCACAACTCCAACTTTCTGACCGCCACTTACAACTCACACTCCTCCAACCTCATTTAGATGAATCTCTGCACAGCATTTTACATGGTAGATCACCCCTCCCTCCTACATAACCTCTCCTACCTTGGTTTTAAAGAAACATGACATGATTGGTTGGTTTCTTACTCCTGTAACTGTTAATTCTCCATCACTGTTTCCAGTAGGTGCCACCAAAGGGCAGTCCAGGGCCCACTTCTTTTCACCCTCTGTACTTGATCGCTGTCTTTCAACACCACCTCTTTGATGTTGATACCCAATTCATTTTCTCTTTTCTCTTGTTCACCTCTGCCATTTATGAGTGCATCTCCAGCTGTATCATATATATCTGACACTGAATCGCTACGCTTCCTAATGTGTGTTAAACTCCTCTAAGATGCAAGTTACCTGCCATTCTCGGATCTCCATCCCATCTGATCTCCTTTCATGCCTTACCTATCTTTTCGCTGCAGTGGCTGGCGTTTTATGCCCACTTGGGCTACATTTGGTTAGCACGGCTTGCTGTGTATTACCCATTCCAACATGGTGGCCATAGCAGATGCACCACCCCTTCCAACATGGCTCCGTTTCCACTTCCAGTCTGGCAGCTCTCAGACGCTATTTCAGCTGGGGTTTGGAATGGTAAGGTGTGCTATATTGCCTTAAGATCCCGTTTGCTCCTTGCCTAAGCCTTTGCTCTCCTGCCTTCCTGAATCCTTGCCTTCCCTAGATTGCCTGTTCAGTGCGTTCTGGCCCTTCTTATCTTTCTTCTGTGGCCTGACTTCCTTCCTTTTCCATCACCCGGTGGTGCTCAACCCTTCCTGCTTGGCTGCTTGGAAGAACTGTTGCTGAAATCCATCATTCAGCTGCCTGTGATTTTCATCCTGCTTCTGGACTTACTCAGCACTCGCAAGAGTTTTTTTTCCCCTCTACTTGGTTGCTGTCCCCGAGGCTACCGACCCGGTCAGAGGTATCTTATCGGAAGGTGGGTTTGTCAGACAGTAGACCATATTTCACCAAAAAGAAAACCAATGCAGTTGATGTCAGGCCTCTGTTGACAGAATAAGGTGCCTTAAACGTACTGAACCTCCAGCTTTGACTTTGGATCAAGTCCAACAACTGCTTGAGGCGTTCAGAATTTGACAGCAGAAGTTCATGCCTTATGTCAAGAGAATGCCTCTCTATGCCTAGATTGACATTTGGGTGCTGCCAGTTTTGTCGTTTCTTACTGTGGCATTGTATATTTTTCTGGGCATTTGTGATAGAATAACCATGACAAGTGTTGTAGCTTCGACTGGCATGTTGGTGCTACAAGTCTAGGTATGTCTAAATGTGACCTGCATGCTTTACTGTAATATGTTATTGCGTGTCTAGACTGGTCTACATTGTGCAGCCAGTTGGACGTGTGATCATTGTGACATGGAATTTTCAATAGCAAAACACTTAATTAAAGCATTAATGTTGCCGTGCACTGTTAGTGACTTTCATGTATTGGATTTTTAGAATGGTGTTACCCTACAAAACTATTGCAAACACTCTGGCTTTTTAGCCAATTATTCTCAGAAATTGTGCTGAATAAGGCATTAAAGCAAGTTCCTATTGTTCTACGAGTTCAGTGTGCGGCATACCCCTGCAGCATCATGTTTGTGCGTATTGCTACCACAGAGTGTGGCGCGTCCCGTAATTTGTTGCTGAGTTGGGGGAGGGGACCCTCAGCATGGCTCGCAGGGGGGCCCCCAAAATGTGTGCTACGCCGCTAGTGGAGGGTGAATGCAAAGAAGAAATGAGTTCTGTATGGTAGGATTATTCGGCAAAGTTAATGGCAGTGGTGAGGGCAAAGTAAGAGCCTTTATAGGAAGTGAGAGCCGGGGAGTGTTTTTGCATAGAGGCATTGGAGGGGACATATGAATGTCTTAAGGTGTTGGATGGATGAGCTAATCCATGGTTCTGGGGATGGACAGAAGGGGCTAAATGATTCAGTGGGAAAGTGGTAGTCAAAGAAGGTGGCAAGTGTTTCATTGAACTCTGTGAAGGCTAGTTCAAAGGAGCAGACAAGTGGATTAGACAGGGCTTGAACGGAGGGACTTAACTATGGAGATATGGATCTAGATTTTAGTGTTATCTTGCAAATAAGTGAACTGGGTCAAGTTGGAATATACAGGGGACAAAGATGGTGAGGTAAATAAATGAGTTATCAGAGGTGAGTATTTGATAGAGAGGGCAAAGTAGCTGAGGATAGTGGACAGAAATATAAGATCAAATAAGATCCAAGAAGTGTGGGTGGGGATGTTAAATAGAGATATTTCAGAGAGAGTAGAGTCAAGTTATAATGGTTGAGTTTCGAGATGATGGGTAGGGTGAAGGTTTCCATTATGACCAGGGTGACATTTGGTGGGAAAGATTCAAGTAGCGGGTCTGGATCAGAGAAAAGGGGGTTAAGAGTGCCAGGTGGGTCATAGCCGAGCAGAATGGTGAAGTGGGTGGAAGCAAGGAGAAGAAAGACATATGTTCAAGATAAGAGGAAAAAGTCAGAGGGCGGATGTGGGGCTGATTGTGTGCCCTTGATGGTTATAAGTCCAACACCAAAACCTCAATTGAAAGTTATGGGGAGTTGGAAAAGGTGAGAAAATCAGTATGGGTGTCAAGTGGGCAGATCTAGGTTTCAATAATACCCATCACAGAAAGTCTGAGGTTGGGGTAGTGAGAATTGCATTTCTCAGTGATGAAAGGGGTTTCCTTGCAGATCGATTGTGCATGCTTAAGGTCATACTGTGTACATGTCCACAAAAGTATATTAATATGAGCCTCGTTACGGGTCCGCTGGTAACCAAGCCGGTGCTACCGGCAGGTTACTGCCAGACCAGTAATGATTTACCGGCACCTGACTTTCCAGTAACACCGGGGGATTACAAACCTAGTGGACCGGAAAGTCAGGCGCCAGTAAATTGTAAGTACCCCATTCCCAAAGGACTCTATGGGAGTGGGGACTACGGAAGCACCAGCAACGTTATTAACGGTGCAGGTGCCTCCATGACGGTCTGACTACCATGGCCGTTGTGCCCGGCAAGTTCAAACCTGCGGGCACAGGGACTCCGGCAGGCAGACCTGTAGTATGCCAGTCGGAAACAACGGTGCCGGTAAGCTCACTGGCACCGTAGTTTCTGGACTGGCATAGTTGGAATGAGTCTCTTGGAATGAAGCTTTCTTTATTCTTCCTTAATGAAGAAAGCTTTTAAATGATGGTGGTGGTCTGTTAATGATTTGACTTCTTGTTTATTCTTTTTGCAGTGTATATTTATGTAGGTTTAAATAAGATTAATATATTCGATTCAGTACCCATGGAGAGACGCCATACTTGGCTCATTGGGTAGCGACTCCCTGTTCCCCTAAGAGGACATATGTAAAGATGTTCTCCCATCTGTGATATCTGAAGCAAAATACCTACAATTCAAACTTTTCATAATGTTGAAGGAGCAGCTGAACAGACTAGAGTCAAACCCGATAATGACAATGTTACCCAAACGTTTACAAGGCATGGCTCAGTTCTTCATGAACAGAATGGCTGATATCAAAAGCAAGATCAGCATGTCACAGTGGCTTTCATCCATCTTTGACCCACAGGACAGGGCTATGCAACTCTCTTACACTTCTCCTCCTTTGAAATTGTTAGTTTACAAGCTACTATTAATTGCCTCCAAAACCAAACCATCCACTGTTCATGTGTAACCTTGTCCTCCTTAATTTCCTAAGAACCACCAAACTAACCTGACACCCGCAATCACAGCATTTTGCAGCATTGCTTCTCTATAAAAAGGGCTTTTTTTAAAACATGATTTGTTTTTAGTGGAAAACAAATTTACACCTTTACGAATAGACATCCAAATTTATACTAATACTACAAAAGAAATCCTAAACAGTAATTTACATATTACAATTATACAACACCTCTTAAGTTACACGTTATTAATACCACCATTTGTTACCACAGTTTAAAACAAAGATTCCCCTTTTTCTCATAGGGTGTCATTACATATTGATCATGGTTTGTTCCTTGATCAAAGATTTTCACTATTAATCATAAAAGGGTATTAGTATCATATAGAAATAAGAATAAGAACTTAGAAGCACTTGGGATTAGACTAAGACATTCCATATTATCCCACAGTCCCTTTTTTTCACACATTAACCCCTTTAATAGCTTTCATATTGTATGCAAAGACCGATTCATTCAGTTGATCCTTCTACTTTCAGTATGTGAGAAGATCTACCAAAGGCTCTATCTTCCCAGAATGTTACCTAGGTCAAAGCATCCAATAGCGACTTCCACGTTCAATATATAGGGAAAAAAAGGTCTTTGATACAAACACTCGAGCAGTTGTGGCATGACTAAAACACCAACTTTTCCATTACAGATTATGGTTCGCCAAACAGTATTGTCAAATATACATGCTACTTCTAGTTTGTTAAACCAGCGTTTTTTATTTTTAAGGCGGCCTCAATTTCTCCCACAAGTCGTACCATAGCCAGTATTATAGAGTTGCTACTTCCCCACATACAACACATCCAGACAGAATAACAGGCTTGGTTCGAAGCTATTCCTATGTAAGCACCTAAACATTGGTGTCTTTCACATAAAAAAAAGGACAATACAAGAATAGGTGCTGAAATGTTTCCGTCTCATTCGAGTTCTCACAGAAACGACAGGTCGACTGTTCCATGGACATGCCATTTGCCAATTTGAAAACCAGTATGGATTAGGTCAAGTCGAAACCTCATGTACGTATTCCGAGCTTTATTGTAGGGAAAGCACAAGAGGTAACGAGTACGTAGTTTCTGCACATGTCTAAAGATGGCATAGTTATTAAAGGAGACATAGCCCGCTATTAAATCCAAGTTGTGGGCCCAAGCGTTCAGATGGAATCTTTTCTTTACCAACCCTGGGCGCTCAATGTTATCTTGCTTAGTTAGATTATGAGAGAGGAGAAACTTATTCATCCATGCGTGGAAGTTGGTGATCAATGCTGGATGATTGGCAATCAACATCACATGAAGATCCTCATATAATGAGTTTGGTGGAGGAGATACCATCTTCGTGAAGTTGTTTAACATTCGCCATTCAAATCTATCAGCAAGAGCCTGAAGGCCCAGTTTGTGAATCTGGGTGGGATTTGGAAGATAACCCGGAATCCCCAAAACTGTTTTACACACTTTTCCCTGTGTTTTGTTTAGTGCAGGGCCTATGTCCAACAGACAAAGGTTGAGTCCATACAATCGTGTGGGCTCAACCTTTAGCTGATAATAGTTTAACAGGGGAAGCAAGGAAAACATGCAGTAGCGGTGATAAATTAGTTTCATCCGAGCTATCAATTGTGCAGCTTTGATATTCAAAGATGTTTGCCATTTATTGAGCGAATTGATGTTAGAAAGCTGATAGCCCAGGTAGGTCATCTTGCTTTTCATAGTTATCTGCTTTGAGTCAACGTACCACCTATATCTAGGCAGTTTCCTCTTTGCTGTAAAAACTATGATGATGTTCGATTTAAATGAGTTAATGACCAAGTTGTTAAGGGTGCAGTACTGATGAAAATAGTTCAGCTTGTTGTGCAGCCCAAACGGTGTGCGGTCAAAGTGGAAAATGTCATCACCTCTCTCCATGCTCCCTTAGGAAAGACGTGGTAACAGCCCCCTGAAAAATACAAAATTCTGAACAAGTCTCACTCTCGACCTGCTGCATGATCTCAAGCCACACCTCTAAAGCTAAACTTATTCAGAACATGGTAACGAATCAGGTGCAGAAACACAGCGGACCAAACTACATATTCCATCATCTCCAATCTGGCCTTAGGCCATCCAAAGGAATGGAAACAAATTTAATTGATATCCATCAAAATACATTAAATGACTGGATAAGAACCACCTTACTGCCTGATCCTGCTAAAACTTTCAGCCGCTTATGACACCATTAACTATATGATCCTCTTTCACTGGTTAGAAATGTTCATGGGTTTACACCACTACTCAAAGATCATTGCTCATAGATAGTAATCTGCAATAATATATCATCAGCTGACGACATCCTGCAATCTTTTCATAACTCTTTCCAGCAATACATAGATGATTCTCAAATTCCCAAGCAGCTTGACAAACAAACTAGCAAACTACATAGCCTGCATTGTTAACTTTGCCGAATTCCAGGCACAGAGGTCTAGTAGCTGCCTGCTTTTGAATTGAAGGAGGACCAAAATCCAGTGATCCATGTAAGTACCCATCACAACTGTATTGTATTGTTTCATTTTTGTAAACTGCTAACTATGGCCTCTAGGCCTCGAGGCGCTATGGAGGGCATTAAAGGAGACTGTCTCGAGAGCAGTGGGCTTTTAGAATAAGTATGTTTTAAGAGCAGTGGCGTCGCCAGGAATCAAATTTAGGAGGGGCACAGAGGGGCCAAAAACAAAAGTAGGGGGGCACAGACAAATGTAGGGGGAGAACATGGTCACTGCTCGTCTTAGGTAGGGGGACACAAGGGGGGGCACAGGGTTTCACAGGGGGGGGTCCTGCCCCCCCAGGCCCTCTCCTAGCGACGCCACTGTTTAAGAGCTTTGCGTAAATGGAGATTGTCTGTAATTTCTCAGAGATGGGGTAGAAGGGAATTCCATACAGACGGGCGAGGACGGAGAAAGAACGTCCTCTAGCCCGAGCTCTGGGGTATATCAGGATTCTCAGTAAGGTTTGTGTGGTGAGCGCAAAAGTCTAGGGGGATTGTAGAAAGACAGGTTATATTGAAGATAGTCAGCGCCAGATGTATAGATTGCTTGATGTGTGACACGTAGTATATTAAACTTAATGCAGCTTTTCCCCTGGAAGCCATGGAGTTGTTGTAACAGATGTTGGGAATAGGAGAGTGTAGGAGCCCCCAAAGCCAGACGGGGATGCAGAGTTTTGCAGGATCTGAAGACATTGGATTAAAAAAGCTGGTTGGCCAAGGTAATTTCCATATATTACTCAAGAGATCCCATAATGGATGAAGTTACTACTTTGGTGCGGAAATCATTCGATAGAAAAGGCAGACTTTTCTTCAAAATGTTGATTTCTAAAAACCTGCATTGCGCACCAAAGAAATTTGGGTTTCTCTTGACCCTGATGGAAGAGGTTTAATGCCAAGACTCTTAACTGATTCCCCAGGGGCAGGACAAGGTCTCAAATAATCCGGCCAGTAGTCAGTGTTCCAGGCTGTGTGGGATTTGGAGGAACCAATCATGTGGATCTCTTTTTTATCCCCATTTCATTTCAACCAATTGCTGGCCATCCAGTCACCAATCACAGACAGACAGTTTCCCAGTTTGGATGGAGGTGCTGATACAGGGGAATCAAGGCGAAAAAGCAACTGTCATCTGCATATGTATAAAAACGCACCTCATGTTCAGCAATAAGATCAGCCAGTGGACGAAGGTAAAGATTTAAAAGAAGAGGTGAAAGAATAGATCCCTGAGGAACACCACATGGAGCAGATCGAAAAGGAAAGAGGAATACTGTTTGAGCACAGTCCTTAAGAAAAGAGGAGAACCAAGAAAGAGGAATGGCAGTTATGCCAGCCTTTCAAGGCACCAGAGAAGGATATCTTGATCAATAGTATCAAAGGATGCAGAGAGGTCAAGGAGAATACATATTCTGACCTCGCCATGGTCCTGAAGCAAAGCAAGACCAACATGGAGATCATGACAGTCTCCTTTCTCATGAGTGGTCTGAAGCCAGATTCAAAAGGTTGTAGAGATACTTAGATTCAAGAAATTGAGAAAATAGAGGAGTGACAATAGCTTCCATGAGCTTCATAAGAATCGGGAGAAGATCGGTCGATAGTCAGCTGCTAAGGCTGGATCCAGATAGGGCTTCTTTTAAAAGCATGGTAACCATGGCGTGTTTTAAAGAAACAGGAATCACACCAGTGGTAAAAGAATGGCGCAGAGCTGCAGTGAATACGGGAATTATTTTTAAAGGGAGAGACTGAATAACACAAGGATGGATAGGGTCAGCTGGGGAAGCAGATTTGATCTTGTGTAAAGCAGTCAAGACTGCATCAGCAGTGAGTGGTTCAAACTGAAACAGCTCAGATGAGTTCTCCACGTTAACGGGTTGCTCCAATTGTGTATAGTCTGAGGAGCTCAGGCCACCACTGCCAATAGATTGCCTGATCTTGGGGATCTTCTACACAAAATGCATGCTAATAGCATCACACTGGGCTTGTGAGCGAGAAGAATCAACTTCTGACGGGAGCGGAACAGAACTTTCCTTGGCAATTCTGAATAATTCTCTTGAAGAGCCCCAGGCTGATATGATGCGAGTAACGTACAATTTAGATTTTGCTGCTTTAATAGCATCCTGGTAGTAAAACAGGGCCTCTTTATAAATATTTACCCCAGTGATGTTGGAATTGAGAAGTTTTTAAAGGTCAGTGAGGGGTAGGAGGGAGAACTATTATAAATGGGAGAAGGAAATGCTCAGACCAAGGGGCCAGCAATGGCTTAAAAGTGGCTGTTAACCTAGACCGTGAGTTGGGAGATGATTAAATAGGTAGAATGACCTATCAGCTAAGGTAGTGATACAATGTTTTGCAAAGGAGTCTGCAGGATTGTTAGGTCAAACATTAAAATCTCCCATAAGAATATGCAAATGCGTAACTAGATGAGCAAAAATCACAGACAAAATGAACTAAAGATTATGAAGGCGGGCAGTAAACCAATAACATGGGCATGGAAACATTAGGGGAGAGTTGAAGCCAGACTAAATACATTTCACAAGGCAAATTGTGTTTTAGAGAGACTGCAGAGCAATTTATGGATGCTAGATGGATCAGGGCCAGACTGCCCCCTGTAGTAGGGGGGGGGTTCTATCCAGATGGACAAATTTTGCCTCAAATATCACACCCAAAGTGTGTTATGTCATTTTCTCTTGGTAAGCTGAATATCCAACCTCACTTGACTGAGAGAAAGAGCTGCTTTTTTCAGAAAAAAGACATCAGCCTCACGATCATCTGAAATAAAAATCTAAAACACTGTAATGTGAATGGAGAAAAATAATGCAATTACTGATATACTTTGCAATGGTGACATGCAAGAAGCATTAGGACAAACATTACTCTAGTGCAAAACCATAACATTATAAGGCGCTCTTGCACCAGGGCAATATTTACCATAGTTGTCCCATTCATTTGCCCTGGTGCAAAAATCCATTGAAAGACTATGGGCCTGATACAAAAATGTGCAGCGCCCCGAAAAAAATGACATTGCGCCCAATTCTCGTTTGGCACAAAGAACATTGGCAAATCACAAAACCCACTTAGCGCTGACAAAAATCTGTTTATACCAATTGACAACTAAACTATGCCTAACCACGTCAGTGCCACATGAACACAGAAGACCACAAATTTGAGGGCGGAGAACAGAGCAAGCAGAAATGCAGGAAGGTTAGTGTGTGTGTGTCCTGGAAGGAAACGGTCAAAGGAACATTCACACCAACCCAGAGCAGGGGCAAAGTACAAATGCAGCATGCAAGCACAGTCAAAGTTTGCCACAATGGCAAGTTGTTAGCACTTGTCTAGCACACAGTGACAGAAGGAGGAGGCTGAGGGTCCACCACATCATGACATCTATCTTCGGAATTCCAGATGAGGATGTGTACACCAGATACAGATGTCCACCACATGTCATATTGGACATTGTGAGAGAGTGTAAGTATAATATCCAACAATATGCCCTTGCATGCAATACCCCCAATTTGGAAGTGCTAGCAGCACTGCATTTCTTGGTGACTGGCTCATTTCAGCACAATTCAGCCATCACAGAGGGCACAACCCACCCAAACCAGATGCCTAAATTAAGTGCCTCAATGCATCATGGTTTGCTCGCAATTTAGCATTTTTTTTTTTTGCAGCATTACTGCCTGAGTTTGGTGCATTGCTATATTGCGGTACAGCAAGGCATGTGTTGCCAGTGTGACATGGACATGTAAATGAAAAACAGGCTATTCAGTCAAAAACGATTTCTACATTTAAAATGCAAATCATTTTTTCACAGTTAAAACCATATTTTTTTTTCCTCCACCTGAAATTCCTCTGTTGCAGGAGACACATTTGAGGATTAATGAACTAAACATATTAACAATACTGATGATTCTAACTCATTAATAATATAATGTGTTCTCCAGTGCAAAATGGGATGGAAAATGACAGACTCTGAAAGTCATTTTAAACGTGCATCCAGATTTTTTTTTTCTTTGCTTCTATCTGCGCTCTGTCCACAGTATTTGCAGGAAGCAAAGACTCGAATAAGCAGGAAATCAGTTTGGTTACAGTTGCAACTGTATAAGCCAAGCCAATGTTCAAAATAAGGAGGGTAGGACATGATAGAATTTAATTGGTTGAACTCGTTTGGCAGACTGTAAAAGAGCTTTGCTAATGAATCTCGGGGAAGAAGGGAGGAGAATACTTTTTACACAGCTGGGAGAAAGACCTGGCTGGTGGCTGGGGATTTTCCTGATTGAAAAAGCAGATCCCAGTGCACTGCTGCAGAGACTGTGAATTCCAGTCAATAAGCCCCGGTTTGAGTGACGGCAGATGCTCGTCCTTGCTGGGGTGATTTAAGAAGAATTCATTGAACCACTTCCAGAAGGCGACCAGCCGACGAACTTCACATGCTGGACAGACCTGGTAATTATATTACAGAGTGTGGGGGCAGTGTGTATGTGTGCGAAACTATTCAGTCAGCGTGGAAGAGGGAACTCCAGTGTTTTATCAACAGGTTTAATGTTGCGAATTGAGTATGTTCTCACCGCTCTCTTCTCATTTTGTTACAGATAAGGTTGTTACTGTGCAATGTCCATTTATTTCTGTAAAAAGAGTAAGATTGTGTTGAAATTCAATTTTTATAATACACAAAAAATATCTGAAAGCAGACGGATAGTGTGTTTTATTTTTCTCTTTTATTTGTGCATCTACCATTACAGTACTGATAATATGGGGAGAGGTTTAGACAGTGCAATTGTCATTTTTAAGCTAGCTAAAAATAAGACTTAGCGGTAGCTGTGTGCATGATTCCATTTAGTATATAAATGTATGTTTCTTAACGGAATATAATAATAATATAATGAAATAGACTGCTGCTGGAGGTACATGAGTCAGCAGAAAGAGAGGCCCTGGACATAGTTCACCGATGTAGATAAGTTGATGATAAATACCGCATGTTAGCTTGCTGCCGTAGATAAGACAGTGAGGACAGCCCATGGTGGCACTCCAATTGAAAATGCGGTGTTCCTGAAATGTAAGCCTGAGGCCTCTCTAGTGATCACACAAACAAACTAAGCAAAAATAAGGGGTTCTGGATATTGGGGCCCCATGTAAAACAAAGGAATTATGCTCACCAGAAATACCACCAATAACGCATACCAACATAATGTACACCACTAAATGTATCAGTGTGCTGAAATAATGTATGTATACTGTAGTACTATATACCAAATCTAATCTGAATGCAAAGAGTGATTATTACTGAATTATTTTCATTTTGGCGGTAAGAAAATACCACTAGGCCCCAAATCTATACAAAATACCCTACATATTTATGGTGCGTTGTAGGCCGGGAAAGTGATCATAGAGCACCTACTGGGCGTGGCAATTGTGTCTCACACTGCCATCTGTACATTAAAGGGAACCCATTTCATAATAACAGTGTGGCACCAAAAACGAATTTCAGAATGTCACAAAGGGAAACCACATTCTCAGACTTAGTGCAATATTTAGAGGCAAAGTTGTTTGCACATGGGATGTGGTCATCGAACAGTACCTCAGAATGGCTGACCGCATTCAGGGTGAGGTGCAGAAAGAAAAACTAGACAATATTTTTGCAGAAGGCAGCATAATTCAGGTCTGCCTTACGAGGTTATTGAATGCAGCCGATAAAAGTGCAGAGAAAGACTGTTTAATACGGATATGCGCCAAAATATGGTTTATTTTGAATAGGTCCCTGCGAATGCAAGAAAATGATACCCAACTAATTAACAGGTTAAAGACTGACTTAGATGAGGCAAGTAAAAACGAGGAGATGTTAAGAACAGAATTAGAAGGATGTCAGAAAGACATGCAATTAAAATGCAAAGATTTTGATATTCAGTTGTCCAAAAGCAAGAAACCGTTTGAAGACAGTGAGCAAGAATTGGTACACTTAAAAGCCTTAGTGGATCACATTAGACAGGATAAAGATGAGATTGTTTCAGAAATGCAGATTTTACAAAAAGAAAATTTTGAAAAAGAAAGTGACCTCCAAGGTGCAGAGCAAGAAATGGTTAAAATGATTCAAGAAAGAGACAAAAGAAACAAAGAATTCAATTAATGCCAAATGCAAATGTGCGACATGCAGGAGGTAATAAATAAAATGAGTGATGAAAACAACTATCTGCAAAATGAAGCACGCAGGCTCCTTAAAAAGTGCAAAGACTTAGAACAACAAATGTGCATTCTCAGGTCCCAGGAGAGGTGGCAGGGTACTACATTCAATGGAGTGGAGGTGAATTCTAGTTCTGCCCAAAGAGCTAGTGCTCCAGTGACTGGGCCGGTGACTGAACTTGGTTGCAGCGCCCTTGGGGGATTTGATACTCCCATTGGGGGCAGCCACCAATCCCATACACCTGGAACCAGGATTGAGTCACCAAGTAGTGCAATTCCATGCATTGCAACAAGTAGCCCCATAAAAATAATGAAATCTATTAAAGCTCTGATCAAACCATTTAAAAAAGGAGGGGAATGCTGCATTGAGGATCACTTAGAAGCGGTTCATGACATTTTTAAAGCACTCCAGGTACCTAAGGAACAGTACAGACAATATTTTCATTTAACTTTAGATGCTCCGGCGGCCAGCATCTTAAGGGGATTAAATGAACAGAAGAATATGACATGGGTGGAGTTTGAAAAAGAAATTATGCGTAATTTTTCTCCTTTCCAGTCATTACAGGAGGCAAAGAAAGTTGCTTACACAATCACTGCTGGGCCTAATACATCCCCTCACCAGTTTTTACAAGACTTAAAAAGAGCATTTTCTCGCTTTGATGTATCTTTTGACCCCAATTCTAATGAATTTAAAACCGCCTACTTCTATGGGCTACAGAAAGACATCATATCCCAATTGGTTTGTGAATTTGATTGTGACAAGTCCCTTGAGTGGATTGTGCATCAAAGCACAAAACTATATGAGGTACTCTATTGTCAGGGTAGAGAAAGTGATAAAATGAAAGATACTAGACCTAAATCTAAAGAACCCTCAGCAACAGTGATGGAAATCAGGTCAGCCAAAATGTCCCTTGAGTCTGCTCAAAGTCCAGGTAAAAATAATTCGGCACCTGAACAAACGGTTAATCAACAAAGGTCATCACACTCTGCCCCAATGTTTCAATCACATGATCCTAGTAATAGGGAGAGCTACATCAGTCGTAGGTATTTAGGAGATAAGCCCCGGGCAGGCTATCGACCTGATATGTCAGGTATGAACTATAATCAGAGACAAAATCAAGATCAAAGAAATGATGGTCCCTACCAGACATTGGGGACACAGAGCGAATATATGGTAATCAGGATAGCCCCCGATATGTGGATTGATTTGCTGATAGTGGGAATCAACATAGGGGTCAGTACCCACAACATGAGAGACAGGACATGAGACAGAACATGAATTACACTCCACGTCAGTACAATGATTCCCCACCAGGGGACTACAACCAAAGGATGGGTGCAGCTCGCCCCCCTCCACAAATGAATCAAGAGTTCAGAAACTATCCCAATAGAAATCAGTCACCTGAGAGGTATCACAATGGATCCAATCAGGGAGAAAGCAACCAATATGGATCTAGGCCACAGAGGGAGGATTCTAGAGAGATGGAAAGGTTCCAGTGTCTTGAGGCCCAAGTGAAAATGTTAGCTGAACAAATAGGGAAGCTTTGTACAGCACAAAAACAGTCATCAAAGGAGGTGGCTGATGGCCATAGCAATGACCGGGGGGCTTTTTCTGAAAAGTAACTAAGTACTCATGATACCTACAGCGCCGAAAAGACAGATTGCTCTGATGTAATTTTGCATAATGACTCTGAGATGTCTAATGATTTAAAAGTGAAAATGCCAGTAAATGAACATGTAACAGAAAGTGCAAATACTTCTAAAAGAGAGGTACGGTTTAACTTAGAGCTAAATCAAACATTGGAGATTTGTACAAATGAAATAAGAAAACCTGAAACTCCAAGAGAACAAAGAGACAGATTTAAGAAAAATGACTCATGCATGGGGAATACCAGTAAACAGGGAGTAAGTGGGGATGCTATGATTTTTTCACTGGGCAGTCAAAACAATGACCAAACACAGGCAGAAAAAGGAAATACTCCAAAGGAGGGTACATGCCAATCACCTGAAGAATTCTTTGAGCCACATATTTTTGAAGAGGCTGAAAGGGCTAGTACCACACTAAATGATCACAAATGCACATAATTAAACAATGACAGATTTCTGAATGATGTTGTTACACATGTTCAGTTGGAGGGTTGTAATGTGGCCTCTGATGATACCTGGATGGATAGGCGAACAGTGACCACACTCCAAAAAACCTCTGAACATGGAGAAATGACTAATGTCTCTCGCGCAGAAATGGGTAAAAAGGAGGGAAAAATGTCTTTCCATTTACCAATGTGCTTAGCCAAAAGTGAAAAATGCCTGAGAAAGGTGAGTCCTGAAATCAGTAAGAATTCACACTTCTTATGTGTATTAGAGGAAGTTGAGGACAGGTATTATGCATGCATCACTGTAGAAGAAAAATGGCAAACATTTGCAATGACTGACACTTGCGCACAGGCCACAATTATGTCCAAGGAGCTGGTAAAGAGTATCAATGAAGGGAGATCCCCACAGAATCAGATCACAGTGAAGGAAAATCAAGGCCCAGTGCATACCTTTAATGGGGAGGAGGTGCCCATCATAGGTGTAACTGAGGTTGACATAAAAATAGGAAAGCACAGAATGAAACAAGAGGTATTGATCACATCTATTTGTGAAATTCCATTTCTGATGGGGACAGATTGCCTGAAAAGATTATCTCCTCTCATAGATGGGGTGAATGGAGCGCTGTGGTCCTTAACCAAAAAAACATTGAGACCTAAGAAACTAAAATCACAAAACAGCAACATAAATGAATGTCATACCGTTGCCAAAACAAATGATGCTGTGGAGATATATCTCCAGAATAGTTGCATACCTAGTGTCACTTTTATATTAATGTGTCAAGACAAAATGCAGAGCGACAATGAAAAACTACTTGTACAAATATACTTGGACCCAAGGAAAAATTGGCAGACCACCATAGATGAGCACACATTACGTTTTTATTTAAAAGAAAAGATATTCAAGCAAAATATTACTCCTAAAGCAGATTCAGAAAAACACATTACCACTCTTGCTGAAATACACATGGAAGATGAGCAACCATGGGTTCATGTTGGTATAAATGACTGTTTTAAAACAATAAAAGCCACTTTAGCGCTTAAACAGGAGAGGAGCTTCATTAATGAGAAATTGTTGCAAAAAATAATGGAGAGGGAGGAAATCCCGAAATTTAGGATTAAAAACCAATATGTTTCTGGGTTGGACAGTCCAGATTTTGAAAACCAAATTGCAGGCAGATGCATGCTTAAAATTAGCATTGGGCAGAAAACAATTTACCATAATGTATGGATAGTGAGAGGAGCACAAAATGATTTTTACATGGGCAATGACATCATGCACAGAATGTGTATGGTGTTAGATTTCCTTAATCAAAAAATATGGTCACACCTAGGTGGGCCGGCACCTGAATTTGAAGACAAAAGAAGGGTTTATCATTGTGCACAACTGGTTCCTTATGCAATCGAATTACAAATGAGGAAAGATACTATTATTCCTGCATTTACAAAACAGTTTGCAATAACACTGAAATGCAAAAATGGACAGCAGATGAAAGACTCTGATGCATTTGTGTGCCTGAATAAATCCATAAAACAGCAAGGCCTGGATTATGATTACATTCGATTGCTACATATTGGTGAAGGGCCTGTACGAATTATGGTAAATAATAAGGGTTGTCAAGCTATTCACTTAGAGGAAAACTCCCCATTAGGAATGGCCATACAAAAATCACATTATACTGCAGATCTAAATAACATGGTGATTGGAAATATCCCTGAAAAATATGTAGATGCCAAGGGTGAGTTGTCGAAATACCTGGACTCTCAGCCCAAAAGAATATTTAAAATTCATTCTGTGTACCCTTATGATTCAAGTGAGACAGTGTGCTGTTATCAAGAGAGTTGTATAACATTTGATTTAAGTGAAAATGAAATGGAAAATCAGCCCATTGAAATGGAAGCTGACATGACAAAACATTTAAAAGTGGCAGCTTTACAAAGAGACACAGCCACACAGCTAGAGGAAAGCGCTGAGATGATTCCACTACCAAAACATTTTCCGGAATTTTCCAAAATGGTAGAAGAGCAGATCTCCTTAGCGGATGCGTGTGACAACGATGAGGATATAAACGAATTGAGGAAGATATTTATGGAATTTAAAGATGTATTTGCAAAAGATGCCTATGATTGCGGGTTAACTAATTTACATGTGGCCACACTTCTGGAAGGGTGTAGCAGAAGTCCAGTATTTGTACGCCAGTTTAGACTACCGCGGGCATGTTTAGAATCATTGGCAGAGATTATTAAAAATGTAGAATGGCGAGGAATCATCAGGCCTATCCATAGCACATCCAACACGCCCATTTTAGGTGTGTTAAAGCCAAATGGTAAATGGCGGCTTTGTGCAGATTTGAGGGAGTTAAATAAAAGAGTACCAGTGTCCAGATGGCCACTGCCATTCATTGATCAGGGCCTAGCTCAGGTACATGGTTCAAAAGTGTTTACCACATTAGATCTCACCTCTGGATATTGGTGCGTGCCATTGGCAGAGGAGATTCAGAATTTATTTTCCTTTACATTTGACAGGACTCAATACACATGGGTTAGAACTCCGTTCGGGTACGTTAATAGTGGGAGTAAATTTGGAATATTTTTGAGGAAAGAGGAACCATAGTTTATGTGGATGATGTCCTGATAAAAAATGAAAGCTTAAAAAAACATTTTGATGAAATAAGGCATGTGCTTGGCCAATTGCAGAAAGCATGCGCCAAAGTGTCTTTACAAAAAGCACAATGGTGCAAGAAAAAAGTGAATTTTCTAGGCCATGAAGTAACTGAACATGGACTAAATCCACAAAAGAAGAAAATAGAGGCCATACAAAAACTAAAAGACCCTAAAAATGTGAAAGGGGTGAAAAGTTTATTAGGAATGACAGGCTATAACAGAAAGTTCATTGAAAATTATGCTGAAATCACTCAACCATTGACTAAACTGCTAAAACTAAATACGCCCTGGAAATGGGAGAAAGAGCAGTCTGAGGCAGTAGCCAAATTGAAGTAATGTCTTGTAAAGGCACCATGTTTAGCATCCCCCATAAAGGATAGGGATTTCTTTATAGAAATAGGTTTCTCTGAACATTGTATGTCAGCAGTGCTATCACAAAAACATGATTTGAATCACAAAACCATTGCCTATGCAAGTAAAGCATTTTCCCAAGTTGAAATGAAATTCAATGAATGTGAAAAAGCCCTATTAACCACTGTGTGGGCGCTACAACATTTCTGCCCTATTGTTCAGGGAGAAAAGGTGATTATTGAAACAAATCATCAACCTTTGCAATTCTTAGAGAGTAAAAGAATTAGGTCAGGTAATCTAGCGCAGTCCAGAATCACTTCATGGACGCTAGCATTACAAGGTTTTCCTGTAGAAGTGAGATATGGTCAAAATAAAAAGAGCCCAATTGCTCAAAGTTTAACAGATTTACAAGACTGTGCAGCTGAACAAGCATCAAATGAAATGGAAATGGAACCTAATTTACAGGAGTTTGAACAATCACCAGACAAAGCTTTTGATGAAAAAACATGCAAGGACTTGCCAACTGTATATGTCGATGGTTGTGGTTTTCACATTGAAAATAACAGTAATAAACAATTAGTGTCAGGAATAGGAAATGTCTGGTTGAAATGTGAAGGTATCCCCAGCATAGGGATGAGAATTGGAGCTAGGAGCAGTCAAGTAGCGGAATTGGCAGCCATTTTTAAAGCCATTGCTACTGCAATTGATAATAAATTCAGTGAAATTGTCCTGGTGACTGATTCTGACTATGCACGAAATAGCTTTGTGGAATATCTACCTGGCTGGAAAGCGAGAGGCATGATTACATACAACAAAACGCCACTTAAACATGGAAAAATGATACAAGCCATAGACAAATTAGTGTCAGAAAATAATTTGACAATATACTGGAGAAAAATGTGTGGCCATTTAAAAACTCCAGGAGAGGATAAAGAGGGGAATGATAAGGCAGACCACCTGGCTAAAATTGGGGCTGTGATGGGAGAATTGCTACCTATTGAACATTTACTGGGTGAAATACAGATTGATGCAGTAACACGTTCTAAAGCACCAAAGGAGACAGAACAATCAGTGGTACAATGGAGTTACAACACTCCAGACCAAGATTTGATTGAGGCACAAAAGAATGATCGAATTTTGGGAATCTAGTATAACCATTTGATAGATCCTGGACAAAACCCTTTAACAGAAGATGATTGTGTGGGAAAAGAGGAATTGTGGGTGCTATTAAAGAATAAAAAACGAATTAGACTACAGGATGGACTCATGGTTAGAGAGTCCTTAGTGGGACAGATAAAATGGGTGGTACCCCTTTCATTTAGAGGGCTAATGCTACACCATGCACATGATGCCATAACTGCAGGCCACAAAGGTTCACACCAAACATTGGAAATACTACAAGATTATGCTTATTGGCCACATTTGTCCCAAGATGTGGAATTGTATACTAGAGGATGTCTAGTATGTGCCCAATTTAAACCTGCTTCACCAATGCACAGAGCTCCACTAATGAAAAGAGGCCTAACACTTCCATGGTCAGATTTGCATATAGACTATGTAGGGCCTTTAAAAAGGTCAGGCAGAGGAAACCGTTATATTTTGAGTGTGGTATGTTTGATGTCGAAGTGGATTGAATGTATTCCTGCACCAGATTGTAGTGCGCAAACAGCAGCCACATTGCTAGTGAATCATGTGTTCTCAAGGTTTGGGTTGCCACAAAGAATTGAGTCAGACAGAGGAAGTCAATTCACAAGTGCTCTAATGAGCAAGGTATGGCAAATACTGGGTGTGAAAAGGAAACTACATATCGCATATCGGGTGGCTTCTTCAGGTGGAGTTGAACAGGGTAATAGGTCTGTTGTGAACATTTTAAAGAAATTCATAGCTGAAGCAGGTTCCAGCTGGGATTTACGTTTACCGTTGGTTTTGATGGCAATCAGATCAACTCCTGCAAAAGCAACAGGTATTAGCCCACATGACGTCTTGACAGGTAGGAAAATGGTGTTGCCGCAATACTATACAGAACACATGAGCAAACACTTGTAAGCGCATCTACAGTTCATGAATACATTGATGAGCTGAGGAAGCATTTACAACATGCATTTGCTTTTGTACAGAGAAATTTGGAAAGGGCTGCCGACGGTGCTAAAACATATTATGATAAAAAGACAACAGTAAAGGAATATTGTGTAGGGGATCAGGTGTATAAATTCCATTTTGGAAAAAGTAAACAGAAAAATTCCAAATTCCTAGCAGCCTGGCAGGGGCCATTCCGAATTATAGATAAAGTCTCTCCTGTAGTTTACAAAATTTTAAAGACTGAAGGTGAAACAGCAATAGAACAGTTTGTGCATGTAAACCAAATCAAACCATGTCATCCAAGACATGAGATAAAAAATCTGGAGCGTGTAGAAACAGATAAAGTCCCTTGAACACAAGAAGGTAAAATAAATGAGTACAGTCAGGAGGCAGTGACAGAGAAGTTAAATAAAGATGGTTGATTATAATGGCACATAAACACTGTAATATATGTAAATATATATAATATAAAAAAGAAGCTGAAGTTTATGGAGTCGGTGTGCAGAATGAAAATGCATTAAATATTGAATGCTGTTTTATGTATGCTTGTTCTCTATAACCTGTGCTTAATTTCAGAAGGCGAAAGAAAAAGGGCGAAATGTTTTACAAAGCATATTTTATTTTTGGCAAAAGGGTGAAGTTAGTATTGTGCTATATACTTAATCTGTTTCTTTTCTATTTGATTTAGAATATTAACATATTTGTACCGGAGGTCATGGGAGACGATGGAGTCCTGGAGCCCACGTGGACGGATTACAGAAAAGCCCCGAAGGGGGGCGAAGACCAAGGCTGCAAGGAGATCAGCGTTGAAGATGACACCAATAATATGGTTAATGATGATGATATTCGGAGGAATCTTCAAAAATTCAGAAGCACAGGTTGTCATTGAACCTGGACCAGCATCTGGTATCGCGGTAGAAGAGGCACCAGGATTCATCATGAGTGATAGAAGGATGATTTTCCAGAATATCTATATACCATTGAACCCTGAGATTTTGATTGAAAAGCATTTGAACCATACCGGAATTAAGATTGAACAGACTAAAGAGTGGTTGGAAACAAGAAAAGAGGACTCTAAGCAGTCAATAAGAGATATATTGATGCAATTGGAAAAAACATTTGTGAATTCAGCAGACATTAAGAAGAGGAGAGGAAAAAGAGGAGCGGTGATGCTCGCGATATCATTGGTAATGTCTATAGTTGGAGCCATAATAGGTACCACAATATCAACAGCCAATGCCATTTCGGTAGGAACGCTGAGTACTAAACCACAACAACTGAGTGTTGACCTAGAAATAATACAAAAACATTAGATGGGATTAGAGGGGGATTGGATGAACAAGTAAGATTCATAAATGAAACTGCAATCATTCTAAATGAACAAGCGGATGTGATGCAACGGGCGACTAAGCTAATTAATAAGCATGACAGAACTTTAAATGAAATATTGAATATAATGAGTCCTGTTGATAGACTATTAACAAATTATATGAGAGAAGTTCAAGCTGCAGTTTCACAGTTGATTCAAGGACATATTCCCTTGTATTTTGTTTCGCAGGATATTATTCATCAAATGATAGAAAGATTGACCAGGAGGGAAATTGATGTGGTACAGGTAAATATTGCATTTGAAATGGGTAATGCAATGCCATTATATGTGGACCTGGAAAGGTTGGAGATTGGTTTGTTATTATGCATCCCATAAGTAGTTCCTGAACTTATTTATGAAACCAAGTGGGTACACAACGTGGGGTTTTGGCAAGAGGACAAATTTATTAAGATTAAGGGCCTCATTACCCGGTAGGCGGTGAGCCATGTTAGCGCCATGGCTCATGCCGGTAAAATACCGGCACCACCTTGGCGGAAAGGGGATTTACCGCCCCATTCCAAGGTTGGAGGGGCGGTAAATCCCCTTTCCGCCATTGCCCTTCCCCATTCCCATTTCTGCCCCATAGGGCTCTATGGGAATGGGGAAGGCGCTAATTATGGCACCGCAATTTTGCGGTGCCGTAATTAGCTCCGAGGTCCCTTAGCGGGTTGGATTTTAACGCCTGCTAAAAGCAGGCGTTAAATCCCCCAAACCGCAAAGGGACCTCATAGTAAGGCGGTAGGGATTTACTGGTACCAGTATTTTACCGGTACCGGTAAATCCCTACCGCCATCCGTGTAATGAGGCCCTAAGACTCCAGAAGTGGTGGCATTTCTGTCATGGGAACCTGAAATTTACTTAATTCCAAACTTGGAAACGTGTGTGAAATTTAAAGAACAAAATTATATGTGTCCAGGTAAACCATTTGTGCCTGACGCCACAGATGCTATTTGTGGTTTGAAATCTGACCCAAGTATATCAGAAGGATGTGAAGTGGTCATTAGCAATATGGGGAGTGAAGAACTGGCACAGGCTAAGATGGTCAGAGGTAAATGGTTGGTCAGCACCTATTTAAAGAACATGACAATAGTACATTTGAATCATGGAACATATGTGGTTAAACAGGTGAAATATAATGTTTTTTACTTACAGGTTCCGAAGGATACAATTGTATCAATTGGAGGGTTAACATTGTTTCACGTAACAAATGATATTTGGGAAAGCCAAGTAGAAAATATCAATTTTTTTCAAAGGGACACCTTTCCAATAGATCCGGATGTGGAGTTTTTATTGAATCATAAAGAAAGACATGTAATGAAAATGAATCTGAAAAAAAAACAACATTACAGTTAGTAACCTGGGTATAATGGAGGTGGAAAGATTTAATTGGGGAACATGGGGGGAACGTTCAATAGTGGGTTTAGCTGTCCTGGTGATAATCATGGGTGGGTGGTTGGTTGTGCTGTCAATAAAAATGAAAATGTTGCTAATCTTAGTAACTACGTCAGGAAGAGAAAGATATCCCAATACGCATACATTTTAAAAGAAGGAAGGGAGCAAGTTGATTTTCCTCTAATTATAGCTTGGACTGCCAAATTCTCAGAAAAAAGGAGGGAATATGTAAGAGTATTTAGCATTTTTTTTTTTATGCAGCATTACTGCCTGGGTTTGGTGCATTGCTATAATGCGGTACAGCAAGGCATGTGTTGCCATTGTGACATGGACATGTAAATGAAAAACAGGCTATTCAGTCAAAAACGATTTCTACATTTAAAATGCAAATAATTTTTTTCACAGTTAAAAGCATATATTTTTTTTCTCCACCTGAAATTCCTCTGTTGCAGGAGACACATTTGAGGATTAATGAACTAACCTTATTAACAATACTAATGATTCTAACTCATTAATAATATAATGTGTTCTCCTGTGCAAAATGGGATGGAAAATGACAGGCTCTGAAAGTCATTTTAATCGTGCATCCAGATTTTTTTTTCTTTGCTTCTATCTGCGCTCTGTCCACAGTATTTGCAGGAAGCAAAGACTCGAATAAGCAGGAAATCAGTTTGGTTACAGTTGCAACTGTATAAGCCAAGCCATTGTTCAAAAAAAGGAGGGTAGGACATGATAGAATTTCATCGGTTGAACTCGTTTGGCAGACTGTAACAGAGCTTTGCTAATGAATCTCGGGGAAGAAGGGAGGAGAAGACTTTTTACACAGCTGGGAGAAAGACCTGGCTGGTGGCTGGGGATTTTCCTGATTGAAAAAGCAGATCCCAGTGCACTGCTGCAGAGACTGGGAATTCCAGTCAATAAGCCCCAGTTTGAGTGACGGCAGATGCTCGTCCTTGCTGGGGTGATTTAAGAAGAATTCATTGAACCACTTCCAGAAGGCGACCAGCCGACGAACTTCACATGCTGGACAGGCCTGGTAATTATATTACAGAGTGTGGGGGCAGTGTGTATGTGTGCGAAACTATTCAGTCAGCGTGGAAGAGGGAACTCCAGTGTTTTATCAACAGGTTTAATGTTGCGGATTGAGTATGTTCTCGCCACTCTCTTCTCATTTTGTTACAAATAAGGTTGTTACTGTGCAATTTCCATTTATTTCTGTAAAAAGAGTAAGATCGTGTTGAAATGCAATTTTTATAATACACAAAAAATATCTGAAAGCAGACGGATAGTGTGTTTTATTTTTCTCTTTTATTTGTGCATCTACCATTACAGTACTGATAATATGGGGAGAGGTTTAGACAGTGCAATTGTCATTTTTAAGCTAGCTAAAAATAAGACTTAGCGGTAGCTGTGTGAATGATTCCATTTAGTATATAAGTGTATGTTTCTTAACGGAATATAATAATAATATAATGAAGTAGACTGCTGCTGGAGGTACATGAGTCAGCAGAAAGGGAGGCCCTGGACATAGTTCACCGATGTAGATAAGTTGGTGATAAATACCGCATGTTAGCTCGCTACCGTAGATAAGACAGCGAGGACAGCCCATGGTGGCACTCCAATTGAAAATGTGGTGTTCCTGAAATGTAAGCCTGAGGCCTCTCTAGTGATCACACAAACAAACTAAGCAAAAATAAGGGGTTCTGGATATTGGGGCCACATATAAAACAAAGGAATTATGCTCACCAGAAATACCACCAATAACGCATACCAACATAATGTATACCACTAAATGTATCAGTGTGCTGAAATAATGTATGTATACTGTAGTACTATATACCAAATCTAATCTGAATGCAGAGAGTGATTATTACTGAATTATTTTCATTTTGGCGGTAAGAAAATACCGCTAGGTCCCAAATCTATACAAAATACCCTACAGCCCCAAACCATGCAGGCAATGCAAAGAGTAGCACAGGCCTTTTATGCAATTGCATACTTTCCAAGGGTCCTTCGAGACATTGATTACACCCATGTAGCACTGCAGCCACCCTGCCAAACTGAACACCTTGTAGCACATTGGAAAAAATTGCCATTCCCTCAATGTTCAAAACATCTGTGATGCCAAGGAAAACATCATGCATGTAAATGCGAATTACCCAGGATCTACAGATAACAGTTTCATCCTCCAGCAGACACCCCTTAATCAGGCTCTGACTTCTGGAATCTTTGGTGACACGTGACTGCTTGGTGAGTATGACTCATTCCATACATCCCTCAACATACCCAAAAAGGCATACACATGTGCATGAAGTATTGAGATTATTTGAAACAGGATTAGTGCAAGGGATTGCTGTCTCCATAATTGTAGCAAGAACGTGCTCTTCTTATGCATACAACTACAATAGAGGGATGCCGCTTATGGGAGGGAGAGTGTGTGTGACTGGAGTGATACACAAACTTCATGGACTATGGAGCAGGCCTGCACATCTGCTAGTGAAGATGGTCATGTCTGCTAGACATGCATTGCCCGTCGCTGTGCCTGTGAATTTGGCATCACTGTCAAGATGTTTGACATGTTTATCAGGTGTCAAGGAATTTAAAGTCATTGTGAGAATGGGAGATGCAGGGAGCATGCGTATGAGCTGTAGAGGTGACTCAAGGCAAGCCCACATGTATTACATGTGGTCCTCTCAGACAAGTGGATTGCAAGAGGGACATTTAGAAGTCTGAAGGCCCATGATCTTATATCGTCATGTGGCCATGTAATGTTTCCATTACAATGTGTCTGCAGTCATGCCTGTCTGACCTACATCTGTGTCAGCACCGAAAAACACAGATCAGGTATACAAATGTCTTAATGGCCATAGTTCACCGTTGTTTGCAGAAACATGGGCACATGTTTTTACAGATATGGTGATGCATTTTATCAACTTTTGCTGTGTCACAAACAGCTCAGGAGGGACCTTCATCGGGAGATTAGTGACACAATAGGAACAAGACCTGCAGAAGGGGCCATATACCCCAGCCACCCTTCATCACATCAAGCACCTCAGACCGGCGTGTAGTTGGGGTTGTTCACACATCTGAAAGCACTGTTGGTGAGGCTGAGGAAGTTGGGAATGTCATTGTTGTGGACATCTAATGAGCAGAGCAGCAGTGTCCCAGGATACTGAGGAGCTAGGGAGTCTGGAGACCTCACTTGACGTGGCAGGGTTGGTTGTGGAAGCGAGAGGAGGACTTTGAGGGGGTTCCATCTGTGTCTGTTGGATGATACGAGGAGGGCATGCATGCTGCAGAGATGGATATGAGACAGGAGGGTGTGCAAGCACCCATGGGGGTGACTGTTCATGTCCCTGATCAACGCAAATATGCTTCCTGATCTAATGCCACCACCCAGACTCAGTTGCCTCATTTCCTGATGAGATCCTCCAGGTGAAAGTTCTGGTGGCTGGATTGCAGAGAACCAATGTTCTTGGTGATACTGTGGTTGCTGCTCAAGTGTAGGCTGCTCATCATCTGAAAGAGGTGGTCTTGCTCTTCACCTGGTGGCAGCACTGCACAAGGATGGATTCTATGAATATCCAAAGTGAATGTTCTCCTCCTTCACATACATCGCAGGGCCCCAAACTACCTCAATTGGGGTATCCTAACTTGACATTGGAGTGTCCTGTCCTGCCCTCCACCCCTTTGAATGTACCATTGTGCCTGGTTGAGGTACATGTCCATGTGGAGCTAGACAAGGTCTCATGCTACGAGGCAATTATGGAGGGTGGCCTAACAGGCTAGAAATCTGGAGACAGTGCATCTGTCTGTCCCTGCAATGGAAGCCACTGAGCCTGCAGTTAATCTAGGACAGTGCAAGGATGGTTGTCCCTCTCTGCCGCAGATCATCTTTGCGGAGGGATGACCAGCGCTGGAGATGGATTTCCAGACAGCAGGAGTTGTTGCATTGTCAAAGGTGGGAATACAGATGCAGGCAGTCAGGATGGCCCAGTTGTACTGGCCCATCAGGATGGAAAGGTAAGAGGGCAGGCACAGAGTGTTCAAATAGATGTTTGCAATGTGTGAATGTGTGAATCAGCAAGCAGAGGAGTGTCTTGCAGCCAGGGCTGCTGCATGTGCCATTGTCAGGGTCAGGGATTAGGATGAGCAAGCTATGGCCTGGGCTAGGGCATCAATTGAGAGTAATTCAATTAGTGGTGCAGAAACATGAAGGCCCAGTGGAGACAAACACTTAAGGAACTCCAGATGGAGGTCAACGTGAGACTAAGGGAGGCAGAGTATGAGGTGTGTTGGCCTTGTCCCGGAAACTGAAGGATATCAATGTGGAGTACAGGGACCTATGAAGCTTTGGGGAATGGTTTGGTTTTGGTTGGGGAGGTTTGTGTTTGTTTTTTTCTCATCAAAGAGTTTACACTTCTCAAATATATATTACTTTTTTCCCATGTTTTTTTTTTTCAATATTCTACCAGTTAATTACAGATGTATATGTTTGATACATTACCATACAGTTCTGTTGTTACTCTACCAAGTGCTGGCATACGGGTGGATGAGTGTGTACTGACCGAATGTCCATGTATTTGTTGTGTTGGTGTGCCATGCTTTGTGTCACATGCATCACAAGGTTAAAAGTCATATTGTGTTCCAGCGGACCAACTACAGGGCTGCCTTTCATGCGGGGTATACCATGGGATCCAGGGGCACCCTTATTCTTATAAATAAGCGCGTCCCATTTGCCTTGCAGGAAGTGGAGAGGGACCCTAGGGGCCGTTATGTGCTGGTCCTGGGGACACTCGAGGTGGAGAGCTTTGGGTTTGTCTCGGTCTACTCCCCACCGGGTCTGGGGCAGGAACTCCTGCAGGAGCTGACCACCCTGATGGGCAAGTATCAACCCGATAAGTGGTTTCTGGGTGGAGACTTTAATGATGTGATGTGTAACACCATGGACCAATCCCATTTTAGACACCGTAACCCAAATACCCCTACGAGGCTGTCCAACTTTGTATCTGCCTTGGGTCTCTGTGATGTGTGGCGGGAATTGCACCGGGGAACCAGAGGGTACACATTCCACTCGGGAGCCCATGGCTCCCTTTCTAGGCTTGACTATCTATTTGTTCCGCATACAGAGCTTTTTAGAATAATCTCGGCAGACTTACTTCCCAGGGGAATTTCGGACCAATCACCTCTGGTGGTGGAGACGCGGCTGCAGGGAACAACACCCCCCTAGGACTTGGCGGCTGAACAACTATTATCTGGGCTGTCTGGAATTGGTGGATCGCCTCACGGAAATCTCGACTGAATATTTTGAGATTAACGACGACACTGGAGAAAACGACCCAATAGTGATGTGGGAGGCTTATAAGACCGTGCTGCGAGGAGAAATAATCTCCTGGACGGTGAATAGGAGGAGGGAGAGGCTTCAGAAGAGTGGTTAGGCAGAGGTGGAAGTGACCCAACGGGAGAACGACCATATCCTTGACCTAACCCCTCAGACCCAAACATCCCTCACACGGGCCACTGAACGCCTCCGGAAGCTTATGCTGGACAATGCCAAGCAAGCCCACTGGGAATCCAGAGCAAGGATATATGAGGTTGGGGACAAAGCTGGGACACTGCTGGCCTGGCTGGAGAGGCGAGATGAGGGAAAGTGATGTGTCTGGGAGATCCTCACCCCAAGGGGAGAGAGATGCCAGTCAGACACTGACATAGCAGAAGCCTTTGCCCAATTCTACGCTGCATTATATCAGGTCCCGACTTTGTCGTTTGACCCAACCATCCTTGATGACATAGAAATCCCTACCCTGTCAGAGCAACAGAAGGAGGTACTGGACTCCGAGCTCACGGAAGTCGAAATAGTAGAAGCCCTAGCACAATTGCAACCGGGGAAAACCCCGGGACCTAACGGGTTCCCGATCAAAATCTGGCAGAAATGAGGAAGTAATAATATAGCACCTCCCCTACACCAGATGCTGTTGAGTGCCCGAGACCAGGGTTCCCTCCCACAGGACCTATGTAAGGCTACTATTGTAGTTATCCCTAAACCGGAAAAACCCCCGGAGAAATGTGCCTCTTACAGGCTGATCTTGTTAATTAATGGGGTAGCCAAAGACTTGGCCAAGCTCTTAGCCAACCGGCTCCAGCCGGTGGCGGACACCTTGATACACCCAGATCAATGTGGCTTCATGCCTCATAAATCAACCTGAATGAATCTGCGCCAACTCCACCTGGAGTTAGAACAGGCTCCTATCCTTGACACTCCACTGGCCCTTTTAGCAATTGATTTTGAAAAGGCATTTGATTCAATACGGTGGGACAGCCTTTGGGAAATTATGGCATGCGTGGGGTTTGGAGAAGGTTTTCTGTGATGGGTAAAACTGCTATATACAAATATACAGGTAGAGGTCAGGGTGAACGGGTGGACTTCCCGATCCTTCCCCCTGGGCAGGGGTACGCGACAGGGGTGTCCTCTCTCCCCCCTCCTTTTTGCCCTCGCAATTGAACCGTTGGCCCTGTGGCTCCGTCAGAGCGGGGCATGGATGGGATTTAGATGGCCTGAAGGACACGAAGACCGAATATCCCTATACGCCGACGACCTTCTGCTATACTTGGCTGAACCGACTCAGAACTGCCCTCTGGTAACCCAGATGCTCGTGTCTTACGGGGAGTTTAGCGGATTGAAAATTAACTGGAAGAAATCCGTACTCTTCCCGGTGAAAGGGGGAGAGCAGGCCAGCCCACCGGACTGCCCGTACCAGGTGGAAAGGCAGGGCTTTAAATACTTGGGAATCTGGATAACGAGTGACCTTACCACCTACGCAAAGCACAATCTCCAAACGATTGTGGACCGGTTTGTTGCCGACGTCCGTCACTGGAAGCTTCTCCCCCTGACTCTCATGGGCAGAGCTGCACTCTTTAAAATAATGGCACATCCACGATTTCTTTATGTTTTGCAGAACGCCCCACTCACGATCCCCACCTCCGAATTCAACCGTATAGAAACCCTTCTCAGGGAACTCATCTGGGGGGGTGGCCAGTCACTTATAGCTTTGAGCACTTTGCTGAGATCTATCTGGGAGGGAGGGATAGGTGTACCCCGCCTCCAAACCTGTTATTGGGCTTCACAAATTGTAGTGGTCAGTGACCTGCTTCACGGTAACCGGGCACTGCCTCACATTAAGGCCGAGGTGGATGCCATGCGAGGTACAGATCCAATGCATCTATTATACCAGTCCCCACAGCGGCCCTCTCTCCCAACAATTGGGTCCCACAACACCATTGTCTGGAGGCAGGCACATGTGTTTGTGGGGTGGGGGAACAAGATTACCTCAGCGTAACCCCTATGGCATAATAGCAACCTAAAAGAAACAGAGAATTTTGAACCGTGGCCGTGCTCGGTGAGAGCGGGTATTCTGAGGGTAGAAAATATCCTGAGAGACGGGAAGTTAATCTTGTTCGAAGACTTGCAGGACAAATTCCAACTGCCAAATACCGAGTGGTACCACTTCATACAATTGACCCATGCCCTGAGAACCCACATAACTCTGGAGAAGGCAATCCCTGACTACACACCTATAGAATGTAATATACTCCCAGCGTACATCCCGCCAAATGCACGTCCATCCTCTATAACGCCTTCACATCCTTTGCTACCCACGAACTATTGCGACTAAAGAGCAAATGGGAAAGAGATGTGGGTGAAATACATCCAGAAGACTGGTTACAGGTTTCAATGCACCCACGGGAGGTGGCCATTTCTTCCAGGTTGAGGCTGGTGCAGCTTAAGATCCTGCATAGGGTGTACTTCCCCAGGACCACTCTATATGGCTGGAAGAGGGCAACAAACTCGAACTGTCTCCGATGTGGAGAGGAAGAAGGAACTTTCTTTCATATCCTTTGGTCATGCCCCCAGATCCACGCCTTCTGGAACGCTTGCTGTACAGAACTATCCAGGGCACTCACTCGCTCTATTGAACTGGACCTGAGGGTCCTAGTCCTAGGGGTGCCTGACGAATCTGATTCCAATAAATGGGAAAAACTGCTTTTGAATACTGCGGCGGCCCTAATGAAATGTAACATCGCACAAAAATGCGGAGTCCCGGACCCCCCAACACTGGAGCAGTGGGTACTGGATATGGACTCGTGTGCCATGATGGAACGACGGATCTACAGTACGAGAGGATGCCTAACCAAAGCATCTAAAATATGGGGGAAATGGGAAGAATATGGGTCTTGAGGGCCGGACGCTGGTAATCATTGTATGGTCGGCTGGAGAGCAGGCTTGTGGGGAAGAACGTTGGGGGCTGGTGACACTAATACTTCGCAGAGTTTTGACTGGAGATGCTGTTCTGAAATGCTTTTGCTGTCCTTTTCTTTTGGTTTTTGTTTTCTTGTTTTGTGGTTGTTTCGACCATGTTATGAAAAACAATAAAATGTTTTATTAAAAAAAAGTCATATTGTGCCGACATTTCTGGGAATTAACTTGGTCAGTAGGCCATATGTAAATGGTTCTGGGTCCCATGCACATGTATGTTTCAGGGTTGCATGGCACTGTGTTGAGTTGTGGTTGAAGTTCTGGATGCACGTCGAATGTTCATGCTTCTGCACACATTGGGCCCACTTTTAGAATGGATTTTTAAATCTACTCGGGTGAACAGAAGTTTAGGAGGCCACCCTTATTAGTGAAACAGGGAACACTTCTGGGAAGATAGCCAGATTAATTCACTTTAGCTTGGAGAGCAGTCAAGTCTAAGTCACAGGAGGAGTGGGGTTGAACTGAGGTCTTTGATCAGCACACACAGAAAGACACCAAGAATTACCGTTAGACAGTAGTATATGAAAATATACAATTTATTAGGCCCAAGAATAAACACAAGTGAATAATGAAATGAACAGTAAAACACCACTGAAAGAACACACTTTGTCAAATAAATACAGTCACTTATGTCAATGCGGTAAAGTGTTGTACACCATCAAAACGTGTAAGGGAAAAGGGCAGTCAAACTTTATAGCATAGACAGTCTTCAGAGATGGATAACCCTGACTTTATAAGTCCAGCCCTACGATTAATGGAACTTGTGCTCAATGTTCGATGCACGCGTAAAAGTGCTCAGTCATTCCTAAAGTCACAAAGTACAATTTCTAAGGAGCTGGCAAAGATAGATACAGGATTCTGAAGGGCGAAAACAGGTTCCAAGAGTCAGGGGAGGACCTGCTGTGATGAACAAAGCTATTCCCAACTTTGGTAAGTGGTTTCAGTACTCACCACCCTTAGCTCGGATTGGCTCCAAACTTGGCAAGTCTGGAGGGGGTCACCAGAAGTACAATGTCCCGCCTTTGATTCTGCGCCAAAGTGCACAGGCACTGCAGGTGCAGATGCAGGTCCAGTTTATACCAGGAGCTGTATCTCTCGTCTTGGTTGAAGAATAAAGGAAGCACCAATGCAGCTGGTCTCAGGGCACAAGAAGGAATGCATGAAAATTGCCTTTAGCGACTGTCACTGTTGCACTGTGACGCAGGAGCACCCAACTCTCTGGATCTGACGCACGCTTCTTTCTCAAAGCCAAAAACAGCTGGGATGAGGAAATCCAGTGAAAAGGTGCTTGATGCAATGATGCTCCCACGGGTGCCAAGGTTCAAGCTGGACAGTCCACTGGATGGCCCAGGAACATTTCCATACAAGCTCTTTCCCAGGGCAACCAGTGATTGGTCCCACCACTCCAAAGGGTTGAAGCACGTTCACAGGTCTTTAGATATCAATAGCAAAGCAGGGGTCTACCAGGACAGCACTAGGCTCAGGGTGCCAACCTTCTTCTGTGTGGTACCTGATAGTCCTTGGGTCTGCTCAGCTCTTCTGGATACTTCGCTCCATCTACAGGTCGATTCAGACATGTTGCTGATCTGTGGGTCTACAATTAGGACCCCTCCTCATATGCACAAGTCTGGTGAGTGCTCACACCCAGCTGGCCAATGAGGAGATCTGCCCCACTCATGTATGCCATTAGTGGTCCAATCAGGGACAACTGAGGCTCTTCGTGTACACCAGATATCCCAGCACAGGTAGTGTGGATTGGGACGAGACTGTCCCAGACCACTTCCTGGGTACCAACACATGTGACTTGCAGTACCCCGTGAAAGAAGTGTCTTTTGCAGGCAACTGCATGACCAAATAAGACATTCTCGGGTCACAAAGACAGGGGGGAAAGCCAACAAACAAAATGGCCGAAGTAGTAGACAAAAGACATTGTGGCACGGACACTAGCCACGGTCATGAGCCAAACAAGCTAAGCATGGTATTGGCTTGGTAAAAAGTTATTCAATTACACGGAAACGCTTCTGCTGCCACTAATCCACTCCTAGGCACATTGTCCATTCACCAAAAAATCCTTAGTGGATGACTAGGGCCAGAAAGCATAAGGAACCCATTAGGCGGGCAGTAATGTACTTTGCACAATGATAAAATGTTACCAAAATGGTAACAAAGTCAAAAGACAAAGAGAAACAAAGTTTCTCAGTACTGTCAGCCCAAAGGATGTGTCAGTTTCCCCATAACGATGATGCAAGCCCAATGGAGTGCAGATGAAGTCTGTGCTCCATTGGCAAAAGTCGGGTCAGAATGCAGAAACAAAAGCAAAAGGTTTGGGGGGGTCCACAAATATAGAGGACCATTTCCCTAGCACCATCTTACCATATGTCCTAGATGAGATGGAATCACAAACATAACAACATTGGTATGGATCCATTTCACTGTGAGTGGTCTTTGCTATAGCCATGCCACAGTGCTTGTTTTCCATGAGACGCGTCTTGATGGAGGTCCAGTCATGATAAGATGGCATATGAATTTTGCCCTGCTATGGTGCACCTTGTGAGTGTAATTCTGATAGATTAAAAAGATGATCATCATCCCCAGTAACTTTGGGTGGATTTCAATCTAGCATGAGGTGGCTGTGTTCTTTTGAGGTTGTCACTATTCCCAGTTGCTTTTCACTGTGTGTGTACCACGTGTACCAGCATGTGGCTTATGCAGGGTTTGCAACACAACACATTTCTGTGTATACCTGATTTCTTGGGGTTCTTTGGCTCACTTAATGCATTGTCCTTCCTACTTCAATCTTTATGTGTCTCTTGGACATGTCGATAGGGGGGCACGTTTTTGCTTGCTGTTGAAGTTACACTTCACAAGACTCAAATGGACATGTTCACATGAGGTTGCCAGTCATCATTCTTTGGTGCACCTTTCAGTGTAGTGAAGCTTTTGCCATCTGGGGCAGATGTGTAAATGTGTATCCATTGCAGGGTGCCTCGTTCTGTGTTAAGTCATGGCTTTGGCTCTGGATTTGTCAGCCCTGTGAGCCCATTTCAGCTGTAAAAGGACTATGGCCTCATTACGAGGTGTGAGGAAAAGTGGAAAAAGTGGTGGTAACGGAATTACCGCCACTTTAACTGTCCCGCCGAATTAGAGGCTCCAGAAAATGGACACTAATTCTGTCTGCGGAATTAGCCCCGGTGGAATTACAGCAAAAAGATTGGTGGACTTTACCCCAGCGGTGATTCTGCTGACGGCATTATGGCCAAAAATCAAAATGGTAATTCTACAACATTAAAAGTAGAAACACTGCAGAATTACTGTACTTTACTACTCACTCCCATACTCCTGCAGAGCAGGAGTCATTTTGCCACACACAGCGAGTAGCCTAACACCACATTCATTTCTCTGCAGTAAAAAGTCAAAGAGAACAGGACCAGAACAGAAGTAGACAGGTGGTGAAGATGGTGTCCAGGAATCTAGTAAAGGGAAGTAACGGAGGTCTCTTGAACTCACCTGTAGGCACTGGGGCAGGCAATCCTGGTTGGCTCTGCATTAAGGTTGAAAGGAAACTCTACTATTACTTACAACTTATGGGAGAGAAACAAACTGCAGGCAATAGTAGACTGTAGCAATGTCTGCAGTCACTATTAGGTGAATCTAAGTTGGTTTTATCCACCAACAAGCATGGAGAACCCCACAGAGAAAGTACCCATAAGGTTTAGCCACTGTTGATTATCAGCACTCATGGATTTCCATTGCAACAGCCGCGTCTTTCAGTTTGTTATGAGACTTATGACTGAGTTTTCCCCACATTAAGTGCTTAATAGACACCGTGGTTCAAAGAAGTATGAGCTGTGTGTTCATATATTTCTCTTTCAAATGCATTTTTACCTTCACTCCATGTCCTTCGTCTTTCCGTCTTCGCCCAGCACTGGTCATTCTTCTCACTCAAGGCTGTTGCATGTCTGTGGGATTTCCACTCTCGCCCATTTGGCAGGCTCTCTGGATTCTCATTTCTCACGTTCCCTATTTTCAGAGCTTCACAGACATGAGGGGGGGGGGGTAGGGTTTCTCTGACTCTGCTTTCGCATCAGTGGTTTTATCTCCATTGTTCTTCTAGATGGCTTCACTTTACATTGGGTCTAGTTAGCGATGATGGAGACATGTTTCCCATCTTTCCGCGGCAAACGTTCTCCCTCTCCTACATTCCCCGAACCTGCTTTCTTTGATCTTGCTTTCTAGAGCTCATGAACAGCCTGCAAAAGGATCTGGCTGTATAGACTCCTGCTCTTTTCAATGTAACTTTGTAGTTATTGTCGTTATCACCACATTACTGTGCATTCAAAAATCACGAAGTGAAACCGTCAGGATTTTGTTGCGAGTTTCCCAAAAATTATATGTAGGTGTTGGGCGAGGGTGTTACATAGTGTGAAGGGGAGTATGGCCGATTCTGGGGGTCTCCCCAGCATATAATTGCACACAAAAAATAGATATTTTCAAATTCAGTATTTCAAAATCACAGTAACAGAATCGTTATCGTCCACAGTGCAAATATTACAGGAAAGTCACTGCATGTTGAAGAACACCAAGCCGTCTGGTCTGCCTAGGCTTTGTCAACATACAACCAAAATAGTGATGGGTGGAAGGTTTGAATTAATCTGCACCACTGGCATTGCTCTGGGCAACCTTTCACACCACCTTTTTTTAGCCTGTCCATGCCATTGCAAAAGAGGTCTAGCCATATGCCAATCAGTCAGGTACTGCCACCAATAAATCAGTCAGGTATTGCCACCAATGGTAGCAGCCCAGCCTGAACTGCTAGGCCAGGTCCCCTCTGCACAGAAACACAAGAAACCCCAGATATTTTACGGCCTTGTTGGGCCTCCTCAGTGAGGTGCAGCTTGGTTCACTATGGCACAGTGAGTAAGCAACCCACTTTTGGGCAGACCCTCTCTCACACAGGGTGAGAAACCAAAACCAAAAAAGTGATGGGTGAAAGGTTTGAATAAATCTGAATCACTGACAATGCTTTGGGCAACCTTTCACACCACCTTTTTTTTTAGCCTGTCTGCGTCAATGCAAAAGAGGTCTAGCCATATGCAAATCAGTCAGGTACTGCCACCAAAGGTAGCAGCCAGCTGTGGAGCCACAGTATATATAGTACGTGAGGCTTCTTTTGGCCCTTATTTGGGCTTGATTTATCACAATGCAAAATCTTACAAACCCAGGAGAACAAAAGTGTAAATAACCACAGAAAAATCTTTTTAGGCATTTTCCACTGTATCTATGTGTGAATACGAGCATGAATACGAGCATAAAAGAAGCATTGGCAGGTGTGGGATACAATGATTGTCACAGTTGTATTGCTGGACAAAACCATTACGTAAATATGCCAGATAAAGACAGAATACTTCTATTGACACGCTAAGATTATTCAGTGTTTGAATATATGTGGCAGTTTCTTAACCTAAAAATGTCTTTCCTGGATCTCTCAATACATGTATTCTTAGATAGATCATTTCTTAATGGGCAACGATTGGGCAAACACGATGCTTCATTGAAAAATCGGTGTATGTTCTTTGGAACAATAAAGGTCCTGTGAACTGCCAGGTATGTTGCACTCAAAATAGGCTCTTCAATGTTAGACCCATTTTTGTTAATCTCTTTGTGGACTAGTTGTGATTCAAGCCAGTTGGTCAATTTGCTGCGCAAGGAGCATTTGCCACCAAATATATGGTGCATAGCCAGTAGGCATGCCGGTGTGCTCCTCATGACTGATTTGTAGATGATAAAAGCAGTCTTGAACAGTATCCTGGCCTGGAGAGGAAGACAATGTAGTTTCTGTAGGACAGAGTTGATTCTGTCAAATTTCCACCCACACATAGTAATAAGTGCTGCAGCATGGTGGGTTGCTTTAAGGGGAGCCAAGTGAGCGGCTGGAAGCACTGTCAGGAGGGTATTTCCCCAATCAATGTGCGAGAACACAGTGGACTGTACTACAGTCCCAAATTCCTTCAGCGGGATGAAGGGTTTAATATTTGTGAAGGGTGGAGATTCGGAGCCATGCCGTTTGGGCCTTCTTGGGTATGTATATCTGGAAGGACAGGCTGCTGCCAACGGTGAAGCCTAAGGATTTTACTTAATCTGAAATGTGCGGATAAAATTCTTCTAGGAGTATATCATTGAGCCATATTTGGACAGGTTGTTGTTTAGTGGGGGACCTCAATGCGGATGAATTCGGTCTTGGTTGGGTTAAGTATGAGGTGGGACGTTGACATCCAGGAATGGATGATGGCTAGGTAATCGTGGAGATGACTGATGTCCTGTGGATGTTTTACTCGCATAATCCAAGTATTTGTGGATGGCTATATCTGAATCTTTGTGGAGTGTGCCTAGAGGCTCCATGTAAAGATTTAAAAGGATTGGGCCATTGGATGACTCTGCATGAGACTGGTAGCTGGTTAGAATGAAATGTGTTCATCTGAATGGCCAGGTGACTGCTGGAGAGGTCAAAGGTAAACTAATTCAAGACAGTGCCAGAGAATCCCATCAGGTCAGCGAGGAAGAGAGGAGGACACAGTTGTTGACAGTGTCAAATGCAGCCAAGATCTCAAGGAGAAAGAGGAGGCATGCATCAATCTTATCCATGATTTGGAGGGCACCTGCATGGTCTCTGTCTGGATGCTATATTTGGGCTGGAACGGTCACTGGTTGTCATTTAGCAGGTGTAGTTGTTTGATTCTGGCAAGTAGTTGTGTAGCAACTACTTTTTCAACTCTGAATCAGAGCACAGAGTGAAGCAGGCGCAGATGTCTACAGTACATCTTGCCACTCAAACAGAGAGGCATTAGTGTAGAGCTGTACAGGGATGCCACTCGCTGTCACAAAACAGGTTAAGTAGCACACCTGCACAGGAGGAAGTTGAGTGCATGCCCATATTGGAGCACTATGCTGGTGTTCCTCAGAGATCAAACCCACAGATAAGCTTGATATTGTCTGAGATGTTGCTCCTTCCTAGAAAACAATATTAAATACATACTTATGTTCAAAAGACCTCTGTTTCTTGAACTTTGACGTTCCTAATGAAGGGGTGGTGATGAAGACAGCTATCCTGATCAATCATATTCTAAATAACAACCAGTGCCTCGTCCTAATGAGCAATAAAAGCCACTAATACCTAAACAGAGTTGTTGTAGGTAATGCATGAGAATAAAGCACCTAACTAATTATAATGCTGTGGCTAGTAATATTGTAAGCACTGAATAACCTCATTGTTGTGGCATAAAACGGTGAGAATGTGGTTAGGCTGGAAAAGTGAATGTTGACTGCTAAAATCCCAGGCATGTGGATTGTATTTGTATGTTGCGTGAAATTAGTGCATAGCCTGAGAGATTATGGTACCTGTGAAAATGGTAGTTGCCCATGCCTAATTGCATTAGCAAGTGTCATTGGATAGTGCATGCCGCAAATGCCATTTTGCTCTGCTAGGGTACCGTAAGCCAGCATAGGCATCCAAGAACACGCAAGGACTACTGAAGGACCACCAGTTGTCCCTAAACCCCCCTGCTGATCAATGATGCTCAGGGGCGCCTCCAAGGGGTGGCCAGGGGGGGCCATGGCCACCCTTATAAAAATGCTGGCCCCCCCATCGGCCACCCCATGAAAAAGCAAAAAAATACACTTTTTTTTCTTCCCCTCTGAACTGTGCATGGACAATCACATGTGCAGTTCAGTGTGAACACATTTTTTTGTTTGTTGCCGCAGCTCACCACCCGCGATGGACTGGATCAAGCCACGTATGATGGTGGCCCTACCCCCATTGATCGCACAATAAACACAGCCTGAGTGCACGCATTTCTGTTTTGGCTTGCACTTGCAGGCTTTGTTCACTTCCAGGCACTGAAAAGGAGGCCTGGGCTGCGGCGCTGAGGGATCGAGTGGTTGTCCTAGGCAAGCACTTCAGAGTTGAGGTATGTGGCACCAGGGGTGGTGCCAGGCATGGGCGTGGGAGGGCTAAAGTCCCCCCCCCCTTCTGCAGCTGCCTATTTGCCATGCACAGGCCTGCTCGCTTGACCTCAAGCCGGCGCTCTCCACACCGCTTTATTTTCTCCCCACAAAACTGATTGTGGGGGAGGGAGGAGGCGTTAAAATGTAACAAGCCCATTATTATTAAATAGAACAATTGTGGAGGTGAGACGCCCCTGGAAGAAGAGAGTACCTGCTGGCTGCGAGATGCATGCTGGCCACCTTAGCAGGATAATCGGTGTCTCTTTCAGTGAGGTCATTCCCCTTGTACCCATCGTGAAGAGTACACCCTTTGTCAAAAACGTGTTGCTGCGGTGCCTGCCAATTGAAAGAGCAGCTCTTTAAATTGTATCTGGCCTACGTGGCCAGACCATGTCGTATGTGAACCCTGCCACGTCGTCATTTGCCAATCGGCAAAGAGCAGTGCTGCCATCATTGCTGCCTATCCAAAAACAGGGCCCCTCCTGTCACAGCCGTCCCCTGGACTAGAGGCCCATGTTCGGTGACCTTTACTTTCTACCTCCAAATACCTTTGCCCTTCTACCTGCCCATTCGACAGGTGGGAGGCATTTCACTGCCCTACTCTCCACACAAGACACATGATTGCTGCCCACCTTCACCCCACCCTTGACCGAGGCCAGCACTGCACTGCCCTGATCTCCCTACACAATTCTGCTCTCCTCACACACGCAATTTCTTTATACTTACACCTCCTTACGCAATCCCGGCTGTTCTGTCACCACCCAGAACAAATGAGCTCCTAGGCCTGTTGTGCACTAACAGATGTGACTCCCCTCATTCTTGTGTGCACTTCAGAATGCTGCATTAAAATAGAAACGAGCACCCCTCTCTAATGCTTCAGAGGATGACAGTGTCCATATTACTTGCCAATATGCTTCAATACACCAAGTCCTTCCCTTCCTTGACATAGTCCTTACAACTTGCGGCACTTTCACCTCTCGAGTCACCTTATGTAAGCAAATAGCTTTCAAATAATACTTTACTTTAATTCAAATGCGGACTCCAAATAGCACTCCTCCCACTCCCAGAATGCTCTCTTTGGCTAGAAAGCTCCTAAGCATGTGCACAGGCTGGCAGCATTACTTGGCAGGGTAGCAGGAGGATTGAGAGTGACAAGAAAGAGTAGGATTTGGAGTAACGCGAATCCCCTGTGGACACTATAGCACCTTCCTCGCCCCAGTTGTAGATATATGAGGCTATAGCAAGCACCAACAAACACACACACTGGAAATGCTGCAACACATTTGCTGAAGACCAGATCCTTAATGAGCAATGCTTTCTGAGCTAAAATGAAGTCCAACAAAGTCTACAACATGAAATGTGTAATGCTTAATGAATGTTAAGGGACACATGCTTACATTGTGGTCCTGCAGATTTTGGGCACTTATACACACCTCCTTTCTGCCCATAAAGCTGCAATGCCACCCTAATAATGAAATTGGATCACATTAAGTAGTAGAACTTTCTGGTGTCCTTAGTCCAACACAATCATTTGCTTTGCCCATCTGCCTTTGATAGTAGTTGCATGTTTCCAGCTCCATTTCCCTGGAACAAAAGCTACTAACAGTGTGCCAACAGAGCGAAAAGGAGCAACCCTGTGTAAATAGATGGCCCTCCCTAGGTACAACATATGAGGCAGCCCATCAGGGCAGTTTTACAGACTGAAAGTAGGGAGAATATGCTTCAGTGATATATGAAAGGGCATTTACTTACAAACAAACCCAGAGTAGAAGTCATTTCAGATGAGGCTCAGAGGAAAGAAGTGCCCCCCAATTTCCCTAAGCAGTGAGTTGAAGTAATAGCCACTAAATAAATAGTGCCATAAATGACAAAAGCTGCAGGTGCACCTTTTGCAGAAGGGTCTAGTCGGGAGACTCACACTCTAAATGCATGGCATGTTTTACTGCCATTTTTGGGCAATGGAAAGCCTACTTGAGTGTTTGTATGTGATGGTGGGGTTGGAGTGGGGATGGGTGGGGGAGAATACTACAGTGGGGCTGGCCTGGCAGGGTCTTACTGTGGCATGGAATGTTGTACTCGCATTAAGGTCAAAGGCAACATGAGTGTTCTTACATTGGGAGCGCATGCTTCCTTATCTTGACTTGGGTCTTTATTATTTTACTGGTGTTTAAGGTCAAAGGCAACATACATATTGTTACATGGGGGAATATAACATGATGTGTGCAACATAAATGTTCTTATATGGGGGGATTTGTGTGATGATATGCTATTTATATAGCGCTTTCACCAAAGCGATTTTCAGAGAACATATTTACATCAAATGTATCACCCAGCCGAAGTTTGCACTCATTTAACGAGCTTTATTTATTTATTGCATTTATTGACATTGCGCAAACCCATACGTATCACGGCGGTGGTACAACTTGGTGAGCAGGGAAAACAGTACAGTACAGAGTAAGAGAGGTAACAAGTTGCAAAAGCAACATAATAGTACGAGGTCCATATAGGAGGGTAGAGATCACAGAGATCACATTGAAGTATGAAAGACAGAGTTGGCCTTGCCTGGATTTGAACCTGCGAATCACACTCGGATTACAAAAGCATGCGCTCAGCCCGGTGAGCTATTTTACCGGCTTGCCAGCAAGAGCATGTTTTCTTTCTGTGGCATTGCAGTGTATTACTGGTGTTAAGGCCAAAGGCAACATACGTATTCTAACATTGGGGTGGGGGCATTCGTGCTGCCTGCAAGGCTATATGTTTTTTTACTGTGGCATGACATTTTTTATTGCCGTTAGGGAGCAAATACAACATGATGAGTGTTATTATATGTGGAGTGCGGGATTTTTGTAGCCAGCAGGGATATATTTTCTTAATATGGCATGGCTCTTTTTTCACTGGCATTAAGGCAAAGCCAACAGGAGTATGTTCTTACATGGGGATTCTGGCGCGTATTGGGAGAGCTAGCATAAACATGCTTTGTTATAGTATCGTTACTGGCATTATGGACAAAGCAAACATGATTATTGTCATATATGGAAATATTGGCATATATAGGTGCACCAGAAAGGACATGTGTGAGCACAATCAATATGAAAATGCTTTTTTATACTTGCAGAGTACTGGCATATAGCGGACAAAGGCATTATGAAAATGTGTTTGAAAATGCTCCGGTGCATTGTTGGTGGCTTGGAATCTAACATACTTTTCATGTCTTACCCTACAAAATCGATTGTAAACTGGGTGGTTTTTACCTAATTTATCACAAAGTGTACTGTAAAATGCACTATATTTTAACACATTATTTAAAACCTTTTCTCAAGGGGACAACCCCCTTTGATTGGTTCGCCCTCCCTCAATACTCTGTCACTCCTATGTATTTGGCTGGGGGCAGAACAAGTGCCCTTCCTTCTGCAGGCTCTTCTTAATGTGGGCCCTACTACATTAGCTCCAGGCCCCACTTGTTACAGAATAACGGCTACGCCTCTGGTGAGTTGGGGTGAAAGATGGATCTAATGGGCCAAAGGAAGGCGTGATACCTACTCAGCCTACTGGGCTTGCAAAGCGGATGTTAGGACGAGGGTGGTTCAGTAGCCCAATAGGTTTAATGTCCGGGCTCACTAACAGTTTTCAAAACTGCCATCCAGCCCCGCCAAAATGTTGAGGCTGGATCCGCCCCTGTTTGGCACCCTGTGTGCCACCCCAAGATTTCCTGTGGCCTCATCAGGCCACCCCTATGAAAAATTTCTGGAGGCGCCACTGATGTGCTTAACCTCCTCCTTACTAATCCTCCCGTCCATTCACTGCACTACCCTAACTGCCCCCCTGCCTCACCCCGCATAGCCATCTGTCTGATTTGCAGCAACCCAGCTATCCTCGGGAAGAATAGCTCAGTGGCAACGTGCTCGCCTTAGAAGCAAGACGGCACAGAGCAACACAGGTTCGATCTCCGGATCCGCGCTTAGAAACCTCTGGGTATTAAGAGCTTTATAAATAACATATCATTCTAGCTTTGCACTTGAATCTTGACAAACAGCGAAACTCGACATTTCGGTCCTGTGTCTTACACACGTTGTAGCGAGTCCAGCATAATACTGTTGGAAACATCTAAAGATATTTTAGATCTGCACCCTTCCTATAGATCTGCCAGTACACCCCAAAGCTTACCAGTAATACGTCCTGCTCATCCATTACCAGGATACCCACAGAGCCCTGTCATTGCCACTGAACACTGATTAGCAGTCCTTCTTGCCACACGTAGATACAGCATTGGAATTTTAATCTGACCAACAGCATGTCATGCAAGTCTGTGTTTGGCACAGTTATTTCAATGTGCCCCAATCATGCTGTGCGCCAAGTGGACATTTACAGATTTTGGGTGTGCCCCTCTGCTCAACATCAACTCAGCTTGCAGGAACCACCCGTTTCCTCTTCATCTTTTACTCCCCTCATTGAGCTGGCTGCTGATGCTCCTCTGTCTTGCTCCAGGAGATAGCAATTATCACCTTGGCTCTTGCCTGATGAGAGCTACACATATGCAAACTACAATGTGGATTTAGCGCCGTTATGCAGTCATTGTCAAACAATGCAATACGTGTCTGGTTATTTATATAGTGCTTGGTGATCAGAGCAAGTGGTAAACTAAGAGTTTTAATTGTTGATGGTTAAGAGGATTGTGGAACAAGGAATGATTATGCAATTTGGTCAAATGGGGAAGGTTGGATTAGAAATCAGCAGAACTGTTTAGGTAGGTTTTTGGTGGGTGCATTGCAATTAGTCGGCTACACAATCTTCTTAGCAAGGTTTTGCGTGTCTAAGTGTGTGTGTGTGCAAAATATACTTGCCATAATGTCATTTCAATAGGCAGAGCATGCATAGGTTGATGAACAAGTGCAAAGCTGATTGTCATAAAAACTTAAACTTACAGTAATCAGCACAATGCATGCACAAGAACCCACTTCCATGCTGCTTGTATAATATACAGTTATGGAATGTATTCTGTTGCACACCTGTGCTTGCTAAATATTGGTTTGACACATAGAGCTTACACCTTGAGAACAGGTTGACCTCAAACAAACCTACAAATCACATGTCTTCTTTGTTCACAGGCAACCACTTGGCCAATGGGTCACATTCCCTCTAATATTTAAGCACATGGACAAAAATATCATACACAATATATTAGGGAAATCCAGTTGTTAGGACAGTTTTTCTGAAGTCCAACTAAGGGCTTAGTAAAACCGTTCAATTGAGGAAGTACAAGACTCCACTCTTAGTATAAGACTGTACCACCTGAGTTCATGGTAGCGTAGATAGAGCAGCCAGGCTTATCTTAGGAGGGAGAGAGGGCTGTAGAATCAGTACAAATGAAATTGTAATACAAATGGTCCAAAGAAACACTGAAACACTATGTATGTAAAAATACATTATTTATTTATTTAAATACAGGTAGGCCCAGATAAATCTGGGCGTAATTAAATACTATTACACATTATATCTAATCACAATTATAAAAACACAACACTATACTTGAAGCTATTTGGAACACCTAACAGTGGTTCTAGGGAGGTCAACAACTTTTCATACACATTCAGTATAGGTCACACCTGTTCTTGGGGAGTAAATACCAATGATTACTTTCACAATTACATTCAGTAATGCAAGGGCAGTAGACCCTACCAGTCGTACAGTGACTCTCATTACAAATCACACAATCAGTCAACTGGACAATATACTTTTTGTGAAGAGTGGAACACTTATTCTAGTTACAGTAAAAACCTATAACTACTTTTGTGATAACACTCAGTTATACTAGGTGAGTAAAACCTAAGGATGTAATATTCAATTACAGGTTCTTTTGAAATCAGTGAAACACAGATAGCGATAAGCAGTAACTCTGTTAACTTATTTTTGGATGGCACACAGCTAACTCAAGGTAAGTAAAACCCACATACTTTTTTTTTATTTCACAATGAGGTCCAGGTTTGATCTTTCCCAGCTTTACAAGTAATTTATGTAAGACTTATAAGGGACTGTTAGAACCCACATACTCTTCTTGTGTCTGTCTACAATAGTACAGGACAGCAGAACCCAATGTTACACTTTACTGAATGACTAAAAGTTAATCTAGGTAGGCAACAACCTAATGCAGACTTATTCTGGACAGGCTAACAGCAAGTCAGGGGAAGCAAGACCCAGTTGGGGGACACTCATACAATTATCCTAACAGGATTAATCTGGTGATACCAACAGTTGGTGGCCACTCATACAATTATCCTGCAGGAATAATCTGGTGAAACCAACACATTACTTTTTGGGAAGAGGTACAACTAAATCACAGGAGAGTAATGTACATTCACATCTACTTTCTATTAAAATGGCACAACGGTTTCTAAGCAAAGAAAGAAGTTAACCATACTACTGAGAATAGTGCATCACACATCCTAGGTAAGTATAGTTACCAACCAACTCTTTACAAGTAAGTCACTTTTAAACACATATTTTCTTTTCTAAGCAAAAGGCTCAATCCCTTAAAAGTGTTTCCCTGGTTCTTGGAGCATGAGTGTTCTCAGTGGCCGAAGGGGGGTCACTAGGGACTAGTGACCAACAGACAGTGTCAGAATAGGTCATTTAGTAGCAAAAGTCAGAGTTCCTTATGAAGACTGGGCAAACAGTTGAGTAGTTTACTTCTAGGGTCAGAAGAGGGTCCAGGGGCTTCACAGAAGACACCCTAGCAGGATTGTAGCAGTGGAACTGGGTGCACTGCATAGGAGGCCTCCCCACCACAGACACCACCCCACAGCTACACAGAAATTCTAAGAGACGTAAGGTAAGTACATACCCCAGCCAACACAGTACTTCAGCATTGTAGAAGATTTTGCAGCAGGAGGACTTCAGGATCTACAGTACCTGGTCAGTGGATTCCTTTTCATGGTGACTAAAACAGGGCCTTGGAAGGGACTTTGCAGCAGAGATCAATGGAGAAGGCTCTATGCAAGGTTTTCCTCATGGCTGAATGTGGTTCTGTGGATTTGGTGCCTTTTTACAGTTGCACAGATGAAGACAGAAAATCGTGGTTGATTTCTTGTTGTTACAAAGGTCCAGCACTCTGGTGAGGGGACTTTTTGGACATGATTTGTGTCTGTGGAGCTACACCAGGATGCCCACGAAGCTTCAGTGAGATTTGGAATGTTGGGAAACTGTGCACTGCACAGTGGCTTGAAGTCCCAGTGTATTAGGGTATTGCAGCCCCGTAAGGTTGCAGAAATGTGTGGGATGTCTCAAAACGCAGGTCTTCTTAAGACTTGTGGGTCGCACCAGTCTCTGGGTCAGGATCATCTTTTTCGTAGTCCCCAGGTCGATTGGAAGGAAGGGCTAGAGCATGTTTCGGTTACACAGCAGGCTCTCCGGTCGCTGGAAATTGTTTCAGCTGCTTTTCCTTCTTCATCCTCTTCGATTTTGGTTCCAGTGGTTGACTTGCCTTCAGCTTCCAGGTTTGCAGTATTTAACAGGAGCTACAGCACAACTTCTGCATTTGCTCCCTGCATTTTAGTACAAGGGGCATTCTGGTTGTCCAATCAGGACATCCAGCCCCCACTGGGATTTGTCCCCTTTCAGGCAAGGAGGAAGGCAAAGGGCTGTGGAGTTTTGAATCCTCCCTCACTTCCTGCCTTCAAAGACAGACTGGAGCCTGGGTGGGGCGTCCCGGGGTCTCCTGTTGAAGATAAAAATCACACAAAAGAATTTCCCACCCTGGATATCAGGGGACGGAACAAGAAAGGACAGGAAACACTAAAATGGCAAAAAAAGAAGACAGAGGCCATTTTGGTAAAATGAGCACCCTTAGGTGCCTTTGCTGCAGCTGTGAACACAGCCTGTGGTAAAGGTGCACCAAATTAATACAAGGTATCACTGCCACCAGCCATTGATGGTAAGCTTGTCCCTGTAACAGAAGTATTAGCGTTTTAGTGTGAAAGAGGATACTTTGTATGTTCCCTGCACTCCACATAAGGTAGGATGTGCTGGTTTCACTAAATAAAATGTAAAATGGATCCAAAGATCCTTTCTATCCTTGGAAACTGTAGTTCTCTCAAGGTTAGCAAAATAAAGCTAAAAGGGGAGCCCCTAGGGCAACTCAGCAACAACAGGAATTATTGCCAAAAAGATGTTAAAGAGGGAAACTTTAAAAAGACACTGTGGAGAGTCAAAAACATGACACTCATAAAAAGAGCTAAAGATTCTGTGGGTGTGGAAAAAGGATCCCATTCACAGAGGTATTAAGAGAAAATATCCCAATAATAAAGCAAAAAGTTCTGGGGTTGACCCGGGTCAGGAAGATACCATTTCTATGAAAATCTTACCTAACACCGGTCATAATAGGAAACATGGTAGAAAGAAATAGAACATTTGAACAATGTTGTATTGCCTGGCGTTGGAAGTGTATATTTTGGCATAATAATGATGGACCCTGGCAGGATGTACTTCACATACGCGTTCTGCAAATCAGCTTAATTATACTTGACAAAATTGAAAAACACTAAATTTGAGACCAAATAGAAGCATACATCTGTGATTTTGATTTGGCAAACCTGCATAAGTTATGCTGCTGGTTTAAAAAGAGGGACACTGTTTTGGAAGGTTGTTCATGTTGTTTTTAATGTACATTCATTGTGTGGATGGTGAGTAGACTTCCTGCTCACTGAGAGTAAATACATTAATGTTTAATTGTTTAAAGAGTAGGTCTAGTTCCTGAGCAGTGAAGCACTGTACTGGGTTTGGGTATTTAACGTTTGGGGGCGCATATTTTAACAATAGTTGGTTCTGTGTGTCCATTGGGATTAATACATGTGCTTCCTCAGACTTTGACAGTGATATGAGGCAAAATACATTGAGTACACAAACCCAAAAGCACTGATTGGACACAACAACATATTAGAAACAAATATAGAAGAACGTCAGTATTCAGCCTTAAAACATAACAAACTTCCAATGGCAGCAGCATAAAGGGAAAGTCGCAAGTTGGATCAGTAACGCCTAAAAATTTTAACTATAAACTAAACACAGCGCTGAACCCAATTGAGCTACTACCACACCGTAATGAATTCAAAAAACGTCAGAGTTTATATTTTGAAAATCCTAATGAACTCTATCCAAGACTTGTGGGCAAGCAGAGGCCTATGTTAGCAAAAAAGGCACAGACCCCAAGCCTTTAAACAAGAACAAGATTATAACAAACTAACTGTCCACCTGTGCTACTACCCATTGATTTTCTTTGCTTTAATAATCAAAGAGATGTTGCTGTTTATTTAGCAATTTTCATTTGGCACACATGTTAAACAGCCGACACGTGTTTCAACCTTTCAATTAGGTTTTCCTCAAGGCTTCAAAGCACACTTTCCTTTTCCACATTGTCTGTATATGTTTGAAAGTCAACCTCTATCAACCATAAAACCAGTGGTTGTTATGGTCTATTCAGGACCAATCTCTGTAATTTATAATTTTCTTATTGAATCATGCCCTCTTTATTCTCTGCACTGAATGAAGCCATCTCCTAATGGCGTCTGCTTAATAACAATCTCTGTATCTTATGTTATTCCCAATTTTCACTATCATGTATATTGTAGAATTTTGACTTTTGGTTGCTATGTTATATATTGAGCTGTTCAAATACAGCCAACCCAAATTGGGGCTCAAAAGAACCTAAATTGGTCCTTCAGATCCTTGGCGGCGTCCTGCGTAGCTAAATGCAACTACTGACAAAACTTAGAAAGCTGAGGTAGAATGCTAGTCTCACACCATAGCAGCCATCTACCCAATACTGCTGTGCAGCCTAGTGTTTTATGAGTCGGCAAAAGGACACACATTTCAAGAAATATTGCAGCCCTTGTGCTGGGGCTAGGCATTCCCAGCCTGCTATTGTACGATTCAGCCATTAAGTCTTGCTAAGCAGTCATTGGAAGCTAAAAATAAAAAATGTAAATGTAGGTATGTATAAGCCTAATTGTGCATTGGAATCTCAGGATGTTTTTATGCGTACTGGGGGGATGGGTGGCTGGAGTGAGAGCGGGAGGATGAGGGGATATATTCAATTAGTTAATTCGCACTCGTCAAGGACAGATATCCAAATGATCTTTTTTTTAACCATTTGGGCCTCATTACAAACCTGGCGTTAAGGGGTTAACGGCGCCGTAAAAGGCTGCGGCGCCGTTAAACACTTAACGCCCGATTCACACTTTAACGCCTGCTTTTTGCAGGCGTTAAAGTCCAACCCGCTAAGGGACCTTGGTGCTAATTACCACACCGTAATTTACGGTGCCGTAATTAGTGCCTTCCCCATTCCCATTGAGCCCTGTGGGCCAAAAATATCTTTGGATCTAAGATCTCACTCTTTATTGGGAACTGATTTCCAAGTCCGTGTTAGATCAATTGTGTCTATTTCGGATGTATCTGGATTTCGGTGTCTCCTCTGTCATGTAAGACAGGTGCACTGATTGCTGTGTGAGTATTTTGTTCAGGGTCACATGTGTGCCTAAATGAGATTGCTAACAGTGGTAGGTTTCACATTGGACTAATGGACTAGATGTATGCCTGTGGATAAAGCATACTCACACGGTATTATGCTGTCGTATACACAGACAGGGCACGTGTGTTTGATCAGCCAAGTGACCTTTTGCAATGTCCTTATTAAAGTTTTGTAATCACTGTTAGAGCAAACGGGCCATCTGTTTTGATCATGGGGGGTGAAAGGGCTTGTGGGTGAGGGGTACAATACAGTATATAAACTAAGCAAAGTCCCACAAGCTACCCCACCTTTACACACAAAAGGGGGTCGGATTGAGTGTGTTCAGTATAGACCTACTGTTAGTTAATCAGCAGATGCATAGGGGCAGGGTCACTTTAAATAAGCATGTTTACAAATCACACAAGGCGGGATATACGTCATAGTACAAAAAATAATGTTGAAATGCAAAAAAAGAACATATAACAGAGATGTATCCGATATCATGTACGTCCGTTAGTGGTTCATGCCTTCGTTTATGGTGCTGTTAGTAACACACGTGAGAATGCAATGCATAATGTAAATTAAAACAGCAATCCACTAGTAGTGCCAACACGTAAAGTGTTTCTGGATTAGAAGGGGCGGGGGGGGCAGTATTAACACATCCATTCCTTGTAGAATTGTAGCCCTTTAAGCCGTCTTCAGGACACAAAAAATATGGTAAGTAATGGATGTTGAAGGGCTCATCTCCCATCAAATGCTATTTTGTATGGCAAAACATTACTTTTTTGTACTATGAAGTATGTCCCGCCTTGTGCGGTTTTTAAACATGTTTAGTTTTGAATAAAACATGTTTTAAAGTGACCCTGACCCTATGCATCTGCTGATTAACAAACAGTAGGTCTCTACTGAACACACTCAGTCCGACCCCCATGTGTGTGTAAAGGTGGGGTAGCTTGTGGGACTCTGCTTTGTTTATATACTTATTAAGGTTTTTACATGATCAACTTTCAAATTACAGGAAATAATGTGCATGAATGAAATGTATATGAATGCCTCTGAACTGGCCCGTTCTGTTTGTCATTTTTTAAAAAAAGAGAGTAGTGTGGCCCTGGGGACCGTCTCCGTAGACCATGGTTTGCATAACAAATCAACCGGATTGGAAAGGAATGGTATCACAATGGGGGTCATTCCGAGGTTGGAGGTAAGGGATTACCGGCGCCTGTAACGGCACCGATGGCGGTAATCCCTTACCTCCGTATTCCGAGTTCCCTTTGCGGGTCCCTCTTTACCTCCTGCTTTTAGCAGGAGTAAATTACGGGACCCGCAAAGTGACCTTGGAGTAAATTACGGCACCGTAATTTACGGTGCCGTAATTACCTCCTTCCCCATTCCCATTGAGCCCTATGGGGGCACAAATGGGGATGGGGAAGGGCTAGGGTGAATGGGGAATTACCGGTCCATCCAACCTTGGAATGGACCGGAAATTACTCCATTCACCATGCCGGTATTCCATGGAGTAAATAGCTCCATGGTTGCCAACCATGAAGCTATTTACTCCATGGTGTAGTCCTAACTCGGAATGAGGGCCAATCTCTTTTCAAATGGACTACTTTACAGACTGCCACATTATGCCTAAAACGAATTCGGAAAACACAAGCATAATGCAGGGGAGAGAAAAGAAACCGATACAAGCACACAGTGGACAACCTCTGAGAATTCGACCCACAGTACATGGGTGGGTGGGAGGAGGCCGCTTGACTCATGTCTCTGGCCCCATCATCTCGGTGACATTGTTTCTAATTCATCCCGAGGTTTCTTCGCTTGCATACAACATGGGGGCCTTGGGGCGGTGCTGCAAATTGTAAAACAAATGGAAAACAACTGCTCTGCAGGCATTGGGAAGCAGAATGCAGCATCTTTAGATGCGGTCAGTCAAAGGAGACACTTAAGTCGTTTCTGTAGAGAAATGTTTATATATGTATAGGGTGGGAGAGAGATTGAGAGAGATACAAGAAACATGACATTATGCTATAGTGTGTGTTGCTTGAGGGGAGGTGTTGCTAGCCCACGTGTTTGCTAATAGACTACAGTAATACTTTTGCGGTAAGGTACTTCAGAACTAGGAGGACAGAACAATCATTGCCATTGATACAAAAAAAAAAGCGGTGTAGATCAATAAAGAGAAGAAACGATACAAGGGCCAAACAAATGCTGGAAAAGGAGGTAGGCCAAGGCAGTAAGACAAGTGAAAAGAGTGACAGACAGAGGGACAAGCATGCAGATAGCTGGAATAAGAAGCACAGGAATGCATGGATGGATGGATGGATGGATGGATGGATGGACAGATAGTGGGTCTGGCTGAATGGATGGTATAGTGATGCAGAGTGCACATAGCTTAGATAGATAGCTAGATAGAAAGACCGACAGATGCACTGTTGCATGCGGTGAGAACCTGATGGTAAAATAAATAAACATATAGATAATGCAGTAAACAATTGAGATGTAAATAGAAAAACGAGTCGCCTTACTCCATCCATAAGCTCAACCACCGATCCTGAAATTCTATACTGGTTTTCATCTTCCCCAGTTAATATTTATTTGAAACCTCCTTGACAAGTTATTTTGATGTTTGCACTTACTAATTTATGCTATGTTTGCCACATACAGTTTTTGTATCACCTGAAATAAAGTTGCGTTAAATAAGAAAAGCGAAAAAAATAAAAAAAATAGGCATAAGGATTTATTTTTTACACCGAGGGACTTGAGCTAATTGATGCAATCACAGAATCCATGGAGGCGAAGCAATGTCTGCAGCAGCAGCACGCGGAGGCATTGGGGGATGAACGCACAGGAATTCAGCTTTTAGGAGCAACCACACAAATGTGCAAGTGCTAAAAGGACTCCAGAAAGGCATGATACAGTAACTCTTTGTTTCTAAGGACAAGCTCATTAAAGAAAGCCAGGGAAGCATATCCTTACCTTTCACACGTGGGTGCATGAAGCTTGCCCCGTTTATCTATGTTTCCATGCATTCTCAGTTTTATAGGAAATATGCTCCTGTAATTCTAGAAAGGGTCCTTAAGGACACACTCCCTGGACAGAGTTTTACATGAAGTTGCTCCATTTCAGCATTGTGACACCTCCAAACTGTTTGTGTTGCACCTGCTTTGCCAATTAAAAAGTTTAAAAAGTTATGAAGGAAATTGAAAAAAAATTGAGTTCATTACTTGTAACTCAGTAAAAGGACCATAATTACAAGTTTCATCAGCTGAGAAAAGTTAGAAACCCCTTGGAGCATTTGATAAAAGTTTGAGTTCTTAAGACAAACTTTCTGGGGCTGGATTATCAAACATTTGCATGTGTTTTAAAGTGAACAAGTGCTGTCATACTTTAGAAAGGAGAAAACAGGTTTTGACACAATCAGTATTATCTAAAAACGTTTGCATTGGGGCAAAAATAAATCGTACTGTGTTTGTACTACGTTTACTGCATAACATAAAAAGAAATCTGTTTGCTAAATTTCTTTTCATATTGCTCATCACACATAGTACAGTCTATTTCCTTTTTTGCCCTCATTATTTGTTTTAGATAATGTTGTTGTACATAGCACCATAAAAGCAATTAAATATCCCATTATGAACATCTTACAGAAGAACATCATTTCATATTACAACATGTTAAAAACTACAGTTCACAAACTAAAGTTGCAATTAAGCCAACACAGAGACATTTCCATCATATTTTGCCCTGTGTAACCAGGCCCTATGTACACATTTTGCAATATAATAGTCTCAATTCACATCTAGTGGATTCTTACAGGACTCTATGGCCGAATCTGTTGTTCTGATGTCTTTCAGTCGAAGTACTGACAATAAGTAATGCTTTCTCAGGCTTGAGTAGCCTGGGCAGAATAATAGAAAGTGTTTTACTGACTCTTCAGAGCTGACATATAGTTTGCATCTCGTCTCGGCTAAGGCTGACCACCTAGCTGTGTACTCGGCCGCTTCGATAAGCAGGTGCTACACATTCTAAATGCAATTCAAATCTCTCAGCTGGTTTCAACATCATCTTAGGGGCACCCGTATTCAGCGCAACAGAAACACATTTCATGTCTTATGATGGCTTTGTGGCGCTTTGTTTTAAATCAAGCCTTTATGTTTGCAGTTAGCTCCTCTGGTTTGTCCCAAACAGTCCCCATAACCAGATTCTGAAGGCCTTTGCGTACAAACCAGAGCCATGCCAATGAACTAGAGACTGGGGTACTTATTAGACTGCTCATTGATCCTTTGTATTTGGTTAATTTTGGTGTACTCTAGAGTCTAACCCAGTACAGCAGCCGTTTGCTCAGAACTACTTCGTTTGTGGGCTTAAAGACACAGTCCCAATGTAAACTTGCCATTGGAACTCGCTTAGGTTGCGCTCACTAGCCCCGCAAAAACCCGTTGTCCACCACACTTAGCTCGGGTGAGGGGCAGCGTCCCAACAATTCTGCGCAATACAGTGCTGCTACCCTACCTTGTTCTTGGTATAATGTAATAGCTGGGGAATCTGCACCACTTCCAAGCCTATTGTAGAGGCAGCAGATTCCACCGTTATGTTTTTCCAGGGTCACTGTGGCTTTCGCGAGGTGGACTATCCATGACAGATCTTCAGCGAATAATAGATAATACAAATTGGGGCTAAATCTGTTGGTTCCATTCCCCATTATATAAGCTATAATATTAGTGCTAAATTCATTTTCTGCACTTTTTGGTATCAGTGCAAAGTTTTGATAATTCGGCACCTCGACATTAATGCAGATAAGAAAATAAACTACTTGTTGGTAATTAATAGTTGTGAACGTTGTTTGAGAGCAACTGCAAAGTTGAAATTGGTTAATGAAGATATGTAGTCATTTTTGACGAGTTTGGTACATGCTATGATTGCTTGTTTAAAAGATATAAAAATGTAAGCCCTTCATACAATGGAATTGAGAGATACAACCATTGAAAGAGTATTTGGAAATAAAAATATAGTTAAAACATACAATTAAAATGTAACATACGTTATTTAGGAATTTGTGTAACATTAATATTGCCAGGCAATGTTTTGTTTTAAAGTAAATGGAATGGTTAAATTACAAGTGGCAGGGCCAGGAAGCGGAACAAATGTAGTTGGTCTTTGAACGGAGAACAAATACCAGTGGTCGCATCGATGTTGTATTTGGGGATAACCCTAAACAACAGCTTGGGCGATGTTCCTGGCATCGTCCACTTGAGAAGTAAAGTAAACAACTTAGCATCCCAAGCGTTGCTTATTAAAGGGCACTACTGTACATTTTCCATGGTTCCAATTCTGGACTTTTACAAACTGAAAGTTGCACCTATACTTACTTACGCAGCAGAGGCCAACCTCTTTATGGACCCCAAAAACTGGAACCGTTTGGAAGGCCTGTTTTGGAAGAGGGTTTTGGCACTGCCGAACTCAATACCCATGGAACGGGTTCGGAAGGGAATTGGGCTTGCCCTCCCTATACTCTCCGATGGAATGGAAATCCTTATCCTTGCTGAGGAAATGTCTTCATCCACTAGGCGTCAGTGGGTTTTCTATAATTAAGGAGGCTATGGAAGGGAATCAGGTAGAAGTTTTAAAAACTTGGCATGAGTCATGCTCTTCTATACTGTTGTCTCTAGCCCTCTCGGGCAAAACACTAACTGAAAACCCAATGAGGGTGAAGCACAAACTATTGGACCTTGACTGGATTCGGACAGAGCAAAAAGTGAAAGGCTACAAACTGTACGTGGACGAACCAGCGGAACACTATATAAGAGGATCGGTCATACCTTACGTTGACAGATTTCCTTTTCCATCTGAGTGGCAACATTTCTTAAGATTTCGTCTAGACCTCTATCCAACACGGGTGGTTACAGAAAGGAGAACAAAGGCCCAGGAAGAGAGAGTACTAAACTGCCGGATGTGCAACAAAAGTTCTGAGACCTTGAAACACCTTGTGCTAGTGTGTGAGCCCTTAAACTCTATAAGAGTCAAATACTTGAGGAGATTCCTTGAGGAATCGACAATGAAAACGCAAGACGAATGGTGGGCTTCAATCAGATGGGGGGATCGGCTCTCATTGTCGTTAGCCGTACTTCAGCTTGTGAGGCTAATCTTCACCACCATGGAGGATATCGAAATCACAAACGTTGGATGAAAACAACTTCTATAAACTGGTTCTTTGAGGAGGAAAAGGATTTGCTTTTCTTTTTTTTTTTTTTTCTTCTTTTTTCTTTTCCTTTTTTTTCTTTCTTTCTTCTCCTTTTTTCTATTTCTTCGTAAATAACTCCTTGTAAACAAGTTTATGTGTGTATTTAAAGGTTGCATCTAAGGTTTAATAAAAACCAGGTAATGTGTAAATAAAATTAAAAAAAATAAAAAATAGCAAATCTAGGATAGCTTTAAACTACTGAAAGATATGTGTCTGTTTGAAAAGTTAAAGACAGATGTAAGCGGGCAGATGCATATGCAGGTATCATCTACTGCTTCTACTCGAGTACCAATTCCTGGCCCTACAGCCCTACTTCCCCATGAGTCTAGGGGTGAGAGATGAGACAAACTAAGGCTGGTTACAAGAAACAATACTTTAAATAATCAAGGTGCATGCCTCTGCCATAGACAAAGTGAGTCTCCAGTGTCCACAAAGAGTACAACATGCACAGTAGAATTAGCTAAGAGCCCAGAAAATAGGATGAAATTCATTCTCCAACATGGTCCCCTAACACTTGATCAAGACGTGAAGAACCCTGGCTATTCATTATGAGCTAAGTAGAGATAAGACACCTACTGAACTCCCTAGCACACACACAGACATGAGATGGTCCACAAGGCCACATGCAAAGGAACAGACAGGCTACATAGCCAGGAAATGATGATTTTTAATTGGAAGTAGTGTAGACCAAGGACTTCTCTCTCCACCTACCCTATGTGTCTCTCATATTTTAACATCTCACCAAAATATCCAAGGTTGTTGAGTAAACTGCCAACTAATAGAAAACCCTCTTGCTACACCACCCATCATCAATTATGTCAGCCAATTAGTGGCTAATGCAATGATGTAGTGAAACTATTATCTATGAGACGCTGGGGTCAGGAAGAGCCATCAGAAATGTTTGAGCCAATGAGGAAATTAACAATTATGTATTATATATATCTTAAGATATTAACCAATGCTAATCGATTATATCTTTTGTAACTGATATCATATTATGAAGTCATTGCTTATGTATTTTTAGTACAAAGTCCGCTCACACTCTTTGTAATATTGACAGCTACTTGTATGCTGTCCCAGCCGAGATTCTATCTTTAAATAAAGCTGGGTTTTGTTGTGTATTTTGAGTAGTGATTTTACTAAGTTTGGTGAACTGGGTCCATCTCTACATTTGGTAGCAGATGATGGTTCTCTCTGAGTTTTGCAGACTATCGAGAATTCCTCCCAATCCCACTTGGACAGCAGGGTTAACTTGTGGAGAGCAGAATAATGTACAACTAAGAAGAGAGGTTGACAGGTAGCCATGTTGGCGCAAAGTCCTGCCCAGTCTTGCAGGCCACCTCACAGGGTGTGGTGGATGGATCAGGGAGATAGGGGAGAGTCGAGGCAGAAGACCCTCAGGGGAACCGTGATGTGAGTATCAACTGTACACAGCAAAACTGCAAATTTATTGTTTTGTGTTTTATTGATTTTTGAGAAATAGAAAGAGTGAAAACATTTGGCAAGGGGCGGGAAAGACTGTCAGGGTAATTCATAGATTTCAGCACAGAGGCAGCGCATGCGATCAGCGTCGAGAGGTAGCGTGTGCCAGCGTGCGCCAGCCGTATGCGCTAAGCAGCATTCCGGCGCAGCACGTATTCATGGAATATCAAAGCCATTTTGAGTGCTGGCGCAGAGAACATCCCACAGCGCCAGTTACGCCCCCAAAAATGCCCCTTGCGCAAGGATAAGGCATTGAAATCCCCAATGCAGCACAAAGGGCCACGCCAACCCTGCACCAGTTCACAGGTCCAGGACAGTGCATTTGGGGGGTGCGTGTATTCTGAGGGGTGCGTGGGAAGTATCACACCCAATAGGCCTTGTGCGAGTGGGTACGTGTATTCTGAGGGGTGTGCAGGGAGTATCACATGCGATAGGCCTTGTGCGAGCGGGGTACGTGTATTTTGGGGGTGTGCGGGGAGTATTACACGTGATTTAGCTGGGCGAGCGTGGTACGTGTATTCTGAGGGGTGAGCATGCAGTTTCACACGCGATTTAGCTGGGCTAGCGGGGTAGCTGTATTCTGAGGGGTGCGTGGGGAGAATCACACGTGATAGGCCTTGGGCGAGCGGGGTACATGTATCTTGGGGGTGCACGGGGAGTATCACACGCGGCGATAGACCTTGTGCGAGCGGGGTAGGTGTATTCTGAGGGGTGCGCGGGGAGAATCACACGTGATAGGCCTTGTGCGAGCAGGGTACATGTATCTTGGGGGTGCGCGGGGAGTATCACACGCGACAGGCCTTGTGCGAGCGGGGTACATGCATCTTGGGGGTGCGCGGGGAGTATCACATGCGATAGGCCTTGTGCGAGCGGGGTACGTTTATCTTGGGGTGCACGGGCAATATCACATGTGATAGGCCTTGTGCGAGCGGGTACGTGTATCTTGGGGGTGCGCAGGAAGTATCACACGTGAATTGGCAGTGTGGGTCCTCCCAGGTGTGCCCTCTCACCCCTCCCCAGGCCATGCAGGCAGCCCACACCACAGGGGACTACCCTGCACCCCAGGCCATGCCCCACAGGCAGCCCATCCACCTTGGGCAGGCCCCGCAGGTAGCCCATCCACCTTGGGCATGCCCCGCAGGTTGCCCATCCTCCCTGGGCATGCCCCCCAGCCAGCCCACATGTCACCATGTACCAGTGAGCACCGACTCATGTCCCCCTATACCCCCACCCACCCAGCAGTGACAGGCACCTGCCAGCAGGCCCGGACTCATGTCCCCCTGCACCCCCACCCACCCAGCAGTAAGGGGCACCTGCCAGCAGGTCTGGCTCATGTCCTTCTGCACCCCCACCCACCAGGCAGTGACAGGCACCGGCCAGCTGGCCCCGACTCATGTCCCGCTGCACCCCCACCCACAAATCAGTGACAGGCACCTGCCAGCAGGCCCCGACTCATGTCCCCCTGCGCCCCCACCCACCTGGCATTGAGAGGCACCTGCCAGCAGGCCCAGACTCATGTCCCCCTGCACCACCACCCACCCGGCAGTGACAGGCACCTGCCAGCAGGCCCTGACTCATGTCCCCCTGCACCCCACCCACCCGGCAGTGACAGGCACCTGCCAGCAGGCCCCGACTCATGTCCCCCTGCACCCCCACCCACCCGGCAGTGACAGGCACCTGCCAGAAGGCCCTGACTCATGTCCCCCTGCACCCCTACCCGCCCAGCAGTAAGGGACACTTGCCAGCAGGCCTGATTCATGTCCCCCTGCACCCTCAACCACCCAGCAGTGACAGGCACCTGCCAGCAGGCCCCGGCTCATGCCCCCCTGCACTCCCACCCACCCAGCAGTAAGGGACACCTGCCAGCAGACCCCGACTCATGTCCCCCCCACAACACGTCATCATGATCCACAATCATGGCCCTCGTGGCCACCCAAATCCCACCACACACCAACCCTGCCCAAAGAACCAACCAACTATTACATCAAATGGCATGTATGTACATCAACACATTTCCGTAACACACAAACAAAGGGTTCAAGTGAATGTGAAAACCCACATCGTGACATGCATGAAACCAATGAGAGAATACCACACATTGAAGTATGAAACAAAAATGTATTCAACACAAAATGAAGTGAATCAAATGAAAACACACAAAAATGGAAATAAGGAATAAAATGCAGCATGTTTCAAAACGAAATAACATATGAAATCAGAATCCAAATAAATCCAAATGAAAATGTGTCCAAAGTCTCCTTCCAACAAAGCACATCCAAAGGGAAAGAAATAAGTAAAATCCATTGCTCCATGGTGAAAAAATAAATAAAATGGCGATAAATCCACTGTTCAACTATATACAAATAACAAATCCAGGGTCCATGAGCCCAACCATTAAAATGAAACCTACAAATTAAACTACCTAACAAAGAATTATCTACAAAAAGGTGGGCATAGTCCAAGCACCCCAAATGAAAGAAAAACATAAATGAAACCTAACACTAACTAACTATATACAATGGCGGCGGACAAGCCCTACAGCTCACTTGCCGATTTCCCAGGCCAGGGCATCATCGAACTCCTGTTCTATGTCCTGGAGGCAGGCCTGTTCCATGGCCCCGAGGTTTCGCAGGGATAACGCCATGTCCAACTCCAACTCCCTGCGAATTGCCTCGAGGCACTCGGCCCGCCTCAGCGCCCTGTGCATGAAGTTCTCCACCCTGAACATAGTGAGCCGTGCCTCTTCCGCCCACCGCTGCTCCGTATCTATGTGCTGGCCCAACCGCTGCCACACGGAAGACACTCCCAATCCAGGGTCCTCCTGTCCTCCGGCCGATGCCTGCCCCTCTGATGTTGATGGCCCGAGCCATCATCGCTCCCACCTTGAGCCTGCTGCTGCTGTGCCTGTGCCCTGGCTCTTGATGCCTACATGTCCTCCTCCTGCTGGGGTGCAGTTGTTGTTGTGGCCACCCCTGCTGGACCTCCGACTCCTGACTGTGGCAGGTATGTGTCCTCCACCAGCCTGGCTGCTGGGTCAGAGGCATCTCCACAGGGTACCCAGGTGATACATGGGCCGGAAGATGGCACGGAGTACGACTGGTGCATAGGTGGTTCAGGTGAAGAGGGGGTCAGAAGAAGGTCCAGCAGATGGAGGAATCCAGTCCTGGTGACCCTGTAAGTGACTGAAATCTAGCAATCCCACTAAGTCAATGCCTAGTCTGGAATGCCCAATGGAAGCCCTCATTTATATATTTTTATGCCAAGTTCTTAAATCTGGATGATGAACACTTATATAACGCCCCTCTCTTTGAATCCCCCTGACCTCCCTGAGCCAAGAAGTTTTGCAAATTAAAAGGTTTATTAGAAAAATTAAACAATATATATCACACTTTTATGAATAAATTAATACTTGATAGCACGCTTATGAATATGCCAGTGATCAACAGTGGATAATATTACAGTAGCACAATTCTTTAATTACTTAGGAGTTGGTATAGAAAGGATAATGTAGCAGAGAATACGTTGTATGGTTTCAATGAAAAGCAATGATAGAAAGAATGCAGCACAGAAATAAACGGATATGGTTTCAACAATAGATACTATGATCACTTTTTCCCTTGTGACAATTCACTCCCCCCCTACGCAATATGAAGAGATGGAAAGAAGGGCACACAGGTTTTCAGGAATACAATCAGAAGCAGCCCAGTTCCCCAGCAAACTTAGAGAAACAGGGATGATTTTAAAACACAGGCCAAATACTTTTAAATGTGATTGCAATGAAGTGCAAAATATGCTGAAAATGATTTTAATTCCCTATAGGAGTTTCAGGGTAGGTGATAGCTACTTTGAATTAGTTCAGGTCAGCACTAGCAATGATTCATGAATAATTTATCAGAGTGAAAACGAATTTCAGCAGTGGAAAGCAAGAAGCAGCTATTTTTACAAGTGGTGAAATTGAGCTAGTTTGCAATTCGCTGCACTTTTTCTGAGTGCTTCTATCATGATTACGTAAAAACTATAGGGTTTTGTTGGAAAGCTTAGGTTCTTAGCTTTAAAATGACAGGTAAATCTCGCTTCTAGTACATACGGTTCAAAAGATAGGGACGTTTTTGTGGAGGTAGATTTTCAGAAATGAAGTCAAGATTTCAGAATGACAGATGACACTTTTGCAGCTTTGAAATCACAGAATGGACACACGATTTCTATGCATTTCTGGACAGGTTGAAGTGGTTTGAATAAGATTACTTTAAACTAAGAGATGGGTTCTGGACAGCTCTAGATACTCACTCCTAGTTTTGGAAGGGAATGGACTTCATCACAGATCTGGTCAGGTTTGGGCTGCGGTTCTCTCGCCACGGGATGGTCTATGGCACTGGTTCTGCCCACAGCGGGGCCTCTGGTCTGCTATCGGCACTGCATAGCGGTCTGGTCTGGGTCTGGATAAAGCTCTGCTTTCTGGGTCTGGATACAGCTCTGCTTTCTGGGTCTGGATACAGCTCTGCTTTCTGGGTCTGGATATGGTTCTGGCACTGGGTACTAGCCAGAATCAAACAGCTCGCCTGGCTGTTGAATAGTTTGGTTAGGTTGCTGGATTCTGAGGCCTGCTGAGAAGAGTTCAGCTTTTGGGTTAGGCCCCTGCTTAAGGTTCTAGAGCTGGGTTCTAGAGTCTGGTCTCTGGATCCATCTGGGATTGAAGTCGTCCGGCAAAGTGCTGCGCAGGAATCGATGAGTAGTGGAAAAAATGAGTCTATCTGGATCTCTGCAGTCTCTTTTTATGTCTTTTGAAAGTGGGTAGGAAGGCTGACTTTCTATACCCAACCCAGTGAGGATTTGATAGGTTAAAGGATTTTCTGTGACCTGACTAGAGAACAAAGCGGTGAGTCAGAATGAGTCATCAGGGGTCATGTTTACAGCTCCGGGAAAGGACACTGCCCTGTGTCCTTACAGAATATCTTCTTTTTCATAAAACACATAATTACAATATACACCACTTGTTAATATTACCTAAATTGTATGACAGATTGCTTAAGGTACAGTTTGGTTCAAGTCACATGTTTCTACGAGCTTGGGTTCAGAAATGACAACATTTTTTGCTTTTGATGGGTTTTGCAATATTAATTTTGCATCAAATCTTACACTGAGGTACACACCCTCTCTGAGCATATTACTGGAAGTTCTTAGGTTTCTAGCATAAAAACTGCATCCACAATATTAATAATTATGGGGTTTGGCATCAGAACATCCCACAGCGTCCAGCTTAGTCTCAAATTGTGGGTACATTTTTCATATTAAGAATCTCCAAATTGTACATTTTTGTCCGCTTGGTGTAATTAGTTATCAGTATTCTTATTCAACATATATTTGCTCTCAATTCAGTACACACATTGGTTTGTCCCCGCCCCTAGAGGCTTGGCTCTGACTCATAAATCAGATGTCTTTTCTTCCCCCAGAGCAGTGTTGACAGTTCACACCCAAAATCACCATAGCCTATTCAGCTGAATGAATCCTTTGTCCTGTTTTTCCTGCTAGCAGGGCATCAGTCCAGGGTTCCACTCTCCATCTGATTAACAGAACCATGTGATTTCCTGCCTTCTTGCTGAGAAGACCAGGTGTGAAGACTTCCCGGGGACAGCCAGCATTTGAAGTCTCAGCTAACTCCGGGTATAATTTAGCTTCAGAAATACAGGTATCCTGTCCGAATTTAGATCGCACGCGCTGGTCAGTATCAAGCACCGGTATTGCACCCATTTTTGACAGCTGCCTTACCAGTAAGCAATCCTCAAAATATACTTTGTTCAAATATAGATGCACCTCTGTGGACCTCAGATTCATGTAGATTCTTGAATGATGTAGACCCTCAACAAAATAAAAGCGGATTTTTGAACAGATCTGTATTCCTTTGCACTGATTTTGCTCTGTGTGCAGACAAAGGATAGGGTCTGACAATGGTCTCCTTTATTAACACTGACAGAGGCAAAAGTGGATGGTGGCCTGTCAGTCAGGTTTTCACTGCGCACCTTCTGGTGATTTCTGGCTAGCAGCATGCTTTCCGGCAGCCATTATGATGTTTCCGCTGCCAGTAATGCACAATGATGTTGCAGGGCTTGGATGCGTGGGTTCAAACATCCCACAACCCGTCCCAGTAGGTCGACGTGGTCAAAGAGGCATCCGAGATGACGTGCAGTGTCTCCACGAAAATACTGCAGGTCATCTTGCATGCCCCGTTGACGAAACGCCATCCCATCCAGGACAGGCTCAACCTGGTCCCGGATTGTCACGTCCGCAGGGAGAGGAAGGCCAGTTGTTGTGCGCTCATCCCCTCCCTGAAAACGGGTCTGGACGTAGGCATCCCTGCTGGTGCGGGATGATGCAGTCACAGGATTGGGGACAGGATTACACACAGGCACCTCCGCGGCTGCCTGTGCTACCTCCTGTCCCTGCCCCTCGACTGCACCACTAGCACCAGTAGAATCCCTCCACCATACCCCGTGTGTGTCCCTTCCACGGCCTCCTCTTCAACCAAACCCCCCACCAACCTGGATGACTCAGTGCCATCTTCCTCCATCGGACCCTGTGGGGTCTCAGCTGCCCCTTCTGCTGCCGAGGAGTCCACCTCTGACCTCCGCCTCTTGGACCTACCCTCGGCAGCTGCAGCCACGGACACGGCAACAGACTCCTCACTTCCCGACGAGATGACAACATGGGAGGGGAGCTGGCCCTTGCGTCTCCGGCTGGCGGTGCGATCCCTGCCGCTTTGCTCCACAGCACTGTCTCTGCCCTCTTCATCAGTGGATGCTGCAGACAGGGAGAGACAGAACACAGGCATCAGGGCACTGTACAATGGTCTGATACACATATGACAGTTGTACATGAGTGGGAGTGTCAAACTTCAAACATGGCATCACACTCCCCAACACACATGTAATTTCAATTCACACACATGAGCACATCAACAGGAATGTTGCACCAGGCAGCACCATCCATACACAAACAACAGCATGAGCAGCCAAAAGTGAGCCTGACATCACATGCAACACGGGAGTGCAGAACACATGCGCACACGCCACCAGACATACATGCATCTGTACATCTCCACCACCTGTCGCTGTGATAACATCCACATCCATGTCACATCTGGCAATCAGCCTCCTACATGTCAGTGTCACATGCATCCATGGTGTATCACAGTTGCACACTTGTCGAATACACACACATGCAAATGTACATAGTGCAGATACATGCAGGTGGAAGCAGCATCCATGTGTGACACCACAACCATGTCACAGTACATATACAGAAATTCAAAAATGTGTGCACCCACACCTGCATTTGCCAAGCATGCCTACCAACACATAGACCATAGATGTGTCTCACACATGAGAGGACTCACATGTGGCAGGCTCATTTCATTTCCCTGTACATACACATGCATACATGGCCCTACACAGAAATATGTACAACCTGCACACGCCTGCCACACCTGAACATGCACAGTGTCCAATCTGTACACATGTACACTTACCGCTCGACTCCAGACACGTTTGCCTCTCATGGACCTGGAGATGGAGCGCTGGGCGTATACGTTCCAGGACCCTTATTTGGTTGTTGGTTAGGCGGACCCGGCACCCCTTGGCACTTTTCCCTTCCCCTCTACCCTTGCACTTACATGATCTGAATGAGACCTGGCCTAGTAGGATCGTTGTCTGTCTCCCCTTGTTCCCCCCTCTGCCTCGTCACGCCTTGAAACACTTGTGTATAGGCGCGTTACAAATGCCATATCATATCATATCATCCGCTGCCTTCAAGAGGCACGGGGCCTTGTTGAGGGTCCTGGACCTGAAGTCCTCCCAGCGCTTCCGGACGTGTTGAATGTCACGGACTGCCACCTCCTCCTCGTTGATGGCAGTCACGATGTCCATCCTTCATTGTTGGCGCACAAACTTCCAAAGAGTGCATCATACTGCCCCAGGACTTGCTCCACCAGGATACCAACTTCACTGGCACTGAAGCTGGTAGCCCTCTGCCTCTCTGGCTGGGGGTTGCCAGTGGTGCCAGATGGTGTTGTGCCCAACATGGCAACCCCAGAGGCAGGTGTGGGTGGGCAACTGGGTCCTGGAGCTGGGCTGTGGAGCAATGGTATCCCAGTCGGGAGTCTTCTGTTCCAGCAGTGGGGTCACAGCAACTGCACCCCTGCAGATGGCTGATGTGCAGGCACCAAATAGCAGGACACGTGGGCAGCAAGCAGGCAGGTAGCAGCAGATGGGAGGTGGGAGCATGTACGGGGGTCTGGGGGGCAGGAAAATGGCCTTCTGGGCAGGAGCATGGTCTTCCATGTGTTGTTGCATGGCCAGCTTGATATGGAGTGATTTGGCACGTGAAAAAACTGCATGTCAGCGTGTAATTCGAGGAAAGGCCCTTAGCGTGTAAGCGTGCCTGTGACGTGACACGCAAGGGCGTTTCCCTCAACACGGGTGCATGTTGATTGTACACGTGCAAAAACTGCACTTCCGGGTGTGACTGCATGCAATTGGAGGAAAGGACCTTAGTGCGTATGCGCGTAAGTGACGTTGCACGTGTGGGCTGGCTTAAAAGGCACGCGTAGGATGCCATTTTCTTGTACATGCTTTTTGTGGGGAGCGAGCTGGTGATTCTTTTACTTCTTGTCAGTTCACACGCGATAACTTCACAACGGTTCCAGTTCGTACTCCATCTTTACTCAGACAGCGTTCAATTCTTCTTTTGGCGGGGGTGTTGCCAATGCGCACACGTGCGTCTTTTTCATGTTCTTTTTCCAGCCAGACAGTGAGTCTCACACGTATTTTCCAACTTTGGTTGCCCCCGTGTGTCGCGTACCCGTTCAGAGGTCATTGTAGGCTGCGTACACCACACATACGGTTATTTTTGTGTTTCTGGGTGCCACAGCGTAGTGCGGGTTCATTTTTCCACGCACGTGCTCTACCAGGGGTTGCGTGCACGTTAAATATTGTTTTCGGGGTGCTGTGCGTTGTGTGACTCGTCAACTTCCCCCAGGGGTAACAGACAGCCTTGTATAGAGCACTAGGGTACGAATTCCATCTAGTACCCTACCCCTTTCACCCCAATTGCCCAGGACAATTGTTTATTGCAACTCCCGTATGCACAACAACATCAGTGCCATGGTTGGGAGGCAACAAAGCAGTAAGGGAGGCAAAGGTGGCCAACCTCAAAGAGGTGGGTGCGGTAGGGGACGTGGCCAGGATGTGCAGGGTGGCCCAAGAGGCCAGTGTGTGGAGGACCAATCAGGGGCACCTATGTCCACCCCCAATGGTTCGGGAATATGTAGCTGACACCATCCAAGCTCAGCCCTTGTAAACCGGCCCATATTGTCAACAGAACCGGCACAGGATGACTCCCAGGCTGACTTCTGTGTCACCACGTCTAAGCCACGTGTGTCGGTGAAAGTTGCTGTCTCCAGGCCACGTGGATCTGGGGCAGCAATGTCATATGCTGCCCCAAGTAGCCAGGGTGAGGAGGCTGCAGGGGCAGCTGCAGCTCAATCCATCCCAGCTCTGGGTCTCCCAGCCAGGACAGTGTCGGTCCAAGTCCATCACACCGAGGTTGGTCCTGCCAACATCACCCAGCAGCCAATGCCTCCAGTGAGACCTTTGGTCATCGTGCCTTTGGCAATTCCCAGTGCCCAGTCCACCTGCGCTTCTGCCCCTACCAACCAGAGAGGTGTAAGCCACTCAGGGTCCACACCACCTTCCAAGAGAAAGAAGGGTGCTCTTGCAGTACAGGCTGGGACCCCAGAAATGGCTACCCACGCCGGCACGTCAAGGAAGCCTAGTTTCAATGATGCAGAACTAGATGCACTTGTGGGCTATGTGTCGGCCCATGGCCGCAAAATGGTGGTGACTGCAGGGTGCAAGACTACGACTGCTCAACGTAGGGCCCACTGGCAGACCATCGCGGACCGCATTAGTTCCCTTGTATTTGTGAAGCGCACAGCTGATGATTGCTCTAAGCACTGGAATGACCTGAAATGCAGAGCAAAGAACAAGCTGGCTTCAAATCATGTCTCTACTCTGGTGTCTGGTGGTGGGTCTCAACAACTCACTGCACATGAGTCTGTTGCTGGAACATTCATCACAGAGGATCAGATCCAAGGCGTGGGAGACCTACCAGATCTTGAAGCAATGTCCGGTGAGTGACCATGCATGTATGTGCAATCCATGTGTATGTTGCTTGGGTGATGTGTTCTGATTGAGTGTGAGGTGAGGCTGTCTAGCCATGACTGCTTTGGGTCACCCATGTGGTCCCTCAAAAACATTCCCCAGCCTTGTGTTTCCGTTTCACAGTATCCCTTCTGACCACACTTTTTTCACATGATTAATCCACTTGGCCTTCAGCTGTCCTCTTGCCACAACATTGTTCATACTCTTTTCCTCTTCATTCAGCCTGATTGATAAATGATTAGCATAATTACCAGACATTTTTGTGGCCTAATGTCCCAAATGTGACATACTTCTGTCATAGATTACTCCACACAATGGCCCACATTTATTGACTTATTAGGGGAAAGTGTTGTACAATCAGGTAGATTGAGTAATGTGCACCTACACATGGCCTGCACACTATCATTTTGGGTCCCTGTTTGAATGTTGAACATGACAATTGTATCCTCTTATGTCTAAGTGACCAAACATTGATGTATCCATGTGCCTGCCATCACTGCATCAGTGAACACTGGCTTTATTGCAGCGTGTGGCACATGCGTGTTTTCTCACTCTTTTTTACATGTTTTTTTTTCATGATGTCCATCTCACATGGATGGGTCACAGTACTGATTTGCTACCATCTGGGTGTCCTTGTCAAATCTGCCATGGCTATGGTACGTGCCGTCTGTGTGCTGGCATGTGTCATGTATGTGGATTGTCCATGCCACTCACAGGCTAATGTTTGATGTGACTGCTGTCCAGCATGGAGCACATGTGTTGGTTTCCCATCTTGCAGTCATCAGTGTGTGCTTTTTGCCTCCCCTTCCATCTCATTGACAGTGCATGCCTTCCAGAGTTATTGTCATGTGGGACATGTGTCATTTATGTACTGGATATCTGCCTAGTCATGCCTATGTGTGTGTGCTATGGTGCTCATGCCTGTTTCCATTTGTTATCTTTCATGTTTTTGCAGATGATGAGGCACTTGATGCTGTTGAGGAGGAGGAGATGGGGCAGACCCAGGAGGACTCACAGCCACAACCGGACACCAGTGGAGGTCATGGGGTGGTGGTGGGTGAAAACACATTACTCCTACAGGCCATACTGTCCATGGGAGTCTCTGGGTACACCTCCGGAGACCTCTATGAATCAGGTGCTGAATCGGACATTGAGACATATATGCCGTCGCAGGTGAGTGTTTCTGGCAGGGATGCTGTTCTGTCCAACCCACCTGCACCGGGGGTAGACCCCTCTATGGGGATTTCAGTGTTGGAAAGTCCACCTGTGGCGGATTTCGGATGCAGGATCACACTCCACAATATTTGCTCCTGTTCCTGGGCCAGCAGATCAAAGGGGGAATGCAGTCCTGCAGCCTCAGGGAGTGCCAGCACAGCAAGGTGCTCATCACCTTGCCCCAAACAGGTGTGGTGCCCGCCAACGCGTTGGCCGTGTGGCACCAGGCAATACTGTGTGGGAGAACCCCATGTACAGTATAGCAGCACAACGGGGGCATCTTGTGAAATGATGGCTCAGGCAATGGATAGGGTGGCCATTCCATTCTCCCCTCTGAAAGGCATATGGAGCTCCAGCAGCAGGCAACAGACTCCATTTGCCACACACACAGGGAGGACATGTTGGTGTCCGACATGGACCGACGGGCTGGATTGGAGACTCTGTGCAAAGCCATATCTGTAGAGTCACAGGCCCACAGGGAAGCCCTCAGGTTAGAACACAGGTCCCTCAGAGATACTCTGGGTGAACTTGAGGTGTCCTGGAGTACAAGGGCAGAACAGCAGCTGCAGCAGCTGACTTGTACACTCTCAGCTGAGCTCCAGGCAACCCGTCAGGAGATCCAGACATCACGCGATGCCATGCAGGCAGAAATGCCTGCTACCCGTGAGGTGCTGCATGGAGATCTCCGAACCATCATCCTGCAGAACCAAACCTTTCACACCCACATGCTTGCTGCCATGGAGGAGCATGCCAGGGCTTTGCGTGGTCTGCCTCCCATATCACGACCACCTTCTGATGTACCACCACAGGGTGATGATAGTGTAGCCGTGCAGGCCATGAGCCCATGGAGGTATTTTTGTTTTTTCTTAACATCCACGCATGTGGGTGTTGGGGTGCACCCTGTACCTCATCCCCCTGGGTGGCGTCCCCCTCACCCCCTGGTCCACAAATGGCCATTTTAGATTTTTCTTTTTTTTTTTTAACAGTGTGGTGCTTTGTGTGGTTCCTGTATGCATCCATTGAGTATTCCAGCTGGGCACATGAAGGCTTGTACTATCTTTGGGTTAGATGCTTAGGTTCCTGACACACACACCCCTCCTGCTTCCCCTTTCCATGGGCTTGCAAATGTGTGACCAAGTGACAGTAGCTTACACAGTGATATTGGGCTCCCATAAATTGTGTGGACAGTCTGTAGTCAAAACTGTGCATGCATCCCTAGTGGGTATTGTTTTAGAAATCTCCACTGCATGGTGGATTAATGTATGGTTCTACATCCATGACTTTTTCCTTATATACATGTACCTTCTTCATGTCTTAACAAGCCCATCTACTTTGCACATGCAGTTCATGTTGTATGCAGTTCACTGATACATTTGCCTTCCAGCAACAATCTGCAGTTGGAAGGTGTGGATGTGCTGCCTTAGACAGGTTGTGACACTTGCACTACATTTATTTTTTATTATGATATATTGCCACTGTTTGACCATGTACTGATGTTTTCTCTTGCTGGTAAGTATTTGTTCATGTGTGTTGTTTTTGTATTCATTATTGAGAGCAAATTGTCTGTGGCCTGTTTCCATTTAGCACAGTGCACTTTGTGACACTTGTGTCATGTGTTGTGCATTCGGTTGGTTGTTTTCACATTGCATGCCATGCCATGGTGTGTTGAGGAGTTGTTGGGTGACATGCCACTATTTTGATGTGGTATTTTGCAAGGGGGTAGTCCTTCATGCTGTATGAATTTGTGTCTTTTTGTCACACAGCATTGGGTGTCTTTGAGTAGCTAGGGATGCAGACAATGTAGCATGTCCATGTGAACAATCTCAGGCTGGTATGGTTGTGACAGTTGACTGTCCCCTTTGTCATCATCATTGATTGCGAGCTGGTATGTGCCAGGCCTGTGTGCACTCCGCAGGGGTGGGATTTTAGGTGAAGTCATTGCTACTAGCTGGGTCCGGGCTGCCTCACCACATGCCCTTTCACCTCCAATGCGCAGCGGCCGTGCATGTGGTTGGGGATGTGGGGGTACCACCATGTTCACTGGCACGCCCCGCCGGGTTGCAACCTTGTGCAGGACACATGCTGCCACCATGCTCCTGCACAATACTGGGGGAGGATATAGCGGCTGCCCACCAGAGCGGACATGGAGCGAAAGCGTGACTTGAGCACTCCGAATGTGTGCTCCACAATGCCTCCGGTTGCAATATGGGCTGTGTTGTATCTTACCTCGGGTGGTGTGGTGGGGTTCCGAATTGGTGTCATCATGTAGGTGCTCAGAGGGTAGGCACTGTCCCCTGGGGAGACGATAATGGTTGTCATTAGTGGGCTTTTCCCATTTCTCAGTTTGTGGCATGCATGCATGTGCAATGGCATTTATACTCACCAATTAGCCATGTGTCGCCATGCCGGCCAGCTTCCAGGTCCCAGTTTAGGGGTGACATTCTGAATATGAAACTATCATGGCTGGACCCTGGATAGTTGGCATATACTGAGGTGATGATTCCCTTGGCATCACATACAACCTGCACGTTGATGGATTGCCAGTGATTACGGTTCCGATAGATATGCTCAGTGCCCCTGGGTGGACGTAGAGCCACATGGGTGCAATCAGTGGCACCTAGGACTTTGGGGAAGTGTGCCACCCCGTAAAATTGCTGGACAACAGCCTGTCTTTCTGCAGGTGTTCGGGGCATGTATATGTGCCTGCGGATTGAGGGGCGTGCAGTCATGATGGCCAACACCTGGTGTAGGCAGCGTGACTGCGTGGCCTGTGACACACCCCCCACTATGGCACTTGTCTGCTGAAATGAACCAGTAGCCAAGAAGTGCAGTACATTGAGCACCTTTTCCAAGGGGCTCAGTGCTTGTGAGCACAGGGTGGGTGAAGTGAGGTCATCCTCCCACTCCATCACCAGGTCTAGGATTATGTGTGGTGGAAACCTGTACCTCCCAAACACCTGGTCATCAGGCATCCCAAAAAGGCTGGTCCTGGGTAAAGAAATGCGGGGACTGGCTATCCTCCTCCTCCTGCGGAGTCCCACGACCACTGCTGCGAGGAACGGTATATTCATCATAGCGTCTGAGCTTGTTTGTTGTTTGCCCGCACTTTTATGCTGCGTGGGGCCGCTTACGCCGGATTCCTGCTGGCGTATGTTTTTCCGGATTAGCATGGCTTTTTTGGCGCACGTCTTTCCCCTGTTCGATTCCATGAATATGTTAGCGCGCGTGTGGGCGTTGCGAGCATTTACCTCCTGTGCTTCCCCCGTAACGCCCACATTTTCACGCATTGTTCCCTATTCTGCGTGTTACGCCCCATGTTACGCCCATTTTTGTGTGTGCGCTACGCTATGTGTGCTTTCCCTGTGCACGTAGCGCACACCGTTTAGTGATGTGTGCGCCCGCATGCGCCACCCAGGGATTTGGCGCACGTCCCAGCTTTTACTAGCGCAGCGCATTCCATGAATCGATCAATGGATGCGTGCGCGGCTTTGGCACGCGTGGGCTGCAATTTTCATGCTTGCGCTCCCCTTTTCGGTGCACATTTATTCCATGAATTACCCTGTGTGTGTTAAGCCTCTTTTAGAGCAGATGAATAAAGAGAAGGATCCCCCACATATAGTCAGAAGACAGCTGTATTTTGATTTATGTTGATGATTGTTGATGATAATTTAATTTTGTTGTAGTATAGCATAGGGAAATACAGTTTTTTGGTGTATTAGTAGAAGAGTGAATGTGTGTTGTTAACAAGGAAAAGTGGTTTAGAGTGTGAGCAACATTTTTTGTGGTGCTGCTGAGGAGAGGAATTTTGGGACAAGTGGTCTCAGAGAGACGTGGGTGTGTTAATGTTGGAAAAAAACATTTTAGTGGATGAGTAAGAAAAAGGAGAGACAAGGTTGAGTGAGTATTGAAGCAGTGTTAATTGATTTTCGTAAGTTGCATTTTATACTGCTATTATGGCAGTTTCCCCCATTGCCCATTTGTGTAAGTCACTTCGTAGATACTGTTAGGAGATGCCGTATTAACGCAACTCACTTCCAAGGTTCCTATTCTCCAGGGTACATTAAGTCTGTATGTACTACAACACTTACTGACTTACTGGCATCTCGCCCCGTAACAGCTCTGTGCCGTTGGCTCATCAGGGGTTTATTACAGCAAGGACCCTGTTAACAGAGCGCTGTCATTTACCCTGGAAACTGGGGCATGCCAGTCGCCGTACTGGTCGCGTGCACAATGAAACAAGATCACGTAATCATGGTCTCATAAACTGTTACGGAAGTCGGCTCAGCGCTTCTGATTGAAGTAAGTTTTGCTCCTGTCTGATTCTTGCGAATGTTATGTATTTTTTGGTATCTTGATCCCTCGTTTCGTTTACTGGATTGCCCTTGCCTTATCCATTGAATTGTTCCTTGTCTGCAAGATTTTTCCAACCTCTAGCTATGTTATTGGATTGACTTGTTCTTGTTGTTTTGTACTTCTGCTGCCCGCCTGTTGCCGAACCCAGCTCTCCTTATGGATCATTTCCTTGTCTGCCTTTTCTGCGCTTCCAATTACTCCGTATGCACAAATGGTCACAGGCATTGTTTGCATTGTTGTCCTTATTTCCAACTTCTCGGACCAATTGGGATCATACTGTATACCGCTCTCCTTTCACCTGCTCCAGTGTTTTTTCAGAGACTATCAAGGGATCAGTCTAAATCATTTCCAGAGTTCTTTTCATCGACCAGTTTCTTGACATCACTTGGGAACTTCTGCAACTACAGTGAAGAACCTCAGAGCAGTTTCCCTGAAATCTCTGGTCCAGGAATCTCTCCACCTTTAGGCGTCCTCGTGCCCTCGGGTCTGGTGGCCTTGTGGACTAGAGACTTGCCACCTTAGTTTCAGGCGTGCTCGTGCCATCGGGTCCGGTGGCTTTGTGGACTAGAGACTCGCCACCTTAGTGTGTCGTCCTCGTGTCGTCGGGTTCCAAACTATTCCTTGAGCAGAAGGGATTCCTCATTCCATCCACAGTGGTAATACTTTTCTTCTCTGTCTGACTGTTTGGGTATTGTTAACCTTGTAATGTGAGGTCTTTTCTCACGGCTATTCTATCTTATAGGGGAAGTCCGGTTCTGGCTTCTTCTGACTGTTTGTGTTCTACGATTGTTCTTTGAACAGCATACCTGGTTGTGGTACAGGTTAGTGTTTCTCTTGCTGAATTGTTGTTGTATTGAAGAGTTAGTTTTGGTCATAGCTGATCTGTGGATTTCTCTTATGTTACCAATTCTGCCAAGAGGTCCGGCCAGCTACGGGACAGAACCAGGAATTCGACTGATCTCATTTCTTCTGGACAATATTCTTATTGATGTCTTTTGGTTTAACTCCTCACCCAAGGGGAATATTGCCTTGAGGAATTCTACGGCTACACTACGTGGTCATGGCCGTGAAATACCTTACAGATACAAAGTCAAGATACTCAAATACCACATTCTGTGGGTTAAAGATATAGCCAGCAAGATGTTTATGCCTTGGCCTCAAGATGGTACTCATTCAAAGGGGGTGCTGCAACACATGTGCACCCATTTACATGCCACACATAAGGGAAAACAATTACAGAACAAAGTATACTCAAGCTATGGAAAATGTTAGTGGAAAAGGTAGTGGAGCCGTGCAACAAAGAATGGATGCTTAAACAGCCTGACAAAGGACACACACCGCCCACGGTCCCTCCTCGTCCTATGATCAGTGCTCCATCCTCGACTCCACAAGGACTATATCCATTAAAGGATGCTGCAGGGAATACCAACCCCAAATATTTGACCCCAGTGTATAGTGATGATGACAGCATAAGGGAAGTAAAAGTGAACAATCAAAGATCATTTTTGTTGCAAGTAGAATATGACACTTGGTGTGGTTTGCAGGCAAAGCTAACAGAAACAGGAAGAAGGTCAAAGAACGAGATGCATGCAGGTAGAAAGGGACAACAATTGTGTCAGATAAATGGATAGGAGGACAAATAATACTCAAACCTGATGTAAAAGGCATAGACAATTCTCAAGAGAAGGCATTAGAAGATGTAAACAGACAGGAGATAGAGAAGGAGAAAGGGGCAGAAGAAGAAAGAGAAAGAAAAAGAAAACAGGGGGAATATAGAGAACGAGAAAGAAAACAAGAGGAAGAGAGGCATAATTAGCAGACATACATTGACTGACAGAGAGAAGTTACGAGAAGAAACAGTGACACTCTTAAAAGGAATAGAAGAGATAAAATCAGTAGAAGAGAGAACTGGAGGATGTCCCCGCAAACTATGGGTAGGAATGTATTGGAGGAGATAATGGGCCTCATTAGGACCCTGGAGGCCAAGTAATGAACAGTGCCGGTAAGGGACCAGCACCATTAATTACGGGCCACCCTATTACAATGACTGCTGCGGGCCCCGGTAAGGAACACCTGGTCAGACCAGGCGTCCTTAGCGGGACCCACTAGCAGTCCAGGATGCTAACAACAGGCCCATCATTAACGGGCCCTTTGTTAGCATCCTCCCCATTCCCATTGAGCCCTATGGGGGCTCAAATGGGAATGGGGATGTACAGGGTCCGGGTCCCGTGAAAGGGATTTACCGGGCCCTCCAAGGTCGGAATGGCCCGCTAAGTCCCCTTTTGCGGGACCCGGACATGGTACCTTGTATGGGGGTAGCCATGCTGCTTTTAGCAGCATGGCTACCTCCATACTCGTAATGAGGCCCAATGAGCGGAACATATGTGAGAGAGCCACTTAGAAGGCTAGAGTTTGAGGAAGTAAATGAGGACAAAGACAAGGAGGAAGAGCAAAGACAGTCAAAATGGGAAGATGACCACGAGAGTGGGAAGGAGGAAGCTGCACAAGCACCCACTACAGGCACACTTGTGGAAAGAGAGATTGATTCGATCAATTTGAAGGGAAGAGAGGTAGAGCCCATTAGGTATCCATTGCTCCCAGAGAGATGTCCAATGGGTCCAGAAAGGAATACACCATAGGTAAACAGATTAAGAGATCTACCAGCCCATAAAAAAAGGTTTGTATGACAGCAGCACCAATGCCAAATGGTGCAGCTGCACCCATGCCCAGAAGTGAACTGAAAAATTTCCCCTTATTACAGAAAGGCACAGAATTAGCAAAATATATACCCTGGCCACAGACAGACAAACAAACCTTAATATAAAAAATGCTGTAACTTACCGCTGGCACAGGGACGTGGATCTATGAGTTAGACAGGGAAGCAGCAGGCATTACTTTGGCGGTAGCAGGCGTGAAAAGCTTGTTTGTGGCTATATTGGACGAACAATCAGAAGACATTTGGAAAGGTTACCCTGGGGTGACAGCCAAAAATATTAGGCACCTTTTAACAATTGCTGAGCAGAAGTTTGGCAGGCACTCAGAATACAATTTCCAGACACATCAGACAAGATTGCGATAATGACACCGAACATGGGGCCAGATGAGGACCCAGCTGCTTACATACAAGAGAAATAGCATTTAGAAACTAGGAAAGCTTGGCACAAAACTATAACAACTTCTTATCAGATTTTATGTCAGGGATCCTCATATAAGTACAAAGGCAATTTAAGAAAATTGAGGGGATTGAGGCTAAACCATGGTCCAAGATACAATTGAACATTATTTTATTTATTTTATTTATTTTATTTATTTTATTTATCTTATTTATTTTATTTATTTTTTGAATTTATACAGCGCACTAACAGCCCAAGGGCATTGAGGCGCTGTTGCATGAAATTGTCTTAGTGGAAGGAAGTTATCTTAATTACATTGAATGATCGTTGCTCCTGGTTACATTAAGCTTGCATACGGAAAAAAATCCTCTCAAAGGAGAATTGAGATTATAATAGGAGGAGGGGAAAAACATATATGGTTAAAACATTCAGTACATTGTTTAGATACATTCTACATTCCTAGTGGCACTAGAGGAGAGCTGTGTTTGGCTTGGACAGAGGGCCTAGGATTTATTTAAACCACCTCATTTTTAGTGCTTTCCTGAAGGTTAATGGGACTCCATAGACCTCATATGAAAATTGTTCATCATTGTTGATTAAAACAAGAGAAAGACAGAAAGTAGGCTGAGGAAACAAAGGAAGAGGAAGCAAAGCTGGCAGAAAAGATATTGTTAACATTTGCAGAAGGAGCAGTATTGACAAATGTCAGGGAGAACTACACTGTGCAGGAAGCACAACAAATGCAGATAAGTTTGAAAGGAGATTTTGTGGGAAGAGGAGAAAATAATCATTATCCCAGGAAAGTGGTTTGCACCAAGAGGAAGAGGGTTTGGATTCCAAGCATCACAGACAGGAAGGTTTAATGGAGGACTGCCATGATTTGGGGGATTTGGAGCACAGGGCTGGGCATGTGGCAAAGTAGGAAACATTGCATGGGTTTGCAGAAGTAGGGGAGGAATGCAGCAAAATTGAAAGCAATATGGGAAAATAGCACCACACAGCAAGATTACCATGCCCACGATTATAAACAGTATCAGCCAACTCAGACACAGGCACAGTAAATACAGCAAACACAGCAGGCAGTGCAGCTTCAAATACAGCAACCACAGCACATGGTGCAGCCTCAGGAACAGCAAGCATATGTACAACCACAAGCACCACAGAATACAATAGCACAATGTGATGCAAACATATTGCAGCTCGCACCACAGGCACCTACAGTAGGAGATGTGACAGTAGTAGGAGGGAATCCCTTCACTGGAACAGGACTGAACATGTATCCACAAAAAATAAAATTATAGGACAGCCCGCATAGTGTTGATGTGCCTAATCCTACCAATTACCCCAGACCAACAAGAGGAACCGAGGGTTGGGGTGACCATAGGCACACAGACTTATTGACTTGACTGATGATGTTCTGTTTGAAGCAGATTATTCAAATGACAAGGTGATTTTTAACATCTGCATTACTTAGCATTTGCAAATAAAGTACAGAGAGGTTCCCCAAACAATATGGCTGATGAGAAAAGCACCTTTATTTTTGCAGGAAGATCTGCCAAAGCTGCCAAGTTCATTGTGGACTAGCATTCCATATGACATTGGCTTATTAAAAGGGGTAGGAGCAGTCAGCATAAAACTGAAAAAAGGTGCCATTGTACCACAAGTAAAACAGTATCCCATGTCAAATGAAGCTGACGAGTTATCTGTGAAACCATTGCTGCCCTGATGCAACAAGGTATATTAGTGACTTCAGAGTCACCATGCAATGCAGTGGTGTATCCAGTAGAAAAGGCAAAATGGGGGTCTTGGAGATTTATACAGGATTTGTTGCCCTTTGAACAATATTGTTGAGGCAGAATTTCCATTGGTGCCAAATTCAGCAATAACCTTTTTTATGCAACATATCGCCTAGAGCCCAATAGTTTACACTGAATGACCTAAAAAAGAAAATGTTCTCCATTCCCCTGCATAGAGATTCACAATAGTTAACCGTATTTACCTATCACGGAACCAGATCACAGCATAGTTGCCTCCGATAGGTTTACTATGAGTCCCCCAATTTTTTCAATAGGGTGCTGCAGAGGGACTTGGGAAATGTACAAACTGAAAGCACAGTCATACAGTATGTCGATGACCTGCTAGTTTGCAGTGCCACAGATGAAAAATGCAGGAAGGATTCTGTGAAACTTTTGACTGTATTGGCTGAAAAAAGGGTACAAAGTAGATGAGGAAAAATTGCAATATTGTCGGGAAGAAGTATGATGTTTAGTCCCGATAATATCAAAAGGGTGGGAGGAAGGTGAAACCTGAAAGAGCAAATGCTATTACCAAAACACCTCAGCCAGAGGCAATGAAAGTACTACAGCAGTTTTTGAGACTCTGCCATTATTGACATGCATGGATCTTTGATTATAGCATGTATGTTCTGCCTCTTCTTTTAGAGGGACTCAAATAAGCACAGAAAGACAAAAGTGATGTATGAATAGGCAGTATTGATGAACTGAAAAAAGCTATAAGTACTGCTCCGGTGTTAGGGATTCCAGATTACCATGTAGAGGATTTCCTGTTCTCTCATTCGAATGGGGTTGTGATGATGGCTGTCCTCACACAGAAAACATTACTGAAACACAAACCGCTGGCATTTTACAGCATGACCTTAGATCCAGTAATGATAAGCTGTTACCCATGTGAGCAAACATTGGCTGCAGCGGCTTTTGCAATTGAGAAATTATCCAATATAACGATGAGCTGTTCAGTCACATTATTTGTTAAACATGCCCATTCTGCCATTCTTCCAAAGGCTCAAACCACATTGACTACACAGAGAGCGTCTGGCTATGAAGTGATAATATCTAATCCATCTATCAAAATTGTCAAGTGCCCCATAGTGAACCCTGCAAAACTCATAGCATTAAAAGTGGAGGAGGGAGATAATGTACATGATTGCACTTCTGACACTGATTATTATGATGGTCCCCATGTTAAGGGGAATGCCCTAGGAGGGGCTATAATTATCTTCTTTGATGGTTCGTCGACAGTAGATTAAAGTTCTAAATCGCAACATGACAGGACTGCAGTAGTTAAGGCAAAAGAAAATGTTACAGGTAGTGAAAAGTGGAAGATTGCCAGTACATGTGTCAGCGCAAGCGGCAGAATTGGTGGCCATGATTATAGCACTTCAAGAGAATAGGGATGAGGCAGTAATGGTGTATTCTGACTCTGCCAATGTGACGACAACAGTAAACTCAGGATTGTCACATTAGAAAAGGAGGGGCATACCGGTGGCACACCCGTTCACTATATGCCACTGCTAGAGAGGTTACTAGATGCACTTGATGTCCCTCAGTGATAGCTGTGATGAAGTGTACAGCACATACAAGTGGTGCAGACATGATTTCCTGCAGCAATGAAGCTGCAGATGCAGGCGCCAAATGGGCATCATAATTCCCCAAGATATTAGACATTACAACTGGCATAAACAAGTACATACACAACATGGTGATGAATAATGTTTTAATACACTGCCAGTAACACAGAGTGCAGAATTGAAAGTATGTGTGCCACATGAAGAGCAGGAATTGTGGCATTACATGGGGATGCTCATTATACCCTGTATAGCTAATTTGGCAGCAGGATAGCAAAGTAGCTACTTGCAGTAGGAACAATTGCAGTGTCCAGCACATACCACAAGGGAGTGTCTTACATCATCTATTTCGGATGAGTGGTTCATCCCAAATTTAGCATGTGGACAATTTAATTATTAACTGTAAATTTTGACAAAAAATCACTGCCAGTCATACAATAAGAACAGTGAGAGGATCAATACCCTGTCCTACTACTGGAGCATTTTGGCATTTGTATATCAATTATGTGGATGTGCTCCAAATTTGTAACGGCTATCAATACATGCTAATGGTAATATGCCCCTTTTCTCGCTGGATAGAAGCAGGTACCTGCACACATCCAGATGCCATATCAGCTGCAAACCTCCTCATACAATGGTTATTTCCTAGAGTGGGTGTGTGCAAGTGCTCAATTCTGACAACGGACCCCATTTTGTAAATGAGGTGTTTGTACACATTACATCTCTATTGGGAATAGGACACACATTCTCATCTGCCTATCATACCAAAGCAAATTCTCAAGTGCCTAAACAGCCTTTTGAAGGAACACATTGCTAAAATAAATACCACTTTACACAAAAATTGGTTGAACATCCTTCCCATGGCTCTTTTTGCCTTGCGCAATGAGCCAGCCTCTGACCACCACCTGACACCAAATGAGCTGGTGACAGGACATAGAATGAACGGTTCACATGTGCTTGAACAGATGCTGAGAATTCAGCAAGAGTGCTTGGTAAAGAGATGCATGATTATTTGATGGCCATGACTAAATCTCTGTAATTTATCTCCCGTTATGTGCAGGTGAGACAGGGGGGCTCAACAAGAAGCACTGAAGATTTAAATTGACATTTTGACCAAGTTAGTCTATGACAACATCTCTGTGTACATCAAGGAGACCAGGTCCTTTGTCGAAACTTAATTAGAAAGCGGCACAAGCCGAGGTTTGTTCGGCCGTACCCGGTTGAGATTGCAACACCTTCCGCAGTAAAAATGAAGGGTAGGCGGGTTTGGTTTCATCTTAGAGATATCAAAAGTATTGAAGTATTGTGGCAAGGCCCCACTATCAGAAGATACAGAGCCAGAAGAAGCAGAGGTACAAAGACCACAGACATAGGAGATCACTAGTGCGAATCAGCAGCAAGAGAGACAACAGGAGTAGAGGCAGTGTGCTATTTCCTTAAGATTATTGAACACTTTTTTACAGAAGTTTTAAGGAAGTTTTTTCCCTTGCAGGAGCCTTTTGAAAATGTTTTATGACAGCAGGTATATTGACTTAGAACATCATTTTATTGGTTTAAAGTAGGTGTTAATTGTGGATACTTATTATTATTTTTTTAAATAAGGAGACATTTTTCCTAAACTCAATATGAATTTTCTAAACAATACCAAATATTTTCTTTTATTACCCAAATGAGCTTACACACCAAGATGCCTGCAAAAGGTGGATTCCTTGGTTATGATGATTTTCATTTTCTTTTTCTCATTTTGTTGTCTCTATTTTGCATATTGTATTGCAGTGCAGAGGTTTCACCTCGATATTATGGTATAGCCAGTATTTATTGAGGGCAACACAAGTATAACCCCTGATATAACCATAATTGAAATTAAACGTGAAACTTCACCTTACGGAAGCACACAAATTAAAGATTAAACACAAGTGTGCAGGATGAACAAACATGCATGGAGCAAGATTTTGATAATTCCTACTATGTTACCAATGAAAAGTGGTACAGTCACATGCAGGAGGTGGGAAGAGAAAAGTATGATGAGAGCTGTTTTGTTTGTTCCCTCATTCCAGACGCTATGAGTGCGTCCTGAGTGTTCATAGCAACACAAGTGGACAAACACAGAGCACACTGCTTAACAAATCTTGCACTATGTACCACAAGAGGACAATTTGATGGTAGATGGGCCACCATCCAATGGGCGAGAAAAGCATATTCTCCTTGTGTAAAATGTTACATATGAAGCAAAAGTCTCTGATGACCAACATCAAAACACAACACAAAGTATTGAAATACATACTGCTGGGGCCAAATAGGGAAGAAGTTAGAATAGAAGATCACAAAATGCTGCAGTGCACCGATTCACAAGGTAAAAGAATACCTGTTTGTTGGGACAGGCCCCAGCTACCAATAATAGGAGATGTATTTACTGCAGAGGGTTCGGTTGAGGGAATGATAGGTTTTAAAGAACAAGCACTCATGACAACATCAAGAGAGGTTGTGCTGAATGCGAACAAAGTATGCCTTAAAGAGCAGACTGAATATTCTAAATTGCTTACTTGGATAGAAGATGAAGGGGGACCAGTACCCATAATTCCAATAAAAAATGCAACCCTGTATTTCAGAAACAATGGTTTGGTGAAAGTAGGAATAAACGTGGGTTGCCAAAGTATCATGCACCCACCAGGTAAGAAGGTGGACACAGCTGTATTAATGGTTCAGAGTACTATGTGCAGCTCTCTCCACATTCTGGAGGCATAGGCTCCATAACAGTAATAAGTGCACCAGCTCTGGTGGTGCAACAAAGTGAGGTGCAGATCGGTGATTCTTTGCTGATGGGCGCACATGGCAGAAAGAAAAGGTCTCTTGCCCTAAAACGTACCTGAAGGGAACATTCTTTTTTGACAGAATCAATTGAGGCCTATGAAGGCATACCAGACAAACATAAACTGTTTGGCAGAACCGCAATGTTCTTTACATCCTACCTTGCCCCTGGCTTGCAAGCTGCAACAAATGCCAAACAGTTACCAGTTGGGAGTTGCTGCAGTCAGTAAATGCAACAGTGAGGAGATTTCATTCAATAAATGAGGAGATGTGAGCTGTTAGTTTGATTACTCTTCGAAATAGGTACGTCCTTGATCTTATCACAGTCATGGAGGGGGTGTTTGTGCCAAGATAGGCTCAATGTACATACCTACTAGCAAATGATGAGCAGAATGGGTCCCTTACAGAGGCAATAACCACCTCATTGGAGCTGAATACTAAGATGGTGTTAGAGGTGGAGGACATTGAAGATGATGACTGGTTTAATTACCTGTTTTCACGGGTACCCACCTGGTTGGTGAACATATTCAAAATATTACTGGCCATACATGTACTGGTCCTGACAGCTTTCCGTGTCCTGAAAATAGCCCTCAGCCACTGCAAAAGGGCTAGCAAGAATGCACTGGAAATGTTGATAATAGTAAATGTGGGTGATCAAATGCATAGATATGCCCAAACACATGAACTACCCTTTATGTACCCAATGGAACATCCTATTAGACCCCCCCGGGCAATTATTAAATGTCCTATTGACCCCCACAACCACACTGAACATTGGGTGGATTGTGAAGGGGATGGATACTGCTGTTTTATGACATGTGGTACAGAAGAATATGTAGCACAAGGAGACTGACTGAGAGGGGGTCATGAAAATATGGCTACCAAAGGATGGCTATAATGGGATGAGCAGAAAAGACTGCGTAGTTGATGATTCAACCAGGCGGGGGAGGGTAATGTGGCAGATATGTAGGGATCACCTACTGCCTCTACTCAGATGGAATTATAGGCAGGTTAGCTGCAGCATACACAAGCAGGCAAACCAACATATGACAGATGCACATGGTGAATGTAACATGGACAGACATGAATATAGTCTCTAATATGGAGGAGAGAAGCACAGAAGTAAAGCCATTTTCCTAGCACACAGGGCACAGCAGGCCTAGCAGTTAGAACAGGCCTTAAAAAAGATGCTGAATTTACACATTTATTTTAGAGGCTTTTAAGCTACCCAGAGAGTAGTTAGTAGCAAGTGCCAAGGCCAGATGTATGGAGCAGAGTAATGGATGTGCAGAATGCAAGGATGAGATAACAGTTCCAGGGGTGAGAATCAGTAGACTCCCAAGTTAATAAAGTTACCATAAGAGCACAAACAGCCATTGATGTCCAGATGCATGAGACCAGTATCGCAAAAGAATCTATAGAGTACAACATGCACATTAGAATTATCTAAAAGCCCAGTAAATAGGAAAATGTGTTCTCCAGCATTGTGCCCTAACACGTGATCAAGACATGAAGAACACTGGCTATTCATTATGCGGCAAGTACAGATATGACACCTGCTGGGTAGTTTTAAACTAATGAAAGATATTTGTCTGTTTGAAAGGTTAAAGACAGATGTAATGGGGCAAATGAACATGCAAGTATCATTTGCCTCTACTCAAGTACCAATTCCTGCCCCTACAGCCCTACTGCCCCATGAGTCTAGGGGTTAGAGATGAGACAAACTAAGGCCGGTTACAAGAAATAATACTTTAAATAGTCAAGGTGCATGCCTCTGCCATAGACAAAGTGACTCTACAGTGGCCACAAAGAGTACAACATGCATGGTAGAATTATCTAAAGCCCAGTAAATCGGATGACATTCATTCTCCAACATGGTCCCCTAACACTTGATCAAGACGTGAAGAACACTGGCTATTCATTATGAGCCCAGTACAGATGAGACACCTGCTGAGCTCCCTAGCACACACACAGACAGGAGATGGTACACAAGGCCAAATACAAAAGAACAGATAGGCCACATAGTGTGGGATGGGAATGATGGGGAGTACTTTTAATTGGAATTAGTGCAGACTATGGACTTTTCTCTCACCCTAAGTGCCTCTCATATTTTGGCATCTCGTAAAAATGTCCAAGGTTGTTAAGTAAAGTGCCAACCAATAGAAAACCCTCTTGCCTGCTCTGAATTATTTTGGTAAGTTTGGTGAAGTTTCGTCAAGGTGGGGCAAAATTATAGGAGGGTCCCATCATTTTTCCCCATTTTTTTCAATTTTTTAAATAAAATTGCTCACACCCACAGCCAAAACCGCGAGATGGATTTTTGCCAAATTGGCGGCAGGAGCGGCGGCTTAGTCCCAAAAGCATGCTTTTGTAAATTTGGTGTAACTCGGTCTAGTAATTTGTTTTAAAAACAGGCAAAATGTAGGTGCCAAAAAATGTGTGCAGACTCATTTCCCTGTTCGCTCTGGGGATAGGACTCTGATTGGTCCGAAGGGCCATGTGATGTCTGCAGACATATGATGTGCCTGCTGATTGGCTGGATGGAAGCCATGTTGTATCCGCAGATATTCGTGGATAGCAGGACGGCGAACAGGGCTGGAAAACATGTTTTGGGGCATTTGGATTTGAGAAGAGGGGCTGGAAAGGGCAGGGGAGTGAAAGATGGTTCATAGGATGTATTTGTTTAGGTGGAAGAAGACTGTGTGGTGTCACGGGCAGTCCTCGGACACCGTGGCAGTTCACTGGTAGGTCCTCGGGTGAACAGCTTATCTAGTAACTGCAGACAGGCTTCGCTAGCATTGGAGAGTGGAATGTAGATGTTATGAGGATGATTGTACAGGCTTTATTATGCTGTGGTGGTTGTGGCTACCCACTAGACTATTGGGTGCACCCAAGGGTCTGCCCACTTGCTGCAAGTACTGCAATAGTATATGTATAGAAGTGAACAGGGCCTCAGGTGGCTGGCTTATGTTTGTGGCTTGTGGCCACTGGGCAGATTCTTGGGTGCATGGCTGTGTTATGCTGTGGTGATTGTGGCTAGCTAAGAGTCTGCCCAATGGCTTCAAGTATTGGAATAATATGTGTACAGAAGTGGACAGGGTGTGGGGCAGCTGGATTATTGGAGTGCCCCGAGATTCTTGGGTGTATGAAAGTCTGTGTAGTGGGAGCGAGTAATGTAATATTTTTTTTAATTTTTTTTTAATTCAAACCGTTGTTTATAGTTTGATTAACAAACTTTTACAACTTTCTTTTACATTTCAGTTTCCAATTTCACATTTACATACAATTTTCCATCATGTTTTCTTAGCATGATACATTTTTCAATGGTTTTTCCTGTGAGATACTATATTTGCAAAAATTCATAAAAACATTCTAAAACCGCAAAAGTGGATCTCGTGTTGATTTCAACCATTTTCTTATTCTTCTAAATATTGAGTACCCTGGTGCAGCCCCATACATGCAATCACAACGCTTGTTTTCCCTTTGACATTGTCACATTGACATTAAACACATCGATGCTTGGTTATATCATAATTTCTACAGTTTTCAAACCAATATATCAGCAAGATTTATGTTTCTCATATGATTCAATTGCTAATTGACACAGGAATACTTACAGGATGATTGATTTGTTTTTCCAGATCAACATTCAGTATGGATAGAAATCGCGTGAGCCGTAAAATGGGTTTGGTAGTTGAGCCCCACATACATGCCAACCAGAGCCATTCTCTTGAGCCAGCCGAATCGCTCACAGAATCAAGTTTGAGTATTTGTTTGTGTTGAGCTTCAAAATAGGCACAATAAATGGTCAAGTGCTTGAGCGATTCCTGTGAGTTGGACACTTTGCAGAATCTACAGTTGTCTGGAGACAGTGCTTCAGTTGGCTTTGTCCAATTTTTTGTTTTTTCTAGAGTTGGAAGTTGATTTAATTTGGACTTTAAGTATAAATCTCTAGCTATAGGACAAGGAAATTGCAGTAGATATAGTTTATGTGGTATGCGAGTCGTAACAAATTTGGCCGCTTCTTTATAAGATTTATATTTCTCCAAGGCATTAATTGTTTTGCACCAATCATGCGCAAATAAGCAAAGTTTGACATGTGCTTGGCGGTATTCCAGGTCAGCGGGAGTTAGTGCTATGTCTTCCAATATAACTTCCATTTTCTTATAGAAGGTTTTAATGGAAGGGTGGTTGAGGTCGCTAATCATCATCCCCAAATCTTCATAAAGGGAATTTTTAGGGGGAAATAGCATTTTTCCAAGATTTGTTAATTGGCGCCAATTATATCGCGCAGACAAGGATGTCAGTCCCAGTTCCTGCCTTAGTACGTTTGGAAGAGAGTTAGCCAAATGCAGCACACCCTTCCAAATACGTCCCTGCAGTGGATCGAGAAATTGGTCTAATTTTGCCAAGCACATGTCAAGAGCATACAATATTATCGCCTAAACTTTAAGAGTATAAAATTCAAAGAGTGGAAGCAGAGAGAACTTGCAATATTTAGCTAATATCATACGCATTTGAGTTGAAAGGATTTTTGCTTTTTGGTTCAAGGTGTTCTTCCACATTGTAATTGCATTTGAGTCAGATATCGAATAACCCAAATATCTAATTGTGGAGGTCCTTGGGATCGTGGTGCAGCCAATGGTCCACTGCCATGAACAGGGACGTCTCTTTAACTTCTTAAATAAGAAAATGTAGGATTTGCCTGAATTGAACAGCAAATTGTGAGATGAGCAGTATTCCGCAAACAGGGATAGTTTTATTTGCAAACCTGACGGTGTGCAGTCAAAAATGACAATGTCGTCAGCGAATGCAAGCCACTGGATTTTTAGATGGCCTAATCGAGCTGGATAGCTGATTTGTTTCAGCCAGATGTCTTTTATGCCACAAAGATATAAGTTGAACAAGGTGGCTGCCAGATTGCAACCCTGTTTGACTCCTAATGTAATCGGAATTGGACTTGTAGTGGCTCCAGATTGATTTACTCTAATATAATACATGGTGTTAGTGTGCAATTTGGCAATTAGGTAAATGATATGACATGGAATACCCATCTCCCGCATTATTTGCCGGAGTAGACCCCGCACTACACTATCGAAGGCAGCTGTTAGATCCACCAAGGCCATATATAATGGACCTGTGTCAGGAGTCTTTGTTTTGGCAAGCAAATGGGCCATAAGTGTTGCATTGAGGGAGGTCTCCATCTGGGCCCGAAAGCCAATCTGAAAACGAGATAGAATGTTATGAGTTTTCAGAAATGCTTGAAGGACCCTTAGTAGTAGAAAAGCAAAGCCTTTGGCTGTTGCGTCTATTAGTGCGATGCTTTTTCGAGAAGCGCTGTTTGTCAAGGGCTGTCAGTGGCTGCACGTCGCTTTGTTTCCTGCTCCTTTGGATTAATTCTGTGGACTTTGTTGGAGCTACGGTATGCTCGGCGAGGGCTTCCTGTGACGAGCCCAGAGACTAGAAAGATACTTGCAAATACTTGCAAAAGCTGATTGTTTCTTTTTTTTTGTCTTTCTTTTCCCCAACAATAGTGAAAAGCCTCTAAGTCCCGCCCATTTCCTACCCACAAGCCCATTATAACCAATGAACCCGTGCTTTTGCGAGCACGCTTTTTTGAGAAGCACCTTTCATCAAGGGCTGTCAGTGGCTGTCTGTGGTGTACTGGGGTGGACAGGTAAAAAGTACTTTGTGTATACTTGTGTTCACTGTACTGCATTGTTTTCTCTTTTTTCTCGGCTATTTTATTTATTTATCTTTTTTCCCTTTTTTTTCTTCCTTTTTTTAAATACACACAACGTAGCAGTTTCGCCAGACCTGTTCTGAGTGTAGTAGTACATTTTGTAATTGGTATTGGTACTGTGTGTTAACCTTGAAATGGGACCCAAAAAATGTACTCTAAAAACTGGTATGCCACTCCCTGCCCTACCGCGTCCACTTACTGAAGGTCAACAAAGAATGGCAGAAGTGAGTGCGTCCAATCTAAGAGCAAAGCATGTGTCCTCTGCTGCTAGACAGGCAGGCTTTATGCCGCGCCATTCACTATCGCTCTCCTCTGATATTTGATTGTTTTATGCCAAAGACTCTAGTGAGCCCAATACTGTGAAGTCCGAGAGCGAAAGCATCAGGAATAAGACTAGCAATAAGGTTACATCTGAAAATTCTCCTACATATGCGGACAATGCTCCACCCATAAAAACAATGGTAGTCACTGTAACGAATGAACAGGTCCTGAATAATGATGCCTTGTTGCCAGTCAACACTCCGCAAACAAAGACAGTTCAATCAGCAAGCGAAATTACAGATACCACGATGGCATCGGCTTGCTTAGTAGAAGACCTATGTACCCAGAATGAAATGGCCCCAATTCTACCAAATAATAGGGTAAATATAATGGAACCTGTCCAATGCTCTGTAGCAGCCCAAAAAAGATTATGGGATGCCTATAAGCATCTGCCAATAGTAGGAGAAATAGATGAAGATGCACTGGATTTTCTGGAATTATCTAGCAAATCCAGTCCGCAACAAGATGTATTATATATCTGTTCTAACACAGGAGACCTAATACAATTACAAGAAAGCACCCGCGATGATAATGTACCTAAGCATGACGAACATAGGTGCCCAGCTGGTCCATCCCCTTGTAAAAATATGACAAAAGAAGATATATCAACAGAGATGCAGGAGAACCTTGTAAACAAATCATTATCTTTTATTGCCCCCACCCCGAGGCGATCTAGATTTCAAGAACTGGAACAGGGTGCCGAATTTTTTATTCAAAAAGGCCAATCAACGCGTTTTTCCTTTCCAGAAGCTCCCGCCTTTAATAATACATTAGGAGCCATGAATACAGCTTTACTAACAATAGCAAAACTATACGAAATATTAGAAGACAAAATGAGTACCCAAACACTAATGATTGAGCGACTAAATGATAAATTATGCTGCTTGGAACTGAATCTTAGATCCACCCCAATATCTGGCCCGGTGGAACATAAGATCCATTATATTCAAGATTCATCAGAACATCAAAAGACCGATAACATTGTAGAGAGAATCATGTGCCAAAAGGATTCGGCGCAGCCAGTACGAGAGTGATCTGAGGTAATAGATCCCTCTTTAATACTTGTGAAAGCAACCCTCCTGACAGAGAGTAGTAGTAATAGAATAGAGCCACTATCTGGCGTACTTTCAACTAAAGAGTCACCCATAGTGAACGTATCAAAGGAACCAATAGCTAGTCTCCAAACCAATATATTCGAGTTATTTGCGCCAGTCGAACGTAACCAAACAAGTAAAGTGGATACAGCAGCTAAATGTAACAAGGATCCTAAGAAATACCGGAAATTAATAAAAGATTCACTCCAATCGCATACAAAGAAAAAACTAGAAGGTTAGTCTAAGCAATCAGTCATTTATCCAAGTGTAAAACCAGTGTCAGTGATAATGCATCTGTGATGTCTATGGAGGATGCTGGGAAATACAAATTGACATACAAGCCGCTAGATGACTTAGTGGCCTTTTCTGATAGCATAGCTGTGAAGGAAAGAACAAATAATACTGAGGAAGGCATGCAAGATATCTTAGACGTGTCCAGCAGCAACTAAATGTCCTGTTGATAGTACTGTAGTACTATCCACTAACATATCAAGACCAGAAAGTACAAATACGGTCCAATTAAATATCGGTAGATTAAGGGAAGAGATCCGTGCTTCGATTGAATCTTATGTAATTCAGAGTTCAACAAAATCACCTCAACCAAAGTCTGTACAAACTGTAATAGAGTGTCCTATGAAGGCAAATACATCAAGCATACCGATCAACCGAGATAAAAGGCAATTGATTCCAACATTTTCCAATATAAATCCACAGGCCGGGCTTCAAAATTCCAATAATTCAGTTCCTGTAGTGTCGACTGTTCCAATCAGAGTAGAGAAATCCCTGACACAAGAGATAAGAGAATTGGTAAAACTGTCTATTGATACTTGAATTACAGCAAATGAAGGGAAAATGCAAAATGACGAAATAAAACAGAGACCTGCCTTTCCTGATCTTACGACCTTACTTCAAGGTCCACAAAGCCTATCACAAACCTATAGATCCGATCAAGGAACTCTTGTAAATATGGCAACACCAATGAATTATCCGATGGTACCAGCCAAAAAACCTGCATTTAACACCCAGACAGAGATTGGGCTTACAAATAGTTGCAAAAACTATAATTGCCTACTGTTAAAATGCAGAAATCTACCAGGTGCTCAGTATGTGTTGAATAGAACTAGCATACTGAACATCTGGGCAGAAATACCACTGTTAAAGTACTTGGTAACATCTGATATTGACCTAGTGGAAATTAGTAACAATTCAAGTCTCGATGAAGTAAAAATATATGTGAAATCTACTCTGGTTGCAAATATACTCTGGCAAGCAAGACTGGATTTGTATAATCTTTTCTTTATCTTATCACAAGCTAGTGTCCCATCTACACTACAGATAGAAAAACCAGTGGGAAATGCATGGGGTTCCCCGTTTCCCTTGCTGGCTTCGACACCCTAGGCCCAAATCTGTAGGTTGCTGCATATCAGAGGTAAATTGCGTACAGCTATCTCCCAAGCCCGGTTGATTAAGATTACATTTTGTAAATTTTCTATTATCCCAATTCTAGTTTATTACAAACAAAAAGTGACCCCGGTAATTATGTATGGATCGGAAGCATGGCCTGAAAGAACTTATAATTATTGGGCAAAACTTGAGGGCAAGTATTGGAAAGATGTATTGAACCTCCCGAAATCAGAACCCATAAGTATAATAAGACATGAACTGGGCTTGCTATCCCTAAACGCAATATACAAATGGAAATTATGCTCTTTCTACCGGAAATGTATCATGGCTGACTCCAAAAATGGGTTGTTACATTTATTGTCGAACTATTTGCTATATTCGCCAAAAGCATACCCTCTATCATGGCGTAAAGTAATGGGTAAGATTATTACTAATACAGGGATTTCAATAGAACTTCTGATAGAAAACCCAGATAAATTTAAAACTTGCATATGGAAATATGATTGGATCCAAACAAGAGAGGCCTGTATCAAGTATAAGAAGTTTTTGGCCAATCCGTTTAATCATAAACGATATGGTATAATTGAAAGCTATCTGATGCAGTTCCCTAATTCTTGTCATAGGAATGATTACTTGCGTTTTCACTTGAATCTGTGGCCCCCACGTGAAATACGATACAGTCATAAGCTAATAACAAAAGAAGAAACAAAACGATTTTGTGACTTGGAACTTGAAACTATGAGCCACATATGCGCAGAATGTCCTATGCTTTATCACCGGAGAGTGATACATTTTAAACATCTATTTGAAGGTTTTGTCAATATGAGTTCTGTTCGCTTTTGGGAACTATTATACCATACTACGAGTCAGAAGGTGAGATATGCAATCCTTAATTTCCTATATGGCTTCGAGCTGTCAAAGAAAGAAACAAAACTATGCAAGAGCAAGTTATGAAAACGTGTACAGTGTGTGTGGCAGCTGGTTTATTGGACTAACCCGTGATTCATGTGTGTCTCCCCAGTTCCACCTCCCTGGTAGCTGATGGACAGGCATCAGAGTTGGCGGTAGCAATAGGTTGCAGTGCGGCTTGACGCAGGGCTGGGACCCTTTCTCTAATCTTCCTTGCTTGTGTTAGCGTGCCGGCAGCAGACTCCAGCGGCTCTGCTGCTCCACGGCTCAGCAGCTCCAGCAATTATCAGCTTTGAGAAACACAGTGAAGTGAGTTTCCGTGGAGCTTCCTCCACCATTCCAAGTATACTAGCTGTCATATAGCCACTCGGGAAGAACATTAGGCATCCCCGTTTGGATGTCTGTGGAACCCAATATAAGGACTGCACAGTGTATCCCGATGTGGTACACGCCCCTCGGAATTGTAGACACCATTGTTACAGCCCTGCATTTTATGGTTGGTGCAGCCTACTGCTTTGTGTCTTCTAAACCTGATGATTACGTATCTGGCTGAGTATCTCAGGTGCTACTATGGCCGTAAATAAGAAGGGTGGTGCTGACAGCCCATTGATTAGGACACAGGAACATATAGATTCTACCTATGGGCGGAATGTTATTCCAATTGCAAGGTTGGCTGACGGGGGCTTAGTGGGCTCTTTGGCTTCCTCTCTACTGACTAACAGAGACCGCGTTTTGGAAGTCTTGGCCCTCAGCGCTCACAGGAGGCTGAGATTGTAAGGTAGACCTCCTGTCACAAAGATGATTCTAACTGATGAACCTGCCTCCCCGTGTAAATGCTCAAGTCAGGAACTGGATAGTCCATCCATGAAGACTGGTGCCTTAGGACTGTACCCCTGGCTAGTTCACAAAATCGGGTACTATTGACTCCACTGTGCCAGTACCGACCTTAGCTGTATCTCCACTCCTGGAAAGGTCTGTGAACTATGTGGGGAGGAACTTGGCCCATCTAACCTCACTACCCCTTGCCTCGCAAAGGAGGGCTAGGCCCAATTTAGCTCAATCCGAGCACATTGGCCTCCGGCAATGGCCTGCTCTTATGGCCAATATTGCCAATATTGCCAAAGAGTTACTTTTATGTAATGATCCATTTGACCTTGGTCCATTGGCGGATGCCTTAAATGATTGGATGTCGGACCTACGGCCGCCTAAAATGAAGACTGCCTCTCAGCCCAGGCACCTATCCGCAGGTACCTAAGGTGAATAATGCCTGTCAAGTCTTCATACTAAGGGAGATGAGCGATCAAGCTCTACAAACTAAATCCTGTAGTGAGGAGCCACTGGTGACCACTGGATCAATCTTGGCCAGCAGTGAGAAAGCCAAATTCCCCAATGTAGCCTCCAAAGGTTTAATACAGGAAATATCCCCAAACCCATTGGTTGCGGATTCAAAATTTGGCCAAAAAGAGGTTAAACCTCCTATAACGATGAAGGTTAAACGTAAGATGGTACCCTCACGCAATGTAAGTTTAAGAAAGTCACAAATGCCAATAATAAAGGATACGAATATGCATAACTTTGTAATGGACCAGAGAAACTTTGCTATAACCCATGATCAGAAAATAGAAGGAAAAGACACTAGAGAAGCGCTGCACAACAAGGTTCTTGCCTGGTTGCGTCAGAGAACAGGACCCTGTGTCGTCAGACTCACTGGGCTTCATTATAAGTCAGGCGGTAAGGGGTTAATGGCGCCGGTAAAGGTGCTGGCGCCGTCAACCCCATACCACCTGATTACGAGGTCCCCTCGTGGGACCCGGTTTGCATGTCTGATTTTACCAGACGTGCAGAGCGGGTCCCTCGAGGGGAAGAGGGAGCAAACAACGGGCCGCTCATAATCGGCCTGTTGTTTGCTCCCTCTCCCATTCCCATTCAGCCCTATGGGGGCTGAGATGGGAATGGGGAAGGTCCGGGCCCGGGTTCCTGAAGGGAGGAATTACCGGGCCCTCCGAACTCGGAATGGCCCGGTAATTCCCCATTCTGGGAACCCGGACCCGATTTTGGCGGCAGCCATGCCGCCAATAGCGACATGGCTACCGCCAAAGTAGTAATGATGGCCACTGACTTAAAAATACTTTGTAGGATGGATGAGAGTGACTGGTGCTCGCAACCTAACAGTGAGTGTGTTTTAGTGGGTTGTGGGGATAGCACTTTACCTGTCTTTCTCAGTCATTGTAAATATCTCCCCAGAGGTTCCTCGATTTGTAATCTGATTCTATGATGTATATCTTTCCAAGGAGCACCTTCCGTAGTTTCCTTATTTTATTTTTTATCTGTTGATTTTGAATTTCTGTTACTCGTGTTTGGTGAAAGTTTCAGTTGTTCTCCTTATGGATTATTTCTGATCCACCCATGCTGAATGCATTTTTTGTTATATGTTCTTTGAATGTATTTATGTTGTTTGTTTTGTAAGCGCCCTCACACCTTCGGGTTCTTAGGTGCGCAATATAAATGTAATAAAGTAAAGTAAAGTGTATGACAGTCTGTGCAGTGGGTGCGAGTAATGTAATGGTATGTGAGCTGAAGTAGAGAGGGCTCACGTGGCTGCCTTATGTGTGTGGGTTGTGGCCACTAAGCAGATTCTTGGGTGCATGGGTGTATTGTGCTGGGTGGTTGTGGCCAGTCACTAGAGTCTTGGGTGCAAGAGTCTACCTAGTGGTTGCAAGCACTGCAATAGTATGTGAAAAATGTGGGCACTATTAGTAATACATGTCTTGTAGTTTTGTTTTTAACTGTATTAGTACTGATACATTCTGATCATACCCTGTTGATGTAGTATAGGTTATGGTTGTGATCCCTCTGTCCCCCTGTTTTTTGCCTGAATTACCTTCAATGTCAATGTTGTTTGCCTCAATTATTGGAGAGCATTGTGCAATGTATTGCAAAAATAGCCTTTGCTTTAATGATCTTGGCTAGTTAAGAGGAAGTCACTAAGCACTCTACACCTTATTGAAATGCTGCTTTGAATACCATGCACTTTATTGAAATGCTGCTTTGGACACTATGCACTTTTTGGCAACATCGTTTTTAAGGCACTATGCACTTCATTCAAATAATAATGCACCTTACTGCAACAAGGTTCTTAGTTAGACGAATCATTGCACTATGCACTTCAGATAATGCTGCTCCAAAAACAATGCACTTTATTGAAATAAGGCTGTCCAATAAGACTAACGGACTGATTGGTACTATAATTGAGAAATCCTTAAGTATGTCCATCATAGTTGCATTATTAGGTATATTCAAGTGGTTAGAATATATTTATATTGTTAAAAATATTGTGGCAGGGACTACGCACTTTATGTCAACAAATTTTTCATAAGTGTATATGCCCCTTTATTTCAATATATTTGGTAAATGCTGTTTTTATTGATCAAGTTGTTAATGTTCAGAGCTGCATTATGTTCCTTATTTGAATTAACAATCTCTGTGGCAAACACACAAAAAAATGTCCGACACGTTTTACAGTCATAAACACATGTGGCAAGCAATTGACAAAAACAGCAAAGAGGCAACTAGTAGGAGCACCACAGAGACTTTGGGAAAGCTCTATAAAGAACCATAATTTTCATTTAATTGAATGTAAGTGAACAAGTAGCTAGTGTGCTACGAAACATGTTGTACCATGTTTTTTTCCTTTTTAAAGAGTCCAAAAATAAAGCTGGAATTTTCTCACGAACTTGTGCTTTCTGGCATTCCTACGTGAGGAATTTCTCTGGAGTTTTGTCTTTTAAAAAAAAAAAAATATATATATATATATATATTGAACGTGATCAAGCGGTTAGCTTTGCCGCGAAACGCGTCGTTGTCCGCGCACTTTCTCTTTTGTCCATGGCATTTCATTAAAAGAATATTTTGGACGTTTGAAGGACTGCTGGTCTTTTGTAACTCTGGGTCCAGTGTGGAATCACCATGTGGGTTCGTTTTCTGGAGTGCACTCCGAAAGCCTTATACTGTGGTACAAGGCAACTTCATATATATATATATATATATAAAACAGGGCTTGCGGTAGTGGCCCTGCAGTTATGGTTAAGTTGCTCAACCCATAGAAGAGCACTTTTTGAGCAGCGTATAACTTCACCCCACTGGACGAATCCCCACGAAACTGCAAAAAAAGTATATGGTCCTGTTAGATCGATCCAGTTTGGTGATGTTTTGTCAAGGGGGGGCAAAGTTGTAGGGGTTCCCACAATTTGTGGTTTTTCCCATAGACGCAATGGAAAAACCCTACAACCCAAACCGCTGGACAGATTTTCGCCAAATTTGTGGCAGGAGCAGTGGCTTTATCCCGAAAGCATGCTTTTGTAAATTTGGTGTAAATCCGTCCAGTAGTTTAATTTAAAACATACGTAACCTAATTAGTGATATCTGGGTTCGGTCCTTGTATTCACTTTCTGGCTCGGTCCACCGACGGGCATCCGACTGGCCTAGAAGGCGATGTGGGGTCCGTGGACATCAAGCGCACCCGGTGATTGGTCAATAAAAAATGTGAGGTGCATCAGATTTTGGGAAATGCCCACCATGTTGGATTCGCGGACAGCAGCCAGTGTCCGCGAACATCTCGGTGAAAGCTAATTGAAAAACACAACATTGTACTTGTCAAACTTACCAAACAATCTCTGGAGAGGTGAGGGGTGATGAGGATGGAACGGGATGTGGCCTTAAAAAGCCAACAAAAACTGGTGTGTTTCTTCTCCGATGTCCGCAAACAGTCTGGGGCAGCTCTGAGATGTTTGCGAACATCCGAGATGTTCGGGGGCATCAGTGCTTATCTGTGCATTACATGTTTGGTGAAAAGCAGTTTTTGTATGGCTTATAGGTTTGGGGCCAGTCATTGAAACTGCATGACATTTTTGAATTTCGTTTTAGACCTGATTCCGAATGGTTCTGGAAAGTGTGGTGCTATTTTGGCAAGAGGGAACAAAATTAGAGTGGGGATCCCAAAATATTATAAAGGCTCTTGTCATTTGACAAATCTGCACAAAATTTTGCCAAAAGATTCTAGATCTAGGTGTAAATGTTTTTACAAGGTTTGGTAGGATTTTGTCCAGAGGGGGCCAAACAGAGGAGGGGTCTCAAAATAAATAATGTAAAGGTTTATAAATGTGTTGCCATTTGATGAATCTGCACAAATGTTTGCACAAAGATTTTAGATCTAGATATACATGATTTTGCAAAGTTTGGTGGAGTTTTGTCAAGACAGGGCTAAATTAGAGTGGGATCTCAACACTTTTAGATGACTTATAACTTTGTTGTCATTTGACACATTTGGAGAAAGGTTTTCAAACAGATTATAGACCCAACCTTGAATGTGTGTGCAAAGTCTGAATGGATTTTATAAAATATGTCTATTTTATGTACGTGCATTTTGACACTTTTCAAAAAATAAAACATGGCTGATTTGCAGCAAACTTGTGCAAGGAGTATTGGCAAGGACCTGAAAGCATGTTTTTGCAAATGTGTCTGTGTTTTATTTTTTGAAAAGTGTCATATTGTAGGTACAAAAAAAAGTGATATACCTTTGGTGGTGAGGTATAGCCTATGGCCATGGGCAGAGGGCAGATTGTCTGGGTCATGGCCTAAGGCGATGACCCAGACAATCTGGCTACTGCCCATGACCACGAGGTACTAGAAATGGGGTTAAAGTTGGCAGGACCACCAGAGACCGGATATGTGGTAATGTTTTTGGAATAGGTTTGAATGGGGGAAAAAATTCTGCCTGTGGGTACAGGTTGAAACGCTGGATGGGATTGCAGCAAATATGCACGAGGGGGATCAGCAAGAAGTTAAAAACATGGTTTTGCAAATATGTCCTGTATTTCATTTTTTGGAAAGTGTGAAAATGTAAGTACACAAAACAGTGATATAATATTGGTGTCTGGGCAATGGGCCTGGCCTGGCCATCAGCAATGAGAAATGTGTTCTGTAATTTGCTCATTGGAGCATGCAGCATGGGCAAAGCGGTAGGTTTGAATGGGGAAAAATATTCTGCTTGCGTTTACAGTCTGCAGTGGTGGACTAGATTACAACAAACTTGCGCAACGACATTAGCAAGGACCTAAAAGCATGTTTTTGGAAATACGTCTTATGTTTTATTTTTCCAAAGTGTAAGAATGTAAGCAGAAAAAGTATTGATATACATTTGGTGTCTGGGTATTGGGACTGGCCCTCGACAAACGCAAATGTGAACTCTGATTTGCTTATTGGGGAATGTGGCATGGCCGAAGCCCATGCCCCATAGATTCGGATTTGGAGACTGGGCATGGATACAAGCTATGAGCACTGGCCATTGGTTACATTATTAGGGTGTAGTGGACACTGAGCTAGGATGCACGGTAGCTGCAGAGAATAATAGGGGTGGTTTGGTTTGACTGGGGTCATGGTGGAGCGTTTTGCCATAGGCAATTGAACGATGAATTACATCCCCAGCATGCAGTGCTGATAAGGACAGACATAGGTATGTGTTGCAAAAAATATATTTCTTAAAGGAGGTTTATATTTTTTTCATATATATGAAAAGAGGAATTATTAATAACTTATACACAGTGATGTAATAGCATGAAACATTTTCACTTATAAAAAACGTTTACATTGACAGAAAAAACTTTGTTAAAGGGATGTTACAGTTAAGATGCATCCCACCCTTGGGAATCCTCTCCTCCAGTAGCTAGCCAGTAGCATCCCACCTTGGCACCTGAAATGCAGATGCAAAAGTTTTGTAGAAGATTGCAAAGGAGCAGTTGGTGTGTGGAAGTTTAATATGGTCATATGGTTATATGTACAGTTTTCGGAAGTGATTGGTGGATGGATGTAACTGTTTCAAAGCAGGCATTGAGGGAGTGTTACAAATATAAAAATGAAATGGGTAGAAGGGCTACCCTGTATGATGGTGTGACCATGCTATCCAGGTCTTTTAATGGTCCATGGCCTGGAAATGGGACTGTGGAGACAGTGGATAGTGGTAAACATCCATCGATTATGGTCCTTATTGTATGCTAGATAAAAGTTCATGGGACAGAAAATTGTTTCTCTAGTATACAATTTTCTGTTACAACCCTTGGTGGGGGAGCCAGCCAATCAGGTGTCTATGAATGTGGGCTTGGACCACCGGTACAAGCCCCCTTCCCAAGCCCCCTGAGGGACAGCTCTCCACACCACCATCTCGCCCCACCCTCCGTTCTATTTTTTTTTTACCGCTCACACCCCTTGCCTTATTACAGCGGCGGCATGTGCTGCCGCCGCATTCGCTCCTTCTCTTTGCCTCCCGTACACCTCCATGGAAAGGGAAGAGGGGCTCCGTATGTGAAAGGGTTGTCCTTCCGACAGTGGGATGCCGCGCGCATCCCGCTGCATGAGGGAAAAAACTTTTTTGTAGCACCCCGGGTTTACTGTTCTAGCAACCTGGGGTGATAATGGTCTTCATCCCCCATCGCAGGGGCTGGAACGGTTGATAATGGCCCGGAGCCCTTGATATCCACCCTCGCTTCACTTGGACCGATAGCTTGGGCTTCCGTGCCATTATCTCCCGTTCCAGCCTTTGGAATGGGGGATAAATGACACATTGTTCTGATTTGCATAACATAAAATGCTAATCGAAATGTTGGCGAATGTTACTGATCTCTTTATTGAGAAATGTAAAGTAGACAGAGTCTATACAATTATTTATTTTAGTTCTCTTGTTTTAACTGTGAAAGGTGGTTCCTAAAGGAGCCTTTTTTTATTTTTTTTGCATGAGAGGTAAAAAAGTAAGGTGGGCAGGGAAATGAGGGAAGAGGCACCAACCACTAATATGGAGGGGCAGCTGGACAGGTGAAGATATAGCGCATGTGTTACATCTAAAGTAGGGGGCAGTGTTTCTCATGCTCCTTTATTACAGCTTTAAAAATACTTCGAAAGTGATGCCCCGTGCAGAGTAATGTGTTGCAGTATATACAGAGGACTGTTGTCTTCAAAAGATATGGATCAACAGCCTCTTTTATCGCTTGGAAGGTAGCTAGTGGGATTTTGTGTCACACGGTGTAGGCTGCGTGGTTACAGTGTTGGTTGAGGAAGATGAGGTGAAGGAAGATAGCCTACTACTTGCTAATAAAGTGACAACCTTTCTGAGAGCATTGCAGTGGTTGGATTGGGTGTGGCTGCGCATAGTGGTGGCCCATGGGAGTACTGTCCAAGTAGTTTGCGACTGAGTTCAGTGCATTTCACTTTGACAGCTTCAGCCTTTGTACATTCCCAAAAGTGGTAAATAACTGCCACACCCATGATTCTCTCTGGATGCAAAAGGTAGGCAATTCCTCTACCTCATCTTCTTGGTCCTCTTCATTGTCTTTGGGTAGTGTTTTTTTTTGTTGTGTAGGTCCTCCAGCTGATGGTGGTGGTTGTGGTGGATCTTGGGGAGGAGGGGTGGCAATAGCTGAGTCCGGACGGGTTCATGAACACATCATCATGAAGCGCGCGTGCACTTGCGTGGCCATGTAACACTGTCTGAAAAGTCTACGATGACATCAGACGTTCACAGACGGTAACAGATGCAAAAGTAGTGGAAAAAGTTGCAAAACGTGAATAAAAATGATGCTAAAAGGTGGAGCATGGCAGAGTTTTAAGGTGAAACTTGGACAAAAATGTTGCTCCAATGGGGTAAGTATGATATTAGTATGTCGTAAGAAATTAGCATGCAGTGGTAAAACCCATGAAACTCACTGACAAATCTTTATTAAAGGAACGTTATTGTTAAGTCGCACTAATAAAAACCTATGAAATTCACTGAAAAAATGTTGTTAAAGGGACGTTATGGTCATAAACCTTAGAAATACACCAGTTATGGTAAGCTAAGCAACCATAACTCGCGCCACCACGGTGCACTGCTAAGACTTGCGACTGTCTTTTTTTTAATATAATGGTTTTGTAGCATGCAGTGGTAAAACCCATGAAACTCACTGACAAATCTTTATTAAAGGAACGTTATTGTTAAGTCGCACTAATAAAAACCTATGAAATTCACTGAAAAAATGTTGTTAAAGGGACGTTATGGTCACAAACCTTAGAAATACACCAGTTATGGTAAGCTAAGCAACCATAACTCGCGCCACCACGGTGCACTGCTAAGATTAACACCAGGGACTTCAAAGATGACATCACAAATATCATTGATGACATCACTGATGACATCACATATGAAATACATTTTGATGAAAAGTTCCTATACAGGGTTGTGTTTATAATATTGGTAACAAGATGTCAGGGGTGATTGGAAGACTCATCATGAACTACTTAATCTGTTAAAGAATGTACTTATTTAAACAAAACATTATATTGGAGTGTTGTTAATACAGGAACCTAATCATAGATTAACATAGTCAATGGCTGCAGCACGCATCATAGAAGTACAATATTTATAATCTTGTAATTTTGGATAGTAAAATAATGAAAGCTACCTTATCAGAGTTTTGAGTCGTGTTAAACATGTAATAACTAGCTAACAATTCAAAACTTACTACACAGTTGTGCTAGTACAAACAATATATATGAAGACCCACAATGCATACAAATCAGAGGCAAATACATGGAAACTAAAGTAAGGAAGAGAGAAACAGCATCACCAGAAAATATTAATAACATTAAAATGTATCTTTATGTATACAAATAAATAGTGTGTTTGAGGCCTGCTTGTTGCCCCAGGCATGTGCACCATGAGCTGAGACCAAACCCTTAGGAAACTACTTTAAGAACATACAACAAGGTTAATGTCTAGATATATAGCACCTTTTGAATTTAATATTTTGACTTTCATTGAACAAAAGCACCAGGCCTATATATGTCAGTGAACAAAAACAAGTGGCCCAATATGTGATTATATCAGAAAGTGCTGATAAGTCTATTGATTATCTTTATGCACAAAAAAGGATTGTTGTCTTTCAAGCTTGTGTCTTCCCCTATGTATATGTTTTATATGATGTGACTGGACTCTAAGGGAATTACTATAAGAAACTACTTGAAGGATATGTCTACAAATAAAATAAAATGTTTAGTTTCTGACTGTTACTGAAGAAAACCATGTGGCCTAGATATGTCAGCAAAAGAAAAAAGAGTGAGCCAGACATGTGATGTCATCGTTGATGTCATCAATGACATTTGTGATGTCATCTTTGATGTTGTGGGTGTTAGTCTTAGCAGTGCACGGTGGTGGCGCGAGTTATGGTTGCTTAGCTTACCATAACTGGCAAATTTAAAGGGTTTTTCGGTTTTACTTGGAACCATAACGTCCCTTTAACAAAGTTTTTTTCACTGAATTTCATAGGTTTTTAGTAACGCAACTTAACCATAACGTCCCTTTAACAACGTTTTTTCAATTAATTTCATAGGTTTTTAGTAGCGCAACTTAACCTTACGTCCCTTTAACAAAGTTTTTTCAATGAATTTCATAGGTTTTTATTAGTGCAACTTAACCATAACGTCCTTTAAATAACGTTTTTTCATTGAATTTCATAGGTTTTTATTAGTGCAACGTCACCATAACATCCTTTTGAATAGATGAAGACCACTAGCATCTTAGGTCCTCAAAGTGGGAACCCCGGGTGGTAAAAAAAAAGATTTTTCTTCCCGAACCGGGAGGCCTGTGGTGTCCTGGTGTAGGAAGGAAAATCTTTTACCAAGATGGCCACCATGGAAAGGGAAGGCGGGCTGTATAAAGAGAACACAACAGGGCATGAGCGTGGGGTGAGGGGGAACAGGGCACACACAGGGCATGAGCGGTGGGTGGGAGGGAACAGGGGAGACACGGGGCATGAGCGGGGGGTGGGGGAACAGGGAAAACACGGGGCATGAGCGGGGGGTGGGGGGATCAGGGAAAACAAGGGCATGAGCGGGGGGTCTGGGGGAAAGGAGGGAGACACAGACAGGGCATGAGCAGGGAGTGGGGTGGAACAGGGGAGACACGGAGCATGAGCGGGGGGTGGGGGGAAAAGGAGAGAGACACGGGGCATGAGCGGGGGTGGGGGAACACGAGGGAGACACGGGGCATGAGCAGGGGGTGAGGGGCAACAGGAGACACACGGGACATGAGCGGGGGTGGAAGGGTACACAAGGGAGACATGGGGCATGAGCGGGGTGTGGGGGGAACGCGAGGGAGACACAGGGAATGAGTGGGGGGTGGGGGAACACGAGGGAGACATGGGTGGGGCATGAGTGAGGAGTGGGGGGTACACGAGGAAGACACGGGGCATGAGCGGGGGGTGTGGGGAAGACGAGGGAGGACACGAGGCATGAGCGGAGGGTGAGGGAACACGAGGGAGCGGGGGTAACACGAGGGAGACACGGGGCCTGAGCGGGGGGTGGGGGCAATAGGGGAGACACGGGGCATGAGCGGGGGTGGGGGGAAAAGGAGGGAGAGACGGGGCATGAGCAGGGGGTGGGGTGGAACAGGGGAGACACGGGGCATGAGCGGGGGTGGGGGAACAGGGGAGACACGGAGCATGAGCGGGGGTGGGGGGAAAAGGAGACAGACACGGGACATGAGGGTACACGAGGAAGACACCGGGCATGAGCGGGGGGTGGGGAGAACACGAGGGAGACACGGGGCATGAGCGGGGGGTGGGGAGAACACGAGGGACAAAGGGACAAACGGGGCATGAGCGGGGAGGTGGGGGTAACACGAGGGAAACACAGGGCATGAGCGGGGGTGGGGGAACACGAGGGAGACACAGGGCATGAGCAGGGGGTGGGGGGCAACACGAGGGAGACACGGGGCATGAGCGGGGGGTGGGGGCAACACAAGGGAGACACGGGTCATGAGCAGGGGGTGGGGGAACAAGAGGGAAACACGGGGCATTAGCGGGGGGTGGGGGGCAACACGAGGGAGACACAGGGCATGAGCGGGGGGTGGGGGCAACACAAGGGAGACACGGGTCATGAGCAGGGGGTGGGGGAACATGAGGGAAACACGGGGCATGAGCGGGGGTGGGGGGAACAGGAGGGAGACACGGGGCATGAGCAGGGGGTGGGGGTAACACGAGGGAGACACAGGGCATGAGCGGGGGCTGAGGGGGAACAGGGGAGACACAGGGCATGAGCGGGGGGTGGGGGGAACAGGGGAGACACAGGGCATGAGCGGGGGTTGGGGAGAACAGGGCAGACACGGGGAATGAGCGGGGGCTGGGGGGAACAGGAGGGAGACACAGGGCATGGATGGGGTGGGGGTAACAAGAGGGAGACACAGGCATGAGTGGGGGGGTGGGGAGCAACAGGAGAGAGACACGGGGCATGAGCGGGGGGTGGGCGAACAGGAGGGAGACACGAAGCATGAGCAGGGGGTGGGGGAACTGGAGGAAGGCACGGGCATGAGCGGGGGATGGGGGGAACAAGAGAGAGAGATAGAGAGACCAGGGGCATGAGTGGGGGGTGGGGGGAACAGGGGAGACTCGGGGCATGAGCGGGGGGTTGGGGGAACAGGAGACAGACACGGGGCATGAGCGTGGGGTGGGGGAAAGAGGGGAGAGACACGGGCATGAGCGGGGGGTGGGGGGAAACAGGGGAGACACGGGGAATGAGCAGTGGGTGGGGGGCAACACGAGGGAGACATGGGTCATGAGCGGGGGGTGGGGGCAACACGAGGGAGACGGGGCATGAGTGGGGGGTGGGGAGAACAGGAGGGAGACACGGGGCATGAGCGGGGGGTGGGGGTTAACACGAGGGAGACACGGGGCATGAGCAGGGGGTGGGGGGATCAGGGCAGACACGGGGCATGAGCGGGGGTGGGGGAACAGGGGAGACACGGGGCATGAACGGGGGTGGGGGAACAGTGCAGACACGGGGCATGAGTGGGGGGTGGAGGGTTGGGGGGTACAGGAGGGAGCCACGGGGCATGAGCAGGGGGTGGGGGGAACAGGGCAGACACGGGGCATGAGCAGGGGGTGGGGGGCAACATGAGGGAGACACAGGGCATGACCGGGGGTGGGGGGAACAGGGGAGACACGGGGCATGAGCGGGGGTGAGGGTGGAACAGGGGAGACATGGGGCATGAGTGGGGGTGGGGGGATTGTGAGGGAGACACAGGGCATGAGCGGTGGGTGGGGGGGACAGGAGGGAGACACGGGGCATGAGCAGGGGGTGGGGGGATCGTGAGGGAGACACGGGGGATGAGCGGGGGGTGGGGGTACAGTAGGGAGACACGGGGCATGAGCGGGGGGTGGGGGGGCAGGAGGGAGACACGGAGCATTAGCGGGGGTTGGGTGGATCGTGAGGGAGGGAGACACGGGGGATGAGCGGGGGTGGGGGGATCAGGGCAGACACGGGGCATGAGCGGGGGTGGGCAACAGGGGAGACACGGGGCATGAACGGGGGTGGGGGAACAGTGCAGACACGGGGCATGAGTGGGGGTGGAGGGTTGGGGGGTACAGGAGGGAGCCACGGGGCATGAGCAGGGGGTGGGGGGAACAGGGCAGACACGGGGCATGAGCAGGGGGTGGAGGGCAACATGAGGGAGACACAGGGCAACAGGGCATGACCGGGGGTGGGGGGAACAGGGGAGACACGGGGCATGAGCGGGGGTGAGGGTGGAACAGGGGAGACATGGGGCATGAGTGGGGGTGGGGGGATTGTGAGGGAGACACAGGGCATGAGCGGTGGGTGGGGGGGACAGGAGGGAGACACGGGGCATGAGCAGGGGGTGGGGGGATTGTGAGGGAGACACGGGGGATGAGCGGGGGGTGGGGGTACAGTAGGGAGACACAGGGCATGAGCGGGGGGTGGGGGGGACAGGAGGGAGACACGGAGCATTAGCGGGGGTTGGGTGGATCGTGAGGGAGGGAGACACGGGGGATGAGCGGGGGTGGGGGAACAAGGGAGACATGGGTCATGAGCAGGGGGTGGGGGGAACGGGGGAGACACGGGGGATGAGCGGGGTGGGGGGATCGTGAGAGAGATACGGGGATTAGCGGAGGGTGGGTGGATCCTGAGGGAGACACAGGGGATGAGCGGGGGGTGGGGGATCGTGAGGGAGATACGGGGCATGAGCAGGGGTTGGGGGGAACAGGGGAGACATGGGCATGAGCGGGGAGTGGGGAGAACAGGGGAGACATGGGGCATGAGCGGGGGGTGGGGGAGAACGGGAGGAAAACACAGACAAAAGCTTAGTGTGCAGGCGGCATATCCTGCTCCTCGGCCCTCCGCAGGCCACCGTGTGCCGATGGCATGAGCAGGGGCTAGAGAAACAGGGGAGACACGGGGCATGAGCTGGGGTTGGGGGGACAGGAAGGAGACACGGGGCATGAGCAGGGGGTGGGGGAACTGGAGGAAGGCACGGGCATGAGCGGGGGTGGGGGGAACGGGAGGAAGACACAGGCATGACCTTACTAGCAGGCGGCAGATCCCGCTCCTCGGGATAAACAAAGATGGCGGGTGTCTTTCAAAATACGATGCACTGCACGCTGCACCGCAGCCAATGGGAAAGCATGTAACATGTCTGCGGACACCACGCAAGCCGCTTGCCCAATCCTTGTCCTGTCCGCGGAGCGAACAGGGAAGTGTGTCCGCGAAGCGGACACAGATATCACAAATTTTTTCTGACCTACTTTTTGGTCATTTTTTAAAAAACTTCTGGATGGATTTTCAACAAATTTGCAAAAGCACGCTTTCGGGACCAAGCCGCTCCTCCTGGTCCAAATTTGGTGAAAATCCGTCCAGCAGTTTGAGCTGTAGACGTGAACAAAGTTTTTTTCCTATTCAGTCTATGGGAAAAAAAAATTGGGACCCCCTATAACTTTGCCCCCCCTAGACCAAACCTCACCAAACTTTGCAAAAAATCAGAGTGGGCCATATACTCTTTTTGCAAAGTTTGGTGTGGATTCGTCCAGGGGGAGCGAAGTTATAAGCCGCCCAAAAAGTGCTCTTCCTATGGAAACAGCAATTTAACCATAACTACATGCCCACTACCGTGGCCATGTAATATTCTGTGTTTGTATATAGTTATGTTATGTTATGTTCATGTTATGTTTGTTATGTTTATGTTTATTGTGTTTATATAGTGCTTTACGTCAAAGCACTTTACATTATAACAACAAGGATACAATAACAACAGTAGAAGCAATTACAAAATATGAATCAAACCAGTAATACAGTAAGTAGAACAATTTGCCAGTGAAGATAAACGAGGGAGGAGAGGGTGGAGAAGGGGGAGGAAGTGGAAACATTAAGTTGAATTAGCTGAGAGAGCATATGTTATGCTCCTTTTAACATATGCCCATTCCATAATAGAACTCTCCTGCAATCTTCATGCTTCCAAGGTTCTGAATAGAATGTTTCGGTTTGAAGTGAGACATTTGCTGAAATGTTAAGAAGTTTGGGGCTGGTTATACTCAATTACAGAATAAACGTGTTCATGCACTCACTGTATCCGAGTGATTCTCTCGGTTTAAAACTCGGCAAGGCAATCTGTCACAGTTAGAGTTGAAGACATTCACAGTAAGATGTTTCTGGGAGGGAGTATGTATACTAACAAATGCTTCAAGGGGGAAGGGTTTTTTACAACAATAAATTGGTACCATGAATGTTCAGTGATGACCTCTCATATTTGCAGCCACAAGACCACATTTAGTGATTGATTGATTGATTGATTGTATATTTGTATAGTGCCCATACACAATGTGTTTCAAAGCGCTTCAAGGAGGGAGCGAACATGGGAAAATACAGTTACAGTCTTACAGGTCCTTGAGACAAGTCAGAAAGTGAGAATAACTATCTTAACAGTTCAAGCGCATGGAACAATAAGGGGGAGGAGGGGAAGGAAAAGGGAGACAATACTAGCAGTAGCATTACTATGCCTGACGACAATTGTTGCAGTGCAAGAGTGACAAGAGGAGGCAGAGGGGGGAATGTGGGGGGCAGGGGAGAGAAAGGAAGAGTAGAGGAAAAATACATGTGACTATCTTAAAGGGTCAACGACTGATCAAGGTAGTGCTGGGAGGGAGAGGGAGGAAAAGACAAGGAGGAAAAGGGGGGCAGACAAGCTATTATCAGAGGTCAATGGACAATGATAAGAGTAAGTGCTAAGATAATTGAAAGGTGAAGGGATAAGGGGAGGGCAAGAAGTCTGACAGAAGGGCTCAGGGGCCAGAGGGGGCACACAGAAGGACACAGGGGCCAATAGGGGCACACAGGAGGGCACAGGGGCCAGTAGCAGCACACAGGAGGACACAGGGGCTGGTGGGGGCACACAGAAGGACACAGGGGCCAATAGGGGCACACAGGAGGGCACAGGGGCCAGTAGCGGCACACAGGAGGACACAGGGGCTGGTGGGGGCACACAGATGAACACAGGGGCCAGTAGGGGCACACAGGAGGACACAGGGGTTGGAGGGGGCACAAGGATTAACACAGGGTCAGTGGGGGAACACAAGAGGACATGCGGGCCGGTGGGGGCACAACAATGAACACAGGGGCCAGTGGGGGCACACAGGGGGACACAGGGGCCAGTGGGGGCATGAAGAGGGAAACGAGGGCCAGTGGGGGCACACAGAAGGACACAGGGGCCAGTGGGGGCACAAAGATGAACATAGGGGCCAGTGGGGGCACACAGAAAGACACAGGGGCCAGTGGGGGCACACAGATGAACACAGGGCCAGTGGGGGCACACAGGAGGACACCAGGGCCAGTGGGGGCACAAAGATGAAGAAGGGGACCAGTGGCGGCACAACGATGAACAAGGGGGCCAGTGGGAGCATAAAGATGAACACAGGGGCCAGTGGGGGCAGGAGGACACAGGGGCCAGTGGGGGCACAACAGGAGAACACAACAGGAGAATCATACCTGCTACGAGGTCGTTAAGAGGTAGTTACTTTGTATTCAAGAAACCATGAGAAAAAATTAGGAAGTTGTTTTAGTGGTTTGAACCCAGCTCCCATGGTTGCTCCATTTGTAGTCCAAGACCATGTCTGCATTCATTGGAAATGATGTCAAATTATATTTTGCAACTGTTCATCTTATTATGCTGTTTTACCTTTGGTTCATTTGTATAACAGTTTATGCAAAATGGTGCTGGTAGTGAGGTTTGACCCCCACTCACAGGATGATTGATAATCTCAAAGGCTTGTGCATGTCCTGTTCGCAACCAATGCTATGGTTTTGAAGTACATCATACAAATGTATGTAAAGTGTATCACAGAATAGTACATCACTATAATCCGGTATCCATCTTGGGGATGTAATTTACTCTCTAATCACTCAAAGCTCTCCCAAAAATAGATCTCAAAACACAGCTAAACAGTATATATGGCATGCTGAGTATATCAAAAAGAGTGTGCATGGGCAGTAGAATTTGTGTCTAGGATCACGCTGTGGCGAGGGTGAAGGGGTAAGTAATCTTTTAGAAATATTGGTGATGCAGAAACAAATGTTCGGTTTAGCTGAAAATTCAGGAATTCTCCCATTTTATTGTTGAGGTTTAAGTGGGAGAAATATACACGGGACTGGTGCAGCCAAGTTCGACATGTGTGAATAGCATTGGAAAGGCCCTGTCCCCTGAAGAATGAGTGATGGGCTCTAGGGGACTGACTAAAGAGCTGGACCTCTTCATCAACTGAGTGTATTACATGTGTTTAATTCAGGTGTGTGATGGACCGCGCTGGCATGAGTGTGACTTGTAGATATGTGTAAGAATGAAGGCAGCTCTGTCCTGGGTTTAAGATAGGCTTGCGAGCTATGTGAAACTCTTTTCATGGTTTTTCGCTTTTCATCCTGTACTCACTGAGTGAGCCTGAACACTTTCAATGTTCAGACAATCTGTGTAAAGCGTTCTGGTGTGTGGTGTGATAGCTCTGTGTACTACACGTTTAGGAGTGTGAGGTTTACGCTTGTGTCATGTAGAGGACACTACAGTCTTGTTTGATAGACCGGACCAGTCCCTATAACTGGTGCAGAGGAAATATTCAACAGAGTTTTTCTGAAATCAGCCTGCTGGCAAGTGAAAGGAATATATGATGTATTAAATGGAGAGTCGCTGGTGCGTTGAAGTAGCAGGTATGACACTCAAATAGAAACTTCTATTTTGGTTATGTTGGTTTTGTGAAGTGTTGGTAAGTTCAGACTTGCTATGTTATGTCATGTTATGTTATGTTATGTTATGTTATGCCATGTGATTTGTTAAGTGCACTTCTGCCATTTACAAAATGCTATGATCTTTGTGTGATGTAGGAATTCCTGAAAAGTGGTGGAAAGTGATATCACATATCCCAGATCAGGCAAGTGAATGAACCTGGTTCAGGATCGGAAACCTAAAGACCCGCTACATCTTCTTCCATTTTGGGTTTGAGCAGGAGTTGGGCTGCAGGGTGCTGGAGACATAAAGCTTATCCCTCGCACTGACTACTCTATACTTTTTCAGGTGAGATTTGGGCATCTGTATGATTCCTGTCTGGTGGTGCCAAATGCTGGGTGGTCGTGTGTCAGAGGGGTTGAACGTATTATTGGTGTGCGCCGTTGGAGATGACGGATATTCCAGGCGGTGGTGGATGCATTGTAGCAAGCAACCTGTAGCTCTTCACAATTGTTCCTGTCTTTCGTGTTGTGGATCTTGGAAGACAGTGAGCTGACAGTGAGTTGATGTGAGTTGATGAGTCCTTGCTGCATCCTAGTCAATATTGACATGTGTTTTTGCCCAACTATTTCCAACTTGCAGTGATGAAAGGGATTTTATATATTGCCATTTTTAACCTTTGTGACCTCTCTCAAGCCTTTGTTTTGCGAAATGTCCCTTTAAGGGTAAAATGCAATATTTCGCAGAACCTTGTCCAAATAAAAATACATGTTTCAGTGATAATCGCTTTTCCTACTTCTGCTCAAACCATACAAATATATGCCATGCGCTCACATCTACTCCAACTGATTTTTTTTTTTTTTTTTTTTTTTAATGAAGGGGGACAGTGTGCTGAAATCTATCTCTATCAATGGTCAGGCACTACACTTTTGACGGTTCTAAGGTAACACATTGGTTTATATTAAGTTTTTATTCAAAGATTTGGGTTTAACCAATCAACAGGCATCGGTTTCAGAAATACCAAACAATAAGTCAACTCTTTGCAATTCTAAATAATGTAATTCATTAGACATCCACGTTTTTTGCATCCAGATGCATTAAAAAATCATATTATCAACTGCGGTTTTTAAAAGCAAGGTTCTATTCTCACTGGTCAATCGTACTACAAATAATTGCTTTTAAATAAACTGCAGTTCAATAGCTGTTCAAAGGTGAAGGCTAGTCTGCGTTATGTTCCATGTCTAGCAGTGCCAAGTCGCACCTCTGAGATGACCTATGGCCTAAATCCACTCATTACAAAACACTCCTGTTCATTAAGCATTCTTTTTTAACACAACACATATGCAAACGACTTTCCTTTACCCCTTCCAAGCTTGAACTTGTGCTACTTTGGACACAGACAAATAACATTTGTAAAAATCCTATATTTGTATATTTTCTTTTTATACTTCATTTTTGTATTTCACAACATCAACAACATCCCCCCGTCCCTCGGTTCCCCAAGAGGTACACCGTTCCATGCAGCACATATAAATCACAGTCTTGAATATGTACGGTATGCATTAACATTCTCCGTTTTGTATCAAATTATCAGTCTGCAATTGTCAACAGATAATGAATGTAAGGGGCCCAGACTTCTGGGGGCGCACATGCAATGGAAGAGTCCTAATGAACGCAGTTTCTACATTGTGGTAGTATGCAACATCTTGAAGCCACTGTTGTGCATTGCGCGGGCAGCCCCTCCCCCATTTCATAGAGACCCTCCTACACACCAGAACTATGAGCAGTCCCGCCAGCCGCCATGCCGCAGACTGTAGGTACTTTGTACATCCCAGAAGTGCTGTAATCGGGCTCAACTCCAGTGGTTCCCCAATGATCAGTGAGATCTTGGACATCACCTCCGACCAGAACTGAGTGACTCTCGGGCACTCGCACGCTAAGTGGAAGAAGCCTGCTGGGGGATAGCCACATCTGGAACATGTCTCTGGGGTGGACTGAAAGTGTCTGTGTAGTCTGGCTGGGGTGTGGTATACCTGGTTTACAAAGTTAAAATGGATACGTTTATACCTGGAGCTGATGGAAACCTTCTGTGCATGCATCAGTATTTAAGCCCAGACCTCGTCTTCAATGGAGTCTCATAGGGTTATTTCCCACCTTTTCTTCGGGTTCCCCACCCTTCCCGTCTACCATCAGATCCCTGTAGATCTGTGAGATTAGTAGGCCTTCCTCTTGCGTCTGAATAATTCTGAGCAAGTCACCCAGGATCTCTATTCTTAGCTTATCCGCCCAATGCAGGTTTACCCGCTTGCTTGTTATGGGCAGCCCGGGAATGTATTTTGATGGAAATAGGGGCGAGTATCGACTAGAAATGCCACCCCTCGCTGCAATTTTCCTCCATATCGCCTATGTGATCAGGACCAAATGATGTGTATGCGGTGGGACTCAAGCTCTCCGACAATTACTGCTTGTAGTAAACCAGGGGTCATCAGGGCCTGTTCTATTTGGACATGTGGTCGTACAAAGTGGGTGGCATACCAGTATCCCAGGAATTGTGCCTGTGTTGCCCAATAATAGCGTTCTAGATGTGGTAAAGTCAAGCCTCCCTTTGTTGTCAGTTGTACGAGTGTTGTATAGGCTACTCTTGCTGGTTTCCCAGCCCACAACGCAAGAGCCAAAAGAAACCTCCGGTTAACAAGAAGGTGACATTGACAAATAGATATAGTAGTCTGGGTAGAATGATCATTTTAACGATGGATATACGCCCTGGGAGCGTGAGTGGAAAGTGTTGCCACCTCGCGATCTTTCCACTGAGAATTTCGACGGTAGTGATCATGAAACAGTTCTTCGTGGTTTTGGGATAACATCACCTCTAGGTATCTTACCCCGGCGGTCTCCCACTTAAGGCCAAATTTGTCAAAGAATTCCTTGGTTTCTGCTGTTTGGGGAAACACCACAGACTTGGTGTGGTTGATTTTGAGGCCTGAAAATACCCCGAACTTGAGAACCTCCCACATTACTGGAATTCAAGTGTAGATTGTCTGCATACAGTGATATGATTAGCTTGTGGGGTCTCAGGTTAAGTCCTCTCTCAATTTGACACTCTCTTAAGCCAGCGACAAGCGGTTCCATGGTGAGAACAAACAGTATCGCGGAAAGAGGGCATCCCTGTCTTGTCCCCAGATTCATCTCGAATTTTGCTGACCGCACTCTTCTCATTACAATTTTTACCAAAGGGTTCTTGTAGATCAAAGAGACTGGTTTGATGAAGTAGGCCCCTAGCCCTAGTTTTTGTAGCACTGCAAAGAGATATAACCACTCAACAGAGTCAAAGGCCTTTTCAGCATCTAAAAGTACTGTGGCTGCCTGGGATGAGGGGGTCAGAGCTTCCATGATTCCAAAGAAATGGCAGAGACCAAACAAGGTGTTCCGTCCAGATATGATACCCGCCTGATCCTCCAATACCAGCCAGGGCATCAATGGGAGTAGTCTTCTGGCCAGAAGTTTGGCGAAGATCTTATTGTCAACATTTATTAGGGAGATTGGCCTAAACGAGGCACAATCCTCGGGAGGTTTTCCGGGTTTATGTTGCAATATCACATTGGCTTCACGCTGCGTGGGGGGAAGTGTTCCCTTTTCAATCACTTCTTCATACGCTTGAAGAAGGAGTGGTGCCAGAGTGGAGGTGAACGTCTTATAAAACTCCCCTGTTAATCCGTAAGGACCTGGTGATTTTGGACTCCGGGAGCTCCTTGATAGTTGCTAGTATTTCGTCAAGGTGATAGCTTTATTAAGGGATTCCCGTGGTTCTCTTCCACCCAGTATAATTCAGTTTCTTCAAGGTAGCCACGTAGGGCCTTAGAGTCCCCCGGGCACTTGGAGCTATACAGCTCTTGCTAGAAGACTCTGAACACTTCTGCAATGTCTCCTTCGGAGTGAACACATTCTACAAAGGGTGGGCTTCTATCGGCCGCTATCAGCCGTGCCAGGAGCGCTCCTGGTTTCTGGCCTTCACCATACTGTCGCACTTGGTTCCCTAGGCCTAGAACCTAATTTCTTGTTTGGTGTTCTAATGATTTATTCTGGATTTCCCCATCAGTGAGTTCCTTTCTTATGGTCCGTAGGATTCCATTTTCTTTGGACATGCAGACACCTCTGACATAGCATTTGAGGGTCTCCCCTAAAACTCTGCCTCGAGGAGACTGAACCCTCATTATCTCATCTAGAAAGGAACTTGCTGCCTCTGGTGAGGTGAAGAATTGTGTCCTCCCTGCGTGCTGGACACGGAGCTGTGCTGGGAATAGCATGGAGTACGGAATGTTGCAGTCTCTCAGGTGTCCCTCCACCCCCGTAAAAGACCTTTGTGATGCCTGCAACGCTGTCGAGAAGTCTAGATAAATTTGAATCTTGTCACCATTGTATTGGAGTTCCCCTTTTTCTTTGGCTAGCTGTAGGATCATGTCAGGGTCTTTATAGTATAGGAGGCACGTGATAATCGGCCGGGGGGCCGCTCCTGGTATCGGGCAGGATGCTGGTATGCGGTGGGTTCTCTCGACTACAAACAGTTGGGATAGTGCAGGACCTCCGAACAGGTCTTTGCACATTGTCTCCACAAATTCTTCCATTTTGGGAGGACCCTGTCGCTCTCTCATGCTTGTTGCGTCGAGTTCTGCCCTCCAAGTCTTTGGTTTTAGCTGTTACTGCTTTCACCTGGACTTCGAGCGCTGACCTTCTGGCTACCAGTGAGGAATTCCCATCTTCCAGCCTGGACACTCTCTGCGCTACTGTATCTAGGTGATTCCCATGTTTGCCAAGTCGGTGTTGTAGCAGGTCGACTTTGGAGGATAATGAGTCTAGTTTGAAATCCAGACCTCTGATGCCCGTCTTGAGGTCTGACAGGATCTATCGGCTGTCTATCTCTGGGGCTTGGGCAGCGTTCTCTTCGGTCACTCCCATTGTTTTGGGTAGCTCTGTCTGAGGCTGTGGTCTGGGAGTCCTGGCAGAGGGCCCATTTCTCAAAGTTGAGTTTCCACTGTAGTTTATCTTATTTCCCCTTGTTCAGTGGCTTTCGCTCTCGAGGCTGACGTGGGCTGACCATGGTAGATTGTAAAAGTCAGGGGGTCCAGTCTCTCCCGTAATGCAGATGTATGGGCTCAGTTGTTTGCGGCCTTAGTGGCGGGCGGGCATGCTTAGCTATGGGCACAGACGTCAGGTTTTTTATCCACTAGGTGGCGGCCTCAAACTGGAGCAGTCAGTTTCCTTGTTCAGCCCCTCCTTTTAGGGAGGCTGGGATCCAGCGTTGTACTTAATAGAGATGCTGCATCCGACGACCGACTTGAGCCGGTGCTGATTGCTGCTGTGAATCAAATTTTGTTTCTCCTGTTTCAACTAACTGCACAGGTTGTAGAGCTTTTGTTCTCTCACCAGGGAGCTTAGTGTGTCCCTCCTTTCATTATTTCACAAAATGTTGAGATGTTGCATCAGCGACCCAGGTTCCACACACATTACGCTCCTGACAGCAATATTAGTTGCTAGATGGCTGTCTCCTGATGTTCAATTGGGGGAGGAGGCGGATACAGCTGGCTCCCACCTCCCGCTGTGTAATGTGTTAGCAAATGTACACCCTAGTCAGCTGGTTCAGCGTTGTCCTAGTTTGCCTGTTGATTCTCACCTTATGCAGTAGTTTGTGGTGGTTTGGTTTTGTTACTGTCCGAGTATTCCCGCTGGACTCTCCCTTGGCGCCTGTGTTATGTGTCGAGTATTTGGTGCTTTATCAACTATTGGGGAGACGGGCTCCAGACTGCCTCCATTCCCCAGATGCACGCCAGTCGAGTGCACAGTTGTATTGGGTCTTTAGTATCCCAACTTTACCCTTGGCATAGGTAAGAGATAGGCTCCCACTACTCCCTCCTTGTTGCAGTAACTTGAAATAGTCGTTGACTTTCCTTCTTTCCCATAGCTGCAGCGTTGCCGGCTGTCACTGCTGCCTCATGGTCAGTGTTTTAACGGATGTCGGGGGTGGGCTCCAGACTGCCTCCAGCCCTGGATTTAGTGTTGGGGAGGTGGAGAGCAGCTTCAGCCCGATGGTGCAGCCTGATAGATCTCGCCGTGGGAGGTTGGCTGTGAGGGACGAGGATCTTGGTTGTGCCATTAAACGTCCACAATTTGAAACAATGTGCTGGCGCCGGGCCACTGAGCTTCCGTCTTATGCCTGGAGGCCGTTGCAGCGGAGGGGCAGGGCCAATCCTCTCTCCGACTGTGGATTGATAACTTGGCTCGGCCTGCAACATGCGAGACCATCAGGGGTGTTGGTTTTGGCCAGGTGATTATCACTGGTGATATGGCACTGCAGGCCCCGTTAGTCTATCCCCCATGCCGACCACCCTTATCTGGCGGCACAAGGTTAGGGCCTGGAGCAGGCTCCTCACTGCCTCCGCTCCTAGCTGTTCTGTTTCACAGCGGGGACGGTCGTGGAGGCTGGAGGCGCTAGGTCTGTTCACCTATAGAAGGGTGCAGGGCTTCCACCGTCGCATGTTGTCTGCAGCCATCCTTCCCCCAGTCAGATTACCCGGGTGGTGGCAGTCTGGGATGGCAGGATTTCCACGCTGTTAAGTCAGCCTCTCTCGGTTACCTCGTAGAGCGCTCGCCCTCACTCACCGGCTTTCAGATCAATCTTGTAGCACCGCAGGTTTCTTCTTATGCTGGCCTACGAGTAAGTCGCCTCGCTCTCCAAGCTCGATGCTGCACTGCCGCGGGGTACAACTCTGCGGCGGTGTCATTAATGTTACGTCCACTGCCCTCTTGTGAGCTCCTCCTGTGTTATACTTCTGCTGCCCGCTCAGAGTGGAGGATAACCTCCCGGCCCCTGGATCCTACAGTACCACAAGTACACAAGGGGGTCGCCACTGACTCCCAAGACTTTGCTGGGGCTCCAGTCTCCACCGCTGGTGCCGCGCTGACTGTTTTCACCTCACTGCACACTCAGCCGATCGCCAGCCGAGAAACCGATCCCACAACACCAGGGGGGCCTCTCAGGCAGTCCTACTCTTGCACGGGTGACAGGGGCTGTTTGGGAGGCTCTTGGCACCTCTGTTGCGTTGTTTTCACTGCCACAGACGCTATTTTATCAGAATTTTCGGGAGCTCAATACGGAGCTCAAGGAATAGCCACCAACACGGTCGGGCTCTCTAGTGCCACCAAAAATCCTATATTTTAATGGAGCCTATCCTACTGTGGACACAGGCAACATCTCAATATATCTTCTCTATTTTCTCGCAAACTTCCTACTCTGGACACAGACAAAAAACATCAGTCTAATGCCCTTAATTCAGACCCAGGGTGAACAGTATCAAAATGCTAAGCCTCTTGTCTTAGCAATAGAAAAAGGACCTTGCAAAAGCACATCCTTGCTTCACCCGCTTGATGTGGCATAACAATAGCATGGCCTGGCTCAGAATCAGCTTGACGTGGCATTCCAATAGCATGGCCTGACTGGAATCAGCTTGACGTGGCATTCCAATAGCATGGCCTGGCTGGAATCAGCTTGACGTGGCATTCCAATAGCATTGCCTGGCTCGAAGCAGCTTGATGTGGCATTCCAATAGCATGCAATGGCCTGGCTGGAATCAGCTTGATGTGGCACAACAATAGCATGGCCTGGCTCGGAATCAGCTTGATGTGGCATAACAATAGCATGGCCTGGCTGGAATCAGCTTGACTTGGCTCCAATAGCATGGCCTGGATCGGAATCCGCTTGGACTCCCCTCTAGGCTTTCATCTGCTGCTGGCTTCTAATCTGCTGCCCCTGCTCTCATCCTTGGCACAACCGCTTAAGCTGACCATCACCTCTGCCAAGCGTCAAACGATTGCGTGTCATGGTTTTCTGGTTCTCCTCGAGTCTCCCTCAAAGTGCATTCATTTCATTTTATTCTTAATCTTTCTGTGTGTGTTATTTGTTTTCTTTTATCCTGGCATTCGGGTATCGTGTCCAGCCTGTTTTGAAAAATATAATCAATTTGAACCATGCATGGTTCAAAAATGCACAGAAGATGTGGCCTTGCAGTATGAGCCTGATATCTTGCCCCGGATGTCTTCCATTTGGTTGGATTATTCAACTAGCTGCGTTCTCGCTCCTGGAAGCAGAAAGCCAAAAGTATTTCAAAGTGTGTTCTTTCCAGGGGCGTTGCTAGGGGGGGGGCTAAGGGGGCTATAGCCCCTGATCTTTTGGTTGTAGCCCCGGATAGAATCTCAGGAGCTACAGCCAAAAGACTAGCTAGCCCCCAGTCCCAACAGTTCCGACAGCAGCTTAGCCCCGGGTCTTTTCCAGACCTAGCAACTCCCCTGGTTCTTTCCTGAACAATCAGGCCTTCTCACATTCACAATGTATTGCATCATGCATTCACATCGTATACAGTGAATATGCTTCTAACCACTACCTTTCAATTCTATAAACTTGCAGATCTCTTATACAGTCTCTGCCGCTATTAGCACTAGCCCTGTCTTTACATGCATTGACACATGTATGAAGATTGGTGTGCTTCTAGACACATGTTGGCAAGTTGTAAGGGCTGATGCACTAATCCTCCTGCTCAAATTAACATTGCTACTCTATCTATACCTTGCATATAAGTTCACATATTTGCGTTTGTCTTTCTTCTGAAACTCCAACCTGGTAATCTCTGCATCTCCGGTTGTTAAAGGCATTTGTTTAGGACTTGCAAAAAAGAATACATTTTTGCATTTTAACTTGCATCTAAAATGCTGCACGTGTTCTGTGCAGTACCTGTTCTTCAAAAGGGGTCTTTAGAAGGGGATTAAATGGCTTGCACTAGCTCAATGAAACCAGATATACAACTCTGTCTATTTATAAGAGGTATATGAGGGTCAGTTGCGGTAGGGCGACAGAAAGAGCGATCGCCGCCACTTTCAAGTCTGCATTTTTGAAGGGGAAGGTGTTTTATGACTCTACCAGTGGGGCTTTTCAAAGTGATGTGTATGCAAGGGGATGGCTCTTGTCATACTTAAGGCTTGGATGTTCGTAGAGCCTGTCTCCTCATAGGAGTGTGATGGCGTGTGTCAGTGGGTACAAGAGGACGGGGGAGGAGATTGAAGCAGTGAGAAAACAAGGTCATTGTGGGAGTTCAGTGGCCTGTGGGCCCCCAGTCTTATACCAGTCTTTGTTGGCCAGTATTACGTGTCTGTGCGCTTCCTGTCAGACAAGGATGCCATTGGAAGCTACCGCCCCGTTACAAGAGTGTGATAGTGTGTGCCAACGGGTGGGAGAGCAGGGACAGGAGTAGCAGGAAAAAAGGAAAAGAGTGATGGGAAGAACAATGTGAAAGGGGTGCAAAGAATAGGAAGAATAAAGGGAGGAGAAAAGAAGATAAACGGCAGCACTGTCTATCCTTCCTACAAGCAGGAATAGCAAGTGCCTACCTGAAGATCAACTCTTTTTTTTAAATTGATTTAGCTGATATTATTCAACTTTTCAATCAACAACAATTATGAAATCTTTGCAATAATCAATGAAAAGAAAATTTAAAACTGAAATCAACCATTGCATAATTAATATAGTTAAGAAGCTTCAATATGCCGGAACATTTAAGTTAATTGAAAACATTTCACCAAAGCAAAACATTTGGCACGTTTGGAAACACTAAGCCAAAGGAAGTGTTCTGCATGAAGCCAATTTAAAAGATTTAGATAAGACAATTCATATTGACCAAAACATGTGTTGCCTATTATTCACACTTCATAGAGAGTGTTACTCTTGCATCAGTTTTTCATTATGTTTCGGTTCTGCAATATTAAGTAAGTGTACATATGACACTAGCTCCGAGTACGTGCAGGATTGTTGTCATCATTAACATTCAGGGCATTAAGAAAATTTGATGTTGCTATTCGAAAGCTCATATTGGAAGAAGCTAACAATGTGGGCCACCTATTAATCGGCATCCTATTACCAAAATGGTACACATGTCTTTCAAAAAACTTCATTCTTAACCCCATAAGGGCCACAAACAAATGTTCCAATGTTTCTTGCATTTTCCTATTGCAGCAGAAACGACACAAATTATCCTCAGACTTAATTTGTTTCCGTTGATGTCTGGAGTGGGCCACAGGTTTAAACGTAAGTGCAGGATAGTATTTTTGATCAGGGGCGATGGAGCTTTACAGAGGTACGATTCAGTGACTCCCAGTTTCTTTTCGCCAAACCAAGAGCTCTTGAAGTGCTTATATGATATGCATGCTGTTCTTGTGTCAATCCAGTCCTTCAAATATATCTGTAATTTAGCTTTATCTGGATTAGTGATGAGAGTATCCACTGGTACATCAGCCTCAGCCAAGATGACAAATATATGGTGACTCCACGTTCGTACAAATTCATGTTGTGAGGACAGCATATATCGTGATAGAGTTGTAAGAATTGTATTTACTTTTGTATACAGTAAACACTTAGGAAATAAGACACACAACTGCCAATGGTATTTCGCCACAAGTGATGTAAACCGCAGCTCATACCGCAGCCATGGTCCCGGTGTACATTGTGGGAGGTGGAGGGTTTGTCTCCAAAATGTGGCCTCTAATCTATTGAGGTAATGTGGTGGTATGCTTTCTTTAGTTTCCAATCCGTATAGAAGAGTTGGAGTAATGTTTTTGGCACCAAAACATAATAGCTGCATTGATTGTAAATTTGCCAAATTTATGGAGAATCAAACTTGTCTGTGATATGGCTGAGATCACTTTTTGTTCAATGATTTTTAGTTGTGTCTCCAATGAGGGCGAACCATCAAAAAGTAAGCCTAAGTACTGATAATTTGGTACAATCTCTAAATTGACATTTTCGATCTTTCATTCCATTCTATTTATATGGTTATATTTGGGAGCATACATTACCATTTATTAATGTTTTAAATTGATAACCAATTAGTTTTCATTGAAATAGACATTGAGAGCCACTAATAATTGATGTAGTCCCATTGGTGTTTTTGAGATCAGAACCAAATCATCTGCATACCAAAGGGCCTTAATTGCAACATTATTCATCTTTGGTGAGTCTGACAGTGTATTAATAAGGGCCTCTCTGACATCGTGGATGAAAAAATTGAAAAGGGCCGAAGCCAGTATGCAGCCCTGCTTCAGCCCTCTTGCTGTAAGGATAGCTGAGGAGAGGGGACCTATCAGTGACAATCTAATCTGGATTGATGTAGTGGAGTGCAACGCATAAATGATGTCACATAGTGTTGAAGGGCATCTGGCTTTTATAAGTTTCATCATTAATGGCATGAGCAGGGACTAGAGAAACAGGGGAGACACGGGGCATGAGCTGGGGCTGGGGGGACAGGAAGGAGACACGGGGCATGAGCGGGGGGTGGGGGGAACTGGAGGAAGGCACGGGCATGAGCGGGGGTGGGGGGAACGGGAGGAAGACACGGGCATGACCTTACTAGCAGGCGGCAGATCCCGCTCCTCGGGATAAACAAAGATGGCGGGTGTCTTTCAAAATACGATGCACTGCACGCTGCACCGCAGCCAATGGGAAAGCATGTAACATGTCCGCGGACACCGCGCAAGCCGCTTGCCCAATCCTTGTCCTGTCCGCGGAGCGAACAGGGAAGTGTGTCCGCGAAGCGGACACAGATATCACACATTTTTTCTGACCTACTTTTTGGTCATTTTTTAAAAAACTTCTGGATGGATTTTCAACAAATTTGCAAAAGCACGCTTTCGGGACCAAGCCGCTCCTCCTGGTCCAAATTTGGTGAAAATCCGTCCAGCAGTTTGAGCTGAAGACGTGAACAAAGTTTTTTTCCTATTCAGTCTATGGGAAAAAAAAAAATTCGGACCCCCTATAACTTTGCCCCCCCTGGACCAAACCTCACCAAACTTTGTAAAAAATCAGAGTGGGCCATATACTCTTTTTGCAAAGTTTGGTGTGGATTCGTCCAGGGGGAGCGAAGTTATAAGCCGCCCAAAAAGTGCTCTTCCTATGGAAACAGCAACTTAACCATAACTACATGCCCACTACCGTGGCCATGTAATAGTCTGTGTTTGTATATAGTTATGTTATGTTATGTTCATGTTATGTTTGTTATGTTTATGTTTATTGTGTTTATATAGTGCTTTACGTCAAAGCACTTTACATTATAACAACAAGGATACAATAACAACAGTAGAAGCAATTACAAAATATGAATCAAACCAGTAATACAGTAAGTAGAACAATTTGCCAGTGAAGATAAACGAGGGAGGAGAGGGTGGAGAAGGGGGAGGAATTGGAAACATTAAGTTGAATTAGCTGAGAGAGCATATGTTATGCTCCCTTTAACATATGCCCATTCCATAATAGAACTCTCCTGCAATCTTCATGCTTCCAAGGTTCTGAATAGAATGTTTCGGTTTGAAGTGAGACATTTGCTGAAATGTTAAGAAGTTTTGGGCTGGTTATACTCAATTACAGAATAAACGTGTTGATGCACTCACTGTATCCGAGTGATTCTCTCGGTTTAAAACTCGGCAAAGCAATCTGTCACAGTTAGAGTTGAAGACATTCACAGTAAGATGTTTCTGGGAGGGAGTATGTATACTAACCAATGCTTCAAGGGGGAAGGTTTTTTTTACAACAATAAATTGGTACCATGAATGTTGAGTGATGACCTCTCATATTTGCAGCCACAAGACCACATTTAGTGATTGATTGATTGATTGATTGTATATTTGTATAGTGCCCATACACAATGTGTTTCAAAGCGCTTCAAGGAGGGAGCGAACATGGGAAAATACAGTTACAGTCTTACAGGTCCTTGAGACAAGTCAGAAAGTGAGAATAACTATCCTAACAGTTCAAGCGCATGGAACAATAAGGGGGAGGAGGGGAAGGAAAAGGGAGACAATACTAGCAGTAGCATTACTATGCCTGACGACAATTGTTGCAGTGCAAGAGTGACAAGAGGAGGCAGAGGAGGGAATGTGGGGGGCAGGGGAGAGAAAGGAAGAGTAGAGGAACAATACATGTGACTATCTTAAAGGGTCAACGACTGATCAAGGTAGTGCTGGGAGGGAGAGGGAGGAAAAGACAAGGAGGAAAGGGGGGCAGACAAGCTATTATCAGAGGTCAATGGACAATGATAAGAGTAAGTGCTAAGATAATTGAAAGGTGAAGGGATAAGGGGAGGGCAGGAAGTCTGACAGAAGGGCTCAGGGGCCAGAGGGGGCACACAGAAGGACACAGGGGCCAATAGGGGCACACAGGAGGGCACAGGGGCCAGTAGCGGCACACAGGAGGACACAGGGGCTGGTGGGGGCACAAAGATGAACACAGGGGCCAGTAGGGGCACACAGGAGGACACAGGGGTTGGAGGGGGCACACGGATTAACACAGGGGCCAGTGGGGGAACACAAGAGGACATGGGGGCCGGTGGGGGCACAACAATGAACACAGGGGCCAGTGGGGGCACACAGGGGGACACAGGGGCCAGTGGGGGCATGAAGAGGGAAACGAGGGCCAGTGGGGGCACACAGAAGGACACAGGGGCCAGTGGGGGCACAAAGATGAACATAGGGGCCATGGGGGCACACAGAAAGACACAGGGGCCAGTGGGGGCACAAAGATGAACACGGGGCCAGTGGGGGCACACAGGAGGACACAGGGGCCAGTGTGGGCACAAGATGAACACGTGGGCCCGTGGGGGCACACAGGAGGACACCAGGGCCAGTGGGGGCACAAAGATGAACAAGGGGACCAGTGGCGGCACAACGATGAACAAGGGGGCCAGTGGGAGCATAAAGATGAACACAGGGGCCAGTGGGGGCAGGAGGACACAGGGGCCAGTGGGGGCACAACAGGAGAACACAACAGGAGAATCATACCTGCTACGAGGTCGTTAAGAGGTAGTTACTTTGCATTCAAGAAACCATGAGAAAAAATTATGGAGTTGTTTTAGTGGTTTTAACCCAGCTCCCATGGTTGCTCCATTTGTAGTCCAAGACCATGTCTGCATTCATTGGAAATGATGTCAAATTATATTTTGCAACTGTTCATCTTATTATGCTGTTTTGCCTTTGGTTCATTTGTATAACAGTTTATGCAAAATGCTGCTGGTAGTGAGGTTTGACCCCCACTCACAGGATGATTGATAATCTCAAAGGCTTGTGCATGTCCTGTTCGCAACCAATGCTATGGTTTTGAAGTACATCATACAAATGTATGTAAAGTGTATCACAGAATAGTACATCACTATAATCCGGTATCCATCTTGGGGATGTAATTTACTCTCTAATCACGCAAAGCTCTCCCAAAAATAGATCCCAAAACACAGCTAAACAGTATATATGGCATGCTGAGTATATCAAAAAGAGTGTGCATGGGCAGTAGAATTTGTGTCTAGGATCACGCTGTGGCGAGGGTGAAGGGGTAAGTAATCTTTTAGAAATATTGGTGATGCAGAAACAAATGTTCGGTTTAGCTGAAAATTCAGGAATTCTCCCATTTTATTGTTGAGGTTTAAGTGGGAGAAATATACACGGGACTGGTGCAGCCAAGTTCGACATGTGGGAATAGCATTGGAAAGGCCCTGTCCCCTGAAGAATGAGTGATGGGCTCTAGGGGACTGACTAAAGAGCTGGACCTCTTCATCAACTGAGTGTATTACATGTGTTTAATTCAGGTGTGTGATGGACCGCGCTGGCATGAGTGTGACTTGTAGATATGTGTAAGAATGAAGGCAGCTCTGTCCTGGGTTTAAGATAGGCTTGCGAGCTATGTGAAACTCTTTTCATGGTTTTTCGCTTTTCATCCTGTACTCACTGAGTGAGCCTGAACACTTTCAATGTTCAGACAATCTGTGTAAAGCGTTCTGGTGTGTGGTGTGATAGCTCTGTGTACTACACGTTTAGGAGTGTGAGGTTTACGCTTGTGTCATGTAGAGGACACTACAGTCTTGTTTGATAGACAGGACCAGTCCCTATAACTGGTGCAGAGGAAATATTCAACAGAGTTTTTCTGAAATCAGCCTGCTGGCAAGTGAAAGGAATATATGATGTATTAAATGGAGAGTCGCTGGTGCGTTGAAGTAGCAGGTATGACACTCAAATAGAAACTTCTATTTCGGTTATGTTGGTTTTGTGAAGTGTTGGTAAGTTCAGACTTGCTATGTTATGTAATGTTATTTGTTAAGTGCACTTCTGCCATTTACAAAATGCTATGATCTTTGTGTGATGTATGAATTCCTGAAAAGTGGTGGAAAGTGATAGCACATATCCCAGATCAGGCAAATGAATGAACCCGGTTCAGGATCGGAAACCTAAAGACCCGCTACATCATCTTCCATTTTGGGTTTGAGCAGGAGTTGGCCTGCAGGGTGCTGGAGACCTAAAGCTTATCCCTCGCACTGACTACTCTATGCTTTTTCAGGTGATATTTGGGCATCTGTATGATTCCTGTCTGGTGGTGCCAAATGCTGGGTGGTGGTGTGTCAGAGGGGTTGAACGTATTATTGGTGTGCGCCAGTGGAGGTGACGGATATTCCAGACGGTGGTGGATGCATTGTAGCAAGCAACCTGTAGCTCTTCACAATTGTTCCTGTCTTTCGTGTTGTGGATCTTGGAAAACAGTGAGCTGACAGTGAGTTGATGTGAGTTGATGAGTCCTTGCTGCATCCTAGTCAATATTGACATGTGTTTTTGCCCAACTATTTCCAACTTGCAGTGATGAAAGGGATTTTAAATATTGCCATTTTTAACCTTTGTGACCTCTCTCAAGCCTTTGTTTTGCGAAATGTCCCTTTAAGGGTAAAATGCAATATTTCGCAGAACCTTGTCCAAATAAAAATACATGTTTCAGTGATAATCGCTTTTCCTACTTCTGCTCAAACGATACTAATATATGCCATGCGCTCACATCTACTCCAACTGATTTTTTTTTTTTTTTTTTTTTTTTTAATGAAGGGGGAGAGTGTGCTGAAATCTATCTCTATCAATGGTCAGGCACTACACTTTTGAAGGTTCCAAGGTAACACATTGGTTTATATTAAGTGTTTATTCAAAGATTTGGGTTTAACCAATCAACAGGCATCGGTTTCAGAAATACCAAACAATAAGTCAACTCTTTGCAATTCTAAATAATGTAATTCATTAGACATCCACGTTTTTTGCATCCAGATGCATTAAAAAAATCATAGTATCAACTGCGGTTTTTAAAAGCAAGGTTCTATCCTCACTGGTCAATCTTACTACAAATAATTGCTTTTAAATAAACTGCAGTTCAATAGCTGTTCAGCCCGGCTTGTTAAAGGTGAAGGCTAGTCTGCGTTATGTTCCATGTCTAGCAGTGCCAAGTCGCACCTCTGAGATGACCTCTGGCCTAAATTCACTCATTACAAAACACTCCTGTTCATTAAGAATTCTTTTTTAACACAACACATATGCAAACGACTTTCCTTTACCCCTTCCAAACTTGAACTTGTGCTACTTTGGACACAGACAAATAACATTTGTAAAAATCCTATATTTGTATATTTTCTTTTTATACTTCATTTTTGTATTTCACAACATCAACAACATCCCCCCGTCCCTCGTTTCCCCAAGAGGTACACCGTTCCATGCAGCACATATAAATCACAGTCTTGAATATGTACGGTATGCAATAACATTCTCCGTTTTGTATCAAATTATCAGTCTGCAATTGTCAACAGATAATGAATGTAAGGGGCCCAGACTTCTGGGGGCGCACATGCAATGGAAGAGTCCTAATGAACGCAGTTTCTATATTGTGGTAGTATGCAACATCTTGAAGCCACTGTTGTGCATTGCGCGGGCAGCCCCTCCCCCATTTCATAGAGACCCTCCTACACACCAGAACTATGAGCAGTCCCGCCAGCCGCCATGCCGCAGACTGTTGGTACTTTGTACATCCCAGAAGTGCTGTAATCGGGCTCAACTCCAGCGGTTCCCCAATGATCAGTGAGATCTTGGACATCACCTCCGACCAGAACTGAGTGACTCTCGGGCCGGGCACTCGCACGCTAAGTGGAAGAAGCCTGCTGGGGGATAGCCACATCTGGAACATGTCTCTGGGGTGGACTGAAAGTGTCTGTGTAGTCTGGCTGGGGTGTGGTATACCTGGTTTACAAAGTTAAAATGGATAAGTTTATACCTGGAGCTGATGGAAACCTTCTGTGCATGCATCAGTATTTAATCCCAGACCTCGTCTTCAATGGAGTCTCATAGGGTTATTTCCCACCTTTTCTTCGGGTTCCCCACCCTTCCCGTCTACCATCAGATCCCTGTAGATCTGTGAGATTAGTAGGCCTTCCTCTTGTGTCTGAATAATTCTGAACAAGTCACCCAGGATCTCTATTCTTAGCTTATCCGCCCAATGCAGGTTTACCCGCTTGCTTGTTATGGGCAGCCCGGGAATGTATTTTGATGGAAATAGGGGCGAGTATCGACTAGAAATGCCACCCCTCGCTGCAATTTTCCTCCATATCGCCTATGTGATCAGGACCAAATGATGTGTATGCGGTGGGACTCAAGCTCTCCGACAATTACTGCTTGTAGTAAACCAGGGGTCATCAGGGCCTGTTCTATTTGGACATGTGGTCGTACAAAGTCGGTGGCATACCAGTATCCCAGGAATTGTGCCTGTGTTGCCCTATAATAGCGTTCTAGATGTGGTAAAGTCAAGCGTCCCTTTGTTGTCAGTTGTACGAGTGTTGTATAGGCTACTCTTGCTGGTTTCCCAGCCCACAACGCAAGCGCCAAAAGAAACCTCCGGTTAACAAGAAGGTGACATTGACGAATAGATATAGTAGTCTGGGTAGAATGATCATTTTAACGATGGATATACACCCTGGGAGCGTGAGTGGAAAGTGTTGCCACCTTGCGATCTTTCCACTGAGCATTTCGACAGTAGTGATCATGAAACAGTTCTTCGTGGTTTTGGGATAACATCACCTCTAGGTATCTTACCCCGGCGGTCTCCCACTTAAGGCCAAATTTGTCAAAGAATTCCTTGGTTTCTGCTGTTTGGGGAAACACCACAGACTTGGTGTGGTTGATTTTGAGGCCTGAAAATACCCCGAACTTGAGAACCTCCCACATTACTGGAATTAAAGTGTAGATTGTCTGCATACAGTGATATGATTAGCTTGTGGGGTCTCAGGTTAAGTCCTCTCTCAATTTGACACTCTCTTAAGCCAGCGACAAGCGGTTCCATGGTGAGAACAAACAGTATCGCGGAAAGAGGGCATCCCTGTCTTGTCCCCAGATTCATCTCGAATTTTGCTGACCGCACTCTTCTCATTACAATTTTTACCGAAGGGTTCTTGTAGATCAAAGAGACTGGTTTGATGAAGTAGGCCCCTAGCCCTAGTTTTTGTAGCACTGCAAAGAGATATAACCACTCAACAGAGTCAAAGGCCTTTTCAGCATCTAAAAGTACTGCGGCTGCCTGGGATGAGGGGGTCAGAGCTTCCATGATTCCAAAGAAATGGCAGAGACCAAACAAGGTGTTCCATCCGGATATGATACCCGCCTGATCCTCCAATACCAGCCAGGGCATCAATGGGAGTAGTCTTCTGGCCAGAAGTTTGGCGAAGATCTTATTGTCGGCATTTATTAGGGAGCTTGGCCTAAACGAGGCACAATCCTCGGGAGGTTTTCCGGGTTTATGTTGCAATATCACATTGGCTTCACGCTGCGTGGTGGGAAGTGTTCCCTTTTCAATCACTTCTTCATACGCTTGAAGAAGGAGTGGTGCCAGAGTGGAGGTGAACGTCTTATAAAACTCCCCTGTTAATCAGTAAGGACCTGGTGATTTTGGACTCCGGGAGCTCCTTGATAGTTGCTAGTATTTCGTCAAGGTGATAGCTTTATTAAGGGATTCCCGTGGTTCTCTTCCACCCAGTATAATTCAGTTTCTTCAAGGTAGCCACGTAGGGCCTTAGGGTCCCCCGGGCACTTGGAGCTATACAGCTCTTGCTAGAAGACTCTGAACACTTCTGCAATGTTTCCTTCGGAGTGAACACATTCTACAGGGTGGGCTTCTATCGGCCGCTATCAGCCGCGCCAGGAGCGCTCCTGGTTTCTGGCCTTCACCATACTGTCGCACTTGGTTCCCTAGGCCTAGAACCTAATTTCTTGTTTGGTGTTCTAATGATTTATTCTGGATTTCCCCATCAGTGAGTTCCTTTCTTATGGTCCGTAGGATTCCATTTTCTTTGGACATGCAGACACCTCTGACATAGAATTTGAGGGTCTCCCCTAAAACTCTGCCTCGAGGAGACTGATCCCTCATTATCTCATCTAGAAAGGAACTTGCTGCCTCTGGTGAGGTGAAGAATTGTGTCCTCCCTGCGTGCTGGACACTGAGCTGTGCTGGGAATAGCATGGAGTACGGAATGTTGCAGTCTCTCAGGTGTCTCTCCACCCCCGTAAAAGACCTTTGTGATGCCTACAACGCTGTCGAGAAGTCTAGATAAATTTGAATCTTGTCACCATTGTATTGGAGTTCCCCTTTTTCTTTGGCTAGCTGTAGGATCATGTCAGGGTCTTTATAGTATAGGAGGCACGTGATAATCGGCCGGGGGGCCGCTCCTGGTATCGGGCGGGATGCTGGTATGCGGTGGGTTCTCTCGACTACAAACAGTTGGGATAGAGCAGGTCCTCCGAACAGGTCTTTGCACATTGTCTCCACAAATGCTTCCATTTTGGAAGGACCCTGTTGCTCTCTCATGCTTGTTGCATCGAGTTCTGCCCTCCAAGTCTTTGGTTTTAGCTGTTACTGCTTTCACCTGGACTTCGAGCGCTGACCTTCTGGCTACCAGTGAGGAATTCCCATCTTCCAGCCTGGACACTCTCTGCGCTACTGTATCTAGGTGATTCCCATGTTTGCCAAGTCGGTGTTGTAGCAGGTCGACTTTGGAGGATAATGAGTCTAGTTTGAAATCCAGACCTCTGATGCCCGCCTTGAGGTCTGACAGGATCTATCGGCTGTCTATCTCTGGGGCTTGGGCAGCGCTCTCTTCGGTCACTCCCATTGTTTTGGGTAGCTCTGTCTGAGGCTGTGGTCTGGGAGTCCTGGCAGAGGGCCCATTTCTCAAAGTTGAGTTTCCACTGTAGTTTATCTTATTTCCCCTTGTTCAGTGGCTTTCGCTCTCGAGGCTGATGTGGGCTGACCATGGAAGATTGTAAAAGTCAGGGGGTACAGTCTCTCCCGTAATGCAGATGTATGGGCTCAGTTGTTTGCGGCCTTAGTGGCGGGCGGGCATGCTTAGCTATGGGCACAGACGTCAGGTTTTTTATCCACTAGGTGGCGGCCTCAAACTGGAGCAGTCAGTTTCCTTGTTCAGCCCCTCCTTTTAGGGAGGCTGGGATCCAGCGTTGTACTTAATAGAGATGCTGCATCCGGCGACCGACTTGAGCCGGTGCTGATTGCTGCTGTGAATCAAATTGTGTTTCTCCTGTTTCAACTAACTGCACAGGTTGTAGAGCTTTAGTTCTCTCACCAGGGAGCTTAGTGTGTCCCTCCTTTCATTATTTCACAAAATGTTGAGATGTTGCATCAGCGACCCAGGTTCCACACACATTACGCTCCTGACAGCAATATTAGTTGCTAGATGTCTGTCTCCTGATGTTCAATTGGGGGAGGAGGCGGATACAGCTGGCTCCCACCTCCCGCTGTGTAATGTGTTAGCAAATGTACACCCTAGTCAGCTGGTTCAGCGTTGTCCTAGTTTGCCTGTTGATTCTCACCTTATGCAGTAGTTTGTGGTGGTTTGGTTTTGTTACTGTCCGAGTATTCCCGCTGGACTCTCCCTTGGCGCCTGTGTTATGTGTCGAGTATTTGGTGCTTTATCAACTATTGGGGAGAAGGGCTCCAGACTGCCTCCATTCCCCAGATGCACGCCAGTCGAGTGCACAGTTGTATTGGGTCTTTAGTATCCCAACTTTACCCTTGGCATAGGTAAGAGATAGGCTCCCACTACTCCCCCCTTGTTGCAGTAACTTGAAATAGTCGTTGACTTTCCTTCTTTCCCATAGCTGCAGCGTTGCCGGCTGTCACTGCTGCCTCATGGTCAGTGTTTTAACGGATGTCGGGGGTGGGCTCCAGACTGCCTCCAGCCATGGATTTAGTGTTGGGGAGGTGGAGAGCAGCTTCAGCCCGATGGTGCAGCCTGATAGATCTCGCCGTGGGAGGTTGGCTGTGAGGGACGAGGATCTTGGTTGTGCCATTAAACGTCCACAATTTGAAACAATGTGCTGGCGCCGGGCCACTGAGCTTCCGTCTTATGCCTGGAGGCCGTTGCAGCGGAGGGGCAGGGCCAATCCTCTCTCCGACTGTGGATTGATAACTTGGCTCGGCCTGCAACATGCAAGACCATCAGGGTTGTTGGTTTTGGCCAGGTGATTATCACTGGTGATATGGCACTGCAGGCCCCGTTAGTCTATCCCCCATGCCGACCACCCTTATCTGGCGGCACAAGTTTAGGGCCTGGAGCAGGCTCCTCACTGCCTCCGCTCCTAGCTGTTCTGTTTCACAGCGGGGACGGTCGTGGAGGCTGGAGGTGCTAGGTCTGTTCACCTATAGAAGGGTGCAGGGCTTCCACCGTCGCATGTTGTCTGCAGCCATCCTTCCCCCAGTCAGATTACCCGGGTGGTGGCAGTCTGGGATGGCAGGATTTCCACGCTGTTAAGTCAGCCTCTCTCGGTTACCTCGTAGAGCGCTCGCCCTTATTCACCGGCTTTCAGATCAATCTTGTAGCACCGCAGGTTTCTTCTTATGCTGGCCTACGAGTAAGTCGCCTCGCTCGATGCTGCACTGCCGCGGGGTACAACTCTGCGGCGGTGTCATTAATGTTACGTCCACTGCCCTCTTGTGAGCTCCTCCTGTGTTATACTTCTGCTGCCCGCTCAGAGTGGAGGATAACCTCCCGGCCCCTGGATCCTACAGTACCACAAGTACACAAGGGGGTCGCCACTGACTCCCAAGACTTTGCTGGGGCTCCAGTCTCCACCGCTGGTGCCGCGCTGACTGTTTTCACCTCACTGCACACTCAGCCGATCGCCAGCCGAGAAACCAATCCCACAACACCAGGGGGGCCTCTCAGGCAGTCCTACTCTTGCACGGGTGACAGGGGCTGTTTGGGAGGCTCTTGGCACCTCTGTTGCGTTGTTTTCACTGCCACAGACGCTATTTTATCAGAATTTTCGGGAGCTCAACACGGTGCTCAAGGAATAGCCACCAACACGGTCGGGCTCTCTAGTGCCACCAAAAATCCTATATTTTAATGGAGCCTATCCTACTGTGGACACAGGCAAAATCTCAATATATCTTCTCTATTTTCTCAAAAACTTCCTACTCTGGACACAGACAAAAAACATCAGTCTAATGCCCTTAATTCAGACCCACGATGAACAGTATCAAATGCTAAGCCTCTTGTCTTAGCAATAGAAAAAGGACCTTGCAAAAGCACATCCTTGCTTTAACCGCTTGATGTGGCATAACAATAGCATGGCCTGGCTCAGAATCAGCTTGACATGGCATTCCAATAGCATGGCCTGGCTGGAATCAGCTTGACTTGGCATACCAATAGCATGGCCTGGCTCGGAGTCGGCTTGACGTGGCATTCCAATAGCATGGCCTGGCTCGGAGTCAGCTTGACGTGGCATTCCAATAGCATTGCCTGGCTCGAAGCAGCTTGATGTGGCATTCCAATAGCATGCAATGGCCTGGCTGGAATCAGCTTGATGTGGCACAACAATAGCATGGCCTGGCTCGGAATCAGCTTGACGTGGCATACCAATAGCATGGCCTGGCTGGAATCAGCTTGATTTGGCTCCAAGAGCATGGCCTGGCTGGAATCAGCTTGATGTGGCATTCCAATAGCATGGCCTGGCTGGAATCAGCTTGACTTGGCTCCAATAGCATGGCCTGGCTGGAATCAGCTTGATTTGGCTCCAATAGCATGGCCTGGCTGGAATCAGCTTGATTTGGCTCCAATAGCATGGCCTGGCTGGAATCAGCTTGATGTGGCATTCCAATAGCATGGCCTGGCTGGAATCAGCTTGACTTGGCTCCAATAGCATGGCCTGGCTGGAATCAGTTTGACTTGGCTCCAATAGCATGGCCTGGCTGGAATCAGCTTGATTTGGCTCCAATAGCATGGCCTGGCTGGAATCAGCTTGATGTGGCACAGCAATAGCATGGCCTGGCTCGGAATCAGCTTGACGTGGCATTCCAATAGCATGGCCTGGCTGGAATCAACTTGACTTGGCTCCAATAGCATGGCCTGGCTCGGAATCCGCTTGGACTCCCCTCTAGGCTTTCATCTGCTGCTGGCTTCTAATCTGCTGCCCCTGCTCTCATCCTTGGCACAACCGCTTAAGCTGACCATCACCTCTGCCAAGCGTCAAACGATTGCGTGTCATGGTTTTCTGGTTCTCCTCGCGTCTCCCTCAAAGTGCATTCATTTAATTTTATTCTTAATCTTTCTGTGTGTGTTATTTGTTTTCTTTTATCCTGGCATTCGGGTATCGTGTCCAGCCTGTTTTGAAAAATATAATCAATTTGAACCATGCATGGTTCAAAAATGCACAGAAGATGTGGCCTTGCAGTATGAGCCTGATATCTTGCCCCGGATGTCTTCCATTTGGTTGGATTATTCAACTAGCTGCGTTCTCGCTCCTGGAAGCAGAAAGCCAAAAGTATTTCAAAGTGCGTTCTTTCCTGAACAATCAGGCCTTCTCACATTCACAATGTATTGCATCATGCATTCACATCGTATAAAGTGAATATGCTTCTAACCACTACCTTTCAATTTTATAAATTTGCAGATCTCTTATACTGTCTCTGCCGCTATTAGCACTAGCCCTGTCTTTACATGCATTGACACATGTATGAAGATTGGTGTGCTTCTAGACACATGTTGGCAAGTTGTAAGGGCTGATGCACTAATCCTTCTGCTCAAATTAACATTGCTACTCTATCTATACCTTGCATATAAGTTCACATATTTGCGTTTGTCTTTCTTCTGAAACTCCAACCTGGTAATCTCTGCATCTCCGGTTGTTAAAGGCATTTGTTTAGGACTTGCAAATAAGAATACATATATGCATTTTAACTTGCATCTAAAATGCTGCACGTGTTCTGTGCAGTACCTGTTCTTCAAAAGGGGTCTTTAGAAGGGGATTAAATGGCTTGCACTAGCTCAATGAAACCAGATATACAACTCTGTCTATTTATAAGAGGTATATGAGGGTCAGTTGCGGTAGGGCGACAGAAAGAGCGATCCCCGCCACTTTCAAGTCTGCATTTTTGAAGGGGAAGGTGTTTTATGACTCTACCAGTGGGGCTTTTCAAAGTGATGTGTATGCAAGGGGATGGCTCTTGTCATACTTAAGGCTTGGATGTTCGTAGAGCCTGTCTCCTCATAGGAGTGTGATGGTGTGTGTCAGTGGGTACAAGAGGACGGGGGAGGAGATTGAAGCAGTGAGAAAACAAGGTCATTGTGGGAGTTCAGTGGCCTGTGGGCCCCCAGTCTTATACCAGTCTTTGTTGGCCAGTATTACGTGTCTGTGCGCTTCCTGTCAGACAAGGATGCCATTGGAAGCTACCGCCCCGTTACAAGAGTGTGATAGTGTGTGCCAACGGGTGGGAGAGCAGGGACAGGAGTAGCAGGAAAAAAGGAAAAGAGTGATGGGAAGAACAATGTGAAAGGGGTGCAAAGAATAGGAAGAATAAAGGGAGGAGAAAAGAAGATAAACGGCAGCACTGTCTATCCTTCCTACAAGCAGGAATAGCAAGTGCCTACCTGAAGATCAACTCTTTTTTTTAAATTGATTTAGCTGATATTATTCAACTTTTCAATCAACAACAATTATGAAATCTTTGCAATAATCAATGAAAAGAAAATTTAAAACTGAAATCAACCATTGCATAATTAATATTGTTAAGAAGCTTCAATATGCCGGAACATTTAAGTTAATTGAAAACATTTCACCAAAGCAAAACATTTGGCACGTTTGGAAAAACTAAGCCAAAGGAAGTGTTCTGCATGAAGCCAATTTAAAAGATTTAGATAAGACAATTCATATTGACCAAAACATGTGTTGCCTATTATTCACACTACATAGAGAGTGTTACTCTTGCATCAGTTTTTCATTATGTTTCGGTTCTGCAATATTAAGTGAGTGTACCTATGACACTAGCTCCGAGTATGTGCAGCATTGTTGTCATCATTAAGATTCAGGGCATTAAGAAAATTTGATGTTGCTATTCGAAAGCTCATATTGGAAGAAGCTAACAATGTGGGCCACCTATTAATCGGCATCCTATTACCAAAATGGTACACATGTCTTTCAAAAAACTTCATTCTTAACCCCATAAGGGCCACAAACAAATGTTCCAATGTTTCTTGCATTTTCCTATTGCAGCAGAAACGACACAAATTATCCTCAGACTTAATTTGTTTCCGTTGGGCCAAGATGTCTGGAGTGGGCCACAGGTTTAAACCTAAGTGCAGGATAGTATTTTTGATCAGGGGCGGTGGAGCTTTACAGAGGTACAATTCAGTGACTCCCAGTTTCTTTTCGCCAAACCAAGAGCTCTTGGAGTGCTTATATGATATGCATGCTGTTCTTGTGTCAATCCAGTCCTTCAAATATATCTGTAATTTAGCTTTATCTGGATTAGTGATGAGAGTATCCACTGGTACATCAGCCTCAGCCAAGATGACAAATATATGGTGACTCCACGTTCGTACAAATTCATGTTGTGAGGACAGCATATATCGTGATAGAGTTGTAAGAATTGTATTTACTTTTGTATACAGTAAACACTTAGGAAATAAGACACACAACTGCCAATGGTATTTCGCCACAAGTGATGTAAACCGCAGCTCATACCGCAGCCATGGTCCCGGTGTACATTGTGGGAGGTGGAGGGTTTGTCTCCAAAATGTGGCCTCTAATCTATTGAAGTAATGTGGTGGTATGATTTCTTTAGTTTCCAATCCGTATAGAAGAGTTGGAGTAATGTTTATGGCACCAAGACATAATAGCTGCATTGATTGTAAATTTGCCAAATTTATGGAGAATCAAACTTGTCTGTGATATGGCTGAGATCACTTTTTGTTCAATGATTTTTAGTTGTGTCTCCAATGAGGGCGAACCATCAAAAAGTAAGCCTAAGTACTGATAATTTGGTACAATCTCTAAATTGACATTTTCGATCTTTCATTCCATTCTATTTATATGGTTATATTTGGGAGCATACATTACCATTTATTAATGTTTTAAATTGATAACCAATTAGTTTTCATCGAAATAGACATTGAGAGCCACTAATAATTGATGTAGTCCCATTGGTGGTTTTGAGATCAGAACCAAATCATGTGCATACCAAAGGGCCTTAATTGCAACATTATTCATCTTTGGTGAGTCTGATAGTGTATTAATAAGGGCCTCTCTGACATCGTGGATGAAAAAATTGAAAAGGGCCGAAGCCAGTATGCAGCCCTGCTTCAGCCCTCTTGCTGTAAGAATAGCTGAGGAGAGGGGACCTATCAGTGACAATCTAATCTGGATTGATGTAGTGGAGTGCAACGCATAAATGATGTCACATAGTGTTGAAGGGCATCTGGCTTTTATAAGTTTCATCATTAATTTAACTCTCGACACAGAGTCAAAAGCAGCATGCAGATCTATAAACGCAAAGTAGAGTGGAGACTTTGTTTTGTGAGCTTGTACTTTCAGGGCATTGAGCGTCTGCAAATTTACTGCCGTTCCCATCCCTGCCACAAAACCTGTTTGACTCGGGTCACGATGTTCATAGTTTTGGGTCCACTGAATGAAATCCCTGAGGACTAATCTCAAAAAGATTTTCGCTGGGGCATCGAGCAAAGCGATGGGGCAAAAATTTGTTGGATTTGCTCAGTCACCCTTTTTAAAAATTGGTACAATTAAGGACGAGAGCAAAGAGGTAGGTAGTTTTTGAGTGTGTTTAACATGTTGGAAGATGTTATTGAGAATGTAGGCCCACTGCCTAGGATGTTGTTTCAACATATGATTAGTCAGGCCATCAGGACCACCTGCCGCCCGTGAGGTAGATGACTTATGGATTAGGTCCTCTACTATTTCCTCCATGCATTCAAGCATCCAAGAAGGTTTGCTTTGTTTTTCATGTTTATTGCTCAAAATTCTTATCAGCATATAGCCGTGAAAAATGTCCCACCCATTGAGTTTCTGTGACACCATTGAGTTGGGAATCTACTTGTCTCAGGCTTGTACCTTCATTTAAGAGAGTCCGAACCTGAGCTGAATTTTTGGTGTAGAGTGAAGAAATAAAGGATTCGCTATCTTGTTGAAACAACTTGGCTTTTCGGACCTGTGTCCAATTACAGTATCTGCATTTGATGGTTCTACATTCTTTCTCTGGGTATCAATGGGCAAATGATAGGTTTTTCTCAAATCTCTTCTATAGTCTGCTTTAGTTTGTTGAAGACAGATATCATAGTTATGGATATGTTTTTTCACTCGAGCATCATTGAAAACACATATATTCCTGAAAGAGTTTAATGCTCCAACATATGATTTGAAATGTTTCCAGGAGCTTTGAACATTGATCACCTGGTTCAGGGAGGCTAACTTGTCTGGAGTCCATTTAAATCTAGTTTTTGCGTTGTTAATGAAGAGCCTCTGCTTCAACCATTGTTGTCTATTCACACCCATATGCTCAGTCCAGGCCAATACAGGGTGAGCATATGATGGTCACTAGTAATCTGTTGGACAATTTTGAATTTGGTTGCTTTCATAAACAGTTCCCCATTCAGGTAGACATAATCAATGGTGCTCTTAGAAAGCCCTCTCTGCCAAGTATGTCGGGAAGGGTCATCTCCTGGCAGTGAGCCTTTTCCATACTTAAGTTATTATCTCGCATAAAATGATTCCACTTTAACACTTTCACTGCTTTATTACGTTTAATCATGTCAATGCAGTCTAGCTTAAGGTTTCCAACCAAAATAGGACCCATGATATCGGAGCTCTTAGCTATAGTTTCCAACAAGATAGACAGATCCTTGTAAAGAGCTTTATCAGAAATTGCTGCTGGGTTACGATACAAATTTAATAAAGCAAGAGCCTGGATTGCATTTTTGATTCTCACAAACTGGGTAAAGTTATTAGGTGATGCCCATGACTGTATTTGCAGACCGCTACTGGTTTTGACTGCTACCATCAAACCTGCAGTTGGTCTCCCTTGCAAAGCAGCAATGGCTGGTAATAGTATCACCTCATGATCATCCCAGACCAGAACAGTGCACATCCACGTTTCTTGCAACGCAACAATGTCAAATGCGTTAATAGCTTCATCATGTCCCCATTGCATGTGTGTGTGTCCTTGTGAGTTCCAACTAGCTAATGATATTAATTTGGTACTCCCTGCTGTTAATGGTTATTTTGTGCATTAGAAGTGGTGTCACAAAATGCACATTGGCATGGAGCATTAACTGGTACTGGTATATCAGCATGTAGGTGGTCGGTTGATGTAGTTTGAGCAGCCAAGCCTGTTTCCAGATGCTCCGGGTCCTGCGCTAGAAGAAAGCCTATTTTGAACAATTACATTTTTGCATGCCATAAAGTGTTTAGGCCAAGTCCTGACCTAATCCAAAAATGAACAATTGATAGATTTTGATCACATAGAAATTTTATTTGATCAATATCGCCGGTAGAAATGTCTTCTAGGGCAAGAACATCTCCAAAAATGTTCACGATGCTCGACCGGCACAAGTCATACTTTTCAAATGGTGCATCACGACATTTTAGTATTAATGTATGATAGTTACTGAAAGCCTGTTATTTAAGCTCCATTCTTTGATTTCTAAGAATTTGTTCTCTATTTGGTTTGAGCTTGATGGATGGCTGGTTAACAGCAGTTGATGTTTTTATAAGGACATTTGTACATTTACAATTCTGAATGCTTTGATCAGCTATCGATTTGCTTTTGTGTTGCATGCACGAATTATGTTGTACTCTCTCACACCTTTGCGGTGACTTAGATGTTAATCCCGCCGGACGAAAGCTTGATGTAGCATCGATAGAATGCTGGGGCAGATATGCATCAACTGCTTCTTTTATTGCCGATGTCCTTTCTTCCAAGCTCTGTGTCTGTGAATTTTTGAAATGTTTGTCACAGGATTGTTGGTTGTTAGAGGCAGTACACATTTTTCAAGAGTAGATGGTACTGGAACTGTTCTGGCTTCCCTTTGTATGGCCAAAGCATTTCCTTCCATGAGCGTTACCAACTTACTTAAAGGAGAATGATTAGCTGGCAAAGGTAATGACGTTTGAGTTTGGACAGCTACAGCACAACTTTGACTTTGGATAGCCACAGCACAACTTTGACTTGGGACATTCTGAGAGCTAGAGTCTTGGGCATTTGTTTTTCTTAGGGCCGTCACATCTGTTGGTATCGGGACAGACTGTTGGAGGACTTTCTGAGCTTTGGTAGCGGCTGTAAAGAAAGATTGAGGAAAGAGACTCGTAGGTTTACTTAGCTTTCGTGTTGTTTGAGAGACTTTCGTCTGGAGGGGCCTCGCCCGCATTCTATTACTTGGCAGTTGGCTTGGACCCTCATGGAGAGATTGTCTCGAGATCTTCAGATGATGTTCAGATTGTGAGTCCACGCTCGCCCATGAGGTTATTGCTTCTTAAGGAAGCACATTAACACAATCAGCAGGTCGAAAAATGTGTGTGAAAGTGGGGAGCGCTGAAGTTACCAGACTCTCAGAGATGACTTGGGTCGGGCTAGTTGATTCAGTTTCTAGGTCAATCATCTCTATTGATTTAGAGGATGCTCCTAGTATAGTTGTAGAATGTGGGTTTTTAGCAATCCAATTAAGTATTTGTTGTATTTGTGTTGATTGTTGAGCGATCTGTAAACCTAAAGTTTCAAAAAGTTTGAATAGGCTCGCAATAGTCGTATTGACTGCCGCCAGTGTGATTTCAAGCAGGGCGTTGTTGGCTGGGATTTTGTGTGGCACAATGGAAGATAAACACCATCTAGGCTTGGGCTGTATATATGAGGCTACCATGGAGGAGCATGAGGTGTCCATTGAACATCAAGCATGATGGTCAGATGATGTAGCATAATTCAATGTCGATACCACCCCAATGCTAGCATGAATCATTATGTCTGAAAAAAACCTCCTTGCTTTCTGTAGCTTCATCTAAAGTGATCATAGGAGTGTGTGTTTCTAGATTTTGATTTGGTGACTTAATTACATCCAGAATGGTATTATCAGACACTGCTTGATAGCAGGTTACTTGGCAATGTTCAACACATGGAATAATCGCACTGGTAAGATTGATGTTACCTTTATCATTGCACTGTAAAGGTGGAAAGATAATTTCTTTACGCTTGGCACAAAACGTGCAAATATCTTTGTTACTAAGAGGGGTACGGGTGACTGGTGTTAAAGTGATGGCTTTCCGCAATGTGTGAGACACACTCTTTTTTTCTGGAAGTGTTGTTGATGAATCAATTATGGACGACAGTGGCATGTTGGGTATATCAGGCATAGTGAATTTTAACTATATAATAGCATTTATCTCACAACTCCCTTTGTGAGAGATATTTGCTCACTATCCAGGATAATAAGCCAAACTTGTAGCCCATTACTATTTATCAAGCAAGCAGAAAGTACTTGCTTCGGAGTACTGAAGATTGAATGTTTACCTTAGCTGACTTCTGCGGACTTCTCCGTCCTCTTGGGTCACGCTCCGTCTAGTACTCCTTGTACTCCGACAGCGAGTAATGTCCCCTTTTCTTTCTCAGTGATGCTGCTCAATTGGTCACTTTATCGCCTTGTCCTGGTAGTTAGTAGTAGATCCTGAGTGTGTACTCCGGCCACCCAGCTCCCAGCAAAGCAGCAAACAGTAAAACAGTGGTTGCACAACAGAAGTCACCCTTAGCACGCACAGGTTTTACGCCGTAAGGGTGAAGGTTCCGTATTCTAATATTCTTCCTGTGGGCGTAGCCTCACCGTTTGGGGTCCATGAGGTCCTTAAAGAAACAGTGCTGGGACGCTAGATGTTATGGGACTGGAAGTTCTCTGTCCCGCGGCACATGCTGTCTCTTTATCCTTCGTGCTCCTTCCAGCTGACACAGTGTAAAACATGCAGTCAGGTAGTCAGCACACGGCACGACACGCAGCACAGTAAAACAGTGGTTGCACAATAGAAGTCACCCTAAACACGCACAGGCTTTACACCACAAGGGTGATGGTTCTGTATTCTTATATTCTTCTTCCTGTGGGCAGAGCCAAACAGTTTGGGGTCCATGAAGTCCTTAAAGAAACAGTGCCAGGACGCTAGATGTTATGGGACTGGAAGTTCTCTGTCCTCTGTCCTGCGGCACACGCTGTCTCTTTATCCTTCATGCTCCTTCCAGCTGACAGCTGACAAAGTGTAAAACAGGTAGTCAGGTAGTCAGCACATGACACGCAGCACAGTAAAACAGTGGTTGCACAATAGAAGTTGCCCTTAGCATGCACAGGCTTTACGCCGCAAGGGTGAAGGTTCTTTATTCTTATATTCTTCCTGTGGGTGGAGCCTCACAGTTTGGGGTCCATGAAGTCCTTAAAGAAACAGCGCTGGGACGCTAAATGTTATGGGACTGGAAGTCTTCTGTCCTCTCTTCCCGCAGCACACGCTGTCTCTTTATCCTTCGTGCTCCTTCCAGCTGACAGCTGACACTGTGTAAAACAGGTAGTCAGGTAGTCAGCACACGGCACAGCACGCAGCACAGTAAAACAGTGGTTGCGCAATAGAAGTCGCCCTATACACGCACAGGCTTTACTCTGCAAAGACCACATTACCTCTCCTAGCAAACTCCACCAAACATGCTCATGTCCAGAACTGGCTGTCAGAAATGATGCTTGAAAGATTCATATCTTAACACTTCCATAGTACACATCTCTCAGCTTTGCCATCAGTGTTGGTGACTTCTCATTCAAAACACATGTTGCCAAGATGGCACCTACAAAATCTGACCAGAAAATCAAGACAATCATTGTTGACGTCGGAATGTTAACCCATTCTCCTCTTCTCTTCTCTCCGGGAAAAGGAACGATGTCAATCAGCCATTCAAGGGAATTAGATTCATAGATGATTGGGAATACAGTCCAGAAGACGATTCAAAGATTACTAAAATTTAAACAATTTCACACTCTCTTGGATTATAGTCATTCCACCACCTTTCCCTAACTCCGCCTTCCCCCCATTGGCTGCCACGTGGTTCTCTGTGAATTTACATTCAGACGCCCATGCCAACTACGGTGTGAGGGTCGATCTATTCGGCTTCTGTGGTTCGGGAGAGGGGGTTGAGACCCTTTCATCCCTCAGTAGACTTGACAAGTACAATGTTTAAAATGAGGGTATAAAAGGTCTACTGCATCTAGATGGGGTGTGCTTATTCAGGCTTTGTTGAGTGCCACAAGGATCGTCCATTCCTACCTAAGGAGCGTAGTCTATAACCATGCTCTTACATTGTTCCTGTAAGGAAGCCTAGGACTTTTTAGGGCTCTGGGTGAATTGCCACACCTGTAGGAATATAGTACCTCAAATTACTAGTGCAAAAGCTTTCAAAGCCCTGCTCTTAACAAACATGTACAGTGGGTCTATTTCCCGTGACCCATTACAGACATTTCTTCTAAACCACAACAAACTTGCCTCTTTGGATCCGCCATTATGTGCACAAATATTGTCCTATTTTCTCTTCTCTTGAATTTTTTGGATACAATTGTATTGCTACAACTATAAGCTTAAATCGAAGAAAAGACAATCTGGGTTTAGAGATAATAGGAGCACTAAGATGCCCTTGTTGGATATGAGATACAACTTGATCGAAATCATGGCGACAACGGATCCGGCATACTTATGTTGCTGGCTTCATTGACTGTTTTTGTTACAGCAGACCATAAGACTATATTAAATTGACTGGGTCAAGAGATAATTATTGGTTATAAAAGCCAGGCATTGGCTTATTTGATAGCAGTGCCCCACTTACTGTAAAGTATACATAAATCCATTGCATGATTTCCTAAGTAGAGAAGGGGAGTATTTCTACAATTAAGCATATGACACCTAAATTCTTCTGAAAACTGCAGGTAATCCTGCAACATATGTAGCACAGATTCAGACCACATTTTGTAGTACTGAGACATGGATAAAATAAACTGGATGACCCTAAAAAAATTCAAAGACTGAACTTCGTCTATTGACCACTCAATAAATAAGTAACAGAACATTTATAAAGACCTCTCCCTCCCTCGCTTCAATAGAAAAACTCGGAAGGTAACTCTCCCTATCAATGTCTTGCCACCATTTAATGTTGCTGCATTACATTTAGTTGTTTTCATTGGAAGAAAACACTTCAGCAAAAACTAGACAAATCATTGAAGCATACATTGACTATTCCAAAATGTTATTTTTTGGGGCTAATCAATCTATCTTACACAGGCTACAGCTGCGAGATCTGTAGCAAACAATTGTCGTTGAGAGCGCATCTCACCAGTCTTGAAAAAACTGCACTGCTTCCTAGTAAGAGTAAGAGTTTGTACACAATTGTAATTCTAACATTGCACATACATCTTTATACAGATCTGAACCCTCTGCCCTTATAGAGAATGTAAAGTGGCATTAGCCAAGGAGAACCATACGGTCCCAACAAAGTCCTTTCTTAATGCTCCCCAAGATGTAAAAGATCCAGAGCAATGGGACGATCATTCCAAGTCCAAGTGGTTAAGCATTGGAATGCACTTCCTGAGGAGCTACATAGAGTTGTTCTGAAAACAGTTTTTCTCAGATAGCACCGTTTTTTTTGTTGTTAATAATTCTCGGCTGAGGAATTTGATTTCCATGTTAGTGCTTTGATATCTAACTGGGTTATCAAAGCTATAAAAACCAACAAAATCAAAATGAAATCAAAGTAAAACTCCCTTTTTCTAATGTGTGGGGTCCACAGCGTAATAGTACAGGAAAGTCTTATGTACCTGGGTCCTCCATCCCATACAAATCATTGGGCCTCATTACGACCCTGGCGGAAAGTGACTGACCGGACCGCAACAGCGTAAATAGCGTTTCCGCCATTGCACGAAGGAGCAAAGTGCGGCCCATTCCGACCCATCGGGCACGAGCACCACGGCATGGCGGAAGTGCAAAGTCCGCGATGGCGGAAATGACCCCAAAACGGCCCACACCGCCGCCGTACGTCGCCCTAGGTGCAATACCGCCACCCATCACAGCGGACACCGCAGAGTGCGCCTACCGGAAAGTACGGTGACCGGAAATATACGGAAACGGAAGTAAAAACATGGGCCCGGAACGGGAAACATTCCGCCGTACACCTATAAAACCACAAAAACCACACAATCACTAAGAACACTACCCCGAGACCCACCCCAACCCGTCATCCACCCTAGCGAAACCAAGAAAAATGGGAAAAGTAGCGAAGAAAGCGTGCGACCGCAAGCGGCAGGTCCACTTCTCCCGTGAGGAACTCACCGTGCTAACAGAGACCCTCCAGGAGAATGCTGCCGTCGTCTTCTCCACGCAAATGACCAGGACGGCACTTGCGAACAAGAAGGCCATATGGGCTCTGGTGGCACAGCGGGTAAGTGCGGTGGGGACCGCACCCCGCACCCCACAGCAATGCCGAAAGCGATGGGACGACCTGCGGATACGCGTCCGCAGCATACTCTCTGCCAACCGCAACATTGCCACAGCCACCGGGGGAGGCCCAGAATCACCCATCAAGTTGACCCCCTGGGAAGAAATCTGTGCCTCCACCATCGGAATGGAGAGCATAGAGGGAGTCGGAGGGATGGAGAAAGGAGTGCCGACATCCGAAGATTCAGGTAGGTGGGCCAGATAAAACAATGCTAAATCCACAATGTCCAATCATGTGAACTACCATGTGTCCACATAGTGCAACAGAAACACATGTCCAGGAGAACGTCCACACACATCGCCCTGATAGTGCACTTTAAAACTCACAATAAATACATAATTAATTAAAAACCCCTAAAACACCCACTACACGTGCAGCAGGCACACCCTAACTGCAGGCTGCCAAACAACTGCACCCTCACTCCACACACAAATGAAAGCACCTCCAAGGCCCCGACCCAAATCACCCTCAGGTACCACCCCAATGCATGTGATATAATGCCATTCCAATACCCATAGACCCATTATTAACCCTCGCCCTCCTTTACTCCACCACAGGGTCTGATCCAAACGACGAGCATCAGGACACCCCTACCAGCGCACCTGCAAAGAGGGCCAAGACCAACGGCCAAAGACCCTCCACCTCAGCTGCACGCATCAAGACACGGCAGCAGCACACATCAGGTGGCAGCACAGAGGAGGGAACATCAACAGGCACCCCAGCAGCCAGCATGCCCACAACACCACCACCACAGGTCCCCCCAACGGATGCCACAGAAGGCACTGCCTCTGGTGGCAGCAGCACCATAGGTGACACCCCAATGATGGCAGCATGCTCCGACACAGAAGACGGGGATGTCGAAGTCAGATCCATCCATGACCTGTCCCATTCCCCCTGTCTGTCCCATCCCATACAACATGAGGATACCACGCAGGGGCACCCACAAGACGACGACTGGCCATCCCCCACAAGCCCTGTGGCAAGGCAACATGAGGTCAACAGCCCCTCTGTGACACCCCCGCAAATGGCCATGGCCCAGCAGAGGCAACAGTCCCTCGACCAGTTAATCGTGCAACAGCAGCAACTGGCCACGCTCCTCAAGGACCATGCCGATGAATGTGGGCGCACTAAGGCAGACATAGAAACATCAACTGAGACACTCAGGGCAGAAATGGAGAGAAGTACAGAGACACTAAGGGCACAAATGGAGAGTAGCACCGAGAGCCTGAGGGGGGAACTGCATGCGACGTCCAAAGACGTATGTGCCGAACTTGCCGCAGTGCGCCGTGTGCTCACTGAGCTCTCACAAACCCTTAGGGACATGCATGGACGTGAGCAGGCAGAGACATCATCCGTTGCAAGTTCCGTCCAGGGCAGCCCCCAACGTAGATCTGGGAGGAACCTGCGCTCCACAGGCAGGGGTGCCCCTGACACCCGCAGAGGGGGCTTGCAATAGCGACAGCCCACTGACAATGAGCATCTTTGGACACTGGTGTTCGGGGGGGAGGTAGGAGGGTGGAGGGGGTGTGTTGGGCTCACTAGGGTGGCGGGTCGATAGGGTGTTCATCATGATATCACATATGCCATAAACAGTGCACGATCAACCAATGAGATGTGTGGACAATGATCTTTGTGTATTAGGCCATCATAGGCGTACAGTCCATATTGTGCATGTACCAGACACACACAGTGCCACGAGTCCCGTGTCCATGTATCAGCCACCAGGCGTGAGTGCTAGAAGCATGCATCAATGAGATGCTGACGAATGTCACGGCCCTCCGGTGCCTCGCAGACTCCGTGAGGTGCTGCCACATCCCCACCCTCATCATGACCATCATCAGGTGCTTGCAGTTCTGCGTCAGGGGGCATGGGCACATTTCTACGTACGCACATGTTGTGGAGCATGACACATGCCATGACCATCTTAGCAACCTTCTCATGGCGGTACAGGAGTGCCCCGCCAGACCTGCTGAGGCAGCGGAAACGAGTCTTCAGTAGGCCGAATGCCTGTTCAATGACTACACGGGTACGTGAGTGGGCATGGTTGTAGTCCTCCTCTTGCTGGTCCCGTGGGTTCCGGACTGGTGTGAGGAGCCATCTCTTCAGTGGATACCCAGCATCACCTGTATGTGGACGATAAACGTATGATGTGGAATGCCATTGCTACGTACGCACACCCCCCCCCCTTCCTGCCAGGTCATTGCCGCATCACATACCCCACATCATCATGCATGAAAAGAGACTCACCGAGTAGCCAGGATCTGTTCCCTGCGTGTCGCTCCATGTAGCGTGGTATAGTAGAGTTCCTCAAGACCATAGAATCATGGGCTGATCCAGGGAATCTGGCACAACAATGTGTAATGATCCTGTTGGTGTCACACACCATCTGTACATTAAGGGAATGAAATTGTTTTCGGTTGCGGTACTGGGCCTCCATGGCATGTGGGACGACCAATTCCACATGGGTGCAGTCGATGGCACCAATGCAACCCGGTATGCCGCCAAGTGCATGGAATCCCACTTTTGTGTTGGTAATTTCCTGCTCCGAGCGTGGTAGAGAGATGTAGTCGTCTGCGTGCTGCAGGAGGGCATCGAGCACTTGCAATAGTGTCCGTGAGAACAGTGGCTGAGAAATGCCATGCAACTGTCCGACTGTGTGCTGGTAGGTGCCTGTGGCCAGGAAGTGGATTACAGACACCACCTTCAGTAGGGGTGGGATGGCGGTTGGGCTATCTATCATGCTGACAAGGTCAGCCTGTGTCATGTCCACTATTGCGGCTATGGTGTCCCGGTCCAAACGGTAGAGGGTGTGGATCTGCTCATCAGTGAGGTTGAACGGATGTGCTCGGAGGCGTGGGATTGCGGGCTGCCTGCGTGGTGGTAGTGGCTGTGCTGGCGGCCCTGCCTTGGCCTCCTCCTCCTCCTGCCTCTCCTCCGTGCGGTCGGTTGTAGTTGGTGATCGTCTTCTTCTTGGAGTTGTAGTACTTGCAGTGCTATCAAGTCCCCCAGGGCCAACATCGCGAGTCCTGCCGGTAGCATTTCGGAGTGGGTGTGGTTGTGGGAGGAGACTGGGTGTGCATTTTATGTGTTTTCAGGCTGTATGGCCTCCACCTGTGGTGATTCATTCCACCTGTGCAAGCTGCTCTCCCCTTTGGGCGAGCACGTCCCGCACACAACGCTGCGAATCGAGGAATGGCATCTTGCTATTGCAATCATGTATTTGTACCCGATGGCCGTGTAACATTTGTTGATATGTAAATTCGGCTATGGTCCCATTGTTTCACATACAATCTTTGCAGTCGCGACCAGACTTGTGATGGGTCAGTGGAACGTAGTACTCGAGTAACGGTGGGCCCTCATGCATCACTGTACAGAGTTGCAACGACGGGCGGGCCGTCCCATTAGTGGGTGATGGCAGTTGCCATTTTCACACACAGCCGCCCTAGCTGGATTAATTTGTGATTTCAAACGGCCACAGATGCCTTTTCGACGTGATGTTGCAAATGAGGAATTCGAAGGCCGGCGCTTTCGGTATTCAGCTAGCGGAGAGGAGATGCCCACAGGTCTGACTGCAAATATAACGTACTATTGTTCAATGTCCTTGAGACAGAGGCCATGGGGAGGAGCAATGATTGATATGAATAGTTTGGGGTGCGCAATAGTGACGTGGCCGATGAGGCCGGACGTTCCCAAATACATGTAACTCCACAACACTGGAATTACGGGCTGGGGCACTGTGGATTTTGCAGGCTGCATAACGCACAGACTCAATGGAAATTTCGAATGTTTTGTGAGTAAATGTTCTGGCGTTTTTATGACAGGATGAGGGAATGATGAATGGATGCTTGGGCAGGTGATTTGATACAGGGTTTGCCATGTACAGGGCTTCTTGGAATGTATCCGCCTCCCCTGCGCTATGTGATGCAGGGCTGCCATAGTGGGACCATCGTCTATCTGGCCTTGTTGAGCCCTCCCTGTCTCGACGCGCCTTCAGACACTTGTGTCCATGCACGTTAACATTCCCATCTGATGGAATCTGTTTTGACAGACGCATGCACAGGTACACTCGTTTGTGATGGTGTTTACACCTCGATATGGATAGTTATGAGTCGCAAGTGGTTTTGGGGTGGTGATGATCCTTTGGAGTGGGCTAGCATGCATATGGCTGTGGATTTAGTGTGATCATTGAAGTGAGTTGTTCGAATGTAGTTCTGATGGCCATTCTGTTCTTTTTCTTTTCTTTTGGTTGACAGGTATCTCCTCCCCTTTTGCCACTGCCATCTGTATGCCACTCCTGCAGATGGCGTTTACTCCCGACACCTGCTGCTTCGTGTTAATCAGTGGAGCAGCATTACGATCTTATGGGACGATCGCCAATGGGCCACATGCCCTTACGCAGTACTAGTGGCTCGGAGCAACATTTCGGCCTTTCAGCTGGACTAGTGCCTCCCCATTGGGACGGGCCTGCGGTTCTGTGCGCTTCCATGTTGCCTTTTCGTACGTGAATGTGGCTCTGTGTGCCATGATGGAAGAGGGCGTCACACAAGTAGTAGCTGGTCATTCCTTGCGGATGCAGCCCACGATGGTGATATGTGTTTTGGAGTTCATGGACTAATGGCTGTATGAGCTTGGTGATTTAGTTGTGCATTAAATTTCTAATCTGATATGGGCCGTGTAGCGTTCTTCTTTGCGAGTGATGTGGCATATTCCTAAATGGGGAGCGATGTATTGTGAGGAGATCTGCATTGGGTTCCGGCTTCGGAGTATAGTCGCGTGGTACAGTGCTGGGCGCGTTTGCCTACGGAGCCCAGTGAGGTCAGGGATGGGGGCTGCCAATATGACTGTTTGAATGTTGTCATGCTCAGGGGCGGGGGATTGGGTTTTGTGTAACAGACGCCGGTCAGCCAGGTGGACTGGTGGAATGTTGTGATTTTCGGTATATTGCTGGTCACAGGTGCCTGTGTTTGCGTGCGTTTCTGGGGGGGGGGGACTGTGGTCATGTCCATTGGAATGGCTTCTGTATTCGTGCCATCTGTGCCCTGCAGCTCCCATTGGCCCCTCTTGTGAATCTTTTGTTCGTTGGCATGCATGGGTGACTTGTACATTTCACTGGTTGCATTGTGACTTCATTGCACCTACGGGGAGTTGTACTTTGTGGGCAGGGAGCGGTGTACAGGCACTCAGTGGGGCCGTTTACGGTTGATTCGCGATGCCGTACTTCTCACCATGGCGGAATGGTGCTTTCCGCCATGCTTGATGGCGTTAGGTACATGTCCGCTAGGGTCGGAATTCGCGTACCCTTGCGCCATGGTGGTATTTACGGTTTGGCATGGCGCGCGCGCGCGTACTTGGTGCAGTTAGCGTTGGCGTTCACTACGGTGTCGATAATGGCTTCGTACTTTGCGGTGACGGGTCATAGTCGCACCGAGCGCTATTCGATGGCGGTATTGCATTTCCGCCATCGTTTTCCGATTTCCGCCAGGGTCGTAATGAGGGCCATTGTCTTTTTTATCCTTAATCACTTATTTCTTGGTAAAAGTTGCAAAGTGTGGAGCCATGCTAGAGATTCAATTGTGTTTTCAAACCACTAATATGTTGGGCCGACAACAGGCTGGATGCTGACCTGCCTGGAGAACTGACTATGTCCTGATATTGGGATTGGTATTGGAAGACTTGCACAAGGACCACAATTGACGGCAGTTTCTAGGTCAAGCATTAGCTGCACCTGTCACATGCATTTGATATTATTAACAACCCCCTACCTCTGTGCAGGCTCTGTGATACTACTTGTTTTAGGAGCACATCCATCACGTGGATCCAATCATTTCTGACCAAAAGGACTCCAGTGGTCATGAGCATTTTCTCAGATTGTATGCCACACAGGTATGGGGTACCGCATTGGTGCATCACTGTTGCCAATATTACTGTATTCCATATTTGCACTCAGCCACTGCATCCACTGCATAGTCTTACCCACACATTCAGCCTCTGGTTTTAATCCCAGGCTGACAGGACACAGATCCTACTCCGTATAAATAGTGACACATGGTAATTGGCTGACAACTATTGGAAAAGCAGGATGGCCATAAAGGAGGTTGGAGTTCAAGGCGGACAGAACTCCAGGCTCTCCCAGTTGTTAGTGGAGTAAGCATGTGTAATAACTTGGATTGGCCAACACTGCGGGGCACCCACCCTTTCCTACTGAGTGGGTCAAAACAGTAGATAAGGGCCATCTCTTTTGGTGCAGCTAAACAGTGAAATCAGTACTTGATTCTTTTACCTTACTATTCTCAGTGTCGCTGTGGATGGTGATCGTCACTTGCACCTTCACCACTGTGGCCCCTTCTATCTTGGGGGGAGCAGAGCGTATTTAAGCAGAATCCTCCACAGGATGCAGAAGGTCTCTGCCTAGCATCTATCATTCAAACAAATTAGATCATATTCCTCCCATACCCATCAGATTTTCTGTCCCTCTGTTTAATGTCAGATCTAGTTGACAGTCCTGTACCTGGTCCACTGGACCTTCTTCAGTAACGGCTCCCAATATGTACCTCTAAACTGCTGGAAATATCACCCCTCAAAACGTCTCAGCTCTATTACCTCACTTCTGCATCCTTAGAAAAAAACATATGCCTCAGACATTACAGTTAAGACACTGTGAAGAATTGCCATCTGGCAAGGGTGTAGACGCCCTGGCTGTTTTTATGTTTTGTAAATTAACACAATTATGCAGGTAATTCGATATCTGAAAGGGAAATCTTCTGGTCAGATTCCCCTATCATCAGCTCCAGGCCAAAAGCATAGTGTGTACCTCTGCCCTGCTGCATCTGCATCCTGATCTGCAGCACATGCTCTACTAGTGGCAGAGAGTGGGGTCAGTGGGCACAAGTGCCAATCTGACAACTTCAGTGACGTCCAAGTCCATGAAGTGCAGGGTCTACATATCAGACATGTACTCCTCTACTAAAACCCTATAACTATGTGTTTACTGTAGGTGCATCTTTAAATGTAAGCCTTACCTGAGTCATGGTATAGTGAATGTTGTTTTGCATAACTATTACAGGCACTGATATGTGATAACGCATATGTTGCAGGCCAGCTCAACTGTGAAAGGATTCTGTGTAAGGCTGGATTTGCCTTTGTTGGCAGGACTGTAGCTTTGAGGATTGTCTTTCTTTGTGCCTTGAGAGGGCAGATAACACCATACCCACAGAGGCAGCTACTTCACAAAAGTGTCCTAAGAACAGGAATCAAAGAGCAAACTCATACACAACAGGAGTAGCATTGCACCAGGGTGTGCTACATAGCTAAAGGCCTTTGATTCCATTGAGAAGGGAGGGGGTGGAGATAGTGTAGAGATAGGGAGAGATTTACAGCTGAGGGAACATTCCACCATCTTGTTTCTCTCTGCCTGCATGTTTCCTTCCTGTACCATCCACTTACTAGAGCACAGGACACTTTGGGTGCAATGTCAGAAGGCAAGTTCACTTGCCCAAAGAATAGGGATTGGACCCCTAAAGCAGGCTAGCTTGAGTCAAATCCCATGTGGGATTTTGCCTTTAAAAAAGTGGCTTCCCACTTTTGGACAAATACTTACGAAAGAATTAATTGGATCTCTGTTGGGAGAGTTGATCTTTCCAAAGTCTTCTGGCTATGAGAGGAGGACTGAGAATCTAAGGCAGAGGGAAGCCCTATCCCTAACGACCCTAGTGACCAGTGGGGGTGAACTACTGTTGGGTTAAGACCTCTCTTTCTGCAAGCTACAATGGTACCAGGACCTTGCCATGTTGAACAACGCCTGCAGTTGTGTGTCAGCCTTTCCCAGTGTTTAGGATCCCGAGAACAAGGGCCAATCTGCTTCTTGAATCCATAGATTAGGATTCATAGCATTCTGAGAGCCAACACAACCAGGATCCCCGTTTGTATTGCCTCAACCAATCAAACTGCTTTTTGAACCAGGTTCAGCGCCTCTCGAACCACATCACCTATTGGTGCTGCCTTTGACACTCAAATAAACTCTTCAAACCCGAATGCTTGAATCTCAGACCAGCACAATGCTGCAATGTGCCTCATGGAGCCTGTCATTTGTTTGCCTTAAATCAACTGCTTGTCACAGACTCGAACCAGCAGTTACACTAACAACTTGACCTAGCTCGACCATAAAATGCTGCTTCATTGAGCCGCACACCAGAGCATCAGGAGCAATGCTTTGAACTATGGACAACCCTTGACTCAAATCACAGCAGCGTCACTCACTGACTCTACTTAGAGGTTACAACCATGACTCGAAATGGCTCGACCCCGAACCGATCCTTGTGAGCGCCCCAACCTGCATTGCTTGATGACCGCCTTCGAAGTGATCTGAGCACCATAATTACTCCGGCTCGACCCCAGCTCACATATTGGATCCACATCAGTCGATGCACTCTACCTTGTTTTGAACCTCTCACACAATAGCTCGAAGCCTAGTTTGATGCTATAGAACCACCAAGGACCGCAACAAGGTACTAATGACTGGCAACTGCCCCCTTGGTCCAATTTCGAGCACTAGAGACCGCTTAGATCACTTTTATCACTTTTGCTCCAAAGAACACATCCTTTTAAAGAACATTGTGACTTTTACTTGCCTTTCCCTACTGATTCATTAGCCAGAGTGATGTATCTTTCTATCTTTGCTGATTATGATTTCTTTCCTATGGGTGGGTTTTGTGTAGTGTTTTCTATTTAGTTATACTTTCATACTCTGTGTTTGATTAAAGTATATATTTTATAGAAATTTCATTGGACATTCCTTTATAATGATAGCACAAAAGGTGAAGGAGGTATATCTCTCAAGTATGTCTGTTTTACCGTTATGTTTCGGTTGGTGCTTGGTTTGTAGAAGTGTGATGGCTGAGTAGACGCTTTGCCTCCACTAATCCTTGCACTCCTGCAGGGCAGAAGTCAATTTGTCACAAGCACAAATTAAAGTCTCCTTAGTTTTCTCTCAAGCCCACGTCCCCAGTTCACTTAAATGCCCCTTTTTGCAAGAGACCTTTGTGTAAACATATGCATTTAGAAATTACTTGTCAATGAGACATATATCGTAAAAGTCTATTACATGCCCCTTTGATTTCCTGGTTTCTCAATGTGTAAACAAGTGGATTTAGTAATGGTGTTATGACTGTGTAAATCATAGAAACAAGACGACCATCAACCAAAGCATAACTGGTGGCAGGTCTGAAATAAATGAAAATAATGGCCCCATAAAAGAAAGTGACAACAGTAAGGTGGGAGGCACATGTGGAAAAAGCCTTCCGTTTGCCCAACATGGAACGGATTCTTAGAACAGAGGAGATGATACGAGTGTAAGATAAGAGGGTGATAATAAAAGAGCCAAGACCCACAATACTACCAGAAATGAAAACAAGTATAACATTTATAAACGGGCTGATGCAAGAAAGAGCAAAGAGTGGGGGAACATCGCAAAAAAAATGTCGAATTAATACTGGACCACAGAATGATAAACGAAGTGTAGCACATGTATGCAACATTGAATAGAGGAAGCCCCCTCCCCAAGAGAAAACAGCTAGGTTTGTACACACTCGCCCATTCATGATAACCGAATATCTCAAAGGATGGCAGATGGCAACATGTCGGTCATAGGCCATCACACTTAGGAGAAGGCACTCTGAGCAGGCAAAAAAGATGAAGCAAGAGAATTGTGCAATGCAACCAGTGAAGGAAATAGTTTTCCTCTCCGACAATAAACCTACTAGCATCTTAGGGACAGTAACAGTGGAATTGCAAAAGTCAAGTATGGATAGGTGAGTCAGGAAGAAGTACATGGGAGTCTGTAGGTAGATGTCTACTCTAGTGAGAACAATGATGGTGGCATTTCCAAGGAGAGTGCTCAGGTAAATCACCAGAAAGATGACAAACAGTGGTATTTGGAGCTCGGGGAGGTCAGAAATCCCCAAGAGGATGAACTCAGTGACTGATGTGCAATTCTCCATTACTTGATGAGGCTCATTCATTTCCATTTTATTGTTGACCTCAACACAGCAAATGAAATATACTGAAAATGCACAGCAGCTTCAGTAATAGAGTGTCATAAGAGTGATGTACATAGCTGGCATATTGTGCAAGGACTCCAGTAAGAAATGTCACATTTTGCTTCATTTGTGATTGGGTGTACATTCTGATGTAATTGACAGGCCAACAAATGTCCAAGACAGAGATCATACAAGTGGTGATTTCATGTTGCTGATGCGTTGAATGTCTTTGATTTCCTTCCATTATATTTCTTCTAGATTTTACACAACCATCTTTACCTGAAATATAAGGGGTAAAGTTACCAAATTTTCGCTAAGATAGCATAACAACTTCACAATATGACCAAGAATGATCATTTGTGAAGGTGAATTTGATAAGACGGCAACAGATCACAAGCAGTAGGTCACAAGAGCATGATTACTGAGACCATCATCCTCAGGAGATCATGAAATCAAACTGGATGAGCAATGGATTGAATAGAAAAATAATTTGGACTGAGAATCATGTTACTGCAGAGAAATATATACAATTATAATTCTATCCATTAAAAAAGCTTGGTCTGATAACAAGATCATTCCTAAGATTGATATCATTTGGTTTCAAAACCATCAACATTCACTCGGTAACATGCTGCAGAACTGACATTTTGAATGTAGTTCAGGTTTTAGCTGAAGTGCTGGAGAGATATAGAAAGTTATCAAAAAGAAAACAACTATGTTTCATGTTTCGAGAAGACAATTTGGACAGACAGAGCAAGAACAGTAGAATGCCAGGTCACTACATCACTTTTGTCACTGGTCTCAATCATCATTAAACCATATTTTGACAAAGGTGTCTACATAGTCAAATGTTGCCATTCATGTATATGTTTTTCATCTTTAAGAATCTAAAAATGAAATCACCAAAATGGGACTAGGGTCCTTTAGAGAACACTGTTGCAAAAAAAATCTCTTGAGTTTGAAAAATCTGGTGGAAATAGTTCTAGAGGAAATCAAAGCAGTTGCAGAGTTATTAAACCCATAGTTGTTAAATCCAGGCAGAATTCCTATAAGCACTCTGAAGAGGTCAGCAGGCTCACTTTCTTTGTGAAGAGCATTAGGTTGGTAACTGGTGAAGTTTTTCTTATGGTGTATAATGGTTTCATTGCTTTCGGTAAATTGACCATAGATCACATTCCTTGAGGTGGTCAGTTATGGCTTTTATGGGTTGTTTTTGTGGGTTAAGGGTGATAAGTCAGTTAGTCCCCTTCATTCTTTCAATGCTGGATGATTGATTTGTGTGTTCTTTGTCCTCCTTTAGTTGTTATATGTCATGGCATAGATACAATATGTGTAAGGTGAGTGCGAGCCATGCTGCATTGTCAGCCTTGTGTTTCTTTAACTATGGTGCTGGGGAAGGTGGTCATTTTTCTGCAGAATCTTTCGAAGAATGCATGGGGAATTTCTTATGACGCTACTTTTGCCTGATCTTGGTGTTTTTCAGATTAGCTGGTGGGGGGAAGTAGGTCATTTGGTGAGGTTAGATTGCCCTTAGTAGTGATGAAGGGGATATGTGTGTCAGTGGTGCCATTGGTGGTGAAGTAATTGGTTGGGTTTTGAGTGGTGCCTTTATGACAAATCAACTTCAGGGGCACCAGTGGCCCAGGGATAAATATTGGTTTCTAAACCATCAATCAGCCCCACAACTCTAGTACACCAGAAGGGATCCAAACAGATTGGAAACACAAGCAAATAATAAACCTCCTCGTCCAATTTTGGTAATGTGGACAGAACAGCAGGTTTATCTATGAAAAGTCGCGGATCGTTGGTTAGTTGCAATACAGCGAAAATACAATTCTTGCCCAGTGATAAAAGCGTCTGTCCAGTCAAGGTTGTATCAAAAATATCTACTTTATTACTACACTATTAAATACAACCCACCCTGTAAAGGAATGCAGAGGACAGACAGTTGCAAAGAAGGACATTTGATGCACTCTGAATACTGACAGGAGGGTAGTCGGTATGGTAAATTATTGCAAGAGTTCAAGGTTATTTGGCTTCAGAACAATGGGAGCAACAGGTCTTAAAACGGCTCTAGGGGCCTTCCAGGAAGGCCCAGGGTGACAGAACCAAAATGTACCTTGTATTTTAGGTGTTCTTGGTGCTCAAAGGGGTTGATTTGGCTACAGTGCGCTTTGCAGGATTCTGCAAGAGAGTTCAAGATGGGAGTCAGCTGCGGGTATCTAGCGGCAAGACAGTTTGGTTGGTGAAGCTTGTCGAATGGCTCCAGGCTGGCATACATGGCAGCTTAGGGTCTAGAATTGTCTCAGAGCTGGTTGGCGGTTCTGAAGCACTGGTCGAGACGTCCTGGAATTCTTTAAGCGACTGCAGCGTAACAATGGTCAGCATTGCAGTCAGTTGAAGCTTGAGGAACTCTACTGGCTCGAAAATGTACTTTGTGGGCGGACGTCTTTAGATGCTTGTCGAAGCTCTTCTCCCAGCTACTTCACTGGGCTCTTGTCGTCCTTAAAGGTGGATGGCTCAAAGCTGGCAGTGTGTTGCTGGCAGCTGTTTTGTCCTTTGCTGTAGGTTCATAGACCTTCTGGCACTTCCTACCTAGGAAACTTGCTGCAGAGCCTAGCAGGGCACATTGTGTGCTGGCTGGGTACCAGTTCTGGCATGACCAGCGGGTCCTCTGAGGTCTTTATCTCCCTCTGTTCCCTGGGAGACGTTTAGGGGAGGGATCTTGCTTCCCTCTTTGGAGATCCTGGCCTACCTTCACTGGCAGAAGATCTAAAGCAGACTGTACCTTCAGCCAGGGTCCAATGAGGAATTCTTCTTGCTACTGCTTGCAAATTCTTTAGATGATCGGCCAAAAGAGGGGCTCATCACTTTTTGAAAAGCCAAATCGTCCACAGTGATTGGTGTAGGCTAAGCCTACCTTAGTGAACCAATACTTGGGTCCCCAACAACAATCTTCTGTATTTGTGAGGTCATAACCAGAGTGCTTTGCAACAGGAAATGTAAAAGGGTGAAAACATGTGATACTAAATCCCAGCCATCTTCCTGTCTGTTGTGGATCAAATAGTCTCTCTGGTTAATCAATCCCTCTGTGGTTTCTGATTAAAGCTTCAGGTCTCCCTTGAAGCTGGAGTGAGACCAGACTCTCTGGCTCCTGCAAACCGCATTCGCATACCTTATGAATGGGGTCCCTTTGCGGGGTGGGCAACTGTAAATATGCAGTCCCAGACATGACAGTTCACTGTCATAAATACTGAAGGCGGGAGCTGGCTTCAGGTTGACACAGTTGCATAGGAAAGGTTGTTGGGGTGCCGACACATGTTTCAACCAATCTGGTCGTTATCAGGGCTGTACTTTGGAAAACAACAAATGTCAACATAGCAATACGTGCAAAAAGAAAGGTTGGTGCCATTGGTTCAAAAATATCGTACATTCACAAGTGTTGCAACAGTAACATCATGTACAAAGAAAAAGAAAAAGAAGGACAAGAACATACCAGAATGAAAAAGTTGTTTGTTGCATGTAGGGGAACCAGTAGTAGTCCATAATCAAAGGAAAATACAAAATGCAAGTTAATAAAAAGAACCCAATTGGTTGGCCATAAAGAAAAGCCAGAAAAATCATCGAGGTACATGAACGTGCACGTGGGATGGTAAAACATACCCTGAGTCCAGTAGTACAATGAGCAATTGCTCTAAGTGAGTAGAAAGTGGTAAAGCAGGATAGATACCTGAAAAGAGCAATAAATAAAATTCTAAGTCAAGCTTATACAGTTAGTGATGCTTAGACAAACTGTAAAAAGAACGGCCAAAGTGAAAGCACTATATGAAAAAAATATTTTGACATCTACATAGTTTTTGTCTTAAAATGATCGTAGGTTTTTAGCCAAGTAGCTACATCATTTGAATGGAGTAGTAGGTCTGTGGTAAATTTACATAACATTTACAAAAATAAGGGTGCCTGTTAAGCGGCAGATCCTTCAGGCAAATCTCATGAATCAGAAAAAAGAATGGATCTCGGCAGCTGAGACTGAAACCTTTCTTCATATAAACACTGTTAGTCTTGTCAATATTACAAATATATTTATTTATATACAATATTCACAGTATTAATTCGTACACCATCTTACTTAAATGAAAAAATATATGAAAAAATTATTTTGATATCTACATGTGTATTCCACCATTCATATCATCATTTGTTCACACACACATTATCAAATATATCTACACAAATGGATTAATAAAGCACCCAAAAGTACTCAAGCCATTAAACAATTCCTAACACCTACTTCCATTCTACATCGGTTTTCATATACAATTCAAATAGCAATCTGCTTATTTGCCATGATTGACATATGTTTCAGTCATCGTAAAAGCTACAGGTGAGCACAAAAAAACTTAATGCAACCTTCTTCAGGATGCGGGTAGGTTAAAAATACAACCTGCCCGGTATTATAGAGTGGAAGATGTCATCTGGCCTGCATCTACAAATACACAAATACTACAACTTAAAATGGTTTCAGTCTATTATTTCAATGACACAGAAAAACTTGTGTGCATACAATCAAAAATGTGTATACTCGCTGGCACACAGCGCCAAATAACAATGTTGAGTGTGGTGTCAACACAGGAGTGAATCCTCAGCCCTTCTGTGGTACACGTGACCGGGGCCTGAATAACTAATCAGGCGTATTTCCCTTATGTATAAACTCAGTGCACAATGCAGTAATCCATGTCACTGGTCCCAGGGTATAAAGTAAAGAGACACCTGCATCTGTTTCCTGAAATTTACATAACTTACATAAGTAGTGACTGGTAGAAATTGGTGTTTCCGGGGGTTTCACTGGGATAGCTGTTTTGCATTTTTTTGTTTGTCCTTCTTAGATATATTTGAGGATGAGGATGTTATTGAAAAACCGTGTTTTCATATGCACAGGTGAGTGGAGGATCTCTGGTTGCCCAAGGGCCATTCAATTGGGTACCTTTTTGCATCAATCAATATGGCCACTAGTGGCATCATCTTTATTTTCATAGTTGAACAGAAATGCATATGGTAGTATGTGAGGCGAGGTATGATGTGTCGAGATGCTTGGCAAGAGGGCTAGGTGGTGGCACTTACACTGCTCTGTGGTACGCATCCTTGTTCCTGAAAAATAAGAAAAGGGTGCTTTCTGAAGTGTAAAACACTGAGGTTTGCCTCTGTGAAATACTGACAAAGGCTTTTTTTCATATTTATTTTAAGTTGTGTCTTTTATTACTGGGCTGGATCAGACACAAGTGTGAAATGGAAATGGCTGATGGCCCCTTTCCCTGACAATTCACAGCTGACTAGGAATGAGCTATTAGCCCCCCCAAAGCCCCTCATTCTGTGTGTATGCCACAGTAAATGCCTGCACCACATAAACCTGATTGTTTCTAGCTAGTCTGTGTGTGTCTAAGTTGGCATGAATCAGTGAGGTAATAATGCATATACACTTGCACATTTTATTTAGAAGATTCTTGAGTGAAACAATTCTGTGATGTGAAAACAAGCAGGGCAATATGCTGATATCCGGTTGTACTGTGCAGGTGAGTCAATATCATGCATAATGGTGTTGTAATTAGAATAAGGGTTGTTTAAAATAAATGTTGAAAACAAGGAAAGTGGGTATTTTGAAAAAATGGAGACGAGCATGCGTACAACTTTAGACTGAGCGTGCCATCACCGGCAAGGCAAGAGAGGCTCTAAACCCAACTTTCAGATTGGGCAGCTTTGAGTGATCCTAAGCAAACTACATAATCAGACGTGCGGCAGAAGGTGTGGCAGGCAGGGCTGTCTGTGTGGGATTAAGCATGGCAGGCAGGGTTGTCTGTGTGAGGTTAGGTGTGGCAGCCAGGACTATCTGTGTGGGAGAAGACGTGGCAGGCAGGGCTGTCTGCGTGGGAGAAGATGTGGCAGGCAGGGCTGTCTGTGTGGGATTAGGCAGGCAGGCAGGTCTGTCTGTGTGGGATTAGGCTGGCAGGTAGGGCTGTCTGTGTGGCAGAAGGTGTGGCAGGCAGGGCTGTCTGTGTGGGATTAAGCATGGCAGGCAGGGTTGTCTGTGTGAGGTTAGGTGTGGCAGCCAGGACTATCTGTGTGGGAGAAGACGTGGCAGGCAGGGCTGTCTGTGTGGGAGAAGATGTGGCAGGCAGGGCTGTCTGTGTGGGATTAGGCAGGCAGGCAGGTCTGTCTGTGTGGGATTAGGCTGGCAGGTAGGGCTGTCTGTGTGGCAGAAGGCGTGACAGGCAGGGCTGTCTGTGTGGGATGAGGCTGGCAGGCAGGGCTTTCTGTGTGGGAGGAAGCGTGGCAGGCAGGGCGAGTCAGCATCCTGTGGCTCCTTTTTCTGCATGTGGATCAAGGAGCGCCAGGGTTCCATTCTAGGACAATCACTCCATCGACCTTTGATCATTTGCAAGAACCAGCTTTAAAAAGCATGCTCTGCTGATGAAAATAATGGGAAACATAGAATCACGTGTTTATTGATATGTGGATCATTAGTTGCTCAAAATGAAAAAAAAAAACACCGGTTCTGGTGAAACGATTAATAATCTATCAGTATTTTGCTCAATAGTTTACGTGCTATTCGGCGTAGCCCTCCCTACATTTAACTTCGCTGCTAATACACACTAGAGTATAACTACACATGCATCCGTTTTCCCCAGCTACTCCGCTGTGAGTATTCGTGCACAGTCAAATAGAGAGATATATGTGACCTAAATTCCATGGACCAGATTTGATCATCATTCAGTTACGGTAGCCAAGGAAACATTGGGAGACCCATGGGGGGAGGGTGGTTGGATGTCTACTGTATTTTGTGCAATGGTGCACCTGTAGCAAATGTCCAGCACACGTGTTAATTCATTGCAGGCCTTTGCCATTTTCTTCCTGTAAGGATGTACTTGCTAATGTTTGTGAAGCTAGTTCCACAGGTACGCAGTGCAGCCAGGAGTGGGGAGGTGGGCTACAGGGGTACCCCCACCCCTTCTTCTGTCTATACAGGTTTGTTGGGCTTGCACATGAGTGTTCCTGCGATTCCTGTTTGGTTCTGTCAGCTAGAGGGTCCTAACTCCAGAAGTGTCCTGGTGCAGGCCTGTAGGATCAGTGAGGTGGGAGGTCCTAGCATGGTGGGTTAGGCCAGTTCCTTTCTATGCAGGTTTGTTTAGTTGATGTTTACACATCTGTGCGATCCCTCATCAGTGCAGTCTTGCATGGAGATGGGTCCCTATAGCCTCCCCCCATACCTGAAGAAGCACATTACACATGGTTTCTGTCCAAGGCAGAAAGAGAGGAGGCGATTTGTCAAGAATCGCACACCGTTTGGCTCAAGTTTAGAAGCTCAGCCTGGACGGGCGGTTTCCAGGTTCAGCTGCTAGACCGCACCCCCAATGTGAAAGGGTAAGGCGCGTGAAGGCTAGAGAATACGACTGTACTGGAGAAATGTTGGCATATTTCGAGAAAGGTGTGGAACAGGCACACGGTAAAGTGCGCCCTTTGAAAGCTATTGCATTCACGAAATTCCACAATGTCAATGGGTTGGCTGGAAATCAAGGCCACCCCATCTCTAGCCCACTCTCCCAGTTTACACCTCTTCCCTAATGTGGCACACATTTGAATGATTCTGCACTTTTTAAGATGAAACGCAAATATGTGTGTTATGTTTGTTTACAGAAACTCTGTGGATAAGCGTAACGTCGATTTGTATTGTTTTGCCAATCAGCAATTAGTTTCCCGCGAATAATTCAACGGAGGTGCATGCACACCTCTCCCATTACAAGAAATAATTACAATAAATGGCTGTGAGGGTTGTGATGGGGTCGCTGGGAAAGGCATGGCAGCATCACCAGTCAAAGTGGACCCTAGATACATGTGAAAGCACTTCATGTGCACAGTATCAACATTTACATCTGTCATACCACCAACTTTGGCACACATTTACAAAAACAGTCTTTCATAAAGCTAACCAATCTGGCTTCTGCATGGGCATTTTTCAGGCATTCTCCTTTGTCCATCTGTTGCCATCATATGCACAGTTGCGCTGCTCATTTTCTCTGGTGCTCAAATGTCAGGTATTGCAAATGTATGGCAGCTGTCCAAGTGCTCATGCGGGATTAATCTGAATTGGGCAGGTTCACATATCCTTGGCTTGGAACTACGAAGCGGGGATAGGAAATGATGAACGTCACTTCCGCCTTTAACGCAGTCAGCGTACACACGGCTCTTCTTGGCATTCCACATGGACGGTTAGTGCTCGGCAAAAGGAAATGCCCGGCACGGAATAGAGTGAGTTTGGCGCCCATCGGATGTGCACGTAGGTCCACCTTTAATGCAGTAACTGAACATCCTGCTCTCCCTGGCATTCCGGAGAACACACTCAACAGAACTCCGAGCTGCACATTTCCTTCTGCAGATGGCCACATTCCCTGCAGAATGCCAGGGAGAACAGTGTGTGCCCTTATTGCATGAAAGGAGGAAGTGCATTGCAACTGCGGAGGGCTTCTCACACTTCCTGGATCTGGTACATCTGATAGGGGGCCAATCCACCGCAGCCTTTCCCCCACCGTATTCGTGGCATTTCTACGGGGGTAAGCATGCCGTGCGCCACTTCTAACCCCATACCCATTCCCCATCAGCCAACTACCCTTAACTAATAGAAAACATATGCCCAACCACAGTAGCCCCTAGAAAAATGTTGAGAAATAATGCAGCGAAACGGTTGTGAAAAAAAAAAAAGATTGCCGATGCCAACAGTTTGGGACTTTTGTGTAGGCATGTGGAAGGCCCTGCCGTAGTGGTATTAGCTAGCCATTGACGATAGCAGGTGCACAATGGTGTTAGTACAAAGGCTTCAAAAAGCAGTACCTGGCAAATGACTAACACTTACAGACAAGCTAAAACTGTTGGCTTTGCCAATACCTGTTTTTAACAGGACTTCAATGGAGGACACGCATAGTGCTTATAAATTGAGTGGCTGAAGGCAGACATAGTTAAAGCATTTTTATTACACCAGTAGTGTGGTCACTCCTCCAATTAAGTCATTAACTCTCAGGAGACTGCTTTAGAAAACACTGGAAGGCACTTTAAGTGACTGGTTTGATGGTAAGGCTTGTTTGAAACGAGCTCAAAGAGTTCCCATGAGCTGGGCTTTTGGGCAGGGATGGGCAGGGACTGCTTTGGAAAGGCAATATGGATTAGCATGTCCATCGGCAGTCAATGGGTGGGCAAATAGCCAAACAACACCTACATGCTGTGCGTCCCTCCTCATAAGCCATTTCTTCCTATCTGCCCTCTAATGCGATAGTTTCGGATTATAGGTGGCACAAGTGTTGCCTAGTAACCCAAACTAAAAATGGGGGGACACGGCTGCGATGAGTTGTGCAAACAACCCAATTGATGTCGCTAGCTCTCAGCTATATGACAGTTGCCAATTGATGTGTGAGCCACCAATGAGCCAAAATAAAAGATAATCTCGTTTTTCAGATGCATTGCTCAGCTTGTTTTGTGTGAGGATCTTTGAAATAGAATTCCATGCTTCCTGTCAAAGGATTTATTATTTATTTACCTCTTCCAATGACCTGTTTCTGCATCATCAGCAATCGTGTCGAGAGGTGACCCAGAGAACAAAAATCCTCATGTCAGGTAAAGTGTCTCTTAAATCGCGTCTCTCTTGTCGGATTTAGCTCTGCCCTTGAATACATATTCGCTCATTTATTTATCTATGTTTTCACACAGCATGGCCTCTTTAGACTGGTCAAATATTAAACCTCAGAAATGCTGTATCAATACAAGAAAAGAATGCGAGCGCATCCTTCCATCAAGAGGAAGGAAGTGCCAGCAGAAGGGCTGGCCCCTGATTGGGGAGTGAAAAGGAAAGCAATGGACTGGGGGCGGGAGGGGGAATCTGACAAGAGCATAAAGGTGTTTGCAGCAATTACTAAACGAATTTGAACATGAAATTAGTGAAAGCGAAGAGTGTGGTCGATATGACGATTTTTCATCTTACATTGATTATTAAAAAGTGGTTTGTGGGTGCAAATCAGAATGGATATGGCTACCAACAGGGGATGTCCAGTGAAAACTGACAGACCATGTCCCTTCTGCATGGAAACACGGGCAACACCAGATACCAACTGCAAGACGAACTGGAACATGTGATTAGTAATAGCAAAGACAGTGGTAGATATGGCAATTACTCACCTTGCGTTGATTATTAAACAGTGCTCTGTGATTGCATTCCAGTGACTTCAGGCTTTGGCATCCAGCATATTTATAGAGTTCCTTGTGAAGGCCTTTGGGATCATGTCCCTCTTTGCCTATCTTGAACTCTCGGTTTGTCAGCGCCATCTTGGATCCGTGCCATATGTCCCCAGCGCTTTTCAGTTTTCTGCTCAGTGTTCAGTGATCAGAGATACCATCTAATTTTCAACTCTTGAATCATTAATTGCCTTGCTCAATAGTCTGAAAAGTTGATACCCGATACGTTCCCATTATAATCAGTCCGGACTTCACTCTGTTTGTATTGTGGGGCCTGACTCAAAAGTGGGTGTTATGTATCTGTCCTATATCTGGTTCCAGGACTTTAGATTAAACCAATAGCCAAGCGTCTCCAGAAACAGTAACACGTGAGAAGAAGCCATATTACATAAAGTATACTTGCTGGTGCTTTATCATATCACGTTGTTGATTTAATTTCTTTTATTTTAATCTCCTTGGCCGAAATCATGCAATTGATTATTTCACATGCTGGTACAATACGTCGGGTGATATGTTCCACGTGTCATGCGCGTTTCATTATGTTCCTAATGTGCAGCTGATGTGTGCTCAAATCAGCAAAACAAAAAAAAAGAACCAATGCCAAGGTATTTATAAATGTGCTAGGTTGTATAGTCAATTGATCTCGGTAATTTTTAGGCCACTTGGCATCTCATACCGTATGCCCAGCCACAGGCATATTAAACCCAGGACAACCTGGCATGAACAGTTCCTGCCAGGGAATGCTAGGTGCACCTTTGTGTAGCTATCTGCTGAATCCTATCAAAGGCCCAGGCTTGGTTGACCCGGTGCAGCAAAATACATGTTTTTCCATGTGTTGATGTGGCACACCAAACACATAACATGTTACTTGTTCGTTTGCAAAATTCACAGGCACCACAGGATTGAATTTCCCAGAATGCACTCTGCACAGTCATTGCAGATGTTTACACTTGTCCTTTCATCACTCAATACAGATATCAGGGGGGGCTCTATGCAACCTTCCAGACCACATTTCTTTAGCCCATCTGTGCCAGAGCAGAAGGGAACACACCATATGCAAATCAGTATTGGAATTGCCACCAATGGGTGCAGTCAAGCACGAAACAAGAGGACTTTTGTACTGAATCACCAATAATGACAGGCATGTTTCATCACGGCCCGGGTATAAACTCCCACAAACAGAGACACTAAATATATAAGAAGTGGAAAGCTTTGAATGAATCTTAACCAGTGGCGTTGCTCTCAGCAATCTTCCACGCCACAGTTTTGTATCCTGTCTGCGCCATTGCAGAAGGTGAGTAGTCCTATGCAAATCAGTATTGGTAAAGCTACCAATGGTAAGAGTCCAGTGCAAACTGGTAGGCCAGGCCTCATCTGCACAGCTACATAAAACAACCCACATAAGGTTTGGGCTTGTTGAGCCTCATTAAAGAGGTGCTGCTTGGTCTCAAATGGCACAGCAAGAAAAGGACCAATGTCTGGGCCCAACCCCTCTACTTAGTGAGACAAACTATGAAAAGAAAATGTGATGGGGTTAAGGTATTGTATGAATCTTAAACAATGAAATTCCTCTGTGTAACCTTCCAGAACACTGTTTATATCCCATCTTCATCATCGCAGAAGGGGGACAGCCACATGCAAATCAGTGTTGGTACTGCCACCAATAGTAGCAGTCCAGCCCAAACTGCGAGGCCATATCCTTTCTGCACAGATACACAAGCAACCCTGATACCTTTCAGCATTGTCAGGCCTCATCAGTGAGGTGCAGCTTGTTCTCTTATGGCACAGCAAGCCAGGGACCCATGTCAGGGCAAACCCTCTCTCACTTATTGGGACCAATTATTAACAAATAATTTGTTTTGGGGACGATTGTAAATTAATTGTAACTGCTGGCCTTGTACTGGGCAACATTCCCAAACACCATTTGGAGCATGTCTGTACCATTTTAAAAGGGGGCCAGATGTATTTACCTCAGTATTGTTACTACCACAAATTGGAGAAACCCAACCTCAACTGATACATATCCTTTCTGCACAAAAAAGCACAAACTACATTAGACATGTTTCGGCCTAGTTGGGCATCATCAGTGAGGTGTGGATTAGTCTCCCATGGTGCAGCAAGCAAGGAACCTGCAACAGGCAAACATTCTTTCACTTAGAAAGACACACTACAACCAGAACATATGATGGAAAGAAGGTTTGAAATTCATCTTAACCACTGGCAGGGCTCATCTGACATGTTGTTACATTCTTCCACATAATCAGTGGTATTAAGGATAACTATCCCACCCCAACTTTCCTGTAGCCTAATAGCAGGCAAGTTGGTTTCTCTGGTATCCCAGTGGGGGACCACTAATTGTATTATTTGTATTTATAACATTACTAGGGGTGGCTTCTAATGACAACAACGTTGATAACGTGCCCTCTTTCTTCATCTTCAGTTTAAAACTGCAGGCAACATCTAAAAGAATTTGAAGTCCCTGATTTACCTTCAGTGACCATTCCACACATCCGGGTGCCTATCCAGAATCTTAAATAGGTAAAAATCTCATACTGCTTTCCACGCAATGAGATGAAGATTGATGGTTTAATTTTTATGAAATGATGTACTACAACAAACCCTGTATCATGTTTGCTTTGCTGAAAAGCCAATTTGTTGGCATTGTTTGAAAATGTCCACATTCACAGTGAAGAGTTTGGTAAATACTGATCGCCAGATTTGTACCATGGATTACTCACCAGGTACTTACACATACATGCTCTAAAATGGGGTATGCTCCAAGTCAAAGGTAAAATCTTAATGACAATCCTATTAGTTATTTAGTTATTGAACCTAAGACAGTATATCTCTTTTTGTTTTTAGCCAACGAAGTTTGTGGCACTTCTACTGAATCTTAAGAAATATGCACCTTCCCTTGCTTCTGAACCCCTGACGAAAGCCCTGGATTACACCAGGTGGACAGAAACTTGTTGGGCAACATCTGAACACAGATTGATGTATTAATATTTAACTGTTTTTTTTGTCCTGAGAATATCCATTTTAGTGACCTTCTTGGGCTACGTATGATTACTATTTTCAAATGAAAGTGCCTTTCATGTTTCGCTGTACAAATTTAGAATATGTCCTAGATTTTAATACTGTATAGTTTGTATACCTGTCACATTAAAGTATTTTGGTATTATTTTGATATATGTTGAACAAGATCATTTTTTTAAGATTGTGTTCTATGATTTACAATAGAGGTATTCTGCAGGTCTAGAGACTTGGTACATGTCTTTCCTGTAGTATATTGTCATAATAATTGTACCCAAGGTAATTGAGAATACCCACTAACCCGAGCTAAATCCTGGGTACACAGCTTTAACACTGTTTACCTTATGTAGCCACCATGGCATGTTTCTTCAATTCAGTTGAGATGCAGTCAATTGTTTAACCACTCTGGTGGAGAATCTGGGAGCACTCATACCCAGGTGCAGCCACCCGCTCAATGGTGAAACCCCTGGAGTGGGCAAATGCTGTATCCCTTAGCGCTCCTCCAGTACATTTTAGAGGAAGGCATATATTTCAAGAGATAACAACAAGGTATAAGACCAGTCAGTAAAAAGTATCCTTGCCCAACTATTCACCAAAGTCGATTCCTGGGGCCAACACAAAAGGTGATGAGAACCACCCCGTAGAATGCACCCACACTGTTTGCACACAACAACAAAACCTCTTCAGAGAAGGTGATTGGCTGGTCATGGACCAGGACCAGCTATAGAACCTAGCATTAACTGAGACTTATAGCGAGCATCTCAAAAACTGAGCAGAGGACTGCTTGCAAACAGGAACACACATTCAGGAAGGGAAATAAAGTGCAGGGGAACTTGATGGCAAACATGCCACATTCCAAACAATAAGATGAGGAGATTGGGAAACCAATGAGGGACAATACAGACCACATCTTGATTCCTCCTGACTTCGAAATGGGAGCCCTCTTCTTGAGACCTCAGCTCGCAGGTCAATGATTCATTGTAACCATGAGAAGGGCAGTAATAGCATGAATAGGCAGCACATTGGAATGTTTAATAGGGAGGAGATGGACCTAGTTTGTAAGGAGAGATAACATATGTGACACAGAATGCAATAGCCATGCCGACAACCTCTTGCTATCAACCTAAGTATGAAAGGAGGTTGAATGCTCCTCACTCTGTGAAAGTTAAGTAGGGAGGGAGAATGAGTTTAGTAGAAATGAAGCCAAAGCAGAGATTCCGAAAAGAGGAGAATATGACAGAAAAGTTCTCCAGTGCAGTGTGAATTTTGTAGTGCTGAGGCCAAGCCAATGACGCCATTTAGAAACCAAGAGTGGGAGAAGGGAAAAGCTGGACCAGTGGAGTATATCTGGAGAGTGTCTATCATTTAAGTGCAGTATAACTGGAAAAAAAACTGGCATTAAAGAAGAAAGCATTGCAGCCACTAAACCAAGTATTATGATAAGTATGTTGAAACTAAGAAAAAACTATCTTCACGCTATATCTAGCCCGTGAAGGTGTGTAGCAAGGCCATCTGTCTTGGCTAATTTCTGTCATATATCTCCCCTCCCTAGCTTTATGAAATTATTGGAAGTTCTGGTATCTCCCATTATTTCCTCCTTTTTGGAAAGTTCTTCTGTCCTTGACCCCTTTCAGTCTGGGTTTCAGCAGGAACGTGGCACTGAGAGTGTCCTGGTGTCTTTAGTTGATGACCTGGCTGGGCTGGTTAACTGTGGTGGAGTAGATGCCCTGATATTACTAGATCTGTCTGCGGTTTTCGATACTGTCAACCACTCCATCCTGCTTTCCCACCTGGCCTCAGCATGCCTCTCTGGTTTTGTCCTGACAGATAGCGCCATTCACTGTCTCTTCCTCCTTTTTGTCTTCTTCTCACTTGCTATCTTGTGGTGTCCCCCACGGCTCTGTCTTGTCCCCGATGCTATTTAACATCTATGTTCAGGCTTTAGTTGGTCTCATCCACTCCCACAGCTTGAGGGGTTATTCCTATGCTGACAACACCCTAGATTCTGGTCCGTTTAGATCTTGACCGGGCTGAGGTGTTGTCTTGCTTGTATGAATGCCTGGTGGTTGTGATGGGCTGGATTAACAGCAACTGGCTCAAGCGTAACAGGGATAAGACAGAGGTTCCGGTGGTGGGCTCCTCCCCTGACTCGCTTCCTTGGACTTCTTCTTTTTGGCCATCTGCACTGGGTGAGTCTCCTATTCCGGTGACAGTGGTCAAGAATCTGGGAGGTTATTTTTCTTCTTCGTTTTCGATGGCTCCATCAGGCGAGTGCTGTTTGTAAAACAGGTCATTTTTTGCTTAAGGTGCTCCATAAGGTATTAATTACCATTCTTACTTATTTACCTGTGCCCTGTGGTAGGCGTCATCATTAGTTATGAGTCGTCTAGACTACTGTAATGCCCTGTTCCTGGCCCAGCCTATCAGCCATGTTCATCAGCTGCAGCTCCTGCAGAACCTCACCGCCCGGGTTGCCACATTAGCTCTCTACTACGATTTCCACTGGCTCCCGGTGGCCAAAAGGATTACATTTAAATCTCTATGTTTGGTCCACCAGGCATCCTATCAACAGGGGGCACATAATCTTCAAGACAAGTTCTTGCATTACATTCTGGGGTGGTCTCGCCACTCTGGCAAAACTTGCCTAGTTGTCATTCCTAAATTCCACCCTTGCAGGGTCGGGCCGGGCCTTCTCTGTCGCTGCTGGTAAATTGTGGAATGATCTCCGGGTACTCATTAGGCATACCGAGATTAATCTGCAATTCGACGCTATTTTAGCTCTGGTGTGGCCCAGCATGCTGTTCAAGTCCTAGCGCCGGTATGCCCCTTGGGTTAACATGCGCAGTATAAGTTTGACTAACATAACATAACACCTGCGCATATAAAAGGAAGACTTGCTGGAGACTAGACCTAGGTAGAGGGCTAATAAAATCTACTTTTTTAAAATTATAGTGTGTTATAGTTTACAAGCAAATGCATTAACACTTACAAATAACAAACATATAAAAACAAAATCAAATACACATATGTTCATTTAAATTCCTTCAAGGCATGTGTCTACAATTCATCTCACCAAAATTCATATTCTTCCAAATGTATATATACATTTAAAGTATATATGTATATATACATTTAAAGTATATCCAAAATTGCACAGATTCAACAATGTATCCCATTTCACATTAATACCCGGAATCTCATAAAAGGTCACTGTGGTCTGTGTTTATTATCGCTACAATTAATTTGATTGCATATGAAAAAATCCAGCTAACACTCAAGCATTATTCAGTGCAATCTTTGATTCCAATTGATAATTTTTTGGATATAGAATACCAAATGTATATTGCAGTGATACTGTCATGATCTCTGCTTCCAAAAGGTCAGGGTTTTCCCAACTCCCTTGGAAGCAGATCCATAACCCAGGTTCCGAGTGCCAACCAGTCCCAATTGGGACCTTTTGGACCCAGTCCTGGCGCCAGTGGCACCAGGCTCATAAATATGCCCAGCCCCAGCGCTGGAAGCGCCGGGCTCATAATGCTTGGGTGGACTTACCTGCAGCAGACCATGCTGCTTACTTGCCTGCCAGTTGAGCCTCTGATCCTCTTCTGTTTGGAACTACTTTTCCTGTTGGGTGGGGCTGGAGCCACTCCCTAGATTCAGAACACTGGAACTCTTCTGGAAGGCAGGAACTCTTTTTTTACCAGGAACTCTTTTCTTACTTAGGCGTGGCTGTGGAAGGAGACACCTAAGCACTACAGGAGGCTATTTAAACCACACCCGGTGGATGAATCTTGCTTTGCGTTATTCTGCACCCTCTGCAGCAGAACGCTCATCGTGTCTTCTGCATCCGGTCCTGGGCCTAAGGAAAAAGGCTTACCATCCTGAATCCAGTCTTCAGCAACACCTATAAAGACAAGAAAGAACAGGTTAGCATTCCGGCATCTGAAAGGCAAAGGCGTACCTACTCTTCGTGCGCTCCGGAGGTCTTCACACTGCATTCCGGCATCTGAAAGACAAAAGCTTACCAACTCTTCGCACGTTCCGGAGGCCGTCGGCGCTGCATCTCGCATCTGAAAGACAAAACAAGGTGCGTTTAAAGACATTGGGGAACTTTAATACTCACGTGCCATTACTCCTTTCCACATCTAACCCAGTGGGTATCCCGGCACCCTGCAGCCGCTCCGAACTTGTACCTGCAAAATAAAAAGACAGTTAGAGCGCTTTGTGAAGCTGGCAACAAGCGCTTACTTACGTGCTTCCAGGCGCTTCTATTCATCACACGGGCTCCATCTTCAACTCACTTCAGCCCGTCATCCGCCATCGCCGGAACCCTGCAAAACAAGAGACATCATTATTAAAGACTTTAAAGACATTTGAGTTACTCGAAACTTACCGTTCGTGCAGTAAACGACGGACAGCAGTCCTCTGAAGTCAAGAGGCCTGCGCTACCTATCCAGTGAAGAAACTGGCTACAGCACCCTGCCCCGAGGCAGATGGAGAGCTTGGCATTCACTTACCTAAGGTGAGAGCGTTAACCTGTGGGGGTCTACAGGAGAGGAGAAGAGGAAAGAGATAGGGACACCCCAATAACCCCAGTTCATTAACCCCGTATTTTCTATCTGCAGACATCTTACTCTGCACGTCAGGCATACAGGGCACAGAGGTCCAGCCCAAAGAGCCAATCGGGTGCTGCACATCACCTTTGAAGATACGGTAGTCGCCCAGTCAAGACCGGCGCCTCTGCGAGAATCAGGTGAGCGTTACAGAACGCAAAGCCTACCGCAAAACTCTCGCCCAGGCGCTATGGAAACCTCGGATACTGACCACCTAGCCCGGTTATTTGGGGAACTAAGGGCAGAAGTGCATGCAGCTCGTCAGGAAACGAACGCTCTAAGAAGGGAACTAATTATTTCCAAGGAGAGAACAGATGATCTTGCTAGACAATTGCTACAGTCACAAGCCGGACAGACCCCGCTACCCGCATCAGGGGCAAATCTTCCTTCAACATCCTCTATGAATCCAGTGCAGATCAACCTACCTGGGAATGTACCTCTGGCTCCGCCCGAACGATTTTCTGGTGACCCAAAGAGGTTTGCGGTATTTATCAATCAGTGCCGGTTGCACTTCTTATGCCGGCCAGCAGCCTTTCCAACTGATCAAGCTAAAGAAGCTTTTGTACTTTCGTACCTTAGTGGCAATGCGGCAGACTGGTCGATCCCTCTAGTTAATCAAGATGATCCGGTTCTCCATGATTTTCAAGCCTTTCAGCTTAGTATGGAAAAACTGTTCGCAAGACATGCACAGGGGCAGGCCTTGGACAATGAGCTTCTTTCGTTGCGACAGGGTAATCAAGACCTTTTGGCTTATATTGCATCTTTTAATAGACTAATAGTGGAAACTCAATGGCCTGAGGACAAAAGGATTACGCTGTTTTATAGAGGTCTACGTGGAGAGCTCAAAGACGTTTTAGCCCAAGTAGTGAATCCCCCACAAGACTGTTCGGATTATATAGACTTGGTCGTTCAAATAGATCACAGACTGCAGAACAGGAAGGCCGATCGTTCCAAGTTTGATGCTCGAGTATTTTCCAAACCGCCAACTCCTTCCAAAGGAGTAGACTCCGGGGAACCCATGCAAATAGGGGGTCTGAAAGGTCCTCTAACACAAAGGGAGCGGGAAAGGAGAAAACAGTTGCAATTATGCCTATATTGCGGAAACTCAGGGCACTTTCTTCGAGACTGTCCGGTGTAACCTGCCAAGAAGGCAGTAGGAGCTGCAGTTACCACAGTTACAAACTCTGAGCAGGGAAACGACCTCGCCCGACAAGAATAGAGGTCCTCTTGCCGAGCGTGAAAACCAGTTCCGTGACCTCGCATTTCGTGATACCTATGGTCCTCATTAGCCCTGATAATCCGGGTCGATTACATGCAATTGAAGCTTACGTCGACAGCGGTGCCATCGGCAATTATGTGGATCATGAAATGGTTTTGAGGATGAATCTAACTCTTTGTCCCAAGGCTGTAAAGGACGTCATTACTACGGTGGATGGTACGGAGATAGCCTCCGGGCCAGTAACGCACACCACTCAAGAGGTGACGCTAGTAAGTCAAGATGGACACCATGAGAAGATCGTGTTCGATGTGATCAAGGCCCCTCAGTTCCAGATTATTCTAGGAATACCTTGGTTAGAGAAACTCAATCCTCTGATCGATTGGCGAGCAAGAACGGTCCAGTTTCCAGAATGTGTCTCTACGTGTCACCCTCCACCTGGTGTTGCACTGGCAGCAATTTCTTCAGAGACTCCCCAGTTACCTCCCGAATACCTAGAATACCAAGATGTTTTCCGGAAGGAGCAGGCTAACTCTCTACCTCCTCATAGGTCTTATGACTGCCAGATAGACCTGATACCTGGATCTACTCCTCCTTGTAGTAGAATTTATGCCCTCACCGAGCCTGAGAACCTTCACCTTCGACAATACCTGGATCAATACCTGGCAAATGGGTTTATTCGTCCCTCCAAGTCCCCTGCCTCTTCAGCTTTGTTCTTCGTTCCAAAAAAGGAAGGAGACCTTAGAACTTGTATCGATTATCGCTCCCTGAACCAGATCACCGTTAAGAATAGATATCCGTTACCTTTGATCCCTGAACTCCTGGACCAAGTCAGAAAAGCATGCATATATACAAAGCTGGATCTTAGAGGAGCTTACCACTTGGTACGAGTAAAAGAGGGCGATGAATGGAAGACGGCCTTCCGCACCAAGTATGGGCTATTTGAATATCAGGTCATGCCCTTCGGACTTTGCAATGCCCCGGCCGCCTTTCAATATTTTATGAACGATGTCCTCAGAGAGCTCATAGATGTGTGTGTTGTTGTTTACATCGACGACATTCTCGTTTATTCTTCATCGGAATCTGAACATCGGAAACACGTGAAAATGGTCCTCGAAAGATTGCGTCAACACAAACTTTTCGCTAAGTTGGAAAAATGTGTTTTCAACGTGACTGAAGTTGAATTCTTGGGATTCATATTATCACCTGGCGGAGTGCGTATGGATTCAAAGAAGGTCGATGCAGTTCTCAAATGGCCATCACCATCCTCCGTAAAAGGTGTGCAAAGCATGTTAGGCTTTGCTAACTTTTACCGCAGGTTTATCCCCGAGTTCTCTCGAATAGTCCAGCCCATCACTGCCTTGTTAAAGAAAAACAAACGTTTTGAATGGTCTACCGAGGCGGAACAAGCTTTCCAGGATTTGAAGACTAAATTTATCTCTGCACCAATCTTAAAACACCCTCGCCCCGAACTCCCCTATTTCGTGGAAACTGATGCTTCAAGCCTTGCCATGGGGGCAGTTCTATCACAAAAGGACCCGGTAACCAATCAGTTGCATCCCGTGGCATTTTGGTCCCGCAAATTCTCGCCTCCTGAAGTCAATTACACGATTACTGACAAGGAACTTCTGGCTATCAAGTCTGCCTTTAAGGCTTGGCGGCATTATCTGCTGGGGGCCCGACACACCGTTACTGTGATTACGGATCACCGAAACCTGCAATATTTGAATACCGCAAAAGCCCAATCCTCTAGACAACTCCGTTGGGCATTATTCTTTGCCGAGTTTGACTTCATAATTACCTATCGACCTGGTACCAAGAACGGTAAAGCCGATGCCCTTTCTCGGATGGGAGTGGAAGAACACTTGATCAACCCTAAACCTGTACCAATCATTCCCGAACAAAGAATTCTGGGTGTAATCACCACAGAATCCATAGAGGAAGTTAAGGATAAAGCCAGGCAACTTGTAACTCCAGCAGACATACAGAATTGGCATCTGCAGGGAAAGGACTTTGCAGTAAAGGACAACTTATTGTATTTCCAAGAACGATTATACCTACCCAGCACAGATTTACAGAAAAAAGTAATCTCTTGTTATCACGACTCTTTAATGGAAGGTCATCCCGGTATAGCCAAGACCTCAGAAAAGATCAAGCGCTACTTCTGGTGGCCGTCTTGGAAAAAAGATATCAGAGACTTTATAATGTCCTGTGGAGTATGCGCCCAAAACAAGAGTCAAAAGGAAAGACCAGCAGGCCTCTTACGCCCTATTGACATCCCACCTCGCCCTTGGCATACGCTTTCTATGGACTTCATCACCGATCTACCTCCATGCTCCGGATACAATACGATTCTAGTAATCGTGGACTTATTCTCCAAGATGGCGCATTTCATTCCGCTCAAAGGCTTGCCAACAGCAGCAACTCTGGCCCGAGAATTTCTCGAAAACATCGTCCGACTGCACGGTTTTCCTTCGGTTCTAATTTCGGATCGAGGTAGTCAATTTATTTCTCATTTTTGGCGAAGTTGCTGTCGGTCGGCTCAAATTGATGTGAGACTATCGACCAGTCACCACCCTCAGACCGACGGACAAACCGAGAGGACCAATCAAACTCTGGAACAGTATTTACGCTGCATGCTGCAACAAACTGAAAAAACTTGGAAAGATATCCTTTGGATAGCCGAGTATGCCTACAATAACTCTGTCCATTCGGGAACTGGGAAAACCCCGTTTTTTCTTTTGTATGGCAGTCATCCTCGAAACTCGGAGTTGGATCCCCTCCAAGATCTTGAAACACCAGCAGTAGACTACCTGCATTCTACAATCACCCAAGCCTTTAAGGAAGCTGTTTCTCACCTTCAAGGGGCTAAAGAACAATACAAGAAAGGAGCAGATCAACATCGGAAGGAAGCCCCTCACTATCAAGTAGGGGATCAAGTCTGGTTATCCACCAGATATCTATCTCTAAAATGGCCACGCACATTCAACCCAAGATACCTTGGTCCCTATTCCATCACTACCATAGTAAACCCAGTAGCGGTCAAGTTGGACTTGCCCCCGCACATGAAGATACATCCGGTCTTCCACGTCTCTCTATTAAAACCCGTGCAACCTCAAACCCGACTAACCAAATCTCCAAAACCTATCCTAGTTGATGGAGAACTCGAGTTTGAAGTCAAAAGCATTCTGGACTCCAAGATCTCCAAATCTAAACTATTCTACCTAATTGACTGGAAAGGCTACGGCCCCCAAGAGAGATCCTGGGAACCTGCTGAATATGTCCATGCTCCTCGCCTAATCAAAAGATTTCACCAAACATTTCCTGACAAGCCAAAACCCCCGGAGAAGCCCGGTTTGGGAGGGGCCTTGAGGGGGGGTACTGTCATGATCTCTGCTTCCAAAAGGTCAGGGTTTTCCCAACTCCCTTGGAAGCAGATCCATAACCCAGGTTCCGAGTGCCAACCAGTCCCAATTGGGACCTTTTGGACCCAGTCCTGGCGCCAGTGGCACCAGGCTCATAAATATGCCCAGTCCCAGCGCTGGAAGCGCCGGGCTCATAATGCTTGGGTGGACTTACCTGCAGCAGACCATGCTGCTTACTTGCCTGCCAGTTGAGCCTCTGATCCTCTTCTGTTTGGAACTACTTTTCCTGTTGGGTGGGGCTGGAGCCACTCCCTAGATTCAGAACACTGGAACTCTTCTGGAAGGCAGGAACTCTTTTTTTACCAGGAACTCTTTTCTTACTTAGGCGTGGCTGTGGAAGGAGACACCTAAGCACTACAGGAGGCTATTTAAACCACACCCGGTGGATGAATCTTGCTTTGCGTTATTCTGCACCCTCTGCAGCAGAACGCTCATCGTGTCTTCTGCATCCGGTCCTGGGCCTAAGGAAAAAGGCTTACCATCCTGAATCCAGTCTTCAGCAACACCTATAAAGACAAGAAAGAACAGGTTAGCATTCCGGCATCTGAAAGGCAAAGGCTTACCTACTCTTCGTGCGCTCCGGAGGTCTTCACACTGCATTCCGGCATCTGAAAGACAAAAGCTTACCAACTCTTCGCACGCTCCGGAGGCCGTCGGCGCTGCATCTCGCATCTGAAAGACAAAACAAGGTGCGTTTAAAGACATTGGGGAACTTTAATACTCACGTGCCATTACTCCTTTCCACATCTAACCCAGTGGGTATCCCGGCACCCTGCAGCCGCTCCGAACTTGTACCTGCAAAATAAAAAGACAGTTAGAGCGCTTTGTGAAGCTGGCAACAAGCGCTTACTTACGTGCTTCCAGGCGCTTCTATTCATCACACGGGCTCCATCTTCAACTCACTTCAGCCCGTCATCCGCCATCGCCGGAACCCTGCAAAACAAGAGACATCATTATTAAAGACTTTAAAGACATTTGAGTTACTCGAAACTTACCGTTCGTGCAGTAAACGACGGACAGCAGTCCTCTGAAGTCAAGAGGCCTGCGCTACCTATCCAGTGAAGAAACTGGCTACAGCACCCTGCCCGGAGGCAGATGGAGAGCTCGGCATTCACTTACCTAAGGTGAGAGCGTTAACCTGTGGGGGTCTACAGGAGAGGAGAAGAGGAAAGAGATAGGGACACCCCAATAACCCCAGTTCATTAACCCCGTATTTTCTATCTGCAGACATCTTACTCTGCACGTCAGGCATACAGGGCACAGAGGTCCAGCCCAAAGAGCCAATCGGGTGCTGCACATCACCTTTGAAGATACGGTAGTCGCCCAGTCAAGACCGGCGCCTCTGCGAGAATCAGGTGAGCGTTACAGATACTTAAGGATGTCTGAAAGCCCAGCATTAGCTGTTTTCAAAGCTCATCAATATTCTTTATTTATTTGTTTTGGTTTAAATAAAAAAACTTTACAAAAAGCGAAGGCAAATTTCATGGACATTTACAACATACAATGAACTGCATCAATTATTAGTTTACATGATTTCATAAATTACATTAGAGAAAGGAACAAAACATTAACATTAGAAAAAATCACATTAAACATTTTTTATCCCAACAAAGGGTCAATACAATTTAGATTCTTAATATTTTCAAAGCTCATCTGATTTCTGATTCAATATGCTCTAAATCAGGAACAAATTATGAAGATAAACACTCTAAGATCTCTGTTTCCTGCTCAAGACCAATAGAGATGGCATGTCGATTTCCTTTTTACACAGGGAACATAGTCTCTCTGCTATTTTATGCTTCAAGAGAGGGTCCAGAATTTCTAAGGTACCTATGAAAATTTGCTTTAAACCCAAGAAAAGTGCCTCTTCAAACTTGGGATTTTAACCTACCCAAATTGACTCCATATGGGCAATATGTAAATGCTTTCTGAACCTAATTCAGGTGACAAGCAAGGGGGTGTGGGGCTTTCCCAAGTACTTGTTTTAGGGCATTGCATTTTTCCTTTGCAACAAAGGCATCTTCACCTGATGCGACAAGCAAAAAGTACAGGCCAGGACCTGGACCATACTCTGCACTATAACTCCTCAGCCACAATGAGGTACCAACCATCTCCGGAGGAATGTGGTGGACCACTCAACTTTGTTTGACTGTGAGTGTGGATTAACTTTGTCCTGGGAGGAAGCCAGTGACACATATGCTTTGCTAGATTTCCCCCCCAGGGCTTTAGATTTGATGACTCATCATGAACACTGTGTTTCTCCTCATACCTTGATATGTTTTGCTTAGAAGGCCGTAACCCTTGTTTTATTAAATCCTGTAGGCAATGTTCCAACCCATGCTTTGTTAAGCCATCAATAAAAGATCTGAAAGTTAACATTAGGTGTTATATGTTTCTATGACAACATTGAAGAGGATGGGCACAGTCACTAATATCAGAATGCTTGTGTCCAGACCATATTAGAAAACTGCTTCACATGAATTTTAAAATATGTGTACACTTAAAGTAAATGTAATCTTTAGCTGTGTCATCCTGTAATTCATATACTGCACTGGCATGTGCCGCAAGATTGAGCAGACACTGCAATGTCCATTGCCGAGACCATCTGGTATGAACAGATAACATAGGAAGGTGTCCTTCTGAAATCTTGGCCATAACCGTAATTTCATTATCTTACTTCCAGCAGGTTCCTGGCGCAGAGCAGAGATTTTGGCAGACTTCATGGTAAGTCTTCCCCTTCCTTGACTTTCTGTGTGTTTGTATTCATTGTAGCATTCTGAGGACACAAAAGAGATGCTGTTATGTTATGTTATTTGATATTTGAAATGTGCCTCATTGCCATTGTTAGGGGTTTGAAGAGATTATGACTGTGTGACCCTTGAGGTGGCGCTAGAGAGCCCGACAAGCATGGCGTCTCCCTGTGAACTCTGCCATCCAGCCCTATAAATCCTGATAAATAACGGCAGTGACATAGGCCAGACACCAGGAAAAACGCACGGCAGGATACCAGAGACTTGGTAGACACGGCTGGGTGCCAGCACAGAGAGGGAGGCCGCTGAGGAGAGGAGCGCCCCCAGGCTAGGAGGATCGCTGTGGAAGTGTGAGGCCCAGTGAACATGGAAAGGAGAGCTGGCGGGAAGCATGAGCAAGAGCTGTGCAGGCTGGCCCTGAGTGCCGGCTGGGTGCCCTGAGATACAGCAGTCACCAGCTCGGGACTCCCCGAGATGGGGCACTAGAAAGAGGAAGCAAAGGCAGACAGCCATAGCCGGAGGCCCTGGAGCAGCGGGGCCGACACAGAGAGTAAAGCTCGAATTGGGGAGATGGCTGCCCGCGTGCCACAAGGCTAAACCAGAGTACTGCTTAAAACAACAGGACATTGCTGTCGGAGGACGGTAGGAGGTGGCCCATGTGAGGTGCTAGACACACAGTCCAGTGGCTGCTGGACTGACTATCCAGAGGCTCCAGAGGCTTTGAAAGGACACTACCTGGGCCTGGCTGGTTTACAAATGGGCTAGGTTGTGATTGGACGTGCAGGAGACCTCTGTAGCAGAGGGCAACACCCCCACACAGATCTGCCGAGCATAGAGCAAGCCAAAAAGGGGCGGAGGTGAACAGGAGGCGGTGCAGGCAACTGATACCTGTGGCAGTGCAGGGGCCTACTCATAGGATGCCCCACTGAAGTTACAAAGGCGCCAGTCTCGCACCTTGACGGAGCCCCTGGCCATTGGCAAAGCAGACAGGATACAACGCATGCTTCCCCCATCAGGTTTTCTCCCAGGTCAGTGGTCTTTTGAGGGGTCTTCAGTTTCTTGGCCAACGTTCCCCCCCGAACGTTGGCCAAGAAACCCAAGACCCGGGAGAAGACCTGATGGGGGAAGCAGAGGTTGTGGAGGACCAAGATGCAAGGGTTAAAGAACTCCTCCTTCAATTCACCAAGGTATATAAGATGCGACTGAGACTTGACAAACATGGAAAGCAGCTTGATGGAGCTGAAAACAGGAGATCATAGCTGGAGGGTACATGTAACACAGTACAACCCAGGATCGTGGACCTGGAGGCCGTGGTGAAATCGGTGGCAGTCAAGAAGGAAGCCCTGGAGGGGAGGGCCCTGCGCAACAATATCAGGCTGGTGGGAATCCAGGAGCAAAGTAGGGTGACCCGGAAAGAGGAGTTTGTTGAGAAAATATGCGACACAGTGCTGGTCGACACTGAGTTCTCCTCTATGTTTGCGGTTGAAAGGGCGTACAGGATTCCAGCCTCCAGGCTGGTGCCATGGGGTCTCTTGCGACCCATCTTAATGTGCTTGATGAATTATCATGACCTTGATACAAACCTGCACTTGGCCAGGCAGAAACGGGACCTGTCCTTTAATGGAGACAGTTTTTCAGATATTTCCAGACTTTTCGGCGGGGGTCCAGGCATCCAGGAGATCCTTCATAGGAGTTAAATGCAGACTGTGGAGCAACAATATTAAATACTCTATGCTCTTCCTGGCCAAGTGGTGCATCCTACATGATGGGAAGGTGCCATTTTTCACGAATCCTGAAGATGCAACTACCTTTTGGACAAGATTGGCAAGAACAACCCTGGGGGGCACAGGCCCCATGGCAGCGTGCAGAGCAGTGGACCTGCAGAGCGGGGGTTCCTTGAGCAGTTGCTGGGGGTCAGCCCTCACTGAAGAGGAACCACTCACTCCTCTGATATCCCGATATCCTAGGTATCATTATGTTCCCCTCTGATGACCCAGATGCATAGTTTATGACACAGGGGGCTGGGGTTTCCGTGGTCACTGGCGCCCCGAGCAATGCCAAACCCTATGGCACCTGGGGAGCGGGGTGGCTGGGTATTTTGGGCATGTTGGGGTACCTTAAGGGGGTCAGGGTCAGATGTGCTGGGGTAGCCTGAGGGGAACTTGGGGGGGTTTCTTGGGGTGGAGGGGTTCTTATGTTTTGTTTGTAGCACCGAGAACATGTGGATGACAACTGTGCAGGGTCTTTGTTGGTCACGCAAAATTCCTCAGGCCTTAGGGAGCATGCACTTGATGGGGTGGATATGATGAAGCTCAACCTTAACCTTCATGGCGATATCATGGAACATTAGGGGGGCAATTTGCCCGGCGGAATGAGTAAAATCCTCCTATACGTGCAGTGGCACAGAGTCAGACTTCCTTTCCTGCAGGAGACACATCTTACCCCCGACAGGGAAGGCAGATGGGCTACACCGTGGGGATGTCATGGGTACTACTCTTTGTACTCTGCTTACTCCAGGGGAGTTGTGATTCTTATTCATCCATCTTTTAAATTCTGCTTCCCCGAGATGGCAAGAGACCAGGAGGGGAGGGCTTTGCTGATCACGGGGGTCATGGAGGGGGTACAGGTTGTCCTGATCAACACATAAACCCCAATACAGATGACCCGAGGTTCTTCGACTGCGTGTTTGGGAAACTAGTCAACTGTGAGGGTGCCACTGTGATCTAGGGGGGGCTCAATACAGTGCTACATACAAGTGACTGATCCAAAACAAGTACACAGCCACAGTCCAAAGCGTATTTGAGGGTGGTCGACATTTACACTACATACGGGCTGGTTAAATCCTGGCAAATACAGCACTTAACGGAGCGGGGCTACACCTTTCACTCGTGGGTGCATGGCTCTGCTACCTGTATAGACTACCAGTTCATTACCAGGGCTGGGGGAGTTTCAGTAGGGCAATGTGAAATCCTTCCCAGAACGATCTCGGACCACTCCCAAGTCCTCCTAGGGTGCTCAGTCATGGGTAGGGTTGCTGAGGTGAGACCCTATAGGTTTAAATCAGAGACCCTTAAGGAAGAAGTTTTCCACAGGGAAATCTGGGAAGAGATCTTTGACTTTATCAGCCACAATGCGGGTTCAGTTGAGTCACACGGCACAGTTTAGGCAAGTCTTAAGAGCTACATACAAGGGATATGTATAACCAGGGAGGCAGGTATACTGTGATTGATTAGAGGGGAGCTTTAGACCAGTGAGCACACCTTGATAAGTCTCTAGCATCCTGGCTAAGATCAGGCTTGAACTAGACACCTTTAGCAAGAATGCATAGCAGGAAATTAAATACCTCAACAGAAGAAGATCAATAAAGCAAAATGGGGAAGGTCAGAAACCGGGTACCCTGCTGGCCAGGCAGTTGGCTGCAGACCAGACAGTGCAGCATATAGAGGTGAAAAGGGATCAACAGGGGAAATTCTAGTATGATACATGTAGTATAGCAGGGTCCTTCAGGGAGTTATATAGTGATATATAGTGATGTATATGCTTTGCAGTCCAATGTGGGCATTGCCTCCATACAGAAGTATGTGGAGGACATTGAGCTCTACTGGTTGGACCCCTCCCAACTGGAGGTGCTTAATATGGAATTGACCCTGAAGGAAATACTCACGGTCATTAAGGACCTCCCAGGGGCTTAGGCTGTGGGACCCGATGGCCTCTCCTGTGAGCTTTATATGACCTATGCAGTCCTCCTAGCCCCACTTCTTTTGAGTATGATTACAGAGTCTTTGGTCCTTGGATCCTTTCCTCCAACTCTTAGGGAAGCAACACTTACAATTATACACAATAAAGACAGGCCCCCAGAGGACTGTGGTTCATATCGGCTGATTTCCCTCATAAATGTTGATAACAAAAAGTTTGCTACGGTACGAGCCAATCAGCTTCTCCCGCTGATACCTAGATTGGTCCTGGCAGACCAGACAGGTTTTGTGCCATGGAGGAACATGTCTTATGGGCTGCAGAGGTTATTTGAGGTGTTGGCAGCATTGGACCCTGGGGAGAAAGCTGCAGCGATATTGCTAGAGGTCGAGAAGGCATTCGACTCAGTCGATTGGTCCTTGCACTTCTCCATGATGCAGACATTGGGGCTTGGGGCTGGATATATTAAAATAGTGTGACTCCTTCACAGCTCCCCCTCTAACAGGGTCTAGGTGGGGGGCCACCTGTCCGGCATGATGGAAATGGGGAGGGGGAATAGGCAAGGGTGCCCTCTTTCCCCATTGCTTTTTGTACTAGTGATGGAGTCCTTAGCAGCCACACTCTGTGAGGGGTACTTGCAGAAGGGTATACAACTTTGGCCTCATAGGATGATAATCTCACTTTATGCCAATGATGTGGTTTGTACCTGAGAGACCCTTTTGAAAATTTGACGCTGGCGATGCGGCAGGTGATCAGTTTTGGGGGATTCTCTGGTCTGATTAACCATAACAAGTCAGTAGCATTCCCCCTCATGGAGAACACAAAGACCTTCCCGGATGAACTATGCCTTCAATGGGAGCAAGAGAACACCAGTTATTTGGGCATTGAAGTCTCACGGGACCCGGAGATCCTTTTCTGAGAAAATTATGGTAGGGCCGTTAATTCCCTTAAGGAGCGTGTGCAGATGTAGACTGGCCTTCCACTGTCCATGATGGACTGGATCCCTGTATAAAAATGGTTATATTACTGAGGTTTCTATATTTGTTCATGAACATCCCAATGTACCTGCCGGCAATATTTCTTCTGCGATTGATGGGCATTCTTGCTGGGTACCTATGGAAGGCCTAGGGTGTCCTGGTCCACTCTGACTCAACCTGATTTCAGGGGATGGCTGACCGTGTCTGATTTTGAGCACTACTATTGGGCAGCATAAGCACATTATTTGTCATTTTGGTATGCAGCACATTTTATTAGGCCCCATGTTCAGGTTGAAAGAGCTTGGGTGGCACTGGATCTATTGAGGACGTCAATCCTACATAAATGTAAACCTGAAACCTGGGTGGGCAATATAGTGCATAACACATGCGCCATATGGTACAGGATGGCCGACAAGATGAATGTGGGAGCCCTCTACACACCCGGGATACCGGCCAGACATATGGTTGGCATGGGGATCACAAGGGAACAGGCATTCTTGGAGTGGGCCTCAAAGGTTGGGGTGGATACCTTTGGTGACTTTTACCCTGATGGGAAGTTCATGTCCTTGGAGTGGCTTAGGAAGGGGGGGGCTCCACTTCTCTAGACGTGTTCATGTATTTCCGGATCAGGAACCCAATCAAGGTTTCCCACTTTCCCCGACCCTCCACCTACCTGCTCTCTGCTTAAGGAAGTCATTCAGGGCCAGGGGGATGGTCGTCTGGTTTGCCGACTATATAATCGTTTGATGTTGGACATCCCATTGGAGGAGGCGGCTCCCAGGCAAAGATAGCAATGCAGACTGGGTGTGGAAATCTGGGACGAGGACTAAAGATATGTCTTGTCTCAAACTAAAAAGGTTTTGCTGAACACTGGGTTTAAGCAGATACACCTCAGCTTTGTACATCAAACATACCTTACCCCAGCTAAATCCATAAATACTAGCCGGAGACACAGGATGAATGGACACTCTGCACGGCCAGCCCGGCTGACTTTGTTCACTTGGCATGGCAATGTCCGGTGGTGGCCAGGTTTTGGGGGGGAAGTGCTTGATTAAATCACCTGTATACTGGGCAAAAAGGTGGGGGGACCCACTGATGGGACTGCTGGGTTGTACTCATGCGTTGCCTAAACACACCCGCTGGTTAACGGGTCTCCTTCTGGTGCTGGCGCGCAGGCGGGTGGCTGTGGTATGGAGGAAGGGCCCCCCTCCTTGGGTCGTTGCATGGTTGGAGGATGTTGCTTACTGCTATGATTACGAGGTGGCATTTATACAAACTATGCCTTTGCACGCCCGGCATCCCAGATCTGATGTGGGGACCGTACATCCAATATCTGATGTCAAACCCGAATTCTACCCTGACAGGGTATGCTGATGCCACTCCTCACATGTATTTATTTTTTAATTTAATGTATTTTTCTTTCTCTGTATCTCTTCTCCTTTGCCGTGATGAGACTGACATGACGACCACCTTATATGCTAAAAATGTGGTATTCCCTGTATACTCAACTGCTGTTGCTGTTGTTATGTTTGTTAAAACATAATAAACAAATTAATAAAAATGGACACCGTGTGGATTGCCATATCACTGAACATGTGGGAAAAATATTTCATGGTACTCAGCCATATTTTATTCAGTGCAGCAATAAAGGTAGAGTGGGGGTGAACGTAAGTGAGTCTTCCAATCCCAAAGGCAACTGATTACACTTGAGGGTTCTGAAAAACTTTACATCTGAATAACATGCATAATATATAATACGCAATGAAATGCACAATATATGCACATCTGGTAGACATGTCAATGATACATTGCAAAGCATATCCCTTGTCGGGTCGATGCTCAGTTCCGCCATACTATAAAACATATAACATAAGGTCACAAGAACATGTTACAATATTACACATAGTAGATAATATATGATAGCCCAAAGGAAAGGAAACATCACTGGGCTCAAGAAACACATGAGAATAATCAGGTAGAATAGAAAGGTGTGTCAGACGGTTCAAACTAGACACTAGATACATATGTGAATCATGTATTGTATTGCAGAACACCACATTGGGTTACCATGAAGTACCTATTTCATCTATATATATATATTCAGTAAAAAAACTTTGTTAAAGGGACGTTATGGTTAAGTTGCGCTACTAAAAACCTATGAAATTCAGTGAAAAAACTTTGTTAAAGGGACGTTATGGTTAAGTTGCGCGACTAAAAACCTATGAAATCCAGTAAAAAAACGTTGTTAAAGGGACGTTATGGTTAAGTTGCGCTACTAAAAACCTATGAAATCCAGTGAAAAAACGTTGTTAAAGGGACGTTATGGTTAAGTTGCGCTACTAAAAACCTATGAAATTCAGTGAACAAAACTTTGTTAAAAGAACTTTATGGTTAAGTTGCGCTACTAAAAACCTATGAAATTCAGTGAAAAAACTTTGTTAAAGGGATGTTATGGTTAAGTTGCGCTACTAAAAACATATGAAATTCAGTGAAAAAACTTTGTTAAAGGGACGTTATGGTTAAGTTGCGCTACTAAAAACCTATGAAATCCAGTAAAAAAACTTTGTTAAAGGGACGTTATGGTTAAGTTGCGCTATTAAAAACCTATGAAATTCAGTGAAAAAACGTTGTTAAAGGGACGTTATGGTTAAGTTGCGCTACTAAAAACCTATGAAATTCAGTGAAAAAACTTTGTTAAAGGGACGTTATGGTTAAGTTGCACTACTAAAAACCTATGAAATCCAGTAAAAAAACTTTGTTAAAGGGACGTTATGGTTAAGTTGCGCTACTAAAAACCTATGAAATTCAGTAAAAAAACATTGTTAAAGTGACGCTATGGTTAAGTTGCGCTACTAAAAACCTATGAAATTCAGTGAAAAAACTTTGTTAAAGGGACCTTATGGTTCCAAGTAAAACCGAAAAACCCTTGAAATTCACCAGTTATGGTAAGCTAAGCAACCATAACTCGCACCACCACCGTGCACTGCTAAGCCTAACACCCAGAACATCAAAGATGACATCACAAATGTCATTGGTGACATCACTGATGGCATCACATGTGCATTTACCTTTCATGAAAAGTCTGTACAAGGGATTCTTAGTGTAATGTTAATAAAAACAAGTGTCAAAGATTATATGAATAAATATCAAGTGCTAATCAATGCATTAAGCTATGCATTGATATAAATAGCATTCTATTATTAACTTCAATCCAGTATACTAAGGTAGACATGTAGAAACATAGGCATTGTGTGCAGCATACATGATGGAGGTGCAATATTCATATGCTTGCCATGTTGAATAGTGAAATTATAACTGTTTTCATATTAGAGTTTTGCGTACAGTGAAACTTGTGATAAGTAGATAATAAAACCCACTTACTACATAATTGCATTATTATAGACAAATCACAAAGAGACAACACCACATACAAATATGAATATATACAAGGGAATTGAAGTAAGAAAAAAAAACAGCAATAGTAGCAGAAAGTGTTCATAACCTAACTGATTACCTTTATGCAGAGAAATGATTGCTCTGTTTCAAAGCTGTTGCTTACCCTATCTATATATATCACATGATGTGTCTGGACCCTAAGGAAAATAGGGTGAGTACAACATATAAAAATATGAGCATATACAGGGAAAGTACAGTAATAAAAAAAAATCAAAAGTATCAGAAAGTGCTGATAAATCTAGTGATCATTTTAATGCACAAAAAGGATTGCTGCCTTTCAAGGCTCTGTCTTCCCCTATGTATATGTTTCATACGATATGACTGGACCCTAAGGGAATTATTATAAGAAAATACTTGAAGGATAAGTTTACGAATATAGTACATTTACAATTTTTAGTTCCTGACTGTTACTGAAGAAAATCATGTGGCCTAGATATGTCAGGAAAGGAAAAAAGGGGGAGTCAGACATGTGATGTCATCAGTGATGTCATCAATGACATTTGTGATGTCATCTTTGATGTCCTGGGTGTTAGGCTTAGCAGTGCACGGTGGTGGCGCGAGTTATGGTTGCTTAGCTTACCATAACTGGCGAATTTCAAGGGTTTTTAGGTTTTACTTGGAACCATAACGTCCCTTTAATAAAGTTTTTTTACTGAATTTCATAGGTTTTTAGTAGCACAACTTAACCATGACGTCCATTTAACAACGTTTTTTCACTGATTTTCATAGGTTTTTAATAGCGCAACTTAACCATAACGTCCCTTTAACAAAGTTTTTTTACTGAATTTCATAGGTTTTTAGTAGCGCAACTTAACCATAACATCCCTTTAACAAAGTTTTTTTACTGAATTTCATGTTTTTTTTGTGCAACTTAACCATAAAGTCACTTTAACACATTTTTTTTTACTGAATTTCATAGTTTTTTATTAGTGCAACGTAACCATAACATCCTTTTCAATGGAGGAAGACCACTAGCACCCTAGGTTCTCAAAGTGGGAACCTGGGGTAGTAAAAAAAAGATTTTTCTTCCCAAACCGGGACGCCACAGGCGGGCGTCCCAGTGTAGGAAGGAAAATCTTTTACCAAGATGGATCCCAGGGAAAGGGAAGGCAGGGTGTATAAATAGAACACAGCAGGGCATCGGCGGGGGGTCGGGAACACTAGGAGAGAGACACAGGGCATGAGTTGGGGGTAACACGAGGGAGACACGGGGCATGAGCGGGGGTGGGGGTAACACGAGGGAGACACGGGGCATGAGCTTGGGGTGGGGGGAAAGAAGGAAGACACGGGGCATGAGCGGGGGGTGGGGGGAGAAGGAAGACACGGGGCATGAGCGGGGGGGAGAAGGGAGACACGGGGCATGAGCGGTGGGTGGGGGGAAGAAGGGAGACACGGGGCATGAGCGGGGGGTGGGGGGTACAGGAGGGAGACATGGGGCATGAGCGGGGGTGGGGGGTACAGGAGGGAGACACGGGGCATGAGCGGGGGGTAGTGCGGTACAGGAGGGAGACATGGGGCATGAGTGGGGTTGGGGGATCAGGGCAGACACAGGGCATGAGCGGGGGTGGGGGGAACAAGGGAGACACAGGGCATGAGCGGGAAGTGGGGGCACAGGAGGGAGACACAGGGCATGAGCGGGGGTTGGAGGGGGAAGAAGGGAGACACGGGGCATGAACGGGGGTGGAGGGGAAAGAAGGGAGACACGGGCATGAGCAGGGGGTGGGGGGAAAAGAAGGGAGACACGGGGCATGATCAGGGGGTGGAAAGAAGGGAGACACAGGGCATGAGCTGGGGTGGGGGGAAGAAGGGAGACATGGGGCATCAGCGGGGGTGGGGGGAATAAGGGAGACACGGGGCATGAGCGGGGGGTGGGGGGAAAGAAGGGAGACACGGGGCATGAGCGGGGTGTGGAAAGAAGGGAGACACGGGGAATGAGCAGGTGGTGGGGGGGAAGAACGGAGACACGGGGCATGAGTGGGGGGTGGAAAGAAGGGAGACCCGGGGCATGAGTGGGAAAGAAGGGAGACACGGGGCATGAGCGGGGGGTAGGGGGGAAGAAGGGAGACATGGGGCATGAGCGGGGGGTAGGGGTGAATAGGGGAGACACGGGCCATGAGCGGGAGGGAAAAGGAGGGAGACAACACGGAGCATGAGCGGGGGTGGGGGTGAACAGGAGAGACACGGGGCATGAGAGGGTAGTGGGGGGGAAGAAGGGAGACACAGGGCATGAGCGAGGGGTGGGGGGAAAGAAGGGAGACATGGGGCATGAGTGGGAAGTGGGGGGGAAGAAGGGAGACACGGGGCATGAGCGGGGGGTGGGGTGGGAAGAAGGGAGACAAAGGGCATGAACAGGGAGTGGGGTGGGAAGAAGGGAGACACGGGGCATGAGCGGGGGTGGGGGGGAAGAAGGGAGACACGGGGCATGAGCGGGCGGAAGAAGGGAGACATGGGGCATGAGCGGGGGGTGGGGGAAAGAAGGGAGACACGGGGCATGAGCGGGGGGTGGGGTGAAGAAGGGAGACACGGTGCATGAGCGGGAGGTGGGGGGGTAAGAAGGAAGACACGGGGCATGAGCAGGCTGTGGGGGGAAAGAAGTGAGACATGGGCCATGAGCGTGGGGAAGAAGGGAGACACGGGGCATGAGCGGGGGTGGGAGTGGAAAGTAGGGAGACACAGGGAATGAGCAGCGGGTGGGGGGTAAGAAGGGAGACATGGGGCATGAGCGGGGGGTGGGGGAAAGAAGGGAGACACGGGGCATGAGCGGGGGGTGGGGTGAAGAAGGGAGACACGGTGCATGAGCGGGAGGTGGGGGGGTAAGAAGGAAGACACGGGGCATGAGCAGGCTGTGGGGGGAAAGAAGTGAGACATGGGCCATGAGCGTGGGGAAGAAGGGAGACACGGGGCATGAGCGGGGGTGGGAGTGGAAAGTAGGGAGACACAGGGAATGAGCAGCGGGTGGGGGGTAAGAAGGGAGACATGGGGCATGAGCGGGGGCTGGGGGGAAGAAGGGAGACACAGGGCATGAGCGGGGGTGGGCGGGGGAAAGAAGGAAGACGCGGGGCATGAGCGGGGGGTGGGGGGGAAGGGAGACACGGGGCATGAGCCGGGGTGGGGGGAAGAAGGGAGACATGGGGTATGAGCTGGGGGTGGGGGGTACATGAGGGAGACACGGGGCATGAGCGGAGGGTGGGGGGAACAGGGCAGACATGGGGCATGAGCGGAGGGTGGGGGAGGAAGAAGGGAGACATGAGGCATTTGTGGGGGTGGGGGGAAGAAGGGAGACACAGGGCATGAGCGGGGGGGTGGGTGGGAAGAAGGGAGACACGGGGCATGAGCGGGGGTGGGGGTGAAGAAGGGAGACACGGGGCATGAGCTGGGGGTGGGGGGAGAAGGAAGGCACGGGGCATGAGCAGGGGGTGGGGGTGGAAAGAAGGGAGACATGGGGCATGAGCGGGGGGTAGGGGGAGAAGGGAGACACAGGGAATGAGCGGGGGGTGGGGGGAAGAAGGGAGACACAGTGCATGAGCGGGGGGTGGGGGGAAAAGAAGGGAGACATGGGGCATGAGCGGGTGGTGGGGGGAAAGAAGGGAGACATGGGGCATGAGCGGGGGTGGGCGGGGGAAAGACAGAAGACACGGGGCATGAGCAGGGAGTGGGGGGAGAAGGGAGACACAGTGCATGAGCGGGGGGTGGGGGGTACAGGAGGGAGACAAGGGGCATGAGCGGGGGGTGGTGGGGTACAGGAGGGAGACATGGGGCATGAGTGGGGTTGGGGGGAACAGGGCAGACAGGGCATGAGCGGGGGTGGGGGGGAACAAGGGAGACATGGGGCATGAGCGGGAAGTGGGGGTACAGGAGGGAGACACGGGGCATGAGCGGGGGTTGGAGGGGGAAGAAGGGAGACACGGGGCATGAACGGGGGGTGGGGGGGAAAGAAGGGAGACACGGGCATGAGCAGGGGGTGGGGGGAAAAGAAGGGATACATGGGGCATGAGCAGGGGGTGGAAAGAAGGGAGACACGGGGCATGAGCGGGGGTGGGGGGGAAGAAGGGAGACATGGGGCATCAGCGGAGGGTGGAAAGAAGGGAGACACAGGCATGAGCGGGGGTGGGGGGGAAGAAGGGAGACACGGGGCATGAGCGGGGTGTGGAAAGAAGGGAGACACGGGGCATGAGCAGGGGGTGGGGGGGAAAGAAAGGAGACACGGGGCATGAGTGGGGGGTGGAAAGAAGGGAGACACGGGGCATGAGTGGGAAAGAAGGGAGACACGGGGCATGAGCGGGGGTGGGGGGAAGAAGGGAGACATGGGGCATGAGCGGGGGGTAGGGGTGAATAGGGGAGACACAGGCCATGAGCGGGAGGGAAAAGGAGGGAGACAGACACGGAGCATGAGCGGGGGAGGGGGTGAACAGGAGAGACATGGGGCATGAGCGGGTAGTGGGGGGGAAGAAGGGAGACACAGGGCATGAGCGAGGGGTGGGGGGGAAAGAAGGGAGACATGGGGCATGAGCGGGGGGTGGGGGGGTAAGAAGGGAGACACAGGGCATGAGCGGAGGGTGGGGTGGGAAGAAGGGAGACAAAGGGCATGAACAGGGAGTGGGTAGGGAAGAAGGGAGACACGGGGCATGAGCGGGGGGTGGGGGGAAAGAAGGGAGACACGGGGCATGAGCAGGGGGAAGAAGGGAGACACGGGGCATGAGCGGGGGGTGGGGTGGGAAGAAGGGAGACAAAGGGTATGAGTGGGGAGGGGGGTGGGAAGAAGGGAGACACGGGGCATGAGCGGGGGGTGGGGGAAGAAGGGAGACACGGGGCATGAGCGGGGGGTGGGGGGAAGAACGGAGACACGCTGCATGAGCGGGAGGTGGGGGGGTAAGAAGGGAGACACGGGGCATGAGCAGGGTGTGGGGGGAAAGAAGTGAGACATGGGCCATGAGCGGGGGGGAAGAAGGGAGACATGGGGCATGAGCGGGTGGTGGGAGTGGAAAGAAGGGAGACACAGGGAATGAGCAGGGGGTGGGGGGTAAGAAGGGAGACATGGGGCATGAGCGGGGGCTGGGGGGAAGAAGGGAGACACAGGGCATGAGCGGGGGTGGGCGGGGGAAAGAAGGAAGACGCGGGGCATGAGCGGGAGGGTGGGGGGGAGGGAGACACAGGGCATGAGCTGGGGTGGGGGGAAGAAGGGAGACATGGGGTATGAGCTGGGGGTGGGGGGTACATGAGGGAGACACGGGGCATGAGCGCATGGTGGGGGGAACAGGGCAGACATGGGGCATGAGCGGAGGGTGGGGGAGGAAGAAGGGAGACATGAGGCATTTGTGGGGGGTGGGGGGAAGAAGGGAGACACAGGGCATGAGCGGGGGGGTGGGTGGGAAGAAGGGAGACACGGGGCATGAGCGGGGGTGAGGGTGAAGAAGGGAGACACGGGGCATGAGCTGGGGGTGGGGGGGAGAAGGAAGGCACGGGGCATGAGCAGGGGGTGGGGGTGGAAAGAAGGGAGACACGGGGCATGAGCGGGAGGTGGGGGGTTAGAAGGGAGACACAGGGAATGAGCGGGGGGTGGGGGGGAAGAAGGGAGACACAGTGCATGAGCGGGGGGTGGGGGGAAAAGAAGGGATACATGGGGCATGAGCGGGTGGTGGGGGGAAAGAAGGGAGACATGGGGCATGAGCGGGGGTGGGTGGGGGAGAGAAGGAAGACACGCGGCATGAGCGGGGGGTGGGGGGAGAAGGGAGACACGCGGCATGAGCGGGGGGTGGGGGGAAGAAGGGAGACATGGGGCATGAGCGGGAGGTGGGGGTACAGGAGGGAGACACGGGGCATGAGCGGGGGGTGGGGGGAACAGGGCAGACATGGGCATGAGTGGGGGTGGGGGGGAAGAAGGGAGACACGGGGCATGAGCAGGGGTGGGGGGAGAAGGAAGACATGGGGCATGAGCGGGGGGTGGGGGGTGGAAAGAAGGGAGACACGGGGCATGAGCAGGGGGTGGAAAGAAGGGAGACACGGGGCATGAGCTGGGGTGGGGGGGAAGAAGGGAGACATGGGGCATGAGCGGGGGGTGGGGGGGAGAAGGGAGAAGCGGAGCATGAGCGGGGGGTGGGGGGAAGAAGGGAGACACGGTGCATGAGCGGGGGGTGGGGGGGAAAGAAGGGAGACACGGGCATGAGCGGTGGGTGGGGGTAAAAGAAGGGAGACACGGGGCATGAGCAGGGGGTGGGGGGGAAGAAGGGAGACACGGGACATGAGCGGGGGGTGGAGACACGGGGCATGAGCGGAGGGTGGGGGCCCAAGCCCCGCTCATGCCCGTGTCTGTCCTGTTCCAACTGGACAGACACGGGACATGAGCGGGGGGTGGGTGGGGGGAGAAGGGAGACACGGGGTATGAGCGGGGGGTGGGGGGCAGAAGGGAGACACGGGGCATGAGTGGGGGGTGGGGGGAAGAACGGAGACACGGTGCATGAGCGGGGGGTGGGGCGGAAGAAGGAAGACATGGGGCATGAGCGGGGGGGGGTGGGGGGTAAGAAGGGAGACACGGGGCATGAGCGGGGGGTGGGGGTACAAGAGGGAGACACGGGGCAAGAGCGGGAGGTGGGGGGTACTGGAGGGAGACACGGGGCAAGAGCAGGGGGGTGGGGGGTACAGGGCTGACACGGGGCATGAGCAGGGGTGGGGGAGGAAGAAGGGATACACGGGGCATGAGCGGGTGGTGGGGGAGAAGAAGGGAGACACGGGGCATCAGCGGGGGGTGGGGGGGAGAAGGGAGAAGCGGAGCATGAGCGGGGGGTGGGGGGAAGAAGGGAGACACGGGGCATGAGCGGTGGGTGGGGGGAAAAGAAGGGAGACACGGGGAATGAGAGGGGGGTGGGGGGGAAGAAGGGAGACACGGGGCATGAGCAGGGGGTGGAGACACGGGGCATGAGCGGAGGGTGGGGGCCCAAGCCCAGCTCATGCCCATGTCTGTCCTGTTCCAACTGGACAGACACGGGACAAGAGCGGGGGGTGGGTGGAGGGAGAAGGGAGACACGGGGCATGAGCGGGGGGTGGGGGGGCAGAAGGGAGACACGGGGCATGAGCGGGTGGTGGGGGGAAGAACGGACACACGGTTCATGAGCGGGGGGCGGGGCGGAAGAAGGAAGACAATGGGCATGAGCGGGGGGGTGGGGCGTAAGATGGGAGACACGGGGCATGAGCGGGGGGTGGGGGTACAAGAGGGAGACATGGGGCAAGAGCGGGGGGTGGGAGGTTACTGGAGGGAGACACGGGGCAAGAGCAGGGGGGTGGGGGGAACAGGGCAGACATGGGGCATGAGCGGGGGTGGGGGGAGAAGGAAGACATTGGGCATGAGCGGGGGGTGGGGGGTGGAAAGAAGGGAGACACGGGGCATGAGCAGGGGGTGGAAAGAAGGGAAACACGGGGCATGAGCTGGGGTGGGGGGGAAGAAGGGAGACATGCGGCATGAGCAGGGGGTGGGGGGGAGAAGGGAGAAGCGGAGCATGAGCGGGGGGTGGGGGGAAGAAGGGAGACACGGTGCATGAGCGGGGGGTGGGGGGGAAAGAAGGGAGACACGGGGCATGAGCGGTGGGTGGGGGTAAAAGAAGGGAGACACGGGGCATGAGCAGGGGGTGGGGGGGTAGAAGGGAGACACGGGGCATGAGCGGGGGGTGGAGACACGGGGCATGAGCGGAGGGTGGGGGCCCAAGCCCCGCTCATGCCCGTGTCTGTCCTGTTCCAACTGGACAGACACGGGACATGAGCAGGGGGTGGGTGGAAGAACGGAGACACGGTGCATGAGCGGGGGGTGGGGCGGAAGAAGGAAGACATGGGGCATGAGCGGGGGGTGGGGGGTAAGAAGGGAGACACGGGGCATGAGCGGGGGGTGGGGGTGGAAAAAAGAAGGGAGACACGGGGCATGAGCGGGGAGTGGGGGGGAAAGAAGGGAGACACGGGGCATGAGCGGGGGGTGGGGGAAGATGGGAGACACGGGGCATGAGCGGGGGGTGGGGGGGAAGATGGGAGACACGGGGCATGAGCAGGGGTGGGGGGGAAAGAAGGGAGACACGGGGCATGAACGGGGGGGTTGGGGTTAAGAAGGGAGACACGCAGCATGAACGGGGGGTGGGGGGGAGAAGGGAGACACGGGGTATGAGCAAGAGGTGGGGGGAGAAGGGAGACATGGGACACGAGCGGGGGGTGTGGGGAACAGGGCAGACATGGGGCATGAGCGGGGGTGGGGGAGGAAGAAGGGATACATGGGGCATGAGCGGGTGGTGGGGGAGAAGAAGGGAGACACAGGGTATGAGCGGGGGGTGGGGGGGAGAAGGGAGACACGGGGCATGAGCGGGGAGTGGGGATGGAAAAAAGAAGGGAGACACGGGGCATGAGCGGGGGGGTTGGGGTTAAGAAGGGAGACACGCAGCATGAACGGGGGGTGGGGGGGAGAAGGGAGACACGGGGTATGAGCAAGAGGTGGGGGGAGAAGGGAGACATGGGACATGAGCGGGGGGGTGTGGGGAACAGGGCAGACATGGGGCAGGAGCGGGGGTGGGGGAGGAAGAAGGGATACATGGGGCATGAGCGGGTGGTGGGGGAGAAAAAGGGAGACACGGGGCATGAGCGGGGGGTGGGGGGGAGAAGGGAGACACGGGGCATGAGCGGGGGGCGGGGGGAGAAGAAGGGAGACACGGGACATGTGCGGGGGGAAAGAAGGAAGACACAGGCATGAACGGGGGGTGGGGGGAGAACGGAGACACGGGGCATGAGCAAGAGGTGGGGGGAGAAGGGAGACATGGGGCATGAGCGGGTGGTGGGGAGAAGAAGGGAGACACAGGGCATGAGCGGGGGGTGGGGGGGAGAAGGGAGACACGGGGCATGAGCGGGGGCGGGGGGAGAAGAAGGGAGACACAGGACATGTGCGGGGGGAAAGAAGGAAGACACAGGCATGAGCGGGGATGGGGGGTACAGGAGGGAGACACGGGGCATGAGCGGGGAGTGGGGGTGGAAAGAAGGGAGACACGGGCATGAGCGGGGGGTGGAGGGGAAAGAAGGGAGACACGGGGCATGAGCGGGGGGTGAGGGGGAAGATGGGAGACACGGGGCATGAGCCGGGGGTGGGGGGAAAGAAGGGAGACACGGGGAATGAACAGAGGGGTGGGGGGAGAAGGGAGACACGCAGCATGAGCGGGGGGTGGGGGGAAAGAAGGGGGACCGGGGCATGAGCAAGGTGTGGGGGGAGAAGGGAGACACGGGGCATGAGCGGGGGTTGGGGGGAAAAGAAGGGAGACACGGGGCATGAGCGGGGGGTGGGGGGAAAAGAAGGGAGACACGGGGCATGAGTGGGGGGTTGGCGAGGGAAAGAAGGAAGACACGGGGCATGAGCGGGGGATGGGGGGAGAAGGGAGACATGGGGCATGAGCAGGGGGTGTGGGGAAGAAGGGAGACATGAAGCATGAGCGGCGTGTGGGGGGTACAGGAGGGAGACACGGGGCATGAGCGGGGAGTGGGGGTGGAAAAAAGAAGGGAGACACGGGGCATGAGCGGGGGGTGGGGGGAAAGAAGGGAGACACGGGGCATGAGCGGGGGGTGGGGGGGAACATGGGAGGCACGGGCCATGAGCGGGGGGTGGGGGGAAAGATGGGAGACACGGGGGGTGGGGGGGAAGAAGGGAGACACGCAGCATGAACGGGGGTGGGGGGGAGAAGGGAGACACGGGGCATGAGCAAGAGGTGGGGGGAGAAGGGAGACACGGGACATGAGCGGGGGGTGGGGCGGAAGAAGGGAGACACGGTGCATGAGCGGGGTGGGGGAAAAGAAGGGACACACGGGGCATGAGCGGAGGGTGGGGGGAAAGAAGGGAGAAACGGAGCATGAGCAGGGGGCGGGGGGAAGAAGGGAGACTCGGTGCATGAGCGGGGGTTGGGGGGAACAAGGAAGACACGGGGCATGAGCAGGGGGTGGGGGGTAAGAAGGGAGACATGGGGCATGAGCGGGGGTTCGGGTACAGGAGGGAGACATGGGTCAAGAGCGGGGGGTGTGGGGTTACAGGAGGGAGACACGGGGTAAGAGCGGGGGGTAGGGGGAACAGGGCAGACACGGGGCATGAGCGGGGGGTGGGGGAGGAAGAAGGGAGACACGGGGCATGAGCGGGGGGTGGGGCAGAAGAAGGGAGACACGGGGCATGAGCAGGGGTTGGGGGGAGAAGGGAGACACGGGGCATGAGCGGGGGAAGAAGGGAGACACGGGACATGTGCGGGGGGAAGAAGGAAGACACAGGCATGAGCAGGGGGTGGGGGGTACAGGAGGGAGACACGGGGCATGAGCAGGGTGTGGGGGGAAAGAAGAGAGACACGGGGCATGAGCGGGGGGTGGGAGGGGAAGATGGGACACACAGGGCATGAGCGGGAGGTGGGGGGGAAGGTGGGAGACACGGGGCATGAGCGGGGGGTGGGGCGGAAGAAGGAAGACATGGGGCATGAGCGGGGGGTGGGGGGTGAGCAGGGAGACACAGGGCATGAGCGGGGGGTGGGGGTACAAGAGGGAGACACGGGGCAAGAGCAGGGGGTGGGGGTACTGGAGGGAGACACGGGGCAAGAGCAGGGAGGTGGGGGGAACAGGGCAGACACGGGGCATGAGCGGGGGTGGGGGAGGAAGAAGGGATACACTGGGCATGAGCGGGTAGTGGGGGAGAAGAAGGGAGACACGGGGCATGAGCGGGGAGTGGGGGGGAGAAGGGAGACACGGGGCATGAGCGGGGGGCGGGGGGAGAAGAAGGGAGACACGGGACATGTGCGGGGTGAAAGAAGGAAGACACAGGCATGAGCGGGGCTGGGGGGAACAGGAGGGAGACACGCAGCATGAGCGGGGGGTGGGGGCGAAGAAGGGAGACACGGGGCATGAGCAAGGGGTGGGGGGGAGAAGGGAGACACGGGGCATGAGCGGGGGTTGGGGGGAAAAGAAGGGAGACACGGGGCATGAGCGGGGGGTGGGCGGGGGAAAGAAGGAAGACACGGGGCATGAGCGGAAGATGGGGGAGTAGGGAGACATGGGGCATGAGCGGGGGGTGTGGGGAAGAAGGGAGACATGAGGCATGAGCGGGGTGTGGGGGGTACAGGAGGGAGACACGGGGCATGAGCGGGGAGTGGGGGTGGAAAAAAGAAGGGAGACACGGGGCATGAGTGGGGGGTGGGGGGGAATATGGGAGACACGGGGCATGAGCGGGGGGTGGGGGGGAAGATGGGAGACACAGGGCATGAGCAGGGGGTTGGGGGGAAAGAAGGGAGACACAGGGCATGAACGGGGGGGTGGGGGGAGAAGGGAGACACGGGGCATGAGCAAGGGGTGGGGGGAAAAGAAGGGAGACACGGGTCATGAGCGGGGGGTGGGGGGGAAAGGAGGGAAACACGGGGCATGAGCGGGGGGTGGGCGGGGGAAAGAAGGAAGACACGGGGCATGAGCGGGAGATGGGGGGAGTAGGGAGACATGGGGCATGAGCGGGGGGTGTGGGGAAGAAGGGAGACATGAGGCATGAGCGGGGTGTGGGGGGTACAGGAGGGAGACACGGGGCATGAGCGGGGAGTGGGGGTGGAAAAAAGAAGGGAGACACGGGGCATGAGCAGGGGGTGGGGGGGAAGATGGGAGACACGGGGCATGAGCGGGGGGTGGGGGGGAAGATGGGAGACACAGGGCATGAGCAGGGGGTTGGGGGGAAAGAAGGGAGACACAGGGCATGAACGGGGGGTGGGGGGAGAAGGGAGACACGGGGCATGAGCAAGGGGTGGGGGGAGAAGTGAGACACGGGACATGAGCGGGGGTGGGGCGGAAGAAGGGAGACACGGTGCATGAGAGGGGGTGGGGGAAAAGAAGGGAGACACGGGGCATGAGCGGGGGGTAGGGGGAAAGAAGGGAGAAACGGGGCATGAGCGGGGGGTTCGCGGGGGAAAGAAGGAAGACACGGGGCATGAGCGGGGGATGGGGGGGAGAAGGGAGACACGGGGCATGAGCGGGGGGTGTGGGGAAGAAGGGGACATGAGGCATGAGCGGGGTGTGGGGGCTACAGGAGGGAGACACGGGGCATGAGCGGGGAGTGGGGGTGGAAAAAAGAAGGGAGACACGGGGCATGAGCGCGGGCTGGGGGGAAAGAAGGGAGACACGGGGCATGAGCGGGGGGTGGGGGAGGAAGAAGGGATACACGGGGCATGAGCGGGCGGTGGGGCAGAAGAAGGGAGACACGGGGCATGAGCAGGGGGTGGGGGGAGAAGGGTGACACAGGGCATGAGCGGGGGGTGGGGTGAAGAAGGGAGACACGGGACATGTGCGGGGGGAAGAAGGAAGACACAGGCATGAGCGGGGGGTGGGGGGTACAGGAGGGAGACACGGGGCATGAGCGGGGGCTGGGAGGGGAAGATGGGAGACACAGGGCATGAGCGGGGGGTGGGGGGGAAGAAGGAAGACATGGGGCATGAGCGGGGGGGTGGGGGGTAAGAAGGGAGACACGGGGCATGAGCGGGGGGTGGGTGTACAAGTGGGAGACACGGGGCAAGAGCGGGGGGTGGGGGGGAAGAAGGGAGACACGGGGCATGAGCAAGGGGTGGGGGGGAGAAGGGAGACACGGGGCATGAGCGGGGGTTGGGGGAAAAGAAGGGAGACACGGGGCATGAGCGGGGGGTGGGCGGGGGAAAGAAGGAAGACACGGGGCATGAGCGGGGGATGGGGGGAGAAGGGAGACACGGGGCATGAGCGGGGGGTGGGGTGGAAAGAAGGGAGACACGGGGCATGAGCGGGTGGTGGGTGGGCAAAAGAAGGAAGACACGGGGCATGAGCGGGTGGTGGGGGGGAGAAGGGATACACGGGGCATGAGCGGGGGTAGGGGGAAGAAGGGAGACATGGGCATGAGCGTGCGGGGGGTGGGGAGTACAGGAGGGAGACACGGGGCATGAGCAGGGGGTGGGGGGAACAGGGCAGACATGGGGCATGAGCGGGGGGTGCGGGAGGAAGAAGGGAGACACGAGGCATGAGCGGGGGTGGGGGGGAAGAAGGGAGACACAGGGCATGAGTGGGGGTGGGGGGGAGGAACGGAGACACGGGGCATGAGCAGGGGGTGGGGGGGTGAGGAAGACACGGGGCATGAGCGGGGGGTGGAAAGAAGGGAGACACGGGGCATGAGCGGGGGTTGGGGGGGTAGAAGGGAGACACGGGGCATGAGCGGGGGGATGGGGTGAAGAAGGGAGACACGGTGCATGAGCAGGGGGTGGGGGGGAAGGTGGGAGACACGGGGCATGAGCGGGGGGTGGGGCGGAAGAAGGAAGACATGGGGCATGAGCGGGGGTGGGGGTGAGAAGGGAGACACAGGGCATGAGCGGGGGGTGGGGGTACAAGAGGGAGACACGGGGCAAGAGCAGGGGGTGGGGGTACTGGAGGGAGACACGGGGCAAGAGCAGGGAGGTGGGGGGAACAGGGCAGACACGGGGCATGAGCGGGGGTGGGGGAGGAAGAAGGGATACACGGGGCATGAGCGGGTAGTGGGGGAGAAGAAGGGAGACACGGGGCATGAGCGGGGAGTGGGGGGGAGAAGGGAGACACGGGGCATGAGCGGGGGGCGGGGGGAGAAGAAGGGAGACACGGGACATGTGCGGGGGGAAAGAAGGAAGACACAGGCATGAGCGGGGCTGGGGGGAACAGGAGGGAGACACGCAGCATGAGCGGGGGGTGGGGGGGAAGCAGGGAGACACGGGGCATGAGCAAGGGGTGGGGGGGAGAAGGGAGACACGGGGCATGAGCGGGGGTTGGGGGGAAAAGAAGGGAGACACGGGGCATGAGCGGGGGGTGGGGGGGAAAGGAGGGAAACACGGGGCATGAGCGGGGGGTGGGCGGGGGAAAGAAGGAAGACACGGGGCATGAGCGGGAGATGGGGGGAGTAGCGAGACATGGGGCATGAGTGGGGGGTGTGGGGAAGAAGGGAGACATGAGGCATGAGCGGGGTGTGGGGGGTACAGGAGGGAGACATGGGGCATGAGCGGGGAGTGGGGTGGAAAAAAGAAGGGAGACACGGGGCATGAGCGGGGGGTGGGGGGGAAGATGGGAGACACGGGGCATGAGCGGGGGGTGGGGGGGAAGATGGGAGACACAGGGCATGAGCAGGGGGTTGGGGGGAAAGAAGGGAGACACAGGGCATGAACAGGGGGGTGGGGGGGAGAAGGGAGACACGGGGCATGAGCAAGGGGTGGGGGGAGAAGGGAGACAAGGGACATGAGCGGGGGTGGGGCGGAAGAAGGGAGACACGGTGCATGAGAGGGGGTGGGGAAAAGAAGGGAGACACGGGGCATGAGCGGGGGGTGGGGGGAAAGAAGGGAGAAACGGGGCATGAGCGGGGGGTTCGCGGGGGAAAGAAGGAAGACACGGGGCATGAGCGGGGGATGGGGGGGAGAAGGGAGACACGGGGCATGAGCGGGGGGTGTGGGGAAGAAGGGGACATGAGGCATGAGCGGGGTGTGGGGGCTACAGGAGGGAGACACGGGGCATGAGCGGGGAGTGGGGGTGGAAAAAAGAAGGGAGACACGGGGCATGAGCGCGGGCTGGGGGGAAAGAAGGGAGACACGGGGCATGAGCGGGGGGTGGGGGAGGAAGAAGGGATACACGGGGCATGAGCGGGCGGTGGGGCAGAAGAAGGGAGACACGGGGCATGAGCAGGGGGTGGGGGGAGAAGGGTGACACAGGGCATGAGCGGGGGGTGGGGTGAAGAAGGGAGACACGGGACATGTGCGGGGGGAAGAAGGAAGACACAGGCATGAGCGGGGGGTGGGGGGTACAGGAGGGAGACACGGGGCATGAGCGGGGGGGTGGGGGGGAACGAAGGGAGACACGGGGCATGAGCGGGGGGTGGGAGGGGAAGATGGGAGACACAGGGCATGAGCGGGGGGTGGGGGGGACGGTGGGAGACACGGGGCATGAGCGGGGGGTGGGGCGGAAGAAGGAAGACATGGGGCATGAGCAGGGGGGTGGGGGGTAAGAAGGGAGACACGGGGCATGAGCGAGGGGTGGGGGTACAAGAGGGAGACACGGGGCAAGAGCGGGGGGTGGGGGGGAAGAAGGGAGACATGGGGCATGAGCAAGGGGTGGGGGGGAGAAGGGAGACACGGGGCATTAGCGAGGGTTGGGGGGAAAAGAAGGGAGACACGGAGCATGAGCGGGGGCTGGGCGGGGGAAAGAAGGAAGACACAGGGCATGAGCGGGGGATGGGGGAGAAGGGAGACACGGGGCATGAGCAGGGGGTGGGGGTGGAAAGAAGGGAGACACGGGGCATGAGCGGGTGGTGGGTGGGCAAAAGAAGGAAGACACGGGGCATGAGCGGGTGGTGGGGGGGAGAAGGGAGACACGGGGCATGAGCGGGGGTAGGGGGAAGAAGGGAGACATGGGCATGAGCGTGCGGGGGGGTGGGGAGTACAGGAGGGAGACACGGGGCATGAGCGGGGGGGTGGGGGGAACAGGGCAGACATGGGGCATGAGTGGGGGGTGCGGGAGGAAGAAGGGAGACACGAGGCATGAGCGGGGGTGGGGGGGAAGAAGGGAGACACAGGGCATGAGTGGGGGTGGGGGGGAGGAACAGAGACACGGGGCATGAGCAGGGGGTGGGGGGGTGAGGAAGACACGGGGCATGAGCGGGGGGTGGAAAGAAGGGAGACGCGGGGGGTGGGGGGGAGAAGGGAGACACGGGGCATGAGCGGGGGGATGGGGTGAAGAAGGGAGACACGGTGCATGAGCAGGGGGTGGGGGGAAAGAAGGGAGACACGGGGCATGAACAGTGGGTGGGGGGAAAAGAAGGGAGACACGGGGCATGAGCGGGAGGTGGGGGGAAAAGAAGGGAGACACGGGGCATGAGCGGGGGTTGGAGACACGGGGTATGAGCAGGGGGTGGGGCCCCCAGCCCCGCTCATGCCCCGTGTCTGTCCTGTTCCAACTGAACAGACACGGGACATGAGCGGGGGGTGGGGGAGGGAGAAGGGAGACACGGGGCATGAGCGGGGGGTCGGGGGGCAGAAGAGAGACACGGGGCATGAGCGGGGGGAGAAGGGAGATACGGGGCATGTGCGGGGGGAAAGAAGGAAGACACAGGCATGAGCGGGGCTGGGGGGAACAGGAGGGAGACACGCAGCATGAGCGGGGGGTGGGGGGGAAGAAGGGAGACACGGGGCATGAGCAAGGGGTGGGGGGGAGAAGGGAGACACGGGGCATGAGCGGGGGTTGGGGGAAAAGAAGGGAGACACGGGGCATGAGCGGGGGGTGGGGGGGAAAGGAGGGAAACACGGGGCATGAGCGGGGGGTGGGCGGGGGAAAGAAGGAAGACACGGGGCATGAGCGGGAGATGGGGGTAGTAGGGAGACATGGGGCATGAGCGGGGGGTGTGTGGAAGAAGGGAGACATGAGGCATGAGCGGGGTGTGGGGGGTACAGGAGGGAGACACGGGGCATGAGCGGGGAGTGGGGGTGGAAAAAAGAAGGGAGACACGGGGCATGAGCGGGGGGTGGGGGAGAAGATGGGAGACACGGGGCATGAGCGGGGGGTGGGGGGGAAGATGGGAGACACAGGGCATGAGCAGGGGGTTGGGGGGAAAGAAGGGAGACACAGGGCATGAACGGGGGGGTGGGGGGGAGAAGGGAGACACGGGGCATGAGCAAGGGGTGGGGGGAGAAGGGAGACAAGGGACATGAGCGGGGGTGGGGCGGAAGAAGGGGACATGAGGCATGAGCGGGGTGTGGGGGCTACAGGAGGGAGACACGGGGCATGAGCGGGGAGTGGGGGTGGAAAAAAGAAGGGAGACACGGGGCATGAGCGCGGGCTGGGGGGAAAGAAGGGAGACACGGGGCATGAGCGGGGGGTGGGGGAGGAAGAAGGGATACACGGGGCATGAGCGGGCGGTGGGGCAGAAGAAGGGAGACACGGGGCATGAGCAGGGGCTGGGGGGAGAAGGGTGACACAGGGCATGAGCGGGGGGTGGGGTGAAGAAGGGAGACACGGGATATGTGCGGGGGGAAGAAGGAAGACACAGGCATGAGCGGGGGTGGGGGGTACAGGAGGGAGACACGGGGCATGAGCGGGGGGTGGGGGGGAACGAAGGGAGACACGGGGCATGAGCGGGGGGTGGGGCGGAAGAAGGAAGACATGGGGCATGAGCGGGGGGGTGGGGGGTAAGAAGGGAGACACGGGGCATGAGCGGGGGGTGGGGGTACAAGAGGGAGACACGGGGCAAGAGCGGGGAGTGGGGGGGAAGAAGGGAGACACGGGGCATGAGCAAGGGGTGGGGGGGAGAAGGGAGACACGGGGCATGAGCGGGGGTTGGGGGGAAAAGAAGGGAGACACGGGGCATGAGCGGGGGGTGGGCGGGGGAAAGAAGGAAGACACGGGGCATGAGCGGGGGATGGGGGGAGAAGGGAGACACGGGGCATGAGCGGGGGGTGGGGTGGAAAGAAGGGAGACACGGGGCATGAGCGGGTGGTGGGTGGGCAAAAGAAGGAAGACACGGGGCATGAGCGGGTGGTGGGGGGGAGAAGGGAGACACGGGGCATGAGCGGGGGTAGGGGGAAGAAGGGAGACATGGGCATGAGCGTGCGGGGGGTGGGGAGTACAGGAGGGAGACACGGGGCATGAGCGGGGGGTGGGGGGAACAGGGCAGACATGGGGCATGAGCGGGGGGTGCGGGAGGAAGAAGGGAGACACGAGGCATGAGCGGGGGTGGGGGGGGAGAAGGGAGACACAGGGCATGAGTGGGGGTGGGGGGGAGGAACGGAGACACGGGGCATGAGCAGGGGGTGGGGGGGTGAGGAAGACACGGGGCATGAGCGGGGGGGTGGAAAGATGGGAGATGCGGGGGGTGGGGGGGAGAAGGGAGACACGGGGCATGAGCGGGGGGATGGGGTGAAGAAGGGAGACACGGGGCATGAGCGGGGGGATGGGGGGAAAGAAGGGAGACACTGGGCATGAACAGTGGGTGGGGGGAAAAGAAGGGAGACACGGGGCATGAGCGGGAGGTGGGGGGAAAAGAAGGGAGACACGGGGCATGAGCGGGGGTTGGAGACACGGGGTATGAGCGGGGGGTGGGGCTCCCAGCCCCGCTCATGCCCCGTGTCTGTCCTGTTCCAACTGAACAGACACGGGACATGAGCGGGGGGTGGGGGAGGGAGAAGGGAGACACGGGGCATGAGCGGGGGGTCGGGGGGCAGAAGAGAGACACGGGGCATGAGCGGGGGGTGGAGGGGAGAAGGGAGACACGGGGCATGAGCGGGGGGATGGGGTGAAGAAGGGAGACTCGGTGCATGAGCAGGGGGTGGGGGGAAAGAAGGGAGACACGGGGCATGAGCGGTGGGTGGGGGGAAAAGAAGGGAGACACGGGGCATGAGCGGGAGGTGGGGGGAAAAGAAGGGAGACACGGGGCATGAGCGGGGGTTGGAGACACGGGGTATGAGCGGGGGGTGGGGCCCCCAGCCCCGCTCATGCCCCGTGTCTGTCCTGTTCCAACTGAACAGACACGGGACATGAGCGGGGGGTGGGGGAGGGAGAAGGGGGACACGGGGCATGAGCGGGGGGTCGGGGGGCAGAAGGGAGACACGGGGCATGAGCGGGGGGTGGGGGAGAAGAAAGAAGACACGGGGCATGAGCGTGGGCGTGGGGGGTAAGAAGGGAGACACGGGGCATGAGCGGGGGGTGGGGGTACAGGAGGGAGACACGGGGCAAGAGGAGGTGGGAGGGTACAGGAGGGAGACACGGGGCAAGAGCGGGGGTGGGGGGAACAGGGTAGACATGGGGCATGAGCGGGGGGTGGGGGAACAGGGTAGACATGGGGCATGAGCGGGGGGTGGGGGAGGAAGAAGGGATACACGGGGCATGAGCGGGGGTGGGGGAGAAGAAGGGAGACACGGGGCATGAGCAGGGGGTGGGGGAGAAGGGAGACACGGGGCATGAGCAAGGGGTGGGGGGCAGAAGGGAGACACGGGACATGTGCGGGGGAAAGAAGGAAGAAACGGGCATGAGAGGGGGGTGGGGCGTACAGGAGGGAGACACGGAGCATGAGCAGGGAGTGGGGTGGAAAGAAGGGAGACACGGGGCACGAGCAGGGGTTGGGGGGGAAGAAGGGAGACACAAGGCATTAGCGGGGGGTGGGTGGGAGATGGGAGACCCGGGGCATGAGCGGGGGGTGGGGGGGAAGAAGGGAGACACGGGGCATGAACAGGGGGTGGGGGGACAAGGGAGACATGCAGCATGAGCAGGGGGTCGGGGGGAAGAAGGGAGACACGGGGCATGAGTGGGGGGTGGGCGGGGGAAAGAAGGAAGACACGGGGCATGAGCGGGGGATGGGGGGAGAAGGGAGACACGGGGCATGAGCGGGGGGTGGGGTGGAAAGAAGGGAGACACGGGGCATGAGCGGGTGGTGGGTGGGCAAAAGAAGGAAGACACGGGGCATGAGCGGGTGGTGGGGGGGAGAAGGGAGACACGGGGCATGAGCGGGGGTAGGGGGAAGAAGGGAGACATGGGCATGAGCGTGCGGGGGGTGGGGAGAACAGGAGGCAGACACGGGGCATGAGCGGGGGGTGGGGGGAACAGGGCAGACATGGGGCATGAGCGGGGGGTGCGGGAGGAAGAAGGGAGACACGAGGCATGAGCGGGGGTGGGGGGGAAGAAGGGAGACACAGGGCATGAGTGGGGGTGGGGGGGAGGAACGGAGACACGGGGCATGAGCAGGGGGTGGGGGGGTGAGGAAGACACGGGGCATGAGCGGGGGGATGGGGTGAAGAAGGGAGACACGGTGCATGAGCAGGGGGGGGAAAGAAGGGAGACACTGGGCATGAACAGTGGGTGGGGGGAAAAGAAGGGAGACACAGGGCATGAGCGGAAGGTGGGGGGAAAAGAAGGGAGACACGGGGCATGAGCGGGGGTTGGAGACACGGGGTATGAGCGGGGGGTGGGGCTCCCAGCCCCGCTCATGCCCCGTGTCTGTCCTGTTCCAACTGAACAGACACGGGACATGAGCGGGGGGTGGGGGAGGGAGAAGGGAGACACGGGGCATGAGCGGGGGGTCGGGGGGCAGAAGAGAGACACGGGGCATGAGCGGGGGGATGGGGTGAAGAAGGGAGACACGGTGCATGAGCAGGGGGTGGGGGGAAAGAAGGGAGACACTGGGCATGAACAGTGGGTGGGGGGAAAAGAAGGGAGACACGGGGCATGAGCGGAAGGTGGGGGGAAAAGAAGGGAGACACTGGGCATGAGCGGGGGTTGGAGACACGGGGTATGAGCGGGGGGTGGGGCTCCCAGCCCCGCTCATGCCCCGTGTCTGTCCTGTTCCAACTGAACAGACACGGGACATGAGCGGGGGGTGGGGGAGGGAGAAGGGAGACACGGGGCATGAGCGGGGGGTCGGGGGGCAGAAGAGAGACACGGGGCATGAGCGGGGGGTGGAGGGGAGAAGGGAGACACGGGGCATGAGCGGGGGGATGGGGTGAAGAAGGGAGACTCGGTGCATGAGCAGGGGATGGGGGGAAAGAAGGGAGACACGGGGCATGAGCGGTGGGTGGGGGGAAAAGAAGGGAGACACGGGGCATGAGCGGGAGGTGGGGGGAAAAGAAGGGAGACACGGGGCATGAGCGGGGGTTGGAGACACGGGGTATGAGCGGGGGGTGGGGCCCCCAGCCCCGCTCATGCCCCGTGTCTGTCCTGTTCCAACTGAACAGACACGGGACATGAGCGGGGGGTGGGGGAGGGAGAAGGGAGACACGGGGCATGAGCGGGGGGTCGGGGGGCAGAAGGGAGACACGGGGCATGAGCGGGGGGTGGGGGAGAAGAAAGAAGACACGGGGCATGAGCGTGCGGGGGGTGGGGAGAACAGGAGGGAGACACGGGGCATGAGCGGGGGGTGGGGGGAACAGGGCAGACATGGGGCATGAGCGGGGGGTGCGGGAGGAAGAAGGGAGACACGAGGCATGAGCGGGGGTGGGGGGGAAGAAGGGAGACACAGGGCATGAGTGGGGGTGGGGGGGAGGAACGGAGACACGGGGCATGAGCAGGGGGTGGGGGGGTGAGGAAGACACGGGGCATGAGCGGGGGGATGGGGTGAAGAAGGGAGACACGGTGCATGAGCAGGGGGGGGAAAGAAGGGAGACACTGGGCATGAACAGTGGGTGGGGGGAAAAGAAGGGAGACACGGGGCATGAGCGGAAGGTGGGGGGAAAAGAAGGGAGACACGGGGCATGAGCGGGGGTTGGAGACACGGGGTATGAGCGGGGGGTGGGGCTCCCAGCCCCGCTCATGCCCCGTGTCTGTCCTGTTCCAACTGAACAGACACGGGACATGAGCGGGGGGTGGGGGAGGGAGAAGGGAGACACGGGGCATGAGCGGGGGGTCGGGGGGCAGAAGAGAGACACGGGGCATGAGCGGGGGGATGGGGTGAAGAAGGGAGACACGGTGCATGAGCAGGGGGTGGGGGGAAAGAAGGGAGACACTGGGCATGAACAGTGGGTGGGGGGAAAAGAAGGGAGACACGGGGCATGAGCGGAAGGTGGGGGGAAAAGAAGGGAGACACGGGGCATGAGCGGGGGTTGGAGACACGGGGTATGAGCGGGGGGTGGGGCTCCCAGCCCCGCTCATGCCCCGTGTCTGTCCTGTTCCAACTGAACAGACACGGGACATGAGCGTGGGGTGGGGGAGGGAGAAGGGAGACACGGGGCATGAGCGGGGGGTCGGGGGGCAGAAGAGAGACACGGGGCATGAGCGGGGGGTGGAGGGGAGAAGGGAGACACGGGGCATGAGCGGGGGGATGGGGTGAAGAAGGGAGACTCGGTGCATGAGCAGGGGGTGGGGGGAAAGAAGGGAGACACGGGGCATGAGCGGTGGGTGGGGGGAAAAGAAGGGAGACACGGGGCATGAGCGGGAGGTGGGGGGAAAAGAAGGGAGACACGGGGCATGAGCGGGGGTTGGAGACACGGGGTATGAGCGGGGGGTGGGGCCCCCAGCCCCGCTCATGCCCCGTGTCTGTCCTGTTCCAACTGAACAGACACGGGACATGAGCGGGGGGTGGGGGAGGGAGAAGGGAGACACGGGGCATGAGCGGGGGGTCGGGGGGCAGAAGGGAGACACGGGGCATGAGCGGGGGGTGGGGGAGAAGAAAGAAGACACGGGGCATGAGCGTGGGCGTGGGGGGTAAGAAGGGAGACACGGGGCATGAGCGGGGGGTGGGGGTACAGGAGGGAGACACGGGGCAAGAGGAGGTGGGAGGGTACAGGAGGGAGACACGGGGCAAGAGCGGGGGGTGGGGGGAACAGGGTAGACATGGGGCATGAGCGGGGGGTGGGGGAACAGGGTAGACATGGGGCATGAGCGGGGGGTGGGGGAGGAAGAAGGGATACACGGGGCATGAGCGGGGGTGGGGGAGAAGAAGGGAGACACGGGGCATGAGCAGGGGGTGGGGGGAGAAGGGAGACACGGGGCATGAGCAAGGGGCGGGGGGCAGAAGGGAGACACGGGACATGTGCGGGGGAAAGAAGGAAGAAACGGGCATGAGAGGGGGGTGGGGCGTACAGGAGGGAGACACGGAGCATGAGCAGGGAGTGGGGTGGAAAGAAGGGAGACACGGGGCACGAGCAGGGGTTGGGGGGAAGAAGGGAGACACAAGGCATTAGCGGGGGGTGGGCGGGAGATGGGAGACCCGGGGCATGAGCGGGGGGTGGGGGGAAGAAGGGAGACATGGGGCATGAACAGGGGGTGGGGGGACAAGGGAGACATGCAGCATGAGCAGGGGGTCGGGGGGAAGAAGGGAGACACGGGGCATGAGCAGGGGGTGGGGGGAGAAGAAAGACACGGGGCATGAGCATGGGGTGGGGGGTAGAAAGAAGGGAGACACGGGGCATGAGCGGGGGGTTTGGGGGAGAAGGGAGACACGGGGCATGAGCGGGGGGTGGGCGGGGGAAAGAAGGAAGACACGGGGCATGAGCGGGGGTGGGGGGGAAGAAGGGAGACACGGGGCATTAGCTGGGGGGGAAGAAGGTAGACACAGGGCATGAGCGGGGGGTGGGGAGGAGAAGGAAGACACGGGGCATGAGCGGGGGGTGGGGGGGAAGAAGGGAAACACGGTGCATGAGCCGGGGGTGGGGGGAAAAGAAGGGAGACACGGGGCATGAGCGGGGTGGTGGGGGGGAAAGAAGGGAGACACGGGGCATGAGTGGGGGGTGGGCGGGGGAAAGAAGGAAGACACAGGGCATGAGCGGGGGGTGGGGGGAGAAGGGAGACATGGGGCGGGGGTGGGAGGTACAGTAGGGAGACATGGGGCATGAGCGGGGGGTGGGGGGAACAGGGCAGACACGAGGCATGAGCAGGGGGTGGGGGGAAGAAGGGAGACACAAGGCATGAGCTTGGGGTGGGGGGAAGAAGGGAGACACGGGGCATGAGCGGGGGTGGGGGGAAGAACGGAGACACGGGGCATGAGCAGGGGGTGGGGGGGAGAAGAAAGACACGGGCCATGAGCGTGGGGTGGGGGGTAGAAAGAAGGGAGACATGGGGCATGAGCGGGGGTGGGGGGGAGAAGGGAGAAGCGGAGCATGAGCGGGGGTTGGGGGGAAGAAGGGAGACACGGTGCATGAGCGGGGGGTGGGGGGGAAAGAAGGGAGACACGGGCATGAGCGGTGGGTGGGGGTAAAAGAAGGGAGACACGGGGCATGAGCAGGGGGTGGGGGGGAAGAAGGGAGACACGGGGCATGAGCGGAGGGTGGGGGCCGAAGCCCCGCTCATGCCCGTGTCTGTCCTGTTCCAACTGGACAGACACGGGACATGAGCGGGGGGTGGGTGGGGGGAGAACGGAGACACGGGGTATGAGCGGGGGGTGGGGGGGCAGAAGGGAGACACGGGGCATGAGTGGGGGGTGGGGGGAAGAACGGAGACACGGTGCATGAGCGGGGGGTGGGGCGGAAGAAGGAAGACATGGGGCATGAGCGGGAGGGTGGGGGGTAAGAAGGGAGACACGGGGCATGAGCGGGGGGTGGGGGTACAAGAGGGAGACACGGGGCAAGAGCGGGAGGTGGGGGGTACTGGAGGGAGACACGGGGCAAGAGCAGGGGGGTGGGGGGTACAGGGCAGACACGGGGCATGAGCGGGGGTGGGGGAGGAAGAAGGGATACACGGGGCATGAGCGGGTGGTGGGGGAGAAGAAGGGAGACACGGGGCATCAGCGGGGGGTGGGGGGGAGAAGGGAGAAGCGGAGCATGAGCGGGGGGTGGGGGGAAGAAGGGAGACACGGTGCATGAGCGGGGGGTGGGGGGGAAGAAGGGAGACACGGGGCATGAGCGGTGGGTGGGGGGAAAAGAAGGAAGACACGGGGAATGAGCGGGGGGTGGGGGGAAGAAGGGAGACACGGGGCATGAGCAGGGGGTGGAGACACGGGGCATGAGCGGAGGGTGGGGGCCCAAGCCCAGCTCATGCCCATGTCTGTCCTGTTCCAACTGGACAGACACGGGACATGAGCGGGGGGTGGGTGGAGGGAGAAGGGAGACACGGGGCATGAGCGGGGGGTGGGGGTACAAGAGGGAGACACGGGGCAAGAGCGGGAGGTGGGGGGTACTGGAGGGAGACACGGGGCAAGAGCAGGGGGGTGGGGGGTACAGGGCAGACACGGGGCATGAGCGGGGGTGGGGGAGGAAGAAGGGATACACGGGGCATGAGCGGGTGGTGGGGGAGAAGAAGGGAGACACGGGGCATCAGCGGGGGGTGGGGGGGGGAAGGGAGAAGCGGAGCATGAGCGGGGGGTGGGGGGAAGAAGGGAGACACGGTGCATGAGCGGGGGGTGGGGGGGAAAGAAGGGAGACACGGTGCATGAGCAGGGGGGGGGAAAGAAGGGAGACACTGGGCATGAACAGTGGGTGGGGGGAAAAGAAGGGAGACACGGGGCATGAGCGGAAGGTGGGGGGAAAAGAAGGGAGACACGGTGCATGAGCGGGGGTTGGAGACACGGGGTATGAGCGGGGGGTGGGGCTCCCAGCCCCGCTCATGCCCCGTGTCTGTCCTGTTCCAACTGAACAGACACGGGACATGAGCGGGGGGTGGGGGAGGGAGAAGGGAGACACGGGGCATGAGCGGGGGGTCGGGGGGCAGAAGAGAGACACGGGGCATGAGCGGGGGGATGGGGTGAAGAAGGGAGACACGGTGCATGAGCAGGGGGTGGGGGGAAAGAAGGGAGACACTGGGCATGAACAGTGGGTGGGGGGAAAAGAAGGGAGACACGGGGCATGAGCGGAAGGTGGGGGGAAAAGAAGGGAGACACGGGGCATGAGCGGGGGTTGGAGACACGGGGTATGAGCGGGGGGTGGGGCTCCCAGCCCCGCTCATGCCCCGTGTCTGTCCTGTTCCAACTGAACAGACACGGGACATGAGCGGGGGGTGGGGGAGGGAGAAGGGAGACACGGGGCATGAGCGGGGGGTCGGGGGGCAGAAGAGAGACACGGGGCATGAGCGGGGGGTGGAGGGGAGAAGGGAGACACGGGGCATGAGCGGGGGGATGGGGTGAAGAAGGGAGACTCGGTGCATGAGCAGGGGGTGGGGGGAAAGAAGGGAGACACGGGGCATGAGCGGTGGGTGGGGGGAAAAGAAGGGAGACACGGGGCATGAGCGGGAGGTGGGGGGAAAAGAAGGGAGACACGGGGCATGAGCGGGGGTTGGAGACACGGGGTATGAGCGGGGGGTGGGGCCCCCAGCCCCGCTCATGCCCCGTGTCTGTCCTGTTCCAACTGAACAGACACGGGACATGAGCGGGGGGTGGGGGAGGGAGAAGGGAGACACGGGGCATGAGCGGGGGGTCGGGGGGCAGAAGGGAGACACGGGGCATGAGCGGGGGGTGGGGGAGAAGAAAGAAGACACGGGGCATGAGCGTGGGCGTGGGGGGTAAGAAGGGAGACACGGGGCATGAGCGGGGGGTGGGGGTACAGGAGGGAGACACGGGGCAAGAGGAGGTGGGAGGGTACAGGAGGGAGACACGGGGCAAGAGCGGGGGGTGGGGGGAACAGGGTAGACATGGGGCATGAGCGGGGGGTGGGGGAACAGGGTAGACATGGGGCATGAGCGGGGGGTGGGGGAGGAAGAAGGGATACACGGGGCATGAGCGGGGGTGGGGGAGAAGAAGGGAGACACGGGGCATGAGCAGGGGGTGGGGGGAGAAGGGAGACACGGGGCATGAGCAAGGGGCGGGGGGCAGAAGGGAGACACGGGACATGTGCGGGGGAAAGAAGGAAGAAACGGGCATGAGAGGGGGGTGGGGCGTACAGGAGGGAGACACGGAGCATGAGCAGGGAGTGGGGTGGAAAGAAGGGAGACACGGGGCACGAGCAGGGGTTGGGGGGAAGAAGGGAGACACAAGGCATTAGCGGGGGGTGGGCGGGAGATGGGAGACCCGGGGCATGAGCGGGGGGTGGGGGGAAGAAGGGAGACATGGGGCATGAACAGGGGGTGGGGGGACAAGGGAGACATGCAGCATGAGCAGGGGGTCGGGGGGAAGAAGGGAGACACAGGGCATGAGCAGGGGGTGGGGGGAGAAGAAAGACACGGGGCATGAGCATGGGGTGGGGGGTAGAAAGAAGGGAGACACGGGGCATGAGCGGGGGGTTTGGGGGAGAAGGGAGACACGGGGCATGAGCGGGGGGTGGGCGGGGGAAAGAAGGAAGACACGGGGCATGAGCGGGGGTGGGGGGGAAGAAGGGAGACACGGGGCATTAGCTGGGGGGGAAGAAGGTAGACACAGGGCATGAGCGGGGGGTGGGGAGGAGAAGGAAGACACGGGGCATGAGCGGGGGGTGGGGGGGAAGAAGGGAAACACGGTGCATGAGCCGGGGGTGGGGGGAAAAGAAGGGAGACACGGGGCATGAGCGGGGTGGTGGGGGGGAAAGAAGGGAGACACGGGGCATGAGTGGGGGGTGGGCGGGGGAAAGAAGGAAGACACAGGGCATGAGCGGGGGGTGGGGGGAGAAGGGAGACATGGGGCGGGGGTGGGAGGTACAGTAGGGAGACATGGGGCATGAGCGGGGGGTGGGGGGAACAGGGCAGACACGAGGCATGAGCAGGGGGTGGGGGGAAGAAGGGAGACACAAGGCATGAGCTTGGGGTGGGGGGAAGAAGGGAGACACGGGGCATGAGCGGGGGTGGGGGGAAGAACGGAGACACGGGGCATGAGCAGGGGGTGGGGGGGAGAAGAAAGACACGGGCCATGAGCGTGGGGTGGGGGGTAGAAAGAAGGGAGACATGGGGCATGAGCGGGGGTGGGGGGGAGAAGGGAGAAGCGGAGCATGAGCGGGGGTTGGGGGGAAGAAGGGAGACACGGTGCATGAGCGGGGGGTGGGGGGGAAAGAAGGGAGACACGGGCATGAGCGGTGGGTGGGGGTAAAAGAAGGGAGACACGGGGCATGAGCAGGGGGTGGGGGGGAAGAAGGGAGACACGGGGCATGAGCGGAGGGTGGGGGCCGAAGCCCCGCTCATGCCCGTGTCTGTCCTGTTCCAACTGGACAGACACGGGACATGAGCGGGGGGTGGGTGGGGGGAGAACGGAGACACAGGGTATGAGCGGGGGGTGGGGGGGCAGAAGGGAGACACGGGGCATGAGTGGGGGGTGGGGGGAAGAACGGAGACACGGTGCATGAGCGGGGGGTGGGGCGGGAAGAAGGAAGACATGGGGCATGAGCGGGAGGGTGGGGGGTAAGAAGGGAGACACGGGGCATGAGCGGGGGGTGGGGGTACAAGAGGGAGACACGGGGCAAGAGCGGGAGGTGGGGGGTACTGGAGGGAGACACGGGGCAAGAGCAGGGGGGTGGGGGGTACAGGGCAGACACGGGGCATGAGCGGGGGTGGGGGAGGAAGAAGGGATACACGGGGCATGAGCGGGTGGTGGGGGAGAAGAAGGGAGACACGGGGCATCAGCGGGGGGTGGGGGGAGAAGGGAGAAGCGGTGCATGAGCGGGGGGTGGGGGGGAAGAAGGGAGACACGGGGCATGAGCGGTGGGTGGGGGGAAAAGAAGGAAGACACGGGGAATGAGCGGGGGGTGGGGGGAAGAAGGGAGACACGGGGCATGAGCAGGGGGTGGAGACACGGGGCATGAGCGGAGGGTGGGGGCCCAAGCCCAGCTCATGCCCATGTCTGTCCTGTTCCAACTGGACAGACACGGGACATGAGCGGGGGGTGGGTGGAGGGAGAAGGGAGACACGGGGCATGAGCGGGGGGTGGGGGTACAAGAGGGAGACACGGGGCAAGAGCGGGAGGTGGGGGGTACTGGAGGGAGACACGGGGCAAGAGCAGGGGGGTGGGGGGTACAGGGCAGACACGGGGCATGAGCGGGGGTGGGGGAGGAAGAAGGGAGACACGGGGCATGAGCGGGTGGTGGGGAGAAGAAGGGAGACACGGGGCATCAGCGGGGGGTGGGGGGGGAAGGGAGAAGCGGAGCATGAGCGGGGGGTGGGGGGAAGAAGGGAGACACGGTGCATGAGCGGGGGGTGGGGGGGAAAGAAGGGAGACACGGGGCATGAGCGGTGGGTGGGGGGAAAAGAAGGGAGACACGGGGAATGAGCGGGGGGTGGGGGGAAGAAGGGAGACACGGGGCATGAGCAGGGGGTGGAGACACGGGGCATGAGCGGAGGGTGGGGGCCCAAGCCCAGCTCATGCCCATGTCTGTCCTGTTCCAACTGGACAGACACGGGACATGAGCGGGGGGTGGGTGGAGGGAGAAGGGAGACACGGGGCATGAGCGGGGGGTGGGGGGGCAGAAGGGAGACACGGGGCATGAGCGGGTGGTGGGGGGAAGAACGGACACACGGTGCATGAGCGGGGGGTGGGGCGGAAGAAGGAAGACAATGGGCATGAGCGGGGGGGTGGGGGGTAAGAAGGGAGACACGGGGCATGAGCGGGGGGTGGGGGTACAAGAGGGAGACACGGGGCAAGAGTGGGGGGTGGGAGGTTACTGGAGGGAGACACGGGGCAAGAGCAGGGGGGTGGGGGGAACAGGGCAGACATGGGGCATGAGCGGGGGGGGAGAAGGAAGACATTGGGCATGAGCGGGGGGTGGGGGGTGGAAAGAAGGGAGACATGGGGCATGAGCAGGGGGTGGAAAGAAGGGAGACACGGGGCATGAGCTGGGGTGGGGGGGAAGAAGGGAGACATGCGGCATGAGCGGGGGGTGGAGGGGAGAAGGGAGAAGCGGAGCATGAGCGGGGGGTGGGGGGGAAGAAGGGAGACACGGTGCATGAGCGGGGGGTGGGGGGGAAAGAAGGGAGACACAGGGCATGAGCGGTGGGTGGGGGTAAAAGAAGGGAGACACGGGGCATGAGCAGGGGGTGGGGGGAAGAAGGGAGACACGGGGCATGAGCGGGGGTTGGAGACACGGGGCATGAGCGGAGGGTGGGGGCCCAAGCCCCGCTCATGCCCGTGTCTGTCCTGTTCCAACTGGACAGACACGGGACATGAGCAGGGGGTGGGTGGGGGGAGAAGGGAGACACAGGGTATGAGCGGGGGTGGGGGGGCAGAAGGGAGACACGGGGCAAGAGTGGGGGGTGGGGGGAAGAACGGAGACACGGTGCATGAGCGGGGGGTGGGGCGGAAGAAGGAAGACATGGGGCATGAGCGGGGGGGTGGGGGGTAAGAAGGGAGACACGGGGCATGAGCGGGGGGTGGGGGTGGAAAAAAGAAGGGAGACACGGGGCATGAGCGGGGGGTGGGGGAAAGAAGGGAGACACGGGGCATGAGCGGGGGGTGGGGGGGAAGATGGGAGACACGGGGCATGAGCGGGGGGTGGGGGGGAAGATGGTAGACACGGGGCATGAGCGGGGGGTGGGGGGAAAGAAGGGAGACACGGGGCATGAACGGGGGGGTGGGGTTAAGAAGGGAGACACGCAGCATGAACGGGGGGTGGGGGGGAGAAGGGAGACACGGGGTATGAGCAAGAGGTGGGGGGAGAAGGGAGACATGGGACATGAGCGGGGGGGTGTGGGGAACAGGGCAGACATGGGGCATGAGCGGGGGTGGGGGAGGAAGAAGGGATACATGGGGAATGAGCAGGTGGTGGGGGAGAAGAAGGGAGACACGGGGCATGAGCGGGGGGTGAGGGGGAGAAGGGAGACACGGGGCATGAGTGGGGAGTGGGGGTGGAAAAAAGAAGGGAGACACGGGGCATGAGCGGGGGGTGGGGGGGGAAGAAGGGAGACACGGGGCATGAGCGGGGGGTGGGGGGGAAGATGGGAGACACGGGGCATGAGCGGAGGGTGGGGGGGAGATGGGAGACACGGGGCATGAGCGGGGGGTGGGGGGGAAAGAAGGGAGACACGGGGCATGAACGGGGGGGTTGGGGTTAAGAAGGGAGACACGCAGCATGAACAGGGGGTGGGGGGGAGAAGGGAGACACGGGGTATGAGCAAGAGGTGGGGGGAGAAGGGAGACATGGGACATGAGCGGGGGGGTGTGGGGAACAGGGCAGACATGGGGCATGAGCGGGGGTGGGGGAGGAAGAAGGGATACATGGGGCATGAGCGGGTGGTGGGGGAGAAGAAGGAAGACACGGGGCATGAGCGGGGGGTGGGGGGGAGAAGGGAGACACGGGGCATGAGCGGGGGGCGGGGGGAGAAGAAGGGAGACACGGGACATGTGCGGGGGGAAAGAAGGAAGACACAGGCATGAGCGGGGGTGGGGGATACAGGAGGGAGACAAGGGGCATGAGCGGGGAGTGGGGGCGAAGAAGGGAGACACGGGGCATGAGCAGGGGGTGGGGGGGAAGAAGGGAGACACGCGGCATGAGCGGGGCGTGGAGGGGAAAGATGGGAGACACGGGGCATGAGCGGGGGGTGGGGGGAAGATGGGAGACACGGGGCATGAGCTGGCGTTGGGGGGAAAGAAGGAAGACACGGGGCATGAACGGAGGGATGGGGGGAAGAAGGGAGACACGCAGCATGAGCGGGGGGTGGGGGGGTAGAAGGGGGACCGGGGCATGAGCAAGGGGTGGGGGGGAGAAGGGAGACATGGGGCATGAGCGGGGGTTGGAGGGAAAAGAAGGGAGACATGGGGCATGAGCGGGGGGTGGGGGGAAAGAAGGGAGACACGGGGTATGAGCGGGGGGTGGGCGGGGGAAAGAAGGAAGACACGGGGCATGAGCGGGGGATGGGGGAGAAGGGAGACACGGGGCATGAGCGGGGGGTGTGGGGAAGAAGGGAGACACGGGGCATGAACGGGGGGTGGGGGGAAGAAGGGAGACACGCAGCATGAACGGGGGGTGGGGGGTGAACGGAGACACGGGGCATGAGCAAGAGGTGGGGGGAGAAGGGAGACATGAGGCATGAGCGGGTGGTGGGGGAGAAGAAGGGAGACACAGGGCATGAGCGGGGGGCAGGGGGAGAAGAAGGGAGACACGGGACATGTGCGGGGGGAAAGAAGGAAGACACAGGCATGAGCGGGGGTGGGGGGTACAGGAGGGAGACACGGGGCATGAGCGGGGAGTGGGGGTGGAAAGAAGGGAGACACGGGCATGAGCGGGGGGTGAGGGGGAAGATGGGAGACACGGGGCATGAGCCGGGGGTGGGGGGAAAGAAGGGAGACACGGGGAATGAACGGAGGGGTGGGGGGGAGAAGGGAGACACGCAGCATGAGCGGGGGGTGGGGGGAAAGAAGGGGGACCGGGGCATGAGCAAGGTGTGGGGGGGAGAAGGGAGACACGGGGCATGAGTGGGGGTTGGGGGGAAAAGAAGGGAGACACGGGGCATGAGCGGGGGGTGGGGGGAAAAGAAGGAAGACACGGGGCATGAGCGGGGGATGGGGGGAGAAGGGACGGGAGACATGGGGCATGAGCAGGGGGTGTGGGGAAGAAGGGAGACATGAGGCATGAGCGGCGTGTGGGGGGTACAGGAGGGAGACACGGGGCATGAGCGGGTAGTGGGGGTGAAAAAAAGAAGGGAGACACGGGGCATGAGCGGGGGGTGGGGGGAAAGAAGGGAGACACGGGGCATGAGCGGGGGGTGGGGGGAACATAGGAGACACGGGCCATGAGCGGGGGGTGGGGGGGAAGATGGGAGACACGGGGGGTGGGGGGAAAGAAGGGAGACACAGGGCATGAACGGGGGGTGGGGGGGAAGAAGGGAGACACGCAGCATGAACGGGGGGTGGGGGGAGAAGGGAGACACGGGGCATGAGCAAGAGGTGGGGGGAGAAGGGAGACACGGGACATGAGCGGGGGGTGGGGCGGAAGAAGGGAGACACGGTGCATGAGCGGGGTGGGGGGAAAAGAAGGGAGACACGGGGCATGAGCGGAGGGTGGGGGGAAAGAAGGGAGAAACGGGGCATGAGCAGGGGGCGGGGGGAAGAAGGGAGACTCGGTGCATGAGCGGGGGTTGGGGGGGAACAAGGAAGACACGGGGCATGAGCAGGGGGTGGGGGGTAAGAAGGGAGACATGGGGCATGAGCGGGGGTTCGGGTACAGGAGGGAGACATGGGTCAAGAGCGGGGGGGGTGGGGTTACAGGAGGGAGACACGGGGCAAGAGCGGGGGGTGGGGGGAACAGGGCAGACACGGGGCATGAGCGGGGGTGGGGGAGGAAGAAGGGAGACACGGGGCATGAGCGGGGGGTGGGGCAGAAGAAGGGAGACACAGGGCATGAGCTGGGGTTGGGGGGAGAAGGGAGACATGGGGCATGAGCAGGGGGAAGAAGGGAGACACGGGACATGTGCGGGGGGAAGAAGGAAGACACAGGCATGAGCAGGGGGTGGGGGATACAGGAAGGAGACACGGGGCATGAGCAGGGGGTGGGGGGGAAAGAAGAGAGACACGGGGCATGAGCGGGGGGTGGGAGGGGAAGATGGGACACACAGGGCATGAGCGGGAGGTGGGGGGGAAGGTGGGAGACACGGGGCATGAGCGGGGGTGGGGCGGAAGAAGGAAGACTTGGGGCATGAGCAGGGGGGGGGTGAGAAGGGAGACACAGGGCATGAGCGGGGGGTGGGGGTACAAGAGGGAGACACGGGGCAAGAGCGGGGGTGGGGGGTACTGGAGGGAGACACGGGGCAAGAGCAGGGAGGTGGGGGGAACAGGGCAGACACGGGGCATGAGCGGGGAGGGGGGAGGAAGAAGGGATACACGGGGCATGAGCGGGTAGTTGGGGAGAAGAAGGGAGACACGGGGCATGAGCGGGGGGCGGGGGGAGAAGAAGGGAGACACGGGACATGTGCGGGGGGAAAGAAGGAAGACACAGGCATGAGCGGGGCTGGGGGGAACAGGAGGGAGACACGCAGCATGAGCGGGGGGTGGGGGGAAGAAGGGAGACACGGGGCATGAGCAAGGGGTGGGGGGGAGAAGGGAGACACGGGGCATGAGCGGGGGTTGGGGGGAAAAGAAGGGAGACACGGGGCATGAGCGGGGGGTGGGAGGGAAAGAAGGGAAACACGGGGCATGAGCGGGGGGTGGGCGGGGGAAAGAAGGAAGACACGGGGCATGAGCGGGAGATGGGGGGAGTAGGGAGACATGGGGCATGAGCGGGGGGTGTGGGGAAGAAGGGAGACATGAGGCATGAGCGGGGTGTGGGGGGTACAGGAGGGAGACACGGGGCATGAGCGGGGAGTGGGGGTGGAAAAAAGAAGGGAGACACGGGGCATGAGCGGGGGGTGGGGGGGAAGATGGGAGACAAGGGGCATGAGCGGGGGGTGGGGGGGAAGATGGGAGACACAGGGCATGAGCAGGGGGTTGGGGGGAAAGAAGGGAGACACGGGGCATCAAAGGGGGGGAGGGGGGGAGAAGGGAGACACGGGGCATGAGCAAGGGGTGGGGGGAGAAGGGAGACACGGGACATGAGCGGGGGTGGGGCGGAAGAAGGGAGACACGGTGCATGAGAGGGGGTGGGGGAAAAGAAGGGAGACACGGGGCATGAGCGGGGGGTGGGGGGAAAGATGGGAGAAACGGGGCATGAGCGGGGGGTTCGCGGGGGAAAGAAGGAAGACACGGGGCATGAGCGGGGGATGGGGGGAGAAGGGAGACACGGGGCATGAGCGGGGGGTGTGGGGAAGAAGGGGACATGAGGCATGAGCGGGGTGTGGGGGCTACAGGAGGGAGACACGGGGCATGAGCGGGGAGTGGGGGTGGAAAAAAGAAGGGAGACACGGGGCATGAGCGCGGGCTGGGGGGAAAGAAGGGAGACACGGGGCATGAGCGGGGGGTGGGGGAGGAAGAAGGGATACACGGGGCATGAGCGGGCGGTGGGGTAGAAGAAGGGAGACACGGGACATGTGCGGGGGGAAGAAGGAAGACACAGGCATGAGTGGGGGTGGGGGGTACAGGAGGGAGACAAGGGGCATGAGCGGGGGGTGGGAGGGGAAGATGGGAGACACAGGGCATGAGCGGGGGGTGGGGGGGACGGTGGGAGACACGGGGCATGAGCGGGGGGTGGGACGGAAGAAGGAAGACATGGGGCATGAGCGGGGGGTGGGGGGTAAGAAGGGAGACACGGGGCATGAGCGGGGGGTGGGGGTACAAGAGGGAGACACGGGGCAAGAGCGGGGGGTGGGGGGGAAGAAGGGAGACACGGGGCATGAGCAAGGGGTGGGGGGGAGAAGGGAGACACGGGGCATGAGCGGGGGTTGGGGGGAAAAGAAGGGAGACACGGGGCATGAGCGGGGGGTGGGCGGGGGAAAGAAGGAAGACACGGGGCATGAGCGGGGGATGGGGGGAGAAGGGAGACACAGGGCATGAGCGGGGGGTGGGGTGGAAGGAAGGGAGACACGGGGCATGAACGGGGGGTGGGGGGGAAAGAAGGGAGACACGGGGCATGAATGGGGGTGTGGGGGGGTAAGAAGGGAGACACGCAGCATGTGCAGGGGGGGAAGAAGGGAGACACGGGGCATGAGCAAGGGGTGGGGGGAGAAGGGAGACACGGGGCATGAGCGGGGGGTGGGGCGGAAGAAGGGAGACACAGTGCATGAGCGGGGGGTGGGGGGAAAAGAAGGGAGAAATGGGGCATGAGCGGGGGGTGGGGGTTAAAGAAGGGAGACATGGGGCATGAGCGGGGGGTGGGTGGGCAAAAGAAGGAAGACACGGGGCATGAGCGGGTGGTGGGGGGAGAAGGGAGACACGGGGCATGAGCGGGGGTAGGGGGAAGAAGGGAGACATGGGCATGAGCGTGCGGGGGTGGGGAGTACAGGAGGGAGACACGGGGCATGAGCGGGGGGTGGGGGGAACAATGCAGACATGGGGCATGAGCGGGGGTGCGGGAGGAAGAAGGGAGACACGGGGCATGAGCGGGGGGTGGGGGGGAGAAGGGAGACACGGGGCATGAGCGGGGGGATGGGGTGAAGAAGGGAGACACGGTGCATGAGCAGGGGGTGGGGGGAAAGAAGGGAGACACGGGGCATGAGCGGTGGGTGGGGGGAAAAGAAGGGAGACACGGGGCATGAGCGGGAGGTGGGGGGAAAAGAAGGGAGACACGGAGCATGAGCGGGGGTTGGAGACACGGGGTATGAGCGGGGGGTGGGGCCCCCAGCCCCGCTCATGCCCCGTGTCTGTCCTGTTCCAACTGAACAGACACGGGACATGAGCGGGGGGTGGGGGAGGGAGAAGGGAGACACGTGGCATGAGCGGGGGGTCGGGGGGCAGAAGGGAGACACGGGGCATGAGCGGGGGGTGGGGGAGAAGAAAGAAGACACGGGGCATGAGCATGGGCGTGGGGGGTAAGAAGGGAGACACGGGGCATGAGCGGGGGTGGGGGTACAGGAGGGAGACACGGGGCAAGAGGAGGTGGGAGGGTACAGGAGGGAGACACGGGGCAAGAGCGGGGGGTGGGGGAACAGGGTAGACATGGGGCATGAGCGGGGGTTGGGGGAACAGGGTAGACATGGGGCATGAGCGGGGGGTGGGGGAGGAAGAAGGGATACACGGGGCATGAGCGGGGGTGGGGGAGAAGAAGGGAGACACGGGGCATGAGCAGGGGGTGGGGGGAGAAGGGAGACACGGGGCATGAGCAAGGGGCGGGGGGAAGAAGGGAGACACGGGACATGTGCGGGGGAAAGAAGGAAGAAACGGGCATGAGAGGGGGGTGGGGCGTACAGGAGGGAGACACGGAGCATGAGCAGGGAGTGGGGTGGAAAGAAGGGAGACACGGGGCACGAGCAGGGGTTGGGGGGGAAAGAAGGGAGACACAAGGCATTAGCGGGGGGTGGGGGGGAGATGGGAGACCCGGGGCATGAGCGGGGGGTGGGGGGGAAAGAAGGGAGACACGGGGCATGAACAGGGGGTGGGGGGACAAGGGAGACATGCAGCATGAGCAGGGGGTCGGGGGGAAGAAGGGAGACACGGGGCATGAGCAGGGGGTGGGGGGAGAAGAAAGACACGGGGCATGAGCATGGGGTGGGGGGTAGAAAGAAGGGAGACACAGGGCATGAGCGGGGGGTTTGGGGGAGAAGGGAGACACGGGGCATGAGCGGGGGGGTGGGCGGGGGAAAGAAGGAAGACACGGGGCATGAGCGGGGGGTGGGGGGGAAGAAGGGAGACACGGGCCATTAGCTGGGGGGGAAGAAGGTAGACACAGGGCATGAGCGGGGGGTGGGGAGGAGAAGGAAGACACGGGGCATGAGCAGGGGGTGGGGGGGAAGAAGGGAAACACGGTGCATGAGTGGGGTGGGGGGGAAAGAAGGGAGACACAAGGCATTAGCGGGGGGTGGGGGGGAGATGGGAGACCCGGGGCATGAGCGGGCGGTGGGGGGTAAAGAAGGGAGACACGGGGCATGAACAGGGGGTGGGGGGACAAGGGAGACATGCAGCATGAGCAGGGGGTCGGGGGGAAGAAGGGAGACACGGGGCATGAGCAGGGGGTGGGGGGAGAAGAAAGACACGGGGCATGAGCATGGGGTGGGGGGTAGAAAGAAGGGAGACACAGGGCATGAGCGGGGGGTGGGCGGGGGAAAGAAGGAAGACACGGGGCATGAGCGGGGGGTGGGGGGGAAGAAGGGAGACACGGGGCATTAGCTGGGGGGGAAGAAGGTAGACACAGGGCATGAGCGGGGGGTGGGGAGGAGAAGGAAGACACGGGGCATGAGCGGGGGGTGGGGGGGAAGAAGGGAAACACGGTGCATGAGTGGGGGGTAGGCGGGGAAAAGAAGGAAGACACAGGGCATGAGCGGGGGTGGGGGGAGAAGGGAGACACGGGGCATGAGCGGGGGTGGGGGGAAGAAGGGAGACATGGGGCGGGGGTGGGAGGTACAGTAGGGAGACACGGGGCATGAGCGGGGGGTGGGGGGAACAGGGCAGACACGAGGCATGAGCAGGGGGTGGGGGGAAGAAGGGAGACACAAGGCATGAGCTTGGGGTGGGGGGGAAGAAGGGAGACACGGGGCATGAGCGGGGGTGGGGGGGAAGAACGGAGACACGGGCCATGAGCGTGGGGTGGGGGGTAGAAAGAAGGGAGACACGGGGCATGAGCGGGGGAGAAGGGAGACACGGGGCATGAGCGGGGGGTGGGCGGGGGAAATAAGGAAGACACGGGGCATGAGCGGGGGGTGGGTTGGAAGAAGGGAGACACGGGGCTTTAGCTGGGGGGGAAGAAGGTAGACACAGGGCATGAGCGGGGGTGGGGGGGAGAAGGAAGACATGGGGCATGAGCGGGGGGTGGGGGGAAGAAGTGAGACATGGGGCATGAGCGGGGGCTTGGGGGGGAAAGAAGGGAGACACGGGGCATGAGCGAGGGGTGGGGGGGAAGAAGGGAGGGGCATGAGCGTGGGGTGGGGGGGATAGAAGGGAGACACGGGCATGAGCAGGGGGTGGGGGGGAAGGAAGGGAGACACGGGGCATGAGCGGGGGGGAAGAAGGGAGAAACAGGGCATGAGCGGGTGGGTGGGGAAGAAGGGAGACAAAGGGCATGAGCGGGGAGTGGGGTGGGAAGAAGGGAGACACGGGGCATGAGCGGGGAGTGGGGGTAAAGAAGGGAGACACGGGCCATGAGCGGTGGGTGGGGGGGATGAAGGGAGACACGGAGCATGAGTGGGGGGTGGGGGGAAAGAAGTGAGACACGGGCCATTAGCGGGGGGAAAGAAGGGAGAAACAGGGCATGAGCGGGTGGGTGGGGAAGAAGGGAGACATGGGGCATGAGCAAGGGGTGGGGGGGAACAAAGGAGACATGGGGCATGAGCGGGGGGTGGGGGGGAAGAAGGAGACAGGGGGCATGAGCTGGGGGTGGGGGAAAGTAGGGAGACACGGGGCATGAATGGGGGTTGGGGGGGAGAAGGGAGACACGGGGCATGAACGGGGGTGGGTCCCCACACCCGCTCATGCCCCGTGTCTGCCCTGTCCAACAGGACAGACACGGGGCATGAGCAGGGGGTGGGGGGAAGAAGGGAGACACGGGGCATGAAGGGGGGTGGGGGGAAGAAGGGAGACACGGGGCATGAGCGGGGGGTGGGGGGAGAAGGAAGACATGGGGCATTAGCGGGGGTGGGGAGGAAGAAGGGAGACACGGGGCATGAGCAGGGGTGGGGGGAAGAAGGGAGACAGTGCATGAGCGGTGGGTGGGGGGAAAGATGTGAGACACGGGGCATGAGCGGGGGGTGGGGCGTAAAGGAGGGAGACACGGGGCATGAGCGGAGGGTGGGGGGAGAAGGGAGACACGGGACATGAGAGGGGGATGGGTGAAAGAAGGGAGACATGGGGTATGAGCGGGGGGTGGTGGGGGAACGGGAAGACATGGGGCATGAGCGGGGGTGGGGAGAAAGAAGGGAGACACGGGGCATGAGCGGGGGTGGGGGGAAGAAGGGAGACACAGGGCATGAGCGGTGGGTGGGGGGAAAGATGTGAGACACGGGGCATGAGCGGGGGGTGGGTGGTAAAGGAGGGAGACACGGGGCATGAACGGGGGATGGGGGGAACACAAGGGAGAAACGGGGCATGAGCAGGGGGTGGGCGGAAACAGGGCACACACGGGGCATGAGCGGGGGGTGGGGTGGAACAGGGCACACACAGGGCATGAGCAGGGGGTGGGGGGAACAGGGCTCACACAGGGCATGAGCGTGGGATGGGGGAAGGGGAGGAACACACGGAGCATCTGCGGGGGGTGGGGGGTAGAGACACACGGGGCATGAGCGGGGGGTGGGGGGGAAGAAGGGAGACACGGGGCATTAGCTTGGGGGAAGAAGGTAGACACGGGGCATGAGCGGGGGTGGGGGGGGAAGGAAGACACGGGGCATGAACGGGGGGTGGGGGGAAGAAGGGAGACACGGGGCATGAGCGGGGGTGGGGGGGAGAAGGGAGACACGGGGCATGAGAGGGGGATGGGGGAAAGAAGGGAGACACAGGGTATGAGCGGGGGGTGGTGGGGGAAGGGGAAGACACGGGGCATGAGCAGGGGTGGGGAGGAAGAAGGGAGACACGGGGCATGAGTGGGGGTGGGGGGAAGAAGGGAGACACGGGGCATGAGCGGGGGTGGGGGGGAAGAAGGAGACAGGGGGCATGAGCGGGGGGTGGGGTAAAGGAGGGAGACACGGGGCATGAGCGGGGGGTGGGGGGAACACAAGGGAGAAACGTGGCATGAGCAGGGGGTGGGGGAAACGGCACACATGGGGCATGAGCGGGGGGTGGGATGGAACAGGGCACACACGGGGCATGAGTGGGGGTGGGGGGAACAGGGCACACACAGGGAATGAGCGGGGGATGGGGGAACGGGAGGAACACACGGAGCATCAGCGGGGGGTGGGGGTAGGGGGAGAGACACACGGGGCATGAACAGGTGGTTGGGGGAGGGGAGGAACACGGGGCATGAGCGCGGGTGGGGGGAGGGGAGAGACACACGGGGCATGAGCGGGGGTGGGGGGAACACTAGGGAGACACGGGGCATGAGCGGGGGGTGGGGGGGAAGGGGAGAGACACACGGGGCATGAGCAGGGGGGTCGGGGGGAGGGGAGAGACACATGGGGCATGAGCGGGGGGAGGGTGGATGGGAGAGACTCATGGGGCATGAGCAGGGGGTGGGGGGGAAGGGGAGAGACACACAGGGCATGAGCAGGGGGTGGGGGAAGGGGAGAGACACACGGGGCATGAGCGGGGGATGGGGGGTAACAGGGGAGACAGGTAATGAACGGGGGGTGGGGGGGAGGTGAGAGACACATGATGCATGAGCGGGTGGGGTGGGGGGGAGGGGAGAGACTCACGGGGCATGAGCGGGGGCGTGGGGGGTCGGAGAGAGACACACGGGGCATGAGCAGGGGGTGGGGGGAGGGTAGAGACACACGGGGCATGAGCGGGGGGTGGAGGGGAGAGACACATTGGGCATGAGTGTGGAGGAAGGGGAGAGACACACGGGCCATGAGCGGGGGGTGGGGTGGAGGGGAGAGACACGGGGCATGAGCGGGGGGTGGGGGGAGGGGAGACACACGGGGCATGAGCAGGGGGTGGGGGGAGACACACGGGACATGAGCGGGGGGTGGGGGGAAGGGGAGAGACACACGGGGCATGAGCAGGGGGTGGAGGGGAGAGACAGACAGGGCATGAGCGGGGAGGAAGGGGAGAGACACACGGGCCATGAGTGGGGGGTGCGGTGGAGGGGAGAGACACGGGGCATGAGCGGGGGGTGGGGGGGAGGGGAGAGACACGGGGCATGAGTGGGGGGAGGGGAGAGACACACGGGGCATGAGCGGGTGGTGGGGGAAGGGGAGAGACACACGGGGCATGAGTGGGGGTGTAGGGGAGAGACACACGGGGCATGAGTGGGGAGGAAGGGGAGAGACACACGGGCCATGAGAGGGGGGTGGGGTGGAGGGGAGAGACATGGGGCATGAGAGGGGGGTGGGGGGAGACACATGGGGCATGAGCGGGGGTGGGAGGGAGGGGAGAGACACACGGGGCATGAGCGGGGGGTGGGGAGGAAGGGGAGAGACACACGGGGCATGAGCGGGGGGTGGGGAGAGACACACGGGGCATGAGCGGGGGGGAGGGGAGAGACACATGGGGCATGAGTGGGGGATGGGGGGAAGGAGAGACACACGGGGCATGAGCGGGGGGCCGGGGGGAAGGGGAGAGACACACGGGGCCTGAGCTCACTGTGCAGGCGGCAGATCCCGCTCCTCGGCCCTCCGCAGGCCACCGTGTGCTGATGGCGTGAGCGGGGGCTGGAGGAACAGGGGAGACACGGGAGTGGGGGTGGGGGGGCAGGAAGGAGACACGGACATGAGCGGGGGGTGGGGGGAACGGGAGGAAAACACAGGCATGAGCAGGGGTGAGGGGAACGGAAGGAAGACACTAGCTGGGATCTCACCGCAAACCACAAACAAAGATGGCGGGCGTCTTGAAAATACGACGCACTGCACGCTGCAGTGCAGCCAATGGGAAAACACGTAACATGTCAGCGGACACGACGCAAGCCGCTTGTCCAATCCCTGTCCTGTCCGCGGAGCGAATAGGGAAATGTGTCCGCGAAGCGAACACAGATATCACTAATTTTTTTTTACCTACTTTTTGGTCATTTTTTAAAAAACTACTGGACGGATTTTCACCAAATTTGCAAAAGCACACTTTCGGGACCAAGCCGCTGCTCCTGGTCCAAATTTGGCGGTTTGGGCTGTAGGGAAAAAAATACATTTTGGGACCCCCCTATAACTTTTCCCCCCCTGGACGAATCCTCACCAAACTTTGCAAAAATATTCAGAGTGGGCCATAAACCTTTTTTGCAAAGTATGGTGAGGATTCGTCCAGGGGGAGCGAAGTTATAAGCCGCCCAAAAAGTGCTCTTCCTATGGAAACAGCAACTTATCCATAACTACATGGACACTACCTTGGCCATGTAATAATATATATATATATATATATATATTTTAATACATTCTTTACACACCCAAACCACCAGGGGTATGTCAACGGATACAGATAGCTTTGAGCAGATGTCTTTAAACTGTGGGGCTGGACAACCTATGAGTGCACAAATGATGTCCAAGGGGGTGTGAGGCATTATATAAAGGGTGTACGATGACCGTTTCTTAATAAGGCGCCTAAGCAGTAATGACATTTGGTGGGGGGATCAGAAAACAATCATTTTCTTGATGGGGGCTCAGCATAAACAATTTGGATATCACTGGATGGAAGCTTAAGGACAAAGACCCCACATGTTATGTCATATTATGTTATGTCATGTCATGTTATGTTATGTTATGTTATGTTATGTTAACAACTTTTATAAAGTGCACGGTCGCCCAGAGGCATCATGGCGCTGGGAGAGAAGAGATCAGAGACAGAGGGATCAGAACAGTTACGTTTTAACCTTCTTCCGAAACTCCAAATAGTTGGAGGTTTTTTTGATAGCCAGCAGAAGGCCATTCCACAGGACAGCAGCGGCAATGGAAAACACCTGTCCGCCCACCCGAGCACGAAAGTACTTGGGCACAATGAGTTGCTCCATTGTGGCCGAGCGAAGACTCCGGGTGGGAAAATAACGTGAGAAATTAGCTTGGAGATATTCCGCTCCAAGACCATGAAGGGCCCGGTGAACAATACACAGGGCCTTAAATTCCACCCGCTGAGCCACCGGGAGCCAGTGAAGTGACCGCAGAACAGGAGAAATATGCGAGCCATACGGAGTGTCAGTGGCCACCCGGGCAGCCAAATTTTGGAGCCGTTGTAGTTGTATAATTAGGTTCTTAGGTTGGGCAAGATATAAGGAGTTGCAGTAATCTGTGCGTGAAAGAACTAGGACTGCAACCACTGGGGGTGCAGAGGAGCCGGAATCAGGGGCAAAACCTTCCTTAACATTTTCAACAGGAAATGACAAACCTGACAAAAGGCTGAGACTTGAAGGTTCAAGGACAGTGTGGCGGACAACACAATGCCCAGATGTTTTACCTTTTTAACTGGGGACGGCAGGGGTCCAAGAGAAGAGGGCCAAAAGGAGGACACCCAGAGAGTGGGATCGGGTGGATAACCCACCACCATCACCTCAGTCTCATCGCTGTTCAACTTGAGCTAATTCTGGTTCATCCAATCTCCAACTCCCGCCAGGCGCCCCGCAGGCACGACGACACTGCAGACTGATCCAAGTCTAAACTGATCAGTATAAGGAGCAGATGAGACACACAAGGGCCCAGATATAGATATTAAACAGAATCAGCAACAGGGATGAACCCTGAGGTACACCACAGCTGAGGTGACACTGGGGGACAGAAAGGGGGGCATAGAGAGGGTCTGCGTCCGATCCACAACGAACGACTGAAACCAGGCTAGCACCTGCCCAGAGATGCCAAATTGGGCCAGACGGGACAACAGGATGGAGTGGTGGCCTAAATCAAAAGCCGCTGAAAGATCCAGCAGGATCAGGGCTCCCACTCCCCCCGTATCCACCAGTCTGGTCATGTCATCCAGAATGGTGACCAGAACACTCTCAGTGACTCGACCAGGACGAAATCTCAGGGTCAAGAAGATTAGTGGATTCAAGGAAGGTAGAAAGCACAAGAGACACCAGTGATTCCAAAAGTTTAGCCAAGAAAGGAAGAAGAGAGATAGGGTGGAAATTAGACTGGACAGCAGGATCCAAAGTGGGCTTCTTTAAGAGAGGGATCACCCTGGCTTACTTCAGTTCACCCGGGATAAAGCCTGTCTGAAGGGAGTCGTTAATGGCTCTCATAATCTCATAATCTCAGAAGAAAGAGTAGGGGCAATCTCCTTCATGATCCGCAGGGGGATAGCATATGAAGGGGAGCAAGATTTGATTTTCTCAATAGCTGACAGTAATCTAACTCATAGCAATACAGCATGTAATGTGTCCAATAAATTACACTTTTCATCAGGACAAAAAGGTGACTAGTGTATAAAAAAAAAGAAGGAAAAAAAGGATATTTACGATTAATTCAAAACTTCATCTACTTAACTTCTATTTAAATTACATGCATATTAGAGTCTAAAATTGTTTGAAGCTTGATGAGAAAAATTATGTAATAATTGACATACAAGCATAGCAGAGCACCTGATGCCCGCTTCCTTCGATTCCCCTAAAATCTGATAATGTTGCCCCAGTTTGGTTGGCATATGCAGACACCATTTTACTGTTTGACTGGACTCCCAATGGGCTGCAGAGATAACTTTCGGCTTTTTTGTATTATGCTAACTAACTTGCCTATTGTAAATTCTACGAAAACCAAGGTTATGCAATTTACCATGCCTAAAAAGAAGCACAACTATGAATGGGAGATTGGAAAAGAACGTTTGACTCAGGAGTACAGTCTGGTTTATCGAGGCTTCCCAATTTGTAGTCTTCCTCGCAAACTACGGTCCATTAAAGTGCTGAAATACAAAGCACAACTTCTAGTCTTACAGATGCCTAAGATTAACTTTAGCTATGGAAGGTTTTGAATTAAGACCGTTTTGAGCTTTTATGAGGGCAAAGTCTTCCCAAAATTAATTTAGCGTTTGCAATTACTCTGGCCTTCGGTGTTTGATGTTTTAGATTTGATTGTAGATTTTATCAGGAGTTCCCAATGCCGTTCTGTTAGCTGCTATTAGATTTGAGCTATCGCTTGAATCCATTCAAGTTAATTTCACGTTGCCTAGAGACCATTACATCTGTGTGTCATGTGATGAATCAACGACAACGATAACTGACTAGCCGCATACACCGTAATATGTACAAAAGTGTTCAGCAGTGCGAGTGAACAGACAGATGAACTCGACGCTCATCGCCTTACTTTAGGAGCACCCGCTACATCACTGCTCAGTGAATACCACCTGTCTCACTTCCTTCGACTAATTTACCCTACTATTTATCGCCCCATTAACCCAACGCTCGACTAACTACAGAGCATAATAGATAATAGTTGTGCTCGTTTACTTTGGAACAGCACATTATGTTTTTGTCTCCCCCGCAACAGGCCACAGGCTGAGGTGTAATTTGGATTTTTTCTCATTTATAGGGGCTGCTCTACTATCCAAACACACCGACCATGTCCCTTTTGATGGAAAAGTCCAACAATGGATGAAACTGAGAGCTCGTTTACGGCATATCAAGTAAGTGGTGACTACATTTGTATAATCAATCTCGTTATCGATATCCTTCATTGAAGTGACGCTATGCACAATTATCTGGACCTTTACACTAGTTCTATATATGTGTGTTTTTTAGGGAATAGCTGCAGTTAAACTGAGAGCCTGCAGTCACAATCTGTGCATTAGCTACACTCAAAATTGGTAAGTATCGCATGTGTCCACTAAATACACTTAATTAGTATTTTGTAGACCTCATAAAGTAACATTCATCACTAATAAGGTTCCTTCCTTTCTTGTTCTATTGTCTAGGGGATATTTTTGAATGGACTTCAGCAAGGAACTCAACCAAGAATATCTCTGTATTTGTACTATATGCTACTGCATGATGCTATTTCTCACTGAGTAGAGACTTTTTAAAGGCCGTGGAGTCCCATTAGTGCCACGCACAGTCAACACACGATAGACCGATTGGGTTATCATTACTGTTGTCCACCCCTGAAGAATTATCCCTAATAATCTGGAGATCAGAGTAGAGGAGCGAAACATGTTGGGTTATATTTAACTATATCAGACAGTGGTTTTGCTTCATGATTCACACTGAAAATGTTAATTGAAAGGCTTATTGAAATTAAGCCGCACATGTAATGTCGATTAGGTTGTTGAACATGTATTGTTGACCTTAATGAGTATCATGGTTTGTAACATTGTACTTGTGCCACTAAACATGAGTGGTCAGTGCTTTGTACAATTGATTTGTAAACTTAGTATTTTATTGTATTTGCACTTCAAAGTCACAGATAAGGTGTTATGCACTGGTCACTTTATCTAGCACAAGTCACTTTACTTTGGTTTTAATTGAATATGTATTTTAAACTTTTTAACTTTTTTGTATAAAACAAACAGGAATTTATTTCTACAACATCTATGATGGTTAACCTTGTTAGGTTGAATACTCCGATAACAATGGCAACCAAAACACATGGAGCTGTACATAGATTACATTTAAGCCCCTAACCCTTAGAGACCCTCACCATAGAATACAAGAGAATGGGAGCTGTTATAGAGTTCTTGTTTTACATATACCAGGTTTGCTCCCCTCTCTTTCTCAATAGCCTGGCATTCCCTTATATTTACAAGGGTTAAGTGGAAACCTATGACCCTGTATCAGGGTTTAATAGCGCTAGTGAAAAATACACTTTCTGAGGAATTGAGCAATGCTATTGGGTGAAATAACGCACTCACACTTAATTCTTTGAAAGACCAAAGCAAATGATTTCTCCTTAAGATTGGTAAAAACCACTCTGATCTTTGGGCTCGACCGGGAGCTGTGAAACACCTTATCATGAGAACTGGTGCTCTACAATTGACACATTTCAGTATCTGTCCCTTCAAAATCTCCAGATAGAGCATAACAATATGGGGTGGTGGCCCCATAAATGAATTTTTTTCTGAATTACTAACGACAATAAGAGATTATGAGATTTAGGTGCCATTTTTTCTCTACCAGGGAGGTTTTGCTCAGAAGGAAACTAATTACTCAGGAGTCCTCTTTTTGTTGATATTTCACTGATAGAAGTCAAGTTGAAACTTTAAAACATTTAATGACCAATTGTATGGCACTGAATGCAGAATGCACTTCGTTCTTTGGGAAGATATGACCAGAAGATATTTTAAATGATTCCATTGCATTATGGCACAGGTGCTTGGGTGGCTACCTCATGTCTGTGAGGCTAGAAGTCACCAGCTTCCTTTAGAAGCCTAAAACAAACTACTTAAGTTGATAGTATGACTCTGCACTTGCCAATTTTTTTTTATTATTTTGTGACTATTATCTTAGTTATTTTAGATAATTCAGAAGAGTTTTGTTACAATTTTCTTGCATTTTAAAGCAATTAGATGTAATTGTTTGATTTCTGTAATTTTGGAAAAGTAAAATGTATTTCTGGTTTTATGTTGTAAAGGTTGAATCTTCCTTTAGCCAACCACAAATAGAATAAAATTGACCTGCAATCCAATAACTAAGACAAAAATATATAAAAATCAACAAAACAAAATATAAAATAAATCAAGCTAAACAAAGATAATACTAAGTGTGCAGGTCAACTTAACAACAATTTAACATATCAACAACATTTTGGTGTTCATTTTTTTGTTCATGGAACTTTTCACAATACATTATATAAAATATTGCATCAAGTTCATACATTTCATCTATTAAATCTTATAACATCCTTACAAAATGTTAATATCAAAACATACTCATTGAACAATCAAATTTAAAAAATCATCACACCATAACTCTTATTTCATTACCCATCAACCAGGTTTCCAAAATAAATATCCGACTGCTGAAAATACTCAAATGATCCCTTCTCTACAAGAAAGTGAGAATGACCCCTTGAGTTCCATGAATTTATTATCATTGCCTTTTTGAGAACTCTTTGTAGGGACTGCTAAAAGTGACAACAGCCATTCCTAATGTGACTTGGCCACTTGATCTTCATTATGCCCTAACTAGGTAACCCCGCTGTTGGGAGGTTTCATAGGTTTATTTGGCGTCGATTTTTTGTCCTTCATGGGCTTCCATTTTGGTCCAAGTCAAATGCCCACTTCAGTAGGAAGGGAGTATTGCTTCTAACCAAATTGACCTCCACAGCATCTCGACAATGTATTTTTGAACAGACAATGTCAAGGCCTTTCAATTGTTTGAGAAAGTCAAAATTCCTACTTTGAAGAACTCTCAGTGGAGGTATGTGGCTAAATAGCTTTAGCAGAACTCCCCTATTTATCGGGAGGGCATTGGCTTGGAGCAATCTTGAGATTGCAAAACCTGTTTCTGGTAAGTTAATTTTCTTTCTTAACCTGTCATCTTGAAACAACTCCTTCCTCCCATACTCTCCCCTACGAGTCTGATATTTGGCAAGTCATTTCTCCCCTTCTTACCCCTTGTGGTCACCTCATTTACTAGAATGATCAGTTCAGATGATGAAGACTCTTTCAAGTTCTCCTGTACATTTGAGTCCTCTTCTCCACTTAGGTTATTCACTGCCGAAGATGCCATTTGGACCCTATTCTTTATATCCATTTTTCTCAACAACCAGGAGGTCAGATTATCACTTTTATTATTTTGCCTTTGCACTCGCCTTGCAGCTTTCTTCTGGGCCTTTTTTATTGGAAATGCACTCGCCTGCATGCTTAGGGAGATTATTTCCTCCTCCACTTCCTCTTTAGACAATGTTTGTTTCACTGATGTTTGTACCCCTACACTTCTCTTGGCTATTCTTCTCCTTTCTTTATGAGAAAACAGGGCATCGGTTGTTTTGTTTTGGTGATCCACAATCGTTGACTCTAAAGGCCCAGCTTCCTGCTGGTTTACAAAATAAATTTGACCCACCATGTTGTCTGTAGTATTTATGCCGCTTAAAATAGGTACAAGATTTGAACCCGAATGTCCTACTTTTGTATTAGCTCGTTCCTCTTCAATCAGCGTCACAATCTTATTCAGAATAGAAGTATGTTTAGATGCTTAATTTGATCAAAAATTACACCGTTTTAGAAGAATTTTAAGAGTGAAATGCATTGCTTGATTATCCACATTAAACTGTTCGATTTCTTCACATGAGAAGGAGGCCAACTGTTTGCTTCCTGAGGTAATGTTTACGGGGGCTCCATCAATTGTTTCCTCAATCAGGCCTGTCAAGCAAGGAGGCATTGACTGATCACTCAGGTTTATGCAGGGACTTTGGACAATTGTGGCCTCCAACGGAAGGTTTTGCATACAAAGTTCTTGCTGAGTCCCAGCCTGGAGCGATAAGCATAAATTCAATAATGAGTTATTGTTGTCTATAGAAACAGACTCCTGCGGCCACATGGTCACTCCCTTTACTCAGTTGGTCATAGGTACTGAGGCCCAAAATAGTTGGTAATTTTAGCATCCACTTGATGCACTTGGCCCACTGTTGAGCTGGTTGATTTTGCCAGTACTGCCTTGTTAGTTGAGGCTGCATTTTTTGCCATATTAACTCTTATTGAGTGTTTATTGCCACACAGGTGATATCTGCATTTGACCGGCCTAAATACAACAGTAGATGGGAACAGATCTTTAACCACAAAAGTGAGAAAGCCCCACACATACTGGTTGTTAATTGTCAGACACTACAACAGATGTCGTTCCTGGCCCACTACACACTGAACACCAAACACTCTGGCCCTTTGCACGCTCTGCTTTGTGCCAGTGTTTTAGTATGGTGGCTCTGCCTATTCTCTTTCCTCAGGCAAGTACCACTGTAGAAACACTTCTCAGCTGGAGCTTCTTGGAAAACAGACAGCCTCCTCTCCAAAACACGTTAATCGTTAACACGCCTTCTTCAGGACCAGACATATATATATATTTTATGGAACATATTTGAAAGATCCAGGGTACAGGTGAGTGGTTTGAAGACTCCTATATTGTACACTCCCCCTGCTTCTTCTCTGGTTCCCTCTTAACTGACAAACAGTCTGGCATCCTTTTTCCCACATTCTAGGTTCGACATTCTATTATCATATTCCACATATCAGAGAATGCTACACATCTCTCTTTTTCACAATACTGAACAATTATTTACAAAACATAACTATATACAACCTACGCAGTGCTACTAAGATCAAAAGTACTAATGCTGTATAAGAATTCAAATTTGGCAATTCCAATTAGCATGGCAGTACAGCATTGCAGTACATTAGTATAACTAAGATCTAAAATTTGTATAAGGGCATTTAACACAACCACAGGGTGATATTATTCAACACAGTCTTTCAAACATTTAATACAACCACAGGGTGAGCTTATTCAACAAAGTCTTTCAGATACAAGGGTCTTCCATAGCCACGAAAGAGGCAAGCTCTCAGTCCTCCTTGCCTTAACAGATCCTTCTCTTTGTGAACACCACAATTCTGCCCTAATAGAGTTTCTACTTTGTGAACATTCTAGTTACTCATCTCTCTCATAACCTGCAAATCCACAGGACTTCCAACACACCTGCACACTCTGTTGACATTCCACACCAACCCATGCACCACCTTCACAGCACCATGTAGTATTTTTATAACTTTTACTAGATTTGACCAAGTCAAACCTCCTTCCAGTCTGTCATGTGGGAATTTTATTCACACCCAATCCCCTTTTTTGACTGCACATTTCTTTGTGGCTTTTCTGACATTAAAATTAACTTTCTTGCATATCTTCTTCTTTCTAATTTTCAACTTGACCATATCCATGTCAATGTGCTTCAGGCATGTTCTGCCTAACCACAATGGGCAAACCTTAGTATTGGATTTTCTCCCCCTTAACATTTCAAAAGGGGACACTCCAGTGGTAGCATGAGGGGAAAACCTATAAGCCATCACTGTGTTTTCAGTGGCTTTTCCCCTTTCTCCCCCTCCAAAATGGCAGAACTGATGCTGTCCTTAATCACTCTGTTAATTTTTTCAACCTTACCATTGGCTTCTGGGTGATGTATCAAGCTGTTTTTCTGTTCTATGCTATTGATTTTCAGAAAATCCCTCCATTTCCTCGGAAAAAACAAGTTGAACACCATTGTTTGTTATAATGTTAGAGGGATAGCCTTCCCTTCTAAAGATTTCATCCAGAAATGTAATGACATCTCTGGCACACACATTCTGCACCCAAGACATGTTTACCCAATGTGAAAGCATATCCACCAAAACAATGCAATACTTAAATGTTCCCTGGCTACTTACTGGTCCCACAATATCTATACCTACTCTTTCCCAAGGTACAGATAGAATGGACATCAAAGTCATTAGTTCCACTTTTGTGACAAAACCCTTGGCAGTGTCCTCACATACTGCACAATCTCTGATGACCCTCTCAACTTGCCAATCCATACCTGGCAACCAATAGTCCTGCCTTATTAATTGTTTTGTTTTGTTTATTCTCTGATGACCTTCATGTGCCATTTCTACAATTTTCTCTCATTCTCCAATGGGAGGAAACAATGTATCTCCTCTCAAAACCATCCCATCTTTAATGAGAAGTTCAACAAAGATATGTTTGACAACATTGGGAATTAACCCTCTTCTAATCTCATCGCTCTTCACTCCACATTCAAGCCTTCCCTTGACATCAACCAGCACTGTGTCTGCTAGCATAGCTTCATGCCATTCACTCTCCATCACTACCTCTTGGCTGACATTCAGAATGTGATCTTCCTTATCATCCTCTTCAATCACATTTGTAAATTTCGAGAGAGAAGTTGCTGCCTTGTTTTTATACCCAGCAGATGCTCTATCTCCCAGTTATAATCCTGCAAACTTGCAACCCACTTACGAATCCTAGATGAGACTCTATCCTACCCACTGGTGGTAAGAAACTCTTTCAAAGGTTTGTGGACTGACTATATAGTAAACTTCACACCCCACAGTAAGGGACAAAAACTTCTAATTGCCTATTTGATTGCTAACAATTCCTTTTCAATTGTGGAGACAATTTCTCTGCATTCCTCAATACCCTGGATGCAAAAGCAACTGTGCACTCCCCTCCTTCACTCTTTTGGGATAGTACAGCACCTAATCAATGATTACTAGCATCAGTTGTTACTACACTTTTCCTGCTGGGATCAAAATTGCTCAACATGGGAGCTTTGGTCAATGCCAATTTGACCTCTTGAAACTATTGTTAACACTGTTCACTCCATTGAAATCTCAGACCTTTTTTAACTAAATTCCTCATGTGAATAGATTTGCTTGCAAGGCCTGGTACACATTTGGAAAAATATTCAGCCATGCCAAAGAATGACACTATCTTTTCCTTGTCTGTGGGGCTGGGAAGGTACACAATATTGTTAACTAAATTGGGTTTTGGGCGAATACCTTGTTCAGAAATCTCATGTCCTAAATATTGGATGGCAATCTTACTAAATTTGTATTTATCCCTAATCAACGTTAATCCAGCATTCATGAAGATATCTAGAACCTTCCTTAATCTCACATCATGCTCTTCACAGCTCTCGCCATACACCAAAATGTCCTCCTGAAAACACAGGTCTCTTTTTATGTCATGAAATAGTGTGAAATTGTCGAGGGAAGCCCACCCGGGATGGGGTCTACCCTTTGATATTTAGACCGAAATGGAGTGCATCAACACAACAACAGTTGTTCTCTATCATTTGGCAAACTAAGAATGGGTTAATGGACAATAACATATCCCTCAGAGATTAAAAGAGGCAAGTCAAAAAATTGCAGCGCAACACAGAGTAAGGCACAGTAACCGATAAGTGGACTATCTAGTGATTTTTATATGCAAAAACACGCCGCATGCGATTACAAGACTGTAAAAGAATATTTTAACGTTGTTTTTCTTGCCTCTTTTTTCTTGCCTCCGTAGCTCTGTATTTGGATGTTCTGACAACAAGTGAATATCTGTCAATATGCCTGTTGGGTAAAAACCGTACCTGTGGTGCAAGATTTAGGCCATGTTTTTAGTTACTAACCCAAGATAAATGTACTCAACTGATGAATGTGAATATATAATCTATGTGACAAAACTTGCCTTTTAATATAATCACATTCTCCAGAAGAAAGAAATGTGGTAATTCAATTAAAAAAAGTGTTTTTTGATAAAGGCATAAAATAAACAAAAAATTCATTTTGGGACCAAACTTGATTTTTCGTTTGTCGACATAATAGTCAACCACTTTTTCAGCTTGTGTGGGTGCTTAGCATTCAAATACAGGAGAAGGAGGAAGTCTGTGATTTTTGCTATTCGATAATGTAATCACCCTTGTTATGTCACAGACCCCTGGAAAAATAAAAATGAAGGGTTCGACAAACCGTATACATATGAAATAGTTGATATATGATGCGCTGAAATAAGCCGCAGCAGACACCAATCCAAAGGGCATGTGTCTGCATTGAAATAGACCCTCTGGAGTAATAAACGCTGTGATATTTCTGGAAGATGGGAGTGGAACAATTTGGTGATGATCTGACTTCAAGTCCAAGATACTCATTACTCCTGCCCCCGTTATGGTTCCAAGCATCTACGTTATATTGGGCAAAGGGTATTTGTCGGGTATCACACATCGATTCACAGATCTCAAATCAATGCAAAGCCTTAAATTACCATATGGCTTATGCACCACGACTAAAGGAGAAACCCATTTGGAAGACTCAATTCTCTCTATCACCCCTTGTCTTTCCATCATTTCTAATTCTTCCTTTACAGCAGTCCTAATAGTAGATCTATGTGATCACTGTGACGCCTGTAACTGCGTTGATGAAAATGTTGACGCCAATTACCTGCGTGGCGCAGTGATCAGGTAGCATGGTGGAGTGAGTAAGTCTCTAGAGGCCTAGAGGAGTAATGATGCCCAGTACAATGAAATCAAATAGCAGTAAATAAAACATTAAAATTGACACATTTGTGGACTCCACACATGTGACTCAGAAGTCGAAAACAAGGGCTATTCATTAAGCTACAGACAAAGATAATGATGTAGAGGATTAAGGAACAATAGGAGATACAATGTGTTCAACAAAACCCAAAAGCTTTAATGGAAAAGAACATTATCTGAAATTTGTTGAAATAAAATTTTAAATAATTGTTTTACTAAAAAATAAGTGAGGCAATTTTTGAAAATCAACCCAGTTTGACGCAATCTCAGCCATTCACAATTATTCCTAACAAAGATAATGGTGTGCCTACACTCCCTTAAAAGTCGAAGAATAAGAGAACAGGTTACAAGGTCAACTACAGAGGATAAGCCTTTGCTTAGTGCCAGACCTATGAGAGATGATGGACTAATTTGGAAAGTCGGGAGTAGTCTGATGTTACGCTTGGCCCTTGAGGTCCATTTTGTCTATGTGCTGCTAACGAGCCAAAAGTCCAAGGCTGGAAAAGCATGCCAACCAATCAGAGGGTCTGTGTAGCAACATGCTATATAATGGTGCAAAGACCAACCCACTGCTATTTATCTGCTATAATCAGTATCATACGTATTTAGCAGCGTGCCTAGCAGATAAGGGGGCCCAATGATGTTACTAACACTTTTACATACTATAGTTACAAATGTTCCCTTAACCAATCCTTCCCTTCAATAGGTTTTACAGTTTGTCACGTATGATGATGTCATAGCTGAGGTACATTGAGGTATAAAACCTTTGTATAGTCAAGTTTGATCGTGAGTGTGTGGACTACAGCTTGTTGTTCACCAGATTGCCCTACTTTATTTTATTCTGATAATAAAGTAGTGCTTTGCCATATTCTTTGGGTCTGTCTGGTTATTTGGGTCCAAGATCGTTATTGGTAATTCCATCTAGCACATGAGATGCATCAAGGTGCTAGAGCACATTTTGGTAGTGGTGCAGATGGTTCTGGTCTAATTGACCTAGACCCAGATCAAGAATATCCGACTCTTGATTGCTTTTGCCACCAGCCAGAAGACTGTGGAGCCTCCTGTGAAAATTGGTGTGCAAAAACACACGTGTGAGAAGAAACAGTTGGCAGGTGCCCCTTTTACAAAATTCCTGTTCGGTCCCTGCAGGTGCCCCATGGACTGAAGACAAATTGGTTGATGGAGAAGAGTTGGTGCTGAGGGACTCGAGTTGAGCCACGGATATAAGCAGAACATCGAAGGTGGCAAAAAGGTCCTAAGTGAAAAGATCTTTTTTAAAAGATCTTTTCACTTAATGGCCGATTTAGAAAGACCGTTCCATGACTGCATGCAGCGGTCTTTCTAAATCCAACTGTCATGCCCCTGCCGCACACAAGTGTGTGCAGGGGATGACAGGCAGGTCGGGACCGGGAAGCACAGGACCAGTAGAACGGGTAAGTGTGTAGGTGCATGTGTGGTGTGTTTGCATGTATGTGTTTTAGTTTGGGGGTGTGGGGGGTGTGGGAGTGGGGGAGGTGGCTGGGGCTGAGAGATGGGGTTCATGGGTGCACGTGTGTTGGTGAATGTGTTGTCTGTGTGTATTCATGTGTTTTGGTTTGGGGGAGTGAGGGTGAAACCCCCCAGATATGTTTAAAAATAATGGCAACCGCATTTTAAAAGTCTCAAGTGAAAAAAGACCTTCACAATGCCGGTTTTCCGATCAAAAGAAAATTGGTCAATGTAAACAGGATTTTGGGCGATTAGAAAGAAGAGAAAAAGATAGCTTGTTTTCCTGGTTCCAAGAGGGGAGAAAGGGTACCCACTAAAAAACTCCAAGTAGGGGTATTAAGGATTCCTGAGGCAAGGCCAAAAATAAGAGTGTGTATCAAACTCCAAAATGGAGTAAAAAGTGAGATGAGATACATTTACTAGAGATAGTTAAGGACGGCGTATGCAGAAAATGTAAAAGCGCACATGTGAATGGGGTTATAAATATGTCAGTATAACACTTTCATTGTCTCTAGATTAGGAGATTTAAAACGATAGTAAAAAATTAAGGTGATCATCAGATTTTTAAATCAAGAGATTGACGTCAATAAAGAGGGTACAAATCAAAGGAGAATAATAAGTAAATAAAGAAGAGATTTGTAAACGGGATGGTTAAAATTGATAGAATTTGCAATCAAAGGAACAAAAAGAACATAATTGCATAGATGTTTAAAGTGGTTAAAAAATGGTAATAAGCAGCGATTGATGGTGCCAGCTCAAATTAATCAGTGTGGTATACTTGATAAAATAAATAAAAGATCTGTTAAGTATTGAAAGTCGAGATTGACTTGTCATCATGGGGAACACTCCTCATTTACACCTATGCAGGACACTGCTGATATATACACTCAAGATATACACCCAAGATAAAACAGTATCACGCTGAGTGGGTCAGAGGCACCTCTAATAAAACACTCATGCCGTGGCCTCAAGAGGGTTTGTTGTCAAAAACAATTTTGCGACATATGACAACATATTTGCATGCTACACATAAGGGGAAGACGTTATAAAAAAGTTGGCAGTTTTAGAGTTGTGGAAGCGAGAAAGAAGATCCACCTGAGAAGTATTGGATGCGTAATCTGCATAAAGAGGAGGCTATAACGCTTCTGAAAAAAAGACTCTTTCCCCTTCTGAAAACCAGAACACAGATACTGAGGAGCAGGGATTTTATCCTTTTAAGGAATTGAAAGCAGCAGCAGGGTATTTTAATCCAACATATGAGCCCCCTGAGGATAATGCGAAAGAGAGCAAAAGCAAAGAATGCAAATATATATCAACACGAAAGTAAACAGCATGATGAGAGAAAGGACAGACAGACATATGGAGATAGAGGAAAAAGCAAGGAGACAAAGGGGAGTGAAAGGCAAGGCTAAAGAAGTAACGATAGTACAGAATGAATGGATGGGCGGACAGATATTACTCGAGTTAGATGATAAGGGAATTGATGGGGTTCGAGAAAGAGAAGAGCAGGAGAAAAAATAAAAAGAACATGAGAGGGCATACAAAGAAGCGAAGGAAAAAGAGAAAGCGAAAAGAAGAACGAAGAATGTATGAGGCAAGGAAAGAGAAGGAGAGACTAGAAGAGAAGAAGTGAGAAGAGATAGAAATAAAAAGATTGAAAGTATGTAGGTTGCAAAGAAGGCAAGAGGAAGAAGAGATGAGAGAGATGAGGAGAAGTGAAGAAGAGATGAACAGAAGTAGGGGATGAAAATATGATAAGATAGATTATCTATTTACTTTACTTTATTATATTTATTAGGCGCACCAGAGGACCCGGAGGCATAAGGGCACACAACATCAAACAGACTACTCTACACAAACAGGTTCATCCTAGAGAATACAGGGGTCAGGCGTCCTGATTAAAAAGCCGGGCGCCCTATTGAAAGAGCCAGGTTTTGATATTTTTCCTGAACACAGCTGTTGACTCAATATCACGGAGGTCTGGTGGAATACTATAACACACCTTTGGTGCTGTCACATAGAAAACACTATTCATTACCTGTGACAGGCTTGACTTTGCAACCTACAGTAATTTGAAGTTTCTCGACCTTAAACATCTGACAGTTGATTTTTTTTATCAGTGTCATAGTCAGGTAGTGAGGTCCAATTCCTTTCATACATTTGTGAATAATCACAAGCATCTGGAACTGGATCCTGGCCGGCACTTGGAGCCAGTGCAGTTTGCGCCTTGAGTCTGACATATGCTCTCTCTTTTTCAGGCCTACAATAATTCTGATCATGCTATTTTGCAGTACTAGAATTCATGCTATGTCTGATTTATTACAGAATAGTTGATCCTGGAACCGATAATTTCCCTGGCTACCGTTTCATAGTTCACTTGAGGGATTAAAGGCAGAAGTTGGGCCAGTAATTTAATATGGTAGGCCGTAGATGCCACACAATTATTAACATGAGCTTTCATGTCAAGATTTTGGTCGAGAACAACCCCTAAGGTTTTAACTTTCCTCTTTGTTTCTATGGTACAGCCAGCAAGGACAAATTTGCTGTATTTGCTACCCAGCTTCTTAATCCTAATGTCTGTCCCTCCGACCATAAGCTCAGTTTTTTCTTATTAAGAGCAAGTCCGTTGTATAACATTCAAGTCTGAATAATCGTGAAGACTTTATTTGTAGTTTTCTCATCCTCCTCATGAGAGCCAGACATGGGGATGATACATTGTGAATCATCAGCAAAGTGTGTAATGCCAATGTTGTATCTTTCTAGTAAATTAAAAAAAGGAACAGTAAAAATGTTATATAGTTTGGGGGACAGACAAGCCCCCTGTGGGACACCAAATCTCAGAGGAACAGGGGGGCCTCTGCCATATCACTCCAAACTCTACAGGTACGTTCACCCAGAAATGAGGCAATCCAAAGAGCTACATCCTCCGGGAATAGGGCAACCTCCTTTAATCTGGTGACCAGGATCCCATGGTCAACCAGATCAAAGGCGCAGACAGATCAAGCAACATACGCATTGCTGCTTGTCCCTTGTCCATGTACTGCAATAGTCTAGTCTTAAGGTCCAGCAAAGCTGTGTCGATGCTGTGAGTTTGTTTAAATCCAGACTGCCACTTATTCAGTATCTCATGTTTATTCATGAATGTTGTGATCTGCAAATAAACCACCCAATCTAGAATTTTCAATAGGAAGGGTGCATTAGTGATAGGGTGGTAGTTTGCTGCCACATCCAGGCTCACACCTGGCTTTATTAATAGAAGTATAGTGATGATGGAAAAACAAGAATTATCCGAGGAAGAGAGAGGGTCGCAACTACCCGCAAGGAGCTACAAGAAATACCGAGAATACAGACATGGGCTGACGAGCATGAAGCAGAAGACATAGGAAAGAGGATTGGGGAATTATATAGGCAAACGATGGGTACAAGACCAAGGAGATTGTCGATGGATCTTTAATGATGAAAGCAGGACGTAGGTCAGATGACATCATAACAGACGAGTGCTAGATCTTGATGATGTGGAGAGGGACAAAAGTCATACAAGCTGTGGCATAATGATGTCAGATGAAGAAAGGGAAGAAAACGAGAGAGCTCGAAGAGAGGACTAAGGTGTTTTTTTCCGAAGGATTCACGAGTTAGAGAGTATGCCAATAGGAATGACGTTAGCAATAGGTGACATGAAAGGCCTACTGGCAATCATTTTAGGAGAGAGGTCTGATGACATTTGGAAGGAAGCAGGGTATGTGGGTGTGAATACATGAAACACAACACACGATGGAGCATCAGAGCAGATGTATGGCGGACGCTCATAGTACAATATCAGGTTACATCAGATATGGTTAGTGATTATCACTAGAAAAATGGGTGAAGATGACGATCCTGTTGCCTTTATTCAAGATATTCAAGAGAGATGGTGTATTGAGATGAGAAAAATATGGGATAAAACAGTGTCATTATTTTACCACATTTTATGCCAGGGACTGCCCAAGCCAGTGCAAAGGCAGATGAAGAAACAGGTAGGGATGGAGGCAAAGCAATGGCCAGAAATACAATTGTCTATCATGCACCACTGCCGATTGTTACAGGAGAAGAACAAGAAGAAAACTGAGGGTAGAAGCAAAGTTAGTTCCAAATGTTTTTCAAAACTGGCCATAGTGGGAGCTGTGTTGACAAGTAATGAAGGTGTGGCCACACAAGAGATGCGACCGGCGCAGCAAAGTAATGTAGTATTTCCTACGGATCACAGTGGGTAATATTTTTGGCCAAGAGGGAGAGGGAAGGGACCTAGAGGAGAGGACAAAGTGGATTCCTATACCCTCAGGGCGGAGGAGGATTTAATGGCGTACAACCGCAACAATATTGGATTTGTGAAAGGATGGGATATATAGCCAGAACATGCAGATGTAGAGGAGGTATGCAGTAAAATTGTCAAACTCAAAGAGGGAGAATGGCTATGTTCCACAGTATAATACAGAACCACAGGAGTATTATGCCCAAGATCACACACAGAATCAGACACGTGTGCCACAATCACAGCAAACACAGAAAGCTAACTCCATTACAGATGCAATCACCACAAGCGCAATCACAGCAAGTGCCTATGCAAACACAACAGATACAAACTCAGAAGGCATAGACAGAACAGGCCATGGTACCACAATTGAACACAAATGCAGCTGTCCCGCAAATACCCACCTTAAATTTGAGATTGTGACCTTAGTAGGAGGAAATCCTTTCACAAGTACAGGGATGTATTTATATCCACAATAGGATAGCTTACAGAGCGACCTGCTGTGTTCAGTACTATCAGTGACACCGGATCCCGCTAGAGGAAACAAAGGTCAAGGTCAAAATAGGATGCAAGACATTGTTATTGCTTGTTGATACTGGAGCAACTCGTTCCTGTGTCTGTGAGGGAAAATACCCAATGTCAGGCATTGCCATGAATGCGCAGGGATTCTCAGAGGTGATGAGTTTAGTTCCTTTTACAGACAAATTACCAATCTCTATAGGATAACACGACATGTCAATGCCATTATTATATTCTCAGCAGACACCAGTTAACATGTTAGGACGTGACTTGATGACAAAACTTAACATGAGGATATCTTTTACTGACAAAGGAAAAGTGTGCTCCACTCCAGGAATACATTACATTAATTTAGCTTTACAGGCCAGACGGCTTAGGAGGAGTCCCTTTAGATCTAGAAGTATATTTGTATGGGGTGACTGTTTTATTATCGTGGTTACCCAAGTTGGTAGGTAAAATATTGAGAATACCTGAAGAATGTTTGTTTAGACCAGAGATACCTATGGATGATGAAGGACAGGTGATCCCCTTTGAGCTAGAAGCAGCAGTGGTCAGACAGGAAAGGGTGATTGTTCAAGGAAAAGAAGATGAATGGAGAGGGTGGAGAGTAGTGATAGTCCTCTGAAGGATATAGATTGACAGACTTGACAGATGAAGAGATATTTAGGGATGATTATTTGGATGATGAACTAGTATTTTTTTATAAGTATCACTTATTGGATTCAAGTGGAGAATAGAGAAACACTGCAGGGAATAGTGACGGTAAATAAGAAACTGTCATTTTTTCAGGAAGAATTAGAGAGAGTGCCAAATATTTTATGGACTACAAGTCCATATGACGTGGGTTTATTAAATCAAGCTTAAACCAGGAGCAATTTTGCTGAAAGCAAAACAATATCCCATGTGCAGAGAAGCGGATGAACGTATATTCGAGACCATTTCTGCTTTAATGAAGCAGGGAATATTGGTGCCATCTGAGTGCCCATGTAACACGGCTGTGTACCCAGTGAAGAAATCAACTGAGGGGTGGTAGAGAATTATTAAGGATCTCCACCCCCTAAACAATATTTAGCAAAGTTTCCTTTAGTTCCAAATCCTGCTAAAATATTATGCAATATCCCATCAAAGGCCGAATATTTTACAGTTATATATTTAATAAACATGTTATTTTTAATTCCCCTCCATGAGGACTTCATTTTTGTATAGAAATATCCGCCTGATACATACTTGTGAGTTCCCCTCAATCTTTTACAGGGTCCTCCAGATGGATTTTGGTAATGTTCAGCTCGAAAGTGCAATAATTCAGTATGTGGATGACATATTAGTGTGCAGTGAGACAGAAGAAAGATGCAGAGGTGACTCAGTTTGACTCATGACCATACTAGCAGAGAAAGGATACAAGGTAGACCAGGAAAAGATACAATATTGTCAGGAAGAAGTCTTGTATATAGGACAGTTATTCACTCAAGAAGGGAGAAGAGTAACACTTGAAAGAGCAGAAGCAATTATTAAGACTTCAGAATCTAATACACTGAGGGAAATGCATCAGTTTGTATGCCTATTTAACTATTGCAAGACCTTTGTTTTCGATTACAGCACATTTATTTGACCGCTTTGAAAAGGACTTAAAGAAGCACAGGTAGAAAAGGGTAAGATAACATGGATAGATGCAATGACTTAAGGATTTGAGGACTTTAAAAGGGCAATCAGTAAAGCCCCAGTTTTAGGAATTCCAGATTATCATGAAGAATTGTATTTATTTTCTCATTCAAATAGTGAAGCCATGACGGCAGTCCTTACACAGAAAACGACATTAGGACATGGGCATACACCATTGGCTTAATACAGCTGGATTTGCGATCCAGTTATACATTGGAATTATCCTTGCAAACAAGCTTTAGCTGCTTCTGTATTTGCCATTGAAAAAGCTTCAAGTATTACAATGGGGTGTTCAGTAACACTATTTTTTGAGCATGCATTATTTGCTATTTTAGAAAAACCTAAAAGTACATTTACTACAAAACGAGCATCAGAGTATGAGGTTATTATGTCAAACCCTGCAATCAAAATTGTTAGATGCAGAATAGTGGACCTAGCAGCATTCATAGCAGAACCAGTTGGGGAAGACGATTATGTACACGACTGTACAACGTGTACTGAATTTTTTTATGGCATTCCCTGTGTTAGAGAAAATGCTCTCGGAGTGGAGAAATATGGTTCTTCAAAAATTGATCAAACAACTGGAAAAAGGCATACTGGATCCACGGTAGTAAAGCTGAACGGTGAGGGTGAATGTGAAGTAGTCACAAGCATGAGATTGCCTTTGCATTGCTCAGCACAGGATGCAGAATTAGTGGGCCGTATTGCCCCTCTCCAAAGATACGAGGATGGGGAAGCAATGGTGTACTCTGACCCTGCCTATGTGACATCAACTGTACACGCAGGTTTGTCACGTTGGAAAAGCAGGAGCTTCCTTAGCGCAGACGGCACTCCAGTGCAGCATGCAGCCCTATTGAATAAGCTTATTGAGGCTTTAAGGCTCCCATTGCAGTCATAAAATGAGCAGTGCATACTAAAATGAACAGACACAATTTCTCGCAGAAACAAAGTTGCAGATTTAGAAGCCAAAAAGGAAGCATATTTCCCAAATATTTCTGATTTTGAACTAAGAAGTGTTAAACAAATGACAGGACGGTGATTGTTAGTAAAGGAGGGTTTTAACATGCTCTCTATTGTTCAGTTAATTGAAATACAAGGCTGAGCATCACAGGAGGAGCAAAACCTATTGTTAAGGATTTCAATCTGGCGACAAACACCTTGGTCTCAGCCTAGTATGTAGCGCACAACTGAGATGCCTTTCTCTTTATTTTATGCAGATTCACTTTGAGATGGTACACAACTCGTCTCACACTCCCTTTTTTTTAAATACCCCGGGTCGCATTGGACCATAAACCAGGCTGATTGGTGAAAATGCAATATTGTATTTACTTTAAGATTCAAAGGAAATCATGCAATTTTAATATGGGGCAGAAATCACCAATGGGGCGATAATTACAATGAAAATGGAAGCAATGTACTTGGTTAACCTTCTCCTAGAACATATACTAAGCACCAGTGAATAGGAACACTTTTTGAATTAGGATAGCTAGCACCTAAGGTAAGGTTTCCCCTGCAACGTTCCCTCAACCCCCAATTAACCAGATTCTCAGTGGATAGCAAGAAGCAGCAGGTAGTCAGGAATAAGGGGCAGAAAACAGAATCAAAATCTGGCTTTTCCTCACAGAATGAGATTTTGAACCCTTTGCAAAGGCATGAAATGACACTCGGAAATGGACAAATAAATAATTAATGTGCGGTTAAATGTGTGAGGCAAAAATGATTTCTCCCAACAATAGGAATTCAGAAACACTAGCAGTCACAATGCAATGGATCAACAAGAAGCATACAATTCGAAAATGAGTGGAAAGTTAGAACATGCTGCAGCCGAATGAATTCTTGGAAAGTTGCAATTTTTTCAATTCCCGTTTAAAATTACCCAAAAGTTTTTTTTATAAAAACAGGTGAAATACTGAAAATCGCAATGCGGTTTTTGGTCCGGGGGACAGATGTATATCACAGGGACAATATCAATGTGAAAGAATGGTGGTAGCTGAAGATTTGGATGATATTTTCGGGGTGGAATGGGGTTCAGTTTTAGGAAAAATAGAGCAGTTTAAATGAAAATTTCGGTTTTGAAAGAAAGGTAAATGTTACTCAAACTAAATGATCTAGACTATATTGTTAAAGAGGAACACAGTAAGCTCCAAGGTTGATTCGCCAAGTCAACCTAGTGCTCAACTTTAACTAGAAATTAGTTTGATTACTCAAAATATAACTAAGGGCTTATGAATTACACCAGACAGAAATTAAAAAGAGATGGAGCTAGCACTTAGAAATCAAGGACAGAGTGCAAAGATATTTCTAACAGTTTGAACAAGTTACCAGGGTATAAATATGATTGCTTATAGAGTGTAATACAGACAAAAGGGTCAAGATGGGGAGACTTGTGTATCTCTGTGATGGGGAGATACTCACATTCCACGCTTAGGTTTGGAATTTTGGAACAGCCAACTCGGTCTGGTCACCACACGGCGGGCGCGCCTTACAGCAAACTGCTGGGCAATTCTGATCACTGGATGGCAAGTACAGCTGGGCAATTCGGGTCACTGGATGGCACAGGTTCTGCTGGGTGCAGTTAGTGGGCAAGCAGTTAGTGGGCAGCAAGCCGGCTGGTTTCAGGATGCTTCCCAAAAAAATACCACTGTTTCTCCCTTTAGGTATTGGGATTCTTAGTGGGGTTTCAGGATTGAGGCCTTGCTGGGATAGGATCAGCAATGCTTTGGCCTTGCAGGAGTTGGGTCAGCAATGCTTTGGCCTTGTAGTGAAATTTGGAATCAGCAAGATGAATGGAGCAGATCAGGAACGCAGCCTCAGGAAATTCAGGAGAGAGTTTGTCTAGAGTCCTGTCAGGGACTCTTATTTATAATGCATAGTGGCATCATAGAGGTATATGGTAGGGAAGGCTTAGCTAAGCATGCCTCTAAACCACTGGATTGGTTAGGGGTTATAGTCCCCACCTCGCTCTCAGCTGGTTGGATTTCAAGGGCAGGATGTCAGATTTATGATTTGAGTTTTACAATGTTCATAACCTCCCACAGTTACTTTAGCTAAAATCCAATTTCGCCATGTATGATACATGTATACAGTTGAAGCATCTTAACAAATTACATAAGAAGGTTACATATTTTGTGTAGAGCATAGCCGTCCAATCCTCCAGTTTGTGAGACATTGTTTCACCCTTTTAATACTTTTTAGTCATTTTGAGTATGAAAGATTCGGCCTAGAATTCTATAACTTCATACATGGGTGTGGATTATCATAAGGGATGTAAGTATTAAAATTCACAATGGCATTATGGATATTTTCCTAATAATACCCAATTCTCTTCCATTTCTATTCCCCAGGTGTCAGTGAAGTCTATGATGTCTTAAATGAAGCCCATAAAATCACATTTAAACTGTTAACTTTTCACATTTTTGCAAAGCCCTGTGGCAAAGATAAAAGTCTTACAAGTTTTATTTATAAAATAGTCTTTGGAAACAAATGTTCAGTATTGTTCCCCATATATGGGCACAGCTTCCAGACCATCCCCCTAACTCCAGGGTTTGTCATTGAGTTTTTCTTTGAAGCTTCTTGTAGAAGTCACAGGGAGGTTTGATTTTCTTTTTCACATACTTGTGTGCCAAAATTTCGTTTTTAAGAGGCCCCTGCCCAGACCAAAGTCTGATTAGTATGTGAAGTTTCTTTGTCTTGGTCAATCAAAGTTTTCCAACCTAGCAATTATCATTTTCGTGTCCTGAAAGTTTAAGGTGGCTCCATTTTGGGGGAAGCCTTAGCTCTGACCAACTGGAGTAACCTGTTTTGGGAGCTTGCAAAATCCAGCCCATGCAGTTTAACAGTTTTCTTTTTCTTTTATTTTGTCCTGAATGAAAACAAGCCTGTTGGATAAAACAGCCCATATATGTTTCCCCAGCAACAAACCCCTTTACATTGCTAGGCACGGACAAGCTTTCATTCAACATTGTACTTTTTAAAACAGGCATTTTCTTTATCTGGTTTGTAAAAGCCCGTTCTGACACATGTGGTGAAAGCTGGTATATTCCATTCAAATTTGGTTTTGGTCTTCCATCTGGATTCCGACGTGGTTTTGTAGCTGTAGTCAGCTTGTTTTACACAGCAGTCTGTACAAGGCAAAAGTCTTCATGAAATTGACATGTGCACAGAAAGCTATGATTTTCTTTTCAAGCAGTGATTTTTGAAATGTTGTAGCAACATTTCAGCATTTCCCGTGTAGCTGAAGGAAAGCATTTGTTGATTTTCTCAGGTTTGGCTGGCACAGCCTCTCATTCAGGAATAAGGCTCTTTTCTGATGGAGCACAATGTAAATATGGCTGGGCATGACCGGGTCTTTTTGATAAAAGCAGTTTGATGAAAACAGGGAAAAATAGTATCAGAGCGGCATCATTTTTAAGGTGAAATATTCCCTTTTTTAAGGGGAATTTTTGGCTTGCAGCAAATCAGCGCTGCTTTTTCACTCCATTTCTTTGAGACAAACAAGAACACACTCTAGTAGCCTTTCTCTGGGTGCTTCCTGTTCCATCTTGCCCAATGGCGCTTGGCAAAACAGTGCAGCTCTCCTTTTGTTGCTGCAAAACATAGTTTTGGTGTGAGGTAATGGTGCTCACAGGAGCCAGCGCAGCCATTTTGCAGCTTGGTGATGTGGGGTAAGTACTGCTGAGTGGGTAAATATATCCCACACTATGGAGAAAATGGGGGTGTTCTTTATCCCCTAATGAGGCAAAATGGAGGCAGGAAAGCACAGGGATGCCAGTTATGCATCTAGCCCTATTGAGGGTTGCGCTGAAGCAGCTTCACTACCCCACACATATGACTCAAGAGTCTTGCTACTACAATTGTAGAAGATTGGTTTTCACCAAATCTGTTAGAACATGTGGCACAGTCTATTGTGAATTGCATTGTGTGCCAAAGTGGTACTGCTGGGTACAATTTTCAAACAGTGATAGGAGCAATCCCTAGACCCAATGGCCCATTTCAGCATCTATATATAGATTATGTAGAGATGCTGCAGACATGCAACAGCAATAAGTATATACCGGTCCTGGTATGTCCCTTTTCCAGCTCAATGAAGGCAGGTCCATGTACATACTCTGATGCCACATGCGCCGCCAAGTTCCTTGTGCGCAAGGTATTCACAAGATGGGGTGTGTGCGAGATCTTGTGGTCTGACAATAAATTTTGTAAATGAATTACTTGAACAGGTCACTCTTTCATTAGGGATAAAGCACAAGTTCTCTTCTGCCTATCACCCACAGGTGAATGGGGTTGTGAATGTTTAAATGGACTTCTTAAAGATAGGATTGGACAAATTAAGATCACTTTAAAGAAGGGGTTGTATGCACTGCAAAATCAGCCTGGTCAACATCTACCTCTTCATGAGTTAGTGACTGGACGCCGAATTGAGAACACCTGCATGATTATTTTGCAGCTAGGACTGCTATTGTTTCTTATATTTCTTAACAGATCAAGAACTGGAGGGGGCGGTCAAAGAGGATTGAAAATGAAAACCAGCCAACTGATCCAGACTGCCTATTAAAACAACCCATTTTATATCCAGGGGACCAGGCGTTGTTGCGAAAATGTGTCCACACTTGGAACAAACCCTACGTGGTGGAAGAAGTTACCCCCACAGCTGTTAAACTACAAGGAAGGCAAGCCTGGCTGCATCTGCACGACATCAAACCATACAAAGGAGAAACTTCGACCCCTCCTGCATCTACTGACAGTGAAGCAAGAGAAAAAGTTCTGCGCATGAAGAGAATACCAGCAACCAAGAGCAAAGAAAAGGAGTCTATGGAATAACAAAACACCTTTTTGAAATAAAGATCCACATTTCTTAAATCTGATAAGGAATTAATAAACTTGCAGCTATCCTGGAACTTTTTTAGATAGGTACAAGGAACAATGTGTTGAAGTACCGGAGCCGAAAGACAAGGAGCACACTGCATCTCCTATGCTATCCATCATAATAACATTATACACATTATTGTATGCTGTTTACACCTACATATTGCAGTCTTACTCAGCATTGATAAGATGACGTGTGGACATTATAACATTTCTCTGAAATCCTAAAAACAATCATATTATTTTCAGAATCATAGTGGCATTTATTTTATAGTTTTTGATATAAACGTGTGATTGATAAAAAATGACAAAATTACATGGTGAATTGAAAACTAGATGTGAAGGTATCAGAATATAAGAAATGCATTGCCATCAAGAGAATCAGAGAGTTTTTCTGGACTTGTAATTGTGATGTAATTTTGAATTATGATTTGTCTATTCTTTCCGATTATTATTATATGGCATTCAGACACATAATAATTATAAAGCAGATACAGTGGGTGAGAATGAGACTTTCATTATTGTCCCTAACAAAAGCAGGAGCAGCATCTTTCCTGATTTTACTAAACAAATTGTTTGACTTAAAGGTAATGCAGGGGAAAACCATCAAGATATAAATACATATCTTGACAATTTGGCTAATGTAAAGAATAACATGTGTCACCAGCACATTAAGGAGGTGGGAGAGAGAACGTAAAATGAAAACTGCTATGTATGTTCTCTCATCCCCTATGTCATGAATGCAGCCAGAACATTTATTGCAAAAGAAATGCCTGCACATAATGCAAAGTGCCTTAGTCATCTAGCAGTGTGGACAGCCAGAGGGCAATTTGAAGGAAAATGGACAACCCTACAGTGGCGATCAAGAGGAACATTTCCATAGGAAGATACGTATGTGAAAACACAAAGGATGAAAAAAGGGATGGGTTGGACAAGCAAAAACATATGTATCCATTCCAGATTGGCGAACGAATAAAGGTTGTCAAACTGAAGAGGATGGAATGTTCAGATATAGTAGAAAGATCAGGAGTACCAGGATGCTGGGAGAGGCCCCAGCTATTGGTGTATGGACAAGTTGCCACCAGTACAGGATGGAAAGAAGGAATGCTATCCTGCCCTGCACACTTATTGAAGAAGGAATCAGTAAGTGTAGTGAAAATAGTAAATGACATGTGTTTAGAGTCATGGGCCAAGTACTCTAAGCTACTAAATTGGGGTCGACAATGAAGCAGGACCAGTATCATAATACCAGTAAAAAATGTGACAACATGTTTTAGGAATGAAGGCCTGGTTCTGGTTGGAGAAAATAAAGGACTTCAGACTGCAGTCAATTGAAATGGCTGCATATTACCAGATGGGTGCTGCTGCAAACGATTAACGCAGCAATAAAAAGACGTAATGAAATTAGAGAAGAAATGAGGGCCATCAGGCCTATGATCCTCCAGAATAGGTATGTCTTGGACTTAATCACAGCAATGGAAGGAGATCTGTATGCCAAAGTCGTGCCTTCTCGCTAAACCTGTATGCCTTCCCGTGATGGAGAAAATGGAACCCTGAAACAAAATACACCAATGAATAGGTTCAAGGGTACTCATACACGAAGGGCTCCCACAATTGGTTTGAAAAAATGACCCTTCGAAATTGTTATCATAGAGAAAGATCTCTAGAGGACTTTTTATGTTGTAATTGCATGAGTCAAAAACACAACAACACAATTTACAGAGAGAGAATAGACATCATCAATGGTTTGTTGGACCATAACAGAACATAAACGAAAATGCTTTAAAACACCAGAAAATTCTAGAAAATTCTTTCGAAACCTGAAATCGGTAAATGTCTTTGATAATTCTGAGCAGCCCTGCACCAAAGCCAAAAAGGTTGGCCAAGCTGTAACCCAAACCGCTGGTTGCCAAGCCAGTCGACCAACTGAAGCTGACTCAATTGAAGACACTTCTCCAAACAAATTAATGAACTTGTCCACATATGATGACGATGAAGGCTTAGACCTTAGCCAGAGAACCTGTGAAGATGAAAACTCTGAACTTCCTGGAAAAACCACATGCCTGGAGTTGGTGACTCTCCCTAGTGATGTCCCGTCCATCCCGCAAGTGTCTGGCAGAACTTGCCTTTTGGTGCTGCCCCCGGATTGTCCCAAGACGACTAAAAACGCAATTCAAGATGCAAGCTTCCAAACTATGGACTCCAAATGGAAGCGTATGGCGGCAATTAACCACTTAAATTCCATCTCAATTGGCCCTAGTGCAATGTGATCGGCCTGCAATGGACTAGAACAGACGTTCCCTTCTGTGAGTGTTGAAAAGAACATGCCTGACTTCTTACATGGTAAACAAAATCAGTTGTTGACCGTCAACAAAAAGAAGGGTCCAGACAATGGTCGAAATAAATGGTGCCGGGCTCCCCTCACGAATAAAATACTTAAACCTCAATGCAAAATAGCAAAATACCATCTTGTTCTGGAACAAATTTTAACATCCAAAGATGGTTTGACTCTGAACCGAAACAACATCCTGCGACTATTACATCAAGTCCCGAGATTGAGATCAATTGAGTCTAGCGGCACACAAACCGTTAAATTTATGGATGAACTCCACAACAACAGAGCTCGCCTCCATATAGAATCTAGATTAATTTGCGATCTTTTATTAAATGCTGTACACTTCCTACTGTCACTAGGTTTCAATATGCATGAAGAATTCTCCGATCCCAAGGAAAACCGACTGCAGCAGGGCGTAAACCATATAAACCAAAGGACCAGAGACAATCTGGTTAAAAACGACCTTGAAAAAAAGATTATAGTACAGCAAATTCCTGGTGAGGTGGCTGACAATGCAGACGGCAGCATACGCCTTGGAGTGTGTGAAAATGTTGATAGCCCAAGAGAAGTAATTCCGGGAGAGAACATCAAAATCACCTTTGCATGTAAACCAAATCACAAGGGCGAAATCAACGATGCTAGTGCAAGTACTAATGATACAGTTATGCCAACAAATTGTAACTGGCTAGCTGGTGTATTGGGATGTCAAACAAGCTAATGTCAGCTAGGGCATGAAGGCCATAACCTCAACATCGTATCTTGGAATCCTAGAGGTTTCAGTCACTTGTTCAAAGAATCCCTGAGTTGGACTGACGGTACTACTTTCATTTGCTTACAAGAAACTTGGATGGCCAGCTGTCTCATCTCTGAGGACTTTGATCTGGCTATGAATCCAGCTATAACTAGACAAAAAGGTCGACCCTCTGCCGGTTTATTAACTCTAATTAGGAAAAACTCATGCTTGAAAATCTTGAGCTCAACTAATGACACCGCCTGTATACAGCACACTGTGGTTGAATCAAAATCCCCTGTACCTGAAATAAAAAATCGTTTGTATCTAATTAACGTCTACTGGCATCACAAACTGGCTGGAACAACTAAATTCAAAAATATTGTCTGTGATCTAATTGACGACATCAACATTGCCCAGGAAGTACCCAATATAATACTCTGTGGTGACTTCAACTTGGAGTGCATAAAAAAGACTAAGACCGGCGGTGGAGCTGAAAAACTGAGCATTGGAAGTGAGAAACCTAATGATGATGAATGGAAACACTAAAGGAGACATCCCTGCACAAACAACTTGGAGCTATAAGGAGCTGTCTTCGACCATAGATTATTTCTATTTATCCGAAAACCTGAATAGGCGTTGTCGGGGGGAAATTCTGCCGGGGTTGGCCGGGCCGTCCGCAGACCTCCGGGCAGGGAGGCCCCAACTCCTCCCGTATATCCCAGATGAGATAGAGTATGAGACACACGCAAGAAGCAAGGTGACTCTGCTGTTTATTAGACAAAAACGGCAGGGATGGGTCAAGGAGCGTACGCGTCCGTCCTGACACACACACAATCGTGGGGCTCGCAGGCCCTTTTTACTGTATTATGACGCGCTACTTGCGTCACTTTAGAAAGTTAACAAAAAACCTATCGCCACTCTTAATTGGTTGCTCGAGTGGTAGGGTTAGTATAGCACACGTATAGAGAATAATATTAGTGGATGAAGGTTAGTCAGGTGATATATCTGGGTTGTCCCTACAATTAGATACATGAAAATTGTTACATGAGGACTCCTAATGATTGGCTAATACTACTAGCGTCAGTGATAAGAGCCCCATGTTCTGATTGGTGCGCCCGTGAGCTTCCCAGCCTGGGACCACCGCTGTTCCCAGCTCTCGGTGTACCTGCAGTTTGCAACAATGTTTCGCTATGGGTACGTGCAGACAATGTGAGGATTTATTCATAGCTGGAAGGCTGACCGCTCCCACTGTCGCAAATGTCCATTGAGCCTTTCAAGTTTATCTGCCTGTGTCTCGTAACGAGGGATCCAGACGCCTCTTTTCTCCTGGGCTTGGCATCTCGTCAGGTTCGGCTTGGTCACGTGAGGTGGGACCGTGTTTGAGGCAGAATTCTGCACAATTAATATTGTTTTTCCACTGTGTGTTTGGTTTAATTTGCAGGTGTGACTTTAACGTTGGTGCGCGGAGTGCGAGGTTGCAACATCGTGCCCTTGATGATTTGCTCTTGGAATGTGGGTTTGCAACATTGCGACCTTGGCTGGTTGCTTCGCCGGGCTCATTCTGCAGGATCAGCAACCTGACTCTTGTTTTGTTAATGTCCACGGGAGCTCTTGCTTGCGGCCTACCTAGGCCTAGTGTATAAGTGGGTCCGTCTGGTGCAAAGGTGCTTTAGGTTACAGTACCATATAGTTTCATGACCAGTATCGTGTCTTCATTATATTTCTCATGGTGGCAACTGGTTTTAAGAGAAGCGTGAGCAAGCTTTGTAGATGAGTTCATGACGCGTCTTGCGTTTCTGTATTTTGAAAGCCTATGTAGAAAATAATAAAGATGCATCTCCGTGAGTATGCCTGTCGCCTACGTCATAGCACTGGGTATATTCTTCGTGTAGATTGGTGCGGGAGTGTCCAGTGTATATATTTGCACAGGTGTGCTTAACCGTTGGCTAGGTCGTCATGGCATCTCTAACGACGTGTAGATTTTAGTCTAGTTGGTCTGTGCCGCAGGTGTCGGCATGGCCAGTGCGGGCTGCTGGGCAGGCAGATGGACACATCCGTATGTTCCTGTACCAGGGTATCTGGTCGTCTGGTAAATGGACAAACTCTTCTCGTGGCGGGTGTCTGGGTCGTGACCCTTTAGGCCAAGCGCGAGAGGTGAAGGACGGGAGTCTGGTCTTCCATTCTCCCACTTCAGTCCCCCCTCTGGTCGACTTGTCGACCACAAACATATCCTTTTCGTTATCTCCTCTTACTCGCCATATCTTAGTTATTCCTCCTAGATGTCCATAGTGGTTTACATGATCTTCAAATGACCAATACATATATTCACAGGTTCCTCCAGGAGTACAGTATACCCATTTCCCTATGTAGCTCCTGGGGTTTCTTGGGTTCTCGATCTTCACCGATGGTGGGTCTAGATGGTTAGTGATGATTTGGTTGCGCAACTTCTCCCTCTCCTGTATTATCACACCTGTATGTTGGCCGTCATCTGCTGGCATCAAGGGGTGCATACCCACCATCTCAAGCAACTCGTCAGTGGTACGTGCCTTCCGGGCCTTCCAAAATCTTATTATGATCAGTGTAGCTCCGGCCAAAATAGTACAACCCACTATAATTTTCAGTCCATCTGACAGCCAGGATGGCATCCATGACCATAATAGTGAAAACCAGCTCTTATCCTTGTTTACACCGTTACTTTCATCCATCATTTTGGAGTGCATCTGGGCCAATTGCGAAACTGCTTCTGTCAGTGTACCATTGTCAGCATCGTTGGCAGGAATGAACATGCAGCATGATTGTCCTATCTTTGCACAAACTCCTCCTTCCATGGCTGTTAGAAGGTCCAACACATATCTGTTCTGGAGTGCCACCATCCTTATAGCTCGCAGCTCCTCTTTTATTGCGTTGAATCCATTTACTGTAGAATTCATGGTCATCATTAGTTCCCATCTAGTTATCTGGAGCCATTTTGCGTTTGCGTAAGCCTGCAGTCCCGGATGCATTATTGAGGAGAAGAACATTGCTGCTCTGCTGAATAGTCTGTGTTCTGGCGGTATTGAAGTCAGTGCCGTTTCCGACCTTCCCCATAGGTAATTTCCTGTCAGTGGTTCTCCTTGTCTTTTCCTTCTATTTAGGACAGTATCATTGCTGTTGGTCCTGTTCCCTTGCTCCTCCTGAAGTGGTGCAGATCTCTTCTTTCTCTTGTCCCCTTCATCCATTTTGGGAAAGTTCGCCACATTGACATGCTTCTTTGGTACCACTAGTGATGGTACATTGACGTGCACCATTGTGCACACACCATTCCACAGGGGAGGCAGTGTATGGTATGCCTTTTCTCCACAGGCCCAATAATGGTCCATTATTACTGCTGTTCCTGCTCCCCCCTCAGGTAACTCCATCACACTTGCACAGTTGGTGTTATATCCTACGTCCACCTCTCCTTTATGCTGGTAGCATACCTTGGGCGCAGTCAGCGGTAGTATTGTTATTGGGTCTTCATCCGTTTCTACCCACGTGAGCATTGGTACATACTTGATCCACGTCGTCCAACATCGGTGGTTGTGTGCCTCGATAGTTGAGATAGTTTCTCTTGTTACCATGTTGCCGCCAATCACTCCTATCTCCCAGCTGTTGTCCAGGTACACCTTTCCGGTTATCGTCACCAGCGGCCTCTCCCAACATCCTTGTTTACCCGAAACTTCAGTGGCGTACCAATCACATGGTAGATACTGCAGTGTTACTTTCTTTGTTTCTCCTTTTGCAGGGCCACTTGTTATGTATCTGAATGCTTCAGCGTGTAAACTGCTCTTGTGGTAACTCAAATAGGTCTTGAGGAAGTTGTTTTCATATGGGTACGAGTCTCTTGTTTTCCACGTCATATGCACCACTGTCCCTTGAAATCTTCCTTTCGTTTGGAACAGTGCCAAGTATATTATGCACTGTGCTGTCTTTTCATCTATTTCTGTGGCAACAAATGTTCGTGACGCACTCATGGCGTATGGTATTAACGAGCAAACGTAGCAGCTGTCCTCTGTTGTCTGCTTACCAATGCGGGTCATGTGTTGGTACCATATGTTGTTTGAGACGTGTGCTGAATCTTGTATATAATTATCAATACCTTTATTGTCTGAGTATGTGCTGCGTTTAACTCTATTTTGCTTGTGTGCAATGTTACTACTATCACCTGACATAACACCTGTTGCAGCAGGGGGCGGGGGTGTATTAGGTTTGGGTGCAGCAATAAAATTAATAGCATAGCTGTACTGCCATACAGAGGCAGCCAAGAACCCAGTGATCATCAAAATCCCTATTATTTTTATTACATATGCTAATCTCACCGGCATTTTGCTCTTACCTTGCTGCAGTCCTGGCAGCGTATTCTTGCGACGTTAAAGTTGCCCGCCTGAAAATTCTCAAAATGCTTATTATTAAAGGTTAGTTGTTGGTTTTATTTAAGCTCTCCCTATCAAATAGTCATTCAGTGCCCAGGCGAAGAGCTGTTCCCACGCTACTCTAAGTGATCTATCTCTTAGGACCGGCAAGTATGGGCAGAGGTGGGGCATTGAATATTCTATGGCCAAGAGGAATGCTGTGTAGTAGACACGTACCCTTCTCCTTTTTAGGTACGTTGGCCTTTTTATTTCGTATACAAATTGGTGTGACAATTCTTCTGGGTAGTTATCGTCTGGGAGTACCATCTACGCCTGGGTAGTGAATTTGTTAGTTAGCTATTTTCTCAACAATGCAATAATACGCAGTTCCTGTATGTGCGAGAGAAGAGAAAAAAGAGAACATTCACGTGTTTACATGTGTATTTGTGCAGGCAACGTCCTTTAGTTCAGTTATTTACTATATTTGGGGGTCAATGGGCAGGGGGGGGTGGCGAGAGCTCAGTTGGCGGGAACGTTTTTACTCTTTGAGCGTGTGACCATGGGGTGGGAAGTATGGGGATCACCCCTTTCTTCGTCAGTTATTTCCTCCGGGGAAGCTGGGTAGTGACAGGGTATGGGAACAATTGGGTCGTTGGCTGTAGTAGAACTTCCTTCCGCTGTTGGGGATGTTGTTGCTGTTCTCCCAATGGACCTGTCGTTGGCGCTGGGGCGGGTCTGCAGTTTGTAGATCTTTACATCATGTAGGTGGTTCCAGGCACGCTTGTCCTTTAGCTTTACTGCTCTTGTTGATACTTCCTCTACCAGGTGGGGGCCAGTAAACCTCTTATCGTTCCATTTCCTGTTGAAATTGCGAAGTAGCACGTGGTCACCTTTAGTAAGTTTGCACAAGTTCTCCTTTTCCAATTCTGTGTTGGCGCCTTCTTGTTGATTGCTGGTAGACCCGCCCCGTGTGCGCTCGAGCTGTTGAGACACAAACACAACACTAGTAATCAAAGAAGACACATATTGGTACATTTCATCACCTAACACACTCGCTGCACTTTCGTGATCAGTGAATGCCCTTGACGTTGGCGTTAGGGGAAGGCGCATTTGGCGTCCGGTAACCACCTCGTGAGGGGTGAGGTGGTGGTCGGACCCTGGCCTATTCCTCAATTCAAATAGTGCTAATGGAAGGCAATACAACCAGCTTTTCTTTGTTGTTTGTTGTATTTTTGCAATTGCCTCCTTTAATAGGCCATTCAGGCGTTCACATACACCATTAGCCGGTGGGTGGTATGCACATGCAAATTTATGTTTTATGCTCAGCAAGGATGTGATATGCTGGAACATTTCGTTTGTGAAATGCGGGCCATTGTCTGACCTTAACACCTCGCACACTCCCCACCTGGGAAAGACCTCCCTTACTAGGAATTTGGCTGCTCTAAATGCATCTGGGTGTGAACAGGGCCCTGCTTCAATCCACCTAGAAAATGGGCATACTACTACAATCATATACCTATTACCTTGACATATGTTGATCATATCAACATAGTCAATGTGAAGATGCCGAAAAGGTCCCTCTGGCCGGGGTATAGTACCTCTTATCACTTTTAGGGAATGACCGGCCGTAAACTGTTGACATGTGAGACAATTGCTGATAAAATTCGACACATGAGAATTTAACTCGGGGCAGAACCAATCTTCTCTAATTCGTGCTGCAATTACTTCATTGCCTGTATGGGCTGGGTGATGTAATTGGCTCAGGGCGGTGTTCAAAAGTGCCAACAGTATTACAACTTTTCCAGTGCCACCCTGGCGCCATAGTGCGTCGGTTGGTGACATTGTACATCCTCTTTTTACCCATATTTCTTTTTCGGCCATTGGTGCAGCCGCCTGTAGCTCCATAATCTGCGTGGCTGGGAGATGGGTGTACCCCTCTCTTATCAACATCTCCCTAGCCATTCCCCTCCCTCTCCCTCTCTGTGATTCTGGGGGGCTCCATATCTCACCATAGTATGCAGCATATTTCGCATGTGCGTCTGCTGCTGCATTCCCTTTTGAGACGTGGTCTTCACCATTGGTGTGTGCGGTGCATTTTACTAGGGCTAATTCTTGGGGATCATTTATTACTTCAATTAGTTCAGCCAATAAGAGGGCATGTTGCACTGGAGTGCCATCAGCTCTCCTAAACCCTCTTCTTCTCCATTTTGATAGCCCTGAGTGGACAGTGGATGTAACATATGCACTGTCAGAGTATATGGTTACTCGTTTGTCAAAACTTTCCTTTAATGCCAATATTAGTGCAACCAGTTCCGCGGCTTGAGCGGAGTAATGTTGTGGTAATTGTACACATTTCATAGCCACACACACCGGTGCCTCCATCATTTTTACCACTGCTGCCCCAGTCCTCCGTATCCCATCTCCTTGATCAATAGTTGATGACCCATCAATGAACAAAATCTCACCCCCCTCTAGTGCGTTTTCTTCAACTTTCCTAGTACATGAGTACATTTCAGTTGTTTGGGTACAGTCATGGGCATTATCTCCCTCCTCAATTACTTCTGCTAGGAACCTTGCAGGGTTAACCGTGCTACATCTAACAATTGCTAGTTCAGCTCTAGACAAAATGATCTCGTAACCTGATGCCCTCTGCGTGGTTAGAGTGGACTTAGGTTTATTCAATATTGCAAATAGTGCATGTTCCACAAACAGTGTAGTTGGACACCCCATGGTTATTGCTGATGCTTTTTCCACTGCAAAAGCAGCTGCAGCGAGACCTTGTTCGCAAGGGAAATGACCTAACATCACAGGGTCTAAGTGACCACTGTAAAATGCTACTGGTTTATAGCCCATGCTTGTTTTTTGGGCCAATACTGCTTTCATCACTGCTGAGTCACAATGTGAAAATACAAAAAATCGTCGCTCATAGTCTGGGGATGCCAGTACTGGAGCAGTTGATATCGCATCTTTCAATTCATCAAAAGCCTCCCTCATTTCCATAGTCCACCCCAACTTTTTCTCCCCTTTATTGGCTTCCCTCAAACCCTCAAGCAGGGGTCCTATGTATGAACTGTAATCAAATACCCATGCTCTACAGTAGTTGCACAGCCCCAGGAATTGCTGCAGTTCTCTCACAGTCTGTGGCATTGGAGTGCTTGAAATGGCCTGTGCTCTTTGTGGTGCAATCTTTCTTCCATGTTGGGAAATCAGTTGGCCAATGTAAAGTACCTGTTCCTGGCAGTATTGTATCTTTTCCATGTCTACCTTGTACCCTTTTTCAGCCAATATTGTCAACATCTTTAACGAGTCCTCTCTGCATTTACTTTCGTTTGTACTGCAAATTATTATGTCATCCACATATTGTAACACTGTGCTTTCCACTTCAACGTTACCCAAATCCATCTGTATTACTCTATTGAAAATTGAGGGTGATTCACAATACCCCTGTGGCAATCTGGTATGTTTCCATTTTGTATTTCGATAAGTGAAGCTTGTCAAATCTTGTGAGTCTGGGTGTAATGGTATTGAGAAAAAAGCATTTTTAAGGTCTATCACTGTAAATCGTGATTCCTCCGCTGGAATGCCACACAATATCGTGGCCTGGGTTTGCTGTTACTGGATATTCTGCTTCTACTATATTGTTCAAGGGCCTGAGGTCCTGTATGAAGCGCCAAGACCCCCCTTTAGCCTTGCGCACTGGGTACACAGCCGTGTTACATGGTGACTCTGAGGGGACCAATATGCCATTGTTTATAAGGGCCGTTATGGTTTCATATATACCCTCATCTGCCTCTTTTGACAGTGGGTACTGTTTTACTCTGGGTAGTATGGCACCTTTTTTCAATTTTATCCTTACTCCCCCTATGCTTTTTATGCATCCCACGTCATAAGGGCTAATAGTCCACAATGATTTGGGTACTTTTGACATATCCTCCTTAAAGAAGGGGACTGGGGTGCATGCGGGTGCCTCAAGTGCCATTGCAATTTTCTGTGCTACTTGTTTGTGAGCCACTCTTAGCCATATTTCTACACTCATCATGAACACCATTTCACCTTCCCCCTTTTCTTCTGAGAACAGTTCCTCATCTGACACCTGGGTCAGCCTACATCCTTCTGCTAGTGCTATCACTGCCCTCCATGCTCTCCCTTCTTTATCTTGGGCGTGCACAGCAATATAATCAGCTGTTGCAATAATGCTCTCAATGTCCATTACAACCACCTTTCCTTCTGGTTCATTAACAGGTGTTTCTGGTCGGAAAAGATAGGCTGCTGGCCTCCTCCATATTTTCCCTTCTATCCCTGGCATCCATGCAAATGCCATGTCTGTTCCATACTGGAATAGCTCGCCATCTACTGGCTCCGCCCTAATCGCTGTCTGTCCACAGTATGCTTGCATAATCTGTCGTGCTGCGAGCATGTTAATCCCTGGAGTAGAGCAAATTATGCCGTCCTCTGTAAAGGAGATTGTCATAGTCAACTTGTTCATTATGTCCCTCCCCAGTATATTTACTGGTGAGGCACTATAATACAAAAGTGGGACTGACAGATCATAATCTCCAATAGATAAGGGAACGTTATCAGTAAAGGGAACCAACCCTTTAGCCCCAGAGAATACTTGGGTGTTCATGGCTTCGCCTGACATCTTAAATTTACCTTCCCTTATGCAAGACCGGGTTGCCCCGGTGTCAACAAGGAATGATAATTTTTTGTCACCTATCGTTACCTCTATGCGTGGCTCCTCCGCACTATTAGGTGTTACTGACAGGATGGGACACACCAAGGCCGTCTGTGGGCTGTCCTATTGAGGGTACAATGATTGGCCATTCCCTGTATAAGGGTTGTGTCCCAAGACCGTCACCCTACCCAATTGTGTTTGTTGCATTTGGGGTTGTTGTGTTATAGCTACTTGTTGTTGTGGCAGTGAATATGTTTGTGGCTGTTGTTGTGTTACTTGTTGTTGTGGTTCACTTCCTTGTTGCAACGTCTGCTGTTGCTGTATGCCCTGCTGTTCTTGTGAGATCCTAGGTTGTACCTGTTCATTCCATGCTGGTGTTCCGGGCCTGACCCTACACGTGCGTGACATGTGTCCTAATAATCCACAACTCCAACACACTGGTGGTTCCCTGCTTTGCCATGGGAAGCTCCCTGTATTGTCCTGGTATACTGGTTGTGGTTGCCCTGTGGGGTAGGAATTTCTAAGTCCTCCCACCTGCTGTTGGGTGTTATATCCGTATCCTCTCCCTCTCATAAATCCTCCTCTCCCCCTGTTATAATTATAATACCCAGCTCCTTGCATTGGGTATCCTCCTCCCATGTTTGGTGCGTGTAATTGCAGTGGCGGCACTTGTTGTGTTGTAGTCTGTGAATGTACTATTTGCGCGGGATCTTGTGCAGCCACTACTTGTGTGGGGCTTTGGGCCATTGGTGTGGGCGTAGTTATTAGTGCCCCTTCCATTGTGTATTTAGTAAGTTTTTTCTGCACTAGTTTAGCCTCTTCTGTTTTCCTGTCCTCTTCATTTTGTTTCATTTTTCCTTGCCATGTCCTGCAGTGATGTACTATGGTCAGTTGGATTTCTGGCCATGGTTTTGCTTCCATTCCCACTACTTTCTTTAGTTGTTTCTGAACTCCTTCTGGGAGCCCTTGTACCAGTATGTGATAGAATATTGCTGGTGTTTTATCCCATTGTTCTCTAGTTTCCATGCGCCACTTCTCTTGGATATCCTGGATATAATCAACAGGATCCTCATTCTCACGCATCTTACGGGAGGTAATTGCTCCTATGTCTGATGTGTCTGGGTACTGTACTCTTAATGCCTGCCATAGTGCATGTCTGCAGTTTGCAAATGGTGCCCCATCATGCGAAGTGTTTATTATTGTTACCCCATGGAATCCCGCTCTCTTCCAAATGTCATCCGCTCTATCCCCCAATATTGATATTAACAGGCCCTTTACATCTCCTACTGCTAGTTTCTATCCTGCGGTGTGTTTTTCCATTTCATATATCCACTTACCCGCACCTCCACTTAGTGATGGAAGCCTACATTTTATATTTTCTTTATCCGTATGCTTCCAAGGGACATACTGTGGTCTAACCCCTCCTCTCTCCAACAGTGGCATTAGATTGTGTCTTGTGTCACCCTTTACGTTCCATAATCTCGAGTCCTCACACCCCTCCTCTTCTTCCGTTTCTTTTACCGCTTCAATTTCATCCATATTACCCCTGCCCTCAACTCCTTCTCCATCCTTTCCCCTCTTTTCGTCATTTCCTGTTTTTAATGTGGGCATGTTTATTAGTCTGTCCTGCCTGCGACTAGGGAGGTCTCTAAGCCGACATGCATAGGGTGTCAGTTCGTCCATGAAGGGCGCAAGCTTTATTCTGCGCAGCGAGCGTGAGGGGGTTGAGCATGTAGGGCGCGATGGGGGAGGGCGTGATTGGGATGGGGATGGTGGGGTTTCATGGGTTTGTCTTTCCACTAGTCCTTGTTCTCCCTCCTCACTTCTCTCCAGCTCCCCCTTCCTCCTACTGATCCAAGGTGAGTCTATGTTGGTTCTAGTGAGGTATAGCTTATCTAAGCTTTCCCTTTCACTTTTTCTTCCTTCCCTCTCCACTCCTTCTTCCTCCTCACTACAAAAATCGTTCATAAATGGCATCCCCCACTCCGTCTTTTTCCCCTTTATTGTTACTGTTTGTAGGTCTATTAGGTCTATTTCCCCTTTTTCACCCTTACCAACTCCTCCCCCCAGTGCTGATGTTGTCGCTACTTCTCTACTTCTATATACATTCCCCCATCTGTCGCTCTCCCTACTCCTCTCTTCTATTCCTCCTTCACTTCTCTCCTCCATCTCCCTACTATTTACCTCCCTTTTCCTTTTCAATTCCTCCATCACTTCATTGCTCATCTGTTCCAGTATTCTTTCATCCTCTTTTTTTCTTTCCCATTTCACCCTTTCTCTTTCTACTATACTCTCTATTACCTTCCCCTCTTCATATTTTTTAGCTGTCTCTGATAGTAACCTCCTCTTCCATATTGCCATTTCCTTTTCTTTTTCTTCTTCTTCCCTCTTCTTCTCTCTCAGCACTACTCTTGATACCCTGTCTGCTGCTGCTTTTACCCTTTCAGCTTCTCTCCTTTGCTCCTCATTTCGTTCCCTTAATTTGTCCAATTCATTCTTGCCTTCTTTTCTTTTCCTCGCTCTCTCTCTTTCTTCCCTCTCGAGCTGTTTGATCAATTCATTCTGCTCATCCCTTAGCTTTGCTAATCTTTCCTCCAAAATCTCTTCCTTTTGCCTTAATAGCTCTTCCCTCCTCATTTCACTCTCTCTGGCACTATCCTCGTCTGTTCTCTTTATCACCTCCCTCTCTTCCCCAGTTAGTGAACCTCGTAATTTTAATAATATCTGTGCAGCTACCCACTCTTCATTTCCTATCTCTACAGTCTGCTCTTCTCCAATCCTCCCTTCCCCCACTGGCATCTTTCGATGAGCCACATATGGTGGAGGGCTGTACGCCGGGTTCGAGTATCCTTCAGCCGCCCTTAACTGTCCTCCCTCTATTTCTCCTAATTCTCTTAAAGGGTACAACCCCCCTCCCTCTGTTTTCACTCCCGGTGTTATGGGTATCTCGTCGCTTGGTTCCTTTTTTATGTCATCCGATTTTTCGACCTTTCCTCCTCTCTCTCCTCCGTACCCCGTGTTCTTTGTGCTTTCACTCCCCTTTTTCCCATCCTCTTCTTCCTTCTTAATCTCTTTTTCTTCCGGTGTTTCCCCCATAGTGAACATTCCATTTGGTCCTGGTCGGGACCCCTGGAACATCCTCCATAAGTTAAACACCTCCACATGGCTTGCCAGCTTCTTCCCCTTGTATGTATTGTGCAGATGGTTTAGCAGTGAATGTTGGGCATATGGATCGAAGCTACCGTTAGGCGGCCATGGTGTTAACATTTTGTTATCCGTCCCCTGGGTCCATTCTATGCTGTACTTAATCAGTTTCTCCCTATGGGGTGGCAGTGTGGTGCATATGTGTTGTAGTGGGGTAGTGAGGGTGTTCCCCCACCCTCCCGACCCTGTCCCGTATGACATAGTAGCGCTCCACTTCTCACCCGTCTCCTATCTGGTAGCAGTTTATCTCACTAGCAGTTTACAATATACACCCTTATATTGTTTACCTGGCCCCGTAAATTTGGGGACTTACGACAATCCTTTGACAAAATTAAAAACTAATAAAAAATAATAATAAAATAAAAAAAAAAAAAAAATATATGGGGTTTTACACTTGTATGTTTCCTTCTATCTTTCTTTCTTCATACAACACCCTTGCAGCCCCCTGCGGCCGAAGCGCACACAGCCCCCTGCGGCTGTGTACCCCTTATGACGCTCTTATACAGTCGTCCTGGTTCCACGCTCTCCTCCTCTTTTTACACTTGCCGTGGCCGGCGTTCTCCGTGCGCAGCCACCCCCCTCCCCCTTTCTCCCTTCCCCGATCAACTCGTTTATCGTTTATCTCCGTGTCCGCTCGCTCCCCTACCATATATCTCTTTCCTACCACTCTCAAAACCAATGTGCCTTGTGCTCGTGATATCCTATTAAAGCCCTACTGGTGACGTCACCGATCTCTTCGAGCTACTGGTAAGTTCTTCATATGTTCTTTAAGTTCAAAATACACTTGCAATTTACCCCCGCTAACCCTACAGCTGTCTTCCTGTCACTCCTGGAACAAGGTAATCAAATCAATAATATAATCGGACTGCGCACACTGCGTCGCCTCGCGTGTGATACGCCCCTCAACAGGAGGGCTTAACCAGCCAATTATCTTCCGTATTGGGCAACTAGCTTAGCTACCGCCTACAGGGAAACGTCATCTACCTATCGAGTTTCTTGCTCGAACAATAGGGATCCTCATCTACTCATTGATCAATAAATGCCAAATATCCGGATTGCGCTGTCCGGTCTTCTCGCAGCTCTGTGATGGTCCTGTAGTCCTCAGAAGGGGGCAACGGCAGAGGGGGCCGCGCCGCCGGGCCTCCTCACAACGGGAGTGCCTGGAAAAAGTAAAAAATAAAAGGTGGATCTTAAACAGATCTCAGCAGTGCCTCCAACTTGTCGGGGGGGAAATTCTGCCGGGGTCGGCCGGGCCGTCCGCAGACCTCCGGGCAGGGAGGCCCCAACTCCTCCCGTATATCCCAGATGAGATAGAGTATGAGACACACGCAAGAAGCAAGGTGACTCTGCTGTTTATTAGACAAAAATGGCAGGGATGGGTCAAGGAGCGTACGCGTCCGTCCTGACACACACACAATCGTGGGGCTCGCAGGCCCTTTTTACTGTATTATGACGCGCTACTTGCGTCACTTTAGAAAGTTAACAAAAAACCTATCGCCACTCTTAATTGGTTGCTCGAGTGGTAGGGTTAGTATAGCACACGTATAGAGAATAATATTAGTGGATGAAGGTTAGTCAGGTGATATATCTGGGTTGTCCCTACAATTAGATACATGAAAATTGTTACATGAGGACTCCTAATGATTGGCTAATACTACTAGCGTCAGTAATAAGAGCCCCATGTTCTGATTGGTGCGCCCGTGAGCTTCCCAGCCTGGGACCACCGCTGTTCCCAGCTCTCGGTGTACCTGCAGTTTGCAACAATGTTTCGCTATGGGTACGTGCAGACAATGTGAGGATTTATTCATAGCTGGAAGGCTGACCGCTCCCACTGTCGCAAATGTCCATTGAGCCTTTCAAGTGTATCTGCCTGTGTCTCGTAACGAGGGATCCAGACGCCTCTTTTCTCCTGGGCTTGGCATCTCGTCAGGTTCGGCTTGGTCACGTGAGGTGGGACCGTGTTTGAGGCAGAATTCTGCACAATTAATATTGTTTTTCCACTGTGTGTTTGGTTTAATTTGCAGGTGTGACTTTAACGTTGGTGCGCGGAGTGCGAGGTTGCAACATCGTGCCCTTGATGATTTGCTCTTGGAATGTGGGTTTGCAACATTGCGACCTTGGCTGGTTGCTTCGCCGGGCTCATTCTGCAGGATCAGCAACCTGACTCTTGTTTTGTTAATGTCCACGGGAGCTCTTGCTTGCGGCCTACCTAGGCCTAGTGTATAAGTGGATCCGTCTGGTGCAAAGGTGCTTTAGGTTACAGTACCATATAGTTTCATGACCAGTATCGTGTCTTCATTATATTTCTCATGGTGGCAACTGGTTTAAGAGAAGCGTGAGCAAGCTTTGTAGATGAGTTCATGACGCGTCTTGCGTTTCTGTATTTTGAAAGCCTATGTAGAAAATAATAAAGATGCATGTCCGTTAGTATGCCTGTCGCCTACGTCATAGCACTGGGTATATTCTTCGTGTAGATTGGTGCGGGAGTGTCCAGTGTATATATTTGCACAGGTGTGCTTAACCGTTGGCTAGGTCGCCATGGCATCTCTAACGACGTGTAGATTTTAGTCTAGTTGGTCTGTGCCGCAGGTGTCGGCATGGCCAGTGCGGGCTGCTGGGCAGGCAGATGGACACATCCGTATGTTCCTGTACCAGGGTATCTGGTCGTCTGGTAAATGGACAAACTCTTCTCGTGGCGGGTGTCTGGGTCGTGACCCTTTAGGCCAAGCGCGAGAGGTGAAGGACGGGAGTCTGGTCTTCCATTCTCCCACTTCAGCGTGCACTCTCTCTGGAAATAACCAAGTCCCCCCGGAGTGACCATAGTCAACGCAAACTGTCAGTCCTTTATTTGGAGAGAAGCAGAACCGAGAAGTGGATGCAGAGTGTCGTAGTAGAACCAAACCGAATAAAATTGAAAATAAATCCCCATGAAGTAACACAAATTACAGAGGCCTACTCTAACCACTCGAGGGACTCCATGGAAAATAAAGTTGAGTGTATCCATCTGCTACAGCAATACACGTACCAAGAACAAGGTTTGAAAAGAGGCTCCTTCAAACCAAAGCACCAGTACGATGAAGGAATTGCTAAACGAAAACGACAACTTCGCAAAGAACTCAGGCAACATGCCAAACTAAGCATCTGCAACCAACAAGTGGCGAAAAAATTGAGTAGACAAAAATATAAAAACTGACTGATCTCTCATATGGTAATTCTCCAGCAACAAGACTCAGAGACAATGATGTCAATCCTAGCTAACAAAAACTCGCAGGACTTTTGGAAATGAATAAACAACAACAGTTGCAAACAGCAAGCTATACAAACTAATATGGTCGCCAAAGACCAGTGGGTTCGACACTTCGGAAAACTGTATGAAAATAAAGGTTCAATATCAGAACCTAATCTACCAGAATTATACACATGGGATCTTCAGTTTGAGGTTTCAGACATCCTGCAAAGTATTCAACTTTGTAGTTCATCGCCGGCGCCTGATCCGGACGGACCAACAAATCACACTCTAAAGCAAAATCCAAAAGAGTGGGCAACTTTTTGGGCAAATCTGTTCTCAAGCATAGCCAACCAACGAGCAACTCCATCGAGCTTGAAAAGTACGATAGTGGTCCCCATTTTTAAGAAAGGCAATTGAGCAAACCAAATGACTATAGACCCATAGCACTTTTGGACATTTTAGGTAAGCTATATGCAGCCCAGCTCCAAAAACAACTAACGAAGTGAATAACAACAAGCGGCCACTTGGACCACAGGCAGTCTGGCTTCGTGAAAGGAGTTGGCTGTGGTTTAAATTTGATGATCTTCAACATATTAAAAATGGAGGCAATCAAAACAGACAAGAAGGTTTACCTTGCATGCATTTACTTATCACAGGCTTTCGACAGTATCGACAGAGAGCTGCTCTGGGCGAAAATGAGCACCTGGAATTGCCCCGATAGTCTTCTAATGGCAATAAAAGATTTTCACACTGACACGGAAATCAGAGTGAGACTGGACCAACAGGGCACCCTATCGGCACCCATAAAAATGTGCCGTGGTGTAAAACAAGGTAGCCCGTTGGCTTCTATTATATTCAAGCTTTTCATATCTGATATCGGTGAGCACTACGCTGCTGCTAAGGTGTTCCCCCCAAAGATTAACAGCAAGGAAGTAAATTGGATACTGTATGCAGACGATCTGGTGTTACTGGACTTGAGAACTATAGGCCTTCGGTGTAAACTAAACATACTACAACAATACATGATCCAAAATGGGTTGTGTGTCAACACAAAAAAACACAAAAAAAATCAGAAATCCTAGAACAGAGAAGCGGGCAAGAACAAAAAGTTCATTCGGAAGCTGGGACATGAATCCATTGAATTAGTAACGCAAACCGTATACCTAGGCATGTGTGTCAGCACCAGCATTAATGACTCCCTCTGGATCGAAAGAACCAAGGCCAAGTGTAAGCAACTCACGACCCAGGCTTGCATGTTAAACAAAAAATGTGATAAATTCTCTATCACGCCGGTATTGAATTTTTACAAGCAAAAAGTTTTTTGCGCACTGATTCATGGAGCAGAAAGTGCTCTTGGTTGTACCGTAGAATTTTGGTCCTCTCTTGAACACTCTTTTTGGACAAAAGTCTTGTGGTTACCAAAGGGTGTACCGACTGCATGCTTAAGATACGAGCTAGGATTGCCATCCATCAATGCAGGAATAATGTGGAACACCCTTAACGAGTTTCGCAAGATGACTTTGTCACAGGTAGCCCCCCAATACGCAATCCTGAAGAACACAGCGAATGGTGACAGTGAGAGCGTATTAACATCATGGGCTCAACATGCTGAACATTTTTTAGCGGACATAGGTTCTGACAATCAGACATTGCAAAACAACCCAAATAAAGTTAAAATCACATGATGGATCCAAGACTGGATTGATACTGGGGATACTCGGCGCAAACATAGAGCCTAAATCAAATACCAACTAGAGAAACCTCAAATTTCTGGAATACGGACGACCCAGCAGCATTAACATGCCGACTGTGTGAAAAACCGTGTGAGACATTAAAACATCTGACATTAATATGTCTGGTCCTGACACAAGAACGGAACATGAATTTGGGAGATTTTTTTTCGGGCAAGCCCATCCTTTGATGTTGAAGATTGTTGCCTGAAACTGTTTAATGATGCTGATCGGAAGCTGACGATTGAATTAACTTTCTTTTTAGAAAAAGTACTAAAGAAGCTAACAAAAATGACGGTTCCTCTCAAAATTTAAAGAAAAAAAAAAGCTAAATTGTTCTCGCACTAAATACAGGGGCGAGAGAGGGTGATGAGAAGGAAATTACCTCTTGTGACCCTTACCCCTACTTTTTCTCACCCTTGTTTTTGTTTTGTACATTATCTATTTTCATGCTTCTTGCTTTTTCTACTTTAATGTTCTTCGTAAATTCCTTATTTTTATTTTTGCTTCTTTTGTTTTCTATTTTAATGTTGCAATTATTTCCCAATTAATTGATCATTCTTGATTGTTCATTAGTTCATCACTGTCTTTTTAAAGGTTTGTAACAAACCAATTTAAAAATAAAATGATGTTACAAATGTGTGGGGTGTGTGCAGCGTGCATGGGTCTTTGTAGTCTTACTACACCCTTACCCGAACCCACCCCCTTGCTTGAATTGGTACAGTACACGTGTTTTCAAAGTCTAAGCTGGGCATGGACCGCGTCACTTGCCTTGCCTCTGCACGTGCACATTAGAGAAGTGCAGTCCCTTGTTCTGGGCAATGCTGTATGGGCATCCCACAAGCGAGGCAGGGTAACTGCTGTTACCATCGGCAGCTGGGAGAAAGGCAGCCCCAACCTCCCCGTGCCTGCTCCTCTCCTCCCCGCAGCTACAGAGACACGCAGTCTCGGCAGCACAAAAGCCACAGAAGGGTAAGGTGCGAACAGTCATCGCACCCTTCCTCCAAACTGCAAGGTGCTAAGCGCCATAAGGAAAACAACCGTCAGGCAGGGCCCAGGTTCAAAAGATCTGCCCCCACCAGGGGGTCAGACAGTCGGCTATCCGGCCGGGGGCTGCGACAACAGCAGCCCCCACCACATACACAACAAAGACCCAGGGCCTCCCTGAGTCCTATAAATGAGAGCAGCATGCTCAGAGTAAACACAATCTGTTTGTGGACCCTGAACGGGGACCCAAGCAAACAGGAGGTTCACTGTTTACTCAGTGTCTTCCAAATCTTCTTGCTTCTTTACCACAGAACCCGTCCACCCTACAAAAAGGGGAGAAGAACAAAAAGAAGTACAAGGCACTGTACGGTGCCCACAACAAGTCCTGGGACACAAGAAGGCGGCACGGGTCTGAGGGGGTAACCTCAGGACCCGGTGCCCAAAAGTATGATACCATCATGATATGTGATATTGTTATTGCCATAACCCATATCTGTACAATTAAATCCTACTATTGCCAACACTTGATACAAGTTGTGAGCCTATCATTATGGGTGAGGTTTTGGGGTTCAGCTATTACTAATGCATGCATATGGGTTCAGCAGTTATGTACGTGTTCGGCTACATTGTTTTTTGCGAAACCTGAGTGCTCTCTGATTCAGTGCTCATCAGGAAAGAAGTGTGTTGAAGGAGCGTCAATAAAGCAGCAATTTCCTGAGCCCTATGTTTGCATGAGCTTTTCCACCCTTTCCCGTTACCTAGGGGTAAAAATGAAGACAGGACACACTCTCATCCTTCCAGGCCAGATGTATACATTTGTTGCGATTAAACACCTTTATTTTTTCATCGGGGAGCATATTTTTGTTTCAGAATGCAAGGGTTAGAAAAGACGCGGTATACTGCTTTTACTTTGTGCTCGATGTTGCTCGTTTCCAAACACAATGATGTCAATGTGTGTTTGGAACTGTGTTTAGGTGGAATGATGCCGTTCACTTTTATTACGGTGCTGAATTGGTACAGCCCATGTGTTTACGAAGTCTGGGCTGCCCATAGGAAAACTAGTTCACTTGCCTCTTCACGTGCACATTACAGTAAAGCGGCGCGCAGGTCCGTATTGTGCACCTGTGCAGCAACATTGTTTTTGGAGGACCTAATCGGACTGTGTGCACTTTCTTGCAGTGCTCACGCTGGAACAAGACTTTCGCAGGATCGTCTTCCAGAAGGCAAGCATGACCCTCTTCACCCTTTCTCAGCTGCCCTCACTGTAATGGAGGACTGAACACGGGCGCAGGATACTCATGGTCCTCAGCCAGCTTTAGAACTTTTTTCCTAACCAACAAGTTTATTTTTCCATTGGGAAATACATTCTTGTATTAGAATACGAGTAATATTAATAGCGTGTTTTTAGGCTTTTACTTTATTCTCCGCATTGTATGTTTCGAAACACAATGTGAATGTGTGCTTGGAACTGTTTTCATGGATGGAAGAGTGGAGCTGTCCAGTGATATGATATGATAGTTTATTTATATAGCGCCTATTATACACAATGTGCTTCAAGGCAAGGCAGGGAACAAGGGAAAATACAATGACATTCTTGCAGGCCATGAACAGTAAGGATGTGAAATTAACTATCGTACTCGGCCTGACGACATTTCAGATAGTGCAAGAGCTAAGACATAGACATAGATAAGTGGGGGGGAGAGTGGGAAGGAAATGGAAACAGACAGGCGACTACTGTACTAGGCCTGACAACTTTTCTGGTAGAGCATGAAAAAAACAAAAGGTGAGGGAGAGGGGTGCAGAAAGGGAGGGGAGGAACAAAACAAGCGACTATCGTATTAGGCCTGATGACATCATAGCTAGTGCTGGAGTGGGGGGGGGGCAAACGATGGTTGCTATCACCCTAGGTCCAGGGACAATTCTGATAGAGTAAATGCATAGAAGAAAGTAAGGGGAGGAGGGGAGGATATAGAAAAAAGAAGAAGAGGAGAGAACGGAGAGTAAAGCTGTCCAGCCCTCCACCCTTTCTTACGGTGCTGTGACTGGTGCCTATTTGAAAGGCCCACTTTAAATTATTTGTTTGTACAAAAAAGGCATTACTGCAACAAATGCATATTGAAATGTTATCTAAAGACCACTGCAAGGTAGTAATGGAACGCATCTTGTTTCACCTTCAAGCGCCTTCTTGAGCTCCTCATTAGTAAAATGTAAAGCAGAGGACGTGCATCTGCGATAGTGCACACTACAGTTACACGAGTTCATAATGCATTAAATACAATCATACAATTCTTCAAGAAAAGTCGAATTTCATGCATGCAGCAGTTTATTATACAGGCCCAAATGCAGGTCTACTCGTTGCAGGTTCTGCAAAACCTATTCTTTGGAGGCAGGTTCTTTGTAAATTGCCCTCCCTCCAATTGGCAAGAAAGCCATGACTTTAACCGGACTGGGCATTTATAAATATGAAGGGGGAAATTCAGTGCTTCATTTGTAAACCAAATATGTATCTGGGCCCAAATAATCTTGGCGGCCCACCACCAGCCCATCACACTGATGCTGCTCCATGTCAGTGGCAGAGAGACACACACACCCCCTCCACCCCCCGTCTTTGGCTATGCAAGTCATTAAGGTGCTCAATTTCAAGTGGCAGAGCCTTTCTTATGCATGATGGAACATTTCCAACTGGAAGAGCTCACAAAACACAGTTACCTTGCAAGTCTGTGCAAGTTAAAGTGAGCAATACAAAGCACCCATTTGAAGATTTGTTTATATCCTTGATATCTACTATTTTGATATGCAAAACAATAAAGTTGCTTTAAAAGTGCCAAGGACGAGTATGCATGTCCTTTTTGCATAGACTTGCATAATAGCCTGGCACTTAAGGGGTTAAGTCACCAATCAAATGTTTTCAACATTACAAGTAACAACTTGCTGGAAGTTTGTGACAAAGAATCTCCATATCTATCTTTGTTTATTACACAACTTCTTTTATTACATGTCTTAAATCACTTAAAATACAGTGGGGTTTAGGTTTTTCCGATTGGCATCTTGCATTCTGGGACTTATAATGAAGATTACCCCTGCTAATAGCGCAGGGAGTCTTGATTCTATTACAGACAAGGAGGCCAGCATTATGCTGCTTCTTCCATTTATTCCTGTCTCCAGCATCTTCAACAATAAAACACATTTTTGTAACTTCCCAATTGGGAACACTTTTTTTTGTTTTACTTTTTCCAACTAAAAAAATACATTTCCCTTAAGTCCCAGGCCCACTGTAGTCCCACAGTCCTGGTCACATGCTCCTAGTCCTTCCTTTTCCTGTTCTCTCCCTCTTCTTGAATGCTCCCAATTGCACTCCAACTTGAACTGAACTTTGACCTAGTCCAAACAGGTTATAGGTCAAATGTTCGAATCAAAATGGTTGAATGACAAAAGGCTCGAGTCAAAACGACTGAAAAAAAGGGTCCAATATTTTTTTTTGGGGGGGGATTCCCCCCCAAACCACCGTTTTTGGTGTAAAAACACCTTTTTTTACCTATAGTAAAGCAAAAAAATTAAATATACATTTGAAAAAAAAATGTGACCCTTTTGTTTTCGGTCGTTTTGACTCGACCCTTTTGTCATTCGACCATTTTGATTCGAATATTTGACCGGACACCGTCCAAAAATAGTCTTTGTTCTTTCAACTGTCCTGTTCTGCAATTCTTCTGCAACAAAACTGGCGGTCTTGCTCGCAGATAGCTCTCGTGTCGCCATCAATTGGCTTAACTATTTGTCTGGTCATCTCCTAATGAAAGATACAACAGAGCATATTAGGGAGGTGGATACACACCCTATTTTGTGGGAAAAGCGTATCATGAGTACATCGTTATACATCAACTTTAACTCTCCTGTTTATCTAGGGCGGGAAAGTAATGCTCGCTTCCTTGTCTTTAATAGAATCAAGACTCTCTGCGCTATTAGCAGGGGTAATCTTCACTCTATGTCAAGACGGAGGCGAGCATTATGCTTATTCAAAGCTTGTAATCACTGTCTTTGTCACTGACTGTACCAGCATAAAATAGAATGTTCTAAAAGTATTATCACTTGCCCAGTCGGCCGCACGTGGGATATCCTGCGACATTGCGCCCTGTGCTAGCGTGTTTGAAGCCATTGCGCCCCTAACGGAATGCACTCTAAACTTAGCCATATCTACTCCTGCTAACTGCATTACTTCTCTCACCCATCTTGCTATTGTGGCTGTCCCTACTGCCTTGTGGGGTTTCCTGCACGCTATTAGCAATTGCCTTGTCCCCATCGACCTCTGTTCTGCAGTCCTATGTTTGTATTCTTTTATACAGGTTGCTACACATCATTTGGGGAGTTCCTGCAGGTATGGATAGACTATTGTCATTGAATCTGTCTTCGTTCTTCTTACTAGGGTGAAGGTTACTCCTTCTGGTCCGTACACTTTCCAATTTACATCTAAAGCTCTGACATCTGCCACTCTCCTACATGACACTAGGCACAAAAGCATCACCAGTTTCCCTGACAGCTGCTTCAATAAGAGGTATTTGTTGCCTAGCCAGCTGCCTAATAATTTCAGGACTACTGAAACGTCTCATAAGGCGTCATACTTTGGCTTTGGCAGTTTTCTAAATCTTATTGCCTTGAGTAGTCTAACCACTGCTATGTTCTCCCCTACGGGCAATCCCTCTATGGGTACGTGGCTCGCTGATATTGCAGATCTGTATACCCCGATCGTTCTAAATGCTTTCCCGTCTTGGAGTAGCTCCGCCAAGAAGTTCAATATTTCTATTTGAGGGGCCGAAACGGGATGAAGAATTCTCCCTTTGCACTACCGTGACCATCTACTCCAAGCTGTGTCGTAGCTCCTTCTAGTCGATGGTGCCCACGACTCCGCGATGAGGCTAGCAGCTTGTGCCGAAATTCCTGGGCAATTCCAGCATCTCCTGCTATCTTGCACGCCATCAGCGGAAGAGTCCCTTTCACTCTAAGAGGATGATACGACCCAACTGGGTCCATGAGAAGGCTCTCTCTTGGGGGTAGAACCCTCGGGTAATCAGTCACCAGTTCCATCAATGTCGGAAACCATACTTGCGATTTCCAGGTGGGGGCCACTACTATCATTGTCACTCTCTCTCTGCGGACTTTCGTTAACACCCTGTTCATCATAATAAATGGAGGGAAGGCGTAGTGCGTCTCCCTTCTCCAATCTTGGAGAAAAGCATCTACGCCTGCCACCATGTGGTCTAGTCTCCATCTGAAGTATCTGCTCTTTTGCGCATTCAGTCTGGACGCAAACAGATCTGTGTGGGCTGGTCCCCAGAGTCCCTTTATCTGTCAAAATATGGTCTTGTTCAGCATCCAGTCGCTGGAGTCTGCTAGGTATCTGGAGTTCCTGTCTGCTACTACATTGAGCGAACCCGGGAGATATTCTGCTACTACTGAGGTCCCTGATTCTAGGCCAAAGTGCCAGAAATCCTTGGCCAGTTCCGCTAATAATCTGGACTTCGTCCCTCGTAAATGATTGATGTATCTGACTGCTGATATGTTGTCCATCTTCAGCAGGATATACAAATTGACATTGTCTTTCGTAAATACCTTGATCGCAAACGAACTGGCTAACAGTTCTAAACAGTTGATGTGCAATTTGATTTCCGCCGTACTTCACTTGCCCCCTGTCTCTAGATCTCTGCAGCGAGGTCCTCCGCCTGCTCTGCTGGCGTCTGATTCTATCACGAGATCGGGCCGATCGCCAAATATGTCTCTCCTGTTCCAGGCGTCCATATTCTGTAGCCACCATTCTAGTTCTATCCTTGACTCTATGTCTAGTGGCACTAGTTGATAGTATCGAAGACCCTGTTGTAAGTGTTTTATCTTCAGTCGTTGGAGGGCTCGATAATTAAGGGGCCCTGTGGATATTGCTTGGATCGATACTGCAAGTAGACCCATTACTCTCGCTATCGTCCGCAGGGAGATTACTCTTTTGCCAGGGGTGGACTGGCCTATACGGAACTCTGGAGATTTCCCGGTGGGCCTCTGCACCCTGGGCCTCTTTTCTGTGGTATTTCCAAATTTTCTCATAGGAAAAGCATTGGGCTTGTCTGAAAATGTGTCATTTGGGGCCACTTTGAACTTCATTTCCAGGGCCTCTTTTGGTCCCCAGTAATTATTTCCAGGGCCTCTTTTAGTTCCCAGTCCAGCTCTGTCTTTTGCTCAGGCAATTTTCTTATCTCTCTCTTTATGTCTCTTATCTTCCTGGCCAGCAATTCCAGTGTAGCTGTCTTGGTGTCTACGACAAGCCCTAGGAGCTCTATCCTCCTCGTTGGTATCACTTCTGATTTTTCTTGATTCACTAGGAACCCTAGAGAAGTCAGAAGGTCTGTTACACAGTTTATCTGGTATCAAACTGTTTCTCTGCTGTACGCCATCAGCATGTCGTTTAGGTATATTATCATCCTTATCCCTTTCTCTGAGATTGCCTCGACTGTCGGCCTAATGGGTTGCGTGAATGCCCATGGAGCTGAGGCTAGCTCAAAAGGCATTGTCGTAAACTGCCAAAATTGCCCGTCCCAGTCAAACACTAGGAAGGGGCGGTCTTCCTCCTGGATGGGTATCGTTAGGTATGCATCCTTGAGGTCCACTCTCGTAATCCAATCGCCCTGTCTGAGGGTATCTCTGAGCTGCTGGATTCCCTCCATCTTGAAGTGGTGGTAAACCACTCAGCTGTTCATGTCTCACAAATGTATTATGGCCCTTATTCTGTCCTTCCTATGCACCAGGAACATGTTACTTATAAACTTTGGGGTTGTAGTGCAAGGCTCTATCGCTCTTTTGAGTGCTAAGCTCTGCAGTTCTGTGTGCAAGGTCTCCTTCTCTAGCTGTGATGAATGTAAGGGGCGGGGATGGGGTTGTGTGGGTATTTGTGTAAATTCTAACTGCAGCCCTCTGGCTTCTGCAATACCCAGGCATCGCTGGAAAGCGCACGCCAGTTCTCCCAAAACTCTTAACGTTCTCCCCCCCACTGGCGGGTATGTGAACTGTCTCACCTGTGGGGACGTTTTGTTCTCTTCCCTGTCCTCTGGCACTCCTTCATCTAGGGAAACAACCTCTTGGGGAAAAAAGGTATCCTGCTGCCTGTTTTCCCAATAGTGGGCCCTGTTGTTCTGAGGCCTTCTCGTGGTTTGGTAACGACCGGTCGCTCAGCCTCGGTACCGACCGGTCCCTGCGAAAACTCTTCCGGGAAATATTTTCTTTATTGAGGCCTGGGCCTTCTCCAAGGAGGTGTAGGTTCATGTCATGATGCCCGCTCCCGGGGAGCCGGTTCAAGCCCTGCGTCCCCAAAAGCGGACATCCAGTCCCCAAGGAAGGACCCAGCAACCCCATATAGGGGCCCTTTGGACAGTGTCCTGGCGCCTATGGCGCCAGGCTCATAAAAGGCATCAGTCCTGGCGCCATAGGCTCCAGGCTCATTATGGGAGTGCTTGGGTGCACTTACCTGATGCAGACCATGCTGCAGGATCCCGGCCTCCTTGAGGCCTGAAAGGAACTACTTTACCTGTGGGACTAATTTACCATCCGGGCGTGGTCGGGGAAGGATACATACCTGATTGGAGGAAGGATACATACCTGGAACTTCTTCCAAGGCTATTTAAACCCCACCCGAACAGCCACACGTGCTTCGCGTTGTTCTGCATCTAGCAGCTGGACGCTCACCGTGTCTGCTCCTGCATCCTGACTTCTGCCACGCCTGCCAGCATCCTGGATCACCTGCAAAGGAAGAGAAGAAGAGAACAGAAGAAGGAAAAGTCCTTACCTGCTAAATCCGCATCCCGGAGACATCTCGCCGACAATCCTGAAAAGGAAGACTTTTATTTAAAAGCTCATCACGTCGATCGCTGCAGCGCCGCATTCCACTCACCTTTACAGGGCAACTCCATGTTCAGCAGCGATCATCCGGATTCGCAGTCACGCCCCAGCGCCTAGGGAGAAAAAGACCAGAACAAAAGGTGAGAGAGAGAAGGGAATAAGGAAAGCTAAATCTCCATGTTAAGACTTACCTGTTGATTCATTCCCTCTTCCTTTCGGGTCCGCGCCGCATCCTGGCATTTCCGGACCCCTGCCCCTAAGGGGAAAGAGAGACATCAGCGTTAATGAGCGAATGAAAAGACATTACCAAAAAACGCTCATTAAAGACTTACCTGATTTCTACAAGGATTTCACCTCTCATCTCGGGTCGGTGCCTGTTCCCCAGCATTCCGTACCCCGACCCCTATGGGGAAAAAGACACTAGCATTAGTACATTAATGCATGGACACAAGGGGAACCTCTTATCAAAAAAACTTACCTGGAAGCCAAGCAGGTTTGGTTCTCACCAATCCGAAAATCCAGTGAAGTAACTGGATACCAATACGCCCCTGCATCAGAAGCATGATGGAGAGCTCGTCCTTCCAGACCCTAAGGTGAGACACTACGAGGAATCACAGAAGGGTTTCGAGGAGGGTGAGAGGGGAAAGTGGGAGGCCGATTGCATTACCCCGCAGACAGTTAATCCCCTATTTTCGCCACAGAAGGATACTTCTGCGAGCCAGACAAGCCAGATTTGGGGGCCCGGTCCAGTCCGTCTTCCGAACCCTGCGCATCACCTTAGAAGAGGTCACAGCAGCGCGAACCAGGCCAGCGCCTCCGTGGGAGTCAGGTGAGCGTTACAGTTCCAACAATCCTCCCCATTTCCTTCCCAAAGGTTTCTCCAAATAATAGTCCCTGGGCTGCTTTGCCTGCCTCGTAGGACGCCAGATCACCTAGCTTGGGGTCTATTTTAAGGAGCAGTCCTCTTCTGCGCTCAGACGAGATAGCGTAATTAGTGTTACCAATGAGGCATACTACCCTTTGGGCCCAGTTAGCGAGTACCTCGGGGTCCACTTCTTCTCCTGTATCACTCGCTCGTTCGGCCAGGTCCATGATCTTTGTGAGAGGTACCGCTAGATCGAGCACCTTTTCTTGGCAACTGCGCCAGGATCTGTGAATTGCTTTTCTGGGATCACTGGTGTTCATTGAAACAAAGGCCAGCATCTTCAAATCGAGCTTTGGTTCTTCCGCTACTTTCCCTGGCAGTTCAGGCTTTGGGCATTCTGCCCCGAATCCTGTCTTGCCTCTTTCTCTAGGGCTTTCCGTAACCTGTGGGTCATGTATTTAGTAACCCTTGGTGATGGCAACCATTCCGTGGACTAAGGATTTCGGATGTCCTCTGGCTCGAACATATCCGATATTCCTTCTTTGTCCTCTGTGGGTATGCAGTAATAAAATTGCGGCAAAAATGTCCCCTTTAAAAACATCGTGGCAAAAATGCTGTGGTTTGACACGGTAAAGGTGTACCCCAATTTACCATTTAAGGGGAGCAGCGGTTGCGGGGGTGTCCCTCGTTCCCCTTAAATGGTATAATGGATCTGGGGGTTGCGGTGGTATCCCCTGCATCCTTTACATGGATTGCAGCGGCAAAACCACAGCCTTTTTGCCACGATTTTTTGTGTAAACCCCCATTTTTGCTGTGATTTTAACACATGGAACCCCTCTGTGTTATTGAGTTTCCTCAACTTTTTCTTAGGTGGGGGTTGTACCTCCTCTTCCTCGTCTTTATAGTTCTCCTCTTGTGAGGATCGCGGGGACCCTGTGGGCTCCTCTTCGGAGAATTGCTTTTCATTGCCCATATTATCTTCCCCTGGGTAGGGGGTCTTGAGGCTCGGCACTCCCGACTTCTGTATGAATGCGGCTCGCAATCTTATGAACACGTCAGTAGCCTCAAGGGTCTTCTGTTCCACCCCGTCTGTATGGCCCGGGGGGTCAGAAGAGTTCTTTCTCTTTCGGGCCTTCTTAAACCGCTCTGGGTCTTCCAGCATGACCCTTGTGGGCGTGCTTTGTTTGGGTGAGGTGCCTGTCTCTTTTTGGCTCAGGTATGTCTCAGTTGTTTCAAATCTGCCTTGCAGGGGCTTCACCCCTTGAGCCACTGCCTCTATTATCGAGTCCCCCAGAACTTCCTTGAAGCTATAGGCTAAATCCTCAGAATAGGCTGCCTCTTGCTCCTACTCACTCCATTCAAACTCAGCCATCCTTTCTGCGCTGGGTGTGTCTTAGATACCTGCTCAGGTGTAGTGGCACGTCATCTAGCTCACTGTATTTTCTGACTGAGACTGCACCTTCTGGCCTGCTGAGCAGGCTTCTGGACAGTATTATTATGTCCTGCCCTGCTTATCCCTGACTGTGGGAGGCGAGTATTATAGTCTCCTGTCATCAGGATTGGACGGCTCCGCTGTTTTATCCCACACCGCGGGTGTGATTTAGCTTTAATTTGACTTTTAAATGCTTCGGAACAAAGCGTGTACACTGATCGTATCTCTGGAGCCGAGATACGTTAGCCGATGAGTGAAGGCCCCGCCTTTCCAAGGGAGGGGGTCTTTCCCTCACCAATGAGCGTTCCGCTCTAGCGCATGATGCTCTAGCATGTCAATCTGTTCCTGTGAGCCTGGCTCCGCCCCCCCGCCGGTGGGGGCTGCTCTGCTGTTGCACACTGACCGTCGTGTTCTCTTCTTCTCCCCGAGGGAGGGGGCTGCCTACTCTCTGTTTGCGGATGACGGCGAGCCCCTGTTATGCCGTGAATGCGGCACAGGGCCGTTGTCTCTGCATGCTTGTAATACTGAAAACAAACAAAATACCTATTTGTATATAAATTGCGTGCTCTTAAATATATCCCCCTGCTGAATGTGCCCGCTTATCCCATGCTATTCTGTAGGTAAACACACAATATATACGCAGCTAAAATAAAGGCCACTTATCTGCATGGAGACCAGGAAAGAAGAGGGAGAGAACAGGAAGAGAAAGGACTAGGAGCATGTGACCAGGTCTGTGGGACTACAGTGAGCCTGGGACTTAAGGAAAATGTAGTTTTTTGGTTGGAAAAAGTAAAAAAAACAATCTTTTTTGTTCCCATGTGGGAAGTTACAAAAATGTGTTTTGTTGTTGAAGATGCAGGAGACAGGAATAAATGGAAGAAGAAGCATAATGCTCGCCTCTGTCTTGACATAGAATTGACCATTCAGGATGTGAAAATTAAAGCCACACTGATATTCTTTTGGCTTACATGTTGCTATAAGGATTTACATGCTGTCATGGGGCTTTATTATGGAATTTGTGTTTTTTATAAGTAAACTCTATAAGACCTTATTACTGAAGGCCTTGAAATCCAACTATTTGAGCCAACATTTGTGATCTTGGTCATGCAGGGGGAAGTGAGGGCTCATTCTAGTGTTTCACCCTCATCGCAATAGGGCCTGATTGGCAAAAGTGTTTTTCAATTGGACAGTCCCAGTGAAAAACGTGTTGTAAATAATTCCCTGCGTACTACAAAGCATTTGCAATTTCAGCTTTAATGGCATGGGCCGTTGCTGTGTTTTCTCATGCAAGACACCTGTCTCAAGCGTCCCTCCCATATGGCCCTGTTAAAAGACTTGAGACCACAAATATTGCGCATTAAGTGCTGGATCATTCCAAGATAAGAGCACGCTGAGCGGCTCCTCGCCATCTGCTTCAGATTTCCAGATCCCTTAGCCTCGGCAGTGATCTGTGTTCCACCAAGTAACCCCAGAGAATTATGTTTTTCTTCCATCCATTACCCCTGTTTCAAACAGTCCTCCTGAAAGTCGGCGGCGTGGGATGAGAGTGAGTGGTCTTTATCCCTGACATATGTGACAGAAGAGCCAGAATGGATTCTGACGCAGTACCTATGTAACCATCCTCAATGGGAAGGAACCCCTCTTCGCCTACGCCTCTCATCATGGAGGTTGAATGTAGGGGCACCATTAGTAAGGTTTCTTCCTCGATGTAGCAATTTCTACCCAACATCCCCGAAGGCCTACTACCCATTAGCACTAGAAATCCTTTTAGTTCTGGCATGAAAAGAAATCTTCATTGCATTGCAATGTAATCCGCTTTAGGTTTTGTCTTATCTACATTAGTGTTGGCTGGATCTCTGCGGTCATGCCACAGGTCCAGGAGACAGAAAATATTGCATTCCTAGAATGCGGGGGCGAATATCGACAATGTGTACGGTTACGCTGCACATCTGCTTCAGCGCTTGCATTAACCCAGTCACTTGTCAGGGCAGTTCTTCCTCTCTGGGATCGCTCGCTGTTTCTTAGGGCTCTTTAATCGGTTTTATAATCTTGTTTTGAGGTTGCTTAGAATTTTCTGTCACATCAGACAGTTTTCCCTGTGGCTACTCCTTCTGCCCATCGTTTCAAGAATATAGGATCACTGTCATCTTCTTCTCTGTATTTGTGTGTCCTTCCCAATATTCCCCTGCACCCCTCGACGCACAGCACACCAAGGCCTCTGCAGCTCGCCTGCTATGAAACACTGTGTGGACTGCTTGATAGTAGAGGTGGGCGAGCCTGGTGAGGCCCGGGCTCAAACGGGGGTTCCACCCGGACCCTCGTTTTGAGCCAGTACCCCTGCAAGCCACGGACCCGCTACTTACCCCCCCCCTCACCTCCCCCCACCATGGCTGCCCTGTGTCCAGTCCACATGATCGTGTCGCGGGAGGAAAGGAGGTGCAGACATAATGGAAAGAAATGCACAAAAAGGAAACTAAATAAATGCAGCATTGGTGGCTGGTGCCGAGATGGCACCGGGGCTGCATTTATTTTTGATCATTTTTGGGCATTTCTTACCATCTGGCCCGTGCGGCACCGACATAATGGAAAGAAATGCACAGCAATATCTAGTGTCTTGAACAGGGCAAATTTACAAACCAGTATACGTCCATTCAGCGCCTGTGTGATGGCAAACTGCCCTGCCCAACAGCACATATGAACCCCCTCTTCTATTCCATGCGAAACTGTGTATATGTCAAGCTCGTGCTGGATAGATCAGCAAATGAGGGGACTTGACCAACATTATTTCTGTAGTAAATATCGCAGCAGCGTAAACGGGTGTTGCTTACAGTTACGGTTGACCTAGGCCAATCCATACAATGAGGAGCGGACACCAGGCATGTATTTACCCTCTTTATTCTCCTTCATTGGCGCGCCGGTCCTCCTCGCCGGCAGCTCCACAGGACCTCCTTCCTTAAGCGGGCAGCGTGCACTTCTTCCGACGTTCCACGTCCACGGCCCTCCTTGCCGCGTCTGGAAGCACTCGTCCCCTCCTTGTGGGACGGCAGCGTGGGTAAACGCTCTCATCTTATTGCCAGTTGTTACGATTAACCTAGGCCCATCCATACAATGAGGAGCGGACACCAGGCATGTCTTTACCCTCTTTATTCTCCTTACAAACTGCCTTCACTTTCCCTTTCCCCTCCCTCTCCCATTCCTGGTTTCCTTTTACCCTTAAAGGGGCGGGTGCCCTTTGCTGCACAACACTTACATCTCAAACAAAAACCTGTGATTTAATGTATTCACAGCCTTCGGTCAATGTTTGCCAATCACTAACAGAGAATATTTATTATGAATTTGTCCACCCTTGCACTCTGTTAATGTGCATGCCTGTGGGTTCTCAGCTACTTTGTTAATTGTGCATATTTGTCTGAATATCCTATGTGCAGTACTATATGCACATATCAGACATGTTTCTTTTATTCGTGTTCGTAGGAAATTGTGTAAAACATTGCATAACATAGAATAGCAGACGTTTAAAGGGCACCTTCTTGGTTCTCATTTTTTGTGGCTGTATTAATAGCTGGAACTGTTTGTGACATAAACCAGGCCTCAGAATTGGCACTCACCGTTGGTTAGTTCCAATTGGCTCTTGGCGAGTAAGAAATGCTGTGAAAAATGCATGGAACGGTTGACGTGTTATGCCTGGCTAGTGGCTTGTAACTTGAAAATCTTAACTTGGTGGATGCCACTGTCTGAGTCTAGAGAAAGGAGGAGTAAAATGATGACACGAGGGAGAAGACAAAATGTCCTGTTCTCTGCTAGAAGTCTACAGCTAAAGCGCAGCAAATGCTTCACACTTGTCTAAAATTCAAACAAACCAAAAATGGAAAATTGCTCGTGTGGGCCAGTTTTTTGGGTCAAAGTGCGCCACTTTTTTGGCCAATGTGGGCCAGTTTGATGAGTTACTTCACTATGTAGCTAATAGTTTTGACCAGTGTTGCTGAATAAATATTCTTTAAAATGTACAATTTGCATCACATTTTATCAAAAGCCTCCACCCTGGGTACTATTCAAACAGCATCACAAAAGAAATGAATTCCCATTTGCAAATGTGGGCCACTTTTTTGTTTGGGCCAGAGACAATTCTATATCCCAGTCCGACCCTGCCTACAACTACAAGAGGCAGTGGGATCAGGATGGCATGAGTAGTTGCAGTCTGTTTCAGAATTTCACTGTCCTTGGACAGTCAAAATGTTCACATGGAATGGGTCTTACATTAGTTGTCTTCTGGCTGGCAGGTTAAGGCGTTTTGGGCAGGAGGATTTGCTGCACCTGAATGGTCATGGATGGATATATTTGAGATTGCTGCCACTAACCAACCCTACTAAAAACTCACCCGTCTGCATACACCTCTCTAAATCTGAACTAAACACAACCATACCTCTACATCACAACAAACCGCATGCACTTCACTACACCACAACAACGAAACAAACCACACATAGCCTCACCCAACAGCACATGGTGGCTACCAACCGAAAAACACTCTTAAGCTCAGTGAACGGTGTCAACCGAACTGAAGCTGCCAACAGCACATCACAGCTCTCTTTTTTCCCGCTCAGTCCTACTAACTTACTCCCCTCCCTCCTTGCTTTACAGATCCACCAGAGCGCCAAGAAACCATGCAGATGGCAACAGTGCGTGGTATAATAACCTTTAACATAACAAAAAGGAAAACAAATAAATGCCGCCCTGATGGCACCTCGGGTGCCAAGAAGGTACCAGGGTTGCATTTATTTCTTTCATATTTGGGCATTTCTTTTCACTTTTAGAAATGCCCAAATATCTTTTTATAAAGCAGCCCTGATGGCATCTCGGATACCGAGAGGACACCAAGCCCGCATTTCTTTTTTTCTCTCATTTTTGTGCATTTCTTTCCATTTTGCCCTTGCAGCATGTTGGGCTTGGCCCATGGTGGGCTCCTAATGCCAGGCCTGACCCCCATTCTCGGCCATGGCTCAGCCCTACCCATGAATTCCCTTGTTCCCCCAGCTCTACTTAATTGCAGGCCAGATGCTGCAAAGACCTTGGTGCACTGCACTGTGTGGCCGACTCGTTGTTGGCTTTTTTTTTTAAGATGATGAGATCTGACTGTCTGTTCTTCAGCGGAGCACTGAGAACAGTGACAGTATGATCTACATAAAAAAATGAAATGCCAACAACGAGGCACGGCTGGGCCCGAGCCTGGCTCTGCAGCTGCAGCAGTCACTCTGGCTCAAAAGAGTTTCAGTGTGGAAAAAAGAGTGCCATGTTGGCCACCGGCAAACACAGGCATACACATATCCTTTCCCTGGCTGCAAGGACTGAAGGCATCCCTAATAAAATCCCTGCTTGTTTACCTTTCTTCATGTTTCCTGCCCTTAAGCAGCAGGAAACATGACCAATTTAACATATTTGAACTATAATTTTGCAGGGTCAATTTAAGGGTCTGGAAACCCCTTCTTTTAGTTGCACACTTCTCTATATATAGTGATTATAGGTTTCCAACATTGTTTTCCTTTGAGCTTTTTTTTATTTTTTATTTTGTATTTGCGATACAACCAAATTTTGTTTTTTCACAAAACATTACTCAAGTCAACAAATCAAAATCCATATATCAAATTACAAACCGTTAAAATTTAGGTACATTCACTTTAAAAATTACATTTCCAATTCTACAAGAGAAAAAGAGGAAGAAAGGGAGAAGAGGAATTCTCAAATTCCACATTACTAATCATACATTCCCTAGTAGCTGGAGTATATCAGAGGGGTCAGCAGTTCTATAGCAGTATTTTGATGGAATAAACCCAGTCTGTTGTAACACCCTATCACCTTATGTCGTAAATCTCCCCCCGTCTCACCTGTGATCGGGATCTCCCTTGTTCGGCCGCAGGACTCTTCCTGTGAGTGGTTCGGGTCTTGAATAGGCTCGCCCGAGCCTCGTCAGGTTGCAGGGTGCATTCAGAGTTCCGGGATGTTCGTAGTTCCAGGGTATCCAGGATTAGCGATAAACAAGCAAAGTAGGGGGGGAAATCCAGGAACAGGAAAATAGGCAAGGAAGGAAGTAAGAGGATCAAGGAAACCAATGTAGAGAGCAAACACACGTCGGGTCACTACCGAAGATAGCGTTGAGACGCGCGGACCCGCAGGGGCGTGACCAATTTATAGTACGTGCCACGACGTGAAAGCTAGTGCGTAGCACGGAGCTTGGTACGGCCATGTTGGGAGGAACAAGGAGTACAAGCCCTTCGTGACAATGACCATGAGGTCCAGAAGGGGCAATTTCGCCGGGTCATGACAGCATTCCCCCTCCGAAGACTGGTTCCTCCAGGCTTGCCTGGGTGAATAAGATGGAATATTCTGAGCAAACAAGGGGTCTTTAAATTAGAAACTGGTTCCCATGTTCTCTCGCTAGGGGGGTAGCCTTTCCACTCGACCAGATATTGTAGTCGACCCCTCCTATACCTGGAATCACATATCCTGGACACCTCATATTCCAACTGGTCGTCCACAACAACAGGTGTGGGTTTGAAGGGTTTTCGAGTAGAACTAACGTAGGGTTTCAACAGGGAAGTATGGAAGACTGGATGTATCTTCTTTCAGGAATCCGGGAGCTTAAGTCGGAAGGAGACAGGATTGATGATCTCCTTTATAGAAAATGGACCATAATAGCGAGGAGCCAATTTGTTTGGTCGTAGATGTTGAGGTAACATTTTCGAGGCTAGCCAGACTTGATCGCCAACTGAATAGGAAGGTGATGGTCTTCTCTTAGAGTCCGCATATCTTTTAGTTCGAGTCTGGGCCTGTTCTAACTGATCCTTGGCCTCTCTTTGTAGGTCGATCAGCGTCTGAATCCAAGAGTCAAGGGTTGGTACCGGAGTAGATTCTGGAAGAACTGATGGTAAAACAGACGGATGATAACCTTGACTGCAATAGAAAGGGCTGATCTTGATAGCTGAATGATCTGAGTTATTGTAGGAGAATTCGGCTAAAGGTATAAGGAGAGACCAATCGTCTTGAACCTTGGTGGCAAAACAACAAAGATATTGTTCCAGGGTTTGATTTACTCGTTCCGTTGCCCCATTGGTTTGTGGATGATAGCCTGAAGAAAGGGCACGTTGGATTCCTAGAACACGACAGAGATGTTTCCAGAATTGTGAAATATACTGAGGTCCCCAATCCGAAATAATCTTGGAAGGTAGGCCATGAAGACGAAAAATATGTTCCAGGAAAATTCCAGCAAGTTCTGAGGAAGATGGTAGTTTATACAATGGTGTAAAATGAGCTAGATGAGTGAACAAGTCAATGGTTACCATGATGGTTGTGTATCCTCAGGAAGGTGGTAATTCAAAAATGAAGTCAGTGGCAATAACTTCCCAGGGTCTGGTTGGCAACGTAGGTTGTAGAAGCACACCCGCCGGCCTCTGATTATCGTATTTGTTCTGACTACAAATTTCACAGGTCTTGATGTATTGAACTACACTGGCCTTCATCCCTGGCCACCAGAACTGTCTTTGTATAAGACGGAAGGTGTTGGTTACTCCTCGATGGCCGGAGTGAAGAGTATCATGGCATAGATTCATTACCTTCTGTTGAAGTTCTTTTGTCGGAATGACCACTGAATTGTTCTTGAATAAATATCCTTCCTTGATTGTCAGATGCCAGGGATTTTTCTCAGATATGTCCTTCCAGAGTTCAGATGATTGAGTCTGTACTCTGATTTCTTCCAGGAGATTGATCGATTGAGCTACAAAGATTGTAGGTGGAAACATTTTAGGATAGATCTTATCCTCCAAGGGAACGTAGTCGGGACGCCGAGAAAGGGCATCGGCAATCATGTTTTGCGGTCCAGGAACATGTGAAATTTGAAATTGATATTGAGCAAAGAAGTAGGCCCATCGAGCTTGTCTACTGTTCCTGCACTCCATGGATTGTAGGACCTGAAGATTTCAATGATCAGTACGGACTTGAACTGGATATTTAGCACCCAGGAGTAGATGTCTCCATTCAGTGAAGGCATGACAAATGGCCAATAACTCCTTCTCCAGAACTGAGTAGTGAGTCTCACTGGTGGTCAGGGTCCGTGAAAGGTAAGCAATGGGATGTTCCAACTTATCATCGGATTCTTGTTTTAAAACTGCTCCTATGGCGTAATTGGAGACATCAGTTTCCACTAGAAAAGGACGATTTATGTCAAGTTGGGCCAGGATGGGGGCCTGAGTGAATTCTTCTTTCAAGCGTTGGAATGCCTTGTCTTGTGGTATAGACCAGTTGAATGGAACGTCTTTCTGCAGGAGATTAACAATGGGTTGAACAATCTTGGAAAAGGTGGGAATGAATTTCCGGTAGAAGTTGGCAAGCCCCAGGAAGGATTGTATTTGCTTTACAGATGTTGGGGCGGGCCAAGCCAGTTTGGCCTTCACCTTTGAAGGGTCCATACTAATTCCTTCTGAACTAAGGACAAACCCCAGATAGTGAACTGATGTAACATGAAACAAACATTTTTCTGGTTTGGCTAAGAGTTGATTTTCACGGAGACGTTGAAGTACTGCCTTTACATGTTCTTCATGTTTCAAGGAATCCTTTGAGAAGATCAATATGTCATCCAAGTAGACGATAACATTGAGAAATAACATGTCAGAGAACACCCTATCCATAAAACACTGGAAGACTGCGGGAGCATTAGTCAGACCAAAGGGAATGACTAGGTATTCAAAGTGACCAAAGGGTGTTCTAAAGGCTTTTTTCCATTCGTCTCCTTCCCGGATACGGATCAAATGGTAAGCACCTCGGAGATCCAGTTTCGTGAACATAAATGCACCTCTCACAGCTTCAAGGATATCCGAGATCAGGGGTAGTGGGTATCTGTCTTTCAGGGTGTGTTGATTTACATGATAGTCCAAGCAAGGTCTGAGCTCTTTGGTATCCTTTTTAGGAACGAAGAACAATGAAGCACCAGCTGGTGATTTTGAAGGTCTTATGGTGCCGTTCTCAAGATTAGTGTCTAGGTATTCCCGAAAGGCGCTCTTTTCTGGTTCTGAAAGGATAAACATCCTGCCAAAGGGAATCACTGCTGAGGGTTCAGTATCTATGGCACAGTCTTCGGGTCTATGTGGAGGTAAGGCTTGAACGATGGCAGTAGAGAATACATCAACATACCCTTGATAGATCTCTGGAACTTGTACAATATTGGAAACCATGAGTGGTGTCTCTGGACACCTTGGTAGACTTTTAGGGGCTGTGACTGAGATATCCAGGTTTAAACAATGATTCATACAGAACTCCGAGCCCAGGAATAAGGATCCAGCCGTCCAGTTGATATATGGATTGTGCCTTTGTAACCAGGGCATGCCCAGAACCAAGGGGTAATGGGCTGATTTTATAATGTCAAACACAATTCTTTCTTGATGATGATTTATGGAAAGATGGATCTCCCTTGTTTGCAGACTTATGGGTCCTGAGGAAAGAGGTCTTCCATCAATTGCTTCCACTGGCTGTGAAAAACTTCTTGCTTCATATGGAATGTTATGACTTCTGACCCAATCGTGATCAATGAAGACTCCCATTGCTCCGCAATCCACCGAGGCCAGTATGGGGTAGACCTTGTCCTTGGACGGCGATAAAAAGGCCTGTAATATCACCAATTTGTTTTGTCCAGGAGAGTTCAAGGATGGAATTGATGTGGAGCAAACATCACTCTCCCGTAACCTTGCTCCATTCAGGATAGGGAGATGGCGTTTCCCGAGCGTCGGGGAGGAGCCAGAGGACACTCTTTAACTAGATGTTTATCCGAGGCACAATACATGCATAAGCCTGTGTGTATCCTTCTTAACCTTTCCTGCGGGGAAATTGGTCCACGAAAGGCTCCAAGTTGCATGGGTTCAGAATCAGTGCTCGGTCTCTTGGCAGATTCTGTCCTTGTAGTATTCTCTAGGGAGTTTCTTTGAATTGATACTTTATTATTTTTCTTTTCGGCCTTTCTTTCTTGTATTCTAAAGTCTATTTGCATTGACAAGTCCAGGAGGGCCTGGAATGAACTAGGACGTGCCACCCTGGCTAACTCGTCCTTAATCTCTTCATTTAGACCTCTGCGAAACAAGGTAAAACTGGCTTCCAGGGGCCAGTACGCCTCTTTGGCTAGCTGTTTGAATCTGGTAACATAGGTCAACATGTCTTGGGATTCTTTTTGGAAGTCAAGTAACTTTTCTTGAGCACTGTGAACCAGCTCTGGTCGTTCGAACATGGTCTTGAATTCCGCGATGAACCTTTCATAATCATCCAGGAGAGCATAATATGCTATCCTTGTTCGCGGAGTCGTGTGACAAAATGAGCTGTCTTAGCACCGCATTCTCGGCTTTAAAATTCTGCATCTCTGTGGAAAGTTCTTGCATTCCGCGCATCAGGTCCTGAATAGCATTCTCCATGGTAGAATCCGTATTGATCTTTTGGCATCTCAAACTGTCGTAAATCTCCCCCCGTCTCACCTGTGATCGGGATCTCCCTTGTTCGGCCGCAGGACTCTTCCTGTGAGTGATTTGGGTCTTGAATAGGCTCGCCTGAGCCTCGTCAGGTTGCAGGGTGCGTTCAGTGTTCCGGGATGTTCGTAGTTCCAGGGTATCCAGGAATAGCGATAAACAAGCAAAGTAGGGGGGGAAATCCAGGAACAGGAAAATAGGCAAGGAAGGAAGTAAGAGGATCAAGGAAACCAATGTAGAGAGCAAACACATGTCGGGTCACTACCGGAGATAGCGTTGAGACGCGCGGACCCGCAGGGGCGTGACCAATTTATAGTACGTGCCACGACGTGAAAGCTAGTGCGTAGCACGGAGCTTGGTACGGCCATGTTGGAAGGAACAAGGAGTACAAGCCCTTCGTGACAATGACCATGAGGTCCAGAAGGGGCAATTTCGCCGGGTCATGACACCTTAATTGTTAAAGAAGTATCGTGACCTGCTATCATTCTCTCCCAAAACATCTCAGAGGATAGCCAGTCTGTTGGGTAAGGGTTCTAAGGGGCCCTAGGTATTTTTCTCTGGTATACCACGTCGCGCCGCAGTACCTTAGCAAATGCTCGATTGTCTGATTTTTTTGGGTCTTTAAAATATGGGCAAAGAGTTGTTGTTTTCTCCTCACAACCCCAACGAGATAGGACTGATCCTTTATGAACCAGGTTTAATCGAACTCTGAGAAAGTTCTGTCTCACCTTTGTCCCAGGGAATTTTAACAGGTACCTTGGATGATATCCAAGTTTCTTATCATACTTGGAAAGAGATACTGCTACAGTAGAGGACCTCATTTGGTCAATCGTCCTGATCCAATCTGTTGTAATGAATGCCTTCTTTGTCTTCATAGGGTTTACTGATAGTGTGTCTTCATCGCTGCCACAACTACTGAGGATCTCCAGTGCCAGCCTCCTTAGGTCTTGTAGCACCAATGAATGGCCCATTTGGGGGTGCACCAGTAGGTCCTCATATAATGAGTTCCCCAAATGATTGGCAATCAATCTATAAAGAGATAATAACCTCCAATCCATTTAGGACTTCAATGACCTTAAACCCAACTCGAATCTCAGGCCTACCATCGGGGTGCCATTTGGCAGACCTAAGACCTTCTTCCAGATCTTACGCTCGATTGCCTGCCGACCGAGAGTCCAGGCTAGAGGTTCAGCCTCTATACCATACAAGAGGACTGGAATGATCTTTGCTGTGTAAAACCTCATCGCTGGCAGGAGAGAGAATTTACACAATTGCCCAATGATCCTCTGAAACTGAGAGGTTAACTGATTAGTCTTTGTTATGAACTCTGACAGGGTCTGATTTATTCTGGGGTAGCATATAGTGTATATCCCAGGTAGACAATTTCCTTTACCACCAGGATGGGGTCTCCTCCCACCTTCCATTGGAACCTACCTTCACCAATTCCCTTGTCAACGAAGATCACTATTTTCGACATCCCTGGGTTCACCTTTAGATTGTTGTTCTTCATATAAGTATCAAGAACATTCAGTAACCGTTGAATGCCCACTGGTGTCTTACCCATAAGGACGATATTGTCCGCCTACATGAGCCATTTAATGGCCCTGGAGCCAATTTTAACACTCCCCAGCCCTGCACAATCGACTTCCTGTCCAAAGTCAGCCAGATAAAAATGAAAGAGAAAGGGAGCAATCATGCATCCCTGTCTCACCCTTCTTCCAACAGGAATTTGTTCTGAGAGGTGGCCTTCATTATTTAACTCATGGTGTTACTCTCATGGAGAGAGGCTAAAATATTAAAATATTAATCAAAGAAATCGGGGCACCCCTAATGGAAAGCTTAGACCATAGTCGCTCGCTATTGGCCAAGTCAAATGCACTTGACAAGTCAATAAAGGCACAGTATAGCCTTGATGTTTTCCTTCCTTCTTTGTTGTTGCACAGTGTAGCCAATACTATGCCATTAAGGGAAGTGGCATGTCTTTTACGGAACCCCGTCTTCTGTTTTGGTAGAATATTATTAGCTCTAGCCCATTTCTCCAGTTTTCTTAATATCAGTTTGGCAAAGATATTACTTTCCATGTCTAATAGGGTGATGGGCCTATAATTTATTGGGTTCTTACAATCCCCCTTTTTAAAAATGGGTATGATTATAGCTGACTTCCAGGATGGCGGCATGGTTCTTTTCTCTATTATTCGCCAGAAAAGTATATACAAGATACGTGCCCACATTGTTGGATTTCCCTTTAGGACTTGATAAGTCAGGCCACTAGGCCCTGCAGCTCTTGATGAGGAGGATTTGTTTATTAACTCAATGATACCCTCTTCTGTGATATTCATAGCCCAGGATGCCCTAGGAACATTGAGTGTCGGCTCACTATGAGGTTTCAAATATTTTTCCGTGAGGTAGGTGACCCATATAGCCTCAGGCACACAATTTGCCTGTAAGGCATCCTGGTCTTTGTCCTGGGAATTTACTAATGCCCAGAAATTAGAATTGTTACTTGTCAGTACCCTGAGCATGGACTCCCCATCTTTCTGTAGATGGCTCATGTTTCGTTGTTTAGACCAATTCTTGTAGGTACATTTTATATTCTTGATTTCCTTCGACAGCTGCGCCCTATCCATGATTTCCCTCCTGGCTGCATTCAGCAAACCGCGCATCACCCTCTTCTTTTGCCATGTCAACTCATCAAATGTGTGTTTATATACTACTGGGCCATGAGATGGCATGGGCTGAGGGCAGTCAACTGTCCATAGGAAATCATGAAATGTACAGGGTTTAAAATTCTCTTCTAGGTCCCTGAGTATGGGATCGTTTTGTAACTGATCAAGGGCTTCATTTAGACATATGCCATTTTTCCTGTATTTTACTAAATGATTTTTTCTGGGCATTAACTGCTATAGCTCGCTGCCATAGATCGATTTTTTATTGAAACTCCATTCTACTGAGGTTTGTAAGTGCCTATGGTCACTGTAGCCACATTTCGCCACAAGAAAAAGATCACTTTTAGTAAATAGACTGGAAGAAAGAAAAATATAATCCAAAGCGGATTCTAATTACCCTCGTGACCAAGTACTTGCGGGAGGGATATCGCCATCGATGAAGCCATTAACAATCCTTAGGTCCCAATCCCTAAAGAATGACAACTACTTCCTACCATTGGCACTTACTGCCTTTGGTTTATGTGCCCGCCTCCCCGAGCAATATGAGACGCACTGGGAATTCAGGTCTCCTGCCACCAAAATGTGAGCCTCCGGGTAGGAAATCTTAATCTGTGTCCATATACCCGCCAGGGAATCCAGAAAATCGGTGAGCTTTGAACACGAGGTGTTCCAATACAAATGTATAACTACTAACTGTTTATTCCCTTCTTTGGATGGTACCCTCAGTTTAGCCACTAAAATCCCCTCCTGTTGCATGGAATCAATATCCCTTCATCAAAGAACGTGAATTTGCAAGCCGTCAATAGCCCGCCCTTTGATCAACCTTTCCCTATGGTCATTGCGGGCTGTGTTATTATTATAAACCCCTCTAGTTCTTGAGGGTTCACTAGCCATGTCTCTTGGAAGAGGGTTAAGTCGTTCTCCCCAAAAACCTCTGATCCTATTTTTACATTTCTGAAAGAACTAGAACCCCTTGTATTCCAGCTCACCAATTGCAGTTTTTTCCAACTAAAGCGGAATCTGCCTTGCCCCCAGTTTCTAGAGAGACCTGAGTTATTATTTCTGGCAACATGGACCACAAAACAGATTGGTCTCCACTCTTGGAATCCAATTGCGTTCTTCTGTTGCTATGAAAAGTCATCAGTCTTTCAACAATGTGATTCCAGTCATGTAAATAATGGTGTGAGAGTTATAATAATTTGGTATCATATTACCCTTACTAGAGGTTGGGGTCCGGTCAAAGGTTCGACTACAAAAGGATCGAATGCAAAAGGATCGACGCAATAGGACCGAAAACAAAAGGGTCAATTTTTTTTTTCAATTATATATATTTTTTGGGGTTTCCGTATAGGTAAAAAAAAGTGGTTTTTACCACAAAACAGGTTTTTTTTTTTTCGATCCTTTTGTTTTTGGTACTTTTGCTTCAATCCTTTGACCATTCGATCCTTTTGATTCGATCCTTTGACCAATAACCCCAGAGGTCATTATACCTTTGGCTACCAGATCTTTTGAACCACAATTCCCATGGGCCCTAACCAGCATATTCACTCGGGAGAGAGCATGGGAGTCGTAGTGCAAAATATTGAAGAGATACAGGTCGCAGAGCTTGGCATTTACAGTTTATTGACAAGGAAGGGTCTGCTCGAGCTTCGAAGGCCCCTTTTTTATAAAAAAAATGTGAAGCAGAGCACAGGGAGCGGCCATACCCAGTCCTACAGGCAGTAAAAGTTCAAAATGCGTTTCAACACAAGATCTGTCTTAAGCAGGCTCTATGCGAATTGTTACTTTGCCCAACTTGAAACATGCAGAACTCCCACCTTCCAGGCCAAATATTCTGCAAAGACCAGACCTTGCAACAGGAGATCATTTTTTTGGGCGATTCCTTCTAAACAGCTTTGAATTTGAAGGGGGGACTAAAAAGGCTGTATTGATGCACACCCAGGAGTCTGTTGTGATGCTGCTGGCCATTCCTGCAGCATGGGCCCTGCAGCTGCACCTGCAGTCCACCTTGCCGTATTTCCTACCACTTGCACTAACAGGAATGTACACATTCAGACCAATAAGTTATTGGCAATAACACATAAACTGAAATACAACTGCCATTTGACACACACATGCGCTTGCACAAAGACCTAGGTGGTAAACACCCAACACACTCGCAGAGGACTCCATATTACAGCTACTGCCGTTTAAAGGAGTTCTCTAACAAATACAGCCTATCATTTGTTTTTTCACCTTTTTCTAAAAAAGAAAATGCGTTGTTGAAATGATCCTCCAGACAGTAAGGTAAGTGGCATATTCTTTATTCAAGTTACATAAGATCATATGTACGGTCTCTCTCTAAGCCTCTTCTAACTGACCTCGCTCAGCCTTCTTTTCCTGCATGCCACATTTTTCATTCTATACCTGACATTCCATACATGTAGGATGCTACAGTTGTTTGTTAGGATAACATGTTATTCTTGCAGAAGCCTGACGGGCTGGGGTCACAGTCCGGGCAGGGATGTTTACTTCATTCAGCGCCGGAACCGGCCCGCATCGTGCTAATGAAATTTAGCAGCATGGTTCGGCCAGCGCCTTAGCAGAGGTGAAATTGATTGATGAGGAGGAGTGAGAAGACATCTCCCCTCTCACCTCTGCGGCACTTTTGGGCAATGCAAACGCATTAGGCATTTGTGTGAGGGCCTGAAAGGTTTGTGTGAGGTAAATGCCTGAAGGGTGCCTGTGAGTGAGTGAGTGAGTGAGTGAGTGAGTGAGTGAGTGAGTGAGTGAGTGAGTGAGTGAGTGAGTGAGTGTGAGTGTGCACAATAAGGAGGTGGGTGTCTAATGGGGTGCTGCTGAAGCAGATGTGATTGATGTGGGTGTCTGATGAGGTGGACGTCTTATGATACAGGGATGTCTGAAGGGGATATTGTGATTCTGACTGATGGTGAATGTGAGTAGGTGTGATGGGGTATTTGTTGCTGAGTGCTAGGTGTATTTGACTGGGGACTGTTAGGATATCTCCTACGGTGTGGACGTTCAGGGTTTGGGAGGTGTTTGGGGGATGTGTCAGTGTCTGGTGGTAATTGTGTAGGTTTCTGACAAGCTTTTTGGGGGATATGTTTACCTGTGTTTTTTCCATTTACAGTGAGCATTTGTTGTCTGTTTCAGGTGTTATTGTGAGCAGTCTTATAACATGGTGCCCAAGCTCACCGAGAGGCTCTCTGTGTCACCTTTTTTGTTCCCAGCCTTCATGTAGGGGTTCCTTCTGCTTCTGCTGGCCTTCTCTGTCTCTCAGGATGCTTTATTGTGGTTGAGCATAACTAGTTGTCTGAAGGTGACATGGGTGATTGTCTCATTGGGTGGGGAGGCTGAAGAGTGAGCTACCCAAGTAAAATGGGTGTCCCGGATGTCCAGTGGGCAGGTCTTATTTGATGGGGTGTAAGTTAGGCCATGCAACATTTCTATCTTGCTCCTCACAAAGCATTATTATTAGAGGTTTAATTTTAGGGCCCAGCCATCCTCTCTATTTATTAACATAGAATTCAGGCTGTACTTCCATATGCCACAGCTTTGTGGCTAATAGCCTGCCCTCTTTTTCTCCTCATTCATACTTTATCCATTTCATGTTCAAGAGGGCATTTTCAGCTTATTTAGCACAAATATTGGTTAGGTCATAATTGGTTTTAGTAATTCGTTTTAGGAAGGGTTCTGAGTATTGTCATGTTCAGTTTCAATCCAATCCACATCGTTATGTGGAAGGCGGGATTAGGGTGGGGGCGGAACCCAGGGAAAGGATGTGACAGGGAAGACAGGTGGAAGGGGAGGTTTAATGAGTTAATAAAGTGACATAGTTTTGACCGGTCATGACAGTGTGGGCCTCCAGTTGTTTGTGGAGTGCATGGTGTGTCACGGCGCCTCTGGCGCATGCAAGTGAATCCCAGTCACTCCTTAACACGCATTTTCCATTGTTAAGAGTTTAGTGAGATTGTTTTTTCTTGATCGAAGCAGCTATTGATCCCCTTACAATGTCTTTCCAGCAGGCCACATTACACTTGTTTGTGTAATAGATTGCGTGTTTAATTCAAACTACTCACTTAGTGAGTTATGAAGTGCTTCTTGTGTGTTTGCAATACAAACGTACATTCTTTCACAATTTGAAAGTAAGTGGTTTATGGATGTTTCAGACTTTCAATATTGAGGACTGTTTGCTAGCTCTCACATGTGTTCAAGAGCCACCGGCTTGTAAGATATTTCATTCACTCTGGCACCATGGCAGAAAGATATATGCAGGATCGTCTGCAGAGTAAGCAGAGGATTGATTGCTTCCCTCTCACCCTTAGAGGTCCCTGGAATGTGGAGATAGCTGCTGACAATGATCTCCTGTGGTTTTAGGACCTAAGACTGGCAGAGAGTTTTGATCAGAGTTTGAGATCGCTCACATGCTCTTTGCAGTTTTTTGTGAGGCGCAAGATAGAAATGTTGCATGGACTAACTTACACCCCATCAAATAAGACCTGCCCACTGGACATCCGGGACACCCATTTTACTTGGGTAGCTCACTCTTCAGCCTCCCCCACCCAATGAGACAATCACCCATGTCACCTTCAGACAACTAGTTATGCTCAACCACAATAAAGCATCCTGAGAGACAGAGAAGGCCAGCAGAAGCAGAAGGAACCCCTACATGAAGGCTGGGAACAAAAAGGGTGACACAGAGAGCCTCTCGGTGAGCTTGGGCACCATGTTATAAGACAGCTCACAATAACACCTGAAACAGACAACAAGGCACACTGTAAATGGAAAAAACACAGGTAAACATATCCCCCAAAAAGCTTGTCAGAAACCTACACACTTACCACCAGACACTGACACATCCCCCAAACACCTCCCAAACCCTGAACGTCCACACCGTAGGAGATATCCTAACAGTCACCAGTCAAATACACCTAGCACTCAGCAACAAATACCCCATCACACCTACTCACATACACCATCAGTCACAATCACAATATCCCCTTCAGACATCCCTGTATCATAAGACGTCCACCTCATCAGACACCCACATCAATCACATCTGCTTCATCAGCACCCCATTAGACACCCACCTCCTTATTGTGCACACTCACACTCACTCACTCACTCACTCACTCACTCACTCACTCACTCACTCACTCACTCACTCACTCACTCACTCACTCACAGACACCCTTCAGGCATTTACCTCACACAAACCTTTCAGGCCCTCACACAAATGCCTAATGCGTTTGCATTGCCCAAAAGTGCCGCAGAGGTGAGAGGGGAGATGTCTTCTCACTCCTCCTCATCAATCAATTTCACCTCTGCTAAGGCGCTGGCCGACCCATGCTGCTAAATTTCATTAGCACGATGCGGGCCGGTTCCGGCGCTGAATGAAGTAAACATCCCTGCCCGGACTGTGACCCCAGCCCGTCAGGCTTCTGCAAGAATAACATGTTATCCTAACAAACAACTGTAGCATCCTACATGTATGGAATGTCAGGTATAGAATGAAAAATGTGGCATGCAGGAAAAGAAGGCTGAGCGAGGTCAGTTAGAAGAGGCTTAGAGAGAGACCGTACATATGATCTTATGTAACTTGAATAAAGAATATGCCACTTACCTTACTGTCTGGAGGATCATTTCAACAACGCATTTTCTTTTTTAGAAAAAGGTGAAAAAACAAATGATAGGCTGTATTTATTAGAGAACTCCTTTAAACACTGGTGTAATAATTGTCGGTCATTAAGTGATATCCCTTATCAAGTAAGTCACAAGACTTGAGGCTCATGGCCTTGTTATATATAAATCCCTTTTCACACCCTGTTGTTTTTTCCCTGTCTGCATACAGGTCAATGTGCAAAATATAGCTGTTGCTGCTGTCACAGACCTCAAATTCTGTAATCCCGAACCTGGCATGTCTTATGTTTGGCATGTACTGCATATAGATGACCCTATTCTTCATGCTAATCGTGGACTCATCAATGGAGATCACCTGCCGTGGAACATAGTATTTTTTAAATGCACTATTCAAAGAGTCCAATACTGGACGAACCTTATGCCATGTATCAAACCCTTCCTCTCCCTGTGCCTTTGCAGTGGCGTTGTCATTTAGGTGGATCATCCATGTCACAGTGAGATATTGCCACAACTGCATGGCCTGGCCAAAGAAAGGCTTGGCCTGAGAAGGGGGTGTAATAGCCCAGTACATGTTTACATTTTTCTTGCAAACAATCCCCATATTTATGGAAAGGCCAATGCATCTTTTTAGAAGTGCCACAGTCAGCCCTCCATTCATCTAACGGTGCAGCCGAGAATGAGGAAGAATGTGGAACCCCTCTGCCTTTGCTGCTAATAGATCCCTTGTGTATTTGTTTGTCTCCATCACTATGAGGATTAGCAGGTCCATTGTGAGGAACACATTAAAATATTAAATAGGAATGGAATTTCTGGGTGGAAGACCACAACCCCCTGGGTTCCTGACACTGAATTCCATCCCATTGCTGTATGGATCTGCACCAGGCAAAACCTCATCCCAATAGGCTTCACAAACATCTTCCTGTGATAGTCCCTCCTCCCCAGAGTCATCATTGCATTCGCCCTCAGAGAAACTATCCTCTCCAAACTCCTCTGTTCCATGTTCTTCATCTTTTGTATTGCACCTGTAACAAATGATCTATGTCTAAGTGCCCAGCTACCTCATGGTTAGGCTGTGTTATACAAATAAATAAACTAAACTAAACTAAACTTAGATGCCATGCAGTGATCAAATTAAGCATGGGTATTCCAGGAAGGTACTCTGATCCCCTGCTTAATTTAGTGTCAGGTTGCAATAATGGAGGTAGAATAGACTATTGGTATGGACTTGAAGGTTTAGGGGAAGAAACACATATCTGGAAAAAAACTGTCAAAGGAAAGCATATTACCTTCAACACTTTTGAACATCAAACCCTCTCACGGGTCCCCACCAGACTTCCATAGATACACAAAAACACACACACGTATGAAAGCAACCCTGCACACATATGCACACACTCAATCAGTCTCTTCACAGGCAACCGTCAAGCACCCAAAACATGGATCCAATACATCACCTACCTCGCACTGGATTCATGAAATGTCAGCATCAGAATCACAGAGGTTTCTCCAGCTTGTCTGAGGTGTTGAACAAAAAGGCAGCAACAGACACCATCTGTGAAGGAAGAACCGAGGTCAAGAGAGCACATATTCGTTCTCTCTTGAAGAGAATCACAAAAAAGACTCACTCACAGACTCATGCCGTCTTGCGCACACCTCAATTGGCACCTACTTGCATCTATATGCCTCATCATAACCATATGCCCCTTCCACTGAAATAGACAGACACATAAAGCACACCTGCAGAGACCCACATTCACCCACCAATGGTCATGCTCAGACCCAAATGAAACATGGATAGGGCAGCACCTGTTTGAGAGCTACATAAATGTGAGGACATGAAAAGACATACTATGCATACCCCACCAGAGAGGCACTAACCAGGATTTTGCATTGGGAGCACAAAGGGGGTAGGTCTAGAATAGCATGGATAGAGGAAACAGCTACTGGAGACGTGCTTTGACCTGAACAAAGACTGACATTAAAAAGATTGCATGGTTTTCTTGTGGTGTTGATATGAGTGAGCAAATAAGCAAATTATTTTGTTGTGAGGAATATATCAATGGACACCACTACTATGTAGAAGGAGGAGAATTCTGATGATGAAATGATGGCCTCATCAGTGGGCTTGAGCACATAGACCATCATAATGTACATTTTGAATACCTAACTGCAAAGAGCATGTGAGCGATCTCGAACTCAGACCACAACTCTCTGCCAGTCTTAAGTCCTAAAACCCCAGGAGATCATTGTCAGCAGCTATCTCCACATTCCAAGGACCTCTAAGGGTGAGAGGGAAGCAATCAATCCTCTGCTTACTCTGCAGATGATCCTGCATATATCTTTCTGCCATGGTGCCAGAGTGAATGAAACATCTTACAAGCCGGTGGCTCTTGAACACATGTGAGAGCTAGCAAACAGTCCTCAATATTGAAAGTCTGAAACATCCATAAACCACCTACTTTAAAATTGTGAAAGAATGTACGTTTATATTGCAAACACACAAGAAGCACTTCATAACTCACTAAGTGAGTAGTTTGAATTAAACACGCAATCTATTACACAAACAAGTGTAATGTGGCCTGCTGGAAAGACATTGTAAGGGGCTCAATAGCTGCTTCGATCAAGAAAAAACAATCTCATTAAACTCTTAACAAGGGAAAATGCGTGTTAAAGAGTGACTGGGATTCACTCGCACTCACCAGAGGCGCCGTGACACACCATCCACTACACAAACAACTGGAGGCCCACACTGTCATGACCGGTCTCAACTATGTCACTTTATTAACTCATTAAACCTCCCCTTCCACCTGTCTTCCCTGTCACATCCTTTGCCTGGGTTCTGCCCCCACCCTATCCCCGCCTTCCACATAACGATGTGGATTGGATTGAAACTGAACATGACAATAGTCAGAACCCTTCCTAAAACGAATCACTAAAACCAATTATGACCTAACCAATATTTGTGCTAAATAAGCTGAAAATGCCCTCTTGAACATGAAATGGATAAAGTATGAATGAGGAGAAAAAGAGGGCAGGCTATTAGCCACACAGCTGTGGCATATGGAAGTACAGCCTGAATTCTATGTTAATAAATAGAGAGGATGGCTGGGCCCTAAAATTAAACCTCTAATAATAATGCTTTGTGAGGAGCTATATATACCTCCATTATTGCAACCTGACACTAAATTAAGCAGGGGATCAGAGTACCTTCCTGGAATACCCATGCTTAATTTGATCGCTGCATGGCATCTAAGTTTAGTTTAGTTTAGTTTATTTATTTGTATAACACAGCCTAACCATGAGGTAGCTGGGCACTTAGACATAGATCATTTGTTACAGGTGCAATACAAAAGATGAAGAACATGGAACAGAGGAGTTTGGAGAGGATAGTTTCTCTGAGGGCGAATGCAATGATGACTCTGGGGAGGAGGGACTATCACAGGAAGATGTTTGTGAAGCCTATTGGGATGAGGTTTTGCCTGGTGCAGATCCATACAGCAATGGGATGGAATTCAGTGTCAGGAACCCAGGGGGTTGTGGTCTTCCACCCAGAAATTCCATTCCTATTGAATATTTTAATGTGTTCCTCACAATGGACCTGCTAATCCTCATAGTGATGGAGACAAACAAATACACAAGGGATCTATTAGCAGCAAAGGCAGAGGGGTTCCACATTCTTCCTCATTCTCGGCTGCACCGTTAGATGAATGGAGGGCTGACTGTGGCACTTCTAAAAAGATGCATTGGCCTTTCCATAAATATGGGGATTGTTTGCAAGAAAAATGTAAACATGTACTGGGCTATTACACCCCCTTCTCAGGCCAAGCCTTTCTTTGGCCAGGCCATGCCGTTGTGGCAATATCTCACTGTGACATGGATGATCCACCTAAATGACAACGCCACTGCAAAGGCACAGGGAGAGGAAGGGTTTGATACATGGCATAAGGTTCGTCCAGTATTGGACTCTTTGAATAGTGCATTTAAAAAATACTATGTTCCACGGCAGGTGATCTCCATTGATGAGTCCACGATTAGCATGAAGAATAGGGTCATCTATATGCAGTACATGCCAAACATAAGACATGCCAGGTTCGGGATTACAGAATTTGAGGTCTGTGACAGCAGCAACAGCTATATTTTGCACATTGACCTGTATGCAGACAGGGAAAAAACAACAGGGTGTGAAAAGGGATTTATATATAACAAGGCCATGAGCCTCAAGTCTTGTGACTTACTTGATAAGGGATATCACTTAATGACCGACAATTATTACACCAGTGTTTAAAGGAGTTCTCTAATAAATACAGCCTATCATTTGTTTTTTCACCTTTTTCTAAAAAAGAAAATGCGTTGTTGAAATGATCCTCCAGACAGTAAGGTAAGTGGCATATTCTTTATTCAAGTTACATAAGATCATATGTACGGTCTCTCTCTAAGCCTCTTCTAACTGACCTCGCTCAGCCTTCTTTTCCTGCATGCCACATTTTTCATTCTATACCTGACATTCCATACATGTAGGATGCTACAGTTGTTTGTTAGGATAACATGTTATTCTTGCAGAAGCCTGACGGGCTGGGGTCACAGTCCGGGCAGGGATGTTTACTTCATTCAGCGCCGGAACCGGCCCGCATCGTGCTAATGAAATTTAGCAGCATGGGTCGGCCAGCGCCTTAGCAGAGGTGAAATTGATTGATGAGGAGGAGTGAGAAGACATCTCCCCTCTCACCTCTGCGGCACTTTTGGGCAATGCAAACGCATTAGGCATTTGTGTGAGGGCCTGAAAGGTTTGTGTGAGGTAAATGCCTGAAGGGTGCCTGTGAGTGAGTGAGTGAGTGAGTGAGTGAGTGAGTGAGTGAGTGAGTGAGTGAGTGTGAGTGTGCACAATAAGGAGGTGGGTGTCTAATGGGGTGCTGCTGAAGCAGATGTGATTGATGTGGGTGTCTGATGAGGTGGACGTCTTATGATACAGGGATGTCTGAAGGGGATATTGTGATTCTGACTGATGGTGAATGTGAGTAGGTGTGATGGGGTATTTGTTGCTGAGTGCTAGGTGTATTTGACTGGGGACTGTTAGGATATCTCCTACGGTGTGGACGTTCAGGGTTTGGGAGGTGTTTGGGGGATGTGTCAGTGTCTGGTGGTAATTGTGTAGGTTTCTGACAAGCTTTTTGGGGGATATGTTTACCTGTGTTTTTTCCATTTACAGTGAGCATTTGTTGTCTGTTTCAGGTGTTATTGTGAGCAGTCTTATAACATGGTGCCCAAGCTCACCGAGAGGCTCTCTGTGTCACCCTTTTTGTTCCCAGCCTTCATGTAGGGGTTCCTTCTGCTTCTGCTGGCCTTCTCTGTCTCTCAGGATGCTTTATTGTGGTTGAGCATAACTAGTTGTCTGAAGGTGACATGGGTGATTGTCTCATTGGGTGGGGAGGCTGAAGAGTGAGCTACCCAAGTAAAATGGGTGTCCCGGATGTCCATTGGGCAGGTCTTATTTGATGGGGTGTAAGTTAGGCCATGCAACATTTCTATCTTGCTCCTCACAAAGCATTATTATTAGAGGTTTAATTTTAGGGCCCAGCCATCCTCTCTATTTATTAACATAGAATTCAGGCTGTACTTCCATATGCACAGCTTTGTGGCTAATAGCCTGCCCTCTTTTTCTCCTCATTCATACTTTATCCATTTCATGTTCAAGAGGGCATTTTCAGCTTATTTAGCACAAATATTGGTTAGGTCATAATTGGTTTTAGTAATTCGTTTTAGGAAGGGTTCTGAGTATTGTCATGTTCAGTTTCAATCCAATCCACATCGTTATGTGGAAGGCGGGATTAGGGTGGGGGCGGAACCCAGGGAAAGGATGTGACAGGGAAGACAGGTGGAAGGGGAGGTTTAATGAGTTAATAAAGTGACATAGTTTTGACCGGTCATGACAGTGTGGGCCTCCAGTTGTTTGTGGAGTGCATGGTGTGTCACGGCGCCTCTGGCGCATGCAAGTGAATCCCAGTCACTCCTTAACACGCATTTTCCATTGTTAAGAGTTTAGTGAGATTGTTTTTTCTTGATCGAAGCAGCTATTGATCCCCTTACAATGTCTTTCCAGCAGGCCACATTACACTTGTTTGTGTAATAGATTGCGTGTTTAATTCAAACTACTCACTTAGTGAGTTATGAAGTGCTTCTTGTGTGTTTGCAATACAAACGTACATTCTTTCACAATTTGAAAGTAAGTGGTTTATGGATGTTTCAGACTTTCAATATTGAGGACTGTTTGCTAGCTCTCACATGTGTTCAAGAGCCACCGGCTTGTAAGATATTTCATTCACTCTGGCACCATGGCAGAAAGATATATGCAGGATCGTCTGCAGAGTAAGCAGAGGATTGATTGCTTCCCTCTCACCCTTAGAGGTCCCTGGAATGTGGAGATAGCTGCTGACAATGATCTCCTGTGGTTTTAGGACCTAAGACTGGCAGAGAGTTTTGATCAGAGTTTGAGATCGCTCACATGCTCTTTGCAGTTTTTTGTGAGGCGCAAGATAGAAATGTTGCATGGACTAACTTACACCCCATCAAATAAGACCTGCCCACTGGACATCCGGGACACCCATTTTACTTGGGTAGCTCACTCTTCAGCCTCCCCCACCCAATGAGACAATCACCCATGTCACCTTCAGACAACTAGTTATGCTCAACCACAATAAAGCATCCTGAGAGACAGAGAAGGCCAGCAGAAGCAGAAGGAACCCCTACATGAAGGCTGGGAACAAAAAGGGTGACACAGAGAGCCTCTCGGTGAGCTTGGGCACCATGTTATAAGACAGCTCACAATAACACCTGAAACAGACAACAAGGCACACTGTAAATGGAAAAAACACAGGTAAACATATCCCCCAAAAAGCTTGTCAGAAACCTACACACTTACCACCAGACACTGACACATCCCCCAAACACCTCCCAAACCCTGAACGTCCACACCGTAGGAGATATCCTAACAGTCACCAGTCAAATACACCTAGCACTCAGCAACAAATACCCCATCACACCTACTCACATACACCATCAGTCAGAATCACAATATCCCCTTCAGACATCCCTGTATCATAAGACGTCCACCTCATCAGACACCCACATCAATCACATCTGCTTCATCAGCACCCCATTAGACACCCACCTCCTTATTGTGCACACTCACACTCACTCACTCACTCACTCACTCACTCACTCACTCACTCACTCACAGACACCCTTCAGGCATTTACCTCACACAAACCTTTCAGGCCCTCACACAAATGCCTAATGCGTTTGCATTGCCCAAAAGTGCCGCAGAGGTGAGAGGGGAGATGTCTTCTCACTCCTCCTCATCAATCAATTTCACCTCTGCTAAGGCGCTGGCCGACCCATGCTGCTAAATTTCATTAGCACGATGCGGGCCGGTTCCGGCGCTGAATGAAGTAAACATCCCTGCCCGGACTGTGACCCCAGCCCGTCAGGCTTCTGCAAGAATAACATGTTATCCTAACAAACAACTGTAGCATCCTACATGTATGGAATGTCAGGTATAGAATGAAAAATGTGGCATGCAGGAAAAGAAGGCTGAGCGAGGTCAGTTAGAAGAGGCTTAGAGAGAGACCGTACATATGATCTTATGTAACTTGAATAAAGAATATGCCACTTACCTTACTGTCTGGAGGATCATTTCAACAACGCATTTTCTTTTTTAGAAAAAGGTGAAAAAACAAATGATAGGCTGTATTTATTAGAGAACTCCTTTAAACACTGGTGTAATAATTGTCGGTCATTAAGTGATATCCCTTATCAAGTAAGTCACAAGACTTGAGGCTCATGGCCTTGTTATATATAAATCCCTTTTCACACCCTGTTGTTTTTTCCCTGTCTGCATATAGGTCAATGTGCAAAATATAGCTGTTGCTGCTGTCACAGACCTCAAATTCTGTAATCCCGAACCTGGCATGTCTTATGTTTGGCATGTACTGCATATAGATGACCCTATTCTTCATGCTAATCGTGGACTCATCAATGGAGATCACCTGCCGTGGAACATAGTATTTTTTAAATGCACTATTCAAAGAGTCCAATACTGGACGAACCTTATGCCATGTATCAAACCCTTCCTCTCCCTGTGCCTTTGCAGTGGCGTTGTCATTTAGGTGGATCATCCATGTCACAGTGAGATATTGCCACAACGGCATGGCCTGGCCAAAGAAAGGCTTGGCCTGAGAAGGGGGTGTAATAGCCCAGTACATGTTTACATTTTTCTTGCAAACAATCCCCATATTTATGGAAAGGCCAATGCATCTTTTTAGAAGTGCCACAGTCAGCCCTCCATTCATCTAACGGTGCAGCCGAGAATGAGGAAGAATGTGGAACCCCTCTGCCTTTGCTGCTAATAGATCCCTTGTGTATTTGTTTGTCTCCATCACTATGAGGATTAGCAGGTCCATTGTGAGGAACACATTAAAATATTCAATAGGAATGGAATTTCTGGGTGGAAGACCACAACCCCCTGGGTTCCTGACACTGAATTCCATCCCATTGCTGTATGGATCTGCACCAGGCAAAACCTCATCCCAATAGGCTTCACAAACATCTTCCTGTGATAGTCCCTCCTCCCCAGAGTCATCATTGCATTCGCCCTCAGAGAAACTATCCTCTCCAAACTCCTCTGTTCCATGTTCTTCATCTTTTGTATTGCACCTGTAACAAATGATCTATGTCTAAGTGCCCAGCTACCTCATGGTTAGGCTGTGTTATACAAATAAATAAACTAAACTAAACTAAACTTAGATGCCATGCAGTGATCAAATTAAGCATGGGTATTCCAGGAAGGTACTCTGATCCCCTGCTTAATTTAGTGTCAGGTTGCAATAATGGAGGTAGAATAGACTATTGGTATGGACTTGAAGGTTTAGGGGAAGAAACACATATCTGGAAAAAAACTGTCAAAGGAAAGCATATTACCTTCAACACTTTTGAACATCAAACCCTCTCACGGGTCCCCACCAGACTTCCATAGATACACAAAAACACACACACGTATGAAAGCAACCCTGCACACATATGCACACACTCAATCAGTCTCTTCACAGGCAACCGTCAAGCACCCAAAACATGGATCCAATACATCACCTACCTCGCACTGGATTCATGAAATGTCAGCATCAGAATCACAGAGGTTTCTCCAGCTTGTCTGAGGTGTTGAACAAAAAGGCAGCAACAGACACCATCTGTGAAGGAAGAACCGAGGTCAAGAGAGCACATATTCGTTCTCTCTTGAAGAGAATCACAAAAAAGACTCACTCACAGACTCATGCCGTCTTGCGCACACCTCAATTGGCACCTACTTGCATCTATATGCCTCATCATAACCATATGCCCCTTCCACTGAAATAGACAGACACATAAAGCACACCTGCAGAGACCCACATTCACCCACCAATGGTCATGCTCAGACCCAAATGAAACATGGATAGGGCAGCACCTGTTTGAGAGCTACATAAATGTGAGGACATGAAAAGACATACTATGCATACCCCACCAGAGAGGCACTAACCAGGATTTTGCATTGGGAGCACAAAGGGGGTAGGTCTAGAATAGCATGGATAGAGGAAACAGCTACTGGAGACGTGCTTTGACCTGAACAAAGACTGACATTAAAAAGATTGCATGGTTTTCTTGTGGTGTTGATATGAGTGAGCAAATAAGCAAATTATTTTGTTGTGAGGAATATATCAATGGACACCACTACTATGTAGAAGGAGGAGAATTCTGATGATGAAATGATGGCCTCATCAGTGGGCTTGAGCACATAGACCATCATAATGTACATTTTGAATACCTAACTGCAAAGAGCATGTGAGCGATCTCGAACTCAGACCACAACTCTCTGCCAGTCTTAAGTCCTAAAACCCCAGGAGATCATTGTCAGCAGCTATCTCCACATTCCAAGGACCTCTAAGGGTGAGAGGGAAGCAATCAATCCTCTGCTTACTCTGCAGATGATCCTGCATATATCTTTCTGCCATGGTGCCAGAGTGAATGAAACATCTTACAAGCCGGTGGCTCTTGAACACATGTGAGAGCTAGCAAACAGTCCTCAATATTGAAAGTCTGAAACATCCATAAACCACCTACTTTAAAATTGTGAAAGAATGTACGTTTATATTGCAAACACACAAGAAGCACTTCATAACTCACTAAGTGAGTAGTTTGAATTAAACACGCAATCTATTACACAAACAAGTGTAATGTGGCCTGCTGGAAAGACATTGTAAGGGGCTCAATAGCTGCTTCGATCAAGAAAAAACAATCTCATTAAACTCTTAACAAGGGAAAATGCGTGTTAAAGAGTGACTGGGATTCACTCGCACTCACCAGAGGCGCCGTGACACACCATCCACTACACAAACAACTGGAGGCCCACACTGTCATGACCGGTCTCAACTATGTCACTTTATTAACTCATTAAACCTCCCCTTCCACCTGTCTTCCCTGTCACATCCTTTGCCTGGGTTCTGCCCCCACCCTATCCCCGCCTTCCACATAACGATGTGGATTGGATTGAAACTGAACATGACAATAGTCAGAACCCTTCCTAAAACGAATCACTAAAACCAATTATGACCTAACCAATATTTGTGCTAAATAAGCTGAAAATGCCCTCTTGAACATGAAATGGATAAAGTATGAATGAGGAGAAAAAGAGGGCAGGCTATTAGCCACACAGCTGTGGCATATGGAAGTACAGCCTGAATTCTATGTTAATAAATAGAGAGGATGGCTGGGCCCTAAAATTAAACCTCTAATAATAATGCTTTGTGAGGAGCTATATATACCTCCATTATTGCAACCTGACACTAAATTAAGCAGGGGATCAGAGTACCTTCCTGGAATACCCATGCTTAATTTGATCACTGCATGGCATCTAAGTTTAGTTTAGTTTAGTTTAGTTTATTTATTTGTATAACACAGCCTAACCCTGAGGTAGCTGGGCACTTAGACATAGATCATTTGTTACAGGTGCAATACAAAAGATGAAGAACATGGAACAGAGGAGTTTGGAGAGGATAGTTTCTTTGAGGGCGAATGCAATGATGATTCTGGGGAGGAGGGACTATCACAGGAAAAGGTTTGTGAAGCCTATTGGGATGAGGTTTTGCCTGGTGCAGATCCATACAGCAATGGGACGGAATTCAGTGTCAGGAACCCAGGGGGTTGTGGTCTTCCACCCAGAAATTCCATTCCTATTGAATATTTTAATGTGTTCCTCACAATGGACCTGCTAATCCTCATAGTGATGGAGACAAACAAATACACAAGGGATCTATTAGCAGCAAAGGCAGAGGGGATCCACATTCTTCCTCATTCTCGGCTGCACCGTTAGATGAATGGAGGGCTGACTGTGGCACTTCTAAAAAGATGCATTGGCCTTTCCATTAATATGGGGATTGTTTGCAAGAAAAATGTAAACATGTACTGGGCTATTACACCCCCTTCTCAGGCCAAGCCTTTCTTTGACCAGGTCATGCCGTTGTGGCAATATCTCACTGTGACATGGATGATCCACCTAAATGACAACGCCACTGCAAAGGCACAGGGAGAGGAAGGGTTTGATACATGGCATAAGGTTCGTCCAGTATTGGACTCTTTGAACAGTGCATTTAAAAAATACTATGTTCCACGGCAGGTGATCTCCATTGATGAGTCCACGATTAGCATGAAGAATAGGGTCATCTATATGCAGTACATGCCAAAGATAAGACATGCCAGGTTCGGGATTACAGAATTTGAGGTCTGTGACAGCAGCAACAGCTATATTTTGCACATTGACCTATATGCAGGCAGGGATAAAACAACAAGGTGTGAAAAGGGATTTATATATAACAAGGTCATGAGCCTCAAGTCTTGTGACTTACTTGATAAGGGATATCACTTAATGACCGACAATTATTACACCAGTGTTGGCCTTGCTGACGATGTCTTATTGACCACAACCCTTCTAACGAGCACAGTGAAGGAAAACTCTAAGGGACTGCTACCCAAGATAACCAGGACCAAGTTACAGCCAGGTTGTTGGCAGGTGCCTTTAGAGACAGAAAAAGCCAATGCAAGCCTGTGCTGTTGCTGTCCACTGCCAGTCTGGCAAGTGATGTGCCCATGCACACCAGATGAGGCCATTCAGCCATTAAGCCCCAAATGTGTCTTGTTTACAACAAAGGAATGGGTGGAGTTGATGTAAGCAACAGAAAAACATATGAGTTTGCTGCAGAGAGACAAACACATCGGTATTGGTCCAAGATATGACGTAACCTAATAGATGTTGCCATAATGAATGCCAATGAGCTTTATAAAATGGATACAAAACACAGCAAACACTTAACCCGGCACAGCTTTGTAGTAAATATCATAGAGGCTCTCTGCTTGTCCCAGGAGGGAACGTCCTCTGAACCCTCAGCATCAACTCCACTGTTCACCCCATTATCAAATGAACATGGTTTTGCCATTTTGTCTGCAAAGAAAGAAAGGGACTGTACCATATGTTCTGACAGAAGTAAGCCTGGTGGATGAAAAAGATCACACCACTGGTCCCCAGGCTGCAATGTCGGCATCCATGATAGATGCTACCCACTGCTTGTCCACAACTCCCCATCCAACATTGTCCCAGATTCCAGTGTAGGGATACATATGGCAGCCCCTGCAAAATATAGTCTGCACTGATACCTATATGCACTTTACCTCGCATTATAAAAAGGTTTCAGGCTTTCCATGGGGGCATGGAATAGATTAGGCAGTTTGTGGGCTTCTTTAAAAAAAACAAAATCAAAACTTTTTAACTAGGAAAACAATGAAAAAATACCCAAAAAATTACAAAATGAAAAAATATGTTTAGAAATGTGTTGTTGTCAAATAGTTTTCCCTCCCTACTTTAATACATATATTTCATTGTACATATATTCTGGAAAAAAATACATGTTATAAAATGAACACTAACAGCCCTTAAAAAAGTGGCCAGCTCTTCCCCTAGAAATAATGTACACCTAAAAATAATTTAAGCAATGGGCATGTAGATGACACAAATTGGAGACTGATCCCTCTCCATTCAATGGCTTGACCTGTCCAGAGCAGGCGTGCATGGGAGTGCACCAGCAAAACCGAGTAACAAATAAGGGGCATAGCAGCTTACCTCTTGATGGCAGAGCCTACCCCCTGCACGGGGAAAAGAATTTACCCCAAATGCAGGCCTAAACTGAGTGGCAAGCTGACTGAAAGGTATCACCCTTTTGAGATAAAGCATTGTGCCCACAGACAGGTTTGACAGGCTGCAAGTGTGACAAAGGGGAGATTGATCCTGCTCCATGATGAGCACTGTGCTCTCCTCGTCAGACCAAGTACATGAGGACACTGTGCACACACCAATGCTGAGACAGTTAGGTGAGCTTTTTTAAGCCATTAAGAAGGCCAGTGCTTCTTTCAGCGCTAATGCGCTTCTCCCAGGCTGAAGCTGACATAATTTGGAGTCTGATCCCACTCAATTGCATGGCCTACCCTGTCCAGAGCAGCCGTACATGAGAGTGCACCAGCAAAACCAAGTAACAAAAAAGGGGCATCCTCGTTTACATCTTGATAGCAGAGCTTACCCCCTGCATAGGGAACCAGTTTTACACAAAATGCAGGCCTAACGTGAGAGGCGAGTGTCTCGGCTGGCTAAAATGCCTGACCCTTTTGATAGAAAGCCTTGTGCCCACAGAGAGGCTTGGCAGGCTGCAAGTGTGACAAAGGGGAGACTGACCCTGCTCCATGATGAGCACTATGCTCTCCTCATCAGACCCAGTACATGAGGACACTGTGTACACACCGGTGCTGTGACAGCCAGCAAAACATTTTTCAAGCTTTGAAGAAGGCCAAGATTTCGTTCAATGCTAATACCCTTCTCCCAGGCTGTAGTCGACATAAATTGGAGTCTGATTCCACTCCATTCCATGGCCTGCTCTGTCCGGAAGAGGTGTCAGTCAATCCAGTAACATTTGTGGACTTTCACTGGAGGAATTCCTGCGCGAGAATTCACAGAAATGGTGTTATCTCATTTTTGGTGTCTGAAGACATATATATATATATATATATATATATATATATATATATATATATATGGAAAAAACAAGGAAAGGTGCGCACTCCAGTTCCCTGCATAACCTTCCAGGCCACTGGTATTCTCCTCCGACCGGTTTCTGTGCCAATACACGTCATCAGGGAGGCTGTGCTAACTTGCAGCTCACCGCAGGTGCAGGTGATGATAATCTGCTGCAAGGGCTTCTGGTGGATGTAGTCATCAGGTTAGCAAGTAAAACTCTCACGCCCAATCCCAGAGTGGAGTGTGTATATATATATATATATATGTATATATATATATATATATATATTTTTTTTTTTTTTTTTTTTTTTCCATAACTACACTTCTCAAATTTGGGGCATCTATCAGAGATGGCCGTGTCACATTATGTGATGTCTCAAGCATCAACGTGATGAGATCGACCTTGCGCTGTAACTTTGTCATTGAAAGTAGTAAGCTGTAATATGGCAGTTGTCATGTTTTTTCATCTGCACTACTGCACACCCCCTTCCCTAATTAGCCCACTCCCTCCTGCAGCTTTTACGTGTGATGAGGAAGGGTCCTCTTAGCGCTGATGTAGCTCAGTGCTAGAGTGCATGCTTTGCAAATATCAGGCCGTGTTCAATCCCCTCCATCTCCACTTGTTTCTCTTTTGTACTGTCATATGATCTCTGTCCACTAGATGGCTCTTTGAGCACAGTAATCCTCTGGTAGAAATCTTCCCCTGGAAATCATCTCTTATGGAGAAGCAAAATGCACACTGCTTCATTGTGACCATGTGGTTATCCATTCTTGCTCCAGTTTTCCCTGGTCTTTTGCTAGTGCTTCACTCGGCAGAATGTTTTGACCAGAAGAATTCTCCCCGGAAAAGATGTCTGCAGGACAGACTCACCAGACAGCAAGGGGATGTAGCTCAGTGGTAGAGCGCATGCTTCGCATGTATGAGATCCCCGGCATCTCCATTTGCACAAACATCAGGTTATTTTGTCCCGGTTATTTTGTATTTAACACTGCAACTCAGGCCATGATTATAGGATCATCGACATTCATATCTATTTGTATGAGAAAACTCTGGTGCCCGTATTACAAACCTGCCTTTAATGTATCAATGAGGTTTGCGTCCCTGCCAGTGTCAACATCCTGTATGCCTTCACAATCACTACAAATACAAATGCACAGAGAGTACCATCACACCACAGTTTTAACCGTGCAGAATCGTGAAAGGATTGGCATTGCCTTGCGTTTCTTTTCAGTCGATTGTTTTTGTTCCGAATGTATAGCTCCACCATTGTACCTTTGTAGCATATGATGGCTAGCTTTAAAAATAATTTGTTTTCACTGGATGTGGCCACAGATGTGCCTCTGTTGTCAACCTAAGTTGATCAGGTTCTGTAACTTGTTAGTTTTGAACTGGAATATTCTACCAGCTCTGCTGCTGGGGCCTATCTCCGGCTTCTAAAAGCAAAAGCCTTGAACATATTGATATTTTTCATTAGTTGATCAGGGGGATTGCAGGGGGGGGGCAGCTTTTCTGCATGTTTCTATGGACAACCAGACACAGGTCGCTCTAAAATGAAGTCCGCCATTTGGAAACTCCAATTCGACAGTTACCATCAGTTCTGGGCGCTGTTAGTCCCAAGCAGCCAGCCAGCATCTGGTAGATTTCATAGGTCCTTGGTGGCAGCGGGGATATACCTCAGTGGTAGAGCGCATGCTTTGCATGTATGAGGCCCCGGGTTCGATCCCCGGCATCTCCATTTGATGTTTTTCCTCAAGTTGGGCTTTTTTCTGTACATGGAAATTAGGATGATGTGTTCTTTTGCCATACTAAATCCTGTTGCTGAACGTCTTCTCTTTGGAGCCGATGATTTTGGACATGCACGGTGCACCATGCTTCAGTATGATGTCTGCGTTTTTCATTGGAAGACTGTTAGCCTGATCTTTTACCGTGATGACACAAGGCAGACTCGTTCAGACAGAGGGGCATTGGCTGAGAATAGTGTCTCCACCTGTCCCCCTGCTAGGCAGTGGTGTCATTCTTAGGTGCTGTGCATGCTAACCAACCCTCCGACCTTTCCCACCGCAGAACACCCTGAATGCATTCAGCGGGCTATGCTTCATTCTAGGGCTGCAATGGATCGCCTAGTGGCAAAACCAATGGAAGCACCATTGACCTTCCGCTGAATTCCACTGCTTGTCTGCCTAGAGAAGCGACATCTGCCGAGTGTGCTATGGATACTCATGATGGCAGAACTATAGAGTGGTGGGCCCACGTTGGTTTCCACTAGCCAGCAAATACAGAAGGACATCCGAAAGAGGTGTCAGTCTATCCAGCAACATTTGTGGGCTTTCGGCTGCAGGAATTTTTGGTGTTTGAAGACATATATTACACAGCCACGGTAGTGTAGTTATGGTTAAGTTGCTGTTTCCATAGGAAGAGCACTTTTTGGGTGGCCTATAACTCCGCTCCCCCTGGACGAATCCTCACCAAACTTTCCAAAAAAAGTATATGGGCCACTCGGGATTTTTTGCAAAGTTTGGTGATGTTTGGTCCAGGGGGGAAAAGTTATAGGGGGGGCTCCAAAACGTCTTTTATTCCCATAGACTGAATGGGGGAAAAACTTTGCCAAACCGCTGGACGGATTTTCACCAAGTTTGCGGTAGGGGCAGAGGCTTGGTCCCGAAAACATGCTTTTATAAATTTGGTCACAATCCGTCCAATAGTTTCCTTTAAAATGATCGAAAAGTATGTCTCTAAAAATTAGTGATATCTATGTCCACTCTGCGTTCACACTTCCCTGTTCGCTCCGCGGACAGGATACTGATTGGCTAAGGGGCTGAGGTCTTGACCGCGGACACGCAACGTCTCTGCCGATTGGTTGCAGTGAGCCGTGATGTGCGTCAGGTTGTTTGGATGCGCCCAACATCTTACATCCGCCGACAGCGCGGCGGCGACCAGAGACGAAAGGCTGTTTCCGAAACTGTGTTCATGATGTATTCGCTATGCCTGCCTTGTCCGGAATGTTTGTAAGTACTGAAAATTAGGGGTCTCATAAGGATAGTACTTCAGTCCGTGCTGTGCACAGGCAACTTGAAAGTATTTTAAGGACACGCGTGGTGTCAGCGAACATTAAAATTGGGTGCATGCCGTACTTAACATTTTTATTAGCATGAGTGTGCTCCTCTTTTATACGCCACCAGGGGGGTGATATGCTGCGGTGGTTGTGGCCAGGGCCTAGGTCTTGGTTTTATGGCCAAAGGCCATGCACCCAAGATGAAATTGATAGGTAGAAAAACTATAAGGCCCTATGGGTGCGATATGCACTGGTAGTTGTGGCCAGCACCTAGAGTCTTGGGTGCATGGCCGAAGGCTGTGCACCCAAGAACTAAGTTAAAAGCACTAGAGTTATTAGCCACAATGGTTTTCATACACTACACACTCTCACCTTCAACTATTTATGCCCTTACACCCAAGCCTCTAACCTCTGGGCACAAGCACTTCAGCTTATCACAGCTATAGATACACCAGGCCATGCACCAAACAACAAAGTTATAAGCACTGCAATTATTTGTCACTGCACACCCATACATTAAAATATCTATGGACATACACCCAAGACTCTAGGCCCTGACAACAACCCCTGCAGGATATCACAGCTATGCATACACCCGTATTATCGACCATCAAGGAGGTGGTTGTGGGAAGGACGTACAGTCTTGGATGCATGGCCGAAGGCCATGCACCCAAGACCAAACTTGTACGTAGTGCAGTTAAAAGCCACAATTGGTGTGATATGCTGTGGTGGTGGCGGCCAGGACCTAGACTCTTGGGTGCATGCACCCAAAAACAAAGCTATAAGCACTGCAGTTATAGGCCACTATGGGTTTTACATACTGCACACCCATACATTGATATATCTATGGCCTTACACCCAAGACTGTAGGCTCTGGCCACAACCCCTGCAGCATATTACACAGTGAAGAGGGAAAATCGAGACCAAACCCATGCCCCCTCACCCCAAGCGCATATATAGAAGAACAGCAGGAAGAACAAGGAGCGCACTTATCATTTGAACCAGGCCCAGGGCGCCCATGGGTGACAAATATGCTGACACACCCACTTCACCAACAGTGCAACTTCCATGCTACATTAGAATCAATGCTGCAATATCAGAATCTACAAACACAAAAATCCCTGTTTAAAGGCTTGCAAATGCCTATATGAATTAACATTGTCTAAATGCACAGACAGTTCATTTCACTCACTGAACACTGGCTGCGGGAGCCTTCATCAATGTTCCTCGCAAAACATCCGACCTGCCAAGGCCGCAAATTCAAGATAAAATTGCTTTCTGAAGACAAACATTCTTCGCAAAAAACCCCCAAACTGCCAAGGCCGCACATTCAAGATAAGACTGCCACAAATGCGAATAAATCACGGCAACCCAGTGTGCTTTTTTTTTCTTTCCGGGAAAGAAAGACATTTTCTCAAGGACTCGCACAACATGTAAAACATAACTTGTAACAAGAATGGCGCAGCCCAGCCAATCTGCGCCCAGAGCCCAGGTGCGAACTGCTTGTTCAGCTAAAAAGTTATGGGAACAAAGTCACATTGCAACAAGTTAGAATTAGGTAATGGGGGCTGGCACAGCTAAATCAACCCACTGACGCAAGAGGTTAATATCCAATTATCAGGCTCTCTATAAGGGCTACATAGGTAACCTACCACTTTGCAGCCAATAGCAGGAGGAGATAGGTTTCTGGGAGCTGATCCAATTCTGTGAGGTCAGCCTGCAGTGTGATTATAAAGCTGGCTTGCAAGCCAGCCCCTGGGGAGACGGCGCCTGAACTCGCGATGCACGATGCTCTGTGCTTTTTTTTTCTTTTTTCTTTGCTCTGTGCTTTTTTTTCATTTTTCTTTGCCTAGAAATAAATGCAGTTTGAAACATGCTGCCGCCTGCTTGGGACTCTGTTGCATTTCTGGGGGCCATATGGGAGGTGTTGGGGCCTCCCATAGCTGGTGAGGGTATGGCTGCTGGCCCCCCACTGCCCTGGGGGGGGTCCAGTTTCTCCCCAACAAGTTGGTGCCCTCTGTGAGGCTCATTGCTCATTGTAACATGGGTAAATGAGCTCTGCCTGCGCAAGCCCTGCGGTGGACTGAGCTCCCTGCCGCCGACTCAAGGAAGCTGTGGCACCCTCGCCTGCACCTGAAGACCACCGGAAAACGCGTAACCGGCTAAAGGCTTCGGGGGCCACTTGGAAATACCCCGCTTGAGGGCAGGTGAGAGCCCTGCAGGAGAAGGGGTCCGGTGAAGCACATTGCGGGGATGTCCAGCAGCGGTGCAACTGCCAGTGCAGCATAGGAAAATGTAAGTCAACCAGCAACATGGGCTTTGAGGGGGGGAAATGTTTAAAGGATGATGATGCATTGTTGATCAGTATGTTGCAGAAATGTTAAGTTCTTTTGTTTGGGTAGAAACTGAGGGAGGGATTGTAAATTGGGTGGTGGGTGATTGTACATTGTCGCAAAATTCAGCGCATTGGTGGTGATCGGCACGTGAATTGTAGTTGGGACTGGGGCGGTGGCAGTGGTCCCTTCTTGTGTTTTTGAGCCTATTGGGTGGGGTAGTGACTCCCTACATATAGAACAGGAGTGCCGCGCTGATTGGTCTGGATGGTGATTTCATGTACGGGGTCTGGATTTCCTATGAATTGACGTTATAGATCAATGAGTAGATGAGGTTCCCTGCTAATTGAGCGTTTTAGTTCAGTGAGTGGATGATGTTTCCCCGCAGGAGGTAGCTAGATTGTTCCCGAGTGCGGAAGATAGTTGGCTGGTTAAGGTCCCCTGGTGAGGAGCGTATCACACGCTAGGCGACACAGCGTGTGCAGTCCAATTATAAGAGTTTTATTGTGGTTTACCTTGTTCCAGTTGAGACAGGAAGACAGCTGTGGGGATTGTGGGGTTTTATTTTGGGATTTTTGTGGGGTTGGGAGAAATGGGTTATTGTTCTGTGTATGCACATTTGTCTGTTCATTTGCATTGTGTTTTTAGTTTGGTGACGTCACCCTCAGATTGATGCATAGGACACAAAGTTTTGATGGTGAGGAGACAGTGGTGTGGTTTTGGATTTGGAGAATAGGTGACCCAGAGGCGGTGTGTGGAAGACACATGCGCAAGATTGTGGGGGTGTGCCGGAGAAGGCAATGGTTTGGTGAAGATGGGCTGCACGTGGAGTGCACTGGCTAAGGTGCGGAGCCAAAAAGGTTCACAGAAGTTGAAAAATGTTCAATTATCTTCTAACTTTTGCTCCCTGAACAGCGGACTATCGAAATTTTCGAATTGAATAGAGGTAAAATGTATCACACAATACAGAAATGACTCCCCTTCACCTGTTGTGTAGCACACAGCTTCCATGCCGAAATAAGTCAGTAAAACATAGTGTGCAAAGATTCAAAAGTACTGAAGGTAAGTTAAAAAGACCATGGCTGCTCATAGGCGGCTTCTCCAGAAGCCTGCAGCAATCGCTAAGGACACACATACACAGCACTTACACGGGAATAGCTTTAAAAGCACATGGCTACAGTTGAACTGTGTGCACGAAGGAAAGGGAAGATGTGAGAGGTCAGCTGATGCTGAACCAGCACGAGCAGAGGGAAGAGGGGACTCACCCTTCTGAACCTCCGGGAGTGTAATATTTGATGACACAGGGGCAGAGAAAGGCAGATGAGGACAAGTAGGCACAAAATAAATCATTCAAGCATGCGATGGGAGGGGCAGTTAAAAACATCTTCAAAACACACGTACAAGAATCACAATAGCAGTGTCAACAATCACCACAATATGCACCGCCCATGTGGGGAGGATACATGGGGCAGGATGGGATCATTTCAGCAGACACCACAAGCACCAACGCAGGTACTGTTACCACTACATGTACAGACACAACAAATGACAGCACCACTACCCCAGGACTGACTAGAATCACAACACAGGGGCACTGCACAGCAGCCAGCACCCATACAAAACACTGACACAATAGCAATGGTAACGGTTGCATGACTGGGAGGGGTCTTCCTGATGGGGAACAAACCTTTCAAAGGACATAGATTGACATTATCCGCTAATAGGACAGCCCAAGACAAACTTGATTTGACTCACTCTGCCACACACACTCATGCTCCACCTCCCCGACAGAGAGGGCGAGACGCGCGCCGACACACACACTCACGCACACTTAATAATGCAGAGGACAATTACATAGGGGTGGTGATAGGTATCAAAACATTTTCTTTTCTGGGTGACAGTGGGGCGACTAGGCCATGCATTAGGGAAGAGAGATTTGTGACATCATGAGCAATGTGGATATGACCACCTTATTAACAGAGAAATCCATAACTTGTTAAACACCAGGCATACACATGTTGAAAGTAAGGAAGATTGTTTAAGAATAATGGGGGTGCACGGTACATAGGGGGGTGCATAATGATAGCGCATCACACGAGAGTACATTTAGCTACATTTTGAGTACACATCTTTCAGTGAGGAGACTGGGCTCATGAATACACGATTAACACAGAACAATTAAATGAGACACACAAGGTGGAAGAAGGTGCACTTGAGGGGGGAGGCCTACATTTCATTGACAGTGCACCACAGGAGGAGAGAAATAGGGGTAAAGGGTGGATGATCCATGTTCCCAACAGAATTAATTTGGCGACACAATAACAGTGCAAGTGGTACTGCCACTAGCGCTTTTGAAAATAACACTGGCACAAATGCATTAGCCAACACACATAGGGAAAGAGGTCATTGCTGCACGAACTGGAGAATAATGGTTGTATTAAAATTTGAGAGCAGATATTGGGGGGAGAAATATATATTGTTTAAATGTAACAGTAATTACAGTAGTGGAGTAATAAAATACTAGACTAAATGAGTAATTAACAGAGTAGGTAGGCTTTAAAAAGTGGACATGGGGTGGGATAGAGAGAATGGGAGTAAAGTGGTAGCGGATTTCATTCGTACCAGCTTAAAGTGCCTGCAGTTCACGGTGAGGCACGCCCTGAGAAGTGTGAGAGGAGCCAAAAAAAAAAAAAAAAAAAGATTTAAAAACCCTGCGATTATCTTAACTAAGTTACATGGTGCACTTAATTTAGAAACACAGCCACCCTATATGACAAATTTACCACCCTGATGTTTCCCTATTTAGCTTGTCAGTGCCTGATGCCCCACGGGACAAAGGCACGCACTATAAACAGCTTACAACAAAAGCACAGTAAATATAAAGATCCAAAGGCCCATTTGTACACTAGCACCCAAATTGCATATATATGATCCAAGTGTGTAATGAGTATCTTCACATAAATTAAGTGCCTACCCATTTTCTGGGTACATTTCGAATTGTGTAGCAATTTACAGTCAGACCGCCATTGAACGCCACCAGGTGGTGACAGGATGGTGCATAGGTGTACCATTGGCTCCTCCCACTAGGACACTGAATAGTGTGAGAGTAGTGCAGAGAGGTTAGGTCAAGAAATTGAAGAATATGTAAATTCTCAGGTCTCAAGCGCTTCCATTTCATTTCTCGCCAGATATAAAGGACCCAGGGCAGGCCTGAAGACAACGGACAACCAACACCCAATGGCTATGGACTACAGTGGGACATTTTCCCCTCCTGACAGACTTTGTTAGAAGTGTAAGGCGTCAAGCCCTACAAAGCGGTGGCCACCCTGGCAACGAGGGAGCAACGATCAACAGGGCCAACGCAAGAGATTTTCATGAACTGCAAAATAGCACGAACACTCCCGAGTTAGGGAAACATAGCCATCCTATGGTCCAACGCACACTAGCAACTAGTATAGGGACTGACACACGCATTTCCAAAGTTTAATTGAGTTTCATATTACATTTTGTGCACCTACAGCTGTAACACTGTTTTGTTTCTTCTCTTTTCCCCGCACATGCAGGTTGTTGCGTATGTATGCTGTTAGAAATGTGTAGGAAATTTCCTTAATGTTATCTTCCATTAGAAATTGTGAGGTCTACTGAGTAAAACATTGTGAAGCATTCCCCACTCAATTGCCCACCCTATCAAGAACCTCAGACCACTTAGAGCATGTTTCCCTGAAGTATATTTCCTTGCTTCCATTGAATAAACAGCCCAAGATTTTCCCTACCCATATTGAGAAATTTTGAAAAGGCGAAATGTCCAGGGGGAGGTTTGAGTTTTGCCCTTAGTGATTGTTTAGTTCGCGGAGCTTGAGGTTACTAACAAGTACTAACGTATTAACGCCTTTCTTGCGATTTTCAGGCGGGCAACTTTATCATCTCATCAGCTGCAAGGACCCAGCAGCGTAAGTGGTTATGGGCACGCAAATAAGGACTTTTACCTTCACGATGGGACTATTACTGATGAACGAAATAATGGGGGTGGTAATTTGAAAATTAGCTGTAATAATGAGCATTACCGCTGTATCCCCTGTTAACATTCCCTAACCTAAGCAGGAAGAGTTACGGCGTCAGTGGGTAAGGAAAAGCTGCTGCTAAAGTAAGGAGAGTTAAGGGCAGACACAAAGGGAGTAAAACATACACATAACCCACATATCTGAAGTGATCAACAACATGCACACATGTACAAAATTGGTAGGGACACCACTGGAGAAAGCTGTCCTGACTGTTCTTTAACATATGCCGGAAGAGAATTGATTACAACAGAAATTACTACAGCAGAGCACGACGCCCATGTATGACAAGGTGCGAAGAAGATTGCAAGGGAAGACAGCAACATTGAGATTGAAAAAAAATAAATAAATAAATAAATAAATAATAAAAGAAGAAAGAAAACAAAAAGAGAGAAGAAAAAATAAAATAAAAGAGACAAAAATATGATAAGTGCCTAACGGAGTGAGAGAAAGGAGCAAAGATGGTCACTGAAGAAGGACGTATAATGTTAAGGTACCAACGGTATGTTACCAGCACAACAGTGACAAGAAGTGGACAATCATTCTGGATGCGAGAAGGTTGAGAGAAGTTGCGAGATGAGAGCAGGAACATCACTGCTTATGGACTACTATTGAGCACATGCATCCAAAGATCAAGAGAAACTACCACTGAATTGGGGAGGAGAGTGTTCATTGGTGCGCATCAGCATGCCCTTGTTGGTGATGACCAAGGAAGATGTGAAGAGTGACACATTAACAAAGGTGGAAAACAACGGAAGAAGAGAAACAGACAGAGGAGTAAAAAGAGGGGGGAATTACTTCTCGAGCGAGACAGAAGAATGATTGGGTGAAGTACCAGCATACCAAAGAATGATCAGCAAAAAATGCATCTGAAAAGAGAAAGCAAAGAACTAGCTAGTGCTTGCATGGTAATGGATGACATCAAGACTGCCTGGTTGATTGAAGGTGATAACGGAAGGACGAGTACCGAGCACAGCACCATTGTGCAAGATAGAGATACATTGCAAGAGAACAACAGAAGAAGTTATCGGAATGCAAATAAGAGATCTGGTGAAAGGAAGAGCCGGACTAAGGCAGAAGATAGCGGTGTGCAACATGGTTCCAGCAGTAATAAAGGTGGCCACTCCCTGTGATCAGAGGAAGTACGAAGGGAAGTGAGTGTGGTGGAACACAGAAGGAGAACACTCCTATATGTACTGTTCATCAACAACAATGCAGAAAATTATGGACACTTCAAGGAATTGACAAAGATATGCAGAGCGGAAGGAGGTGAATGTTGCTTGGTGGTGTGGTCGACAAAGTCGACCAGAGGGGGGACTGAAGAGGGAAAATCGAGACCAAACCCATGCCCCCTCACCCCAAGCGCATATAAAGAAGAACAGCAGGAAGAACAAGGAGCGCACTTATCATTTGAACCAGGCCCCAGCGCACCCATGGGTGACAAATATGCTGAAACACACCCACTTCACCAACAGTGCAACTTCCATGCTACATTAGAATCAATGCTGCAATATCAGAATCTACAAACACAAAAATCCCTGTTTAAAGGCTTGCAAATGCCTATATGAATTAACATTGTCTAAATGCACAGACAGTTCATTTCACTCACTGAACACTGGCTGCGGGAGCCTTCATCAATGTTCCTCGCAAAACATCCGACCTGCCAAGGACGCAAATTCAAGATAAAATTGCTTTCTGAAGACAAACATTACTCGCAAAAAACCCCCGAACTGCCAAGGCCGCACATTCAAGATAAGACTGCCACAAATGCGAATAAATCACGGCAACCCAGTGTGCTTTTTTTTTCTTTCCGGGAAAGAAAGACATTTTCTCAAGGACTTGCACAACATGTAAAACATAACTTGTAACAAGAATGGCGCAGCCCAGCCAATCTGCGCCCAGAGCCCAGGTGCGAACTGCTTGTTCAGCTAAAAAGTTATGGGAACAAAGTCACATTGCAACAAGTTAGAATTAGGTAATGGGGGCTGGCACAGCTAAATCAACCCACTGACGCAAGAGGTTAATATCCAATTATCAGGCTCTCTATAAGGGCTACATAGGTAACCTACCACTTTGCAGCCAATAGCAGGAGGAGATAGGTTTCTGGGAGCTGATCCAATTCTGTGAGGTCAGCCTGCAGTGTGATTATAAAGCTGGCTTGCAAGCCAGCCCCGGGGGAGACGGCGCCTGAACTCGCGATGCACGATGCTCTGTGCTTTTTTTTTCTTTTTTCTTTGCTCTGTGCTTTTTTTTCTTTTTTCTTTGCCTAGAAATAAATGCAGTTTGAAACATGCTGCCGCCTGCTTGGGACTCTGTTGCATTTCTGGGGGCCATATGGGAGGTGTTGGGGCCTCCCATAGCTGGTGAGGGTATGGCTGCTGGCCCCCCACTGCCCTGGGGGGGGGTCCAGTTTCTCCCCAACAACAGCCACGGTAGTAGTGGCTGTGCAGTTATGGGTAAGTAGCTGCTTCCATAGGAAGAGCACTTTTTGGGCGGCTTCCATGTCTGCAGACATGTGGCCCGTTTACTGATTGGTTGTGGAACAGCGTGAAGTGCGTGAGATTCTTTCGCTGCGGCCGCCATCTTTCGTTCGTGTTTTGGTGTACGCGGCCATCCCCCCTAACACATACAAATGCAGCCAGCATTGCACTTGAGCGTTACTGAGGCTGGGATGGGCTATGGCAGCATGAAGTCAAAAAGTGGTGTTTTCATGTCACCAAAGTCATACGGTGGCAGTAGATGCTCAACATACGGCGAATAATCACTGTGTCTGTCTTGCAACCCTTTAACAATACTATTGCTGTGAGACTGGCATCCTACATTTTAAAATCTGACACAGCCACCTTTACTATTTGATGCCAACAGTGGTTCAGCACATGTATGGGAGTAGCGGTTCTCATGAATGGATTCTGATATGTTGTTGTAAAGTGAGAATGTATTTGCATTCTGAGTGAAGGTTACATGCTTTGCTTTTTTGGTTTCCAGCACAGTAGGCCCATGCATCCAACTGTACCCATACGGGTCCACTGTTTTTTGACCTTGAGCTACAGGGAAAAATCAGTAAGAATGCAGGGAGTGAAAGTTTGCAACACATACTGTTTGATAAGGTTAGTTTTCAAATACGTTTGTAAGGCACATGAAATATCATTTCACAAAGATTCTTTGAGCCAAAAACATTGCTGTTTGACTTCACCTAAACCAATGGAGGCGGTACATATCATGTAAGTTTCATTTTGACGACCTCACACCGCATTGATTTTGAATTTTTATATTAACAGACCATTATTTTCGTCAATATTACTGATGTATTATCTTTCTATGAAGTTGTTATTTTTTTCCCCCTTACAGAGAGTGCAGATTGTCCATGTTCTCAGGCTATGCGTTCATTCACCCTTGTTGAACGCTAATATTTTCCCTTTAAAATGTTATTTTTCGCCCCATCGGTTGCTGCATCACTTTGCACATTCTGTTGGTGTTTTCTGAAATCACGAGGTGGCATTTGCAAATGCTTGCACATTACTTTTGCCTTGGTACCTGCAATAGTATCTTTGTGTGTAGTTGTCATTTTTTTAAACTTATAGAGAGTGCACATTGTTGGCATTTGTAGCCTGTCACTAGCTATACCTATGTTGAAAGCTACTATTTACTTAAAATTTTATGTATGTCAACTTCGATTTGGGTCTTAGTTCCTACGTTCTTTTTGTCTTTTTTTAAATTGTTTGGTAAAGGTTGGTTTTTGATACGTGTTTTCTTTAAACTTTACCAACCAGCTACTTCCTTCCATACTGTGCATGTCATGGTTTCCAGATACCGAGTGATGGCTTCTTCAGCCGCCAAATGCAGTTGCTGGTGACCGGCTGCCTGCCCGTAATAATTCTGTGGGATGATCGCGCCGGCCCACTTGGTCCATACGCTGAAGTGTCTATTAGGAGTAACGTCACATCTTTTACGGTGGTGTAGGTGAAAGGTCATGGCGACGTTTTGACAATCAGTGCGCAAACAAAGGGGATGCTTTATCGAGAATGCAGAATTTGTGTTTGGAAAAAAAACAACGTGTGCTTCACCATTCATATTTTCGATGACGACGGAAGAAACAAATTTATTATGTGATTGAAAATGGGATCACTCCGATGTTCTTGCACAGTTTATTGTGAAATAAAAGTACTTTACAAATTCAAAAATGTTACTGTTTCTTTTAAAAACTAGTTTATTACTTCAAAATGTCACATGCTACATTGTACGTTCCTGTGTTTAATGTTCAGGTGCTGCGTCACGGCACGTAAGTGCTTATGAGCGCATTTGCCTATGCAGGAGAGGATCGTCAATGAGAAAGGTACAGCATATCATTAGGGTTGGTTATGTGAGGGTCAAGGGCGGCCATTATGTTTTATTGAAGTAAGGGCCACTTATGTTAGACAGCTGCAGCAATGGCGAAAATTAGCACAGGATGAACACGCTCTGCTGTCAGATTTAGTATGTTTGTCAAAGAGGAAAAATGAGGTAAGGTACACTGCAAATGTTTGTGCTACATCAATGTTTCTGCACACATACATGGTTGCATCCTCGGTACAATCATATCTTCTGGCCTTTGCACCTGGGCACCTTGTGAAAATATGTGTACGAAGGTGAGTGCTAATGCTCATGGTTTCAATAAGTCTGCCATGATTGCGATTGAGGCCAGAGAGTTTGTTGGGATTTTTTTTGCAAACGTAATATGACAATTCATTTGGACAGTCATTTGACAGTTTTGGGGAAACAAACTTGGTGCATTTACTGAAAATGTGTCTGCGGCAGATTGGTAATGCCCAAAAAGCCTGGTGTTGGAGATGTTGCAGTGTTTTGGGGTTTGACAAGTGTCGCTCTTTCAATAAAAAATAACGCTACAACTTCAATGGCTGAGGGTTAGGCTGTACCTATGGGTAGTGGCCACAGTGTCAGGGTCATGGTATAAGGTCATGATGTGCGCAATGTGGCTACTGGCCATGACCACAGCTGAGAAAAGGTAGCATTACAGTGGCCATGCCAACCTGGGACGGGCTTTGTGGTAAACTTTTTGCACATAACTATACATTTCAATGGGAATAAAAATGTGCTCATGGCAATATGGTCACACAGTTTCCATTTATTTTCTTTGCAGCCTGCAATGGAAAGCAAAGAAGGACTATGTATGCGACACCTGGATTCCCTTTCTTTGGTGGCCATCTTGGAAGAGGATTTTATTTCTTAAAGCGGGACGCCAGAGGCGGCCCGTTTCAAGACACAAAATCATCTGTTTTAATACCACGGTTTACTGCTTTGGAAATGTACATTGCAAATGGCTTGGATCCTCCATTTTAGGAGTGGAAGGGGGGCGGGGAGGGTAATGATCCAGACACCTCGTTATGCACTTTCGGTTCCATTTCCCTCATAACTTGAATTGCTGGCACTTTGTCCATCGTTCCAGTCCCTGGAATGGAGGATGAACACTGCAATATTCTCATTAGCATAACAGAAACTATAAATGGAACTGTTTGAAAATATTATTGTGTCTATGTACTTTACTACGAAATATAAAGCAGATGCAGTGTAAGCGTTTTTTATTTTCATTCCTTTTTGTGACTGTGAATGGTGGGTCACAAAGGAACATTTTTTTAGTGTATGCATGGCTTTTGTTTGGAAGGATAGCTAAGACCGAAAGGTGCGGACGGAACTGAGGAAAGAGGCAGCAAACAGTAATATGTAGGGGTAGGTGGAAGGAGGAAAATGTAGTGGGTGTGTTATTTCTGAGCTAGGGGCAGTGTTTCTCCAGCTGTTTATTCACAGCACTAGTGGTGTTTTTTGGGGAGGAGGGATGGCTTTAGCTAATGTCGTTTTAAGATGAATAGCAGTTTTGTTAATAGTATGTACTGTGTACTATGTTGTTATAAGCTGTGTACGTTTAGGTGTTGGAGTTCTGCACGGAACATGTTGTGGTTGCAAGTTCACACAGCAGCACAAAATGTACTTCCACACTGTCCACGAGGCACATATTTTATTGTGAATTGTGTACAGTTTTTCGGACACGTCACCATGCTGTGCGCCAGCTTGTGATCATGTGGCATTCTTCGGAAAGGTGTGCAGTGAAGGCAAATGTTTGTAACTGGTATGGTTATGTGTCACTACTAGAAACCTATTCAATTCACTAGAAACATTTTGTACAAGACACAATATGGGTCAGGTGCCCTACTAAAAACCTATGAAATTCAGTAAAAAAAAACTTTGTTAAATGGACGTTATGGTTAAGTTGCACTACTAAGAACCTATGAAATTCAGTAAAAAAAAAAAGTTGTTAAGGGCACATTATGGTTCTAGGTAAAATCGAAAACCCCCTGAAATTCGCCAGTTATGGTAGGCTAAGCAACCATACCTGCCCGCACCACTGTGCACTGCTAACACTAACACCCAGGGGCATGAAAGATGACATCACAAATGTCATTGATGACATCACTGATGATATCACATGTGTAGCCCCTTTGTTTTTGTTCACTGCCACATATATATATGTATATTCAGTAAAGAAACTTTGTTAAAGGGACGTTATGGTTCAAAGTAAAACCGAAAAACCCTTCACATTTGCTAGTTATGGTAAGCTAAGCAACCATAACTCGCGACACCTACGTGCATTGTTAAGACTAACACCCAGGACATCAAAGATGACATCACAAATGTCAGTGATGACATCACTGATGACATCAAATGTGCATGTACTTTTCATGAAAAGTCTGCACAAGGGATTCTTATTATAATGTTGATAAAAAAACTGTCAAGGATCATTCGAATAGATGACATGAGCTATGTGGTGCATTAAACAATGCTTTGATATAAATAGCATTCTATTATGAAGTTCTTTATAGTATAATAATGTGCTCATGTATAAATATAAGCATTGTGTGCAGCATACATGATGGGAGTGCAATATTGATAATCTTCCCATGTTAAATAGTGAAATGGTAAATGCTTTCTTATTAGAGTTTTGTGTACTATGCAACATGTAATAAGTAGCTAATGAAACCCACTTCCTATATAATTTCATTATTACATACAAAACACAAAGACATAAGAACAAATACAAATCTGAGTACATACAGTGAAAGTGAAGTACGCAAAAAAGTAACAGTAAAACCAGAAATTGTTCATGACCAACCTGATTATTTTTATGCACAGAAATTATTGTTCTACTTCAAACCTATTACTTCCCTATGAAAAACTATCACATGATGTGACTGCACCCTAAAGAGAGTAATGCGAAAACAAATATGAGCACATCCAGAGAAAGTACAGTAATAAAAAAAAACAGTAGACCAATAAGAAAGTGTTGATAACCTTAGTGGTTGTCTTCATACATAGAAAGCATTGGTATCTTTGAAGTGTGCATTCTCCCTATGTATATGTTTCATATGCTATGAGTGAACCCCAAATGAATTACTGTAAGAACATATTTGACGTGTAAGTCTACAAATATAGTACTTTTTTCGATTTTTTTGTTCCTAAGTATTACTGGCTAAGATATATCACTAAAGGAAAAAAGAGGGAGCCAGACATATGATGTCATCAGTGATGTCATCAATGACATTTGGGATGTCATCTTTGATGTCCTGGGTGTTAGTCTTAGCAATGCACGTAGGTGGCGCGAGTTATGGTTGCTTAGTTTACCATAAATAGCGAATGTGAAGGGTTTTTCGGTTTTACTTTGAACCATAACGTCCCTTTAACAAAGTTCTTTTACTGAATATACATATATATATGTGACAGTGAACAAAAACAAAGGGGCTACACATGTGATATCATCAGTGATGTCATCAATGACATTTGTGATGCCATCTTTCATGTCCTGGGTGTTAGTGTTAGCAGTGCACAGTGGTGCGGGCAGGTATGGTTGTTTAGCCTACCATAACTGGCGAAATTCAGGGGTTTTTCGATTTTACCTAGAACCATAATGTGTCCTTAACAAAGTTTTTTTTACTGAACTTCATAGGTTTTTAGTAGTGCAACTTAACCATAACGCCCCTTTAACAACGTTTTTTTTTACTGATATATATATATATATATATATTTATTTTTTCTCCATAACTACACTTCTCAAATCTGGGGCATCTCTCCGAGATGGCCGTGTCACATTATGTGATGTCTCAGGCACCAACGTGATGAGATCGACCTGACGCTGTTACTTTGTCATTGTAAGTAGTAAATGTAATATGGCAGTTGTCATGTTTTTTCATCTACTGCAAACCCCTTTCCCTTCTTAGCCCACTCCCTCCTGCAGCTTTAAGGTGTGATTAGGAAGGGTTCTCTCAGCGGGGATGTAGCTCAGTGGTAGAGCGCATGCTTTGCATGTATGAGGCTGCAGTTTCGTTCCCGGCATTTCCACCTGTTTCTCTTTTTGACTGTCATATGATCTCTGTCCGCTAGATGGCTCTTTGAGCACAGTAATCCTCTGTTGGAAATCTTCCCCTGGAAGTCATCTCTTATGGAGAAGCATAATGCACACTGCTTCAGTGTGACCATGTGGTTTTCCAGTCTTGCTCCCGTTTTCCCTGTTCTTTTGCTAGTGCTTCAGTTGGCAGCATATTTTGACTGGAAGAATTCTCCCAGGAAAAGATGTCTGCAGGACAGACTCACCGCACACCGAGGGGATGTAGCTCAGTGGTAGAGTGCATGCTGCGCATGTATGAGGTCCCGGGTTCAATCCCCGGCACTCCATTTGCATACACATCAGTGTGATTTTGTCCTGGTTATTTTGTATTTCACACTGCAACTCGGGCCATGATTATAGGATCATCGACATTCATATATATTTGTCTGAGAAAACGCTGGTGCCCGTATCGCAAACCAGCCTGTAATATATCAGTGAGGTTTGCGTCCCTGCCAGTGTCAACATCCTGTATGCCTTCACAATCACTACAAATAGAAATGCACAGAGAGTACCATCACACCACAGTTTTAACCGTGCAGAATCGTGAAAGGATTGGCATTGCCTTGCGTTTCTTTTCAGTCGATTGTTTTGGTTCCGAATGTATAGCTCCACCATTGTACCTTTGTAGCATATGATGCCTAGCTTTAAAAGTAATTTGTTTTCACTGGATGTGGCCACAGATGTACCTCTGTTGTCAACCTAAGTTGATCAGGTTCTGTAACTTGTTAGTTTTGAGCTGGAATATCCTACCAGCTCTGCTGCTGGGGCCTATCTCCGGCTTCTAAAAGCAAAAGCCTTGAACATATTGATATTTTTCATTAGTTGATCAGGGGGATTGCAGGGGGGGCAGCTTTTCTGCATGTTTCTATGGACAACCAGAAACAGGTGGCTCTAAAATGAAGTCCGCCATTTGGAAACTCCAATTCGACAGTTACCATCAGTTCTGGGCGCTGTTAGTCCCAAGCAGCCAGCCAGCATCTGGTAGATTTCATAGGTCCTTGCTGGCAGCGGGGATGTAACTCAGTGGTAGAGCACCTGCTTTGGAAGTATGAGGTCACAGGTTCGATCCCCGGCATCTCCATATGATATGTTTCTTCAAGTGTGGGCTTTTTCCTGTACATGGGAATTAGGATGATGTGGTCTTTTGCCATACTAAATCCTGTTGCTGAACGTCTTCTCTTTGGAGCCGATGATTGTGGACATGCACGGTGCACCATGCTTCAGTGTGATGTCTGCTTTTTTCATTGGATGCCTGTTAGCCTGATCTCTTACCGGGATGACACAAAGCAGACTCGTTCAGACAGAGGGGCATTGGCTGAGAATAGTGTCTCCACCGGTCCCCCTGCTAGGCAGTGGTATCATTCTGAGGTGCTGTGCACGCTCACCAACTATCACCCCCTCTGACCTTTCCCACCGCAGAACACCCTGAATGCATTCAGCGGGTTATGCTTCATTCTAGGGCTGCAATGGATCGCCTAGTGGCAAAACCAATGGAAGCACCATTGACCTTCCGCAGAATTCCACTGCTTGTCTGCCTAGAGAAGCGACATCTGCCGAGTGTGCTATGGACACTCATGACGGCAGAGCTATAGAGTGGTGGGTCCACGTTGCTTTCCACTAGCCAGCAAATACAGAAGGACATCCGAAAGAGGTGTCAGTCTATCTAGCAACATTTGTGGGCTTTCGGCTGGAGGAATTCCTGCGCGAAATGGTGCTATCTCATTTTTGGTGTTTGAAGACATACATATATATATATATATATATATATATATATATATATATATATATTTATTTATTTTTTCTCCATAACTACACTTCTCAAATCTGGGGCATCTATCCGAGATGGCCGTGTCACATTATGTGATGTCTCAGGCACCAACGTGATGAGATCGACCTGGCGCTTTAACTTTGTCATTGTAAGTAGTAAGATGTAATTTGGCAGTTGTCATGTTTTTTCATATGCACTACTGCAAACCCCTTTCCTTACTTAGCCCACTCCCTCCTGAAGCTTTTAGGTGTGATGAGGAAGTGTCCTCTCAGCGGGGATGTAGCTCAGTTGTAGAGCGCATGCTTTGCATGTATGAGGACCCGGGGCATTTCCACTTGTTTCTCTTTTTGACTGTCAAATGATCTCTATCCACTAGATGGCCCTTTGAGCACAGTAATACTCTGGTGGAAATCTTCCCCTGGAAGTCATCTCTAATGGAGAAGCAAAATGCACACTGCTTCAGTGTGACCATGTGGTTTTCCATTCTTGCTCCAGTTTTCCCTGCTCTTTTGCTAGTGCTTCACTCGGCAGAATGTTTTGACCAGAAGAGTTCTCCCTGAAAATTATGTCTGCAGGACAGACACACTGCATACCGAGGGGATGTAGCTCAGTGGTAGAGCACTTGTTTTGCATGTATGAGGCCCCGGGTCCAATCCCTGGCATCTCGAATTGTTTCCCTTTTTTTGACTGTCATATGGTCTCTGTCCACTAGATGGCTCTTTGAGCACGGTAATCCTCTGGTGGAATACTTCCCCTGGAAGTCATCTCTTATGGAGAAGCATAATGCACACTGCTTCAGTGTGACCATGTGCTTTTCCAGTCTTGCTCCCGTTTTCCCTGGTCTTTTGCTAGTGCTTCAGTTGGCAGCATACTTTGACCGGAAGAATTCTCCCAGGAAAAGATGTCTGCAGGACAGACTCACCACACACAGAGGGGATGTAGCTCAGCGGTAGAGCGCATGCTTCGCATGTATGAGGTCCCGGGTTCAATCCCCGGCATCTCCATTTGCATAAACATCAGTGTGATTTTGTCCCGGTTATTTTGTATTTCACACTGCAACTCGGGCCATGATTATAGGATCATCGACATTCATATCTATTTGTCTGAGAAAACGCTGGTGCCCGTATCGCAAACCTGCCTGTAATATATCAGTGAGGTTTGCGTCCCTGCCAGTGTCAACATCCTGTATGCCTTCACAATCACTACAAATAGAAATGCACAGAGAGTACCATCACACCACAGTTTTAACCGTGCAGAATCGTGAAAGGATTGGCATTGCCTTGCGTTTCTTTTCAGTCGATTGTTTTGGTTCCGAATGTATAGCTCCACCATTGTACCTTTGTAGCATATGATGCCTAGCTTTAAAAGTAATTTGTTTTCACTGGATTTGGCCACAGATGTACCTCTGTTGTCAACCTAAGTTGATCAGGTTCTGTAACTTGTTAGTTTTGAGCTGGAATATCCTACCAGCTCTGCTGCTGGGGCCTATCTCCGGCTTCTAAAAGCAAAAGCCTTGAACATATTGATATTTTTCATTAGTTGATCAGGGGGATTGCAGGGGGGGCAGCTTTTCTGCATGTTTCTATGGACAACCAGAAACAGGTGGCTCTAAAATGAAGTCCGCCATTTGGAAACTCCAATTCGACAGTTACCATCAGTTCTGGGCGCTGTTAGTCCCAAGCAGCCAGCCAGTATCTGGTAGATTTCATAGGTCCTTGCTGGCAGCGGGGATGTAACTCAGTGGTAGAGCACCTGCTTTGGAAGTATGAGGTCACAGGTTCGATCCCCGGCATCTCCATATGATATGTTTCTTCAAGTGTGGGCTTTTTCCTGTACATGGGAATTAGGATGATGTGGTCTTTTGCCATACTAAATCCTGTTGCTGAACGGCTTCTCTTTGGAGCCGATGATTGTGGACATGCACGGTGCACCATGCTTCAGTGTGATGTCTGCTTTTTTCATTGGAAGCCTGTTAGCCTGATCTCTTACCGGGATGACACAAAGCAGACTCGTTCAGACAGAGGGGCATTGGCTGAGAATAGTGTCTCCACCGGTCCCCCTGCTAGGCAGTGGTATCATTCTGAGGTGCTGTGCACGCTCACCAACTATCACCCCCTCTGACCTTTCCCACCGCAGAACACCCTGAATGCATTCAGCGGGTTATGCTTGATTCTAGGGCTGCAATGGATCGCCTAGTGGCAAAACCAATGGAAGCACCATTGACCTTCCGCAGAATTCCACTGCTTGTCTGCCTAGAGAAGCGACATCTGCCGAGTGTGCTATGGACACTCATGACGGCAGAGCTATAGAGTGGTGGGTCCACGTTGCTTTCCACTAGCCAGCAAATACAGAAGGACATCCGAAAGAGGTGTCAGTCTATCTAGCAACATTTGTGGGCTTTCGGCTGGAGGAATTCCTGCGCGAAATGGTGCTATCTCATTTTTGGTGTTTGAAGACATACATATATATATATATATATATATATATATTTATTTATTTATTTTTTCTCCATAACTACACTTCTCAAATCTGGGGCATCTATCCAAGATGGCCGTGTCACATTATGTGATGTCTCAGGCACCAACGTGATGAGATCGACCTGGCGCTTTAACTTTGTCATTGTAAGTAGTAAGATGTAATTTGGCAGTTGTCATGTTTTTTCATATGCACTACTGCAAACCCCTTTCCTTACTTAGCCCACTCCCTCCTGAAGCTTTTAGGTGTGATGAGGAAGTGTCCTCTCAGCGGGGATGTAGCTCAGTTGTAGAGCGCATGCTTTGCATGTATGAGGACCCGGGGCATTTCCACTTGTTTCTCTTTTTGACTGTCAAATGATCTCTATCCACTAGATGGCCCTTTGAGCACAGTAATCCTCTGGTGGAAATCTTTCCCTGGAAGTCATCTCTTATGGAGAAGCAAAATGCACACTGCTTCAGTGTGACCATGTGGTTTTCCATTCTTGCTCCAGTTTTCCCTGCTCTTTTGCTAGTGCTTCACTCGGCAGAATGTTTTGACCAGAAGAGTTCTCCCTGAAAATTATGTCTGCAGGACAGACACACTGCATACCGAGGGGATGTAGCTCAGTGGTAGAGCACTTGTTTTGCATGTATGAGGCCCCGGGTCCAATCCCTGGCATCTCGAATTGTTTCCCTTTTTTTGACTGTCATATGGTCTCTGTCCACTAGATGGCTCTTTGAGCACGGTAATCCTCTGGTGGAATACTTCCCCTGGAAGTCATCTCTTATGGAGAAGCATAATGCACACTGCTTCAGTGTGACCATGTGCTTTTCCAGTCTTGCTCCCGTTTTCCCTGGTCTTTTGCTAGTGCTTCAGTTGGCAGCATACTTTGACCGGAAGAATTCTCCCAGGAAAAGATGTCTGCAGGACAGACTCACCACACACCGAGGGGATGTAGCTCAGCGGTAGAGCGCATGCTTCGCATGTATGAGGTCCCGGGTTCAATCCCCGGCATCTCCATTTGCATAAACATCAGTGTGATTTTGTCCCGGTTATTTTGTATTTCACACTGCAACTCGGGCCATGATTATAGGATCATCGACATTCATATCTATTTGTCTGAGAAAACGCTGGTGCCCGTATCGCAAACCTGCCTGTAATATATCAGTGAGGTTTGCGTCCCTGCCAGTGTCAACATCCTGTATGCCTTCACAATCACTACAAATAGAAATGCACAGAGAGTACCATCACACCACAGTTTTAACTGTGCAGAATCGTGAAAGGATTGGCATTGCCTTGCGTTTCTTTTCAGTCGATTGTTTTGGTTCCGAATGTATAGCTCCACCATTGTACCTTTGTAGCATATGATGGCCAGCTTTAAAAATAATTTGTTTTCACTGGATGTGGCCACAGATATACCTCTGTTGTCAACCTAAGTTGATCAGGTTCTGTAACTTGTTAGTTTTGAGCTGGAATATCCTACCAGCTCTGCTGCTGGGGCCTATCTCCGGCTTCTAAAAGCAAAAGCCTTGAACATATTGATATTTTTCATTAGTTGATCAGGGGGATTGCAGGGGGGGGGGCAGCTTTTCTGCATGTTTCTATGGACAACCAGAAACAGGTGGCTCTAAAATGAAGTCCGCCATTTGGAAACTCCAATTCGACAGTTACCATCAGTTCTGGGCGCTGTTAGTCCCAAGCAGCCAGCCAGCATCTGGTAGATTTCATAGGTCCTTGCTGGCAGCGGGGATGTAACTCAGTGGTAGAGCACCTGCTTTGGAAGTGTGAGGCCACAGGTTCGATCCCCTGCATCTCCATATGATATGTTTCTTCAAGTGTGGGCTTTTTCCTGTACATGGGAATTAGGATGATGTGGTCTTTTGCCATACTAAATCCTGTTGCTGAACGTCTTCTCTTTGGAGCCGATGATTGTGGACATGCACGGTGCACCATGCTTCAGTGTGATGTCTGCTTTTTTCATTGGAAGCCTGTTAGCCTGATCTCTTACCGGGATGACACAAAGCAGACTCGTTCAGACAGAGGGGCATTGGCTGAGAATAGTGTCTCCACCGGTCCCCATGCTAGGCAGTGGTATCATTCTGAGGTGCTGTGCACGCTCACCAACTATCACCCCCTCTGACCTTTCCCACCGCAGAACACCCTGAATGCATTCAGCGGGTTATGCTTCATTCTAGGGCTGCAATGGATCGCCTAGTGGCAAAACCAATGGAAGCACCATTGACCTTCCGCAGAATTCCACTGCTTGTCTGCCTAGAGAAGCGACATCTGCCGAGTGTGCTAGGGACACTCATGACGGCAAAGCTATAGAGTGGTGGGTCCACGTTGCTTTCCACTAGCCAGCAAATCCAGAAGGACATCCGAAAGAGGTGTCAGTCTATCTAGCAACATTTGTGGGCTTTCGGCTGGAGGAATTCCTGCGCGAAATGGTGCTATCTCATTTTTGGTGTTTGAAGACATACATATATATATATATATATATATATATATATATATATATATTTATTTATTTTTTCTCCATAACTACACTTCTCAAATCTGGGGCATCTATCCGAGATGGCCGTGTCACATTATGTGATGTCTCAGGCACCAACGTGATGAGATCGACCTGGCGCTTTAACTTTGTCATTGTAAGTAGTAAGATGTAATTTGGCAGTTGTCATGTTTTTTCATATGCACTACTGCAAACCCCTTTCCTTACTTAGCCCACTCCCTCCTGAAGCTTTTAGGTGTGATGAGGAAGTGTCCTCTCAGCGGGGATGTAGCTCAGTTGTAGAGTGCATGCTTTGCATGTATGAGGACCCGGGGCATTTCCACTTGTTTCTCTTTTTGACTGTCAAATGATCTCTATCCACTAGATGGCCCTTTGAGCACAGTAATCCTCTGGTGGAAATCTTCCCCTGGAAGTCATCTCTTATGGAGAAGCAAAATGCACACTGCTTCAGTGTGACCATGTGGTTTTCCATTCTTGCTCCAGTTTTCCCTGCTCTTTTGCTAGTGCTTCACGCGGCAGAATGTTTTGACCAGAAGAGTTCTCCCTGAAAATTATGTCTGCAGGACAGACACACTGCATACCGAGGGGATGTAGCTCAGTGGTAGAGCACTTGTTTTGCATGTATGAGGCCCCGGGTCCAATCCCTGGCATCTCCAATTGTTTCCCTTTTTTTGACTGTCATATGGTCTCTGTCCACTAGATGGCTCTTTGTGCACGGTAATCCTCTGGTGGAATACTTCCCCTGGAAGTCATCTCTTATGGAGAAGCATAATGCACACTGCTTCAGTGTGACCATGTGCTTTTCCAGTCTTGCTCCCGTTTTCCCTGGTCTATTGCTAGTGCTTCAGTTGGCAGCATACTTTGACCGGAAGAATTCTCCCAGGAAAAGATGTCTGCAGGACAGATTCACCGCACACCGAGGGGATGTAGCTCAGTGGTAGAGCGCATGCTTCGCATGTGTGAGGTCCCGGGTTCAATCCCCTGCATCTCCATTTCATAAACATCAGTGTGATTTTGTCCCGGTTATTTTGTATTTCACACTGCAACTCGGGCCATGATTATAGGATCATCGACATTCATATCTATTTGTCTGAGAAAACGCTGGTGCCCGTATCGCAAACCTGCCTGTAATATATCAGTGAGGTTTGCGTCCCTGCCAGTGTCAACATCCTGTATGCCTTCACAATCACTACAAATAGAAATGCACAGAGAGTACCATCACACCACAGTTTTAACTGTGCAGAATCGTGAAAGGATTGACATTGCCTTGCGTTTCTTTTCAGTCGATTGTTTTGGTTCCGAATGTATAGCTCCACCATTGTACCTTTCTAGCATATGATGCCTAGCTTTAAAAATAATTTGTTTTCATTGGATGTGGCCACAGATGTACCTCTGTTGTCAACCTAAGTTGATCAGGTTCTGTAACTTGTTAGTTTTGAGCTGGAATATCCTACCAGCTCTGCTGCTGGGGCCTATCTCCGGCTTCTAAAAGCAAAAGCCTTGAACATATTGATATTTTTCATTAGTTGATCAGGGGGATTGCAGGGGGGGCAGCTTTTCTGCATGTTTCTATGGACAACCAGAAACAGGTGGCTCTAAAATGAAGTCCGCCATTTGGAAACTCCAATTCGACAGTTACCATCAGTTCTGGGCGCTGTTAGTCCCAAGCAGCCAGCCAGCATCTGGTAGATTTCATAGGTCCTTGCTGGCAGCGGGGATGTAACTCAGTGGTAGAGCACCTGCTTTGGAAGTGTGAGGCCACAGGTTCGATCCCCGGCATCTCCATATGATATGTTTCTTCAAGTGTGGGCTTTTTCCTGTACATGGGAATTAGGATGATGTGGTCTTTTGCCATACTAAATCCTGTTGCTGAACGTCTTCTCTTTGGAGCCGATGATTGTGGACATGCACGGTGCACCATGCTTCAGTGTGATGTCTGCTTTTTTCATTGGAAGCCTGTTAGCCTGATCTCTTACCGGGATGACACAAAGCAGACTCGTTCAGACAGAGGGGCATTGGCTGAGAATAGTGTCTCCACCGGTCCCCATGCTAGGCAGTGGTATCATTCTGAGGTGCTGTGCACGCTCACCAACTATCACCCCCTCTGACCTTTCCCACCGCAGAACACCCTAAATGCATTCAGCGGGTTATGCTTCATTCTAGGGCTGCAATGGATCGCCTAGTGGCAAAACCAATGGAAGCACCATTGACCTTCCGCAGAATTCCACTGCTTGTCTGCCTAGAGACGCGACATCTGCCGAGTGTGCTAGGGACACTCATGACGGCAGAGCTATAGAGTGGTGGGTCCACGTTGCTTTCCACTAGCCAGCAAATACAGAAGGACATCCGAAAGAGGTGTCAGTCTATCTAGCAACATTTGTGGGCTTTCGGCTGGAGGAATTCCTGCGCGAAATGGTGCTATCTCATTTTTGGTGTTTGAAGACATACATATATATATATATATATATATATATATATATTTATTTATTTTTTCTCCATAACTACACTTCTCAAATCTGGGGCATCTATCCGAGATGGCCGTGTCACATTATGTGATGTCTCAGGCACCAACGTGATGAGATCGACCTGGCGCTTTAACTTTGTCATTGTAAGTAGTAAGATGTAATTTGGCAGTTGTCATGTTTTTTCATATGCACTACTGCAAACCCCTTTCCTTACTTAGCCCACTCCCTCCTGAAGCTTTTAGGTGTGATGAGGAAGTGTCCTCTCAGCAGGGATGTAGCTCAGTGGTAGAGCGCATGCTTTGCATGTATGAGGACCCGGGGCATTTCCACTTGTTTCTCTTTTTGACTGTCAAATGATCTCTATCCACTAGATGGCCCTTTGAGCACAGTAATCCTCTGGTGGAAATCTTCCCCTGGAAGTCATCTCTTATGGAGAAGCAAAATGCACACTGCTTCAGTGTGACCATGTGGTTTTCCATTCTTGCTCCAGTTTTCCCTGCTCTTTTGCTAGTGCTTCACTCGGCAGAATGTTTTGACCAGAAGAGTTCTCCCTGAAAATTATGTCTGCAGGACAGACACACTGCATACCGAGGGGATGTAGCTCAGTGGTAGAGCACTTGTTTTGCATGTATGAGGCCCCGGGTCCAATCCCTGGCATCTCCAATTGTTTCCCTTTTTTTGACTGTCATATGTTCTCTGTCCACTAGATGGCTCTTTGAGCACGGTAATCCTCTGGTGGAATACTTCCCCTGGAAGTCATCTCTTATGGAGAAGCATAATGCACACTGCTTCAGTGTGACCATGTGCTTTTCCAGTCTTGCTCCCGTTTTCCCTGGTCTTTTGCTAGTGCTTCAGTTGGCAGCATACTTTGACCGGAAGAATTCTCCCAGGAAAAGATGTCTGCAGGACAGACTCACCACACACCGAGGGGATGTAGCTCAGCGGTAGAGCGCATGCATCGCATGTATGAGGTCCCGGGTTCAATCCCCGGCATCTCCATTTGCATAAACATCAGTGTGATTTTGTCCCGGTTATTTTGTATTTCACACTGCAACTCGGGCCATGATTATAGGATCATCGACATTCATATCTATTTGTCTGAGAAAACGGTGGTGCCCGTATCGCAAACCTGCCTGTAATATATCAGTGAGGTTTGCGTCCCTGCCAGTGTCAACATCCTGTATGCCTTCACAATCACTACAAATAGAAATGCACAGAGAGTACCATCACACCACAGTTTTAACTGTGCAGAATCGTGAAAGGATTGACATTGCCTTGCGTTTCTTTTCAGTCGATTGTTTTGGTTCCGAATGTATAGCTCCACCATTGTACCTTTCTAGCATATGATGCCTAGCTTTAAAAATAATTTGTTTTCACTGGATGTGGCCACAGATGTACCTCTGTTGTCAACCTAAGTTGATCAGGTTCTGTAACTTGTTAGTTTTGAGCTGGAATATCCTACCAGCTCTGCTGCTGGGGCCTATCTCCGGCTTCTAAAAGCAAAAGCCTTGAACATATTGATATTTTTCATTAGTTGATCAGGGGGATTGCAGGGGGGGCAGCTTTTCTGCATGTTTCTATGGACAACCAGAAACAGGTGGCTCTAAAATGAAGTCCGCCATTTGGAAACTCCAATTCGACAGTTACCATCAGTTCTGGGCGCTGTTAGTCCCAAGCAGCCAGCCAGCATCTGGTAGATTTCATAGGTCCTTGCTGGCAGCGGGAATGTAACTCAGTGGTAGAGCACCTGCTTTGGAAGTGTGAGGCCACAGGTTCGATCCCCGGCATCTCCATATGATAAGTTTCTTCAAGTGTGGGCTTTTTCCTGTACATGGGAATTAGGATGATGTGGTCTTTTGCCATACTAAATCCTGTTGCTGAACGTCTTCTCTTTGGAGCCGATGATTGTGGACATGCACGGTGCACCATGCTTCAGTGTGATGTCTGCTTTTTTCATTGGAAGCCTGTTAGCCTGATCTCTTACCGGGATGACACAAAGCAGACTCGTTCAGACAGAGGGGCATTGGCTGAGAATAGTGTCTCCACCGGTCCCCATGCTAGGCAGTGGTATCATTCTGAGGTGCTGTGCACGCTCACCAACTATCACCCCCTCTGACCTTTCCCACCGCAGAACACCCTGAATGCATTCAGCGGGTTATGCTTCATTCTAGGGCTGCAATGGATCGCCTAGTGGCAAAACCAATGGAAGCACCATTGACCTTCCGCAGAATTCCACTGCTTGTCTGCCTAGAGAAGCGACATCTGCCGAGTGTGCTAGGGACACTCATGACGGCAGAGCTATAGAGTGGTGGGTCCACGTTGCTTTCCACTAGCCAGCAAATACAGAAGGACATCCGAAAGAGGTGTCAGTCTATCTAGCAACATTTGTGGGCTTTCGGCTGGAGGAATTCCTGCGCGAAATGGTGCTATCTCATTTTTGGTGTTTGAAGACATACATATATATATATATATATATATATATATATATTTATTTATTTTTTCTCCATAACTACACTTCTCAAATCTGGGGCATCTATCCGAGATGGCCGTGTCACATTATGTGATGTCTCAGGCACCAACGTGATGAGATCGACCTGGCGCTTTAACTTTGTCATTGTAAGTAGTAAGATGTAATTTGGCAGTTGTCATGTTTTTTCATATGCACTACTGCAAACCCCTTTCCTTACTTAGCCCACTCCCTCCTGAAGCTTTTAGGTGTGATGAGGAAGTGTCCTCTCAGCGGGGATGTAGCTCAGTTGTAGAGCGCATGCTTTGCATGTATGAGGACCCGGGGCATTTCCACTTGTTTCTCTTTTTGACTGTCAAATGATCTCTATCCACTAGATGGCCCTTTGAGCACAGTAATCCTCTGGTGGAAATCTTCCCCTGGAAGTCATCTCTTATGGAGAAGCAAAATGCACACTGCTTCAGTGTGACCATGTGGTTTTCCATTCTTGCTCCAGTTTTCCCTGCTCTTTTGCTAGTGCTTCACGCGGCAGAATGTTTTGACCAGAAGAGTTCTCCCTGAAAATTATGTCTGCAGGACAGACACACTGCATACCGAGGGGATGTAGCTCAGTGGTAGAGCACTTGTTTTGCATGTATGAGGCCCCGGGTCCAATCCCTGGCATCTCCAATTGTTTCCCTTTTTTTGACTGTCATATGGTCTCTGTCCACTAGATGGCTCTTTGTGCACGGTAATCCTCTGGTGGAATACTTCCCCTGGAAGTCATCTCTTATGGAGAAGCATAATGCACACTGCTTCAGTGTGACCATGTGCTTTTCCAGTCTTGCTCCCGTTTTCCCTGGTCTATTGCTAGTGCTTCAGTTGGCAGCATACTTTGACCGGAAGAATTCTCCCAGGAAAAGATGTCTGCAGGACAGACTCACTGCACACCGAGGGGATGTAGCTCAGTGGTAGAGCGCATGCTTCGCATGTGTGAGGTCCCGGGTTCAATCCCCTGCATCTCCATTTCATAAACATCAGTGTGATTTTGTCCCGGTTATTTTGTATTTCACACTGCAACTCGGGCCATGATTATAGGATCATCGACATTCATATCTATTTGTCTGAGAAAACGCTGGTGCCCGTATCGCAAACCTGCCTGTAATATATCAGTGAGGTTTGCGTCCCTGCCAGTGTCAACATCCTGTATGCCTTCACAATCACTACAAATAGAAATGCACAGAGAGTACCATCACACCACAGTTTTAACTGTGCAGAATCGTGAAAGGATTGACATTGCCTTGCGTTTCTTTTCAGTCGATTGTTTTGGTTCCGAATGTATAGCTCCACCATTGTACCTTTCTAGCATATGATGCCTAGCTTTAAAAATAATTTGTTTTCATTGGATGTGGCCACAGATGTACCTCTGTTGTCAACCTAAGTTGATCAGGTTCTGTAACTTGTTAGTTTTGAGCTGGAATATCCTACCAGCTCTGCTGCTGGGGCCTATCTCCGGCTTCTAAAAGCAAAAGCCTTGAACATATTGATATTTTTCATTAGTTGATCAGGGGGATTGCAGGGGGGGCAGCTTTTCTGCATGTTTCTATGGACAACCAGAAACAGGTGGCTCTAAAATGAAGTCCGCCATTTGGAAACTCCAATTCGACAGTTACCATCAGTTCTGGGCGCTGTTAGTCCCAAGCAGCCAGCCAGCATCTGGTAGATTTCATAGGTCCTTGCTGGCAGCGGGGATGTAACTCAGTGGTAGAGCACCTGCTTTGGAAGTGTGAGGCCACAGGTTCGATCCCCGGCATCTCCATATGATATGTTTCTTCAAGTGTGGGCTTTTTCCTGTACATGGGAATTAGGATGATGTGGTCTTTTGCCATACTAAATCCTGTTGCTGAACGTCTTCTCTTTGGAGCCGATGATTGTGGACATGCACGGTGCACCATGCTTCAGTGTGATGTCTGCTTTTTTCATTGGAAGCCTGTTAGCCTGATCTCTTACCGGGATGACACAAAGCAGACTCGTTCAGACAGAGGGGCATTGGCTGAGAATAGTGTCTCCACCGGTCCCCATGCTAGGCAGTGGTATCATTCTGAGGTGCTGTGCACGCTCGCCAACTATCACCCCCTCTGACCTTTCCCACCGCAGAACACCCTAAATGCATTCAGCGGGTTATGCTTCATTCTAGGGCTGCAATGGATCGCCTAGTGGCAAAACCAATGGAAGCACCATTGACCTTCCGCAGAATTCCACTGCTTGTCTGCCTAGAGAAGCGACATCTGCCGAGTGTGCTAGGGACACTCATGACGGCAGAGCTATAGAGTGGTGGGTCCACGTTGCTTTCCACTAGCCAGCAAATACAGAAGGACATCCGAAAGAGGTGTCAGTCTATCTAGCAACATTTGTGGGCTTTCGGCTGGAGGAATTCCTGCGCGAAATGGTGCTATCTCATTTTTGGTGTTTGAAGACATACATATATATATATATATATATATATATTTATTTATTTTTTCTCCATAACTACACTTCTCAAATCTGGGGCATCTATCCGAGATGGCCGTGTCACATTATGTGATGTCTCAGGCACCAACGTGATGAGATCGACCTGGCGCTTTAACTTTGTCATTGTAAGTAGTAAGATGTAATTTGGCAGTTGTCATGTTTTTTCATATGCACTACTGCAAACCCCTTTCCTTACTTAGCCCACTCCCTCCTGAAGCTTTTAGGTGTGATGAGGAAGTGTCCTCTCAGCGGGGATGTAGCTCAGTTGTAGAGCGCATGCTTTGCATGTATGAGGACCCGGGGCATTTCCACTTGTTTCTCTTTTTGACTGTCAAATGATCTCTATCCACTAGATGGCCCTTTGAGCACAGTAATCCTCTGGTGGAAATCTTCCCCTGGAAGTCATCTCTTATGGAGAAGCAAAATGCACACTGCTTCAGTGTGACCATGTGGTTTTCCATTCTTGCTCCAGTTTTCCCTGCTCTTTTGCTAGTGCTTCACGCGGCAGAATGTTTTGACCAGAAGAGTTCTCCCTGAAAATGATGTCTGCAGGACAGACACACTGCATACCGAGGGGATGTAGCTCAGTGGTAGAGCACTTGTTTTGCATGTATGAGGCCCCGGGTCCAATCCCTGGCATCTCCAATTGTTTCCCTTTTTTTGACTGTCATATGGTCTCTGTCCACTAGATGGCTCTTTGTGCACGGTAATCCTCTGGTGGAATACTTCCCCTGGAAGTCATCTCTTATGGAGAAGCATAATGCACACTGCTTCAGTGTGACCATGTGCTTTTCCAGTCTTGCTCCCGTTTTCCCTGGTCTATTGCTAGTGCTTCAGTTGGCAGCATACTTTGACCGGAAGAATTCTCCCAGGAAAAGATGTCTGCAGGACAGACTCACCGCACACCGAGGGGATGTAGCTCAGTGGTAGAGCGCATGCTTCGCATGTGTGAGGTCCCGGGTTCAATCCCCTGCATCTCCATTTCATAAACATCAGTGTGATTTTGTCCCGGTTATTTTGTATTTCACACTGCAACTCGGGCCATGATTATAGGATCATCGACATTCATATCTATTTGTCTGAGAAAACGCTGGTGCCCGTATCGCAAACCTGCCTGTAATATATCAGTGAGGTTTGCGTCCCTGCCAGTGTCAACATCCTGTATGCCTTCACAATCACTACAAATAGAAATGCACAGAGAGTACCATCACACCACAGTTTTAACTGTGCAGAATCGTGAAAGGATTGACATTGCCTTGCGTTTCTTTTCAGTCGATTGTTTTGGTTCCGAATGTATAGCACCACCATTGTACCTTTCTAGCATATGATGCCTAGCTTTAAAAATAATTTGTTTTCACTGGATGTGGCCACAGATGTACCTCTGTTGTCAACCTAAGTTGATCAGGTTCTGTAACTTGTTAGTTTTGAGCTGGAATATCCTACCAGCTCTGCTGCTGGGGCCTATCTCCGGCTTCTAAAAGCAAAAGCCTTGAACATATTGATATTTTTCATTAGTTGATCAGGGGGATTGCAGGGGGGGGGCAGCTTTTCTGCATGTTTCTATGGACAACCAGAAACAGGTGGCTCTAAAATGAAGTCCGCCATTTGGAAACTCCAATTCGACAGTTACCATCAGTTCTGGGCGCTGTTAGTCCCAAGCAGCCAGCCAGCATCTGGTAGATTTCATAGGTCCTTGCTGGCAGCGGGGATGTAACTCAGTGGTAGAGCACCTGCTTTGGAAGTGTGAGGCCACAGGTTCGATCCCCGGCATCTCCATATGATATGTTTCTTCAAGTGTGGGCTTTTTCCTGTACATGGGAATTAGGATGATGTGGTCTTTTGCCATACTAAATCCTGTTGCTGAACGTCTTCTCTTTGGAGCCGATGATTGTGGACATGCACGGTGCACCATGCTTCAGTGTGATGTCTGCTTTTTTCATTGGAAGCCTGTTAGCCTGATCTCTTACCGGGATGACACAAAGCAGACTCGTTCAGACAGAGGGGCATTGGCTGAGAATAGTGTCTCCACCGGTCCCCATGCTAGGCAGTGGTATCATTCTGAGGTGCTGTGCACGCTCACCAACTATCACCCCCTCTGACCTTTCCCACCGCAGAACACCCTAAATGCATTCAGCGGGTTATGCTTCATTCTAGGGCTGCAATGGATCGCCTAGTGGCAAAACCAATGGAAGCACCATTGACCTTCCGCAGAATTCCACTGCTTGTCTGCCTAGAGAAGCGACATCTGCCGAGTGTGCTAGGGACACTCATGACGGCAGAGCTATAGAGTGGTGGGTCCACGTTGCTTTCCACTAGCCAGCAAATACAGAAGGACATCCGAAAGAGGTGTCAGTCTATCTAGCAACATTTGTGGGCTTTCGGCTGGAGGAATTCCTGCGCGAAATGGTGCTATCTCATTTTTGGTGTTTGAAGACATACATATATATATATATATATATATATATATATATTTATTTATTTTTTCTCCATAACTACACTTCTCAAATCTGGGGCATCTATCCGAGATGGCCGTGTCACATTATGTGATGTCTCAGGCACCAACGTGATGAGATCGACCTGGCGCTTTAACTTTGTCATTGTAAGTAGTAAGATGTAATTTGGCAGTTGTCATGTTTTTTCATATGCACTACTGCAAACCCCTTTCCTTACTTAGCCCACTCCCTCCTGAAGCTTTTAGGTGTGATGAGGAAGTGTCCTCTCAGCAGGGATGTAGCTCAGTGGTAGAGCGCATGCTTTGCATGTATGAGGACCCGGGGCATTTCCACTTGTTTCTCTTTTTGACTGTCAAATGATCTCTATCCACTAGATGGCCCTTTGTGCACAGTAATCCTCTGGTGGAAATCTTCCCCTGGAAGTCATCTCTTATGGAGAAGCAAAATGCACACTGCTTCAGTGTGACCATGTGGTTTTCCATTCTTGCTCCAGTTTTCCCTGCTCTTTTGCTAGTGCTTCACTCGGCAGAATGTTTTGACCAGAAGAGTTCTCCCTGAAAATTATGTCTGCAGGACAGACACACTGCATACCGAGGGGATGTAGCTCAGTGGTAGAGCACTTGTTTTGCATGTATGAGGCCCCGGGTCCAATCCCTGGCATCTCCAATTGTTTCCCTTTTTTTGACTGTCATATGTTCTCTGTCCACTAGATGGCTCTTTGAGCACGGTAATCCTCTGGTGGAATACTTCCCCTGGAAGTCATCTCTTATGGAGAAGCATAATGCACACTGCTTCAGTGTGACCATGTGCTTTTCCAGTCTTGCTCCCGTTTTCCCTGGTCTTTTGCTAGTGCTTCAGTTGGCAGCATACTTTGACCGGAAGAATTCTCCCAGGAAAAGATGTCTGCAGGACAGACTCACCACACACCGAGGGGATGTAGCTCAGCGGTAGAGCGCATGCATCGCATGTATGAGGTCCCGGGTTCAATCCCCGGCATCTCCATTTGCATAAACATCAGTGTGATTTTGTCCCGGTTATTTTGTATTTCACACTGCAACTCGGGCCATGATTATAGGATCATCGACATTCATATCTATTTGTCTGAGAAAACGCTGGTGCCCGTATCGCAAACCTGCCTGTAATATATCAGTGAGGTTTGCGTCCCTGCCAGTGTCAACATCCTGTATGCCTTCACAATCACTACAAATAGAAATGCACAGAGAGTACCATCACACCACAGTTTTAACTGTGCAGAATCGTGAAAGGATTGACATTGCCTTGCGTTTCTTTTCAGTCGATTGTTTTGGTTCCGAATGTATAGCTCCACCATTGTACCTTTCTAGCATATGATGCCTAGCTTTAAAAATAATTTGTTTTCACTGGATGTGGCCACAGATGTACCTCTGTTGTCAACCTAAGTTGATCAGGTTCTGTAACTTGTTAGTTTTGAGCTGGAATATCCTACCAGCTCTGCTGCTGGGGCCTATCTCCGGCTTCTAAAAGCAAAAGCCTTGAACATATTGATATTTTTCATTAGTTGATCAGGGGGATTGCAGGGGGGGCAGCTTTTCTGCATGTTTCTATGGACAACCAGAAACAGGTGGCTCTAAAATGAAGTCCGCCATTTGGAAACTCCAATTCGACAGTTACCATCAGTTCTGGGCGCTGTTAGTCCCAAGCAGCCAGCCAGCATCTGGTAGATTTCATAGGTCCTTGCTGGCAGCGGGAATGTAACTCAGTGGTAGAGCACCTGCTTTGGAAGTGTGAGGCCACAGGTTCGATCCCCGGCATCTCCATATGATAAGTTTCTTCAAGTGTGGGCTTTTTCCTGTACATGGGAATTAGGATGATGTGGTCTTTTGCCATACTAAATCCTGTTGCTGAACGTCTTCTCTTTGGAGCCGATGATTGTGGACATGCACGGTGCACCATGCTTCAGTGTGATGTCTGCTTTTTTCATTGGAAGCCTGTTAGCCTGATCTCTTACCGGGATGACACAAAGCAGACTCGTTCAGACAGAGGGGCATTGGCTGAGAATAGTGTCTCCACCGGTCCCCATGCTAGGCAGTGGTATCATTCTGAGGTGCTGTGCACGCTCACCAACTATCACCCCCTCTGACCTTTCCCACCGCAGAACACCCTGAATGCATTCAGCGGGTTATGCTTCATTCTAGGGCTGCAATGGATCGCCTAGTGGCAAAACCAATGGAAGCACCATTGACCTTCCGCAGAATTCCACTGCTTGTCTGCCTAGAGAAGCGACATCTGCCGAGTGTGCTAGGGACACTCATGACGGCAGAGCTATAGAGTGGTGGGTCCACGTTGCTTTCCACTAGCCAGCAAATACAGAAGGACATCCGAAAGAGGTGTCAGTCTATCTAGCAACATTTGTGGGCTTTCGGCTGGAGGAATTCCTGCGCGAAATGGTGCTATCTCATTTTTGGTGTTTGAAGACATACATATATATATATATATATATATATATATATATATATATATATTTATTTATTTTTTCTCCATAACTACACTTCTCAAATCTGGGGCATCTATCCGAGATGGCCGTGTCACATTATGTGATGTCTCAGGCACCAACGTGATGAGATCGACCTGGCGCTTTAACTTTGTCATTGTAAGTAGTAAGATGTAATTTGGCAGTTGTCATGTTTTTTCATATGCACTACTGCAAACCCCTTTCCTTACTTAGCCCACTCCCTCCTGAAGCTTTTAGGTGTGATGAGGAAGTGTCCTCTCAGCGGGGATGTAGCTCAGTTGTAGAGCGCATGCTTTGCATGTATGAGGACCCGGGGCATTTCCACTTGTTTCTCTTTTTGACTGTCAAATGATCTCTATCCACTAGATGGCCCTTTGAGCACAGTAATCCTCTGGTGGAAATCTTCCCCTGGAAGTCATCTCTTATGGAGAAGCAAAATGCACACTGCTTCAGTGTGACCATGTGGTTTTCCATTCTTGCTCCAGTTTTCCCTGCTCTTTTGCTAGTGCTTCACGCGGCAGAATGTTTTGACCAGAAGAGTTCTCCCTGAAAATTATGTCTGCAGGACAGACACACTGCATACCGAGGGGATGTAGCTCAGTGGTAGAGCACTTGTTTTGCATGTATGAGGCCCCGGGTCCAATCCCTGGCATCTCCAATTGTTTCCCTTTTTTTGACTGTCATATGGTCTCTGTCCACTAGATGGCTCTTTGTGCACGGTAATCCTCTGGTGGAATACTTCCCCTGGAAGTCATCTCTTATGGAGAAGCATAATGCACACTGCTTCAGTGTGACCATGTGCTTTTCCAGTCTTGCTCCCGTTTTCCCTGGTCTATTGCTAGTGCTTCAGTTGGCAGCATACTTTGACCGGAAGAATTCTCCCAGGAAAAGATGTCTGCAGGACAGACTCACCGCACACCGAGGGGATGTAGCTCAGTGGTAGAGCGCATGCTTCGCATGTGTGAGGTCCCGGGTTCAATCCCCTGCATCTCCATTTCATAAACATCAGTGTGATTTTGTCCCGGTTATTTTGTATTTCACACTGCAACTCGGGCCATGATTATAGGATCATCGACATTCATATCTATTTGTCTGAGAAAACGCTGGTGCCCGTATCGCAAACCTGCCTGTAATATATCAGTGAGGTTTGCGTCCCTGCCAGTGTCAACATCCTGTATGCCTTCACAATCACTACAAATAGAAATGCACAGAGAGTACCATCACACCACAGTTTTAACTGTGCAGAATCGTGAAAGGATTGGCATTGCCTTGCGTTTCTTTTCAGTCGATTGTTTTGGTTCCGAATGTATAGCTCCACCATTGTACCTTTCTAGCATATGATGCCTAGCTTTAAAAATAATTTGTTTTCATTGGATGTGGCCACAGATGTACCTCTGTTGTCAACCTAAGTTGATCAGGTTCTGTAACTTGTTAGTTTTGAGCTGGAATATCCTACCAGCTCTGCTGCTGGGGCCTATCTCCGGCTTCTAAAAGCAAAAGCCTTGAACATATTGATATTTTTCATTAGTTGATCAGGGGGATTGCAGGGGGGGCAGCTTTTCTGCATGTTTCTATGGACAACCAGAAACAGGTGGCTCTAAAATGAAGTCCGCCATTTGGAAACTCCAATTCGACAGTTACCATCAGTTCTGGGCGCTGTTAGTCCCAAGCAGCCAGCCAGCATCTGGTAGATTTCATAGGTCCTTGCTGGCAGCGGGGATGTAACTCAGTGGTAGAGCACCTGCTTTGGAAGTGTGAGGCCACAGGTTCGATCCCCGGCATCTCCATATGATATGTTTCTTCAAGTGTGGGCTTTTTCCTGTACATGGGAATTAGGATGATGTGGTCTTTTGCCATACTAAATCCTGTTGCTGAACGTCTTCTCTTTGGAGCCGATGATTGTGGACATGCACGGTGCACCATGCTTCAGTGTGATGTCTGCTTTTTTCATTGGAAGCCTGTTAGCCTGATCTCTTACCGGGATGACACAAAGCAGACTCGTTCAGACAGAGGGGCATTGGCTGAGAATAGTGTCTCCACCGGTCCCCATGCTAGGCAGTGGTATCATTCTGAGGTGCTGTGCACGCTCACCAACTATCACCCCCTCTGACCTTTCCCACCGCAGAACACCCTAAATGCATTCAGCGGGTTATGCTTCATTCTAGGGCTGCAATGGATCGCCTAGTGGCAAAACCAATGGAAGCACCATTGACCTTCCGCAGAATTCCACTGCTTGTCTGCCTAGAGAAGCGACATCTGCCGAGTGTGCTAGGGACACTCATGACGGCAGAGCTATAGAGTGGTGGGTCCACGTTGCTTTCCACTAGCCAGCAAATACAGAAGGACATCCGAAAGAGGTGTCAGTCTATCTAGCAACATTTGTGGGCTTTCGGCTGGAGGAATTCCTGCGCGAAATGGTGCTATCTCATTTTTGGTGTTTGAAGACATACATATATATATATATATATATATATATATATATTTATTTATTTTTTCTCCATAACTACACTTCTCAAATCTGGGGCATCTATCCGAGATGGCCGTGTCACATTATGTGATGTCTCAGGCACCAACGTGATGAGATCGACCTGGCGCTTTAACTTTGTCATTGTAAGTAGTAAGATGTAATTTGGCAGTTGTCATGTTTTTTCATATGCACTACTGCAAACCCCTTTCCTTACTTAGCCCACTCCCTCCTGAAGCTTTTAGGTGTGATGAGGAAGTGTCCTCTCAGCAGGGATGTAGCTCAGTGGTAGAGCGCATGCTTTGCATGTATGAGGACCCGGGGCATTTCCACTTGTTTCTCTTTTTGACTGTCAAATGATCTCTATCCACTAGATGGCCCTTTGAGCACAGTAATCCTCTGGTGGAAATCTTCCCCTGGAAGTCATCTCTTATGGAGAAGCAAAATGCACACTGCTTCAGTGTGACCATGTGGTTTTCCATTCTTGCTCCAGTTTTCCCTGCTCTTTTGCTAGTGCTTCACTCGGCAGAATGTTTTGACCAGAAGAGTTCTCCCTGAAAATTATGTCTGCAGGACAGACACACTGCATACCGAGGGGATGTAGCTCAGTGGTAGAGCACTTGTTTTGCATGTATGAGGCCCCGGGTCCAATCCCTGGCATCTCCAATTGTTTCCCTTTTTTTGACTGTCATATGGTCTCTGTCCACTAGATGGCTCTTTGAGCACGGTAATCCTCTGGTGGAATACTTCCCCTGGAAGTCATCTCTTATGGAGAAGCATAATGCACACTGCTTCAGTGTGACCATGTGCTTTTCCAGTCTTGCTCCCGTTTTCCCTGGTCTTTTGCTAGTGCTTCAGTTGGCAGCATACTTTGACCGGAAGAATTCTCCCAGGAAAAGATGTCTGCAGGACAGACTCACCACTCACCGAGGGGATGTAGCTCAGCGGTAGAGCGCATGCATCGCATGTATGAGGTCCCGGGTTCAATCCCCGGCATCTCCATTTGCATAAACATCAGTGTGATTTTGTCCCGGTTATTTTGTATTTCACACTGCAACTCGGGCCATGATTATAGGATCATCGACATTCATATCTATTTGTCTGAGAAAACGCTGGTGCCCGTATCGCAAACCTGCCTGTAATATATCAGTGAGGTTTGCGTCCCTGCCAGTGTCAACATCCTGTATGCCTTCACAATCACTACAAATAGAAATGCACAGAGAGTACCATCACACCACAGTTTTAACTGTGCAGAATCGTGAAAGGATTGACATTGCCTTGCGTTTCTTTTCAGTCGATTGTTTTGGTTCCGAATGTATAGCTCCACCATTGTACCTTTCTAGCATATGATGCCTAGCTTTAAAAATAATTTGTTTTCACTGGATGTGGCCACAGATGTACCTCTGTTGTCAACCTAAGTTGATCAGGTTCTGTAACTTGTTAGTTTTGAGCTGGAATATCCTACCAGCTCTGCTGCTGGGGCCTATCTCCGGCTTCTAAAAGCAAAAGCCTTGAACATATTGATATTTTTCATTAGTTGATCAGGGGGATTGCAGGGGGGGCAGCTTTTCTGCATGTTTCTATGGACAACCAGAAACAGGTGGCTCTAAAATGAAGTCCGCCATTTGGAAACTCCAATTCGACAGTTACCATCAGTTCTGGGCGCTGTTAGTCCCAAGCAGCCAGCCAGCATCTGGTAGATTTCATAGGTCCTTTCTGGCAACGGGAATGTAACTCAGTGGTAGAGCACCTGCTTTGGAAGTGTGAGGCCACAGGTTCGATCCCCGGCATCTCCATATGATAAGTTTCTTCAAGTGTGGGCTTTTTCCTGTACATGGGAATTAGGATGATGTGGTCTTTTGCCATACTAAATCCTGTTGCTGAACGTCTTCTCTTTGGAGCCGATGATTGTGGACATGCACGGTGCACCATGCTTCAGTGTGATGTCTGCTTTTTTCATTGGAAGCCTGTTAGCCTGATCTCTTACCGGGATGACACAAAGCAGACTCGTTCAGACAGAGGGGCATTGGCTGAGAATAGTGTCTCCACCGGTCCCCATGCTAGGCAGTGGTATCATTCTGAGGTGCTGTGCACGCTCACCAACTATCACCCCCTCTGACCTTTCCCACCGCAGAACACCCTGAATGCATTCAGCGGGTTATGCTTCATTCTAGGGCTGCAATGGATCGCCTAGTGGCAAAACCAATGGAAGCACCATTGACCTTCCGCAGAATTCCACTGCTTGTCTGCCTAGAGAAGCGACATCTGCCGAGTGTGCTAGGGACACTCATGACGGCAGAGCTATAGAGTGGTGGGTCCACGTTGCTTTCCACTAGCCAGCAAATACAGAAGGACATCCGAAAGAGGTGTCAGTCTATCTAGCAACATTTGTGGGCTTTCGGCTGGAGGACTTCCTGCGCGAAATGGTGCTATCGCATTTTTGGTGTTTGAAGACATACATATATATATATATATATATATATATATATATATATATATATATATATATATATATATATATATATTTATTTATTTTTTCTCCATAACTACACTTCTCAAATCTGGGGCATCTATCCGAGATGGCCGTGTCACATTATGTGATGTCTCAGGCACCAACGTGATGAGATCGACCTGGCGCTTTAACTTTGTCATTGTAAGTAGTAAGATGTAATTTGGCAGTTGTCATGTTTTTTCATATGCACTACTGCAAACCCCTTTCCTTACTTAGCCCACTCCCTCCTGAAGCTTTTAGGTGTGATGAGGAAGTGTCCTCTCAGCGGGGATGTAGCTCAGTTGTAGAGCGCATGCTTTGCATGTATGAGGACCCGGGGCATTTCCACTTGTTTCTCTTTTTGACTGTCAAATGATCTCTATCCACTAGATGGCCCTTTGAGCACAGTAATCCTCTGGTGGAAATCTTCCCCTGGAAGTCATCTCTTATGGAGAAGCAAAATGCACACTGCTTCAGTGTGACCATGTGGTTTTCCATTCTTGCTCCAGTTTTCCCTGCTCTTTTGCTAGTGCTTCACGCGGCAGAATGTTTTGACCAGAAGAGTTCTCCCTGAAAATGATGTCTGCAGGACAGACACACTGCATACCGAGGGGATGTAGCTCAGTGGTAGAGCACTTGTTTTGCATGTATGAGGCCCCGGGTCCAATCCCTGGCATCTCCAATTGTTTCCCTTTTTTTGACTGTCATATGGTCTCTGTCCACTAGATGGCTCTTTGTGCACGGTAATCCTCTGGTGGAATACTTCCCCTGGAAGTCATCTCTTATGGAGAAGCATAATGCACACTGCTTCAGTGTGACCATGTGCTTTTCCAGTCTTGCTCCCGTTTTCCCTGGTCTATTGCTAGTGCTTCAGTTGGCAGCATACTTTGACCGGAAGAATTCTCCCAGGAAAAGATGTCTGCAGGACAGACTCACCGCACACCGAGGGGATGTAGCTCAGTGGTAGAGCGCATGCTTCGCATGTGTGAGGTCCCGGGTTCAATCCCCTGCATCTCCATTTCATAAACATCAGTGTGATTTTGTCCCGGTTATTTTGTATTTCACACTGCAACTCGGGCCATGATTATAGGATCATCGACATTCATATCTATTTGTCTGAGAAAACGCTGGTGCCCGTATCGCAAACCTGCCTGTAATATATCAGTGAGGTTTGCGTCCCTGCCAGTGTCAACATCCTGTATGCCTTCACAATCACTACAAATAGAAATGCACAGAGAGTACCATCACACCACAGTTTTAACTGTGCAGAATCGTGAAAGGATTGGCATTGCCTTGCGTTTCTTTTCAGTCGATTGTTTTGGTTCCGAATGTATAGCTCCACCATTGTACCTTTCTAGCATATGATGCCTAGCTTTAAAAATAATTTGTTTTCATTGGATGTGGCCACAGATGTACCTCTGTTGTCAACCTAAGTTGATCAGGTTCTGTAACTTGTTAGTTTTGAGCTGGAATATCCTACCAGCTCTGCTGCTGGGGCCTATCTCCGGCTTCTAAAAGCAAAAGCCTTGAACATATTGATATTTTTCATTAGTTGATCAGGGGGATTGCAGGGGGGGCAGCTTTTCTGCATGTTTCTATGGACAACCAGAAACAGGTGGCTCTAAAATGAAGTCCGCCATTTGGAAACTCCAATTCGACAGTTACCATCAGTTCTGGGCGCTGTTAGTCCCAAGCAGCCAGCCAGCATCTGGTAGATTTCATAGGTCCTTGCTGGCAGCGGGGATGTAACTCAGTGGTAGAGCACCTGCTTTGGAAGTGTGAGGCCACAGGTTCGATCCCCGGCATCTCCATATGATATGTTTCTTCAAGTGTGGGCTTTTTCCTGTACATGGGAATTAGGATGATGTGGTCTTTTGCCATACTAAATCCTGTTGCTGAACGTCTTCTCTTTGGAGCCGATGATTGTGGACATGCACGGTGCACCATGCTTCAGTGTGATGTCTGCTTTTTTCATTGGAAGCCTGTTAGCCTGATCTCTTACCGGGATGACACAAAGCAGACTCGTTCAGACAGAGGGGCATTGGCTGAGAATAGTGTCTCCACCGGTCCCCATGCTAGGCAGTGGTATCATTCTGAGGTGCTGTGCACGCTCACCAACTATCACCCCCTCTGACCTTTCCCACCGCAGAACACCCTAAATGCATTCAGCGGGTTATGCTTCATTCTAGGGCTGCAATGGATCGCCTAGTGGCAAAACCAATGGAAGCACCATTGACCTTCCGCAGAATTCCACTGCTTGTCTGCCTAGAGAAGCGACATCTGCCGAGTGTGCTAGGGACACTCATGACGGCAGAGCTATAGAGTGGTGGGTCCACGTTGCTTTCCACTAGCCAGCAAATACAGAAGGACATCCGAAAGAGGTGTCAGTCTATCTAGCAACATTTGTGGGCTTTCGGCTGGAGGAATTCCTGCGCGAAATGGTGCTATCTCATTTTTGGTGTTTGAAGACATACATATATATATATATATATATATATATATATATTTATTTATTTTTTCTCCATAACTACACTTCTCAAATCTGGGGCATCTATCCGAGATGGCCGTGTCACATTATGTGATGTCTCAGGCACCAACGTGATGAGATCGACCTGGCGCTTTAACTTTGTCATTGTAAGTAGTAAGATGTAATTTGGCAGTTGTCATGTTTTTTCATATGCACTACTGCAAACCCCTTTCCTTACTTAGCCCACTCCCTCCTGAAGCTTTTAGGTGTGATGAGGAAGTGTCCTCTCAGCAGGGATGTAGCTCAGTGGTAGAGCGCATGCTTTGCATGTATGAGGACCCGGGGCATTTCCACTTGTTTCTCTTTTTGACTGTCAAATGATCTCTATCCACTAGATGGCCCTTTGAGCACAGTAATCCTCTGGTGGAAATCTTCCCCTGGAAGTCATCTCTTATGGAGAAGCAAAATGCACACTGCTTCAGTGTGACCATGTGGTTTTCCATTCTTGCTCCAGTTTTCCCTGCTCTTTTGCTAGTGCTTCACTCGGCAGAATGTTTTGACCAGAAGAGTTCTCCCTGAAAATTATGTCTGCAGGACAGACACACTGCATACCGAGGGGATGTAGCTCAGTGGTAGAGCACTTGTTTTGCATGTATGAGGCCCCGGGTCCAATCCCTGGCATCTCCAATTGTTTCCCTTTTTTTGACTGTCATATGGTCTCTGTCCACTAGATGGCTCTTTGAGCACGGTAATCCTCTGGTGGAATACTTCCCCTGGAAGTCATCTCTTATGGAGAAGCATAATGCACACTGCTTCAGTGTGACCATGTGCTTTTCCAGTCTTGCTCCCGTTTTCCCTGGTCTTTTGCTAGTGCTTCAGTTGGCAGCATACTTTGACCGGAAGAATTCTCCCAGGAAAAGATGTCTGCAGGACAGACTCACCACACACCGAGGGGATGTAGCTCAGCGGTAGAGCGCATGCATCGCATGTATGAGGTCCCGGGTTCAATCCCCGGCATCTCCATTTGCATAAACATCAGTGTGATTTTGTCCCGGTTATTTTGTATTTCACACTGCAACTCGGGCCATGATTATAGGATCATCGACATTCATATCTATTTGTCTGAGAAAACGCTGGTGCCCGTATCGCAAACCTGCCTGTAATATATCAGTGAGGTTTGCGTCCCTGCCAGTGTCAACATCCTGTATGCCTTCACAATCACTACAAATAGAAATGCACAGAGAGTACCATCACACCACAGTTTTAACTGTGCAGAATCGTGAAAGGATTGACATTGCCTTGCGTTTCTTTTCAGTCGATTGTTTTGGTTCCGAATGTATAGCTCCACCATTGTACCTTTCTAGCATATGATGCCTAGCTTTAAAAATAATTTGTTTTCACTGGATGTGGCCACAGATGTACCTCTGTTGTCAACCTAAGTTGATCAGGTTCTGTAACTTGTTAGTTTTGAGCTGGAATATCCTACCAGCTCTGCTGCTGGGGCCTATCTCCGGCTTCTAAAAGCAAAAGCCTTGAACATATTGATATTTTTCATTAGTTGATCAGGGGGATTGCAGGGGGGGCAGCTTTTCTGCATGTTTCTATGGACAACCAGAAACAGGTGGCTCTAAAATGAAGTCCGCCATTTGGAAACTCCAATTCGACAGTTACCATCAGTTCTGGGCGCTGTTAGTCCCAAGCAGCCAGCCAGCATCTGGTAGATTTCATAGGTCCTTTCTGGCAACGGGAATGTAACTCAGTGGTAGAGCACCTGCTTTGGAAGTGTGAGGCCACAGGTTCGATCCCCGGCATCTCCATATGATAAGTTTCTTCAAGTGTGGGCTTTTTCCTGTACATGGGAATTAGGATGATGTGGTCTTTTGCCATACTAAATCCTGTTGCTGAACGTCTTCTCTTTGGAGCCGATGATTGTGGACATGCACGGTGCACCATGCTTCAGTGTGATGTCTGCTTTTTTCATTGGAAGCCTGTTAGCCTGATCTCTTACCGGGATGACACAAAGCAGACTCGTTCAGACAGAGGGGCATTGGCTGAGAATAGTGTCTCCACCGGTCCCCATGCTAGGCAGTGGTATCATTCTGAGGTGCTGTGCACGCTCACCAACTATCACCCCCTCTGACCTTTCCCACCGCAGAACACCCTGAATGCATTCAGCGGGTTATGCTTCATTCTAGGGCTGCAATGGATCGCCTAGTGGCAAAACCAATGGAAGCACCATTGACCTTCCGCAGAATTCCACTGCTTGTCTGCCTAGAGAAGCGACATCTGCCGAGTGTGCTAGGGACACTCATGACGGCAGAGCTATAGAGTGGTGGGTCCACGTTGCTTTCCACTAGCCAGCAAATACAGAAGGACATCCGAAAGAGGTGTCAGTCTATCTAGCAACATTTGTGGGCTTTCGGCTGGAGGACTTCCTGCGCGAAATGGTGCTATCGCATTTTTGGTGTTTGAAGACATACATATATATATATATATATATATATATATATATATATATATATATATATATATATATATATTTATTTATTTTTTCTCCATAACTACACTTCTCAAATCTGGGGCATCTATCCGAGATGGCCGTGTCACATTATGTGATGTCTCAGGCACCAACGTGATGAGATCGACCTGGCGCTTTAACTTTGTCATTGTAAGTAGTAAGATGTAATTTGGCAGTTGTCATGTTTTTTCATATGCACTACTGCAAACCCCTTTCCTTACTTAGCCCACTCCCTCCTGAAGCTTTTAGGTGTGATGAGGAAGTGTCCTCTCAGCGGGGATGTAGCTCAGTTGTAGAGCGCATGCTTTGCATGTATGAGGACCCGGGGCATTTCCACTTGTTTCTCTTTTTGACTGTCAAATGATCTCTATCCACTAGATGGCCCTTTGAGCACAGTAATCCTCTGGTGGAAATCTTCCCCTGGAAGTCATCTCTTATGGAGAAGCAAAATGCACACTGCTTCAGTGTGACCATGTGGTTTTCCATTCTTGCTCCAGTTTTCCCTGCTCTTTTGCTAGTGCTTCACGCGGCAGAATGTTTTGACCAGAAGAGTTCTCCCTGAAAATGATGTCTGCAGGACAGACACACTGCATACCGAGGGGATGTAGCTCAGTGGTAGAGCACTTGTTTTGCATGTATGAGGCCCCGGGTCCAATCCCTGGCATCTCCAATTGTTTCCCTTTTTTTGACTGTCATATGGTCTCTGTCCACTAGATGGCTCTTTGTGCACGGTAATCCTCTGGTGGAATACTTCCCCTGGAAGTCATCTCTTATGGAGAAGCATAATGCACACTGCTTCAGTGTGACCATGTGCTTTTCCAGTCTTGCTCCCGTTTTCCCTGGTCTATTGCTAGTGCTTCAGTTGGCAGCATACTTTGACCGGAAGAATTCTCCCAGGAAAAGATGTCTGCAGGACAGACTCACCGCACACCGAGGGGATGTAGCTCAGTGGTAGAGCGCATGCTTCGCATGTGTGAGGTCCCGGGTTCAATCCCCTGCATCTCCATTTCATAAACATCAGTGTGATTTTGTCCCGGTTATTTTGTATTTCACACTGCAACTCGGGCCATGATTATAGGATCATCGACATTCATATCTATTTGTCTGAGAAAACGCTGGTGCCCGTATCGCAAACCTGCCTGTAATATATCAGTGAGGTTTGCGTCCCTGCCAGTGTCAACATCCTGTATGCCTTCACAATCACTACAAATAGAAATGCACAGAGAGTACCATCACACCACAGTTTTAACTGTGCAGAATCGTGAAAGGATTGACATTGCCTTGCGTTTCTTTTCAGTCGATTGTTTTGGTTCCGAATGTATAGCTCCACCATTGTACCTTTCTAGCATATGATGCCTAGCTTTAAAAATAATTTGTTTTCACTGGATGTGGCCACAGATGTACCTCTGTTGTCAACCTAAGTTGATCAGGTTCTGTAACTTGTTAGTTTTGAGCTGGAATATCCTACCAGCTCTGCTGCTGGGGCCTATCTCCGGCTTCTAAAAGCAAAAGCCTTGAACATATTGATATTTTTCATTAGTTGATCAGGGGGATTGCAGGGGGGGCAGCTTTTCTGCATGTTTCTATGGACAACCAGAAACAGGTGGCTCTAAAATGAAGTCCGCCATTTGGAAACTCCAATTCGACAGTTACCATCAGTTCTGGGCGCTGTTAGTCCCAAGCAGCCAGCCAGCATCTGGTAGATTTCATAGGTCCTTGCTGGCAGCCGGAATGTAACTCAGTGGTAGAGCACCTGCTTTGGAAGTGTGAGGCCACAGGTTCGATCCCCGGCATCTCCATATGATAAGTTTCTTCAAGTGTGGGCTTTTTCCTGTACATGGGAATTAGGATGATGTGGTCTTTTGCCATACTAAATCCTGTTGCTGAACGTCTTCTCTTTGGAGCCGATGATTGTGGACATGCACGGTGCACCATGCTTCAGTGTGATGTCTGCTTTTTTCATTGGAAGCCTGTTAGCCTGATCTCTTACCGGGATGACACAAAGCAGACTCGTTCAGACAGAGGGGCATTGGCTGAGAATAGTGTCTCCACCGGTCCCCATGCTAGGCAGTGGTATCATTCTGAGGTGCTGTGCACGCTCACCAACTATCACCCCCTCTGACCTTTCCCACCGCAGAACACCCTGAATGCATTCAGCGGGTTATGCTTCATTCTAGGGCTGCAATGGATCGCCTAGTGGCAAAACCAATGGAAGCACCATTGACCTTCCGCAGAATTCCACTGCTTGTCTGCCTAGAGAAGCGACATCTGCAGAGTGTGCTAGGGACACTCATGACGGCAAAGCTATAGAGTGGTGGGTCCACGTTGCTTTCCACTAGCCAGCAAATACAGAAGGACATCCGAAAGAGGTGTCAGTCTATCTAGCAACATTTGTGGGCTTTCGGCTGGAGGACTTCCTGCGCGAAATGGTGCTATCGCATTTTTGGTGTTTGAAGACATACATATATATATATATATATATATATATATATATATATATATATATATATATATATTATTTATTTTTTCTCCATAACTACACTTCTCAAATCTGGGGCATCTATCCGAGATGGCCGTGTCACATTATGTGATGTCTCAGGCACCAACGTGATGAGATCGACCTGGCGCTTTAACTTTGTCATTGTAAGTAGTAAGATGTAATTTGGCAGTTGTCATGTTTTTTCATATGCACTACTGCAAACCCCTTTCCTTACTTAGCCCACTCCCTCCTGAAGCTTTTAGGTGTGATGAGGAAGTGTCCTCTCAGCGGGGATGTAGCTCAGTTGTAGAGCGCATGCTTTGCATGTATGAGGACCCGGGGCATTTCCACTTGTTTCTCTTTTTGACTGTCAAATGATCTCTATCCACTAGATGGCCCTTTGAGCACAGTAATCCTCTGGTGGAAATCTTCCCCTGGAAGTCATCTCTTATGGAGAAGCAAAATGCACACTGCTTCAGTGTGACCATGTGGTTTTCCATTCTTGCTCCAGTTTTCCCTGCTCTTTTGCTAGTGCTTCACGCGGCAGAATGTTTTGACCAGAAGAGTTCTCCCTGAAAATGATGTCTGCAGGACAGACACACTGCATACCGAGGGGATGTAGCTCAGTGGTAGAGCACTTGTTTTGCATGTATGAGGCCCCGGGTCCAATCCCTGGCATCTCCAATTGTTTCCCTTTTTTTGACTGTCATATGGTCTCTGTCCACTAGATGGCTCTTTGTGCACGGTAATCCTCTGGTGGAATACTTCCCCTGGAAGTCATCTCTTATGGAGAAGCATAATGCACACTGCTTCAGTGTGACCATGTGCTTTTCCAGTCTTGCTCCCGTTTTCCCTGGTCTATTGCTAGTGCTTCAGTTGGCAGCATACTTTGACCGGAAGAATTCTCCCAGGAAAAGATGTCTGCAGGACAGACTCACCGCACACCGAGGGGATGTAGCTCAGTGGTAGAGCGCATGCTTCGCATATGTGAGGTCCCGGGTTCAATCCCCTGCATCTCCATTTCATAAACATCAGTGTGATTTTGTCCCGGTTATTTTGTATTTCACACTGCAACTCGGGCCATGATTATAGGATCATCGACATTCATATCTATTTGTCTGAGAAAACGCTGGTGCCCGTATCGCAAACCTGCCTGTAATATATCAGTGAGGTTTGCGTCCCTGCCAGTGTCAACATCCTGTATGCCTTCACAATCACTACAAATAGAAATGCACAGAGAGTACCATCACACCACAGTTTTAACTGTGCAGAATCGTGAAAGGATTGACATTGCCTTGCGTTTCTTTTCAGTCGATTGTTTTGGTTCCGAATGTATAGCTCCACCATTGTACCTTTCTAGCATATGATGCCTAGCTTTAAAAATAATTTGTTTTCACTGGATGTGGCCACAGATGTACCTCTGTTGTCAACCTAAGTTGATCAGGTTCTGTAACTTGTTAGTTTTGAGCTGGAATATCCTACCAGCTCTGCTGCTGGGGCCTATCTCCGGCTTCTAAAAGCAAAAGCCTTGAACATATTGATATTTTTCATTAGTTGATCAGGGGGATTGCAGGGGGGGCAGCTTTTCTGCATGTTTCTATGGACAACCAGAAACAGGTGGCTCTAAAATGAAGTCCGCCATTTGGAAACTCCAATTCGACAGTTACCATCAGTTCTGGGCGCTGTTAGTCCCAAGCAGCCAGCCAGCATCTGGTAGATTTCATAGGTCCTTGCTGGCAGCGGGGATGTAACTCAGTGGTAGAGCACCTGCTTTGGAAGTGTGAGGCCACAGGTTCGATCCCCGGCATCTCCATATGATATGTTTCTTCAAGTGTGGGCTTTTTCCTGTACATGGGAATTAGGATGATGTGGTCTTTTGCCATACTAAATCCTGTTGCTGAACGTCTTCTCTTTGGAGCCGATGATTGTGGACATGCACGGTGCACCATGCTTCAGTGTGATGTCTGCTTTTTTCATTGGAAGCCTGTTAGCCTGATCTCTTACCGGGATGACACAAAGCAGACTCGTTCAGACAGAGGGGCATTGGCTGAGAATAGTGTCTCCACCGGTCCCCATGCTAGGCAGTGGTATCATTCTGAGGTGCTGTGCACGCTCACCAACTATCACCCCCTCTGACCTTTCCCACCGCAGAACACCCTGAATGCATTCAGCGGGTTATGCTTCATTCTAGGGCTGCAATGGATCGCCTAGTGGCAAAACCAATGGAAGCACCATTGACCTTCCGCAGAATTCCACTGCTTGTCTGCCTAGAGAAGCGACATCTGCCGAGTGTGCTAGGGACACTCATGACGGCAGAGCTATAGAGTGGTGGGTCCACGTTGCTTTCCACTAGCCAGCAAATACAGAAGGACATCCGAAAGAGGTGTCAGTCTATCTAGCAACATTTGTGGGCTTTCGGCTGGAGGAATTCCTGCGCGAAATGGTGCTATCTCATTTTTGGTGTTTGAAGACATACATATATATATATATATATATATATATTTATTTATTTTTTCTCCATAACTACACTTCTCAAATCAGGGGCATCTATCCGAGATGGCCGTGTCACATTATGTGATGTCTCAGGCACCAACGTGATGAGATCGACCTGGCGCTTTAACTTTGTCATTGTAAGTAGTAAGATGTAATTTGGCAGTTGTCATGTTTTTTCATATGCACTACTGCAAACCCCTTTCCTTACTTAGCCCACTCCCTCCTGAAACTTTTAGGTGTGATGAGGAAGTGTCCTCTCAGCGGGGATGTAGCTCAGTTGTAGAGCGCATGCTTTGCATGTATGAGGACCCGGGGCATTTCCACTTGTTTCTCTTTTTGACTGTCAAATGATCTCTATCCACTAGATGGCCCTTTGAGCACAGTAATCCTCTGGTGGAAATCTTCCCCTGGAAGTCATCTCTTATGGAGAAGCAAAATGCACACTGCTTCAGTGTGACCATGTGGTTTTCCATTCTTGCTCCAGTTTTCCCTGCTCTTTTGCTAGTGCTTCACGCGGCAGAATGTTTTGACCAGAAGAGTTCTCCCTGAAAATGATGTCTGCAGGACAGACACACTGCATACCGAGGGGATGTAGCTCAGTGGTAGAGCACTTGTTTTGCATGTATGAGGCCCCGGGTCCAATCCCTGGCATCTCCAATTGTTTCCCTTTTTTTGACTGTCATATGGTCTCTGTCCACTAGATGGCTCTTTGTGCACGGTAATCCTCTGGTGGAATACTTCCCCTGGAAGTCATCTCTTATGGAGAAGCATAATGCACACTGCTTCAGTGTGACCATGTGCTTTTCCAGTCTTGCTCCCGTTTTCCCTGGTCTATTGCTAGTGCTTCAGTTGGCAGCATACTTTGACCGGAAGAATTCTCCCAGGAAAAGATGTCTGCAGGACAGACTCACCGCACACCGAGGGGATGTAGCTCAGTGGTAGAGCGCATGCTTCGCATGTGTGAGGTCCCGGGTTCAATCCCCTGCATCTCCATTTCATAAACATCAGTGTGATTTTGTCCCGGTTATTTTGTATTTCACACTGCAACTCGGGCCATGATTATAGGATCATCGACATTCATATCTATTTGTCTGAGAAAACGCTGGTGCCCGTATCGCAAACCTGCCTGTAATATATCAGTGAGGTTTGCGTCCCTGCCAGTGTCAACATCCTGTATGCCTTCACAATCACTACAAATAGAAATGCACAGAGAGTACCATCACACCACAGTTTTAACTGTGCAGAATCGTGAAAGGATTGACATTGCCTTGCGTTTCTTTTCAGTCGATTGTTTTGGTTCCGAATGTATAGCTCCACCATTGTACCTTTCTAGCATATGATGCCTAGCTTTAAAAATAATTTGTTTTCACTGGATGTGGCCACAGATGTACCTCTGTTGTCAACCTAAGTTGATCAGGTTCTGTAACTTGTTAGTTTTGAGCTGGAATATCCTACCAGCTCTGCTGCTGGGGCCTATCTCCGGCTTCTAAAAGCAAAAGCCTTGAACATATTGATATTTTTCATTAGTTGATCAGGGGGATTGCAGGGGGGGCAGCTTTTCTGCATGTTTCTATGGACAACCAGAAACAGGTGGCTCTAAAATGAAGTCCGCCATTTGGAAACTCCAATTCGACAGTTACCATCAGTTCTGGGCGCTGTTAGTCCCAAGCAGCCAGCCAGCATCTGGTAGATTTCATAGGTCCTTGCTGGCAGCGGGGATGTAACTCAGTGGTAGAGCACCTGCTTTGGAAGTGTGAGGCCACAGGTTCGATCCCCGGCATCTCCATATGATATGTTTCTTCAAGTGTGGGCTTTTTCCTGTACATGGGAATTAGGATGATGTGGTCTTTTGCCATACTAAATCCTGTTGCTGAACGTCTTCTCTTTGGAGCCGATGATTGTGGACATGCACGGTGCACCATGCTTCAGTGTGATGTCTGCTTTTTTCATTGGAAGCCTGTTAGCCTGATCTCTTACCGGGATGACACAAAGCAGACTCGTTCAGACAGAGGGGCATTGGCTGAGAATAGTGTCTCCACCGGTCCCCATGCTAGGCAGTGGTATCATTCTGAGGTGCTGTGCACGCTCACCAACTATCACCCCCTCTGACCTTTCCCACCGCAGAACACCCTGAATGCATTCAGCGGGTTATGCTTCATTCTAGGGCTGCAATGGATCGCCTAGTGGCAAAACCAATGGAAGCACCATTGACCTTCCGCAGAATTCCACTGCTTGTCTGCCTAGAGAAGCGACATCTGCCGAGTGTGCTAGGGACACTCATGACGGCAGAGCTATAGAGTGGTGGGTCCACGTTGCTTTCCACTAGCCAGCAAATACAGAAGGACATCCGAAAGAGGTGTCAGTCTATCTAGCAACATTTGTGGGCTTTCGGCTGGAGGAATTCCTGCGCGAAATGGTGCTATCTCATTTTTGGTGTTTGAAGACATACATATATATATATATATATATATATATATATATATATAAATATATTTATTTATTTATTTTTTCTCCATAACTACACTTCTCAAATCTGGGGCATCTATCCGAGATGGCCGTGTCACATTATGTGATGTCTCAGGCACCAACGTGATGAGATCGACCTGGCGCTTTAACTTTGTCATTGTAAGTAGTAAGATGTAATTTGGCAGTTGTCATGTTTTTTCATATGCACTACTGCAAACCCCTTTCCTTACTTAGCCCACTCCCTCCTGAAGCTTTTAGGTGTGATGAGGAAGTGTCCTCTCAGCGGGGATGTAGCTCAGTTGTAGAGCGCATGCTTTGCATGTATGAGGACCCGGGGCATTTCCACTTGTTTCTCTTTTTGACTGTCAAATGATCTCTATCCACTAGATGGCCCTTTGAGCACAGTAATCCTCTGGTGGAAATCTTCCCCTGGAAGTCATCTCTTATGGAGAAGCAAAATGCACACTGCTTCAGTGTGACCATGTGGTTTTCCATTCTTGCTCCAGTTTTCCCTGCTCTTTTGCTAGTGCTTCACGCGGCAGAATGTTTTGACCAGAAGAGTTCTCCCTGAAAATTATGTCTGCAGGACAGACACACTGCATACCGAGGGGATGTAGCTCAGTGGTAGAGCACTTGTTTTGCATGTATGAGGCCCCGGGTCCAATCCCTGGCATCTCCAATTGTTTCCCTTTTTTTGACTGTCATATGGTCTCTGTCCACTAGATGGCTCTTTGTGCACGGTAATCCTCTGGTGGAATACTTCCCCTGGAAGTCATCTCTTATGGAGAAGCATAATGCACACTGCTTCAGTGTGACCATGTGCTTTTCCAGTCTTGCTCCCGTTTTCCCTGGTCTATTGCTAGTGCTTCAGTTGGCAGCATACTTTGACCGGAAGAATTCTCCCAGGAAAAGATGTCTGCAGGACAGACTCACCGCACACCGAGGGGATGTAGCTCAGTGGTAGAGCGCATGCTTCGCATGTGTGAGGTCCCGGGTTCAATCCCCTGCATCTCCATTTCATAAACATCAGTGTGATTTTGTCCCGGTTATTTTGTATTTCACACTGCAACTCGGGCCTTGATTATAGGATCATCGACATTCATATCTATTTGTCTGAGAAAACGCTGGTGCCCGTATCGCAAACCTGCCTGTAATATATCAGTGAGGTTTGCGTCCCTGCCAGTGTCAACATCCTGTATGCCTTCACAATCACTACAAATAGAAATGCACAGAGAGTACCATCACACCACAGTTTTAACTGTGCAGAATCGTGAAAGGATTGACATTGCCTTGCGTTTCTTTTCAGTCGATTGTTTTGGTTCCGAATGTATAGCTCCACCATTGTACCTTTCTAGCATATGATGCCTAGCTCTAAAAATAATTTGTTTTCACTGGATGTGGCCACAGATGTACCTCTGTTGTCAACCTAAGTTGATCAGGTTCTGTAACTTGTTAGTTTTGAGCTGGAATATCCTACCAGCTCTGCTGCTGGGGCCTATCTCCGGCTTCTAAAAGCAAAAGCCTTGAACATATTGATATTTTTCATTAGTTGATCAGGGGGATTGCAGGGGGGGCAGCTTTTCTGCATGTTTCTATGGACAACCAGAAACAGGTGGCTCTAAAATGAAGTCCGCCATTTGGAAACTCCAATTCGACAGTTACCATCAGTTCTGGGCGCTGTTAGTCCCAAGCAGCCAGCCAGCATCCGGTAGATTTCATAGGTCCTTGCTGGCAGCGGGGATGTAACTCAGTGGTAGAGCACCTGCTTTGGAAGTGTGAGGCCACAGGTTCGATCCCCGGCATCTCCATATGATATGTTTCTTCAAGTGTGAGCTTTTTCCTGTACATGGGAATTAGGATGATGTGGTCTTTTGCCATACCAAATCCTGTTGCTGAACGTCTTCTCTTTGGAGCCGATGATTGTGGACATGCACGGTGCACCATGCTTCAGTGTGATGTCTGCTTTTTTCATTGGAAGCCTGTTAGCCTGATCTCTTACCGGGATGACACAAAGCAGACTCGTTCAGACAGAGGGGCATTGGCTGAGAATAGTGTCTCCACCGGTCCCCATGCTAGGCAGTGGTATCATTCTGAGGTGCTGTGCACGCTCACCAACTATCACCCCCTCTGACCTTTCCCACCGCAGAACACCCTGAATGCATTCAGCGGGTTATGCTTCATTCTAGGGCTGCAATGGATCGCCTAGTGGCAAAACCAATGGAAGCACCATTGACCTTCCGCAGAATTCCACTGCTTGTCTGCCTAGAGAAGCGACATCTGCCGAGTGTGCTAGGGACACTCATGACGGCAGAGCTATAGAGTGGTGGGTCCACGTTGCTTTCCACTAGCCAGCAAATACAGAAGGACATCCGAAAGAGGTGTCAGTCTATCTAGCAACATTTGTGGGCTTTCGGCTGGAGGAATTCCTGCGCGAAATGGTGCTATCTCATTTTTGGTGTTTGAAGACATACATATATATATATATATATATATATATATATTTATTTATTTTTTCTCCATAACTACACTTCTCAAATCTGGGGCATCTATCCGAGATGGCCGTGTCACATTATGTGATGTCTCAGGCACCAACGTGATGAGATCGACCTGGCGCTTTAACTTTGTCATTGTAAGTAGTAAGATGTAATTTGGCAGTTGTCATGTTTTTTCATATGCACTACTGCAAACCCCTTTCCTTACTTAGCCCACTCCCTCCTGAAGCTTTTAGGTGTGATGAGGAAGTGTCCTCTCAGCGGGGATGTAGCTCAGTTGTAGAGCGCATGCTTTGCATGTATGAGGACCCGGGGCATTTCCACTTGTTTCTCTTTTTGACTGTCAAATGATCTCTATCCACTAGATGGCCCTTTGAGCACAGTAATCCTCTGGTGGAAATCTTCCCCTGGAAGTCATCTCTTATGGAGAAGCAAAATGCACACTGCTTCAGTGTGACCATGTGGTTTTCCATTCTTGCTCCAGTTTTCCCTGCTCTTTTGCTAGTGCTTCACGCGGCAGAATGTTTTGACCAGAAGAGTTCTCCCTGAAAATTATGTCTGCAGGACAGACACACTGCATACCGAGGGGATGTAGCTCAGTGGTAGAGCACTTGTTTTGCATGTATGAGGCCCCGGGTCCAATCCCTGGCATCTCCAATTGTTTCCCTTTTTTTGACTGTGATATGGTCTCTGTCCACTAGATGGCTCTTTGTGCACGGTAATCCTCTGGTGGAATACTTCCCCTGGAAGTCATCTCTTATGGAGAAGCATAATGCACACTGCTTCAGTGTGACCATGTGCTTTTCCAGTCTTGCTCCCGTTTTCCCTGGTCTATTGCTAGTGCTTCAGTTGGCAGCATACTTTGACCGGAAGAATTCTCCCAGGAAAAGATGTCTGCAGGACAGACTCACCGCACACCGAGGGGATGTAGCTCAGTGGTAGAGCGCATGCTTCGCATGTGTGAGGTCCCGGGTTCAATCCCCTGCATCTCCATTTCATAAACATCAGTGTGATTTTGTCCCGGTTATTTTGTATTTCACACTGCAACTCGGGCCATGATTATAGGATCATCGACATTCATATCTATTTGTCTGAGAAAACGCTGGTGCCCGTATCGCAAACCTGCCTGTAATATATCAGTGAGGTTTGCGTCCCTGCCAGTGTCAACATCCTGTATGCCTTCACAATCACTACAAATCGAAATGCACAGAGAGTACCATCACACCACAGTTTTAACTGTGCAGAATCGTGAAAGGATTGACATTGCCTTGCGTTTCTTTTCAGTCGATTGTTTTGGTTCCGAATGTATAGCTCCACCATTGTACCTTTCTAGCATATGATGCCTAGCTTTAAAAATAATTTGTTTTCACTGGATGTGGCCACAGATGTACCTCTGTTGTCAACCTAAGTTGATCAGGTTCTGTAACTTGTTAGTTTTGAGCTGGAATATCCTACCAGCTCTGCTGCTGGGGCCTATCTCCGGCTTCTAAAAGCAAAAGCCTTGAACATATTGATATTTTTCATTAGTTGATCAGGGGGATTGCAGGGGGGGGCAGCTTTTCTGCATGTTTCTATGGACAACCAGAAACAGGTGGCTCTAAAATGAAGTCCGCCATTTGGAAACTCCAATTCGACAGTTACCATCAGTTCTGGGCGCTGTTAGTCCCAAGCAGCCAGCCAGCATCCGGTAGATTTCATAGGTCCTTGCTGGCAGCGGGGATGTAACTCAGTGGTAGAGCACCTGCTTTGGAAGTGTGAGGCCACAGGTTCGATCCCCGGCATCTCCATATGATATGTTTCTTCAAGTGTGGGCTTTTTCCTGTACATGGGAATTAGGATGATGTGGTCTTTTGCCATACCAAATCCTGTTGCTGAACGTCTTCTCTTTGGAGCCGATGATTGTGGACATGCACGGTGCACCATGCTTCAGTGTGATGTCTGCTTTTTTCATTGGAAGCCTGTTAGCCTGATCTCTTACCGGGATGACACAAAGCAGACTCGTTCAGACAGAGGGGCATTGGCTGAGAATAGTGTCTCCACCGGTCCCCATGCTAGGCAGTGGTATCATTCTGAGGTGCTGTGCACGCTCACCAACTATCACCCCCTCTGACCTTTCCCACCGCAGAACACCCTGAATGCATTCAGCGGGTTATGCTTCATTCTAGGGCTGCAATGGATCGCCTAGTGGCAAAACCAATGGAAGCACCATTGACCTTCCGCAGAATTCCACTGCTTGTCTGCCTAGAGAAGCGACATCTGCCGAGTGTGCTAGGGACACTCATGACGGCAGAGCTATAGAGTGGTGGGTCCACGTTGCTTTCCACTAGCCAGCAAATACAGAAGGACATCCGAAAGAGGTGTCAGTCTATCTAGCAACATTTGTGGGCTTTCGGCTGGAGGAATTCCTGCGCGAAATGGTGCTATCTCATTTTTGGTGTTTGAAGACATACATATATATATATATATATATATATATATATATATATATATATTTATTTATTTTTTCTCCATAACTACACTTCTCAAATCTGGGGCATCTATCCGAGATGGCCGTGTCACATTATGTGATGTCTCAGGCACCAACGTGATGAGATCGACCTGGCGCTTTAACTTTGTCATTGTAAGTAGTAAGATGTAATTTGGCAGTTGTCATGTTTTTTCATATGCACTACTGCAAACCCCTTTCCTTACTTAGCCCACTCCCTCCTGAAGCTTTTAGGTGTGATGAGGAAGTGTCCTCTCAGCGGGGATGTAGCTCAGTTGTAGAGCGCATGCTTTGCATGTATGAGGACCCGGGGCATTTCCACTTGTTTCTCTTTTTGACTGTCAAATGATCTCTATCCACTAGATGGCCCTTTGAGCACAGTAATCCTCTGGTGGAAATCTTCCCCTGGAAGTCATCTCTTATGGAGAAGCAAAATGCACACTGCTTCAGTGTGACCATGTGGTTTTCCATTCTTGCTCCAGTTTTCCCTGCTCTTTTGCTAGTGCTTCACGCGGCAGAATGTTTTGACCAGAAGAGTTCTCCCTGAAAATTATGTCTGCAGGACAGACACACTGCATACCGAGGGGATGTAGCTCAGTGGTAGAGGACTTGTTTTGCATGTATGAGGCCCCGGGTCCAATCCCTGGCATCTCCAATTGTTTCCCTTTTTTTGACTGTCATATGGTCTCTGTCCACTAGATGGCTCTTTGTGCACGGTAATCCTCTGGTGGAATACTTCCCCTGGAAGTCATCTCTTATGGAGAAGCATAATGCACACTGCTTCAGTGTGACCATGTGCTTTTCCAGTCTTGCTCCCGTTTTCCCTGGTCTATTGCTAGTGCTTCAGTTGGCAGCATACTTTGACCGGAAGAATTCTCCCAGGAAAAGATGTCTGCAGGACAGACTCACCGCACACCGAGGGGATGTAGCTCAGTGGTAGAGCGCATGCTTCGCATGTGTGAGGTCCCGGGTTCAATCCCCGGCATCTCCATTTCATGAACATCAGTGTGATTTTGTCCCGGTTATTTTGTATTTCACACTGCAACTCGGGCCATGATTATAGGATCATCGACATTCATATCTATTTGTCTGAGAAAACGCTGGTGCCCGTATCGCAAACCTGCCTGTAATATATCAGTGAGGTTTGCGTCCCTGCCAGTGTCAACATCCTGTATGCCTTCACAATCACTACAAATAGAAATGCAAAGAGAGTACCATCACACCACAGTTTTAACCGTGCAGAATCGTGAAAGGATTGGCATTGCCTTGCGTTTCTTTTCAGTCGATTGTTTTGGTTCCGAATGTATAGCTCCACCATTGTACCTTTGTAGCATATGATGGCTAGCTTTAAAAATAATTTGTTTTCACTGGATGTGGCCACAGATGTACCTCTGTTGTCAACCTAAGTTGATCAGGTTCTGTAACTTGTAAGTTTTGAGCTGGAATATCCTACCAGCTCTGCTGCTGGGGCCTATCTCCGGCTTCTAAAAGCAAAAGCCTTGAACATATTGATATTTTTCATTAGTTGATCAGGGGGATTGCAGGGGGGGGGGCAGCTTTTCTGCATGTTTCTATGGACAACCAGAAACAGGTGGCTGTAAAATGAAGTCCGCCATTTGGAAACTCCAATTCGACAGTTACCATCAGTTCTGGGCGCTGTTAGTCCCAAGCAGCCAGCCAGCATCTGGTAGATTTCATAGGTCCTTGCTGGCAGCGGGGAAGTAACTCAGTGGTAGAGCACCTGCTTTGGAAGTATGAGGCCACAGGTTCGATCCCCGGCATCTCCATATGATATGTTTCTTCAAGTGTGGGCTTTTTTCCTGTACATGGGAATTAGGATGATGTGGTCTTTTGCCATGCTAAATCCTGTTGCTGAACGTCTTCTCTTTGGAGCCGATGATTGTGGACATGCACGGTGCACCATGCTTCAGTGTGATGTCTGCTTTTTTCATTGGAAGCCTGTTAGCCTGATCTCTTACCGGGATGACACAAAGCAGACTCGTTCAGACAGAGGGGCATTGGCTGAGAATAGTGTCTCCACCGGTCCCCCTGCTAGGCAGTGGTATCATTCTGAGGTGCTGTGCACGCTCACCAACTATCACCCCCTCTGACCTTTCCCACCGCAGAACACCCTGAATGCATTCAGCGGGTTATGCTTCATTCTAGGGCTGCAATGGATCGCCTAGTGGCAAAACCAATGGAAGCACCATTGACCTTCCGCAGAATTCCACTGCTTGTCTGCCTAGAGAAGCGACATCTGCCGAGTGTGCTAGGGACACTCATGACGGCAGAGCTATAGAGTGGTGGGTCCACGTTGCTTTCCACTAGCCAGCAAATACAGAAGGACATCCGAAAGAGGTGTCAGTCTATCTAGCAACATTTGTGGGCTTTCGGCTGGAGGAATTCCTGCGCGAAATGGTGCTATCTCATTTTTGGTGTTTGAAGACATACATATATATATATATATATATATATTTATTTATTTTTTCTCCATAACTACACTTCTCAAATCTGGGGCATCTATCCGAGATGGCCGTGTCACATTATGTGATGTCTCAGGCACCAACGTGATGAGATCGACCTGGCGCTTTAACTTTGTCATTGTAAGTAGTAAGATGTAATTTGGCAGTTGTCATGTTTTTTCATATGCACTACTGCAAACCCCTTTCCTTACTTAGCCCACTCCCTCCTGAAGCTTTTAGGTGTGATGAGGAAGTGTCCTCTCAGCGGGGATGTAGCTCAGTTGTAGAGCGCATGCTTTGCATGTATGAGGACCCGGGGCATTTCCACTTGTTTCTCTTTTTGACTGTCAAATGATCTCTATCCACTAGATGGCCCTTTGAGCACAGTAATCCTCTGGTGGAAATCTTCCCCTGGAAGTCATCTCTTATGGAGAAGCAAAATGCACACTGCTTCAGTGTGACCATGTGGTTTTCCATTCTTGCTCCAGTTTTCCCTGCTCTTTTGCTAGTGCTTCACTCGGCAGAATGTTTTGACCAGAAGAGTTCTCCCTGAAAATTATGTCTGCAGGACAGACACACTGCATACCGAGGGGATGTAGCTCAGTGGTAGAGCACTTGTTTTGCATGTATGAGGCCCCGGGTCCAATCCCTGGCATCTCCAATTGTTTCCCTTTTTTTGACTGTCATATGGTCTCTGTCCACTAGATGGCTCTTTGAGCACGGTAATCCTCTGGTGGAATACTTCCCCTGGAAGTCATCTCTTATGGAGAAGCATAATGCACACTGCTTCAGTGTGACCATGTGCTTTTCCAGTCTTGCTCCCGTTTTCCCTGGTCTTTTGCTAGTGCTTCACGCGGCAGAATGTTTTGACCAGAAGAGTTCTCCCTGAAAATTATGTCTGCAGGACAGACACACTGCATACCGAGGGGATGTAGCTCAGTGGTAGAGGACTTGTTTTGCATGTATGAGGCCCCGGGTCCAATCCCTGGCATCTCCAATTGTTTCCCTTTTTTTGACTGTCATATGGTCTCTGTCCACTAGATGGCTCTTTGTGCACGGTAATCCTCTGGTGGAATACTTCCCCTGGAAGTCATCTCTTATGGAGAAGCATAATGCACACTGCTTCAGTGTGACCATGTGCTTTTCCAGTCTTGCTCCCGTTTTCCCTGGTCTATTGCTAGTGCTTCAGTTGGCAGCATACTTTGACCGGAAGAATTCTCCCAGGAAAAGATGTCTGCAGGACAGACTCACCGCACACCGAGGGGATGTAGCTCAGTGGTAGAGCGCATGCTTCGCATGTGTGAGGTCCCGGGTTCAATCCCCGGCATCTCCATTTCATGAACATCAGTGTGATTTTGTCCCGGTTATTTTGTATTTCACACTGCAACTCGGGCCATGATTATAGGATCATCGACATTCATATCTATTTGTCTGAGAAAACGCTGGTGCCCGTATCGCAAACCTGCCTGTAATATATCAGTGAGGTTTGCGTCCCTGCCAGTGTCAACATCCTGTATGCCTTCACAATCACTACAAATAGAAATGCAAAGAGAGTACCATCACACCACAGTTTTAACCGTGCAGAATCGTGAAAGGATTGGCATTGCCTTGCGTTTCTTTTCAGTCGATTGTTTTGGTTCCGAATGTATAGCTCCACCATTGTACCTTTGTAGCATATGATGGCTAGCTTTAAAAATAATTTGTTTTCACTGGATGTGGCCACAGATGTACCTCTGTTGTCAACCTAAGTTGATCAGGTTCTGTAACTTGTAAGTTTTGAGCTGGAATATCCTACCAGCTCTGCTGCTGGGGCCTATCTCCGGCTTCTAAAAGCAAAAGCCTTGAACATATTGATATTTTTCATTAGTTGATCAGGGGGATTGCAGGGGGGGGGGCAGCTTTTCTGCATGTTTCTATGGACAACCAGAAACAGGTGGCTGTAAAATGAAGTCCGCCATTTGGAAACTCCAATTCGACAGTTACCATCAGTTCTGGGCGCTGTTAGTCCCAAGCAGCCAGCCAGCATCTGGTAGATTTCATAGGTCCTTGCTGGCAGCGGGGAAGTAACTCAGTGGTAGAGCACCTGCTTTGGAAGTATGAGGCCACAGGTTCGATCCCCGGCATCTCCATATGATATGTTTCTTCAAGTGTGGGCTTTTTTCCTGTACATGGGAATTAGGATGATGTGGTCTTTTGCCATGCTAAATCCTGTTGCTGAACGTCTTCTCTTTGGAGCCGATGATTGTGGACATGCACGGTGCACCATGCTTCAGTGTGATGTCTGCTTTTTTCATTGGAAGCCTGTTAGCCTGATCTCTTACCGGGATGACACAAAGCAGACTCGTTCAGACAGAGGGGCATTGGCTGAGAATAGTGTCTCCACCGGTCCCCCTGCTAGGCAGTGGTATCATTCTGAGGTGCTGTGCACGCTCACCAACTATCACCCCCTCTGACCTTTCCCACCGCAGAACACCCTGAATGCATTCAGCGGGTTATGCTTCATTCTAGGGCTGCAATGGATCGCCTAGTGGCAAAACCAATGGAAGCACCATTGACCTTCCGCAGAATTCCACTGCTTGTCTGCCTAGAGAAGCGACATCTGCCGAGTGTGCTAGGGACACTCATGACGGCAGAGCTATAGAGTGGTGGGTCCACGTTGCTTTCCACTAGCCAGCAAATACAGAAGGACATCCGAAAGAGGTGTCAGTCTATCTAGCAACATTTGTGGGCTTTCGGCTGGAGGAATTCCTGCGCGAAATGGTGCTATCTCATTTTTGGTGTTTGAAGACATACATATATATATATATATATATATATTTATTTATTTTTTCTCCATAACTACACTTCTCAAATCTGGGGCATCTATCCGAGATGGCCGTGTCACATTATGTGATGTCTCAGGCACCAACGTGATGAGATCGACCTGGCGCTTTAACTTTGTCATTGTAAGTAGTAAGATGTAATTTGGCAGTTGTCATGTTTTTTCATATGCACTACTGCAAACCCCTTTCCTTACTTAGCCCACTCCCTCCTGAAGCTTTTAGGTGTGATGAGGAAGTGTCCTCTCAGCGGGGATGTAGCTCAGTTGTAGAGCGCATGCTTTGCATGTATGAGGACCCGGGGCATTTCCACTTGTTTCTCTTTTTGACTGTCAAATGATCTCTATCCACTAGATGGCCCTTTGAGCACAGTAATCCTCTGGTGGAAATCTTCCCCTGGAAGTCATCTCTTATGGAGAAGCAAAATGCACACTGCTTCAGTGTGACCATGTGGTTTTCCATTCTTGCTCCAGTTTTCCCTGCTCTTTTGCTAGTGCTTCACTCGGCAGAATGTTTTGACCAGAAGAGTTCTCCCTGAAAATTATGTCTGCAGGACAGACACACTGCATACCGAGGGGATGTAGCTCAGTGGTAGAGCACTTGTTTTGCATGTATGAGGCCCCGGGTCCAATCCCTGGCATCTCCAATTGTTTCCCTTTTTTTGACTGTCATATGGTCTCTGTCCACTAGATGGCTCTTTGTGCACGGTAATCCTCTGGTGGAATACTTCCCCTGGAAGTCATCTCTTATGGAGAAGCATAATGCACACTGCTTCAGTGTGACCATGTGCTTTTCCAGTCTTGCTCCCGTTTTCCCTGGTCTTTTGCTAGTGCTTCAGTTGGCAGCATACTTTGACCGGAAGAATTCTCCCAGGAAAAGATGTCTGCAGGACAGACTCACCACACACCGAGGGGATGTAGCTCAGCGGTAGAGCGCATGCATCGCATGTATGAGGTCCCGGGTTCAATCCCCGGCATCTCCATTTGCATAAACATCAGTGTGATTTTGTCCCGGTTATTTTGTATTTCACACTGCAACTCGGGCCATGATTATAGGATCATCGACATTCATATCTATTTGTCTGAGAAAACGCTGGTGCCCGTATCGCAAACCTGCCTGTAATATATCAGTGAGGTTTGCGTCCCTGCCAGTGTCAACATCCTGTATGCCTTCACAATCACTACAAATAGAAATGCACAGAGAGTACCATCACACCACAGTTTTAACTGTGCAGAATCGTGAAAGGATTGACATTGCCTTGCGTTTCTTTTCAGTCGATTGTTTTGGTTCCGAATGTATAGCTCCACCATTGTACCTTTCTAGCATATGATGCCTAGCTTTAAAAATAATTTGTTTTCACTGGATGTGGCCACAGATGTACCTCTGTTGTCAACCTAAGTTGATCAGGTTCTGTAACTTGTTAGTTTTGAGCTGGAATATCCTACCAGCTCTGCTGCTGGGGCCTATCTCCGGCTTCTAAAAGCAAAAGCCTTGAACATATTGATATTTTTCATTAGTTGATCAGGGGGATTGCAGGGGGGGCAGCTTTTCTGCATGTTTCTATGGACAACCAGAAACAGGTGGCTCTAAAATGAAGTCCGCCATTTGGAAACTCCAATTCGACAGTTACCATCAGTTCTGGGCGCTGTTAGTCCCAAGCAGCCAGCCAGCATCTGGTAGATTTCATAGGTCCTTGCTGGCAGCGGGGATGTAACTCAGTGGTAGAGCACCTGCTTTGGAAGTGTGAGGCCACAGGTTCGATCCCCGGCATCTCCATATGATATGTTTCTTCAAGTGTGGGCTTTTTCCTGTACATGGGAATTAGGATGATGTGGTCTTTTGCCATACTAAATCCTGTTGCTGAACGTCTTCTCTTTGGAGCCGATGATTGTGGACATGCACGGTGCACCATGCTTCAGTGTGATGTCTGCTTTTTTCATTGGAAGCCTGTTAGCCTGATCTCTTACCGGGATGACACAAAGCAGACTCGTTCAGACAGAGGGGCATTGGCTGAGAATAGTGTCTCCACCGGTCCCCATGCTAGGCAGTGGTATCATTCTGAGGTGCTGTGCACGCTCACCAACTATCACCCCCTCTGACCTTTCCCACCGCAGAACACCCTGAATGCATTCAGCGGGTTATGCTTCATTCTAGGGCTGCAATGGATCGCCTAGTGGCAAAACCAATGGAAGCACCATTGACCTTCCGCAGAATTCCACTGCTTGTCTGCCTAGAGAAGCGACATCTGCCGAGTGTGCTAGGGACACTCATGACGGCAGAGCTATAGAGTGGTGGGTCCACGTTGCTTTCCACTAGCCAGCAAATACAGAAGGACATCCGAAAGAGGTGTCAGTCTATCTAGCAACATTTGTGGGCTTTCGGCTGGAGGAATTCCTGCGCGAAATGGTGCTATCTCATTTTTGGTGTTTGAAGACATACATATATATATATATATATATATATATTTATTTATTTTTTCTCCATAACTACACTTCTCAAATCAGGGGCATCTATCCGAGATGGCCGTGTCACATTATGTGATGTCTCAGGCACCAACGTGATGAGATCGACCTGGCGCTTTAACTTTGTCATTGTAAGTAGTAAGATGTAATTTGGCAGTTGTCATGTTTTTTCATATGCACTACTGCAAACCCCTTTCCTTACTTAGCCCACTCCCTCCTGAAACTTTTAGGTGTGATGAGGAAGTGTCCTCTCAGCGGGGATGTAGCTCAGTTGTAGAGCGCATGCTTTGCATGTATGAGGACCCGGGGCATTTCCACTTGTTTCTCTTTTTGACTGTCAAATGATCTCTATCCACTAGATGGCCCTTTGAGCACAGTAATCCTCTGGTGGAAATCTTCCCCTGGAAGTCATCTCTTATGGAGAAGCAAAATGCACACTGCTTCAGTGTGACCATGTGGTTTTCCATTCTTGCTCCAGTTTTCCCTGCTCTTTTGCTAGTGCTTCACGCGGCAGAATGTTTTGACCAGAAGAGTTCTCCCTGAAAATGATGTCTGCAGGACAGACACACTGCATACCGAGGGGATGTAGCTCAGTGGTAGAGCACTTGTTTTGCATGTATGAGGCCCCGGGTCCAATCCCTGGCATCTCCAATTGTTTCCCTTTTTTTGACTGTCATATGGTCTCTGTCCACTAGATGGCTCTTTGTGCACGGTAATCCTCTGGTGGAATACTTCCCCTGGAAGTCATCTCTTATGGAGAAGCATAATGCACACTGCTTCAGTGTGACCATGTGCTTTTCCAGTCTTGCTCCCGTTTTCCCTGGTCTATTGCTAGTGCTTCAGTTGGCAGCATACTTTGACCGGAAGAATTCTCCCAGGAAAAGATGTCTGCAGGACAGACTCACCGCACACCGAGGGGATGTAGCTCAGTGGTAGAGCGCATGCTTCGCATGTGTGAGGTCCCGGGTTCAATCCCCTGCATCTCCATTTCATAAACATCAGTGTGATTTTGTCCCGGTTATTTTGTATTTCACACTGCAACTCGGGCCATGATTATAGGATCATCGACATTCATATCTATTTGTCTGAGAAAACGCTGGTGCCCGTATCGCAAACCTGCCTGTAATATATCAGTGAGGTTTGCGTCCCTGCCAGTGTCAACATCCTGTATGCCTTCACAATCACTACAAATAGAAATGCACAGAGAGTACCATCACACCACAGTTTTAACTGTGCAGAATCGTGAAAGGATTGACATTGCCTTGCGTTTCTTTTCAGTCGATTGTTTTGGTTCCGAATGTATAGCTCCACCATTGTACCTTTCTAGCATATGATGCCTAGCTTTAAAAATAATTTGTTTTCACTGGATGTGGCCACAGATGTACCTCTGTTGTCAACCTAAGTTGATCAGGTTCTGTAACTTGTTAGTTTTGAGCTGGAATATCCTACCAGCTCTGCTGCTGGGGCCTATCTCCGGCTTCTAAAAGCAAAAGCCTTGAACATATTGATATTTTTCATTAGTTGATCAGGGGGATTGCAGGGGGGGCAGCTTTTCTGCATGTTTCTATGGACAACCAGAAACAGGTGGCTCTAAAATGAAGTCCGCCATTTGGAAACTCCAATTCGACAGTTACCATCAGTTCTGGGCGCTGTTAGTCCCAAGCAGCCAGCCAGCATCTGGTAGATTTCATAGGTCCTTGCTGGCAGCGGGGATGTAACTCAGTGGTAGAGCACCTGCTTTGGAAGTGTGAGGCCACAGGTTCGATCCCCGGCATCTCCATATGATATGTTTCTTCAAGTGTGGGCTTTTTCCTGTACATGGGAATTAGGATGATGTGGTCTTTTGCCATACTAAATCCTGTTGCTGAACGTCTTCTCTTTGGAGCCGATGATTGTGGACATGCACGGTGCACCATGCTTCAGTGTGATGTCTGCTTTTTTCATTGGAAGCCTGTTAGCCTGATCTCTTACCGGGATGACACAAAGCAGACTCGTTCAGACAGAGGGGCATTGGCTGAGAATAGTGTCTCCACCGGTCCCCATGCTAGGCAGTGGTATCATTCTGAGGTGCTGTGCACGCTCACCAACTATCACCCCCTCTGACCTTTCCCACCGCAGAACACCCTGAATGCATTCAGCGGGTTATGCTTCATTCTAGGGCTGCAATGGATCGCCTAGTGGCAAAACCAATGGAAGCACCATTGACCTTCCGCAGAATTCCACTGCTTGTCTGCCTAGAGAAGCGACATCTGCCGAGTGTGCTAGGGACACTCATGACGGCAGAGCTATAGAGTGGTGGGTCCACGTTGCTTTCCACTAGCCAGCAAATACAGAAGGACATCCGAAAGAGGTGTCAGTCTATCTAGCAACATTTGTGGGCTTTCGGCTGGAGGAATTCCTGCGCGAAATGGTGCTATCTCATTTTTGGTGTTTGAAGACATACATATATATATATATATATATATATATATATATATATAAATATATTTATTTATTTATTTTTTCTCCATAACTACACTTCTCAAATCTGGGGCATCTATCCGAGATGGCCGTGTCACATTATGTGATGTCTCAGGCACCAACGTGATGAGATCGACCTGGCGCTTTAACTTTGTCATTGTAAGTAGTAAGATGTAATTTGGCAGTTGTCATGTTTTTTCATATGCACTACTGCAAACCCCTTTCCTTACTTAGCCCACTCCCTCCTGAAGCTTTTAGGTGTGATGAGGAAGTGTCCTCTCAGCGGGGATGTAGCTCAGTTGTAGAGCGCATGCTTTGCATGTATGAGGACCCGGGGCATTTCCACTTGTTTCTCTTTTTGACTGTCAAATGATCTCTATCCACTAGATGGCCCTTTGAGCACAGTAATCCTCTGGTGGAAATCTTCCCCTGGAAGTCATCTCTTATGGAGAAGCAAAATGCACACTGCTTCAGTGTGACCATGTGGTTTTCCATTCTTGCTCCAGTTTTCCCTGCTCTTTTGCTAGTGCTTCACGCGGCAGAATGTTTTGACCAGAAGAGTTCTCCCTGAAAATTATGTCTGCAGGACAGACACACTGCATACCGAGGGGATGTAGCTCAGTGGTAGAGCACTTGTTTTGCATGTATGAGGCCCCGGGTCCAATCCCTGGCATCTCCAATTGTTTCCCTTTTTTTGACTGTCATATGGTCTCTGTCCACTAGATGGCTCTTTGTGCACGGTAATCCTCTGGTGGAATACTTCCCCTGGAAGTCATCTCTTATGGAGAAGCATAATGCACACTGCTTCAGTGTGACCATGTGCTTTTCCAGTCTTGCTCCCGTTTTCCCTGGTCTATTGCTAGTGCTTCAGTTGGCAGCATACTTTGACCGGAAGAATTCTCCCAGGAAAAGATGTCTGCAGGACAGACTCACCGCACACCGAGGGGATGTAGCTCAGTGGTAGAGCGCATGCTTCGCATGTGTGAGGTCCCGGGTTCAATCCCCTGCATCTCCATTTCATAAACATCAGTGTGATTTTGTCCCGGTTATTTTGTATTTCACACTGCAACTCGGGCCTTGATTATAGGATCATCGACATTCATATCTATTTGTCTGAGAAAACGCTGGTGCCCGTATCGCAAACCTGCCTGTAATATATCAGTGAGGTTTGCGTCCCTGCCAGTGTCAACATCCTGTATGCCTTCACAATCACTACAAATAGAAATGCACAGAGAGTACCATCACACCACAGTTTTAACTGTGCAGAATCGTGAAAGGATTGACATTGCCTTGCGTTTCTTTTCAGTCGATTGTTTTGGTTCCGAATGTATAGCTCCACCATTGTACCTTTCTAGCATATGATGCCTAGCTCTAAAAATAATTTGTTTTCACTGGATGTGGCCACAGATGTACCTCTGTTGTCAACCTAAGTTGATCAGGTTCTGTAACTTGTTAGTTTTGAGCTGGAATATCCTACCAGCTCTGCTGCTGGGGCCTATCTCCGGCTTCTAAAAGCAAAAGCCTTGAACATATTGATATTTTTCATTAGTTGATCAGGGGGATTGCAGGGGGGGCAGCTTTTCTGCATGTTTCTATGGACAACCAGAAACAGGTGGCTCTAAAATGAAGTCCGCCATTTGGAAACTCCAATTCGACAGTTACCATCAGTTCTGGGCGCTGTTAGTCCCAAGCAGCCAGCCAGCATCCGGTAGATTTCATAGGTCCTTGCTGGCAGCGGGGATGTAACTCAGTGGTAGAGCACCTGCTTTGGAAGTGTGAGGCCACAGGTTCGATCCCCGGCATCTCCATATGATATGTTTCTTCAAGTGTGAGCTTTTTCCTGTACATGGGAATTAGGATGATGTGGTCTTTTGCCATACCAAATCCTGTTGCTGAACGTCTTCTCTTTGGAGCCGATGATTGTGGACATGCACGGTGCACCATGCTTCAGTGTGATGTCTGCTTTTTTCATTGGAAGCCTGTTAGCCTGATCTCTTACCGGGATGACACAAAGCAGACTCGTTCAGACAGAGGGGCATTGGCTGAGAATAGTGTCTCCACCGGTCCCCATGCTAGGCAGTGGTATCATTCTGAGGTGCTGTGCACGCTCACCAACTATCACCCCCTCTGACCTTTCCCACCGCAGAACACCCTGAATGCATTCAGCGGGTTATGCTTCATTCTAGGGCTGCAATGGATCGCCTAGTGGCAAAACCAATGGAAGCACCATTGACCTTCCGCAGAATTCCACTGCTTGTCTGCCTAGAGAAGCGACATCTGCCGAGTGTGCTAGGGACACTCATGACGGCAGAGCTATAGAGTGGTGGGTCCACGTTGCTTTCCACTAGCCAGCAAATACAGAAGGACATCCGAAAGAGGTGTCAGTCTATCTAGCAACATTTGTGGGCTTTCGGCTGGAGGAATTCCTGCGCGAAATGGTGCTATCTCATTTTTGGTGTTTGAAGACATACATATATATATATATATATATATATATATATTTATTTATTTTTTCTCCATAACTACACTTCTCAAATCTGGGGCATCTATCCGAGATGGCCGTGTCACATTATGTGATGTCTCAGGCACCAACGTGATGAGATCGACCTGGCGCTTTAACTTTGTCATTGTAAGTAGTAAGATGTAATTTGGCAGTTGTCATGTTTTTTCATATGCACTACTGCAAACCCCTTTCCTTACTTAGCCCACTCCCTCCTGAAGCTTTTAGGTGTGATGAGGAAGTGTCCTCTCAGCGGGGATGTAGCTCAGTTGTAGAGCGCATGCTTTGCATGTATGAGGACCCGGGGCATTTCCACTTGTTTCTCTTTTTGACTGTCAAATGATCTCTATCCACTAGATGGCCCTTTGAGCACAGTAATCCTCTGGTGGAAATCTTCCCCTGGAAGTCATCTCTTATGGAGAAGCAAAATGCACACTGCTTCAGTGTGACCATGTGGTTTTCCATTCTTGCTCCAGTTTTCCCTGCTCTTTTGCTAGTGCTTCACGCGGCAGAATGTTTTGACCAGAAGAGTTCTCCCTGAAAATTATGTCTGCAGGACAGACACACTGCATACCGAGGGGATGTAGCTCAGTGGTAGAGCACTTGTTTTGCATGTATGAGGCCCCGGGTCCAATCCCTGGCATCTCCAATTGTTTCCCTTTTTTTGACTGTGATATGGTCTCTGTCCACTAGATGGCTCTTTGTGCACGGTAATCCTCTGGTGGAATACTTCCCCTGGAAGTCATCTCTTATGGAGAAGCATAATGCACACTGCTTCAGTGTGACCATGTGCTTTTCCAGTCTTGCTCCCGTTTTCCCTGGTCTATTGCTAGTGCTTCAGTTGGCAGCATACTTTGACCGGAAGAATTCTCCCAGGAAAAGATGTCTGCAGGACAGACTCACCGCACACCGAGGGGATGTAGCTCAGTGGTAGAGCGCATGCTTCGCATGTGTGAGGTCCCGGGTTCAATCCCCTGCATCTCCATTTCATAAACATCAGTGTGATTTTGTCCCGGTTATTTTGTATTTCACACTGCAACTCGGGCCATGATTATAGGATCATCGACATTCATATCTATTTGTCTGAGAAAACGCTGGTGCCCGTATCGCAAACCTGCCTGTAATATATCAGTGAGGTTTGCGTCCCTGCCAGTGTCAACATCCTGTATGCCTTCACAATCACTACAAATAGAAATGCACAGAGAGTACCATCACACCACAGTTTTAACTGTGCAGAATCGTGAAAGGATTGACATTGCCTTGCGTTTCTTTTCAGTCGATTGTTTTGGTTCCGAATGTATAGCTCCACCATTGTACCTTTCTAGCATATGATGCCTAGCTTTAAAAATAATTTGTTTTCACTGGATGTGGCCACAGATGTACCTCTGTTGTCAACCTAAGTTGATCAGGTTCTGTAACTTGTTAGTTTTGAGCTGGAATATCCTACCAGCTCTGCTGCTGGGGCCTATCTCCGGCTTCTAAAAGCAAAAGCCTTGAACATATTGATATTTTTCATTAGTTGATCAGGGGGATTGCAGGGGGGGGCAGCTTTTCTGCATGTTTCTATGGACAACCAGAAACAGGTGGCTCTAAAATGAAGTCCGCCATTTGGAAACTCCAATTCGACAGTTACCATCAGTTCTGGGCGCTGTTAGTCCCAAGCAGCCAGCCAGCATCCGGTAGATTTCATAGGTCCTTGCTGGCAGCGGGGATGTAACTCAGTGGTAGAGCACCTGCTTTGGAAGTGTGAGGCCACAGGTTCGATCCCCGGCATCTCCATATGATATGTTTCTTCAAGTGTGGGCTTTTTCCTGTACATGGGAATTAGGATGATGTGGTCTTTTGCCATACCAAATCCTGTTGCTGAACGTCTTCTCTTTGGAGCCGATGATTGTGGACATGCACGGTGCACCATGCTTCAGTGTGATGTCTGCTTTTTTCATTGGAAGCCTGTTAGCCTGATCTCTTACCGGGATGACACAAAGCAGACTCGTTCAGACAGAGGGGCATTGGCTGAGAATAGTGTCTCCACCGGTCCCCATGCTAGGCAGTGGTATCATTCTGAGGTGCTGTGCACGCTCACCAACTATCACCCCCTCTGACCTTTCCCACCGCAGAACACCCTGAATGCATTCAGCGGGTTATGCTTCATTCTAGGGCTGCAATGGATCGCCTAGTGGCAAAACCAATGGAAGCACCATTGACCTTCCGCAGAATTCCACTGCTTGTCTGCCTAGAGAAGCGACATCTGCCGAGTGTGCTAGGGACACTCATGACGGCAGAGCTATAGAGTGGTGGGTCCACGTTGCTTTCCACTAGCCAGCAAATACAGAAGGACATCCGAAAGAGGTGTCAGTCTATCTAGCAACATTTGTGGGCTTTCGGCTGGAGGAATTCCTGCGCGAAATGGTGCTATCTCATTTTTGGTGTTTGAAGACATACATATATATATATATATATATATATATATATATATATATATATATTTATTTATTTTTTCTCCATAACTACACTTCTCAAATCTGGGGCATCTATCCGAGATGGCCGTGTCACATTATGTGATGTCTCAGGCACCAACGTGATGAGATCGACCTGGCGCTTTAACTTTGTCATTGTAAGTAGTAAGATGTAATTTGGCAGTTGTCATGTTTTTTCATATGCACTACTGCAAACCCCTTTCCTTACTTAGCCCACTCCCTCCTGAAGCTTTTAGGTGTGATGAGGAAGTGTCCTCTCAGCGGGGATGTAGCTCAGTTGTAGAGCGCATGCTTTGCATGTATGAGGACCCGGGGCATTTCCACTTGTTTCTCTTTTTGACTGTCAAATGATCTCTATCCACTAGATGGCCCTTTGAGCACAGTAATCCTCTGGTGGAAATCTTCCCCTGGAAGTCATCTCTTATGGAGAAGCAAAATGCACACTGCTTCAGTGTGACCATGTGGTTTTCCATTCTTGCTCCAGTTTTCCCTGCTCTTTTGCTAGTGCTTCACGCGGCAGAATGTTTTGACCAGAAGAGTTCTCCCTGAAAATTATGTCTGCAGGACAGACACACTGCATACCGAGGGGATGTAGCTCAGTGGTAGAGGACTTGTTTTGCATGTATGAGGCCCCGGGTCCAATCCCTGGCATCTCCAATTGTTTCCCTTTTTTTGACTGTCATATGGTCTCTGTCCACTAGATGGCTCTTTGTGCACGGTAATCCTCTGGTGGAATACTTCCCCTGGAAGTCATCTCTTATGGAGAAGCATAATGCACACTGCTTCAGTGTGACCATGTGCTTTTCCAGTCTTGCTCCCGTTTTCCCTGGTCTATTGCTAGTGCTTCAGTTGGCAGCATACTTTGACCGGAAGAATTCTCCCAGGAAAAGATGTCTGCAGGACAGACTCACCGCACACCGAGGGGATGTAGCTCAGTGGTAGAGCGCATGCTTCGCATGTGTGAGGTCCCGGGTTCAATCCCCGGCATCTCCATTTCATGAACATCAGTGTGATTTTGTCCCGGTTATTTTGTATTTCACACTGCAACTCGGGCCATGATTATAGGATCATCGACATTCATATCTATTTGTCTGAGAAAACGCTGGTGCCCGTATCGCAAACCTGCCTGTAATATATCAGTGAGGTTTGCGTCCCTGCCAGTGTCAACATCCTGTATGCCTTCACAATCACTACAAATAGAAATGCAAAGAGAGTACCATCACACCACAGTTTTAACCGTGCAGAATCGTGAAAGGATTGGCATTGCCTTGCGTTTCTTTTCAGTCGATTGTTTTGGTTCCGAATGTATAGCTCCACCATTGTACCTTTGTAGCATATGATGGCTAGCTTTAAAAATAATTTGTTTTCACTGGATGTGGCCACAGATGTACCTCTGTTGTCAACCTAAGTTGATCAGGTTCTGTAACTTGTAAGTTTTGAGCTGGAATATCCTACCAGCTCTGCTGCTGGGGCCTATCTCCGGCTTCTAAAAGCAAAAGCCTTGAACATATTGATATTTTTCATTAGTTGATCAGGGGGATTGCAGGGGGGGGGGCAGCTTTTCTGCATGTTTCTATGGACAACCAGAAACAGGTGGCTGTAAAATGAAGTCCGCCATTTGGAAACTCCAATTCGACAGTTACCATCAGTTCTGGGCGCTGTTAGTCCCAAGCAGCCAGCCAGCATCTGGTAGATTTCATAGGTCCTTGCTGGCAGCGGGGAAGTAACTCAGTGGTAGAGCACCTGCTTTGGAAGTATGAGGCCACAGGTTCGATCCCCGGCATCTCCATATGATATGTTTCTTCAAGTGTGGGCTTTTTTCCTGTACATGGGAATTAGGATGATGTGGTCTTTTGCCATGCTAAATCCTGTTGCTGAACGTCTTCTCTTTGGAGCCGATGATTGTGGACATGCACGGTGCACCATGCTTCAGTGTGATGTCTGCTTTTTTCATTGGAAGCCTGTTAGCCTGATCTCTTACCGGGATGACACAAAGCAGACTCGTTCAGACAGAGGGGCATTGGCTGAGAATAGTGTCTCCACCGGTCCCCCTGCTAGGCAGTGGTATCATTCTGAGGTGCTGTGCACGCTCACCAACTATCACCCCCTCTGACCTTTCCCACCGCAGAACACCCTGAATGCATTCAGCGGGTTATGCTTCATTCTAGGGCTGCAATGGATCGCCTAGTGGCAAAACCAATGGAAGCACCATTGACCTTCCGCAGAATTCCACTGCTTGTCTGCCTAGAGAAGCGACATCTGCCGAGTGTGCTAGGGACACTCATGACGGCAGAGCTATAGAGTGGTGGGTCCACGTTGCTTTCCACTAGCCAGCAAATACAGAAGGACATCCGAAAGAGGTGTCAGTCTATCTAGCAACATTTGTGGGCTTTCGGCTGGAGGAATTCCTGCGCGAAATGGTGCTATCTCATTTTTGGTGTTTGAAGACATACATATATATATATATATATATATATTTATTTATTTTTTCTCCATAACTACACTTCTCAAATCTGGGGCATCTATCCGAGATGGCCGTGTCACATTATGTGATGTCTCAGGCACCAACGTGATGAGATCGACCTGGCGCTTTAACTTTGTCATTGTAAGTAGTAAGATGTAATTTGGCAGTTGTCATGTTTTTTCATATGCACTACTGCAAACCCCTTTCCTTACTTAGCCCACTCCCTCCTGAAGCTTTTAGGTGTGATGAGGAAGTGTCCTCTCAGCGGGGATGTAGCTCAGTTGTAGAGCGCATGCTTTGCATGTATGAGGACCCGGGGCATTTCCACTTGTTTCTCTTTTTGACTGTCAAATGATCTCTATCCACTAGATGGCCCTTTGAGCACAGTAATCCTCTGGTGGAAATCTTCCCCTGGAAGTCATCTCTTATGGAGAAGCAAAATGCACACTGCTTCAGTGTGACCATGTGGTTTTCCATTCTTGCTCCAGTTTTCCCTGCTCTTTTGCTAGTGCTTCACTCGGCAGAATGTTTTGACCAGAAGAGTTCTCCCTGAAAATTATGTCTGCAGGACAGACACACTGCATACCGAGGGGATGTAGCTCAGTGGTAGAGCACTTGTTTTGCATGTATGAGGCCCCGGGTCCAATCCCTGGCATCTCCAATTGTTTCCCTTTTTTTGACTGTCATATGGTCTCTGTCCACTAGATGGCTCTTTGAGCACGGTAATCCTCTGGTGGAATACTTCCCCTGGAAGTCATCTCTTATGGAGAAGCATAATGCACACTGCTTCAGTGTGACCATGTGCTTTTCCAGTCTTGCTCCCGTTTTCCCTGGTCTTTTGCTAGTGCTTCACGCGGCAGAATGTTTTGACCAGAAGAGTTCTCCCTGAAAATTATGTCTGCAGGACAGACACACTGCATACCGAGGGGATGTAGCTCAGTGGTAGAGGACTTGTTTTGCATGTATGAGGCCCCGGGTCCAATCCCTGGCATCTCCAATTGTTTCCCTTTTTTTGACTGTCATATGGTCTCTGTCCACTAGATGGCTCTTTGTGCACGGTAATCCTCTGGTGGAATACTTCCCCTGGAAGTCATCTCTTATGGAGAAGCATAATGCACACTGCTTCAGTGTGACCATGTGCTTTTCCAGTCTTGCTCCCGTTTTCCCTGGTCTATTGCTAGTGCTTCAGTTGGCAGCATACTTTGACCGGAAGAATTCTCCCAGGAAAAGATGTCTGCAGGACAGACTCACCGCACACCGAGGGGATGTAGCTCAGTGGTAGAGCGCATGCTTCGCATGTGTGAGGTCCCGGGTTCAATCCCCGGCATCTCCATTTCATGAACATCAGTGTGATTTTGTCCCGGTTATTTTGTATTTCACACTGCAACTCGGGCCATGATTATAGGATCATCGACATTCATATCTATTTGTCTGAGAAAACGCTGGTGCCCGTATCGCAAACCTGCCTGTAATATATCAGTGAGGTTTGCGTCCCTGCCAGTGTCAACATCCTGTATGCCTTCACAATCACTACAAATAGAAATGCAAAGAGAGTACCATCACACCACAGTTTTAACCGTGCAGAATCGTGAAAGGATTGGCATTGCCTTGCGTTTCTTTTCAGTCGATTGTTTTGGTTCCGAATGTATAGCTCCACCATTGTACCTTTGTAGCATATGATGGCTAGCTTTAAAAATAATTTGTTTTCACTGGATGTGGCCACAGATGTACCTCTGTTGTCAACCTAAGTTGATCAGGTTCTGTAACTTGTAAGTTTTGAGCTGGAATATCCTACCAGCTCTGCTGCTGGGGCCTATCTCCGGCTTCTAAAAGCAAAAGCCTTGAACATATTGATATTTTTCATTAGTTGATCAGGGGGATTGCAGGGGGGGGGGCAGCTTTTCTGCATGTTTCTATGGACAACCAGAAACAGGTGGCTGTAAAATGAAGTCCGCCATTTGGAAACTCCAATTCGACAGTTACCATCAGTTCTGGGCGCTGTTAGTCCCAAGCAGCCAGCCAGCATCTGGTAGATTTCATAGGTCCTTGCTGGCAGCGGGGAAGTAACTCAGTGGTAGAGCACCTGCTTTGGAAGTATGAGGCCACAGGTTCGATCCCCGGCATCTCCATATGATATGTTTCTTCAAGTGTGGGCTTTTTTCCTGTACATGGGAATTAGGATGATGTGGTCTTTTGCCATGCTAAATCCTGTTGCTGAACGTCTTCTCTTTGGAGCCGATGATTGTGGACATGCACGGTGCACCATGCTTCAGTGTGATGTCTGCTTTTTTCATTGGAAGCCTGTTAGCCTGATCTCTTACCGGGATGACACAAAGCAGACTCGTTCAGACAGAGGGGCATTGGCTGAGAATAGTGTCTCCACCGGTCCCCCTGCTAGGCAGTGGTATCATTCTGAGGTGCTGTGCACGCTCACCAACTATCACCCCCTCTGACCTTTCCCACCGCAGAACACCCTGAATGCATTCAGCGGGTTATGCTTCATTCTAGGGCTGCAATGGATCGCCTAGTGGCAAAACCAATGGAAGCACCATTGACCTTCCGCAGAATTCCACTGCTTGTCTGCCTAGAGAAGCGACATCTGCCGAGTGTGCTAGGGACACTCATGACGGCAGAGCTATAGAGTGGTGGGTCCACGTTGCTTTCCACTAGCCAGCAAATACAGAAGGACATCCGAAAGAGGTGTCAGTCTATCTAGCAACATTTGTGGGCTTTCGGCTGGAGGAATTCCTGCGCGAAATGGTGCTATCTCATTTTTGGTGTTTGAAGACATACATATATATATATATATATATATATTTATTTATTTTTTCTCCATAACTACACTTCTCAAATCTGGGGCATCTATCCGAGATGGCCGTGTCACATTATGTGATGTCTCAGGCACCAACGTGATGAGATCGACCTGGCGCTTTAACTTTGTCATTGTAAGTAGTAAGATGTAATTTGGCAGTTGTCATGTTTTTTCATATGCACTACTGCAAACCCCTTTCCTTACTTAGCCCACTCCCTCCTGAAGCTTTTAGGTGTGATGAGGAAGTGTCCTCTCAGCGGGGATGTAGCTCAGTTGTAGAGCGCATGCTTTGCATGTATGAGGACCCGGGGCATTTCCACTTGTTTCTCTTTTTGACTGTCAAATGATCTCTATCCACTAGATGGCCCTTTGAGCACAGTAATCCTCTGGTGGAAATCTTCCCCTGGAAGTCATCTCTTATGGAGAAGCAAAATGCACACTGCTTCAGTGTGACCATGTGGTTTTCCATTCTTGCTCCAGTTTTCCCTGCTCTTTTGCTAGTGCTTCACTCGGCAGAATGTTTTGACCAGAAGAGTTCTCCCTGAAAATTATGTCTGCAGGACAGACACACTGCATACCGAGGGGATGTAGCTCAGTGGTAGAGCACTTGTTTTGCATGTATGAGGCCCCGGGTCCAATCCCTGGCATCTCCAATTGTTTCCCTTTTTTTGACTGTCATATGGTCTCTGTCCACTAGATGGCTCTTTGAGCACGGTAATCCTCTGGTGGAATACTTCCCCTGGAAGTCATCTCTTATGGAGAAGCATAATGCACACTGCTTCAGTGTGACCATGTGCTTTTCCAGTCTTGCTCCCGTTTTCCCTGGTCTTTTGCTAGTGCTTCAGTTGGCAGCATACTTTGACTGGAAGAATTCTCCCAGGAAAAGATGTCTGCAGGACAGACTCACCGCACACCGAGGGGATGTAGCTCAGTGGTACAGCGCAAGCTTCGCATGTGTGAGGTCCCGGGTTCAATCCCCTGCATCTCCATTTCATAAACATCAGTGTGATTTTGTCCCGGTTATTTTGTATTTCACACTGCAACTCGGGCCATGATTATAGGATCATCGACATTCATATCTATTTGTCTGAGAAAACGCTGGTGCCCGTATCGCAAACCTGCCTGTAATATATCAGTGAGGTTTGCGTCCCTGCCAGTGTCAACATCCTGTATGCCTTCACAATCACTACAAATAGAAATGCACAGAGAGTACCATCACACCACAGTTTTAACTGTGCAGAATCGTGAAAGGATTGACATTGCCTTGCGTTTCTTTTCAGTCGATTGTTTTGGTTCCGAATGTATAGCTCCACCATTGTACCTTTCTAGCATATGATGCCTAGCTTTAAAAATAATTTGTTTTCACTGGATGTGGCCACAGATGTACCTCTGTTGTCAACCTAAGTTGATCAGGTTCTGTAACTTGTTAGTTTTGAGCTGGAATATCCTACCAGCTCTGCTGCTGGGGCCTATCTCCGGCTTCTAAAAGCAAAAGCCTTGAACATATTGATATTTTTCATTAGTTGATCAGGGGGATTGCAGGGGGGGCAGCTTTTCTGCATGTTTCTATGGACAACCAGAAACAGGTGGCTCTAAAATGAAGTCCGCCATTTGGAAACTCCAATTCGACAGTTACCATCAGTTCTGGGCGCTGTTAGTCCCAAGCAGCCAGCCAGCATCCGGTAGATTTCATAGGTCCTTGCTGGCAGCGGGGATGTAACTCAGTGGTAGAGCACCTGCTTTGGAAGTGTGAGGCCACAGGTTCGATCCCCGGCATCTCCATATGATATGTTTCTTCAAGTGTGGGCTTTTTCCTGTACATGGGAATTAGGATGATGTGGTCTTTTGCCATACCAAATCCTGTTGCTGAACGTCTTCTCTTTGGAGCCGATGATTGTGGACATGCACGGTGCACCATGCTTCAGTGTGATGTCTGCTTTTTTCATTGGAAGCCTGTTAGCCTGATCTCTTACCGGGATGACACAAAGCAGACTCGTTCAGACAGAGGGGCATTGGCTGAGAATAGTGTCTCCACCGGTCCCCATGCTAGGCAGTGGTATCATTCTGAGGTGCTGTGCACGCTCACCAACTATCACCCCCTCTGACCTTTCCCACCGCAGAACACCCTGAATGCATTCAGCGGGTTATGCTTCATTCTAGGGCTGCAATGGATCGCCTAGTGGCAAAACCAATGGAAGCACCATTGACCTTCCGCAGAATTCCACTGCTTGTCTGCCTAGAGAAGCGACATCTGCCGAGTGTGCTAGGGACACTCATGACGGCAGAGCTATAGAGTGGTGGGTCCACGTTGCTTTCCACTAGCCAGCAAATACAGAAGGACATCCGAAAGAGGTGTCAGTCTATCTAGCAACATTTGCCTGCTTTCGGCTGGAGGAATTCCTGCGCGAAATGGTGCTATCTCATTTTTGGTGTTTGAAGACATACATATATATATATATATATATATATATATATATATATATATATATTTATTTATTTTTTCTCCATAACTACACTTCTCAAATCTGGGGCATCTATCCGAGATGGCCGTGTCACATTATGTGATGTCTCAGGCACCAACGTGATGAGATCGACCTGGCGCTTTAACTTTGTCATTGTAAGTAGTAAGATGTAATTTGGCAGTTGTCATGTTTTTTCATATGCACTACTGCAAACCCCTTTCCTTACTTAGCCCACTCCCTCCTGAAGCTTTTAGGTGTGATGAGGAAGTGTCCTCTCAGCGGGGATGTAGCTCAGTTGTAGAGCGCATGCTTTGCATGTATGAGGACCCGGGGCATTTCCACTTGTTTCTCTTTTTGACTGTCAAATGATCTCTATCCACTAGATGGCCCTTTGAGCACAGTAATCCTCTGGTGGAAATCTTCCCCTGGAAGTCATCTCTTATGGAGAAGCAAAATGCACACTGCTTCAGTGTGACCATGTGGTTTTCCATTCTTGCTCCAGTTTTCCCTGCTCTTTTGCTAGTGCTTCACGCGGCAGAATGTTTTGACCAGAAGAGTTCTCCCTGAAAATTATGTCTGCAGGACAGACACACTGCATACCGAGGGGATGTAGCTCAGTGGTAGAGCATTTGTTTTGCATGTATGAGGCCCCGGGTCCAATCCCTGGCATCTCCAATTGTTTCCCTTTTTTTGACTGTCATATGGTCTCTGTCCACTAGATGGCTCTTTGTGCACGGTAATCCTCTGGTGGAATACTTCCCCTGGAAGTCATCTCTTATGGAGAAGCATAATGCACACTGCTTCAGTGTGACCATGTGCTTTTCCAGTCTTGCTCCCGTTTTCCCTGGTCTATTGCTAGTGCTTCAGTTGGCAGCATACTTTGACTGGAAGAATTCTCCCAGGAAAAGATGTCTGCAGGACAGACTCACCGCACACCGAGGGGATGTAGCTCAGTGGTAGAGCGCATGCTTCGCATGTGTGAGGTCCCGGGTTCAATCCCCGGCATCTCCATTTCATGAACATCAGTGTGATTTTGTCCCGGTTATTTTGTATTTCACACTGCAACTCGGGCCATGATTATAGGATCATCGACATTCATATCTATTTGTCTGAGAAAACGCTGGTGCCCGTATCGCAAACCTGCCTGTAATATATCAGTGAGGTTTGCGTCCCTGCCAGTGTCAACATCCTGTATGCCTTCACAATCACTACAAATAGAAATGCAAAGAGAGTACCATCACACCACAGTTTTAACCGTGCAGAATCGTGAAAGGATTGGCATTGCCTTGCGTTTCTTTTCAGTCGATTGTTTTGGTTCCGAATGTATAGCTCCACCATTGTACCTTTGTAGCATATGATGGCTAGCTTTAAAAATAATTTGTTTTCACTGGATGTGGCCACAGATGTACCTCTGTTGTCAACCTAAGTTGATCAGGTTCTGTAACTTGTTAGTTTTGAGCTGGAATATCCTACCAGCTCTGCTGCTGGGGCCTATCTCCGGCTTCTAAAAGCAAAAGCCTTGAACATATTGATATTTTTCATTAGTTGATCAGGGGGATTGCAGGGGGGGGGGGCAGCTTTTCTGCATGTTTCTATGGACAACCAGAAACAGGTGGCTGTAAAATGAAGTCCGCCATTTGGAAACTCCAATTCGACAGTTACCATCAGTTCTGGGCGCTGTTAGTCCCAAGCAGCCAGCCAGCATCTGGTAGATTTCATAGGTCCTTGCTGGCAGCGGGGAAGTAACTCAGTGGTAGAGCACCTGCTTTGGAAGTATGAGGCCACAGGTTCGATCCCCGGCATCTCCATATGATATGTTTCTTCAAGTGTGGGCTTTTTTCCTGTACATGGGAATTAGGATGATGTGGTCTTTTGCCATGCTAAATCCTGTTGCTGAACGTCTTCTCTTTGGAGCCGATGATTGTGGACATGCACGGTGCACCATGCTTCAGTGTGATGTCTGCTTTTTTCATTGGAAGCCTGTTAGCCTGATCTCTTACCGGGATGACACAAAGCAGACTCGTTCAGACAGAGGGGCATTGGCTGAGAATAGTGTCTCCACCGGTCCCCCTGCTAGGCAGTGGTATCATTCTGAGGTGCTGTGCACGCTCACCAACTATCACCCCCTCTGACCTTTCCCACCGCAGAACACCCTGAATGCATTCAGCGGGTTATGCTTCATTCTAGGGCTGCAATGGATCGCCTAGTGGCAAAACCAATGGAAGCACCATTGACCTTCCGCAGAATTCCACTGCTTGTCTGCCTAGAGAAGCGACATCTGCCGAGTGTGCTAGGGACACTCATGACGGCAGAGCTATAGAGTGGTGGGTCCACGTTGCTTTCCACTAGCCAGCAAATACAGAAGGACATCCGAAAGAGGTGTCAGTCTATCTAGCAACATTTGTGGGCTTTCGGCTGGAGGAATTCCTGCGCGAAATGGTGCTATCTCATTTTTGGTGTTTGAAGACATACATATATATATATATATATATATTTATTTATTTTTTCTCCATAACTACACTTCTCAAATCTGGGGCATCTATCCGAGATGGCCGTGTCACATTATGTGATGTCTCAGGCACCAACGTGATGAGATCGACCTGGCGCTTTAACTTTGTCATTGTAAGTAGTAAGATGTAATTTGGCAGTTGTCATGTTTTTTCATATGCACTACTGCAAACCCCTTTCCTTACTTAGCCCACTCCCTCCTGAAGCTTTTAGGTGTGATGAGGAAGTGTCCTCTCAGCGGGGATGTAGCTCAGTTGTAGAGCGCATGCTTTGCATGTATGAGGACCCGGGGCATTTCCACTTGTTTCTCTTTTTGACTGTCAAATGATCTCTATCCACTAGATGGCCCTTTGAGCACAGTAATCCTCTGGTGGAAATCTTCCCCTGGAAGTCATCTCTTATGGAGAAGCAAAATGCACACTGCTTCAGTGTGACCATGTGGTTTTCCATTCTTGCTCCAGTTTTCCCTGCTCTTTTGCTAGTGCTTCACTCGGCAGAATGTTTTGACCAGAAGAGTTCTCCCTGAAAATTATGTCTGCAGGACAGACACACTGCATACCGAGGGGATGTAGCTCAGTGGTAGAGCACTTGTTTTGCATGTATGAGGCCCCGGGTCCAATCCCTGGCATCTCCAATTGTTTCCCTTTTTTTGACTGTCATATGGTCTCTGTCCACTAGATGGCTCTTTGAGCACGGTAATCCTCTGGTGGAATACTTCCCCTGGAAGTCATCTCTTATGGAGAAGCATAATGCACACTGCTTCAGTGTGACCATGTGCTTTTCCAGTCTTGCTCCCGTTTTCCCTGGTCTTTTGCTAGTGCTTCAGTTGGCAGCATACTTTGACCGGAAGAATTCTCCCAGGAAAAGATGTCTGCAGGACAGACTCACCGCACACCGAGGGGATGTAGCTCAGTGGTAGAGCGCATGCTTCGCATGTATGAGGTCCCGGGTTCAATCCCCGGCATCTCCATTTGCATAAACATCAGTGTGATTTTGTCCCGGTTATTTTGTATTTCACACTGCAACTCGGGCCATGATTATAGGATCATCGACATTCATATCTATTTGTCTGAGAAAACGCTGGTGCCCGTATCGCAAACCTGCCTGTAATATATCAGTGAGGTTTGCGTCCCTGCCAGTGTCAACATCCTGTATGCCTTCACAATCACTACAAATAGAAATGCAAAGAGAGTACCATCACACCACAGTTTTAACCGTGCAGAATCGTGAAAGGATTGGCATTGCATTGCGTTTCTTTTCAGTCGATTGTTTTGGTTCCGAATGGATAGCTCCACCATTGTACCTTTGTAGCATATGATGGCTAGCTTTAAAAATAATTTGTTTTCACTGGATGTGGCCACAGATGTACCTCTGTTGTCAACCTAAGTTGATCAGGTTCTGTAACTTGTTAGTTTTGAGCTGGAATATCCTACCAGCTCTGCTGCTGGGGCCTATCTCCGGCTTCTAAAAGCAAAAGCCTTGAACATATTGATATTTTTCATTAGTTGATCAGGGGGATTGCAGGGGGGGGCAGCTTTTCTGCATGTTTCTATGGACAACAGAAACAGGTGGCTCTAAAATGAAGTCCGCCATTTGGAAACTCCAATTCGACAGTTACCATCAGTTCTGGGCGCTGTTAGTCCCAAGCAGCCAGCCAGCATCTGGTAGATTTCATAGGTCCTTGCTGGCAGCGGGGATGTAACTCAGTGGTAGAGCACCTGCTTTGGAAGTATGAGGCCACAGGTTCGATCCCCGGCATCTCCATATGATATGTTTCTTCAAGTGTGGGCTTTTTCCTGTACATGGGAATTAGGATGATGTGGTCTTTTGCCATACTAAATCCTGTTGCTGAACGTCTTCTCTTTGGAGCCGATGATTGTGGACATGCACGGTGCACCATGCTTCAGTGTGATGTCTGCTTTTTTCATTGGAAGCCTGTTAGCCTGATCTCTTACCGGGATGACACAAAGCAGACTCGTTCAGACAGAGGGGCATTGGCTGAGAATAGTGTCTCCACCGGTCCCCCTGCTAGGCAGTGGTATCATTCTGAGGTGCTGTGCACGCTCACCAACTATCACCCCCTCTGACCTTTCCCACCGCAGAACACCCTGAATGCATTCAGCGGGTTATGCTTCATTCTAGGGCTGCAATGGATCGCCTAGTGGCAAAACCAATGGAAGCACCATTGACCTTCCGCAGAATTCCACTGCTTGTCTGCCTAGAGAAGCGACATCTGCCGAGTGTGCTAGGGACACTCATGACGGCAGAGCTATAGAGTGGTGGGTCCACGTTGCTTTCCACTAGCCAGCAAATACAGAAGGACATCTGAAAGAGGTGTCAGTCTATCTAGCAACATATGTGGGCTTTCGGCTGGAGGAATTCCTGCGCGAAATGGTGCTATCTCATTTTTGGTGTTTGAAGACATACATATATATATATATATATATATATATATATATATTTATTTATTTTTTCTCCATAACTACACTTCTCAAATCTGGGGCATCTATCCGAGATGGCCGTGTCACATTATGTGATGTCTCAGGCACCAACGTGATGAGATCGACCTGGCGCTTTAACTTTGTCATTGTAAGTAGTAAGATGTAATTTGGCAGTTGTCATGTTTTTTCATATGCACTACTGCAAACCCCTTTCCTTACTTAGCCCACTCCCTCCTGAAGCTTTTAGGTGTGATGAGGAAGTGTCCTCTCAGCGGGGATGTAGCTCAGTTGTAGAGCGCATGCTTTGCATGTATGAGGACCCGGGGCATTTCCACTTGTTTCTCTTTTTGACTGTCAAATGATCTCTATCCACTAGATGGCCCTTTGAGCACAGTAATCCTCTGGTGGAAATCTTCCCCTGGAAGTCATCTCTTATGGAGAAGCAAAATGCACACTGCTTCAGTGTGACCATGTGGTTTTCCATTCTTGCTCCAGTTTTCCCTGCTCTTTTGCTAGTGCTTCACTCGGCAGAATGTTTTGACCAGAAGAGTTCTCCCTGAAAATTATGTCTGCAGGACAGACACACTGCATACCGAGGGGATGTAGCTCAGTGGTAGAGCACTTGTTTTGCATGTATGAGGCCCCGGGTCCAATCCCTGGCATCTCCAATTGTTTCCCTTTTTTTGACTGTCATATGGTCTCTGTCCACTAGATGGCTCTTTGAGCACGGTAATCCTCTGGTGGAATACTTCCCCTGGAAGTCATCTCTTATGGAGAAGCATAATGCACACTGCTTCAGTGTGACCATGTGCTTTTCCAGTCTTGCTCCCGTTTTCCCTGGTCTTTTGCTAGTGCTTCAGTTGGCAGCATACTTTGACTGGAAGAATTCTCCCAGGAAAAGATGTCTGCAGGACAGACTCACCGCACACCGAGGGGATGTAGCTCAGTGGTACAGCGCAAGCTTCGCATGTGTGAGGTCCCGGGTTCAATCCCCTGCATCTCCATTTCATAAACATCAGTGTGATTTTGTCCCGGTTATTTTGTATTTCACACTGCAACTCGGGCCATGATTATAGGATCATCGACATTCATATCTATTTGTCTGAGAAAACGCTGGTGCCCGTATCGCAAACCTGCCTGTAATATATCAGTGAGGTTTGCGTCCCTGCCAGTGTCAACATCCTGTATGCCTTCACAATCACTACAAATAGAAATGCACAGAGAGTACCATCACACCACAGTTTTAACTGTGCAGAATCGTGAAAGGATTGACATTGCCTTGCGTTTCTTTTCAGTCGATTGTTTTGGTTCCGAATGTATAGCTCCACCATTGTACCTTTCTAGCATATGATGCCTAGCTTTAAAAATAATTTGTTTTCACTGGATGTGGCCACAGATGTACCTCTGTTGTCAACCTAAGTTGATCAGGTTCTGTAACTTGTTAGTTTTGAGCTGGAATATCCTACCAGCTCTGCTGCTGGGGCCTATCTCCGGCTTCTAAAAGCAAAAGCCTTGAACATATTGATATTTTTCATTAGTTGATCAGGGGGATTGCAGGGGGGGCAGCTTTTCTGCATGTTTCTATGGACAACCAGAAACAGGTGGCTCTAAAATGAAGTCCGCCATTTGGAAACTCCAATTCGACAGTTACCATCAGTTCTGGGCGCTGTTAGTCCCAAGCAGCCAGCCAGCATCCGGTAGATTTCATAGGTCCTTGCTGGCAGCGGGGATGTAACTCAGTGGTAGAGCACCTGCTTTGGAAGTGTGAGGCCACAGGTTCGATCCCCGGCATCTCCATATGATATGTTTCTTCAAGTGTGGGCTTTTTCCTGTACATGGGAATTAGGATGATGTGGTCTTTTGCCATACCAAATCCTGTTGCTGAACGTCTTCTCTTTGGAGCCGATGATTGTGGACATGCACGGTGCACCATGCTTCAGTGTGATGTCTGCTTTTTTCATTGGAAGCCTGTTAGCCTGATCTCTTACCGGGATGACACAAAGCAGACTCGTTCAGACAGAGGGGCATTGGCTGAGAATAGTGTCTCCACCGGTCCCCATGCTAGGCAGTGGTATCATTCTGAGGTGCTGTGCACGCTCACCAACTATCACCCCCTCTGACCTTTCCCACCGCAGAACACCCTGAATGCATTCAGCGGGTTATGCTTCATTCTAGGGCTGCAATGGATCGCCTAGTGGCAAAACCAATGGAAGCACCATTGACCTTCCGCAGAATTCCACTGCTTGTCTGCCTAGAGAAGCGACATCTGCCGAGTGTGCTAGGGACACTCATGACGGCAGAGCTATAGAGTGGTGGGTCCACGTTGCTTTCCACTAGCCAGCAAATACAGAAGGACATCCGAAAGAGGTGTCAGTCTATCTAGCAACATTTGCCTGCTTTCGGCTGGAGGAATTCCTGCGCGAAATGGTGCTATCTCATTTTTGGTGTTTGAAGACATACATATATATATATATATATATATATATATATATATATATATATATATTTATTTATTTTTTCTCCATAACTACACTTCTCAAATCTGGGGCATCTATCCGAGATGGCCGTGTCACATTATGTGATGTCTCAGGCACCAACGTGATGAGATCGACCTGGCGCTTTAACTTTGTCATTGTAAGTAGTAAGATGTAATTTGGCAGTTGTCATGTTTTTTCATATGCACTACTGCAAACCCCTTTCCTTACTTAGCCCACTCCCTCCTGAAGCTTTTAGGTGTGATGAGGAAGTGTCCTCTCAGCGGGGATGTAGCTCAGTTGTAGAGCGCATGCTTTGCATGTATGAGGACCCGGGGCATTTCCACTTGTTTCTCTTTTTGACTGTCAAATGATCTCTATCCACTAGATGGCCCTTTGAGCACAGTAATCCTCTGGTGGAAATCTTCCCCTGGAAGTCATCTCTTATGGAGAAGCAAAATGCACACTGCTTCAGTGTGACCATGTGGTTTTCCATTCTTGCTCCAGTTTTCCCTGCTCTTTTGCTAGTGCTTCACGCGGCAGAATGTTTTGACCAGAAGAGTTCTCCCTGAAAATTATGTCTGCAGGACAGACACACTGCATACCGAGGGGATGTAGCTCAGTGGTAGAGCATTTGTTTTGCATGTATGAGGCCCCGGGTCCAATCCCTGGCATCTCCAATTGTTTCCCTTTTTTTGACTGTCATATGGTCTCTGTCCACTAGATGGCTCTTTGTGCACGGTAATCCTCTGGTGGAATACTTCCCCTGGAAGTCATCTCTTATGGAGAAGCATAATGCACACTGCTTCAGTGTGACCATGTGCTTTTCCAGTCTTGCTCCCGTTTTCCCTGGTCTATTGCTAGTGCTTCAGTTGGCAGCATACTTTGACTGGAAGAATTCTCCCAGGAAAAGATGTCTGCAGGACAGACTCACCGCACACCGAGGGGATGTAGCTCAGTGGTAGAGCGCATGCTTCGCATGTGTGAGGTCCCGGGTTCAATCCCCGGCATCTCCATTTCATGAACATCAGTGTGATTTTGTCCCGGTTATTTTGTATTTCACACTGCAACTCGGGCCATGATTATAGGATCATCGACATTCATATCTATTTGTCTGAGAAAACGCTGGTGCCCGTATCGCAAACCTGCCTGTAATATATCAGTGAGGTTTGCGTCCCTGCCAGTGTCAACATCCTGTATGCCTTCACAATCACTACAAATAGAAATGCAAAGAGAGTACCATCACACCACAGTTTTAACCGTGCAGAATCGTGAAAGGATTGGCATTGCCTTGCGTTTCTTTTCAGTCGATTGTTTTGGTTCCGAATGTATAGCTCCACCATTGTACCTTTGTAGCATATGATGGCTAGCTTTAAAAATAATTTGTTTTCACTGGATGTGGCCACAGATGTACCTCTGTTGTCAACCTAAGTTGATCAGGTTCTGTAACTTGTTAGTTTTGAGCTGGAATATCCTACCAGCTCTGCTGCTGGGGCCTATCTCCGGCTTCTAAAAGCAAAAGCCTTGAACATATTGATATTTTTCATTAGTTGATCAGGGGGATTGCAGGGGGGGGGGGCAGCTTTTCTGCATGTTTCTATGGACAACCAGAAACAGGTGGCTGTAAAATGAAGTCCGCCATTTGGAAACTCCAATTCGACAGTTACCATCAGTTCTGGGCGCTGTTAGTCCCAAGCAGCCAGCCAGCATCTGGTAGATTTCATAGGTCCTTGCTGGCAGCGGGGAAGTAACTCAGTGGTAGAGCACCTGCTTTGGAAGTATGAGGCCACAGGTTCGATCCCCGGCATCTCCATATGATATGTTTCTTCAAGTGTGGGCTTTTTTCCTGTACATGGGAATTAGGATGATGTGGTCTTTTGCCATGCTAAATCCTGTTGCTGAACGTCTTCTCTTTGGAGCCGATGATTGTGGACATGCACGGTGCACCATGCTTCAGTGTGATGTCTGCTTTTTTCATTGGAAGCCTGTTAGCCTGATCTCTTACCGGGATGACACAAAGCAGACTCGTTCAGACAGAGGGGCATTGGCTGAGAATAGTGTCTCCACCGGTCCCCCTGCTAGGCAGTGGTATCATTCTGAGGTGCTGTGCACGCTCACCAACTATCACCCCCTCTGACCTTTCCCACCGCAGAACACCCTGAATGCATTCAGCGGGTTATGCTTCATTCTAGGGCTGCAATGGATCGCCTAGTGGCAAAACCAATGGAAGCACCATTGACCTTCCGCAGAATTCCACTGCTTGTCTGCCTAGAGAAGCGACATCTGCCGAGTGTGCTAGGGACACTCATGACGGCAGAGCTATAGAGTGGTGGGTCCACGTTGCTTTCCACTAGCCAGCAAATACAGAAGGACATCCGAAAGAGGTGTCAGTCTATCTAGCAACATTTGTGGGCTTTCGGCTGGAGGAATTCCTGCGCGAAATGGTGCTATCTCATTTTTGGTGTTTGAAGACATACATATATATATATATATATATATTTATTTATTTTTTCTCCATAACTACACTTCTCAAATCTGGGGCATCTATCCGAGATGGCCGTGTCACATTATGTGATGTCTCAGGCACCAACGTGATGAGATCGACCTGGCGCTTTAACTTTGTCATTGTAAGTAGTAAGATGTAATTTGGCAGTTGTCATGTTTTTTCATATGCACTACTGCAAACCCCTTTCCTTACTTAGCCCACTCCCTCCTGAAGCTTTTAGGTGTGATGAGGAAGTGTCCTCTCAGCGGGGATGTAGCTCAGTTGTAGAGCGCATGCTTTGCATGTATGAGGACCCGGGGCATTTCCACTTGTTTCTCTTTTTGACTGTCAAATGATCTCTATCCACTAGATGGCCCTTTGAGCACAGTAATCCTCTGGTGGAAATCTTCCCCTGGAAGTCATCTCTTATGGAGAAGCAAAATGCACACTGCTTCAGTGTGACCATGTGGTTTTCCATTCTTGCTCCAGTTTTCCCTGCTCTTTTGCTAGTGCTTCACTCGGCAGAATGTTTTGACCAGAAGAGTTCTCCCTGAAAATTATGTCTGCAGGACAGACACACTGCATACCGAGGGGATGTAGCTCAGTGGTAGAGCACTTGTTTTGCATGTATGAGGCCCCGGGTCCAATCCCTGGCATCTCCAATTGTTTCCCTTTTTTTGACTGTCATATGGTCTCTGTCCACTAGATGGCTCTTTGAGCACGGTAATCCTCTGGTGGAATACTTCCCCTGGAAGTCATCTCTTATGGAGAAGCATAATGCACACTGCTTCAGTGTGACCATGTGCTTTTCCAGTCTTGCTCCCGTTTTCCCTGGTCTTTTGCTAGTGCTTCAGTTGGCAGCATACTTTGACCGGAAGAATTCTCCCAGGAAAAGATGTCTGCAGGACAGACTCACCGCACACCGAGGGGATGTAGCTCAGTGGTAGAGCGCATGCTTCGCATGTATGAGGTCCCGGGTTCAATCCCCGGCATCTCCATTTGCATAAACATCAGTGTGATTTTGTCCCGGTTATTTTGTATTTCACACTGCAACTCGGGCCATGATTATAGGATCATCGACATTCATATCTATTTGTCTGAGAAAACGCTGGTGCCCGTATCGCAAACCTGCCTGTAATATATCAGTGAGGTTTGCGTCCCTGCCAGTGTCAACATCCTGTATGCCTTCACAATCACTACAAATAGAAATGCAAAGAGAGTACCATCACACCACAGTTTTAACCGTGCAGAATCGTGAAAGGATTGGCATTGCATTGCGTTTCTTTTCAGTCGATTGTTTTGGTTCCGAATGGATAGCTCCACCATTGTACCTTTGTAGCATATGATGGCTAGCTTTAAAAATAATTTGTTTTCACTGGATGTGGCCACAGATGTACCTCTGTTGTCAACCTAAGTTGATCAGGTTCTGTAACTTGTTAGTTTTGAGCTGGAATATCCTACCAGCTCTGCTGCTGGGGCCTATCTCCGGCTTCTAAAAGCAAAAGCCTTGAACATATTGATATTTTTCATTAGTTGATCAGGGGGATTGCAGGGGGGGGCAGCTTTTCTGCATGTTTCTATGGACAACAGAAACAGGTGGCTCTAAAATGAAGTCCGCCATTTGGAAACTCCAATTCGACAGTTACCATCAGTTCTGGGCGCTGTTAGTCCCAAGCAGCCAGCCAGCATCTGGTAGATTTCATAGGTCCTTGCTGGCAGCGGGGATGTAACTCAGTGGTAGAGCACCTGCTTTGGAAGTATGAGGCCACAGGTTCGATCCCCGGCATCTCCATATGATATGTTTCTTCAAGTGTGGGCTTTTTCCTGTACATGGGAATTAGGATGATGTGGTCTTTTGCCATACTAAATCCTGTTGCTGAACGTCTTCTCTTTGGAGCCGATGATTGTGGACATGCACGGTGCACCATGCTTCAGTGTGATGTCTGCTTTTTTCATTGGAAGCCTGTTAGCCTGATCTCTTACCGGGATGACACAAAGCAGACTCGTTCAGACAGAGGGGCATTGGCTGAGAATAGTGTCTCCACCGGTCCCCCTGCTAGGCAGTGGTATCATTCTGAGGTGCTGTGCACGCTCACCAACTATCACCCCCTCTGACCTTTCCCACCGCAGAACACCCTGAATGCATTCAGCGGGTTATGCTTCATTCTAGGGCTGCAATGGATCGCCTAGTGGCAAAACCAATGGAAGCACCATTGACCTTCCGCAGAATTCCACTGCTTGTCTGCCTAGAGAAGCGACATCTGCCGAGTGTGCTAGGGACACTCATGACGGCAGAGCTATAGAGTGGTGGGTCCACGTTGCTTTCCACTAGCCAGCAAATACAGAAGGACATCTGAAAGAGGTGTCAGTCTATCTAGCAACATATGTGGGCTTTCGGCTGGAGGAATTCCTGCGCGAAATGGTGCTATCTCATTTTTGGTGTTTGAAGACATACATATATATATATATATATATATATATATATATTTATTTATTTTTTCTCCATAACTACACTTCTCAAATCTGGGGCATCTATCCGAGATGGCCGTGTCACATTATGTGATGTCTCAGGCACCAACGTGATGAGATCGACCTGGCGCTTTAACTTTGTCATTGTAAGTAGTAAGATGTAATTTGGCAGTTGTCATGTTTTTTCATATGCACTACTGCAAACCCCTTTCCTTACTTAGCCCACTCCCTCCTGAAGCTTTTAGGTGTGATGAGGAAGTGTCCTCTCAGCGGGGATGTAGCTCAGTTGTAGAGCGCATGCTTTGCATGTATGAGGACCCGGGGCATTTCCACTTGTTTCTCTTTTTGACTGTCAAATGATCTCTATCCACTAGATGGCCCTTTGAGCACAGTAATCCTCTGGTGGAAATCTTCCCCTGGAAGTCATCTCTTATGGAGAAGCAAAATGCACACTGCTTCAGTGTGACCATGTGGTTTTCCATTCTTGCTCCAGTTTTCCCTGCTCTTTTGCTAGTGCTTCACTCGGCAGAATGTTTTGACCAGAAGAGTTCTCCCTGAAAATTATGTCTGCAGGACAGACACACTGCATACCGAGGGGATGTAGCTCAGTGGTAGAGCACTTGTTTTGCATGTATGAGGCCCCGGGTCCAATCCCTGGCATCTCCAATTGTTTCCCTTTTTTTGACTGTCATATGGTCTCTGTCCACTAGATGGCTCTTTGAGCACGGTAATCCTCTGGTGGAATACTTCCCCTGGAAGTCATCTCTTATGGAGAAGCATAATGCACACTGCTTCAGTGTGACCATGTGCTTTTCCAGTCTTGCTCCCGTTTTCCCTGGTCTTTTGCTAGTGCTTCAGTTGGCAGCATACTTTGACCGGAAGAATTCTCCCAGGAAAAGATGTCTGCAGGACAGACTCACCGCACACCGAGGGGATGTAGCTCAGTGGTAGAGCGCATGCTTCGCATGTATGAGGTCCCGGGTTCAATCCCCGGCATCTCCATTTGCATAAACATCAGTGTGATTTTGTCCCGGTTATTTTGTATTTCACACTGCAACTCGGGCCATGATTATAGGATCATCGACATTCATATCTATTTGTCTGAGAAAACGCTGGTGCCCGTATCGCAAACCTGCCTGTAATATATCAGTGAGGTTTGCGTCCCTGCCAGTGTCAACATCCTGTATGCCTTCACAATCACTACAAATAGAAATGCAAAGAGAGTACCATCACACCACAGTTTTAACCGTGCAGAATCGTGAAAGGATTGGCATTGCATTGCGTTTCTTTTCAGTCGATTGTTTTGGTTCCGAATGGATAGCTCCACCATTGTACCTTTGTAGCATATGATGGCTAGCTTTAAAAATAATTTGTTTTCACTGGATGTGGCCACAGATGTACCTCTGTTGTCAACCTAAGTTGATCAGGTTCTGTAACTTGTTAGTTTTGAGCTGGAATATCCTACCAGCTCTGCTGCTGGGGCCTATCTCCGGCTTCTAAAAGCAAAAGCCTTGAACATATTGATATTTTTCATTAGTTGATCAGGGGGATTGCAGGGGGGGGCAGCTTTTCTGCATGTTTCTATGGACAACAGAAACAGGTGGCTCTAAAATGAAGTCCGCCATTTGGAAACTCCAATTCGACAGTTACCATCAGTTCTGGGCGCTGTTAGTCCCAAGCAGCCAGCCAGCATCTGGTAGATTTCATAGGTCCTTGCTGGCAGCGGGGATGTAACTCAGTGGTAGAGCACCTGCTTTGGAAGTATGAGGCCACAGGTTCGATCCCCGGCATCTCCATATGATATGTTTCTTCAAGTGTGGGCTTTTTCCTGTACATGGGAATTAGGATGATGTGGTCTTTTGCCATACTAAATCCTGTTGCTGAACGTCTTCTCTTTGGAGCCGATGATTGTGGACATGCACGGTGCACCATGCTTCAGTGTGATGTCTGCTTTTTTCATTGGAAGCCTGTTAGCCTGATCTCTTACCGGGATGACACAAAGCAGACTCGTTCAGACAGAGGGGCATTGGCTGAGAATAGTGTCTCCACCGGTCCCCCTGCTAGGCAGTGGTATCATTCTGAGGTGCTGTGCACGCTCACCAACTATCACCCCCTCTGACCTTTCCCACCGCAGAACACCCTGAATGCATTCAGCGGGTTATGCTTCATTCTAGGGCTGCAATGGATCGCCTAGTGGCAAAACCAATGGAAGCACCATTGACCTTCCGCAGAATTCCACTGCTTGTCTGCCTAGAGAAGCGACATCTGCCGAGTGTGCTAGGGACACTCATGACGGCAGAGCTATAGAGTGGTGGGTCCACGTTGCTTTCCACTAGCCAGCAAATACAGAAGGACATCTGAAAGAGGTGTCAGTCTATCTAGCAACATATGTGGGCTTTCGGCTGGAGGAATTCCTGCGCGAAATGGTGCTATCTCATTTTTGGTGTTTGAAGACATACATATATATATATATATATATATATATATATATATTATTTATTTTTTCTCCATAACTACACTTCTCAAATCTGGGGCATCTATCCGAGATGGCCGTGTCACATTATGTGATGTCTCAGGCACCAACGTGATGAGATCGACCTGGCGCTTTAACTTTGTCATTGTAAGTAGTAAGATGTAATTTGGCAGTTGTCATGTTTTTTCATATGCACTACTGCAAACCCCTTTCCTTACTTAGCCCACTCCCTCCTGAAGCTTTTAGGTGTGATGAGGAAGTGTCCTCTCAGCGGGGATGTAGCTCAGTTGTAGAGCGCATGCTTTGCATGTATGAGGACCCGGGGCATTTCCACTTGTTTCTCTTTTTGACTGTCAAATGATCTCTATCCACTAGATGGCCCTTTGAGCACAGTAATCCTCTGGTGGAAATCTTCCCCTGGAAGTCATCTCTTATGGAGAAGCAAAATGCACACTGCTTCAGTGTGACCATGTGGTTTTCCATTCTTGCTCCAGTTTTCCCTGCTCTTTTGCTAGTGCTTCACTCGGCAGAATGTTTTGACCAGAAGAGTTCTCCCTGAAAATTATGTCTGCAGGACAGACACACTGCATACCGAGGGGATGTAGCTCAGTGGTAGAGCACTTGTTTTGCATGTATGAGGCCCCGGGTCCAATCCCTGGCATCTCCAATTGTTTCCCTTTTTTTGACTGTCATATGGTCTCTGTCCACTAGATGGCTCTTTGAGCACGGTAATCCTCTGGTGGAATACTTCCCCTGGAAGTCATCTCTTATGGAGAAGCATAATGCACACTGCTTCAGTGTGACCATGTGCTTTTCCAGTCTTGCTCCCGTTTTCCCTGGTCTTTTGCTAGTGCTTCAGTTGGCAGCATACTTTGACCAGAAGAATTCTCCCAGGAAAAGATGTCTGCAGGACAGACTCCCCGCACACCGAGGGGATGTAGCTCAGTGGTAGAGCGCATGCTTCGCATGTATGAGGTCCCGGGTTCAATCCCCGGCATCTCCATTTGCATAAACATCAGTGTGATTTTGTCCCGGTTATTTTGTATTTCACACTGCAACTCGGGCCATGATTATAGGATCGTCGACATTCATATCTATTTGTCTGAGAAAACGCTGGTGCCCGTATCGCAAACCTGCCTGTAATATATCAGTGAGGTTTGCGTCCCTGCCAGTGTCAACATCCTGTATGCCTTCACAATCACTACAAATAGAAATGCAACGAGAGTACCATCACACCACAGTTTTAACCGTGCAGAATCGTGAAAGGATTGGCATTGCCTTGCGTTTCTTTTCAGTCGATTGTTTTGGTTCCGAATGTATAGCTCCACCATTGTACCTTTGTAGCATATGATGGCTAGCTTTAAAAATAATTTGTTTTCACTGGATGTGGCCACAGATGTACCTCTGTTGTCAACCTAAGTTGATCAGGTTCTGTAACTTGTTAGTTTTGAGCTGGAATATCCTACCAGCTCTGCTGCTGGGGCCTATCTCCGGCTTCTAAAAGCAAAAGCCTTGAACATATTGATATTTTTCATTAGTTGATCAGGGGGATTGCAGGGGGGGGCAGATTTTCTGCATGTTTCTATGGACAACCAGAAACAGGTGGCTCTAAAATGAAGTCCGCCATTTGGAAACTCCAATTCGACAGTTACCATCAGTTCTGGGCGCTGTTAGTCCCAAGCAGCCAGCCAGCATCTGGTAGATTTCATAGGTCTTTGCTGGCAGCGGGGATGTAACTCAGTGGTAGAGCACCTGCTCTGGAAGTATGAGGCCACAGGTTCGATCCCCGGCATCTCCATATGATATGTTTCTTCAAGTGTGGGCTTTTTCCTGTACCTGGGAATTAGGATGATGTGGTCTTTTGCCATACTAAATCCTGTTGCTGAACGTCTTCTCTTTGGAGCCGATGATTGTGGACATGCACGGTGCACCATGCTTCAGTGTGATGTCTGCTTTTTTCATTGGAAGCCTGTTAGCCTGATCTCTTACCGGGATGACACAAAGCAGACTCGTTCAGACAGAGGGGCATTGGCTGAGAATAGTGTCTCCACCGGTCCCCCTGCTAGGCAGTGGTATCATTCTGAGGTGCTGTGCACGCTCACCAACTATCACCCCCTCTGACCTTTCCCACCGCAGAACACCCTGAATGCATTCAGCGGGTTATGCTTCATTCTAGGGCTGCAATGGATCGCCTAGTGGCAAAACCAATGGAAGCACCATTGACCTTCCGCAGAATTCCACTGCTTGTCTGCCTAGAGAAGCGACATCTGCCGAGTGTGCTAGGGACACTCATGACGGCAGAGCTATAGAGTGGTGGGTCCACGTTGCTTTCCACTAGCCAGCAAATACAGAAGGACATCTGAAAGAGGTGTCAGTCTATCTAGCAACATATGTGGGCTTTCGGCTGGAGGAATTCCTGCGCGAAATGGTGATATCTCATTTTTGGTGTTTGAAGACATACATATATATATATATATATATATATATATATATTTATTTATTTTTTCTCCATAACTACACTTCTCAAATCTGGGGCATCTATCCGAGATGGCCGTGTCACATTATGTGATGTCTCAGGCACCAACGTGATGAGATCGACCTGGCGCTTTAACTTTGTCATTGTAAGTAGTAAGATGTAATTTGGCAGTTGTCATGTTTTTTCATATGCACTACTGCAAACCCCTTTCCTTACTTAGCCCACTCCCTCCTGAAGCTTTTAGGTGTGATGAGGAAGTGTCCTCTCAGCGGGGATGTAGCTCAGTTGTAGAGCGCATGCTTTGCATGTATGAGGACCCGGGGCATTTCCACTTGTTTCTCTTTTTGACTGTCAAATGATCTCTATCCACTAGATGGCCCTTTGAGCACAGTAATCCTCTGGTGGAAATCTTCCCCTGGAAGTCATCTCTTATGGAGAAGCAAAATGCACACTGCTTCAGTGTGACCATGTGGTTTTCCATTCTTGCTCCAGTTTTCCCTGCTCTTTTGCTAGTGCTTCACTCGGCAGAATGTTTTGACCAGAAGAGTTCTCCCTGAAAATTATGTCTGCAGGACAGACACACTGCATACCGAGGGGATGTAGCTCAGTGGTAGAGCACTTGTTTTGCATGTATGAGGCCCCGGGTCCAATCCCTGGCATCTCCAATTGTTTCCCTTTTTTTGACTGTCATATGGTCTCTGTCCACTAGATGGCTCTTTGAGCACGGTAATCCTCTGGTGGAATACTTCCCCTGGAAGTCATCTCTTATGGAGAAGCATAATGCACACTGCTTCAGTGTGACCATGTGCTTTTCCAGTCTTGCTCCCGTTTTCCCTGGTCTTTTGCTAGTGCTTCAGTTGGCAGCATACTTTGACCAGAAGAATTCTCCCAGGAAAAGATGTCTGCAGGACAGACTCCCCGCACACCGAGGGGATGTAGCTCAGTGGTAGAGCGCATGCTTCGCATGTATGAGGTCCCGGGTTCAATCCCCGGCATCTCCATTTGCATAAACATCAGTGTGATTTTGTCCCGGTTATTTTGTATTTCACACTGCAACTCGGGCCATGATTATAGGATCATCGACATTCATATCTATTTGTCTGAGAAAACGCTGGTGCCCGTATCGCAAACCTGCCTGTAATATATCAGTGAGGTTTGCGTCCCTGCCAGTGTCAACATCCTGTATGCCTTCACAATCACTACAAATAGAAATGCAACGAGAGTACCATCACACCACAGTTGTAACCGTGCAGAATCGTGAAAGGATTGGCATTGCCTTGCGTTTCTTTTCAGTCGATTGTTTTGGTTCCGAATGTATAGCTCCACCATTGTACCTTTGTAGCATATGATGGCTAGCTTTAAAAATAATTTGTTTTCACTGGATGTGGCCACAGATGTACCTCTGTTGTCAACCTAAGTTGATCAGGTTCTGTAACTTGTTCGTTTTGAGCTGGAATATCCTACCAGCTCTGCTGCTGGGGCCTATCTCCGGCTTCTAAAAGCAAAAGCCTTGAACATATTGATATTTTTCATTAGTTGATCAGGGGGATTGCAGGGGGGGGCAGATTTTCTGCATGTTTCTATGGACAACCAGAAACAGGTGGCTCTAAAATGAAGTCCGCCATTTGGAAACTCCAATTCGACAGTTACCATCAGTTCTGGGCGCTGTTAGTCCCAAGCAGCCAGCCAGCATCTGGTAGATTTCATAGGTCTTTGCTGGCAGCGGGGATGTAACTCAGTGGTAGAGCACCTGCTTTGGAAGTATGAGGCCACAGGTTCGATCCCCGGCATCTCCATATGATATGTTTCTTCAAGTGTGGGCTTTTTCCTGTACCTGGGAATTAGGATGATGTGGTCTTTTGCCATACTAAATCCTGTTGCTGAACGTCTTCTCTTTGGAGCCGATGATTGTGGACATGCACGGTGCACCATGCTTCAGTGTGATGTCTGCTTTTTTCATTGGAAGCCTGTTAGCCTGATCTCTTACCGGGATGACACAAAGCAGACTCGTTCAGACAGAGGGGCATTGGCTGAGAATAGTGTCTCCACCGGTCCCCCTGCTAGGCAGTGGTATCATTCTGAGGTGCTGTGCACGCTCACCAACTATCACCCCCTCTGACCTTTCCCACCGCAGAACACCCTGAATGCATTCAGCGGGTTATGCTTCATTCTAGGGCTGCAATGGATCGCCTAGTGGCAAAACCAATGGAAGCACCATTGACCTTCCGCAGAATTCCACTGCTTGTCTGCCTAGAGAAGCGACATCTGCCGAGTGTGCTAGGGACACTCATGACGGCAGAGCTATAGAGTGGCGGGTCCACGTTGCTTTCCACTAGCCAGCAAATACAGAAGGACATCTGAAAGAGGTGTCAGTCTATCTAGCAACATATGTGGGCTTTCGGCTGGAGGAATTCCTGCGCGAAATGGTGCTATCTCATTTTTGGTGTTTGAAGACATACATATATATATATATATATATATTTATTTATTTATTTTTTCTCCATAACTACACTTCTCAAATCTGGGGCATCTATCCGAGATGGCCGTGTCACATTATGTGATGTCTCAGGCACCAACGTGATGAGATCGACCTGGCGCTTTAACTTTGTCATTGTAAGTAGTAAGATGTAATTTGGCAGTTGTCATGTTTTTTCATATGCACTACTGCAAACCCCTTTCCTTACTTAGCCCACTCCCTCCTGAAGCTTTTAGGTGTGATGAGGAAGTGTCCTCTCAGCGGGGATGTAGCTCAGTTGTAGAGCGCATGCTTTGCATGTATGAGGACCCGGGGCATTTCCACTTGTTTCTCTTTTTGACTGTCAAATGATCTCTATCCACTAGATGGCCCTTTGAGCACAGTAATCCTCTGGTGGAAATCTTCCCATGGAAGTCATCTCTTATGGAGAAGCAAAATGCACACTGCTTCAGTGTGACCATGTGGTTTTCCATTCTTGCTCCAGTTTTCCCTGCTCTTTTGCTAGTGCTTCACTCGGCAGAATGTTTTGACCAGAAGAGTTCTCCCTGAAAATTATGTCTGCAGGACAGACACACTGCATACCGAGGGGATGTAGCTCAGTGGTAGAGCACTTGTTTTGCATGTATGAGGCCCCGGGTCCAATCCCTGGCATCTCCAATTGTTTCCCTTTTTTTGACTGTCATATGGTCTCTGTCCACTAGATGGCTCTTTGAGCACGGTAATCCTCTGGTGGAATACTTCCCCTGGAAGTCATCTCTTATGGCGAAGCATAATGCACACTGCTTCAGTGTGACCATGTGCTTTTCCAGTCTTGCTCCCGTTTTCCCTGGTCTTTTGCTAGTGCTTCAGTTGGCAGCATACTTTGACCAGAAGAATTCTCCCAGGAAAAGATGTCTGCAGGACAGACTCACCGCACACTGAGGAGATGTAGCTCAGTGGTAGAGCGCATGCTTCGCATGTATGAGGTCCCGGGTTCAATCCCCGGCATCTCCATTTGCATAAACATCAGTGTGATTTTGTCCCGGTTATTTTGTATTTCACACTGCAACTCGGGCCATGATTATAGGATCATCGACATTCATATCTATTTGTCTGAGAAAACGCTGGTGCCCGTATCGCAAACCTGCCTGTAATATATCAGTGAGGTTTGCGTCCCTGCCAGTGTCAACATCCTGTATGCCTTCACAATCACTACAAATAGAAATGCAACGAGAGTACCATCACACCACAGTTTTAACCGTGCAGAATCGTGAAAGGATTGGCATTGCCTTGCGTTTCTTTTCAGTCGATTGTTTTGGTTCCGAATGTATAGCTCCACCATTGTACCTTTGTAGCATATGATGGCTAGCTTTAAAAATAATTTGTTTTCACTGGATGTGGCCACAGATGTACCTCTGTTGTCAACCTAAGTTGATCAGGTTCTGTAACTTGTTAGTTTTGAGCTGGAATATCCTACCAGCTCTGCTGCTGGGGCCTATCTCCGGCTTCTAAAAGCAAAAGCCTTGAACATATTGATATTTTTCATTAGTTGATCAGGGGGATTGCAGGGGGGGGCAGATTTTCTGCATGTTTCTATGGACAACCAGAAACAGGTGGCTCTAAAATGAAGTCCGCCATTTGGAAACTCCAATTCGACAGTTACCATCAGTTCTGGGCGCTGTTAGTCCCAAGCAGCCAGCCAGCATCTGGTAGATTTCATAGGTCCTTGCTGGCAGCGGGGATGTAACTCAGTGGTAGAGCACCTGCTTTGGAAGTATGAGGCCACAGGTTTGATCCCGGCATCTCCATATGATATGTTTCTTCAAGTGTGGGCTTTTTCCTGTACATGGGAATTAGGATGATGTGGTCTTTTGCCATACTAAATCCTGTTGCTGAACGTCTTCTCTTTGGAGCCGATGATTGTGGACATGCACGGTGCACCATGCTTCAGTGTGATGTCTGCTTTTTTCATTGGAAGCCTGTTAGCCTGATCTCTTACCGGGATGACACAAAGCAGACTCGTTCAGACAGAGGGGCATTGGCTGAGAATAGTGTCTCCACCGGTCCCCCTGCTAGGCAGTGGTATCATTCTGAGGTGCTGTGCACGCTCACCAACTATCACCCCCTCTGACCTTTCCCACCGCAGAACACCCTGAATGCATTCAGCGGGTTATGCTTCATTCTAGGGCTGCAATGGATCGCCTAGTGGCAAAACCAATGGAAGCACCATTGACCTTCCGCAGAATTCCACTGCTTGTCTGCCTAGAGAAGCGACATTTGCCGAGTGTGCTAGGGACACTCATGACGGCAGAGCTATAGAGTGGTGGGTCCACGTTGCTTTCCACTAGCCAGCAAATACAGAAGGACATCCGAAAGAGGTGTCAGTCTATCTAGCAACATTTGTGGGCTTTCGGCTGGAGGACTTCCTGCGCGAAATGGTGCTATCTCATTTTTGGTGTTTGAAGACATACATATATATATATATATATATATATATATATATATATTTATTTATTTTTTCTCCATAACTACACTTCTCAAATCTGGGGCATCTATCCGAGATGGCCGTGTCACATTATGTGATGTCTCAGGCACCAACGTGATGAGATCGACCTGGCGCTTTAACTTTGTCATTGTAAGTAGTAAGATGTAATTTGGCAGTTGTCATGTTTTTTCATATGCACTACTGCAAACCCCTTTCCTTACTTAGCCCACTCCCTCCTGAAGCTTTTAGGTGTGATGAGGAAGTGTCCTCTCAGCGGGGATGTAGCTCAGTTGTAGAGCGCATGCTTTGCATGTATGAGGACCCGGGGCATTTCCACTTGTTTCTCTTTTTGACTGTCAAATGATCTCTATCCACTAGATGGCCCTTTGAGCACAGTAATCCTCTGGTGGAAATCTTCCCCTGGAAGTCATCTCTTATGGAGAAGCAAAATGCACACTGCTTCAGTGTGACCATGTGGTTTTCCATTCTTGCTCCAGTTTTCCCTGCTCTTTTGCTAGTGCTTCACTCGGCAGAATGTTTTGACCAGAAGAGTTCTCCCTGAAAATTATGTCTGCAGGACAGACACACTGCATACCGAGGGGATGTAGCTCAGTGGTAGAGCACTTGTTTTGCATGTATGAGGCCCCGGGTCCAATCCCTGGCATCTCCAATTGTTTCCCTTTTTTTGACTGTCATATGGTCTCTGTCCACTAGATGGCTCTTTGAGCACGGTAATCCTCTGGTGGAATACTTCCCCTGGAAGTCATCTCTTATGGAGAAGCATAATGCACACTGCTTCAGTGTGACCATGTGCTTTTCCAGTCTTGCTCCCGTTTTCCCTGGTCTTTTGCTAGTGCTTCAGTTGGCAGCATACTTTGACCAGAAGAATTCTCCCAGGAAAAGATGTCTGCAGGACAGACTCCCCGCACACCGAGGGGATGTAGCTCAGTGGTAGAGCGCATGCTTCGCATGTATGAGGTCCCGGGTTCAATCCCCGGCATCTCCATTTGCATAAACATCAGTGTGATTTTGTCCCGGTTATTTTGTATTTCACACTGCAACTCGGGCCATGATTATAGGATCGTCGACATTCATATCTATTTGTCTGAGAAAACGCTGGTGCCCGTATCGCAAACCTGCCTGTAATATATCAGTGAGGTTTGCGTCCCTGCCAGTGTCAACATCCTGTATGCCTTCACAATCACTACAAATAGAAATGCAACGAGAGTACCATCACACCACAGTTTTAACCGTGCAGAATCGTGAAAGGATTGGCATTGCCTTGCGTTTCTTTTCAGTCGATTGTTTTGGTTCCGAATGTATAGCTCCACCATTGTACCTTTGTAGCATATGATGGCTAGCTTTAAAAATAATTTGTTTTCACTGGATGTGGCCACAGATGTACCTCTGTTGTCAACCTAAGTTGATCAGGTTCTGTAACTTGTTAGTTTTGAGCTGGAATATCCTACCAGCTCTGCTGCTGGGGCCTATCTCCGGCTTCTAAAAGCAAAAGCCTTGAACATATTGATATTTTTCATTAGTTGATCAGGGGGATTGCAGGGGGGGGCAGATTTTCTGCATGTTTCTATGGACAACCAGAAACAGGTGGCTCTAAAATGAAGTCCGCCATTTGGAAACTCCAATTCGACAGTTACCATCAGTTCTGGGCGCTGTTAGTCCCAAGCAGCCAGCCAGCATCTGGTAGATTTCATAGGTCTTTGCTGGCAGCGGGGATGTAACTCAGTGGTAGAGCACCTGCTCTGGAAGTATGAGGCCACAGGTTCGATCCCCGGCATCTCCATATGATATGTTTCTTCAAGTGTGGGCTTTTTCCTGTACCTGGGAATTAGGATGATGTGGTCTTTTGCCATACTAAATCCTGTTGCTGAACGTCTTCTCTTTGGAGCCGATGATTGTGGACATGCACGGTGCACCATGCTTCAGTGTGATGTCTGCTTTTTTCATTGGAAGCCTGTTAGCCTGATCTCTTACCGGGATGACACAAAGCAGACTCGTTCAGACAGAGGGGCATTGGCTGAGAATAGTGTCTCCACCGGTCCCCCTGCTAGGCAGTGGTATCATTCTGAGGTGCTGTGCACGCTCACCAACTATCACCCCCTCTGACCTTTCCCACCGCAGAACACCCTGAATGCATTCAGCGGGTTATGCTTCATTCTAGGGCTGCAATGGATCGCCTAGTGGCAAAACCAATGGAAGCACCATTGACCTTCCGCAGAATTCCACTGCTTGTCTGCCTAGAGAAGCGACATCTGCCGAGTGTGCTAGGGACACTCATGACGGCAGAGCTATAGAGTGGTGGGTCCACGTTGCTTTCCACTAGCCAGCAAATACAGAAGGACATCTGAAAGAGGTGTCAGTCTATCTAGCAACATATGTGGGCTTTCGGCTGGAGGAATTCCTGCGCGAAATGGTGATATCTCATTTTTGGTGTTTGAAGACATACATATATATATATATATATATATATATATATATTTATTTATTTTTTCTCCATAACTACACTTCTCAAATCTGGGGCATCTATCCGAGATGGCCGTGTCACATTATGTGATGTCTCAGGCACCAACGTGATGAGATCGACCTGGCGCTTTAACTTTGTCATTGTAAGTAGTAAGATGTAATTTGGCAGTTGTCATGTTTTTTCATATGCACTACTGCAAACCCCTTTCCTTACTTAGCCCACTCCCTCCTGAAGCTTTTAGGTGTGATGAGGAAGTGTCCTCTCAGCGGGGATGTAGCTCAGTTGTAGAGCGCATGCTTTGCATGTATGAGGACCCGGGGCATTTCCACTTGTTTCTCTTTTTGACTGTCAAATGATCTCTATCCACTAGATGGCCCTTTGAGCACAGTAATCCTCTGGTGGAAATCTTCCCCTGGAAGTCATCTCTTATGGAGAAGCAAAATGCACACTGCTTCAGTGTGACCATGTGGTTTTCCATTCTTGCTCCAGTTTTCCCTGCTCTTTTGCTAGTGCTTCACTCGGCAGAATGTTTTGACCAGAAGAGTTCTCCCTGAAAATTATGTCTGCAGGACAGACACACTGCATACCGAGGGGATGTAGCTCAGTGGTAGAGCACTTGTTTTGCATGTATGAGGCCCCGGGTCCAATCCCTGGCATCTCCAATTGTTTCCCTTTTTTTGACTGTCATATGGTCTCTGTCCACTAGATGGCTCTTTGAGCACGGTAATCCTCTGGTGGAATACTTCCCCTGGAAGTCATCTCTTATGGAGAAGCATAATGCACACTGCTTCAGTGTGACCATGTGCTTTTCCAGTCTTGCTCCCGTTTTCCCTGGTCTTTTGCTAGTGCTTCAGTTGGCAGCATACTTTGACCAGAAGAATTCTCCCAGGAAAAGATGTCTGCAGGACAGACTCCCCGCACACCGAGGGGATGTAGCTCAGTGGTAGAGCGCATGCTTCGCATGTATGAGGTCCCGGGTTCAATCCCCGGCATCTCCATTTGCATAAACATCAGTGTGATTTTGTCCCGGTTATTTTGTATTTCACACTGCAACTCGGGCCATGATTATAGGATCATCGACATTCATATCTATTTGTCTGAGAAAACGCTGGTGCCCGTATCGCAAACCTGCCTGTAATATATCAGTGAGGTTTGCGTCCCTGCCAGTGTCAACATCCTGTATGCCTTCACAATCACTACAAATAGAAATGCAACGAGAGTACCATCACACCACAGTTTTAACCGTGCAGAATCGTGAAAGGATTGGCATTGCCTTGCGTTTCTTTTCAGTCGATTGTTTTGGTTCCGAATGTATAGCTCCACCATTGTACCTTTGTAGCATATGATGGCTAGCTTTAAAAATAATTTGTTTTCACTGGATGTGGCCACAGATGTACCTCTGTTGTCAACCTAAGTTGATCAGGTTCTGTAACTTGTTAGTTTTGAGCTGGAATATCCTACCAGCTCTGCTGCTGGGGCCTATCTCCGGCTTCTAAAAGCAAAAGCCTTGAACATATTGATATTTTTCATTAGTTGATCAGGGGGATTGCAGGGGGGGGCAGATTTTCTGCATGTTTCTATGGACAACCAGAAACAGGTGGCTCTAAAATGAAGTCCGCCATTTGGAAACTCCAATTCGACAGTTACCATCAGTTCTGGGCGCTGTTAGTCCCAAGCAGCCAGCCAGCATCTGGTAGATTTCATAGGTCTTTGCTGGCAGCGGGGATGTAACTCAGTGGTAGAGCACCTGCTTTGGAAGTATGAGGCCACAGGTTCGATCCCCGGCATCTCCATATGATATGTTTCTTCAAGTGTGGGCTTTTTCCTGTACCTGGGAATTAGGATGATGTGGTCTTTTGCCATACTAAATCCTGTTGCTGAACGTCTTCTCTTTGGAGCCGATGATTGTGGACATGCACGGTGCACCATGCTTCAGTGTGATGTCTGCTTTTTTCATTGGAAGCCTGTTAGCCTGATCTCTTACCGGGATGACACAAAGCAGACTCGTTCAGACAGAGGGGCATTGGCTGAGAATAGTGTCTCCACCGGTCCCCCTGCTAGGCAGTGGTATCATTCTGAGGTGCTGTGCACGCTCACCAACTATCACCCCCTCTGACCTTTCCCACCGCAGAACACCCTGAATGCATTCAGCGGGTTATGCTTCATTCTAGGGCTGCAATGGATCGCCTAGTGGCAAAACCAATGGAAGCACCATTGACCTTCCGCAGAATTCCACTGCTTGTCTGCCTAGAGAAGCGACATCTGCCGAGTGTGCTAGGGACACTCATGACGGCAGAGCTATAGAGTGGTGGGTCCACGTTGCTTTCCACTAGCCAGCAAATACAGAAGGACATCTGAAAGAGGTGTCAGTCTATCTAGCAACATATGTGGGCTTTCGGCTGGAGGAATTCCTGCGCGAAATGGTGCTATCTCATTTTTGGTGTTTGAAGACATACATATATATATATATATATATATTTATTTATTTATTTTTTCTCCATAACTACACTTCTCAAATCTGGGGCATCTATCCGAGATGGCCGTGTCACATTATGTGATGTCTCAGGCACCAACGTGATGAGATCGACCTGGCGCTTTAACTTTGTCATTGTAAGTAGTAAGATGTAATTTGGCAGTTGTCATGTTTTTTCATATGCACTACTGCAAACCCCTTTCCTTACTTAGCCCACTCCCTCCTGAAGCTTTTAGGTGTGATGAGGAAGTGTCCTCTCAGCGGGGATGTAGCTCAGTTGTAGAGCGCATGCTTTGCATGTATGAGGACCCGGGGCATTTCCACTTGTTTCTCTTTTTGACTGTCAAATGATCTCTATCCACTAGATGGCCCTTTGAGCACAGTAATCCTCTGGTGGAAATCTTCCCATGGAAGTCATCTCTTATGGAGAAGCAAAATGCACACTGCTTCAGTGTGACCATGTGGTTTTCCATTCTTGCTCCAGTTTTCCCTGCTCTTTTGCTAGTGCTTCACTCGGCAGAATGTTTTGACCAGAAGAGTTCTCCCTGAAAATTATGTCTGCAGGACAGACACACTGCATACCGAGGGGATGTAGCTCAGTGGTAGAGCACTTGTTTTGCATGTATGAGGCCCCGGGTCCAATCCCTGGCATCTCCAATTGTTTCCCTTTTTTTGACTGTCATATGGTCTCTGTCCACTAGATGGCTCTTTGAGCACGGTAATCCTCTGGTGGAATACTTCCCCTGGAAGTCATCTCTTATGGCGAAGCATAATGCACACTGCTTCAGTGTGACCATGTGCTTTTCCAGTCTTGCTCCCGTTTTCCCTGGTCTTTTGCTAGTGCTTCAGTTGGCAGCATACTTTGACCAGAAGAATTCTCCCAGGAAAAGATGTCTGCAGGACAGACTCACCGCACACTGAGGAGATGTAGCTCAGTGGTAGAGCGCATGCTTCGCATGTATGAGGTCCCGCATCTCCATTTGCATAAACATCAGTGTGATTTTGTCCCGGTTATTTTGTATTTCACACTGCAACTCGGGCCATGATTATAGGATCATCGACATTCATATCTATTTGTCTGAGAAAACGCTGGTGCCCGTATCGCAAACCTGCCTGTAATATATCAGTGAGGTTTGCGTCCCTGCCAGTGTCAACATCCTGTATGCCTTCACAATCACTACAAATAGAAATGCAACGAGAGTACCATCACACCACAGTTTTAACCGTGCAGAATCGTGAAAGGATTGGCATTGCCTTGCGTTTCTTTTCAGTCGATTGTTTTGGTTCCGAATGTATAGCTCCACCATTGTACCTTTGTAGCATATGATGGCTAGCTTTAAAAATAATTTGTTTTCACTGGATGTGGCCACAGATGTACCTCTGTTGTCAACCTAAGTTGATCAGGTTCTGTAACTTGTTAGTTTTGAGCTGGAATATCCTACCAGCTCTGCTGCTGGGGCCTATCTCCGGCTTCTAAAAGCAAAAGCCTTGAACATATTGATATTTTTCATTAGTTGATCAGGGGGATTGCAGGGGGGGGCAGATTTTCTGCATGTTTCTATGGACAACCAGAAACAGGTGGCTCTAAAATGAAGTCCGCCATTTGGAAACTCCAATTCGACAGTTACCATCAGTTCTGGGCGCTGTTAGTCCCAAGCAGCCAGCCAGCATCTGGTAGATTTCATAGGTCCTTGCTGGCAGCGGGGATGTAACTCAGTGGTAGAGCACCTGCTTTGGAAGTATGAGGCCACAGGTTTGATCCCGGCATCTCCATATGATATGTTTCTTCAAGTGTGGGCTTTTTCCTGTACATGGGAATTAGGATGATGTGGTCTTTTGCCATACTAAATCCTGTTGCTGAACGTCTTCTCTTTGGAGCCGATGATTGTGGACATGCACGGTGCACCATGCTTCAGTGTGATGTCTGCTTTTTTCATTGGAAGCCTGTTAGCCTGATCTCTTACCGGGATGACACAAAGCAGACTCGTTCAGACAGAGGGGCATTGGCTGAGAATAGTGTCTCCACCGGTCCCCCTGCTAGGCAGTGGTATCATTCTGAGGTGCTGTGCACGCTCACCAACTATCACCCCCTCTGACCTTTCCCACCGCAGAACACCCTGAATGCATTCAGCGGGTTATGCTTCATTCTAGGGCTGCAATGGATCGCCTAGTGGCAAAACCAATGGAAGCACCATTGACCTTCCGCAGAATTCCACTGCTTGTCTGCCTAGAGAAGCGACATCTGCCGAGTGTGCTAGGGACACTCATGACGGCAGAGCTATAGAGTGGTGGGTCCACGTTGCTTTCCACTAGCCAGCAAATACAGAAGGACATCCGAAAGAGGTGTCAGTCTATCTAGCAACATTTGTGGGCTTTCGGCTGGAGGACTTCCTGCGCGAAATGGTGCTATCTCATTTTTGGTGTTTGAAGACATACATATATATATATATATATATATTTATTTATTTTTTCTCCATAACTACACTTCTCAAATCTGGGGCATCTATCCGAGATGGCCGTGTCACATTATGTGATGTCTCAGGCACCAACGTGATGAGATCGACCTGGCGCTTTAAATTTGTCATTGTAAGTAGTAAGATGTAATTTGGCAGTTGTCATGTTTTTTCATATGCACTACTGCAAACCCCTTTCCTTACTTAGCCCACTCCCTCCTGAAGCTTTTAGGTGTGATGAGGAAGTGTCCTCTCAGCGGGGATGTAGCTCAGTTGTAGAGCGCATGCTTTGCATGTATGAGGACCCGGGGCATTTCCACTTGTTTCTCTTTTTGACTGTCAAATGATCTCTATCCACTAGATGGCCCTTTGAGCACAGTAATCCTCTGGTGGAAATCTTCCCCTGGAAGTCATCTCTTATGGAGAAGCAAAATGCACACTGCTTCAGTGTGACCATGTGGTTTTCCATTCTTGCTCCAGTTTTCCCTGCTCTTTTGCTAGTGCTTCACTCGGCAGAATGTTTTGACCAGAAGAGTTCTCCCTGAAAATTATGTCTGCAGGACAGACACACTGCATACTGAGGGGATGTAGCTCAGTGGTAGAGCACTTGTTTTGCATGTATGAGGCCCCGGGTCCAATCCCTGGCATCTCCAATTGTTTCCCTTTTTTTGACTGTCATATGGTCTCTGTCCACTAGATGGCTCTTTGAGCACGGTAATCCTCTGGTGGAATACTTCCCCTGGAAGTCATCTCTTATGGAGAAGCATAATGCACACTGCTTCAGTGTGACCATGTGCTTTTCCAGTCTTGCTCCCGTTTTCCCTGGTCTTTTGCTAGTGCTTCAGTTGGCAGCATACTTTGACCGGAAGAATTCTCCCAGGAAAAGATGTCTGCAGGACAGACTCACCGCACACCAAGGGGATGTAGCTCAGTGGTAGAGCGCATGCTTCGCATGTATGAGGTCCCGGGTTCAATCCCCGGCATCTCCATTTGCATAAACTTCAGTGTGATTTTGTCCCGGTTATTTTGTATTTCACACTGCAACTCGGGCCATGATTATAGGATCATCGACATTCATATCTATTTGTCTGAGAAAACGCTGGTGCCCGTATCGCAAACCTGCCTGTAATATATCAGTGAGGTTTGCGTCCCTGCCAGTGTCAACATCCTGTATGCCTTCACAATCACTACAAATAGAAATGCACAGAGAGTACCATCACACCACAGTTTTAACTGTGCAGAATCGTGAAAGGATTGGCATTGCCTTGCGTTTCTTTTCAGTCGATTGTTTTGGTTCCGAATGTATAGCTCCACCATTGTACCTTTGTAGCATATGATGGCTAGCTTTAAAAATAATTTGTTTTCACTGGATGTGGCCACAGATGTACCTCTGTTGTCAACCTAAGTTGATCAGGTTCTGTAACTTGTTAGTTTTGAGCTGGAATATCCTACCAGCTCTGCTGCTGGGGCCTATCCCCGGCTTCTAAAAGCAAAAGCCTTGAACATATTGATATTTTTCATTAGTTGATCAGGGGGATTGCAGGGGGGGGCAGCTTTTCTGCATGTTTCTATGGACAACCAGAAACAGGTGGCTCTAAAATGAAGTCCGCCATTTGGAAACTCCAATTCGACAGTTACCATCAGTTCTGGGCGCTGTTAGTCCCAAGCAGCCAGCCAGCATCTGGTAGATTTCATAGGTCCTTGCTGGCAGCGGGGATGTAACTCAGTGGTAGAGCACCTGCTTTGGAAGTATGAGGCCACAGGTTCGATCCCCGGCATCTCCATATGATATGTTTCTTCAAGTGTGGGCTTTTTCCTGTACATGGGAATTAGGATGATGTGGTCTTTTGCCATACTAAATCCTGTTGCTGAACGTCTTCTCTTTGGAGCCGATGATTGTGGACATGCACGGTGCACCATGCTTCAGTGTGATGTCTGCTTTTTTCATTGGAAGCCTGTTAGCCTGATCTCTTACCGGGATGACACAAAGCAGACTCGTTCAGACAGAGGGGCATTGGCTGAGAATAGTGTCTCCACCGGTCCCCCTGCTAGGCAGTGGTATCATTCTGAGGTGCTGTGCACGCTCACCAACTATCACCCCCTCTGACCTTTCCCACCGCAGAACACCCTGAATGCATTCAGCGGGTTATGCTTCATTCTAGGGCTGCAATGGATCGCCTAGTGGCAAAACCAATGGAAGCACCATTGACCTTCCGCAGAATTCCACTGCTTGTCTGCCTAGAGAAGCGACATCTGCCGAGTGTGCTAGGGACACTCATGACGGCAGAGCTATAGAGTGGTGGGTCCACGTTGCTTTCCACTAGCCAGCAAATACAGAAGGACATCCGAAAGAGGTGTCAGTCTATCTAGCAACATTTGTGGGCTTTCGGCTGGAGGAATTCCTGCGCGAAATGGTGCTATCTCATTTTTGGTGTTTGAAGACATACATATATATATATATATATATATATATATATATTTATTTATTTTTTCTCCATAACTACACTTCTCAAATCTGGGGCATCTATCCGAGATGGCCGTGTCACATTATGTGATGTCTCAGGCACCAACGTGATGAGATCGACCTGGCGCTTTAACTTTGTCATTGTAAGTAGTAAGATGTAATTTGGCAGTTGTCATGTTTTTTCATATGCACTACTGCAAACCCCTTTCCTTACTTAGCCCACTCCCTCCTGAAGCTTTTAGGTGTGATGAGGAAGTGTCCTCTCAGCGGGGATGTAGCTCAGTTGTAGAGCGCATGCTTTGCATGTATGAGGACCCGGGGCATTTCCACTTGTTTCTCTTTTTGACTGTCAAATGATCTCTATCCACTAGATGGCCCTTTGAGCACAGTAATCCTCTGGTGGAAATCTTCCCCTGGAAGTCATCTCTTATGGAGAAGCAAAATGCACACTGCTTCAGTGTGACCATGTGGTTTTCCATTCTTGCTCCAGTTTTCCCTGCTCTTTTGCTAGTGCTTCACTCGGCAGAATGTTTTGACCAGAAGAGTTCTCCCTGAAAATTATGTCTGCAGGACAGACACACTGCATACCGAGGGGATGTAGCTCAGTGGTAGAGCACTTGTTTTGCATGTATGAGGCCCCGGGTCCAATCCCTGGCATCTCCAATTGTTTCCCTTTTTTTGACTGTCATATGGTCTCTGTCCACTAGATGGCTCTTTGAGCACGGTAATCCTCTGGTGGAATACTTCCCCTGGAAGTCATCTCTTATGGCGAAGCATAATGCACACTGCTTCAGTGTGACCATGTGCTTTTCCAGTCTTGCTCCCGTTTTCCCTGGTCTTTTGCTAGTGCTTCAGTTGGCAGCATACTTTGACCAGAAGAATTCTCCCAGGAAAAGATGTCTGCAGGACAGACTCACCGCACACTTAGGGGATGTAGCTCAGTGGTAGAGCGCATGCTTCGCATGTATGAGGTCCCGGGTTCAATCCCCGGCATCTCCATTTGCATAAACATCAGTGTGATTTTGTCCCGGTTATTTTGTATTTCACACTGCAACTCGGGCCATGATTATAGGATCATCGACATTCATATCTATTTGTCTGAGAAAACGCTGGTGCCCGTATCGCAAACCTGCCTGTAATATATCAGTGAGGTTTGCGTCCCTGCCAGTGTCAACATCCTGTATGCCTTCACAATCACCACAAATAGAAATGCAACGAGAGTACCATCACACCACAGTTTTAACCGTGCAGAATCGTGAAAGGATTGGCATTGCCTTGCGTTTCTTTTCAGTCGATTGTTTTGGTTCCGAATGTATAGCTCCACCATTGTACCTTTGTAGCATATGATGGCTAGCTTTAAAAATAATTTGTTTTCACTGGATGTGGCCACAGATGTACCTCTGTTGTCAACCTAAGTTGATCAGGTTCTGTAACTTGTTAGTTTTGAGCTGGAATATCCTACCAGCTCTGCTGCTGGGGCCTATCTCCGGCTTCTAAAAGCAAAAGCCTTGAACATATTGATATTTTTCATTAGTTGATCAGGGGGATTGCAGGGGGGGGCAGATTTTCTGCATGTTTCTATGGACAACCAGAAACAGGTGGCTCTAAAATGAAGTCCGCCATTTGGAAACTCCATTCGACAGTTACCATCAGTTCTGGGCGCTGTTAGTCCCAAGCAGCCAGCCAGCATCTGGTAGATTTCATAGGTCCTTGCTGGCAGCGGGGATGTAACTCAGTGGTAGAGCACCTGCTTTGGAAGTATGAGGCCACAGGTTTGATCCCGGCATCTCCATATGATATGTTTCTTCAAGTGTGGGCTTTTTCCTGTACATGGGAATTAGGATGATGTGGTCTTTTGCCATACTAAATCCTGTTGCTGAACGTCTTCTCTTTGGAGCCGATGATTGTGGACATGCACGGTGCACCATGCTTCAGTGTGATGTCTGCTTTTTTCATTGGAAGCCTGTTAGCCTGATCTCTTACCGGGATGACACAAAGCAGACTCGTTCAGACAGAGGGGCATTGGCTGAGAATAGTGTCTCCACCGGTCCCCCTGCTAGGCAGTGGTATCATTCTGAGGTGCTGTGCACGCTCACCAACTATCACCCCCTCTGACCTTTCCCACCGCAGAACACCCTGAATGCATTCAGCGGGTTATGCTTCATTCTAGGGCTGCAATGGATCGCCTAGTGGCAAAACCAATGGAAGCACCATTGACCTTCCGCAGAATTCCACTGCTTGTCTGCCTAGAGAAGCGACATCTGCCGAGTGTGCTAGGGACACTCATGACGGCAGAGCTATAGAGTGGTGGGTCCACGTTGCTTTCCACTAGCCAGCAAATACAGAAGGACATCCGAAAGAGGTGTCAGTCTATCTAGCAACATTTGTGGGCTTTCGGCTGGAGGAATTCCTGCGCGAAATGGTGCTATCTCATTTTTGGTGTTTGAAGACATACATATATATATATATATATATTTATTTATTTTTTCTCCATAACTACACTTCTCAAATCTGGGGCATCTATCCGAGATGGCCGTGTCACATTATGTGATGTCTCAGGCACCAACGTGATGAGATCGACCTGGCGCTTTAACTTTGTCATTGTAAGTAGTAAGATGTAATTTGGCAGTTGTCATGTTTTTTCATATGCACTACTGCAAACCCCTTTCCTTACTTAGCCCACTCCCTCCTGAAGCTTTTAGGTGTGATGAGGAAGTGTCCTCTCAGCGAGGATGTAGCTCAGTTGTAGAGCGCATGCTTTGCATGTATGAGGACCCGGGGCATTTCCACTTGTTTCTCTTTTTGACTGTCAAATGATCTCTATCCGCTAGATGGCCCTTTGAGCACAGTAATCCTCTGGTGGAAATCTTCCCCTGGAAGTCATCTCTTATGGAGAAGCAAAATGCACACTGCTTCAGTGTGACCATGTGGTTTTCCATTCTTGCTCCAGTTTTCCCTGCTCTTTTGCTAGTTCTTCACTCGGCAGAATGTTTTGACCAGAAGAGTTCTCCCTGAAAATTATGTCTGCAGGACAGACACACTGCATACCGAGGGGATGTAGCTCAGTGGTAGAGCACTTGTTTTGCATGTATGAGGCCCCGGGTCCAATCCCTGGCATCTCCAATTGTTTCCCTTTTTTTGACTGTCATATGGTCTCTGTCCACTAGATGGCTCTTTGAGCACGGTAATCCTCTGGTGGAATACTTCCCCTGGAAGTCATCTCTTATGGAGAACCATAATGCACACTGCTTCAGTGTGATCATGTGCTTTTCCAGTCTTGCTCCCGTTTTCCCTGGTCTTTTGCTAGTGCTTCAGTTGGCAGCATACTTTGACCAGAAGAATTCTCCCAGGAAAAGATGTCTGCAGGACAGACTCACTGCACACCGAGGGGATGTAGCTCAGTGGTAGAGCGCATGCTTCGCATGTGTGAGGTCTCGGGTTCAATCCCCGGCATCTCCATTTGCATAAACATCAGTGTGATTTTGTCCCGGTTATTTTGTATTTCACACTGCAACTCGGGCCATGATTATAGGATCATCGACATTCATATCTATTTGTCTGAGAAAACGCTGGTGCCCGTATCGCAAACCTGCCTGTAATATATCAGTGAGGTTTGCGTCCCTGCCAGTGTCAACATCCTGTATGCCTTCACAATCACTACAAATAGAAATGCACAGAGAGTACCATCACACCACAGTTTTAACCGTGCAGAATCGTGAAAGGATTGGCATTGCCTTGCGTTTCTTTTCAGTCGATTGTTTTGGTTCCAAATGTATAGCTCCACCATTGTACCTTTGTAGCATATGATGGCTAGCTTTAAAAATAATTTGTTTTCACTGGATGTGGCCACAGATGTACCTCTGTTGTCAACCTAAGTTGATCAGGTTCTGTAACTTGTTAGTTTTGAGCTGGAATATCCTACCAGCTCTGCTGCTGGGGCCTATCTCCGGCTTCTAAAAGCAAAAGCCTTGAACATATTGATATTTTTCATTAGTTGATCAGGGGGATTGCAGGGGGGGGCAGATTTTCTGCATGTTTCTATGGACAACCAGAAACAGGTGGCTCTAAAATGAAGTCCGCCATTTGGAAACTCCAATTCGACAGTTACCATCAGTTCTGGGCGCTGTTAGTCCCAAGCAGCCAGCCAGCATCTGGTAGATTTCATTGGTCTTTGCTGGCAGCGGGGATGTAACTCAGTGGTAGAGCACCTGCTTTGGAAGTATGAGGCCACAGGTTCGATCCCCGGCATCTCCATATGAAATGTTTCTTCAAGTGTGGGCTTTTTCCTGTACATGGGAATTAGGATGATGTGGTCTTTTGCCATACTAAATCCTGTTGCTGAACGTCTTCTCTTTGGAGCCGATGATTGTGGACATGCACGGTGCACCATGCTTCAGTGTGATGTCTGCTTTTTTCATTGGAAGCCTGTTAGCCTGATCTCTTACCGGGATGACACAAAGCAGACTCGTTCAGACAGAGGGGCATTGGCTGAGAATAGTGTCTCCACCGGTCCCCCTGCTAGGCAGTGGTATCATTCTGAGGTGCTGTGCACGCTCACCAACTATCACCCCCTCTGACCTTTCCCACCGCAGAACACCCTGAATGCATTCAGCGGGTTATGCTTCATTCTAGGGCTGCAATGGATCGCCTAGTGGCAAAACCAATGGAAGCACCATTGACCTTCCGCAGAATTCCACTGCTTGTCTGCCTAGAGAAGCGACATCTGCCGAGTGTGCTAGGGACACTCATGACGGCAGAGCTATAGAGTGGTGGGTCCACGTTGCTTTCCACTAGCCAGCAAATACAGAAGGACATCTGAAAGAGGTGTCAGTCTATCTAGCAACATATGTGGGCTTTCGGCTGGAGGAATTCCTGCGCGAAATGGTGCTATCTCATTTTTGGTGTTTGAAGACATACATATATATATATATATATATATATATATATTTATTTATTTTTTCTCCATAACTACACTTCTCAAATCTGGGGCATCTATCCGAGATGGCCGTGTCACATTATGTGATGTCTCAGGCACCAACGTGATGAGATCGACCTGGCGCTTTAACTTTGTCATTGTAAGTAGTAAGATGTAATTTGGCAGTTGTCATGTTTTTTCATATGCACTACTGCAAACCCCTTTCCTTACTTAGCCCACTCCCTCCTGAAGCTTTTAGGTGTGATGAGGAAGTGTCCTCTCAGCGGGGATGTAGCTCAGTTGTAGAGCGCATGCTTTGCATGTATGAGGACCCGGGGCATTTCCACTTGTTTCTCTTTTTGACTGTCAAATGATCTCTATCCACTAGATGGCCCTTTGAGCACAGTAATCCTCTGGTGTAAATCTTCCCCTGGAAGTCATCTCTTATGGAGAAGCAAAATGCACACTGCTTCAGTGTGACCATGTGGTTTTCCATTCTTGCTCCAGTTTTCCCTGCTCTTTTGCTAGTGCTTCACTCGGCAGAATGTTTTGACCAGAAGAGTTCTCCCTGAAAATTATGTCTGCAGGACAGACACACTGCATACCGAGGGGATGTAGCTCAGTGGTAGAGCACTTGTTTTGCATGTATGAGGCCCCGGGTCCAATCCCTGGCATCTCCAATTGTTTCCCTTTTTTTGACTGTCATATGGTCTCTGTCCACTAGATGGCTCTTTGAGCACGGTAATCCTCTGGTGGAATACTTCCCCTGGAAGTCATCTCTTATGGAGAAGCATAATGCACACTGCTTCAGTGTGACCATGTGCTTTTCCAGTCTTGCTCCCGTTTTCCCTGGTCTTTTGCTAGTGCTTCAGTTGGCAGCATACTTTGACCAGAAGAATTCTCCCAGGAAAAGATGTCTGCAGGACAGACTTCCCGCACACCGAGGGGATGTAGCTCAGTGGTAGAGCGCATGCTTCGCATGTATGAGGTCCCGGGTTCAATCCCCGGCATCTCCATTTGCATAAACATCAGTGTGATTTTGTCCCGGTTATTTTGTATTTCACACTGCAACTCGGGCCATGATTATAGGATCATCGACATTCATATCTATTTGTCTGAGAAAACGCTGGTGCCCGTATCGCAAACCTGCCTGTAATATATCAGTGAGGTTTGCGTCCCTGCCAGTGTCAACATCCTGTATGCCTTCACAATCACTACAAATAGAAATGCAACGAGAGTACCATCACACCACAGTTTTAACCGTGCAGAATCGTGAAAGGATTGGCATTGCCTTGCGTTTCTTTTCAGTCGATTGTTTTGGTTCCGAATGTATAGCTCCACCATTGTACCTTTGTAGCATATGATGGCTAGCTTTAAAAATAATTTGTTTTCACTGGATGTGGCCACAGATGTACCTCTGTTGTCAACCTAAGTTGATCAGGTTCTGTAACTTGTTAGTTTTGAGCTGGAATATCCTACCAGCTCTGCTGCTGGGGCCTATCTCCGGCTTCTAAAAGCAAAAGCCTTGAACATATTGATATTTTTCATTAGTTGATCAGGGGGATTGCAGGGGGGGGCAGATTTTCTGCATGTTTCTATGGACAACCAGAAACAGGTGGCTCTAAAATGAAGTCCGCCATTTGGAAACTCCAATTCGACAGTTACCATCAGTTCTGGGCGCTGTTAGTCCCAAGCAGCCAGCCAGCATCTGGTAGATTTCATAGGTCCTTGCTGGCAGCGGGGATGTAACTCAGTGGTAGAGCACCTGCTTTGGAAGTATGAGGCCACAGGTTCGATCCCCGGCATCTCCATATGATATGTTTCTTCAAGTGTGGGCTTTTTCCTGTACCTGGGAATTAGGATGATGTGGTCTTTTGCCATACTAAATCCTGTTGCTGAACGTCTTCTCTTTGGAGCCGATGATTGTGGACATGCACGGTGCACCATGCTTCAGTGTGATGTCTGCTTTTTTCATTGGAAGCCTGTTAGCCTGATCTCTTACCGGGATGACACAAAGCAGACTCGTTCAGACAGAGGGGCATTGGCTGAGAATAGTGTCTCCACCGGTCCCCCTGCTAGGCAGTGGTATCATTCTGAGGTGCTGTGCACGCTCACCAACTATCACCCCCTCTGACCTTTCCCACCGCAGAACACCCTGAATGCATTCAGCGGGTTATGCTTCATTCTAGGGCTGCAATGGATCGCCTAGTGGCAAAACCAATGGAAGCACCATTGACCTTCCGCAGAATTCCACTGCTTGTCTGCCTAGAGAAGCGACATCTGCCGAGTGTGCTAGGGACACTCATGACGGCAGAGCTATAGAGTGGTGGGTCCACGTTGCTTTCCACTAGCCAGCAAATACAGAAGGACATCTGAAAGAGGTGTCAGTCTATCTAGCAACATATGTGGGCTTTCGGCTGGAGGAATTCCTGCGCGAAATGGTGCTATCTCATTTTTGGTGTTTGAAGACATACATATATATATATATATATATATATATATATATATTTATTTATTTTTTCTCCATAACTACACTTCTCAAATCTGGGGCATCTATCCGAGATGGCCGTGTCACATTATGTGATGTCTCAGGCACCAACGTGATGAGATCGACCTGGCGCTTTAACTTTGTCATTGTAAGTAGTAAGATGTAATTTGGCAGTTGTCATGTTTTTTCATATGCACTACTGCAAACCCCTTTCCTTACTTAGCCCACTCCCTCCTGAAGCTTTTAGGTGTGATGAGGAAGTGTCCTCTCAGCGGGGATGTAGCTCAGTTGTAGAGCGCATGCTTTGCATGTATGAGGACCCGGGGCATTTCCACTTGTTTCTCTTTTTGACTGTCAAATGATCTCTATCCACTAGATGGCCCTTTGAGCACAGTAATCCTCTGGTGGAAATCTTCCCCTGGAAGTCATCTCTTATGGAGAAGCAAAATGCACACTGCTTCAGTGTGACCATGTGGTTTTCCATTCTTGCTCCAGTTTTCCCTGCTCTTTTGCTAGTGCTTCACTCGGCAGAATGTTTTGACCAGAAGAGTTCTCCCTGAAAATTATGTCTGCAGGACAGACACACTGCATACCGAGGGGATGTAGCTCAGTGGTAGAGCACTTGTTTTGCATGTATGAGGCCCCGGGTCCAATCCCTGGCATCTCCAATTGTTTCCCTTTTTTTGACTGTCATATGGTCTCTGTCCACTAGATGGCTCTTTGAGCACGGTAATCCTCTGGTGGAATACTTCCCCTGGAAGTCATCTCTTATGGAGAAGCATAATGCACACTGCTTCAGTGTGACCATGTGCTTTTCCAGTCTTGCTCCCGTTTTCCCTGGTCTTTTGCTAGTGCTTCAGTTGGCAGCATACTTTGACCAGAAGAATTCTCCCAGGAAAAGATGTCTGCAGGACAGACTCCCCGCACACCGAGGGGATGTAGCTCAGTGGTAGAGCGCATGCTTCGCATGTATGAGGTCCCGGGTTCAATCCCCGGCATCTCCATTTGCATAAACATCAGTGTGATTTTGTCCCGGTTATTTTGTATTTCACACTGCAACTCGGGCCATGATTATAGGATCATCGACATTCATATCTATTTGTCTGAGAAAACGCTGGTGCCCGTATCGCAAACCTGCCTGTAATATATCAGTGAGGTTTGCGTCCCTGCCAGTGTCAACATCCTGTATGCCTTCACAATCACTACAAATAGAAATGCAACGAGAGTACCATCACACCACAGTTTTAACCGTGCAGAATCGTGAAAGGATTGGCATTGCCTTGCGTTTCTTTTCAGTCGATTGTTTTGGTTCCGAATGTATAGCTCCACCATTGTACCTTTGTAGCATATGATGGCTAGCTTTAAAAATAATTTGTTTTCACTGGATGTGGCCACAGATGTACCTCTGTTGTCAACCTAAGTTGATCAGGTTCTGTAACTTGTTAGTTTTGAGCTGGAATATCCTACCAGCTCTGCTGCTGGGGCCTATCTCCGGCTTCTAAAAGCAAAAGCCTTGAACATATTGATATTTTTCATTAGTTGATCAGGGGGATTGCAGGGGGGGGCAGATTTTCTGCATGTTTCTATGGACAACCAGAAACAGGTGGCTCTAAAATGAAGTCCGCCATTTGGAAACTCCAATTCGACAGTTACCATCAGTTCTGGGCGCTGTTAGTCCCAAGCAGCCAGCCAGCATCTGGTAGATTTCATAGGTCTTTGCTGGCAGCGGGGATGTAACTCAGTGGTAGAGCACCTGCTTTGGAAGTATGAGGCCACAGGTTCGATCCCCGGCATCTCCATATGATATGTTTCTTCAAGTGTGGGCTTTTTCCTGTACCTGGGAATTAGGATGATGTGGTCTTTTGCCATACTAAATCCTGTTGCTGAACGTCTTCTCTTTGGAGCCGATGATTGTGGACATGCACGGTGCACCATGCTTCAGTGTGATGTCTGCTTTTTTCATTGGAAGCCTGTTAGCCTGATCTCTTACCGGGATGACACAAAGCAGACTCGTTCAGACAGAGGGGCATTGGCTGAGAATAGTGTGTCCACCGGTCCCCCTGCTAGGCAGTGGTATCATTCTGAGGTGCTGTGCACGCTCACCAACTATCACCCCCTCTGACCTTTCCCACCGCAGAACACCCTGAATGCATTCAGCGGGTTATGCTTCATTCTAGGGCTGCAATGGATCGCCTAGTGGCAAAACCAATGGAAGCACCATTGACCTTCCGCAGAATTCCACTGCTTGTCTGCCTAGAGAAGCGACATCTGCCGAGTGTGCTAGGGACACTCATGACGGCAGAGCTATAGAGTGGTGGGTCCACGTTGCTTTCCACTAGCCAGCAAATACAGAAGGACATCTGAAAGAGGTGTCAGTCTATCTAGCAACATATGTGGGCTTTCGGCTGGAGGAATTCCTGCGCGAAATGGTGCTATCTCATTTTTGGTGTTTGAAGACATACATATATATATATATATATATATTTATTTATTTATTTTTTCTCCATAACTACACTTCTCAAATCTGGGGCATCTATCCGAGATGGCCGTGTCACATTATGTGATGTCTCAGGCACCAACGTGATGAGATCGACCTGGCGCTTTAACTTTGTCATTGTAAGTAGTAAGATGTAATTTGGCAGTTGTCATGTTTTTTCATATGCACTACTGCAAACCCCTTTCCTTACTTAGCCCACTCCCTCCTGAAGCTTTTAGGTGTGATGAGGAAGTGTCCTCTCAGCGGGGATGTAGCTCAGTTGTAGAGCGCATGCTTTGCATGTATGAGGACCCGGGGCATTTCCACTTGTTTCTCTTTTTGACTGTCAAATGATCTCTATCCACTAGATGGCCCTTTGAGCACAGTAATCCTCTGGTGGAAATCTTCCCATGGAAGTCATCTCTTATGGAGAAGCAAAATGCACACTGCTTCAGTGTGACCATGTGGTTTTCCATTCTTGCTCCAGTTTTCCCTGCTCTTTTGCTAGTGCTTCACTCGGCAGAATGTTTTGACCAGAAGAGTTCTCCCTGAAAATTATGTCTGCAGGACAGACACACTGCATACCGAGGGGATGTAGCTCAGTGGTAGAGCACTTGTTTTGCATGTATGAGGCCCCGGGTCCAATCCCTGGCATCTCCAATTGTTTCCCTTTTTTTGACTGTCATATGGTCTCTGTCCACTAGATGGCTCTTTGAGCACGGTAATCCTCTGGTGGAATACTTCCCCTGGAAGTCATCTCTTATGGCGAAGCATAATGCACACTGCTTCAGTGTGACCATGTGCTTTTCCAGTCTTGCTCCCGTTTTCCCTGGTCTTTTGCTAGTGCTTCAGTTGGCAGCATACTTTGACCAGAAGAATTCTCCCAGGAAAAGATGTCTGCAGGACAGACTCACCGCACACTGAGGAGATGTAGCTCAGTGGTAGAGCGCATGCTTCGCATGTATGAGGTCCCGGGTTCAATCCCCGGCATCTCCATTTGCATAAACATCAGTGTGATTTTGTCCCGGTTATTTTGTATTTCACACTGCAACTCGGGCCATGATTATAGGATCATCGACATTCATATCTATTTGTCTGAGAAAACGCTGGTGCCCGTATCGCAAACCTGCCTGTAATATATCAGTGAGGTTTGCGTCCCTGCCAGTGTCAACATCCTGTATGCCTTCACAATCACTACAAATAGAAATGCAACGAGAGTACCATCACACCACAGTTTTAACCGTGCAGAATCGTGAAAGGATTGGCATTGCCTTGCGTTTCTTTTCAGTCGATTGTTTTGGTTCCGAATGTATAGCTCCACCATTGTACCTTTGTAGCATATGATGGCTAGCTTTAAAAATAATTTGTTTTCACTGGATGTGGCCACAGATGTACCTCTGTTGTCAACCTAAGTTGATCAGGTTCTGTAACTTGTTAGTTTTGAGCTGGAATATCCTACCAGCTCTGCTGCTGGGGCCTATCTCCGGCTTCTAAAAGCAAAAGCCTTGAACATATTGATATTTTTCATTAGTTGATCAGGGGGATTGCAGGGGGGGGCAGATTTTCTGCATGTTTCTATGGACAACCAGAAACAGGTGGCTCTAAAATGAAGTCCGCCATTTGGAAACTCCAATTCGACAGTTACCATCAGTTCTGGGCGCTGTTAGTCCCAAGCAGCCAGCCAGCATCTGGTAGATTTCATAGGTCCTTGCTGGCAGCGGGGATGTAACTCAGTGGTAGAGCACCTGCTTTGGAAGTATGAGGCCACAGGTTTGATCCCGGCATCTCCATATGATATGTTTCTTCAAGTGTGGGCTTTTTCCTGTACATGGGAATTAGGATGATGTGGTCTTTTGCCATACTAAATCCTGTTGCTGAACGTCTTCTCTTTGGAGCCGATGATTGTGGACATGCACGGTGCACCATGCTTCAGTGTGATGTCTGCTTTTTTCATTGGAAGCCTGTTAGCCTGATCTCTTACCGGGATGACACAAAGCAGACTCGTTCAGACAGAGGGGCATTGGCTGAGAATAGTGTCTCCACCGGTCCCCCTGCTAGGCAGTGGTATCATTCTGAGGTGCTGTGCACGCTCACCAACTATCACCCCCTCTGACCTTTCCCACCGCAGAACACCCTGAATGCATTCAGCGGGTTATGCTTCATTCTAGGGCTGCAATGGATCGCCTAGTGGCAAAACCAATGGAAGCACCATTGACCTTCCGCAGAATTCCACTGCTTGTCTGCCTAGAGAAGCGACATCTGCCGAGTGTGCTAGGGACACTCATGACGGCAGAGCTATAGAGTGGTGGGTCCACGTTGCTTTCCACTAGCCAGCAAATACAGAAGGACATCCGAAAGAGGTGTCAGTCTATCTAGCAACATTTGTGGGCTTTCGGCTGGAGGACTTCCTGCGCGAAATGGTGCTATCTCATTTTTGGTGTTTGAAGACATACATATATATATATATATATATATTTATTTATTTTTTCTCCATAACTACACTTCTCAAATCTGGGGCATCTATCCGAGATGGCCGTGTCACATTATGTGATGTCTCAGGCACCAACGTGATGAGATCGACCTGGCGCTTTAAATTTGTCATTGTAAGTAGTAAGATGTAATTTGGCAGTTGTCATGTTTTTTCATATGCACTACTGCAAACCCCTTTCCTTACTTAGCCCACTCCCTCCTGAAGCTTTTAGGTGTGATGAGGAAGTGTCCTCTCAGCGGGGATGTAGCTCAGTTGTAGAGCGCATGCTTTGCATGTATGAGGACCCGGGGCATTTCCACTTGTTTCTCTTTTTGACTGTCAAATGATCTCTATCCACTAGATGGCCCTTTGAGCACAGTAATCCTCTGGTGGAAATCTTCCCCTGGAAGTCATCTCTTATGGAGAAGCAAAATGCACACTGCTTCAGTGTGACCATGTGGTTTTCCATTCTTGCTCCAGTTTTCCCTGCTCTTTTGCTAGTGCTTCACTCGGCAGAATGTTTTGACCAGAAGAGTTCTCCCTGAAAATTATGTCTGCAGGACAGACACACTGCATACTGAGGGGATGTAGCTCAGTGGTAGAGCACTTGTTTTGCATGTATGAGGCCCCGGGTCCAATCCCTGGCATCTCCAATTGTTTCCCTTTTTTTGACTGTCATATGGTCTCTGTCCACTAGATGGCTCTTTGAGCACGGTAATCCTCTGGTGGAATACTTCCCCTGGAAGTCATCTCTTATGGAGAAGAATAATGCACACTGCTTCAGTGTGACCATGTGCTTTTCCAGTCTTGCTCCCGTTTTCCCTGGTCTTTTGCTAGTGCTTCAGTTGGCAGCATACTTTGACCGGAAGAATTCTCCCAGGAAAAGATGTCTGCAGGACAGACTCACCGCACACCAAGGGGATGTAGCTCAGTGGTAGAGCGCATGCTTCGCATGTATGAGGTCCCGGGTTCAATCCCCGGCATCTCCATTTGCATAAACTTCAGTGTGATTTTGTCCCGGTTATTTTGTATTTCACACTGCAACTCGGGCCATGATTATAGGATCATCGACATTCATATCTATTTGTCTGAGAAAACGCTGGTGCCCGTATCGCAAACCTGCCTGTAATATATCAGTGAGGTTTGCGTCCCTGCCAGTGTCAACATCCTGTATGCCTTCACAATCACTACAAATAGAAATGCACAGAGAGTACCATCACACCACAGTTTTAACTGTGCAGAATCGTGAAAGGATTGGCATTGCCTTGCGTTTCTTTTCAGTCGATTGTTTTGGTTCCGAATGTATAGCTCCACCATTGTACCTTTGTAGCATATGATGGCTAGCTTTAAAAATAATTTGTTTTCACTGGATGTGGCCACAGATGTACCTCTGTTGTCAACCTAAGTTGATCAGGTTCTGTAACTTGTTAGTTTTGAGCTGGAATATCCTACCAGCTCTGCTGCTGGGGCCTATCCCCGGCTTCTAAAAGCAAAAGCCTTGAACATATTGATATTTTTCATTAGTTGATCAGGGGGATTGCAGGGGGGGGCAGCTTTTCTGCATGTTTCTATGGACAACCAGAAACAGGTGGCTCTAAAATGAAGTCCGCCATTTGGAAACTCAAATTCGACAGTTACCATCAGTTCTGGGCGCTGTTAGTCCCAAGCAGCCAGCCAGCATCTGGTAGATTTCATAGGTCCTTGCTGGCAGCGGGGATGTAACTCAGTGGTAGAGCACCTGCTTTGGAAGTATGAGGCCACAGGTTCGATCCCCGGCATCTCCATATGATATGTTTCTTCAAGTGTGGGCTTTTTCCTGTACATGGGAATTAGGATGATGTGGTCTTTTGCCATACTAAATCCTGTTGCTGAACGTCTTCTCTTTGGAGCCGATGATTGTGGACATGCACGGTGCACCATGCTTCAGTGTGATGTCTGCTTTTTTCATTGGAAGCCTGTTAGCCTGATCTCTTACCGGGATGATACAAAGCAGACTCGTTCAGACAGAGGGGCATTGGCTGAGAATAGTGTCTCCACCGGTCCCCCTGCTAGGCAGTGGTATCATTCTGAGGTGCTGTGCACGCTCACCAACTATCACCCCCTCTGACCTTTCCCACCGCAGAACACCCTGAATGCATTCAGCAGGTTATGCTTCATTCTAGGGCTGCAATGGATCGCCTAGTGGCAAAACCAATGGAAGCACCATTGACCTTCCGCAGAATTCCACTGCTTGTCTGCCTAGAGAAGCGACATCTGCCGAGTGTGCTAGGGACACTCATGACGGCAGAGCTATAGAGTGGTGGGTCCACGTTGCTTTCCACTAGCCAGCAAATACAGAAGGACATCCGAAAGAGGTGTCAGTCTATCTAGCAACATTTGTGGGCTTTCGGCTGGAGGAATTCCTGCGCGAAATGGTGCTATCTCATTTTTGGTGTTTGAAGACATACAGATATATATTTTTTTCTCCATAACTACACTTCTCAAATCTGGGGCATCTATCCGAGATGGCCGTGTCACATTATGTGATGTCTCAGGCACCAACGTGATGAGATCGACCTGGCGCTTTAACTTTGTCATTGTAAGTAGTAAGATGTAATTTGGCAGTTGTCATGTTTTTTCATATGCACTACTGCAAACCCCTTTCCTTACTTAGCCCACTCCCTCCTGAAGCTTTTAGGTGTGATGAGGAAGTGTCCTCTCAGCGGGGATGTAGCTCAGTTGTAGAGCGCATGCTTTGCATGTATGAGGACCCGGGGCATTTCCACTTGTTTCTCTTTTTGACTGTCAAATGATCTCTATCCACTAGATGGCCCTTTGAGCACAGTAATCCTCTGGTGGAAATCTTCCCCTGGAAGTCATCTCTTATGGAGAAGCAAAATGCACACTGCTTCAGTGTGACCATGTGGTTTTCCATTCTTGCTCCAGTTTTCCCTGCTCTTTTGCTAGTGCTTCACTCGGCAGAATGTTTTGACCAGAAGAGTTCTCCCTGAAAATTATGTCTGCAGGACAGACACACTGCATACCGAGGGGATGTAGCTCAGTGGTAGAGCACTTGTTTTGCATGTATGAGGCCCCGGGTCCAATCCCTGGCATCTCCAATTGTTTCCCTTTTTTTGACTGTCATATGGTCTCTGTCCACTAGATGGCTCTTTGAGCACGGTAATCCTCTGGTGGAATACTTCCCCTGGAAGTCATCTCTTATGGCGAAGCATAATGCACACTGCTTCAGTGTGACCATGTGCTTTTCCAGTCTTGCTCCCGTTTTCCCTGGTCTTTTGCTAGTGCTTCAGTTGGCAGCATACTTTGACCAGAAGAATTCTCCCAGGAAAAGATGTCTGCAGGACAGACTCACCGCACACTTAGGGGATGTAGCTCAGTGGTAGAGCGCATGCTTCGCATGTATGAGGTCCCGGGTTCAATCCCCGGCATCTCCATTTGCATAAACATCAGTGTGATTTTGTCCCGGTTATTTTGTATTTCACACTGCAACTCGGGCCATGATTATAGGATCATCGACATTCATATCTATTTGTCTGAGAAAACGCTGGTGCCCGTATCGCAAACCTGCCTGTAATATATCAGTGAGGTTTGCGTCCCTGCCAGTGTCAACATCCTGTATGCCTTCACAATCACCACAAATAGAAATGCAACGAGAGTACCATCACACCACAGTTTTAACCGTGCAGAATCGTGAAAGGATTGGCATTGCCTTGCGTTTCTTTTCAGTCGATTGTTTTGGTTCCGAATGTATAGCTCCACCATTGTACCTTTGTAGCATATGATGGCTAGCTTTAAAAATAATTTGTTTTCACTGGATGTGGCCACAGATGTACCTCTGTTGTCAACCTAAGTTGATCAGGTTCTGTAACTTGTTAGTTTTGAGCTGGAATATCCTACCAGCTCTGCTGCTGGGGCCTATCTCCGGCTTCTAAAAGCAAAAGCCTTGAACATATTGATATTTTTCATTAGTTGATCAGGGGGATTGCAGGGGGGGGCAGCTTTTCTGCATGTTTCTATGGACAACCAGAAACAGGTGGCTCTAAAATGAAGTCCGCCATTTGGAAACTCCAATTCGACAGTTACCATCAGTTCTGGGCGCTGTTAGTCCCAAGCAGCCAGCCAGCATCTGGTAGATTTCATAGGTCCTTGCTGGCAGCGGGGATGTAACTCAGTGGTAGAGCACCTGCTTTGGAAGTATGAGGCCACAGGTTTGATCCCGGCATCTCCATATGATATGTTTCTTCAAGTGTGGGCTTTTTCCTGTACATGGGAATTAGGATGATGTGGTCTTTTGCCATACTAAATCCTGTTGCTGAACGTCTTCTCTTTGGAGCCGATGATTGTGGACATGCACGGTGCACCATGCTTCAGTGTGATGTCTGCTTTTTTCATTGGAAGCCTGTTAGCCTGATCTCTTACCGGGATGACACAAAGCAGACTCGTTCAGACAGAGGGGCATTGGCTGAGAATAGTGTCTCCACCGGTCCCCCTGCTAGGCAGTGGTATCATTCTGAGGTGCTGTGCACGCTCACCAACTATCACCCCCTCTGACCTTTCCCACCGCAGAACACCCTGAATGCATTCAGCGGGTTATGCTTCATTCTAGGGCTGCAATGGATCGCCTAGTGGCAAAACCAATGGAAGCACCATTGACCTTCCGCAGAATTCCACTGCTTGTCTGCCTAGAGAAGCGACATCTGCCGAGTGTGCTAGGGACACTCATGACGGCAGAGCTATAGAGTGGTGGGTCCACGTTGCTTTCCACTAGCCAGCAAATACAGAAGGACATCCGAAAGAGGTGTCAGTCTATCTAGCAACATTTGTGGGCTTTCGGCTGGAGGAATTCCTGCGCGAAATGGTGCTATCTCATTTTTGGTGTTTGAAGACATACATATATATATATATATATATATATTTATTTATTTTTTCTCCATAACTACACTTCTCAAATCTGGGGCATCTATCCGAGATGGCCGTGTCACATTATGTGATGTCTCAGGCACCAACGTGATGAGATCGACCTGGCGCTTTAACTTTGTCATTGTAAGTAGTAAGATGTAATTTGGCAGTTGTCATGTTTTTTCATATGCACTACTGCAAACCCCTTTCCTTACTTAGCCCACTCCCTCCTGAAGCTTTTAGGTGTGATGAGGAAGTGTCCTCTCAGCGAGGATGTAGCTCAGTTGTAGAGCGCATGCTTTGCATGTATGAGGACCCGGGGCATTTCCACTTGTTTCTCTTTTTGACTGTCAAATGATCTCTATCCACTAGATGGCCCTTTGAGCACAGTAATCCTCTGGTGGAAATCTTCCCCTGGAAGTCATCTCTTATGGAGAAGCAAAATGCACACTGCTTCAGTGTGACCATGTGGTTTTCCATTCTTGCTCCAGTTTTCCCTGCTCTTTTGCTAGTGCTTCACTCGGCAGAATGTTTTGACCAGAAGAGTTCTCCCTGAAAATTATGTCTGCAGGACAGACACACTGCATACCGAGGGGATGTAGCTCAGTGGTAGAGCACTTGTTTTGCATGTATGAGGCCCCGGGTCCAATCCCTGGCATCTCCAATTGTTTCCCTTTTTTTGACTGTCATATGGTCTCTGTCCACTAATTGGCTCTTTGAGCACGGTAATCCTCTGGTGGAATACTTCCCCTGGAAGTCATCTCTTATGGAGAAGCATAATGCACACTGCTTCAGTGTGACCATGTGCTTTTCCAGTCTTGCTCCCGTTTTCCCTGGTCTTTTGCTAGTGCTTCAGTTGGCAGCATACTTTGACCAGAAGAATTCTCCCAGGAAAAGATGTCTGCAGGACAGACTCACTGCACACCGAGGGGATGTAGCTCAGTGGTAGAGCGCATGCTTCGCATGTGTGAGGTCTCGGGTTCAATCCCCGGCATCTCCATTTGCATAAACATCAGTGTGATTTTGTCCCGGTTATTTTGTATTTCACACTGCAACTCGGGCCATGATTATAGGATCATCGACATTCATATCTATTTGTCTGAGAAAACGCTGGTGCCCGTATCGCAAACCTGCCTGTAATATATCAGTGAGGTTTGCGTCCCTGCCAGTGTCAACATCCTGTATGCCTTCACAATCACTACAAATAGAAATGCACAGAGAGTACCATCACACCACAGTTTTAACCGTGCAGAATCGTGAAAGGATTGGCATTGCCTTGCGTTTCTTTTCAGTCGATTGTTTTGGTTCCGAATGTATAGCTCCACCATTGTACCTTTGTAGCATATGATGGCTAGCTTTAAAAATAATTTGTTTTCACTGGATGTGGCCACAGATGTACCTCTGTTGTCAACCTAAGTTGATCAGGTTCTGTAACTTGTTAGTTTTGAGCTGGAATATCCTACCAGCTCTGCTGCTGGGGCCTATCTCCGGCTTCTAAAAGCAAAAGCCTTGAACATATTGATATTTTTCATTAGTTGATCAGGGGGATTGCAGGGGGGGGCAGATTTTCTGCATGTTTCTATGGACAACCAGAAACAGGTGGCTCTAAAATGAAGTCCGCCATTTGGAAACTCCAATTCGACAGTTACCATCAGTTCTGGGCGCTGTTAGTCCCAAGCAGCCAGCCAGCATCTGGTAGATTTCATTGGTCTTTGCTGGCAGCGGGGATGTAACTCAGTGGTAGAGCACCTGCTTTGGAAGTATGAGGCCACAGGTTCGATCCCCGGCATCTCCATATGATATGTTTCTTCAAGTGTGGGCTTTTTCCTGTACATGGGAATTAGGATGATGTGGTCTTTTGCCATACTAAATCCTGTTGCTGAACGTCTTCTCTTTGGAGCCGATGATTGTGGACATGCACGGTGCACCATGCTTCAGTGTGATGTCTGCTTTTTTCATTGGAAGCCTGTTAGCCTGATCTCTTACCGGGATGACACAAAGCAGACTCGTTCAGACAGAGGGGCATTGGCTGAGAATAGTGTCTCCACCGGTCCCCCTGCTAGGCAGTGGTATCATTCTGAGGTGCTGTGCACGCTCACCAACTATCACCCCCTCTGACCTTTCCCACCGCAGAACACCCTGAATGCATTCAGCGGGTTATGCTTCATTCTAGGGCTGCAATGGATCGCCTAGTGGCGAAACCAATGGAAGCACCATTGACCTTCCGCAGAATTCCACTGCTTGTCTGCCTAGAGAAGCGACATCTGCCGAGTGTGCTAGGGACACTCATGACGGCAGAGCTATAGAGTGGTGGGTCCACGTTGCTTTCCACTAGCCAGCAAATACAGAAGGACATCTGAAAGAGGTGTCAGTCTATCTAGCAACATATGTGGGCTTTCGGCTGGAGGAATTCCTGCGCGAAATGGTGCTATCTCATTTTTGGTGTTTGAAGACATACATATATATATATATATATATATATATATATATATTTATTTATTTTTTCTCCATAACTACACTTCTCAAATCTGGGGCATCTATCCGAGATGGCCGTGTCACATTATGTGATGTCTCAGGCACCAACGTGATGAGATCGACCTGGCGCTTTAACTTTGTCATTGTAAGTAGTAAGATGTAATTTGGCAGTTGTCATGTTTTTTCATATGCACTACTGCAAACCCCTTTCCTTACTTAGCCCACTCCCTCCTGAAGCTTTTAGGTGTGATGAGGAAGTGTCCTCTCAGCGGGGATGTAGCTCAGTTGTAGAGCGCATGCTTTGCATGTATGAGGACCCGGGGCATTTCCACTTGTTTCTCTTTTTGACTGTCAAATGATCTCTATCCACTAGATGGCCCTTTGAGCACAGTAATCCTCTGGTGGAAATCTTCCCCTGGAAGTCATCTCTTATGGAGAAGCAAAATGCACACTGCTTCAGTGTGACCATGTGGTTTTCCATTCTTGCTCCAGTTTTCCCTGCTCTTTTGCTAGTGCTTCACTCGGCAGAATGTTTTGACCAGAAGAGTTCTCCCTGAAAATTATGTCTGCAGGACAGACACACTGCATACCGAGGGGATGTAGCTCAGTGGTAGAGCACTTGTTTTGCATGTATGAGGCCCCGGGTCCAATCCCTGGCATCTCCAATTGTTTCCCTTTTTTTGACTGTCATATGGTCTCTGTCCACTAGATGGCTCTTTGAGCACGGTAATCCTCTGGTGGAATACTTCCCCTGGAAGTCATCTCTTATGGAGAAGCATAATGCACACTGCTTCAGTGTGACCATGTGCTTTTCCAGTCTTGCTCCCGTTTTCCCTGGTCTTTTGCTAGTGCTTCAGTTGGCAGCATACTTTGACCAGAAGAATTCTCCCAGGAAAAGATGTCTGCAGGACAGACTCCCCGCACACCGAGGGGATGTAGCTCAGTGGTAGAGCGCATGCTTCGCATGTATGAGGTCCCGGGTTCAATCCCCGGCATCTCCATTTGCATAAACATCAGTGTGATTTTGTCCCGGTTATTTTGTATTTCACACTGCAACTCGGGCCATGATTATAGGATCATCGACATTCATATCTATTTGTCTGAGAAAACGCTGGTGCCCGTATCGCAAACCTGCCTGTAATATATCAGTGAGGTTTGCGTCCCTGCCAGTGTCAACATCCTGTATGCCTTCACAATCACTACAAATAGAAATGCAACGAGAGTACCATCACACCACAGTTTTAACCGTGCAGAATCGTGAAAGGATTGGCATTGCCTTGCGTTTCTTTTCAGTCGATTGTTTTGGTTCCGAATGTATAGCTCCACCATTGTACCTTTGTAGCATATGATGGCTAGCTTTAAAAATAATTTGTTTTCACTGGATGTGGCCACAGATGTACCTCTGTTGTCAACCTAAGTTGATCAGGTTCTGTAACTTGTTAGTTTTGAGCTGGAATATCCTACCAGCTCTGCTGCTGGGGCCTATCTCCGGCTTCTAAAAGCAAAAGCCTTGAACATATTGATATTTTTCATTAGTTGATCAGGGGGATTGCAGGGGGGGGCAGATTTTCTGCATGTTTCTATGGACAACCAGAAACAGGTGGCTCTAAAATGAAGTCCGCCATTTGGAAACTCCAATTCGACAGTTACCATCAGTTCTGGGCGCTGTTAGTCCCAAGCAGCCAGCCAGCATCTGGTAGATTTCATAGGTCTTTGCTGGCAGCGGGGATGTAACTCAGTGGTAGAGCACCTGCTTTGGAAGTATGAGGCCCCAGGTTCGATCCCCGGCATCTCCATATGATATGTTTCTTCAAGTGTGGGCTTTTTCCTGTACCTGGGAATTAGGATGATGTGGTCTTTTGCCATACTAAATCCTGTTGCTGAACGTCTTCTCTTTGGAGCCGATGATTGTGGACATGCACGGTGCACCATGCTTCAGTGTGATGTCTGCTTTTTTCATTGGAAGCCTGTTAGCCTGATCTCTTACCGGGATGACACAAAGCAGACTCGTTCAGACAGAGGGGCATTGGCTGAGAATAGTGTCTCCACCGGTCCCCCTGCTAGGCAGTGGTATCATTCTGAGGTGCTGTGCACGCTCACCAACTATCACCCCCTCTGACCTTTCCCACCGCAGAACACCCTGAATGCATTCAGCGGGTTATGCTTCATTCTAGGGCTGCAATGGATCGCCTAGTGGCAAAACCAATGGAAGCACCATTGACCTTCCGCAGAATTCCACTGCTTGTCTGCCTAGAGAAGCGACATCTGCCGAGTGTGCTAGGGACACTCATGACGGCAGAGCTATAGAGTGGTGGGTCCACGTTGCTTTCCACTAGCCAGCAAATACAGAAGGACATCTGAAAGAGGTGTCAGTCTATCTAGCAACATATGTGGGCTTTCGGCTGGAGGAATTCCTGCGCGAAATGGTGCTATCTCATTTTTGGTGTTTGAAGACATACATATATATATATATATATATATTTATTTATTTATTTTTTCTCCATAACTACACTTCTCAAATCTGGGGCATCTATCCGAGATGGCCGTGTCACATTATGTGATGTCTCAGGCACCAACGTGATGAGATCGACCTGGCGCTTTAACTTTGTCATTGTAAGTAGTAAGATGTAATTTGGCAGTTGTCATGTTTTTTCATATGCACTACTGCAAACCCCTTTCCTTACTTAGCCCACTCCCTCCTGAAGCTTTTAGGTGTGATGAGGAAGTGTCCTCTCAGCGGGGATGTAGCTCAGTTGTAGAGCGCATGCTTTGCATGTATGAGGACCCGGGGCATTTCCACTTGTTTCTCTTTTTGACTGTCAAATGATCTCTATCCACTAGATGGCCCTTTGAGCACAGTAATCCTCTGGTGGAAATCTTCCCATGGAAGTCATCTCTTATGGAGAAGCAAAATGCACACTGCTTCAGTGTGACCATGTGGTTTTCCATTCTTGCTCCAGTTTTCCCTGCTCTTTTGCTAGTGCTTCACTCGGCAGAATGTTTTGACCAGAAGAGTTCTCCCTGAAAATTATGTCTGCAGGACAGACACACTGCATACCGAGGGGATGTAGCTCAGTGGTAGAGCACTTGTTTTGCATGTATGAGGCCCCGGGTCCAATCCCTGGCATCTCCAATTGTTTCCCTTTTTTTGACTGTCATATGGTCTCTGTCCACTAGATGGCTCTTTGAGCACGGTAATCCTCTGGTGGAATACTTCCCCTGGAAGTCATCTCTTATGGCGAAGCATAATGCACACTGCTTCAGTGTGACCATGTGCTTTTCCAGTCTTGCTCCCGTTTTCCCTGGTCTTTTGCTAGTGCTTCAGTTGGCAGCATACTTTGACCAGAAGAATTCTCAAAGGAAAAGATGTCTGCAGGACAGACTCACCGCACACTGAGGAGATGTAGCTCAGTGGTAGAGCGCATGCTTCGCATGTATGAGGTCCCGGGTTCAATCCCCGGCATCTCCATTTGCATAAACATCAGTGTGATTTTGTCCCGGTTATTTTGTATTTCACACTGCAACTCGGGCCATGATTATAGGATCATCGACATTCATATCTATTTGTCTGAGAAAACGCTGGTGCCCGTATCGCAAACCTGCCTGTAATATATCAGTGAGGTTTGCGTCCCTGCCAGTGTCAACATCCTGTATGCCTTCACAATCACTACAAATAGAAATGCAACGAGAGTACCATCACACCACAGTTTTAACCGTGCAGAATCGTGAAAGGATTGGCATTGCCTTGCGTTTCTTTTCAGTCGATTGTTTTGGTTCCGAATGTATAGCTCCACCATTGTACCTTTGTAGCATATGATGGCTAGCTTTAAAAATAATTTGTTTTCACTGGATGTGGCCACAGATGTACCTCTGTTGTCAACCTAAGTTGATCAGGTTCTGTAACTTGTTAGTTTTGAGCTGGAATATCCTACCAGCTCTGCTGCTGGGGCCTATCTCCGGCTTCTAAAAGCAAAAGCCTTGAACATATTGATATTTTTCATTAGTTGATCAGGGGGATTGCAGGGGGGGGCAGATTTTCTGCATGTTTCTATGGACAACCAGAAACAGGTGGCTCTAAAATGAAGTCCGCCATTTGGAAACTCCAATTCGACAGTTACCATCAGTTCTGGGCGCTGTTAGTCCCAAGCAGCCAGCCAGCATCTGGTAGATTTCATAGGTCCTTGCTGGCAGCGGGGATGTAACTCAGTGGTAGAGCACCTGCTTTGGAAGTATGAGGCCACAGGTTTGATCCCGGCATCTCCATATGATATGTTTCTTCAAGTGTGGGCTTTTTCCTGTACATGGGAATTAGGATGATGTGGTCTTTTGCCATACTAAATCCTGTTGCTGAACGTCTTCTCTTTGGAGCCGATGATTGTGGACATGCACGGTGCACCATGCTTCAGTGTGATGTCTGCTTTTTTCATTGGAAGCCTGTTAGCCTGATCTCTTACCGGGATGACACAAAGCAGACTCGTTCAGACAGAGGGGCATTGGCTGAGAATAGTGTCTCCACCGGTCCCCCTGCTAGGCAGTGGTATCATTCTGAGGTGCTGTGCACGCTCACCAACTATCACCCCCTCTGACCTTTCCCACCGCAGAACACCCTGAATGCATTCAGCGGGTTATGCTTCATTCTAGGGCTGCAATGGATCGCCTAGTGGCAAAACCAATGGAAGCACCATTGACCTTCCGCAGAATTCCACTGCTTGTCTGCCTAGAGAAGCGACATCTGCCGAGTGTGCTAGGGACACTCATGACGGCAGAGCTATAGAGTGGTGGGTCCACGTTGCTTTCCACTAGCCAGCAAATACAGAAGGACATCCGAAAGAGGTGTCAGTCTATCTAGCAACATTTGTGGGCTTTCGGCTGGAGGACTTCCTGCGCGAAATGGTGCTATCTCATTTTTGGTGTTTGAAGACATACATATATATATATATATATATATTTATTTATTTTTTCTCCATAACTACACTTCTCAAATCTGGGGCATCTATCCGAGATGGCCGTGTCACATTATGTGATGTCTCAGGCACCAACGTGATGAGATCGACCTGGCGCTTTAAATTTGTCATTGTAAGTAGTAAGATGTAATTTGGCAGTTGTCATGTTTTTTCATATGCACTACTGCAAACCCCTTTCCTTACTTAGCCCACTCCCTCCTGAAGCTTTTAGGTGTGATGAGGAAGTGTCCTCTCAGCGGGGATGTAGCTCAGTTGTAGAGCGCATGCTTTGCATGTATGAGGACCCGGGGCATTTCCACTTGTTTCTCTTTTTGACTGTCAAATGATCTCTATCCACTAGATGGCCCTTTGAGCACAGTAATCCTCTGGTGGAAATCTTCCCCTGGAAGTCATCTCTTATGGAGAAGCAAAATGCACACTGCTTCAGTGTGACCATGTGGTTTTCCATTCTTGCTCCAGTTTTCCCTGCTCTTTTGCTAGTGCTTCACTCGGCAGAATGTTTTGACCAGAAGAGTTCTCCCTGAAAATTATGTCTGCAGGACAGACACACTGCATACTGAGGGGATGTAGCTCAGTGGTAGAGCACTTGTTTTGCATGTATGAGGCCCCGGGTCCAATCCCTGGCATCTCCAATTGTTTCCCTTTTTTTGACTGTCATATGGTCTCTGTCCACTAGATGGCTCTTTGAGCACGGTAATCCTCTGGTGGAATACTTCCCCTGGAAGTCATCTCTTATGGAGAAGCATAATGCACACTGCTTCAGTGTGACCATGTGCTTTTCCAGTCTTGCTCCCGTTTTCCCTGGTCTTTTGCTAGTGCTTCAGTTGGCAGCATACTTTGACCGGAAGAATTCTCCCAGGAAAAGATGTCTGCAGGACAGACTCACCGCACACCAAGGGGATGTAGCTCAGTGGTAGAGCGCATGCTTCGCATGTATGAGGTCCCGGGTTCAATCCCCGGCATCTCCATTTGCATAAACTTCAGTGTGATTTTGTCCCGGTTATTTTGTATTTCACACTGCAACTCGGGCCATGATTATAGGATCATCGACATTCATATCTATTTGTCTGAGAAAACGCTGGTGCCCGTATCGCAAACCTGCCTGTAATATATCAGTGAGGTTTGCGTCCCTGCCAGTGTCAACATCCTGTATGCCTTCACAATCACTACAAATAGAAATGCACAGAGAGTACCATCACACCACAGTTTTAACTGTGCAGAATCGTGAAAGGATTGGCATTGCCTTGCGTTTCTTTTCAGTCGATTGTTTTGGTTCCGAATGTATAGCTCCACCATTGTACCTTTGTAGCATATGATGGCTAGCTTTAAAAATAATTTGTTTTCACTGGATGTGGCCACAGATGTACCTCTGTTGTCAACCTAAGTTGATCAGGTTCTGTAACTTGTTAGTTTTGAGCTGGAATATCCTACCAGCTCTGCTGCTGGGGCCTATCCCCGGCTTCTAAAAGCAAAAGCCTTGAACATATTGATATTTTTCATTAGTTGATCAGGGGGATTGCAGGGGGGGGCAGCTTTTCTGCATGTTTCTATGGACAACCAGAAACAGGTGGCTCTAAAATGAAGTCCGCCATTTGGAAACTCCAATTCGACAGTTACCATCAGTTCTGGGCGCTGTTAGTCCCAAGCAGCCAGCCAGCATCTGGTAGATTTCATAGGTCCTTGCTGGCAGCGGGGATGTAACTCAGTGGTAGAGCACCTGCTTTGGAAGTATGAGGCCACAGGTTCGATCCCCGGCATCTCCATATGATATGTTTCTTCAAGTGTGGGCTTTTTCCTGTACATGGGAATTAGGATGATGTGGTCTTTTGCCATACTAAATCCTGTTGCTGAACGTCTTCTCTTTGGAGCCGATGATTGTGGACATGCACGGTGCACCATGCTTCAGTGTGATGTCTGCTTTTTTCATTGGAAGCCTGTTAGCCTGATCTCTTACCGGGATGACACAAAGCAGACTCGTTCAGACAGAGGGGCATTGGCTGAGAATAGTGTCTCCACCGGTCCCCCTGCTAGGCAGTGGTATCATTCTGAGGTGCTGTGCACGCTCACCAACTATCACCCCCTCTGACCTTTCCCACCGCAGAACACCCTGAATGCATTCAGCGGGTTATGCTTCATTCTAGGGCTGCAATGGATCGCCTAGTGGCAAAACCAATGGAAGCACCATTGACCTTCCGCAGAATTCCACTGCTTGTCTGCCTAGAGAAGCGACATCTGCCGAGTGTGCTAGGGACACTCATGACGGCAGAGCTATAGAGTGGTGGGTCCACGTTGCTTTCCACTAGCCAGCAAATACAGAAGGACATCCGAAAGAGGTGTCAGTCTATCTAGCAACATTTGTGGGCTTTCGGCTGGAGGACTTCCTGCGCGAAATGGTGCTATCTCATTTTTGGTGTTTGAAGACATACATATATATATATATATATATATATATATATATTTATTTATTTTTTCTCCATAACTACACTTCTCAAATCTGGGGCATCTATCCGAGATGGCCGTGTCACATTATGTGATGTCTCAGGCACCAACGTGATGAGATCGACCTGGCGCTTTAAATTTGTCATTGTAAGTAGTAAGATGTAATTTGGCAGTTGTCATGTTTTTTCATATGCACTACTGCAAACCCCTTTCCTTACTTAGCCCACTCCCTCCTGAAGCTTTTAGGTGTGATGAGGAAGTGTCCTCTCAACGGGGATGTAGCTCAGTTGTAGAGCGCATGCTTTGCATGTATGAGGACCCGGGGCATTTCCACTTGTTTCTCTTTTTGACTGTCAAATGATCTCTATCCACTAGATGGCCCTTTGAGCACAGTAATCCTCTGGTGGAAATCTTCCCCTGGAAGTCATCTCTTATGGAGAAGCAAAATGCACACTGCTTCAGTGTGACCATGTGGTTTTCCATTCTTGCTCCAGTTTTCCCTGCTCTTTTGCTAGTGCTTCACTCGGCAGAATGTTTTGACCAGAAGAGTTCTCCCTGAAAATTATGTCTGCAGGACAGACACACTGCATACCGAGGGGATGTAGCTCAGTGGTAGAGCACTTGTTTTGCATGTATGAGGCCCCGGGTCCAATCCCTGGCATCTCCAATTGTTTCCCTTTTTTTGACTGTCATATGGTCTCTGTCCACTAGATGGCTCTTTGAGCACGGTAATCCTCTGGTGGAATACTTCCCCTGGAAGTCATCTCTTATGGCGAAGCATAATGCACACTGCTTCAGTGTGACCATGTGCTTTTCCAGTCTTGCTCCCGTTTTCCCTGGTCTTTTGCTAGTGCTTCAGTTGGCAGCATACTTTGACCAGAAGAATTCTCCCAGGAAAAGATGTCTGCAGGACAGACTCACCGCACACTGAGGGGATGTAGCTCAGTGGTAGAGCGCATGCTTCGCATGTATGAGGTCCCGGGTTCAATCCCCGGCATCTCCATTTGCATAAACATCAGTGTGATTTTGTCCCGGTTATTTTGTATTTCACACTGCAACTCGGGCCATGATTATAGGATCATCGACATTCATATCTATTTGTCTGAGAAAACGCTGGTGCCCGTATCGCAAACCTGCCTGTAATATATCAGTGAGGTTTGCGTCCCTGCCAGTGTCAACATCCTGTATGCCTTCACAATCACTACAAATAGAAATGCAACGAGAGTACCATCACACCACAGTTTTAACCGTGCAGAATCGTGAAAGGATTGGCATTGCCTTGCGTTTCTTTTCAGTCGATTGTTTTGGTTCCGAATGTATAGCTCCACCATTGTACCTTTGTAGCATATGATGGCTAGCTTTAAAAATAATTTTTTTTCACTGGATGTGGCCACAGATGTACCTCTGTTGTCAACCTAAGTTGATCAGGTTCTGTAACTTGTTAGTTTTGAGCTGGAATATCCTACCAGCTCTGCTGCTGGGGCCTATCTCCGGCTTCTAAAAGCAAAAGCCTTGAACATATTGATATTTTTCATTAGTTGATCAGGGGGATTGCAGGGGGGGGCAGATTTTCTGCATGTTTCTATGGACAACCAGAAACAGGTGGCTCTAAAATGAAGTCCGCCATTTGGAAACTCCAATTCGACAGTTACCATCAGTTCTGGGCGCTGTTAGTCCCAAGCAGCCAGCCAGCATCTGGTAGATTTCATAGGTCCTTGCTGGCAGCGGGGATGTAACTCAGTGGTAGAGCACCTGCTTTGGAAGTATGAGGCCACAGGTTTGATCCCGGCATCTCCATATGATATGTTTCTTCAAGTGTGGGCTTTTTCCTGTACATGGGAATTAGGATGATGTGGTCTTTTGCCATACTAAATCCTGTTGCTGAACGTCTTCTCTTTGGAGCCGATGATTGTGGACATGCACGGTGCACCATGCTTCAGTGTGATGTCTGCTTTTTTCATTGGAAGCCTGTTAGCCTGATCTCTTACCGGGATGACACAAAGCAGACTCGTTCAGACAGAGGGGCATTGGCTGAGAATAGTGTCTCCACCGGTCCCCCTGCTAGGCAGTGGTATCATTCTGAGGTGCTGTGCACGCTCACCAACTATCACCCCCTCTGACCTTTCCCACCGCAGAACACCCTGAATGCATTCAGCGGGTTATGCTTCATTCTAGGGCTGCAATGGATCGCCTAGTGGCAAAACCAATGGAAGCACCATTGACCTTCCGCAGAATTCCACTGCTTGTCTGCCTAGAGAAGCGACATCTGCCGAGTGTGCTAGGGACACTCATGACGGCAGAGCTATAGAGTGGTGGGTCCACGTTGCTTTCCACTAGCCAGCAAATACAGAAGGACATCTGAAAGAGGTGTCAGTCTATCTAGCAACATATGTGGGCTTTCGGCTGGAGGAATTCCTGCGCGAAATGGTGCTATCTCATTTTTGGTGTTTGAAGACATACATATATATATATATATATATATTTATTTATTTATTTTTTCTCCATAACTACACTTCTCAAATCTGGGGCATCTATCCGAGATGGCCGTGTCACATTATGTGATGTCTCAGGCACCAACGTGATGAGATCGACCTGGCGCTTTAACTTTGTCATTGTAAGTAGTAAGATGTAATTTGGCAGTTGTCATGTTTTTTCATATGCACTACTGCAAACCCCTTTCCTTACTTAGCCCACTCCCTCCTGAAGCTTTTAGGTGTGATGAGGAAGTGTCCTCTCAGCGGGGATGTAGCTCAGTTGTAGAGCGCATGCTTTGCATGTATGAGGACCCGGGGCATTTCCACTTGTTTCTCTTTTTGACTGTCAAATGATCTCTATCCACTAGATGGCCCTTTGAGCACAGTAATCCTCTGGTGGAAATCTTCCCATGGAAGTCATCTCTTATGGAGAAGCAAAATGCACACTGCTTCAGTGTGACCATGTGGTTTTCCATTCTTGCTCCAGTTTTCCCTGCTCTTTTGCTAGTGCTTCACTCGGCAGAATGTTTTGACCAGAAGAGTTCTCCCTGAAAATTATGTCTGCAGGACAGACACACTGCATACCGAGGGGATGTAGCTCAGTGGTAGAGCACTTGTTTTGCATGTATGAGGCCCCGGGTCCAATCCCTGGCATCTCCAATTGTTTCCCTTTTTTTGACTGTCATATGGTCTCTGTCCACTAGATGGCTCTTTGAGCACGGTAATCCTCTGGTGGAATACTTCCCCTGGAAGTCATCTCTTATGGCGAAGCATAATGCACACTGCTTCAGTGTGACCATGTGCTTTTCCAGTCTTGCTCCCGTTTTCCCTGGTCTTTTGCTAGTGCTTCAGTTGGCAGCATACTTTGACCAGAAGAATTCTCCCAGGAAAAGATGTCTGCAGGACAGACTCACCGCACACTGAGGAGATGTAGCTCAGTGGTAGAGCGCATGCTTCGCATGTATGAGGTCCCGGGTTCAATCCCCGGCATCTCCATTTGCATAAACATCAGTGTGATTTTGTCCCGGTTATTTTGTATTTCACACTGCAACTCGGGCCATGATTATAGGATCATCGACATTCATATCTATTTGTCTGAGAAAACGCTGGTGCCCGTATCGCAAACCTGCCTGTAATATATCAGTGAGGTTTGCGTCCCTGCCAGTGTCAACATCCTGTATGCCTTCACAATCACTACAAATAGAAATGCAACGAGAGTACCATCACACCACAGTTTTAACCGTGCAGAATCGTGAAAGGATTGGCATTGCCTTGCGTTTCTTTTCAGTCGATTGTTTTGGTTCCGAATGTATAGCTCCACCATTGTACCTTTGTAGCATATGATGGCTAGCTTTAAAAATAATTTGTTTTCACTGGATGTGGCCACAGATGTACCTCTGTTGTCAACCTAAGTTGATCAGGTTCTGTAACTTGTTAGTTTTGAGCTGGAATATCCTACCAGCTCTGCTGCTGGGGCCTATCTCCGGCTTCTAAAAGCAAAAGCCTTGAACATATTGATATTTTTCATTAGTTGATCAGGGGGATTGCAGGGGGGGGCAGATTTTCTGCATGTTTCTATGGACAACCAGAAACAGGTGGCTCTAAAATGAAGTCCGCCATTTGGAAACTCCAATTCGACAGTTACCATCAGTTCTGGGCGCTGTTAGTCCCAAGCAGCCAGCCAGCATCTGGTAGATTTCATAGGTCCTTGCTGGCAGCGGGGATGTAACTCAGTGGTAGAGCACCTGCTTTGGAAGTATGAGGCCACAGGTTTGATCCCGGCATCTCCATATGATATGTTTCTTCAAGTGTGGGCTTTTTCCTGTACATGGGAATTAGGATGATGTGGTCTTTTGCCATACTAAATCCTGTTGCTGAACGTCTTCTCTTTGGAGCCGATGATTGTGGACATGCACGGTGCACCATGCTTCAGTGTGATGTCTGCTTTTTTCATTGGAAGCCTGTTAGCCTGATCTCTTACCGGGATGACACAAAGCAGACTCGTTCAGACAGAGGGGCATTGGCTGAGAATAGTGTCTCCACCGGTCCCCCTGCTAGGCAGTGGTATCATTCTGAGGTGCTGTGCACGCTCACCAACTATCACCCCCTCTGACCTTTCCCACCGCAGAACACCCTGAATGCATTCAGCGGGTTATGCTTCATTCTAGGGCTGCAATGGATCGCCTAGTGGCAAAACCAATGGAAGCACCATTGACCTTCCGCAGAATTCCACTGCTTGTCTGCCTAGAGAAGCGACATCTGCCGAGTGTGCTAGGGACACTCATGACGGCAGAGCTATAGAGTGGTGGGTCCACGTTGCTTTCCACTAGCCAGCAAATACAGAAGGACATCCGAAAGAGGTGTCAGTCTATCTAGCAACATTTGTGGGCTTTCGGCTGGAGGACTTCCTGCGCGAAATGGTGCTATCTCATTTTTGGTGTTTGAAGACATACATATATATATATATATATATATTTATTTATTTTTTCTCCATAACTACACTTCTCAAATCTGGGGCATCTATCCGAGATGGCCGTGTCACATTATGTGATGTCTCAGGCACCAACGTGATGAGATCGACCTGGCGCTTTAAATTTGTCATTGTAAGTAGTAAGATGTAATTTGGCAGTTGTCATGTTTTTTCATATGCACTACTGCAAACCCCTTTCCTTACTTAGCCCACTCCCTCCTGAAGCTTTTAGGTGTGATGAGGAAGTGTCCTCTCAGCGGGGATGTAGCTCAGTTGTAGAGCGCATGCTTTGCATGTATGAGGACCCGGGGCATTTCCACTTGTTTCTCTTTTTGACTGTCAAATGATCTCTATCCACTAGATGGCCCTTTGAGCACAGTAATCCTCTGGTGGAAATCTTCCCCTGGAAGTCATCTCTTATGGAGAAGCAAAATGCACACTGCTTCAGTGTGACCATGTGGTTTTCCATTCTTGCTCCAGTTTTCCCTGCTCTTTTGCTAGTGCTTCACTCGGCAGAATGTTTTGACCAGAAGAGTTCTCCCTGAAAATTATGTCTGCAGGACAGACACACTGCATACTGAGGGGATGTAGCTCAGTGGTAGAGCACTTGTTTTGCATGTATGAGGCCCCGGGTCCAATCCCTGGCATCTCCAATTGTTTCCCTTTTTTTGACTGTCATATGGTCTCTGTCCACTAGATGGCTCTTTGAGCACGGTAATCCTCTGGTGGAATACTTCCCCTGGAAGTCATCTCTTATGGAGAAGCATAATGCACACTGCTTCAGTGTGACCATGTGCTTTTCCAGTCTTGCTCCCGTTTTCCCTGGTCTTTTGCTAGTGCTTCAGTTGGCAGCATACTTTGACCGGAAGAATTCTCCCAGGAAAAGATGTCTGCAGGACAGACTCACCGCACACCAAGGGGATGTAGCTCAGTGGTAGAGCGCATGCTTCGCATGTATGAGGTCCCGGGTTCAATCCCCGGCATCTCCATTTGCATAAACTTCAGTGTGATTTTGTCCCGGTTATTTTGTATTTCACACTGCAACTCGGGCCATGATTATAGGATCATCGACATTCATATCTATTTGTCTGAGAAAACGCTGGTGCCCGTATCGCAAACCTGCCTGTAATATATCAGTGAGGTTTGCGTCCCTGCCAGTGTCAACATCCTGTATGCCTTCACAATCACTACAAATAGAAATGCACAGAGAGTACCATCACACCACAGTTTTAACTGTGCAGAATCGTGAAAGGATTGGCATTGCCTTGCGTTTCTTTTCAGTCGATTGTTTTGGTTCCGAATGTATAGCTCCACCATTGTACCTTTGTAGCATATGATGGCTAGCTTTAAAAATAATTTGTTTTCACTGGATGTGGCCACAGATGTACCTCTGTTGTCAACCTAAGTTGATCAGGTTCTGTAACTTGTTAGTTTTGAGCTGGAATATCCTACCAGCTCTGCTGCTGGGGCCTATCCCCGGCTTCTAAAAGCAAAAGCCTTGAACATATTGATATTTTTCATTAGTTGATCAGGGGGATTGCAGGGGGGGGCAGCTTTTCTGCATGTTTCTATGGACAACCAGAAACAGGTGGCTCTAAAATGAAGTCCGCCATTTGGAAACTCCAATTCGACAGTTACCATCAGTTCTGGGCGCTGTTAGTCCCAAGCAGCCAGCCAGCATCTGGTAGATTTCATAGGTCCTTGCTGGCAGCGGGGATGTAACTCAGTGGTAGAGCACCTGCTTTGGAAGTATGAGGCCACAGGTTCGATCCCCGGCATCTCCATATGATATGTTTCTTCAAGTGTGGGCTTTTTCCTGTACATGGGAATTAGGATGATGTGGTCTTTTGCCATACTAAATCCTGTTGCTGAACGTCTTCTCTTTGGAGCCGATGATTGTGGACATGCACGGTGCACCATGCTTCAGTGTGATGTCTGCTTTTTTCATTGGAAGCCTGTTAGCCTGATCTCTTACCGGGATGACACAAAGCAGACTCGTTCAGACAGAGGGGCATTGGCTGAGAATAGTGTCTCCACCGGTCCCCCTGCTAGGCAGTGGTATCATTCTGAGGTGCTGTGCACGCTCACCAACTATCACCCCCTCTGACCTTTCCCACCGCAGAACACCCTGAATGCATTCAGCGGGTTATGCTTCATTCTAGGGCTGCAATGGATCGCCTAGTGGCAAAACCAATGGAAGCACCATTGACCTTCCGCAGAATTCCACTGCTTGTCTGCCTAGAGAAGCGACATCTGCCGAGTGTGCTAGGGACACTCATGACGGCAGAGCTATAGAGTGGTGGGTCCACGTTGCTTTCCACTAGCCAGCAAATACAGAAGGACATCCGAAAGAGGTGTCAGTCTATCTAGCAACATTTGTGGGCTTTCGGCTGGAGGACTTCCTGCGCGAAATGGTGCTATCTCATTTTTGGTGTTTGAAGACATACATATATATATATATATATATATATATATATATTTATTTATTTTTTCTCCATAACTACACTTCTCAAATCTGGGGCATCTATCCGAGATGGCCGTGTCACATTATGTGATGTCTCAGGCACCAACGTGATGAGATCGACCTGGCGCTTTAAATTTGTCATTGTAAGTAGTAAGATGTAATTTGGCAGTTGTCATGTTTTTTCATATGCACTACTGCAAACCCCTTTCCTTACTTAGCCCACTCCCTCCTGAAGCTTTTAGGTGTGATGAGGAAGTGTCCTCTCAGCGGGGATGTAGCTCAGTTGTAGAGCGCATGCTTTGCATGTATGAGGACCCGGGGCATTTCCACTTGTTTCTCTTTTTGACTGTCAAATGATCTCTATCCACTAGATGGCCCTTTGAGCACAGTAATCCTCTGGTGGAAATCTTCCCCTGGAAGTCATCTCTTATGGAGAAGCAAAATGCACACTGCTTCAGTGTGACCATGTGGTTTTCCATTCTTGCTCCAGTTTTCCCTGCTCTTTTGCTAGTGCTTCACTCGGCAGAATGTTTTGACCAGAAGAGTTCTCCCTGAAAATTATGTCTGCAGGACAGACACACTGCATACCGAGGGGATGTAGCTCAGTGGTAGAGCACTTGTTTTGCATGTATGAGGCCCCGGGTCCAATCCCTGGCATCTCCAATTGTTTCCCTTTTTTTGACTGTCATATGGTCTCTGTCCACTAGATGGCTCTTTGAGCACGGTAATCCTCTGGTGGAATACTTCCCCTGGAAGTCATCTCTTATGGCGAAGCATAATGCACACTGCTTCAGTGTGACCATGTGCTTTTCCAGTCTTGCTCCCGTTTTCCCTGGTCTTTTGCTAGTGCTTCAGTTGGCAGCATACTTTGACCAGAAGAATTCTCCCAGGAAAAGATGTCTGCAGGACAGACTCACCGCACACTGAGGGGATGTAGCTCAGTGGTAGAGCGCATGCTTCGCATGTATGAGGTCCCGGGTTCAATCCCCGGCATCTCCATTTGCATAAACATCAGTGTGATTTTGTCCCGGTTATTTTGTATTTCACACTGCAACTCGGGCCATGATTATAGGATCATCGACATTCATATCTATTTGTCTGAGAAAACGCTGGTGCCCGTATCGCAAACCTGCCTGTAATATATCAGTGAGGTTTGCGTCCCTGCCAGTGTCAACATCCTGTATGCCTTCACAATCACTACAAATAGAAATGCAACGAGAGTACCATCACACCACAGTTTTAACCGTGCAGAATCGTGAAAGGATTGGCATTGCCTTGCGTTTCTTTTCAGTCGATTGTTTTGGTTCCGAATGTATAGCTCCACCATTGTACCTTTGTAGCATATGATGGCTAGCTTTAAAAATAATTTTTTTTCACTGGATGTGGCCACAGATGTACCTCTGTTGTCAACCTAAGTTGATCAGGTTCTGTAACTTGTTAGTTTTGAGCTGGAATATCCTACCAGCTCTGCTGCTGGGGCCTATCTCCGGCTTCTAAAAGCAAAAGCCTTGAACATATTGATATTTTTCATTAGTTGATCAGGGGGATTGCAGGGGGGGGCAGATTTTCTGCATGTTTCTATGGACAACCAGAAACAGGTGGCTCTAAAATGAAGTCCGCCATTTGGAAACTCCAATTCGACAGTTACCATCAGTTCTGGGCGCTGTTAGTCCCAAGCAGCCAGCCAGCATCTGGTAGATTTCATAGGTCCTTGCTGGCAGCGGGGATGTAACTCAGTGGTAGAGCACCTGCTTTGGAAGTATGAGGCCACAGGTTTGATCCCGGCATCTCCATATGATATGTTTCTTCAAGTGTGGGCTTTTTCCTGTACATGGGAATTAGGATGATGTGGTCTTTTGCCATACTAAATCCTGTTGCTGAACGTCTTCTCTTTGGAGCCGATGATTGTGGACATGCACGGTGCACCATGCTTCAGTGTGATGTCTGCTTTTTTCATTGGAAGCCTGTTAGCCTGATCTCTTACCGGGATGACACAAAGCAGACTCGTTCAGACAGAGGGGCATTGGCTGAGAATAGTGTCTCCACCGGTCCCCCTGCTAGGCAGTGGTATCATTCTGAGGTGCTGTGCACGCTCACCAACTATCACCCCCTCTGACCTTTCCCACCGCAGAACACCCTGAATGCATTCAGCGGGTTATGCTTCATTCTAGGGCTGCAATGGATCGCCTAGTGGCAAAACCAATGGAAGCACCATTGACCTTCCGCAGAATTCCACTGCTTGTCTGCCTAGAGAAGCGACATCTGCCGAGTGTGCTAGGGACACTCATGACGGCAGAGCTATAGAGTGGTGGGTCCACGTTGCTTTCCACTAGCCAGCAAATACAGAAGGACATCCGAAAGAGGTGTCAGTCTATCTAGCAACATTTGTGGGCTTTCGGCTGGAGGACTTCCTGCGCGAAATGGTGCTATCTCATTTTTGGTGTTTGAAGACATACATATATATATATATATATATATATATTTATTTATTTTTTCTCCATAACTACACTTCTCAAATCTGGGGCATCTATCCGAGATGGCCGTGTCACATTATGTGATGTCTCAGGCACCAACGTGATGAGATCGACCTGGCGCTTTAAATTTGTCATTGTAAGTAGTAAGATGTAATTTGGCAGTTGTCATGTTTTTTCATATGCACTACTGCAAACCCCTTTCCTTACTTAGCCCACTCCCTCCTGAAGCTTTTAGGTGTGATGAGGAAGTGTCCTCTCAGCGGGGATGTAGCTCAGTTGTAGAGCGCATGCTTTGCATGTATGAGGACCCGGGGCATTTCCACTTGTTTCTCTTTTTGACTGTCAAATGATCTCTATCCACTAGATGGCCCTTTGAGCACAGTAATCCTCTGGTGGAAATCTTCCCCTGGAAGTCATCTCTTATGGAGAAGCAAAATGCACACTGCTTCAGTGTGACCATGTGGTTTTCCATTCTTGCTCCAGTTTTCCCTGCTCTTTTGCTAGTGCTTCACTCGGCAGAATGTTTTGACCAGAAGAGTTCTCCCTGAAAATTATGTCTGCAGGACAGACACACTGCATACCGAGGGGATGTAGCTCAGTGGTAGAGCACTTGTTTTGCATGTATGAGGCCCCGGGTCCAATCCCTGGCATCTCCAATTGTTTCCCTTTTTTTGACTGTCATATGGTCTCTGTCCACTAGATGGCTCTTTGAGCACGGTAATCCTCTGGTGGAATACTTCCCCTGGAAGTCATCTCTTATGGCGAAGCATAATGCACACTGCTTCAGTGTGACCATGTGCTTTTCCAGTCTTGCTCCCGTTTTCCCTGGTCTTTTGCTAGTGCTTCAGTTGGCAGCATACTTTGACCAGAAGAATTCTCCCAGGAAAAGATGTCTGCAGGACAGACTCACCGCACACTGAGGGGATGTAGCTCAGTGGTAGAGCGCATGCTTCGCATGTATGAGGTCCCGGGTTCAATCCCCGGCATCTCCATTTGCATAAACATCAGTGTGATTTTGTCCCGGTTATTTTGTATTTCACACTGCAACTCGGGCCATGATTATAGGATCATCGACATTCATATCTATTTGTCTGAGAAAACGCTGGTGCCCGTATCGCAAACCTGCCTGTAATATATCAGTGAGGTTTGCGTCCCTGCCAGTGTCAACATCCTGTATGCCTTCACAATCACTACAAATAGAAATGCAACGAGAGTACCATCACACCACAGTTTTAACCGTGCAGAATCGTGAAAGGATTGGCATTGCCTTGCGTTTCTTTTCAGTCGATTGTTTTGGTTCCGAATGTATAGCTCCACCATTGTACCTTTGTAGCATATGATGGCTAGCTTTAAAAATAATTTGTTTTCACTGGATGTGGCCACAGATGTACCTCTGTTGTCAACCTAAGTTGATCAGGTTCTGTAACTTGTTCGTTTTGAGCTGGAATATCCTACCAGCTCTGCTGCTGGGGCCTATCTCCGGCTTCTAAAAGCAAAAGCCTTGAACATATTGATATTTTTCATTAGTTGATCAGGGGGATTGCAGGGGGGGGCAGATTTTCTGCATGTTTCTATGGACAACCAGAAACAGGTGGCTCTAAAATGAAGTCCGCCATTTGGAAACTCCAATTCGACAGTTACCATCAGTTCTGGGCGCTGTTAGTCCCAAGCAGCCAGCCAGCATCTGGTAGATTTCATAGGTCCTTGCTGGCAGCGGGGATGTAACTCAGTGGTAGAGCACCTGCTTTGGAAGTATGAGGCCACAGGTTTGATCCCGGCATCTCCATATGATATGTTTCTTCAAGTGTGGGCTTTTTCCTGTACATGGGAATTAGGATGATGTGGTCTTTTGCCATACTAAATCCTGTTGCTGAACGTCTTCTCTTTGGAGCCGATGATTGTGGACATGCACGGTGCACCATGCTTCAGTGTGATGTCTGCTTTTTTCATTGGAAGCCTGTTAGCCTGATCTCTTACCGGGATGACACAAAGCAGACTCGTTCAGACAGAGGGGCATTGGCTGAGAATAGTGTCTCCACCGGTCCCCCTGCTAGGCAGTGGTATCATTCTGAGGTGCTGTGCACGCTCACCAACTATCACCCCCTCTGACCTTTCCCACCGCAGAACACCCTGAATGCATTCAGCGGGTTATGCTTCATTCTAGGGCTGCAATGGATCGCCTAGTGGCAAAACCAATGGAAGCACCATTGACCTTCCGCAGAATTCCACTGCTTGTCTGCCTAGAGAAGCGACATCTGCCGAGTGTGCTAGGGACACTCATGACGGCAGAGCTATAGAGTGGTGGGTCCACGTTGCTTTCCACTAGCCAGCAAATACAGAAGGACATCCGAAAGAGGTGTCAGTCTATCTAGCAACATTTGTGGGCTTTCGGCTGGAGGACTTCCTGCGCGAAATGGTGCTATCTCATTTTTGGTGTTTGAAGACATACATATATATATATATATATATATATATATATATATTTATTTATTTTTTCTCCATAACTACACTTCTCAAATCTGGGGCATCTATCCGAGATGGCCGTGTCACATTATGTGATGTCTCAGGCACCAACGTGATGAGATCGACCTGGCGCTTTAAATTTGTCATTGTAAGTAGTAAGATGTAATTTGGCAGTTGTCATGTTTTTTCATATGCACTACTGCAAACCCCTTTCCTTACTTAGCCCACTCCCTCCTGAAGCTTTTAGGTGTGATGAGGAAGTGTCCTCTCAGCGGGGATGTAGCTCAGTTGTAGAGCGCATGCTTTGCATGTATGAGGACCCGGGGCATTTCCACTTGTTTCTCTTTTTGACTGTCAAATGATCTCTATCCACTAGATGGCCCTTTGAGCACAGTAATCCTCTGGTGGAAATCTTCCCCTGGAAGTCATCTCTTATGGAGAAGCAAAATGCACACTGCTTCAGTGTGACCATGTGGTTTTCCATTCTTGCTCCAGTTTTCCCTGCTCTTTTGCTAGTGCTTCACTCGACAGAATGTTTTGACCAGAAGAGTTCTCCCTGAAAATTATGTCTGCAGGACAGACACACTGCATACTGAGGGGATGTAGCTCAGTGGTAGAGCACTTGTTTTGCATGTATGAGGCCCCGGGTCCAATCCCTGGCATCTCCAATTGTTTCCCTTTTTTGACTGTCATATGGTCTCTGTCCACTAGATGGCTCTTTGAGCACGGTAATCCTCTGGTGGAATACTTCCCCTGGAAGTCATCTCTTATGGAGAAGCATAATGCACACTGCTTCAGTGTGACCATGTGCTTTTCCAGTCTTGCTCCCGTTTTCCCTGGTCTTTTGCTAGTGCTTCAGTTGGCAGCATACTTTGACCGGAAGAATTCTCCCAGGAAAAGATGTCTGCAGGACAGACTCACCGCACACCAAGGGGATGTAGCTCAGTGGTAGAGCGCATGCTTCGCATGTATGAGGTCCCGGGTTCAATCCCCGGCATCTCCATTTGCATAAACTTCAGTGTGATTTTGTCCCGGTTATTTTGTATTTCACACTGCAACTCGGGCCATGATTATAGGATCATCGACATTCATATCTATTTGTCTGAGAAAACGCTGGTGCCCGTATCGCAAACCTGCCTGTAATATATCAGTGAGGTTTGCGTCCCTGCCAGTGTCAACATCCTGTATGCCTTCACAATCACTACAAATAGAAATGCACAGAGAGTACCATCACACCACAGTTTTAACTGTGCAGAATCGTGAAAGGATTGGCATTGCCTTGCGTTTCTTTTCAGTCGATTGTTTTGGTTCCGAATGTATAGCTCCACCATTGTACCTTTGTAGCATATGATGGCTAGCTTTAAAAATAATTTGTTTTCACTGGATGTGGCCACAGATGTACCTCTGTTGTCAACCTAAGTTGATCAGGTTCTGTAACTTGTTAGTTTTGAGCTGGAATATCCTACCAGCTCTGCTGCTGGGGCCTATCCCCGGCTTCTAAAAGCAAAAGCCTTGAACATATTGATATTTTTCATTAGTTGATCAGGGGGATTGCAGGGGGGGGCAGCTTTTCTGCATGTTTCTATGGACAACCAGAAACAGGTGGCTCTAAAATGAAGTCCGCCATTTGGAAACTCCAATTCGACAGTTACCATCAGTTCTGGGCGCTGTTAGTCCCAAGCAGCCAGCCAGCATCTGGTAGATTTCATAGGTCCTTGCTGGCAGCGGGGATGTAACTCAGTGGTAGAGCACCTGCTTTGGAAGTATGAGGCCACAGGTTCGATCCCCGGCATCTCCATATGATATGTTTCTTCAAGTGTGGGCTTTTTCCTGTACATGGGAATTAGGATGATGTGGTCTTTTGCCATACTAAATCCTGTTGCAGAACGTCTTCTCTTTGGAGCCGATGATTGTGGACATGCACGGTGCACCATGCTTCAGTGTGATGTCTGCTTTTTTCATTGGAAGCCTGTTAGCCTGATCTCTTACCGGGATGACACAAAGCAGACTCGTTCAGACAGAGGGGCATTGGCTGAGAATAGTGTCTCCACCGGTCCCCCTGCTAGGCAGTGGTATCATTCTGAGGTGCTGTGCACGCTCACCAACTATCACCCCCTCTGACCTTTCCCACCGCAGAACACCCTGAATGCATTCAGCGGGTTATGCTTCATTCTAGGGCTGCAATGGATCGCCTAGTGGCAAAACCAATGGAAGCACCATTGACCTTCCGCAGAATTCCACTGCTTGTCTGCCTAGAGAAGCGACATCTGCCGAGTGTGCTAGGGACACTCATGACGGCAGAGCTATAGAGTGGTGGGTCCACGTTGCTTTCCACTAGCCAGCAAATACAGAAGGACATCCGAAAGAGGTGTCAGTCTATCTAGCAACATTTGTGGGCTTTCGGCTGGAGGAATTCCTGCGCGAAATGGTGCTATCTCATTTTTGGTGTTTGAAGACATACATATATATATATATATATATATATATTTATTTATTTTTTCTCCATAACTACACTTCTCAAATCTGGGGCATCTATCCGAGATGGCCGTGTCACATTATGTGATGTCTCAGGCACCAACGTGATGAGATCGACCTGGCGCTTTAACTTTGTCATTGTAAGTAGTAAGATGTAATTTGGCAGTTGTCATGTTTTTTCATATGCACTACTGCAAACCCCTTTCCTTACTTAGCCCACTCCCTCCTGAAGCTTTTAGGTGTGATGAGGAAGTGTCCTCTCAGCGGGGATGTAGCTCAGTTGTAGAGCGCATGCTTTGCATGTATGAGGACCCGGGGCATTTCCACTTGTTTCTCTTTTTGACTGTAAAATGATCTCTATCCACTAGATGGCCCTTTGAGCACAGTAATCCTGTGGTGGAAATCTTCCCCTGGAAGTCATCTCTTATGGAGAAGCAAAATGCACACTGCTTCAGTGTGACCATGTGGTTTTCCATTCTTGCTCCAGTTTTCCCTGCTCTTTTGCTAGTGCTTCACTCGGCAGAATGTTTTGACCAGAAGAGTTCTCCCTGAAAATTATGTCTGCAGGACAGACACACTGCATACCGAGGGGATGTAGCTCAGTGGTAGAGCACTTGTTTTGCATGCATGAGGCCCCGGGTCCAATCCCTGGCATCTCCAATTGTTTCCCTTTTTTTGACTGTCATATGGTCTCTGTCCACTAGATGGCTCTTTGAGCACGGTAATCCTCTGGTGGAATACTTCCCCTGGAAGTCATCTCTTATGGAGAAGCATAATGCACACTGCTTCAGTGTGACCATGTGCTTTTCCAGTCTTGCTCCCGTTTTCCCTGGTCTTTTGCTAGTGCTTCAATTGGCAGCATACTTTGACCAGAAGAATTCTCCAAGGAAAAGATGTCTGCAGGACAGACTCACCGCACACCGAGGGGATGTAGCTCAGTGGTAGAGCGCATGCTTCGCATGTATGAGGTCCCGGGTTCAATCCCCGGCATCTCCATTTGCATAAACATCAGTGTGATTTTGTCCCGGTTATTTTGTATTTCACACTGCAACTCGGGCCATGATTATAGGATCATCGACATTCATATCTATTTGTCTGAGAAAACGCTGGTGCCTGTATCGCAAACCTGCCTGTAATATATCAGTGAGGTTTGCGTCCCTGCCAGTGTCAACATCCTGTATGCCTTCACAATCACTACAAATAGAAATGCAACGAGAGTACCATCACACCACAGTTTTAACCGTGCAGAATCGTGAAAGGATTGGCATTGCCTTGCGTTTCTTTTCAGTCGATTGTTTTGGTTCCGAATGTATAGCTCCACCATTGTACCTTTGTAGCATATGATGGCTAGCTTTAAAAATAATTTGTTTTCACTGGATGTGGCCACAGATGTACCTCTGTTGTCAACCTAAGTTGATCAGGTTCTGTAACTTGTTAGTTTTGAGCTGGAATATCCTACCAGCTCTGCTGCTGGGGCCTATCTCCGGCTTCTAAAAGCAAAAGCCTTGAACATATTGATATTTTTCATTAGTTGATCAGGGGGACTGCAGGGGGGGGCAGATTTTCTGCATGTTTCTATGGACAACCAGAAACAGGTGGCTCTAAAATGAAGTCCGCCATTTGGAAACTCCAATTCGACAGTTACCATCAGTTCTGGGCGCTGTTAGTCCCAAGCAGCCAGCCAGCATCTGGTAGATTTCATAGGTCCTTGCTGGCAGCGGGGATGTAACTCAGTGGTAGAGCACCTGCTTTGGAAGTATGAGGCCACAGGTTCGATCCCCGGCATCTCCATATGATATGTTTCTTCAAGTGTGGGCTTTTTCCTGTACATGGGAATTAGGATGATGTGGTCTTTTGCCATACTAAATCCTGTTGCTGAACGTCTTCTCTTTGGAGCCGATGATTGTGGACATGCACGGTGCACCATGCTTCAGTGTGATGTCTGCTTTTTTCATTGGAAGCCTGTTAGCCTGATCTCTTACCGGGATGACACAAAGCAGACTCATTCAGACAGAGGGGCATTGGCTGAGAATAGTGTCTCCACCGGTCCCCCTGCTAGGCAGTGGTATCATTCTGAGGTGCTGTGCACGCTCACCAACTATCACCCCCTCTGACCTTTCCCACCGCAGAACACCCTGAATGCATTCAGCGGGTTATGCTTCATTCTAGGGCTGCAATGGATCGCCTAGTGGCAAAACCAATGGAAGCACCATTGACCTTCCGCAGAATTCCACTGCTTGTCTGCCTAGAGAAGCGACATCTGCCGAGTGTGCTAGGGACACTCATGACGGCAGAGCTATAGAGTGGTGGGTCCACGTTGCTTTCCACTAGCCAGCAAATACAGAAGGACATCCGAAAGAGGTGTCAGTCTATCTAGCAACATTTGTGGGCTTTCGGCTGGAGGAATTCCTGCGCGAAATGGTGCTATCTCATTTTTGGTGTTTGAAGACATACATATATATATATATATATATATATTTATTTATTTTTTCTCCATAACTACACTTCTCAAATCTGGGGCATCTATCCGAGATGGCCGTGTCACATTATGTGATGTCTCAGGCACCAACGTGATGAGATCGACCTGGCGCTTTAACTTTGTCATTGTAAGTAGTAAGATGTAATTTGGCAGTTGTCATGTTTTTTCATATGCACTACTGCAAACCCCTTTCCTTACTTAGCCCACTCCCTCCTGAAGCTTTTAGGTGTGATGAGGAAGTGTCCTCTCAGCGGGGATGTAGCTCAGTTGTAGAGCGCATGCTTTGCATGTATGAGGACCCGGGGCATTTCCACTTGTTTCTCTTTTTGACTGTCAAATGATCTCTATCCACTAGATGGCCCTTTGAGCACAGTAATCCTGTGGTGGAAATCTTCCCCTGGAAGTCATCTCTTATGGAGAAGCAAAATGCACACTGCTTCAGTGTGACCATGTGGTTTTCCATTCTTGCTCCAGTTTTCCCTGCTCTTTTGCTACTGCTTCACTCGGCAGAATGTTTTGACCAGAAGAGTTCTCCCTGAAAATTATGTCTGCAGGACAGACACACTGCATACCGAGGGGATGTAGCTCAGTGGTAGAGCACTTGTTTTGCATGCATGAGGCCCCGGGTCCAATCCCTGGCATCTCCAATTGTTTCCCTTTTTTTGACTGTCATATGGTCTCTGTCCACTAGATGGCTCTTTGAGCACGGTAATCCTCTGGTGGAATACTTCCCCTGGAAGTCATCTCTTATGGAGAAGCATAATGCACACTGCTTCAGTGTGACCATGTGCTTTTCCAGTCTTGCTCCCGTTTTCCCTGGTCTTTTGCTAGTGCTTCAATTGGCAGCATACTTTGACCAGAAGAATTCTCCAAGGAAAAGATGTCTGCAGGACAGACTCACCGCACACCGAGGGGATGTAGCTCAGTGGTAGAGCGCATGCTTCGCATGTATGAGGTCCCGGGTTCAATCCCCGGCATCTCCATTTGCATAAACATCAGTGTGATTTTGTCCCGGTTATTTTGTATTTCACACTGCAACTCGGGCCATGATTATAGGATCATCGACATTCATATCTATTTGTCTGAGAAAACGCTGGTGCCTGTATCGCAAACCTGCCTGTAATATATCAGTGAGGTTTGCGTCCCTGCCAGTGTCAACATCCTGTATGCCTTCACAATCACTACAAATAGAAATGCAACGAGAGTACCATCACACCACAGTTTTAACCGTGCAGAATCGTGAAAGGATTGGCATTGCCTTGCGTTTCTTTTCAGTCGATTGTTTTGGTTCCGAATGTATAGCTCCACCATTGTACCTTTGTAGCATATGATGGCTAGCTTTAAAAATAATTTGTTTTCACTGGATGTGGCCACAGATGTACCTCTGTTGTCAACCTAAGTTGATCAGGTTCTGTAACTTGTTAGTTTTGAGCTGGAATATCCTACCAGCTCTGCTGCTGGGGCCTATCTCCGGCTTCTAAAAGCAAAAGCCTTGAACATATTGATATTTTTCATTAGTTGATCAGGGGGACTGCAGGGGGGGGCAGATTTTCTGCATGTTTCTATGGACAACCAGAAACAGGTGGCTCTAAAATGAAGTCCGCCATTTGGAAACTCCAATTCGACAGTTACCATCAGTTCTGGGCGCTGTTAGTCCCAAGCAGCCAGCCAGCATCTGGTAGATTTCATAGGTCCTTGCTGGCAGCGGGGATGTAACTCAGTGGTAGAGCACCTGCTTTGGAAGTATGAGGCCACAGGTTCGATCCCCGGCATCTCCATATGATATGTTTCTTCAAGTGTGGGCTTTTTCCTGTACATGGGAATTAGGATGATGTGGTCTTTTGCCATACTAAATCCTGTTGCTGAACGTCTTCTCTTTGGAGCCGATGATTGTGGACATGCACGGTGCACCATGCTTCAGTGTGATGTCTGCTTTTTTCATTGGAAGCCTGTTAGCCTGATCTCTTACCGGGATGACACAAAGCAGACTCATTCAGACAGAGGGGCATTGGCTGAGAATAGTGTCTCCACCGGTCCCCCTGCTAGGCAGTGGTATCATTCTGAGGTGCTGTGCACGCTCACCAACTATCACCCCCTCTGACCTTTCCCACCGCAGAACACCCTGAATGCATTCAGCGGGTTATGCTTCATTCTAGGGCTGCAATGGATCGCCTAGTGGCAAAACCAATGGAAGCACCATTGACCTTCCGCAGAATTCCACTGCTTGTCTGCCTAGAGAAGCGACATCTGCCGAGTGTGCTAGGGACACTCATGACGGCAGAGCTATAGAGTGGTGGGTCCACGTTGCTTTCCACTAGCCAGCAAATACAGAAGGACATCCGAAAGAGGTGTCAGTCTATCTAGCAACATTTGTGGGCTTTCGGCTGGAGGAATTCCTGCGCGAAATGGTGCTATCTCATTTTTGGTGTTTGAAGACATACATATATATATATATATATATATATTTATTTATTTTTTCTCCATAACTACACTTCTCAAATCTGGGGCATCTATCCGAGATGGCCGTGTCACATTATGTGATGTCTCAGGCACCAACGTGATGAGATCGACCTGGCGCTTTAACTTTGTCATTGTAAGTAGTAAGATGTAATTTGGCAGTTGTCATGTTTTTTCATATGCACTACTGCAAACCCCTTTCCTTACTTAGCCCACTCCCTCCTGAAGCTTTTAGGTGTGATGAGGAAGTGTCCTCTCAGCGGGGATGTAGCTCAGTTGTAGAGCGCATGCTTTGCATGTATGAGGACCCGGGGCATTTCCACTTGTTTCTCTTTTTGACTGTCAAATGATCTCTATCCACTAGATGGCCCTTTGAGCACAGTAATCCTGTGGTGGAAATCTTCCCCTGGAAGTCATCTCTTATGGAGAAGCAAAATGCACACTGCTTCAGTGTGACCATGTGGTTTTCCATTCTTGCTCCAGTTTTCCCTGCTCTTTTGCTACTGCTTCACTCGGCAGAATGTTTTGACCAGAAGAGTTCTCCCTGAAAATTATGTCTGCAGGACAGACACACTGCATACCGAGGGGATGTAGCTCAGTGGTAGAGCACTTGTTTTGCATGTATGAGGCCCCGGGTCCAATCCCTGGCATCTCCAATTGTTTCCCTTTTTTTGACTGTCATATGGTCTCTGTCCACTAGATGGCTCTTTGAGCACGGTAATCCTCTGGTGGAATACTTCCCCTGGAAGTCATCTCTTATGGAGAAGCATAATGCACACTGCTTCAGTGTGACCATGTGCTTTTCCAGTTTTGCTCCCGTTTTCCCTGGTCTTTTGCTAGTGCTTCAGTTGGCAGCATACTTTGACCGGAAGAATTCTCCCAGGAAAAGATGTCTGCAGGACAGACTCACCGCACACCAAGGGGATGTAGCTCAGTGGTAGAGCGCATGCTTCGCATGTATGAGGTCCCGGGTTCAATCCCCGGCATCTCCATTTGCATAAACTTCAGTGTGATTTTGTCCCGGTTATTTTGTATTTCACACTGCAACTCGGGCCATGATTATAGGATCATCGACATTCATATCTATTTGTCTGAGAAAACGCTGGTGCCCGTATCGCAAACCTGCCTGTAATATATCAGTGAGGTTTGCGTCCCTGCCAGTGTCAACATCCTGTATGCCTTCACAATCACTACAAATAGAAATGCACAGAGAGTACCATCACACCACAGTTTTAACTGTGCAGAATCGTGAAAGGATTGGCATTGCCTTGCGTTTAATTTCAGTCGATTGTTTTGGTTCCGAATGTATAGCTCCACCATTGTACCTTTGTAGCATATGATGGCTAGCTTTAAAAATAATTTGTTTTCACTGGATGTGGCCACAGATGTACCTCTGTTGTCAACCTAAGTTGATCAGGTTCTGTAACTTGTTCGTTTTGAGCTGGAATATCCTACCAGCTCTGCTACTGGGGCCTATCTCCGGCTTCTAAAAGCAAAAGCCTTGAACATATTGATATTTTTCATTAGTTGATCAGGGGGATTTCAGGGGGGGGCAGCTTTTCTGCATGTTTCTATGGACAACCAGAAACAGGTGGCTCTAAAATGAAGTCCGCCATTTGGAAACTCCAATTCGACAGTTACCATCAGTTCTGGGCGCTGTTAGTCCCAAGCAGCCAGCCAGCATCTGGTAGATTTCATAGGTCCTTGCTGGCAGCGGGGATGTAACTCAGTGGTAGAGCACCTGCTTTGGAAGTATGAGGCCACAGGTTCGATCCCCGGCATCTCCATATGATATGTTTCTTCAAGTGTGGGCTTTTTCCTGTACATGGGAATTAGGATGATGTGGTCTTTTGCCATACTAAATCCTGTTGCTGAACGTCTTCTCTTTGGAGCCGATGATTGTGGACATGCACGGTGCACCATGCTTCAGTGTGATGTCTGCTTTTTTCATTGGAAGCCTGTTAGCCTGATCTCTTACCGGGATGACACAAAGCAGACTCGTTCAGACAGAGGGGCATTGGCTGAGAATAGTGTCTCCACCGGTCCCCCTGCTAGGCAGTGGTATCATTCTGAGGTGCTGTGCACGCTCACCAACTATCACCCCCTCTGACCTTTCCCACCGCAGAACACCCTGAATGCATTCAGCGGGTTATGCTTCATTCTAGGGCTGCAATGGATCGCCTAGTGGCAAAACCAATGGAAGCACCATTGACCTTCCGCAGAATTCCACTGCTTGTCTGCCTAGAGAAGCGACATCTGCCGAGTGTGCTAGGGACACTCATGACGGCAGAGCTATAGAGTGGTGGGTCCACGTTGCTTTCCACTAGCCAGCAAATACAGAAGGACATCCGAAAGAGGTGTCAGTCTATCTAGCAACATTTGTGGGCTTTCGGCTGGAGGAATTCCTGCGCGAAATGGTGCTATCTCATTTTTGGTGTTTGAAGACATACATATATATATATATATATATTTATTTATTTTTTCTCCATAACTACACTTCTCAAATCTGGGGCATCTATCCGAGATGGCCGTGTCACATTATGTGATGTCTCAGGCACCAACGTGATGAGATCGACCTGGCGCTTTAACTTTGTCATTGTAAGTAGTAAGATGTAATTTGGCAGTTGTCATGTTTTTTCATATGCACTACTGCAAACCCCTTTCCTTACTTAGCCCACTCCCTCCTGAAGCTTTTAGGTGTGATGAGGAAGTGTCCTCTCAGCGGGGATGTAGCTCAGTTGTAGAGCGCATGCTTTGCATGTATGAGGACCCGGGGCATTTCCACTTGTTTCTCTTTTTGACTGTCAAATGATCTCTATCCACTAGATGGCCCTTTGAGCACAGTAATCCTCTGGTGGAAATCTTCCCCTGGAAGTCATCTCTTATGGAGAAGCAAAATGCACACTGCTTCAGTGTGACCATGTGGTTTTCCATTCTTGCTCCAGTTTTCCCTGCTCTTTTGCTAGTGCTTCACTCGGCAGAATGTTTTGACCAGAAGAGTTCTCCCTGAAAATTATGTCTGCAGGACAGACACACTGCATACCGAGGGGATGTAGCTCAGTGGTAGAGCACTTGTTTTGCATGTATGAGGCCCCGGGTCCAATCCCTGGCATCTCCAATTGTTTCCCTTTTTTTGACTGTCATATGGTCTCTGTCCACTAGATGGCTCTTTGAGCACGGTAATCCTCTGGTGGAATACTTCCCCTGGAAGTCATCTCTTATGGCGAAGCATAATGCACACTGCTTCAGTGTGACCATGTGCTTTTCCAGTCTTGCTCCCGTTTTCCCTGGTCTTTTGCTAGTGCTTCAGTTGGCAGCATACTTTGACCAGAAGAATTCTCCCAGGAAAAGATGTCTGCAGGACAGGCTCACCGCACACTGAGGGGATGTAGCTCAGTGGTAGAGCGCATGCTTCGCATGTATGAGGTCCCGGGTTCAATCCCCGGCATCTCCATTTGCATAAACATCAGTGTGATTTTGTCCCGGTTATTTTGTATTTCACACTGCAACTCGGGCCATGATTATAGGATCATCGACATTCATATCTATTTGTCTGAGAAAACGCTGGTGCCCGTATCGCAAACCTGCCTGTAATATATCAGTGAGGTTTGCGTCCCTGCCAGTGTCAACATCCTGTATGCCTTCACAATCACTACAAATAGAAATGCAACGAGAGTACCATCACACCACAGTTTTAACCGTGCAGAATCGTGAAAGGATTGGCATTGCCTTGCGTTTCTTTTCAGTCGATTGTTTTGGTTCCGAATGTATAGCTCCACCATTGTACCTTTGTAGCATATGATGGCTAGCTTTAAAAATAATTTTTTTTCACTGGATGTGGCCACAGATGTACCTCTGTTGTCAACCTAAGTTGATCAGGTTCTGTAACTTGTTAGTTTTGAGCTGGAATATCCTACCAGCTCTGCTGCTGGGGCCTATCTCCGGCTTCTAAAAGCAAAAGCCTTGAACATATTGATATTTTTCATTAGTTGATCAGGGGGATTGCAGGGGGGGGCAGATTTTCTGCATGTTTCTATGGACAACCAGAAACAGGTGGCTCTAAAATGAAGTCCGCCATTTGGAAACTCCAATTCGACAGTTACCATCAGTTCTGGGCGCTGTTAGTCCCAAGCAGCCAGCCAGCATCTGGTAGATTTCATAGGTCCTTGCTGGCAGCGGGGATGTAACTCAGTGGTAGAGCACCTGCTTTGGAAGTATGAGGCCACAGGTTTGATCCCGGCATCTCCATATGATATGTTTCTTCAAGTGTGGGCTTTTTCCTGTACATGGGAATTAGGATGATGTGGTCTTTTGCCATACTAAATCCTGTTGCTGAACGTCTTCTCTTTGGAGCCGATGATTGTGGACATGCACGGTGCACCATGCTTCAGTGTGATGTCTGCTTTTTTCATTGGAAGCCTGTTAGCCTGATCTCTTACCGGGATGACACAAAGCAGACTCGTTCAGACAGAGGGGCATTGGCTGAGAATAGTGTCTCCACCGGTCCCCCTGCTAGGCAGTGGTATCATTCTGAGGTGCTGTGCACGCTCACCAACTATCACCCCCTCTGACCTTTCCCACCGCAGAACACCCTGAATGCATTCAGCGGGTTATGCTTCATTCTAGGGCTGCAATGGATCGCCTAGTGGCAAAACCAATGGAAGCACCATTGACCTTCCGCAGAATTCCACTGCTTGTCTGCCTAGAGAAGCGACATCTGCCGAGTGTGCTAGGGACACTCATGACGGCAGAGCTATAGAGTGGTGGGTCCACGTTGCTTTCCACTAGCCAGCAAATACAGAAGGACATCCGAAAGAGGTGTCAGTCTATCTAGCAACATTTGTGGGCTTTCGGCTGGAGGACTTCCTGCGCGAAATGGTGCTATCTCATTTTTGGTGTTTGAAGACATACATATATATATATATATATATATATATTTATTTATTTATTTTTTCTCCATAACTACACTTCTCAAATCTGGGGCATCTATCCGAGATGGCCGTGTCACATTATGTGATGTCTCAGGCACCAACGTGATGAGATCGACCTGGCGCTTTAAATTTGTCATTGTAAGTAGTAAGATGTAATTTGGCAGTTGTCATGTTTTTTCATATGCACTACTGCAAACCCCTTTCCTTACTTAGCCCACTCCCTCCTGAAGCTTTTAGGTGTGATGAGGAAGTGTCCTCTCAGCGGGGATGTAGCTCAGTTGTAGAGCGCATGCTTTGCATGTATGAGGACCCGGGGCATTTCCACTTGTTTCTCTTTTTGACTGTCAAATGATCTCTATCCACTAGATGGCCCTTTGAGCACAGTAATCCTCTGGTGGAAATCTTCCCCTGGAAGTCATCTCTTATGGAGAAGCAAAATGCACACTGCTTCAGTGTGACCATGTGGTTTTCCATTCTTGCTCCAGTTTTCCCTGCTCTTTTGCTAGTGCTTCACTCGACAGAATGTTTTGACCAGAAGAGTTCTCCCTGAAAATTATGTCTGCAGGACAGACACACTGCATACTGAGGGGATGTAGCTCAGTGGTAGAGCACTTGTTTTGCATGTATGAGGCCCCGGGTCCAATCCCTGGCATCTCCAATTGTTTCCCTTTTTTGACTGTCATATGGTCTCTGTCCACTAGATGGCTCTTTGAGCACGGTAATCCTCTGGTGGAATACTTCCCCTGGAAGTCATCTCTTATGGAGAAGCATAATGCACACTGCTTCAGTGTGACCATGTGCTTTTCCAGTCTTGCTCCCGTTTTCCCTGGTCTTTTGCTAGTGCTTCAGTTGGCAGCATACTTTGACCGGAAGAATTCTCCCAGGAAAAGATGTCTGCAGGACAGACTCACCGCACACCAAGGGGATGTAGCTCAGTGGTAGAGCGCATGCTTCGCATGTATGAGGTCCCGGGTTCAATCCCCGGCATCTCCATTTGCATAAACTTCAGTGTGATTTTGTCCCGGTTATTTTGTATTTCACACTGCAACTCGGGCCATGATTATAGGATCATCGACATTCATATCTATTTGTCTGAGAAAACGCTGGTGCCCGTATCGCAAACCTGCCTGTAATATATCAGTGAGGTTTGCGTCCCTGCCAGTGTCAACATCCTGTATGCCTTCACAATCACTACAAATAGAAATGCACAGAGAGTACCATCACACCACAGTTTTAACTGTGCAGAATCGTGAAAGGATTGGCATTGCCTTGCGTTTCTTTTCAGTCGATTGTTTTGGTTCCGAATGTATAGCTCCACCATTGTACCTTTGTAGCATATGATGGCTAGCTTTAAAAATAATTTGTTTTCACTGGATGTGGCCACAGATGTACCTCTGTTGTCAACCTAAGTTGATCAGGTTCTGTAACTTGTTAGTTTTGAGCTGGAATATCCTACCAGCTCTGCTGCTGGGGCCTATCCCCGGCTTCTAAAAGCAAAAGCCTTGAACATATTGATATTTTTCATTAGTTGATCAGGGGGATTGCAGGGGGGGGCAGCTTTTCTGCATGTTTCTATGGACAACCAGAAACAGGTGGCTCTAAAATGAAGTCCGCCATTTGGAAACTCCAATTCGACAGTTACCATCAGTTCTGGGCGCTGTTAGTCCCAAGCAGCCAGCCAGCATCTGGTAGATTTCATAGGTCCTTGCTGGCAGCGGGGATGTAACTCAGTGGTAGAGCACCTGCTTTGGAAGTATGAGGCCACAGGTTCGATCCCCGGCATCTCCATATGATATGTTTCTTCAAGTGTGGGCTTTTTCCTGTACATGGGAATTAGGATGATGTGGTCTTTTGCCATACTAAATCCTGTTGCAGAACGTCTTCTCTTTGGAGCCGATGATTGTGGACATGCACGGTGCACCATGCTTCAGTGTGATGTCTGCTTTTTTCATTGGAAGCCTGTTAGCCTGATCTCTTACCGGGATGACACAAAGCAGACTCGTTCAGACAGAGGGGCATTGGCTGAGAATAGTGTCTCCACCGGTCCCCCTGCTAGGCAGTGGTATCATTCTGAGGTGCTGTGCACGCTCACCAACTATCACCCCCTCTGACCTTTCCCACCGCAGAACACCCTGAATGCATTCAGCGGGTTATGCTTCATTCTAGGGCTGCAATGGATCGCCTAGTGGCAAAACCAATGGAAGCACCATTGACCTTCCGCAGAATTCCACTGCTTGTCTGCCTAGAGAAGCGACATCTGCCGAGTGTGCTAGGGACACTCATGACGGCAGAGCTATAGAGTGGTGGGTCCACGTTGCTTTCCACTAGCCAGCAAATACAGAAGGACATCCGAAAGAGGTGTCAGTCTATCTAGCAACATTTGTGGGCTTTCGGCTGGAGGAATTCCTGCGCGAAATGGTGCTATCTCATTTTTGGTGTTTGAAGACATACATATATATATATATATATATATATATATTTATTTATTTTTTCTCCATAACTACACTTCTCAAATCTGGGGCATCTATCCGAGATGGCCGTGTCACATTATGTGATGTCTCAGGCACCAACGTGATGAGATCGACCTGGCGCTTTAACTTTGTCATTGTAAGTAGTAAGATGTAATTTGGCAGTTGTCATGTTTTTTCATATGCACTACTGCAAACCCCTTTCCTTACTTAGCCCACTCCCTCCTGAAGCTTTTAGGTGTGATGAGGAAGTGTCCTCTCAGCGGGGATGTAGCTCAGTTGTAGAGCGCATGCTTTGCATGTATGAGGACCCGGGGCATTTCCACTTGTTTCTCTTTTTGACTGTAAAATGATCTCTATCCACTAGATGGCCCTTTGAGCACAGTAATCCTGTGGTGGAAATCTTCCCCTGGAAGTCATCTCTTATGGAGAAGCAAAATGCACACTGCTTCAGTGTGACCATGTGGTTTTCCATTCTTGCTCCAGTTTTCCCTGCTCTTTTGCTAGTGCTTCACTCGGCAGAATGTTTTGACCAGAAGAGTTCTCCCTGAAAATTATGTCTGCAGGACAGACACACTGCATACCGAGGGGATGTAGCTCAGTGGTAGAGCACTTGTTTTGCATGCATGAGGCCCCGGGTCCAATCCCTGGCATCTCCAATTGTTTCCCTTTTTTTGACTGTCATATGGTCTCTGTCCACTAGATGGCTCTTTGAGCACGGTAATCCTCTGGTGGAATACTTCCCCTGGAAGTCATCTCTTATGGAGAAGCATAATGCACACTGCTTCAGTGTGACCATGTGCTTTTCCAGTCTTGCTCCCGTTTTCCCTGGTCTTTTGCTAGTGCTTCAATTGGCAGCATACTTTGACCAGAAGAATTCTCCAAGGAAAAGATGTCTGCAGGACAGACTCACCGCACACCGAGGGGATGTAGCTCAGTGGTAGAGCGCATGCTTCGCATGTATGAGGTCCCGGGTTCAATCCCCGGCATCTCCATTTGCATAAACATCAGTGTGATTTTGTCCCGGTTATTTTGTATTTCACACTGCAACTCGGGCCATGATTATAGGATCATCGACATTCATATCTATTTGTCTGAGAAAACGCTGGTGCCTGTATCGCAAACCTGCCTGTAATATATCAGTGAGGTTTGCGTCCCTGCCAGTGTCAACATCCTGTATGCCTTCACAATCACTACAAATAGAAATGCAACGAGAGTACCATCACACCACAGTTTTAACCGTGCAGAATCGTGAAAGGATTGGCATTGCCTTGCGTTTCTTTTCAGTCGATTGTTTTGGTTCCGAATGTATAGCTCCACCATTGTACCTTTGTAGCATATGATGGCTAGCTTTAAAAATAATTTGTTTTCACTGGATGTGGCCACAGATGTACCTCTGTTGTCAACCTAAGTTGATCAGGTTCTGTAACTTGTTAGTTTTGAGCTGGAATATCCTACCAGCTCTGCTGCTGGGGCCTATCTCCGGCTTCTAAAAGCAAAAGCCTTGAACATATTGATATTTTTCATTAGTTGATCAGGGGGACTGCAGGGGGGGGCAGATTTTCTGCATGTTTCTATGGACAACCAGAAACAGGTGGCTCTAAAATGAAGTCCGCCATTTGGAAACTCCAATTCGACAGTTACCATCAGTTCTGGGCGCTGTTAGTCCCAAGCAGCCAGCCAGCATCTGGTAGATTTCATAGGTCCTTGCTGGCAGCGGGGATGTAACTCAGTGGTAGAGCACCTGCTTTGGAAGTATGAGGCCACAGGTTCGATCCCCGGCATCTCCATATGATATGTTTCTTCAAGTGTGGGCTTTTTCCTGTACATGGGAATTAGGATGATGTGGTCTTTTGCCATACTAAATCCTGTTGCTGAACGTCTTCTCTTTGGAGCCGATGATTGTGGACATGCACGGTGCACCATGCTTCAGTGTGATGTCTGCTTTTTTCATTGGAAGCCTGTTAGCCTGATCTCTTACCGGGATGACACAAAGCAGACTCATTCAGACAGAGGGGCATTGGCTGAGAATAGTGTCTCCACCGGTCCCCCTGCTAGGCAGTGGTATCATTCTGAGGTGCTGTGCACGCTCACCAACTATCACCCCCTCTGACCTTTCCCACCGCAGAACACCCTGAATGCATTCAGCGGGTTATGCTTCATTCTAGGGCTGCAATGGATCGCCTAGTGGCAAAACCAATGGAAGCACCATTGACCTTCCGCAGAATTCCACTGCTTGTCTGCCTAGAGAAGCGACATCTGCCGAGTGTGCTAGGGACACTCATGACGGCAGAGCTATAGAGTGGTGGGTCCACGTTGCTTTCCACTAGCCAGCAAATACAGAAGGACATCCGAAAGAGGTGTCAGTCTATCTAGCAACATTTGTGGGCTTTCGGCTGGAGGAATTCCTGCGCGAAATGGTGCTATCTCATTTTTGGTGTTTGAAGACATACATATATATATATATATATATATATTTATTTATTTTTTCTCCATAACTACACTTCTCAAATCTGGGGCATCTATCCGAGATGGCCGTGTCACATTATGTGATGTCTCAGGCACCAACGTGATGAGATCGACCTGGCGCTTTAACTTTGTCATTGTAAGTAGTAAGATGTAATTTGGCAGTTGTCATGTTTTTTCATATGCACTACTGCAAACCCCTTTCCTTACTTAGCCCACTCCCTCCTGAAGCTTTTAGGTGTGATGAGGAAGTGTCCTCTCAGCGGGGATGTAGCTCAGTTGTAGAGCGCATGCTTTGCATGTATGAGGACCCGGGGCATTTCCACTTGTTTCTCTTTTTGACTGTCAAATGATCTCTATCCACTAGATGGCCCTTTGAGCACAGTAATCCTGTGGTGGAAATCTTCCCCTGGAAGTCATCTCTTATGGAGAAGCAAAATGCACACTGCTTCAGTGTGACCATGTGGTTTTCCATTCTTGCTCCAGTTTTCCCTGCTCTTTTGCTACTGCTTCACTCGGCAGAATGTTTTGACCAGAAGAGTTCTCCCTGAAAATTATGTCTGCAGGACAGACACACTGCATACCGAGGGGATGTAGCTCAGTGGTAGAGCACTTGTTTTGCATGTATGAGGCCCCGGGTCCAATCCCTGGCATCTCCAATTGTTTCCCTTTTTTTGACTGTCATATGGTCTCTGTCCACTAGATGGCTCTTTGAGCACGGTAATCCTCTGGTGGAATACTTCCCCTGGAAGTCATCTCTTATGGAGAAGCATAATGCACACTGCTTCAGTGTGACCATGTGCTTTTCCAGTCTTGCTCCCGTTTTCCCTGGTCTTTTGCTAGTGCTTCAGTTGGCAGCATACTTTGACCGGAAGAATTCTCCCAGGAAAAGATGTCTGCAGGACAGACTCACCGCACACCAAGGGGATGTAGCTCAGTGGTAGAGCGCATGCTTCGCATGTATGAGGTCCCGGGTTCAATCCCCGGCATCTCCATTTGCATAAACTTCAGTGTGATTTTGTCCCGGTTATTTTGTATTTCACACTGCAACTCGGGCCATGATTATAGGATCATCGACATTCATATCTATTTGTCTGAGAAAACGCTGGTGCCCGTATCGCAAACCTGCCTGTAATATATCAGTGAGGTTTGCGTCCCTGCCAGTGTCAACATCCTGTATGCCTTCACAATCACTACAAATAGAAATGCACAGAGAGTACCATCACACCACAGTTTTAACTGTGCAGAATCGTGAAAGGATTGGCATTGCCTTGCGTTTAATTTCAGTCGATTGTTTTGGTTCCGAATGTATAGCTCCACCATTGTACCTTTGTAGCATATGATGGCTAGCTTTAAAAATAATTTGTTTTCACTGGATGTGGCCACAGATGTACCTCTGTTGTCAACCTAAGTTGATCAGGTTCTGTAACTTGTTCGTTTTGAGCTGGAATATCCTACCAGCTCTGCTACTGGGGCCTATCTCCGGCTTCTAAAAGCAAAAGCCTTGAACATATTGATATTTTTCATTAGTTGATCAGGGGGATTTCAGGGGGGGGCAGCTTTTCTGCATGTTTCTATGGACAACCAGAAACAGGTGGCTCTAAAATGAAGTCCGCCATTTGGAAACTCCAATTCGACAGTTACCATCAGTTCTGGGCGCTGTTAGTCCCAAGCAGCCAGCCAGCATCTGGTAGATTTCATAGGTCCTTGCTGGCAGCGGGGATGTAACTCAGTGGTAGAGCACCTGCTTTGGAAGTATGAGGCCACAGGTTCGATCCCCGGCATCTCCATATGATATGTTTCTTCAAGTGTGGGCTTTTTCCTGTACATGGGAATTAGGATGATGTGGTCTTTTGCCATACTAAATCCTGTTGCTGAACGTCTTCTCTTTGGAGCCGATGATTGTGGACATGCACGGTGCACCATGCTTCAGTGTGATGTCTGCTTTTTTCATTGGAAGCCTGTTAGCCTGATCTCTTACCGGGATGACACAAAGCAGACTCGTTCAGACAGAGGGGCATTGGCTGAGAATAGTGTCTCCACCGGTCCCCCTGCTAGGCAGTGGTATCATTCTGAGGTGCTGTGCACGCTCACCAACTATCACCCCCTCTGACCTTTCCCACCGCAGAACACCCTGAATGCATTCAGCGGGTTATGCTTCATTCTAGGGCTGCAATGGATCGCCTAGTGGCAAAACCAATGGAAGCACCATTGACCTTCCGCAGAATTCCACTGCTTGTCTGCCTAGAGAAGCGACATCTGCCGAGTGTGCTAGGGACACTCATGACGGCAGAGCTATAGAGTGGTGGGTCCACGTTGCTTTCCACTAGCCAGCAAATACAGAAGGACATCCGAAAGAGGTGTCAGTCTATCTAGCAACATTTGTGGGCTTTCGGCTGGAGGAATTCCTGCGCGAAATGGTGCTATCTCATTTTTGGTGTTTGAAGACATACATATATATATATATATATATTTATTTATTTTTTCTCCATAACTACACTTCTCAAATCTGGGGCATCTATCCGAGATGGCCGTGTCACATTATGTGATGTCTCAGGCACCAACGTGATGAGATCGACCTGGCGCTTTAACTTTGTCATTGTAAGTAGTAAGATGTAATTTGGCAGTTGTCATGTTTTTTCATATGCACTACTGCAAACCCCTTTCCTTACTTAGCCCACTCCCTCCTGAAGCTTTTAGGTGTGATGAGGAAGTGTCCTCTCAGCGGGGATGTAGCTCAGTTGTAGAGCGCATGCTTTGCATGTATGAGGACCCGGGGCATTTCCACTTGTTTCTCTTTTTGACTGTCAAATGATCTCTATCCACTAGATGGCCCTTTGAGCACAGTAATCCTCTGGTGGAAATCTTCCCCTGGAAGTCATCTCTTATGGAGAAGCAAAATGCACACTGCTTCAGTGTGACCATGTGGTTTTCCATTCTTGCTCCAGTTTTCCCTGCTCTTTTGCTAGTGCTTCACTCGGCAGAATGTTTTGACCAGAAGAGTTCTCCCTGAAAATTATGTCTGCAGGACAGACACACTGCATACCGAGGGGATGTAGCTCAGTGGTAGAGCACTTGTTTTGCATGTATGAGGCCCCGGGTCCAATCCCTGGCATCTCCAATTGTTTCCCTTTTTTTGACTGTCATATGGTCTCTGTCCACTAGATGGCTCTTTGAGCACGGTAATCCTCTGGTGGAATACTTCCCCTGGAAGTCATCTCTTATGGAGAAGCATAATGCACACTGCTTCAGTGTGACCATGTGCTTTTCCAGTCTTGCTCCCGTTTTCCCTGGTCTTTTGCTAGTGCTTCAGTTGGCAGCATACTTTGACCGGAAGAATTCTCCCAGGAAAAGATGTCTGCAGGACAGACTCACCGCACACCAAGGGGATGTAGCTCAGTGGTAGAGCGCATGCTTCGCATGTATGAGGTCCCGGGTTCAATCCCCGGCATCTCCATTTGCATAAACTTCAGTGTGATTTTGTCCCGGTTATTTTGTATTTCACACTGCAACTCGGGCCATGATTATAGGATCATCGACATTCATATCTATTTGTCTGAGAAAACGCTGGTGCCCGTATCGCAAACCTGCCTGTAATATATCAGTGAGGTTTGCGTCCCTGCCAGTGTCAACATCCTGTATGCCTTCACAATCACTACAAATAGAAATGAACAGAGAGTACCATCACACCACAGTTTTAACTGTGCAGAATCGTGAAAGGATTGGCATTGCCTTGCGTTTCTTTTCAGTCGATTGTTTTGGTTCCGAATGTATAGCTCCACCATTGTACCTTTGTAGCATATGATGGCTAGCTTTAAAAATAATTTGTTTTCACTGGATGTGGCCACAGATGTACCTCTGTTGTCAACCTAAGTTGATCAGGTTCTGTAACTTGTTAGTTTTGAGCTGGAATATCCTACCAGCTCTGCTGCTGGGGCCTATCTCCGGCTTCTAAAAGCAAAAGCCTTGAACATATTGATATTTTTCATTAGTTGATCAGGGGGATTGCAGGGGGGGGCAGCTTTTCTGCATGTTTCTATGGACAACCAGAAACAGGTGGCTCTAAAATGAAGTCCGCCATTTGGAAACTCCAATTCGACAGTTACCATCAGTTCTGGGCGCTGTTAGTCCCAAGCAGCCAGCCAGCATCTGGTAGATTTCATAGGTCCTTGCGGGCAGCGGGGATGTAACTCAGTGGTAGAGCACCTGCTTTGGAAGTATGAGGCCACAGGTTCGATCCCCGGCATCTCCATATGATATGTTTCTTCAAGTGTGGGCTTTTTCCTGTACATGGGAATTAGGATGATGTGGTCTTTTGCCATACTAAATCCTGTTGCTGAACGTCTTCTCTTTGGAGCCGATGATTGTGGACATGCACGGTGCACCATGCTTCAGTGTGATGTCTGCTTTTTTCATTGGAAGCCTGTTAGCCTGATCTCTTACCGGGATGACACAAAGCAGACTCGTTCAGACAGAGGGGCATTGGCTGAGAATAGTGTCTCCACCGGTCCCCCTGCTAGGCAGTGGTATCATTCTGAGGTGCTGTGCACGCTCACCAACTATCACCCCCTCTGACCTTTCCCACCGCAGAACACCCTGAATGCATTCAGCGGGTTATGCTTCATTCTAGGGCTGCAATGGATCGCCTAGTTGCAAAACCAATGGAAGCACCATTGACCTTCCGCAGAATTCCACTGCTTGTCTGCCTAGAGAAGCGACATCTGCCGAGTGTGCTAGGGACACTCATGACGGCAGAGCTATAGAGTGGTGGGTCCACTTTGCTTTCCACTAGCCAGCAAATACAGAAGGACATCCGAAAGAGGTGTCAGTCTATCTAGCAACATTTGTGGGCTTTCGGCTGGAGGAATTCCTGCGCGAAATGGTGCTATCTCATTTTTGGTGTTTGAAGACATACATATATATATATATATATATTTATTTATTTTTTCTCCATAACTACACTTCTCAAATCTGGGGCATCTATCCGAGATGGCCGTGTCACATTATGTGATGTCTCAGGCACCAACGTGATGAGATCGACCTGGCGCTTTAACTTTGTCATTGTAAGTAGTAAGATGTAATTTGGCAGTTGTCATGTTTTTTCATATGCACTACTGCAAACCCCTTTCCTTACTTAGCCCACTCCCTCCTGAAGCTTTTAGGTGTGATGAGGAAGTGTCCTCTCAGCGGGGATGTAGCTCAGTTGTAGAGCGCATGCTTTGCATGTATGAGGACCCGGGGCATTTCCACTTGTTTCTCTTTTTGACTGTCAAATGATCTCTATCCACTAGATGGCCCTTTGAGCACAGTAATCCTGTGGTGGAAATCTTCCCCTGGAAGTCATCTCTTCTGGAGAAGCAAAATGCACACTGCTTCAGTGTGACCATGTGGTTTTCCATTCTTGCTCTAGTTTTCCCTGCTCTTTTGCTAGTGCTTCACTCGGCAGAATGTTTTGACCAGAAGAGTTCTCCCTGAAAATTATGTCTGCAGGACAGACACACTGCATACCGAGGGGATGTAGCTCAGTGGTAGAGCACTTGTTTTGCATGTATGAGGCCCCGGGTCCAATCCCTGGCATCTCCAATTGTTTCCCTTTTTTTGACTGTCATATGGTCTCTGTCCACTAGATGGCTCTTTGAGCACGGTAATCCTCTGGTGGAATACTTCCCCTGGAAGTCATCTCTTATGGAGAAGCATAATGCACACTGCTTCAGTGTGACCATGTGCTTTTCCAGTCTTGCTCCCGTTTTCCCTGGTCTTTTGCTAGTGCTTCAGTTGGCAGCATACTTTGACCGGAAGAATTCTCCCAGGAAAAGATGTCTGCAGGACAGACTCACGGCACACCAAGGGGATGTAGCTCAGTGGTAGAGCGCATGCTTCGCATGTATGAGGTCCCGGGTTCAATCCCCGGCACCTCCATTTGCATAAACTTCAGTGTGATTTTGTCCCGGTTATTTTGTATTTCACACTGCAACTCGGGCCATGATTATAGGATCATCGACATTCATATCTATTTGTCTGAGAAAACGCTGGTGCCCGTATCGCAAACCTGCCTGTAATATATCAGTGAGGTTTGCGTCCCTGCCAGTGTCAACATCCTGTATGCCTTCACAATCACTACAAATAGAAATCCACAGAGAGTACCATCACACCACAGTTTTAACTGTGCAGAATCGTGAAAGGATTGGCATTGCCTTGCGTTTCTTTTCAGTCGATTGTTTTGGTTCCGAATGTATAGCTCCACCATTGTACCTTTGTGGCATATGATGGCTAGCTTTAAAAATAATTTGTTTTCACTGGATGTGGCCACAGATGTACCTCTGTTCTCAACCTAAGTTGATCAGGTTCTGTAACTTGTTAGTTTTGAGCTGGAATATCCTACCAGCTCTGCTGCTGGGGCCTATCTCCGGCTTCTAAAAGCAAAAGCCTTGAACATATTGATATTTTTCATTAGTTGATCAGGGGGATTGCAGGGGGGGGCAGCTTTTCTGCATGTTTCTATGGACAACCAGAAACAGGTGGCTCTAAAATGAAGTCCGCCATTTGGAAACTCCAATTCGACAGTAACCATCAGTTCTGGGCGCTGTTAGTCCCAAGCAGCCAGCCAGCATCTGGTAGATTTCATAGGTCCTTGCTGGCAGCGGGGATGTAACTCAGTGGTAGAGCACCTGCTTTGGAAGTATGAGGCCACAGGTTCGATCCCCGGCATCTCCATATGATATGTTTCTTCAAGGGTGGGCTTTTTCCTGTACATGGGAATTAGGATGATGTGGTCTTTTGCCATACTAAATCCTGTTGCTGAACGTCTTCTCTTTGGAGCCGATGATTGTGGACATGCACGGTGCACCATCCTTCAGTGTGGTGTCTGCTTTTTTCATTGGAAGCCTGTTAGCCTGATCTCTTACCGGGATGACACAAAGCAGACTCGTTCAGACAGAGGGGCATTGGCTGAGAATAGTGTCTCCACCGGTCCCCCTGCTAGGCAGTGGTATCATTCTGAGGTGCTGTGCACGCTCACCAACTATCACCCCCTCTGACCTTTCCCACCGCAGAACACCCTGAATGCATTCAGCGGGTTATGCTTCATTCTAGGGCTGCAATGGATCGCCTAGTGGCAAAACCAATGGAAGCACCATTGACCTTCCGCAGAATTCCACTGCTTGTCTGCCTAGAGAAGCGACATCTGCCGAGTGTGCTAGGGACACTCATGACGGCAGAGCTATAGAGTGGTGGGTCCACGTTGCTTTCCACTAGCCAGCAAATACAGAAGGACATCCGAAAGAGGTGTCAGTCTATCTAGCAACATTTGTGGGCTTTCGGCTGGAGGAATTCCTGCGCGAAATGGTGCTATCTCATTTTTGGTGTTTGAAGACATACATATATATATATATATATATATATATATATATTTATTTATTTTTTCTCCATAACTACACTTCTCAAATCTGGGGCATCTATCCGAGATGGCCGTGTCACATTATGTGATGTCTCAGGCACCAACGTGATGAGATCGACCTGGCGCTTTAACTTTGTCATTGTAAGTAGTAAGATGTAATTTGGCAGTTGTCATGTTTTTTCATATGCACTACTGCAAACCCCTTTCCTTACTTAGCCCACTCCCTCCTGAAGCTTTTAGGTGTGATGAGGAAGTGTCCTCTCAGCGGGGATGTAGCTCAGTTGTAGAGCGCATGCTTTGCATGTATGAGGACCCGGGGCATTTCCACTTGTTTCTCTTTTTGACTGTCAAATGATCTCTATCCACTAGATGGCCCTTTGAGCACAGTAATCCTGTGGTGGAAATCTTCCCCTGGAAGTCATCTCTTATGGAGAAGCAAAATGCACACTGCTTCAGTGTGACCATGTGGTTTTCCATTCTTGCTCCAGTTTTCCCTGCTCTTTTGCTACTGCTTCACTCGGCAGAATGTTTTGACCAGAAGAGTTCTCCCTGAAAATTATGTCTGCAGGACAGACACACTGCATACCGAGGGGATGTAGCTCAGTGGTAGAGCACTTGTTTTGCATGTATGAGGCCCCGGGTCCAATCCCTGGCATCTCCAATTGTTTCCCTTTTTTTGACTGTCATATGGTCTCTGTCCACTAGATGGCTCTTTGAGCACGGTAATCCTCTGGTGGAATACTTCCCCTGGAAGTCATCTCTTATGGAGAAGCATAATGCACACTGCTTCAGTGTGACCATGTGCTTTTCCAGTCTTGCTCCCGTTTTCCCTGGTCTTTTGCTAGTGCTTCAGTTGGCAGCATACTTTGACCGGAAGAATTCTCCCAGGAAAAGATGTCTGCAGGACAGACTCACCGCACACCAAGGGGATGTAGCTCAGTGGTAGAGCGCATGCTTCGCATGTATGAGGTCCCGGGTTCAATCCCCGGCATCTCCATTTGCATAAACTTCAGTGTGATTTTGTCCCGGTTATTTTGTATTTCACACTGCAACTCGGGCCATGATTATAGGATCATCGACATTCATATCTATTTGTCTGAGAAAACGCTGGTGCCCGTATCGCAAACCTGCCTGTAATATATCAGTGAGGTTTGCGTCCCTGCCAGTGTCAACATCCTGTATGCCTTCACAATCACTACAAATAGAAATGCACAGAGAGTACCATCACACCACAGTTTTAACTGTGCAGAATCGTGAAAGGATTGGCATTGCCTTGCGTTTAATTTCAGTCGATTGTTTTGGTTCCGAATGTATAGCTCCACCATTGTACCTTTGTAGCATATGATGGCTAGCTTTAAAAATAATTTGTTTTCACTGGATGTGGCCACAGATGTACCTCTGTTGTCAACCTAAGTTGATCAGGTTCTGTAACTTGTTCGTTTTGAGCTGGAATATCCTACCAGCTCTGCTACTGGGGCCTATCTCCGGCTTCTAAAAGCAAAAGCCTTGAACATATTGATATTTTTCATTAGTTGATCAGGGGGATTTCAGGGGGGGGCAGCTTTTCTGCATGTTTCTATGGACAACCAGAAACAGGTGGCTCTAAAATGAAGTCCGCCATTTGGAAACTCCAATTCGACAGTTACCATCAGTTCTGGGCGCTGTTAGTCCCAAGCAGCCAGCCAGCATCTGGTAGATTTCATAGGTCCTTGCTGGCAGCGGGGATGTAACTCAGTGGTAGAGCACCTGCTTTGGAAGTATGAGGCCACAGGTTCGATCCCCGGCATCTCCATATGATATGTTTCTTCAAGTGTGGGCTTTTTCCTGTACATGGGAATTAGGATGATGTGGTCTTTTGCCATACTAAATCCTGTTGCTGAACGTCTTCTCTTTGGAGCCGATGATTGTGGACATGCACGGTGCACCATGCTTCAGTGTGATGTCTGCTTTTTTCATTGGAAGCCTGTTAGCCTGATCTCTTACCGGGATGACACAAAGCAGACTCGTTCAGACAGAGGGGCATTGGCTGAGAATAGTGTCTCCACCGGTCCCCCTGCTAGGCAGTGGTATCATTCTGAGGTGCTGTGCACGCTCACCAACTATCACCCCCTCTGACCTTTCCCACCGCAGAACACCCTGAATGCATTCAGCGGGTTATGCTTCATTCTAGGGCTGCAATGGATCGCCTAGTGGCAAAACCAATGGAAGCACCATTGACCTTCCGCAGAATTCCACTGCTTGTCTGCCTAGAGAAGCGACATCTGCCGAGTGTGCTAGGGACACTCATGACGGCAGAGCTATAGAGTGGTGGGTCCACGTTGCTTTCCACTAGCCAGCAAATACAGAAGGACATCCGAAAGAGGTGTCAGTCTATCTAGCAACATTTGTGGGCTTTCGGCTGGAGGAATTCCTGCGCGAAATGGTGCTATCTCATTTTTGGTGTTTGAAGACATACATATATATATATATATATATTTATTTATTTTTTCTCCATAACTACACTTCTCAAATCTGGGGCATCTATCCGAGATGGCCGTGTCACATTATGTGATGTCTCAGGCACCAACGTGATGAGATCGACCTGGCGCTTTAACTTTGTCATTGTAAGTAGTAAGATGTAATTTGGCAGTTGTCATGTTTTTTCATATGCACTACTGCAAACCCCTTTCCTTACTTAGCCCACTCCCTCCTGAAGCTTTTAGGTGTGATGAGGAAGTGTCCTCTCAGCGGGGATGTAGCTCAGTTGTAGAGCGCATGCTTTGCATGTATGAGGACCCGGGGCATTTCCACTTGTTTCTCTTTTTGACTGTCAAATGATCTCTATCCACTAGATGGCCCTTTGAGCACAGTAATCCTCTGGTGGAAATCTTCCCCTGGAAGTCATCTCTTATGGAGAAGCAAAATGCACACTGCTTCAGTGTGACCATGTGGTTTTCCATTCTTGCTCCAGTTTTCCCTGCTCTTTTGCTAGTGCTTCACTCGGCAGAATGTTTTGACCAGAAGAGTTCTCCCTGAAAATTATGTCTGCAGGACAGACACACTGCATACCGAGGGGATGTAGCTCAGTGGTAGAGCACTTGTTTTGCATGTATGAGGCCCCGGGTCCAATCCCTGGCATCTCCAATTGTTTCCCTTTTTTTGACTGTCATATGGTCTCTGTCCACTAGATGGCTCTTTGAGCACGGTAATCCTCTGGTGGAATACTTCCCCTGGAAGTCATCTCTTATGGAGAAGCATAATGCACACTGCTTCAGTGTGACCATGTGCTTTTCCAGTCTTGCTCCCGTTTTCCCTGGTCTTTTGCTAGTGCTTCAGTTGGCAGCATACTTTGACCGGAAGAATTCTCCCAGGAAAAGATGTCTGCAGGACAGACTCACCGCACACCAAGGGGATGTAGCTCAGTGGTAGAGCGCATGCTTCGCATGTATGAGGTCCCGGGTTCAATCCCCGGCATCTCCATTTGCATAAACTTCAGTGTGATTTTGTCCCGGTTATTTTGTATTTCACACTGCAACTCGGGCCATGATTATAGGATCATCGACATTCATATCTATTTGTCTGAGAAAACGCTGGTGCCCGTATCGCAAACCTGCCTGTAATATATCAGTGAGGTTTGCGTCCCTGCCAGTGTCAACATCCTGTATGCCTTCACAATCACTACAAATAGAAATGAACAGAGAGTACCATCACACCACAGTTTTAACTGTGCAGAATCGTGAAAGGATTGGCATTGCCTTGCGTTTCTTTTCAGTCGATTGTTTTGGTTCCGAATGTATAGCTCCACCATTGTACCTTTGTAGCATATGATGGCTAGCTTTAAAAATAATTTGTTTTCACTGGATGTGGCCACAGATGTACCTCTGTTGTCAACCTAAGTTGATCAGGTTCTGTAACTTGTTAGTTTTGAGCTGGAATATCCTACCAGCTCTGCTGCTGGGGCCTATCTCCGGCTTCTAAAAGCAAAAGCCTTGAACATATTGATATTTTTCATTAGTTGATCAGGGGGATTGCAGGGGGGGGCAGCTTTTCTGCATGTTTCTATGGACAACCAGAAACAGGTGGCTCTAAAATGAAGTCCGCCATTTGGAAACTCCAATTCGACAGTTACCATCAGTTCTGGGCGCTGTTAGTCCCAAGCAGCCAGCCAGCATCTGGTAGATTTCATAGGTCCTTGCGGGCAGCGGGGATGTAACTCAGTGGTAGAGCACCTGCTTTGGAAGTATGAGGCCACAGGTTCGATCCCCGGCATCTCCATATGATATGTTTCTTCAAGTGTGGGCTTTTTCCTGTACATGGGAATTAGGATGATGTGGTCTTTTGCCATACTAAATCCTGTTGCTGAACGTCTTCTCTTTGGAGCCGATGATTGTGGACATGCACGGTGCACCATGCTTCAGTGTGATGTCTGCTTTTTTCATTGGAAGCCTGTTAGCCTGATCTCTTACCGGGATGACACAAAGCAGACTCGTTCAGACAGAGGGGCATTGGCTGAGAATAGTGTCTCCACCGGTCCCCCTGCTAGGCAGTGGTATCATTCTGAGGTGCTGTGCACGCTCACCAACTATCACCCCCTCTGACCTTTCCCACCGCAGAACACCCTGAATGCATTCAGCGGGTTATGCTTCATTCTAGGGCTGCAATGGATCGCCTAGTTGCAAAACCAATGGAAGCACCATTGACCTTCCGCAGAATTCCACTGCTTGTCTGCCTAGAGAAGCGACATCTGCCGAGTGTGCTAGGGACACTCATGACGGCAGAGCTATAGAGTGGTGGGTCCACTTTGCTTTCCACTAGCCAGCAAATACAGAAGGACATCCGAAAGAGGTGTCAGTCTATCTAGCAACATTTGTGGGCTTTCGGCTGGAGGAATTCCTGCGCGAAATGGTGCTATCTCATTTTTGGTGTTTGAAGACATACATATATATATATATATATATTTATTTATTTTTTCTCCATAACTACACTTCTCAAATCTGGGGCATCTATCCGAGATGGCCGTGTCACATTATGTGATGTCTCAGGCACCAACGTGATGAGATCGACCTGGCGCTTTAACTTTGTCATTGTAAGTAGTAAGATGTAATTTGGCAGTTGTCATGTTTTTTCATATGCACTACTGCAAACCCCTTTCCTTACTTAGCCCACTCCCTCCTGAAGCTTTTAGGTGTGATGAGGAAGTGTCCTCTCAGCGGGGATGTAGCTCAGTTGTAGAGCGCATGCTTTGCATGTATGAGGACCCGGGGCATTTCCACTTGTTTCTCTTTTTGACTGTCAAATGATCTCTATCCACTAGATGGCCCTTTGAGCACAGTAATCCTGTGGTGGAAATCTTCCCCTGGAAGTCATCTCTTCTGGAGAAGCAAAATGCACACTGCTTCAGTGTGACCATGTGGTTTTCCATTCTTGCTCTAGTTTTCCCTGCTCTTTTGCTAGTGCTTCACTCGGCAGAATGTTTTGACCAGAAGAGTTCTCCCTGAAAATTATGTCTGCAGGACAGACACACTGCATACCGAGGGGATGTAGCTCAGTGGTAGAGCACTTGTTTTGCATGTATGAGGCCCCGGGTCCAATCCCTGGCATCTCCAATTGTTTCCCTTTTTTTGACTGTCATATGGTCTCTGTCCACTAGATGGCTCTTTGAGCACGGTAATCCTCTGGTGGAATACTTCCCCTGGAAGTCATCTCTTATGGAGAAGCATAATGCACACTGCTTCAGTGTGACCATGTGCTTTTCCAGTCTTGCTCCCGTTTTCCCTGGTCTTTTGCTAGTGCTTCAGTTGGCAGCATACTTTGACCGGAAGAATTCTCCCAGGAAAAGATGTCTGCAGGACAGACTCACGGCACACCAAGGGGATGTAGCTCAGTGGTAGAGCGCATGCTTCGCATGTATGAGGTCCCGGGTTCAATCCCCGGCACCTCCATTTGCATAAACTTCAGTGTGATTTTGTCCCGGTTATTTTGTATTTCACACTGCAACTCGGGCCATGATTATAGGATCATCGACATTCATATCTATTTGTCTGAGAAAACGCTGGTGCCCGTATCGCAAACCTGCCTGTAATATATCAGTGAGGTTTGCGTCCCTGCCAGTGTCAACATCCTGTATGCCTTCACAATCACTACAAATAGAAATCCACAGAGAGTACCATCACACCACAGTTTTAACTGTGCAGAATCGTGAAAGGATTGGCATTGCCTTGCGTTTCTTTTCAGTCGATTGTTTTGGTTCCGAATGTATAGCTCCACCATTGTACCTTTGTGGCATATGATGGCTAGCTTTAAAAATAATTTGTTTTCACTGGATGTGGCCACAGATGTACCTCTGTTCTCAACCTAAGTTGATCAGGTTCTGTAACTTGTTAGTTTTGAGCTGGAATATCCTACCAGCTCTGCTGCTGGGGCCTATCTCCGGCTTCTAAAAGCAAAAGCCTTGAACATATTGATATTTTTCATTAGTTGATCAGGGGGATTGCAGGGGGGGGCAGCTTTTCTGCATGTTTCTATGGACAACCAGAAACAGGTGGCTCTAAAATGAAGTCCGCCATTTGGAAACTCCAATTCGACAGTAACCATCAGTTCTGGGCGCTGTTAGTCCCAAGCAGCCAGCCAGCATCTGGTAGATTTCATAGGTCCTTGCTGGCAGCGGGGATGTAACTCAGTGGTAGAGCACCTGCTTTGGAAGTATGAGGCCACAGGTTCGATCCCCGGCATCTCCATATGATATGTTTCTTCAAGGGTGGGCTTTTTCCTGTACATGGGAATTAGGATGATGTGGTCTTTTGCCATACTAAATCCTGTTGCTGAACGTCTTCTCTTTGGAGCCGATGATTGTGGACATGCACGGTGCACCATCCTTCAGTGTGGTGTCTGCTTTTTTCATTGGAAGCCTGTTAGCCTGATCTCTTACCGGGATGACACAAAGCAGACTCGTTCAGACAGAGGGGCATTGGCTGAGAATAGTGTCTCCACCGGTCCCCCTGCTAGGCAGTGGTATCATTCTGAGGTGCTGTGCACGCTCACCAACTATCACCCCCTCTGACCTTTCCCACCGCAGAACACCCTGAATGCATTCAGCGGGTTATGCTTCATTCTAGGGCTGCAATGGATCGCCTAGTGGCAAAACCAATGGAAGCACCATTGACCTTCCGCAGAATTCCACTGCTTGTCTGCCTAGAGAAGCGACATCTGCCGAGTGTGCTAGGGACACTCATGACGGCAGAGCTATAGAGTGGTGGGTCCACGTTGCTTTCCACTAGCCAGCAAATACAGAAGGACATCCGAAAGAGGTGTCAGTCTATCTAGCAACATTTGTGGGCTTTCGGCTGGAGGAATTCCTGCGCGAAATGGTGCTATCTCATTTTTGGTGTTTGAAGACATACATATATATATATATATATATATATATATATATTTATTTATTTTTTCTCCATAACTACACTTCTCAAATCTGGGGCATCTATCCGAGATGGCCGTGTCACATTATGTGATGTCTCAGGCACCAACGTGATGAGATCGACCTGGCGCTTTAACTTTGTCATTGTAAGTAGTAAGATGTAATTTGGCAGTTGTCATGTTTTTTCATATGCACTACTGCAAACCCCTTTCCTTACTTAGCCCACTCCCTCCTGAAGCTTTTAGGTGTGATGAGGAAGTGTCCTCTCAGCGGGGATGTAGCTCAGTTGTAGAGCGCATGCTTTGCATGTATGAGGACCCGGGGCATTTCCACTTGTTTCTCTTTTTGACTGTCAAATGATCTCTATCCACTAGATGGCCCTTTGAGCACAGTAATCCTGTGGTGGAAATCTTCCCCTGGAAGTCATCTCTTATGGAGAAGCAAAATGCACACTGCTTCAGTGTGACCATGTGGTTTTCCATTCTTGCTCCAGTTTTCCCTGCTCTTTTGCTACTGCTTCACTCGGCAGAATGTTTTGACCAGAAGAGTTCTCCCTGAAAATTATGTCTGCAGGACAGACACACTGCATACCGAGGGGATGTAGCTCAGTGGTAGAGCACTTGTTTTGCATGTATGAGGCCCCGGGTCCAATCCCTGGCATCTCCAATTGTTTCCCTTTTTTTGACTGTCATATGGTCTCTGTCCACTAGATGGCTCTTTGAGCACGGTAATCCTCTGGTGGAATACTTCCCCTGGAAGTCATCTCTTATGGAGAAGCATAATGCACACTGCTTCAGTGTGACCATGTGCTTTTCCAGTCTTGCTCCCGTTTTCCCTGGTCTTTTGCTAGTGCTTCAGTTGGCAGCATACTTTGACCGGAAGAATTCTCCCAGGAAAAGATGTCTGCAGGACAGACTCACCGCACACCAAGGGGATGTAGCTCAGTGGTAGAGCGCATGCTTCGCATGTATGAGGTCCCGGGTTCAATCCCCGGCATCTCCATTTGCATAAACTTCAGTGTGATTTTGTCCCGGTTATTTTGTATTTCACACTGCAACTCGGGCCATGATTATAGGATCATCGACATTCATATCTATTTGTCTGAGAAAACGCTGGTGCCCGTATCGCAAACCTGCCTGTAATATATCAGTGAGGTTTGCGTCCCTGCCAGTGTCAACATCCTGTATGCCTTCACAATCACTACAAATAGAAATGCACAGAGAGTACCATCACACCACAGTTTTAACTGTGCAGAATCGTGAAAGGATTGGCATTGCCTTGCGTTTAATTTCAGTCGATTGTTTTGGTTCCGAATGTATAGCTCCACCATTGTACCTTTGTAGCATATGATGGCTAGCTTTAAAAATAATTTGTTTTCACTGGATGTGGCCACAGATGTACCTCTGTTGTCAACCTAAGTTGATCAGGTTCTGTAACTTGTTCGTTTTGAGCTGGAATATCCTACCAGCTCTGCTACTGGGGCCTATCTCCGGCTTCTAAAAGCAAAAGCCTTGAACATATTGATATTTTTCATTAGTTGATCAGGGGGATTTCAGGGGGGGGCAGCTTTTCTGCATGTTTCTATGGACAACCAGAAACAGGTGGCTCTAAAATGAAGTCCGCCATTTGGAAACTCCAATTCGACAGTTACCATCAGTTCTGGGCGCTGTTAGTCCCAAGCAGCCAGCCAGCATCTGGTAGATTTCATAGGTCCTTGCTGGCAGCGGGGATGTAACTCAGTGGTAGAGCACCTGCTTTGGAAGTATGAGGCCACAGGTTCGATCCCCGGCATCTCCATATGATATGTTTCTTCAAGTGTGGGCTTTTTCCTGTACATGGGAATTAGGATGATGTGGTCTTTTGCCATACTAAATCCTGTTGCTGAACGTCTTCTCTTTGGAGCCGATGATTGTGGACATGCACGGTGCACCATGCTTCAGTGTGATGTCTGCTTTTTTCATTGGAAGCCTGTTAGCCTGATCTCTTACCGGGATGACACAAAGCAGACTCGTTCAGACAGAGGGGCATTGGCTGAGAATAGTGTCTCCACCGGTCCCCCTGCTAGGCAGTGGTATCATTCTGAGGTGCTGTGCACGCTCACCAACTATCACCCCCTCTGACCTTTCCCACCGCAGAACACCCTGAATGCATTCAGCGGGTTATGCTTCATTCTAGGGCTGCAATGGATCGCCTAGTGGCAAAACCAATGGAAGCACCATTGACCTTCCGCAGAATTCCACTGCTTGTCTGCCTAGAGAAGCGACATCTGCCGAGTGTGCTAGGGACACTCATGACGGCAGAGCTATAGAGTGGTGGGTCCACGTTGCTTTCCACTAGCCAGCAAATACAGAAGGACATCCGAAAGAGGTGTCAGTCTATCTAGCAACATTTGTGGGCTTTCGGCTGGAGGAATTCCTGCGCGAAATGGTGCTATCTCATTTTTGGTGTTTGAAGACATACATATATATATATATATATATTTATTTATTTTTTCTCCATAACTACACTTCTCAAATCTGGGGCATCTATCCGAGATGGCCGTGTCACATTATGTGATGTCTCAGGCACCAACGTGATGAGATCGACCTGGCGCTTTAACTTTGTCATTGTAAGTAGTAAGATGTAATTTGGCAGTTGTCATGTTTTTTCATATGCACTACTGCAAACCCCTTTCCTTACTTAGCCCACTCCCTCCTGAAGCTTTTAGGTGTGATGAGGAAGTGTCCTCTCAGCGGGGATGTAGCTCAGTTGTAGAGCGCATGCTTTGCATGTATGAGGACCCGGGGCATTTCCACTTGTTTCTCTTTTTGACTGTCAAATGATCTCTATCCACTAGATGGCCCTTTGAGCACAGTAATCCTCTGGTGGAAATCTTCCCCTGGAAGTCATCTCTTATGGAGAAGCAAAATGCACACTGCTTCAGTGTGACCATGTGGTTTTCCATTCTTGCTCCAGTTTTCCCTGCTCTTTTGCTAGTGCTTCACTCGGCAGAATGTTTTGACCAGAAGAGTTCTCCCTGAAAATTATGTCTGCAGGACAGACACACTGCATACCGAGGGGATGTAGCTCAGTGGTAGAGCACTTGTTTTGCATGTATGAGGCCCCGGGTCCAATCCCTGGCATCTCCAATTGTTTCCCTTTTTTTGACTGTCATATGGTCTCTGTCCACTAGATGGCTCTTTGAGCACGGTAATCCTCTGGTGGAATACTTCCCCTGGAAGTCATCTCTTATGGAGAAGCATAATGCACACTGCTTCAGTGTGACCATGTGCTTTTCCAGTCTTGCTCCCGTTTTCCCTGGTCTTTTGCTAGTGCTTCAGTTGGCAGCATACTTTGACCGGAAGAATTCTCCCAGGAAAAGATGTCTGCAGGACAGACTCACCGCACACCAAGGGGATGTAGCTCAGTGGTAGAGCGCATGCTTCGCATGTATGAGGTCCCGGGTTCAATCCCCGGCATCTCCATTTGCATAAACTTCAGTGTGATTTTGTCCCGGTTATTTTGTATTTCACACTGCAACTCGGGCCATGATTATAGGATCATCGACATTCATATCTATTTGTCTGAGAAAACGCTGGTGCCCGTATCGCAAACCTGCCTGTAATATATCAGTGAGGTTTGCGTCCCTGCCAGTGTCAACATCCTGTATGCCTTCACAATCACTACAAATAGAAATGAACAGAGAGTACCATCACACCACAGTTTTAACTGTGCAGAATCGTGAAAGGATTGGCATTGCCTTGCGTTTCTTTTCAGTCGATTGTTTTGGTTCCGAATGTATAGCTCCACCATTGTACCTTTGTAGCATATGATGGCTAGCTTTAAAAATAATTTGTTTTCACTGGATGTGGCCACAGATGTACCTCTGTTGTCAACCTAAGTTGATCAGGTTCTGTAACTTGTTAGTTTTGAGCTGGAATATCCTACCAGCTCTGCTGCTGGGGCCTATCTCCGGCTTCTAAAAGCAAAAGCCTTGAACATATTGATATTTTTCATTAGTTGATCAGGGGGATTGCAGGGGGGGGCAGCTTTTCTGCATGTTTCTATGGACAACCAGAAACAGGTGGCTCTAAAATGAAGTCCGCCATTTGGAAACTCCAATTCGACAGTTACCATCAGTTCTGGGCGCTGTTAGTCCCAAGCAGCCAGCCAGCATCTGGTAGATTTCATAGGTCCTTGCGGGCAGCGGGGATGTAACTCAGTGGTAGAGCACCTGCTTTGGAAGTATGAGGCCACAGGTTCGATCCCCGGCATCTCCATATGATATGTTTCTTCAAGTGTGGGCTTTTTCCTGTACATGGGAATTAGGATGATGTGGTCTTTTGCCATACTAAATCCTGTTGCTGAACGTCTTCTCTTTGGAGCCGATGATTGTGGACATGCACGGTGCACCATGCTTCAGTGTGATGTCTGCTTTTTTCATTGGAAGCCTGTTAGCCTGATCTCTTACCGGGATGACACAAAGCAGACTCGTTCAGACAGAGGGGCATTGGCTGAGAATAGTGTCTCCACCGGTCCCCCTGCTAGGCAGTGGTATCATTCTGAGGTGCTGTGCACGCTCACCAACTATCACCCCCTCTGACCTTTCCCACCGCAGAACACCCTGAATGCATTCAGCGGGTTATGCTTCATTCTAGGGCTGCAATGGATCGCCTAGTTGCAAAACCAATGGAAGCACCATTGACCTTCCGCAGAATTCCACTGCTTGTCTGCCTAGAGAAGCGACATCTGCCGAGTGTGCTAGGGACACTCATGACGGCAGAGCTATAGAGTGGTGGGTCCACTTTGCTTTCCACTAGCCAGCAAATACAGAAGGACATCCGAAAGAGGTGTCAGTCTATCTAGCAACATTTGTGGGCTTTCGGCTGGAGGAATTCCTGCGCGAAATGGTGCTATCTCATTTTTGGTGTTTGAAGACATACATATATATATATATATATATTTATTTATTTTTTCTCCATAACTACACTTCTCAAATCTGGGGCATCTATCCGAGATGGCCGTGTCACATTATGTGATGTCTCAGGCACCAACGTGATGAGATCGACCTGGCGCTTTAACTTTGTCATTGTAAGTAGTAAGATGTAATTTGGCAGTTGTCATGTTTTTTCATATGCACTACTGCAAACCCCTTTCCTTACTTAGCCCACTCCCTCCTGAAGCTTTTAGGTGTGATGAGGAAGTGTCCTCTCAGCGGGGATGTAGCTCAGTTGTAGAGCGCATGCTTTGCATGTATGAGGACCCGGGGCATTTCCACTTGTTTCTCTTTTTGACTGTCAAATGATCTCTATCCACTAGATGGCCCTTTGAGCACAGTAATCCTGTGGTGGAAATCTTCCCCTGGAAGTCATCTCTTCTGGAGAAGCAAAATGCACACTGCTTCAGTGTGACCATGTGGTTTTCCATTCTTGCTCTAGTTTTCCCTGCTCTTTTGCTAGTGCTTCACTCGGCAGAATGTTTTGACCAGAAGAGTTCTCCCTGAAAATTATGTCTGCAGGACAGACACACTGCATACCGAGGGGATGTAGCTCAGTGGTAGAGCACTTGTTTTGCATGTATGAGGCCCCGGGTCCAATCCCTGGCATCTCCAATTGTTTCCCTTTTTTTGACTGTCATATGGTCTCTGTCCACTAGATGGCTCTTTGAGCACGGTAATCCTCTGGTGGAATACTTCCCCTGGAAGTCATCTCTTATGGAGAAGCATAATGCACACTGCTTCAGTGTGACCATGTGCTTTTCCAGTCTTGCTCCCGTTTTCCCTGGTCTTTTGCTAGTGCTTCAGTTGGCAGCATACTTTGACCGGAAGAATTCTCCCAGGAAAAGATGTCTGCAGGACAGACTCACGGCACACCAAGGGGATGTAGCTCAGTGGTAGAGCGCATGCTTCGCATGTATGAGGTCCCGGGTTCAATCCCCGGCACCTCCATTTGCATAAACTTCAGTGTGATTTTGTCCCGGTTATTTTGTATTTCACACTGCAACTCGGGCCATGATTATAGGATCATCGACATTCATATCTATTTGTCTGAGAAAACGCTGGTGCCCGTATCGCAAACCTGCCTGTAATATATCAGTGAGGTTTGCGTCCCTGCCAGTGTCAACATCCTGTATGCCTTCACAATCACTACAAATAGAAATCCACAGAGAGTACCATCACACCACAGTTTTAACTGTGCAGAATCGTGAAAGGATTGGCATTGCCTTGCGTTTCTTTTCAGTCGATTGTTTTGGTTCCGAATGTATAGCTCCACCATTGTACCTTTGTGGCATATGATGGCTAGCTTTAAAAATAATTTGTTTTCACTGGATGTGGCCACAGATGTACCTCTGTTGTCAACCTAAGTTGATCAGGTTCTGTAACTTGTTAGTTTTGAGCTGGAATATCCTACCAGCTCTGCTGCTGGGGCCTATCTCCGGCTTCTAAAAGCAAAAGCCTTGAACATATTGATATTTTTCATTAGTTGATCAGGGGGATTGCAGGGGGGGGCAGCTTTTCTGCATGTTTCTATGGACAACCAGAAACAGGTGGCTCTAAAATGAAGTCCGCCATTTGGAAACTCCAATTCGACAGTAACCATCAGTTCTGGGCGCTGTTAGTCCCAAGCAGCCAGCCAGCATCTGGTAGATTTCATAGGTCCTTGCTGGCAGCGGGGATGTAACTCAGTGGTAGAGCACCTGCTTTGGAAGTATGAGGCCACAGGTTCGATCCCCGGCATCTCCATATGATATGTTTCTTCAAGTGTGGGCTTTTTCCTGTACATGGGAATTAGGATGATGTGGTCTTTTGCCATACTAAATCCTGTTGCTGAACGTCTTCTCTTTGGAGCCGATGATTGTGGACATGCACGGTGCACCATCCTTCAGTGTGGTGTCTGCTTTTTTCATTGGAAGCCTGTTAGCCTGATCTCTTACCGGGATGACACAAAGCAGACTCGTTCAGACAGAGGGGCATTGGCTGAGAATAGTGTCTCCACCGGTCCCCCTGCTAGGCAGTGGTATCATTCTGAGGTGCTGTGCACGCTCACCAACTATCACCCCCTCTGACCTTTCCCACCGCAGAACACCCTGAATGCATTCAGCGGGTTATGCTTCATTCTAGGGCTGCAATGGATCGCCTAGTGGCAAAACCAATGGAAGCACCATTGACCTTCCGCAGAATTCCACTGCTTGTCTGCCTAGAGAAGCGACATCTGCCGAGTGTGCTAGGGACACTCATGACGGCAGAGCTATAGAGTGGTGGGTCCACGTTGCTTTCCACTAGCCAGCAAATACAGAAGGACATCCGAAAGAGGTGTCAGTCTATCTAGCAACATTTGTGGGCTTTCGGCTGGAGGAATTCCTGCGCGAAATGGTGCTATCTCATTTTTGGTGTTTGAAGACATACATATATATATATATATATATATATATATATATTTATTTATTTTTTCTCCATAACTACACTTCTCAAATCTGGGGCATCTATCCGAGATGGCCGTGTCACATTATGTGATGTCTCAGGCACCAACGTGATGAGATCGACCTGGCGCTTTAACTTTGTCATTGTAAGTAGTAAGATGTAATTTGGCAGTTGTCATGTTTTTTCATATGCACTACTGCAAACCCCTTTCCTTACTTAGCCCACTCCCTCCTGAAGCTTTTAGGTGTGATGAGGAAGTGTCCTCTCAGCGGGGATGTAGCTCAGTTGTAGAGCGCATGCTTTGCATGTATGAGGACCCGGGGCATTTCCACTTGTTTCTCTTTTTGACTGTCAAATGATCTCTATCCACTAGATGGCCCTTTGAGCACAGTAATCCTCTGGTGGAAATCTTCCCCTGGAAGTCATCTCTTATGGAGAAGCAAAATGCACACTGCTTCAGTGTGACCATGTGGTTTTCCATTCTTGCTCCAGTTTTCCCTGCTCTTTTGCTAGTGCTTCACTCGGCAGAATGTTTTGACCAGAAGAGTTCTCCCTGAAAATTATGTCTGCAGGACAGACACACTGCATACCGAGGGGATGTAGCTCAGTGGTAGAGCACTTGTTTTGCATGTATGAGGCCCCGGGTCCAATCCCTGGCATCTCCAATTGTTTCCCTTTTTTTGACTGTCATATGGTCTCTGTCCACTAGATGGCTCTTTGAGCACGGTAATCCTCTGGTGGAATACTTCCCCTGGAAGTCATCTCTTATGGAGAAGCATAATGCACACTGCTTCAGTGTGACCATGTGCTTTTCCAGTCTTGCTCCCGTTTTCCCTGGTCTTTTGCTAGTGCTTCAGTTGGCAGCATACTTTGACCGGAAGAATTCTCCCAGGAAAAGATGTCTGCAGGACAGACTCACCGCACACCAAGGGGATGTAGCTCAGTGGTAGAGCGCATGCTTCGCATGTATGAGGTCCCGGGTTCAATCCCCGGCATCTCCATTTGCATAAACTTCAGTGTGATTTTGTCCCGGTTATTTTGTATTTCACACTGCAACTCGGGCCATGATTATAGGATCATCGACATTCATATCTATTTGTCTGAGAAAACGCTGGTGCCCGTATCGCAAACCTGCCTGTAATATATCAGTGAGGTTTGCGTCCCTGCCAGTGTCAACATCCTGTATGCCTTCACAATCACTACAAATAGAAATGCACAGAGAGTACCATCACACCACAGTTTTAACTGTGCAGAATCGTGAAAGGATTGGCATTGCCTTGCGTTTCTTTTCAGTCGATTGTTTTGGTTCCGAATGTATAGCTCCACCATTGTACCTTTGTAGCATATGATGGCTAGCTTTAAAAATAATTTGTTTTCACTGGATGTGGCCACAGATGTACCTCTGTTGTCAACCTAAGTTGATCAGGTTCTGTAACTTGTTAGTTTTGAGCTGGAATATCCTACCAGCTCTGCTGCTGGGGCCTATCTCCGGCTTCTAAAAGCAAAAGCCTTGAACATATTGATATTTTTCATTAGTTGATCAGGGGGATTGCAGGGGGGGGGGCAGCTTTTCTGCATGTTTCTATGGACAACCAGAAACAGGTGGCTCTAAAATGAAGTCCGCCATTTGGAAACTCCAATTCGACAGTTACCATCAGTTCTGGGCGCTGTTAGTCCCAAGCAGCCAGCCAGCATCTGGTAGATTTCATAGGTCCTTGCGGGCAGCGGGGATGTAACTCAGTGGTAGAGCACCTGCTTTGGAAGTATGAGGCCACAGGTTCGATCCCCGGCATCTCCATATGATATGTTTCTTCAAGTGTGGGCTTTTTCCTGTACATGGGAATTAGGATGATGTGGTCTTTTGCCATACTAAATCCTGTTGCTGAACGTCTTCTCTTTGGAGCCGATGATTGTGGACATGCACGGTGCACCATGCTTCAGTGTGATGTCTGCTTTTTTCATTGGAAGCCTGTTAGCCTGATCTCTTACCGGGATGACACAAAGCAGACTCGTTCAGACAGAGGGGCATTGGCTGAGAATAGTGTCTCCACCGGTCCCCCTGCTAGGCAGTGGTATCATTCTGAGGTGCTGTGCACGCTCACCAACTATCACCCCCTCTGACCTTTCCCACCGCAGAACACCCTGAATGCATTCAGCGGGTTATGCTTCATTCTAGGGCTGCAATGGATCGCCTAGTTGCAAAACCAATGGAAGCACCATTGACCTTCCGCAGAATTCCACTGCTTGTCTGCCTAGAGAAGCGACATCTGCCGAGTGTGCTAGGGACACTCATGACGGCAGAGCTATAGAGTGGTGGGTCCACGTTGCTTTCCACTAGCCAGCAAATACAGAAGGACATCCGAAAGAGGTGTCAGTCTATCTAGCAACATTTGTGGGCTTTCGGCTGGAGGAATTCCTGCGCGAAATGGTGCTATCTCATTTTTGGTGTTTGAAGACATACATATATATATATATATATATTTATTTATTTTTTCTCCATAACTACACTTCTCAAATCTGGGGCATCTATCCGAGATGGCCGTGTCACATTATGTGATGTCTCAGGCACCAACGTGATGAGATCGACCTGGCGCTTTAACTTTGTCATTGTAAGTAGTAAGATGTAATTTGGCAGTTGTCATGTTTTTTCATATGCACTACTGCAAACCCCTTTCCTTACTTAGCCCACTCCCTCCTGAAGCTTTTAGGTGTGATGAGGAAGTGTCCTCTCAGCGGGGATGTAGCTCAGTTGTAGAGCGCATGCTTTGCATGTATGAGGACCCGGGGCATTTCCACTTGTTTCTCTTTTTGACTGTCAAATGATCTCTATCCACTAGATGGCCCTTTGAGCACAGTAATCCTGTGGTGGAAATCTTCCCCTGGAAGTCATCTCTTCTGGAGAAGCAAAATGCACACTGCTTCAGTGTGACCATGTGGTTTTCCATTCTTGCTCTAGTTTTCCCTGCTCTTTTGCTAGTGCTTCACTCGGCAGAATGTTTTGACCAGAAGAGTTCTCCCTGAAAATTATGTCTGCAGGACAGACACACTGCATACCGAGGGGATGTAGCTCAGTGGTAGAGCACTTGTTTTGCATGTATGAGGCCCCGGGTCCAATCCCTGGCATCTCCAATTGTTTCCCTTTTTTTGACTGTCATATGGTCTCTGTCCACTAGATGGCTCTTTGAGCACGGTAATCCTCTGGTGGAATACTTCCCCTGGAAGTCATCTCTTATGGAGAAGCATAATGCACACTGCTTCAGTGTGACCATGTGCTTTTCCAGTCTTGCTCCCGTTTTCCCTGGTCTTTTGCTAGTGCTTCAGTTGGCAGCATACTTTGACCGGAAGAATTCTCCCAGGAAAAGATGTCTGCAGGACAGACTCACGGCACACCAAGGGGATGTAGCTCAGTGGTAGAGCGCATGCTTCGCATGTATGAGGTCCCGGGTTCAATCCCCGGCACCTCCATTTGCATAAACTTCAGTGTGATTTTGTCCCGGTTATTTTGTATTTCACACTGCAACTCGGGCCATGATTATAGGATCATCGACATTCATATCTATTTGTCTGAGAAAACGCTGGTGCCCGTATCGCAAACCTGCCTGTAATATATCAGTGAGGTTTGCGTCCCTGCCAGTGTCAACATCCTGTATGCCTTCACAATCACTACAAATAGAAATCCACAGAGAGTACCATCACACCACAGTTTTAACTGTGCAGAATCGTGAAAGGATTGGCATTGCCTTGCGTTTCTTTTCAGTCGATTGTTTTGGTTCCGAATGTATAGCTCCACCATTGTACCTTTGTGGCATATGATGGCTAGCTTTAAAAATAATTTGTTTTCACTGGATGTGGCCACAGATGTACCTCTGTTGTCAACCTAAGTTGATCAGGTTCTGTAACTTGTTAGTTTTGAGCTGGAATATCCTACCAGCTCTGCTGCTGGGGCCTATCTCCGGCTTCTAAAAGCAAAAGCCTTGAACATATTGATATTTTTCATTAGTTGATCAGGGGGATTGCAGGGGGGGGCAGCTTTTCTGCATGTTTCTATGGACAACCAGAAACAGGTGGCTCTAAAATGAAGTCCGCCATTTGGAAACTCCAATTCGACAGTAACCATCAGTTCTGGGCGCTGTTAGTCCCAAGCAGCCAGCCAGCATCTGGTAGATTTCATAGGTCCTTGCTGGCAGCGGGGATGTAACTCAGTGGTAGAGCACCTGCTTTGGAAGTATGAGGCCACAGGTTCGATCCCCGGCATCTCCATATGATATGTTTCTTCAAGTGTGGGCTTTTTCCTGTACATGGGAATTAGGATGATGTGGTCTTTTGCCATACTAAATCCTGTTGCTGAACGTCTTCTCTTTGGAGCCGATGATTGTGGACATGCACGGTGCACCATCCTTCAGTGTGGTGTCTGCTTTTTTCATTGGAAGCCTGTTAGCCTGATCTCTTACCGGGATGACACAAAGCAGACTCGTTCAGACAGAGGGGCATTGGCTGAGAATAGTGTCTCCACCGGTCCCCCTGCTAGGCAGTGGTATCATTCTGAGGTGCTGTGCACGCTCACCAACTATCACCCCCTCTGACCTTTCCCACCGCAGAACACCCTGAATGCATTCAGCGGGTTATGCTTCATTCTAGGGCTGCAATGGATCGCCTAGTGGCAAAACCAATGGAAGCACCATTGACCTTCCGCAGAATTCCACTGCTTGTCTGCCTAGAGAAGCGACATCTGCCGAGTGTGCTAGGGACACTCATGACGGCAGAGCTATAGAGTGGTGGGTCCACGTTGCTTTCCACTAGCCAGCAAATACAGAAGGACATCCGAAAGAGGTGTCAGTCTATCTAGCAACATTTGTGGGCTTTCGGCTGGAGGAATTCCTGCGCGAAATGGTGCTATCTCATTTTTGGTGTTTGAAGACATACATATATATATATATATATATATATTTATTTATTTTTTCTCCATAACTACACTTCTCAAATCTGGGGCATCTATCCGAGATGGCCGTGTCACATTATGTGATGTCTCAGGCACCAACGTGATGAGATCGACCTGGCGCTTTAACTTTGTCATTGTAAGTAGTAAGATGTAATTTGGCAGTTGTCATGTTTTTTCATATGCACTACTGCAAACCCCTTTCCTTACTTAGCCCACTCCCTCCTGAAGCTTTTAGGTGTGATGAGGAAGTGTCCTCTCAGCGGGGATGTAGCTCAGTTGTAGAGCGCATGCTTTGCATGTATGAGGACCCGGGGCATTTCCACTTGTTTCTCTTTTTGACTGTCAAATGATCTCTATCCACTAGATGGCCCTTTGAGCACAGTAATCCTGTGGTGGAAATCTTCCCCTGGAAGTCATCTCTTATGGAGAAGCAAAATGCACACTGCTTCAGTGTGACCATGTGGTTTTCCATTCTTGCTCCAGTTTTCCCTGCTCTTTTGCTAGTGCTTCACTCGGCAGAATGTTTTGACCAGAAGAGTTCTCCCTGAAAATTATGTCTGCAGGACAGACACACTGCATACCGAGGGGATGTAGCTCAGTGGTAGAGCACTTGTTTTGCATGCATGAGGCCCCGGGTCCAATCCCTGGCATCTCCAATTGTTTCCCTTTTTTTGACTGTCATATGGTCTCTGTCCACTAGATGGCTCTTTGAGCACGGTAATCCTCTGGTGGAATACTTCCCCTGGAAGTCATCTCTTATGGAGAAGCATAATGCACACTGCTTCAGTGTGACCATGTGCTTTTCCAGTCTTGCTCCCGTTTTCCCTGGTCTTTTGCTAGTGCTTCAGTTGGCAGCATACTTTGACCGGAAGAATTCTCCAAGGAAAAGATGTCTGCAGGACAGACTCACCGCACACCGAGGGGATGTAGCTCAGTGGTAGAGCGCATGCTTCGCATGTATGAGGTCCCGGGTTCAATCCCCGGCATCTCCATTTGCATAAACATCAGTGTGATTTTGTCCCGGTTATTTTGTATTTCACACTGCAACTCGGGCCATGATTATAGGATCATCGACATTCATATCTATTTGTCTGAGAAAACGCTGGTGCCCGTATCGCAAACCTGCCTGTAATATATCAGTGAGGTTTGCGTCCCTGCCAGTGTCAACATCCTGTATGCCTTCACAATCACTACAAATAGAAATGCAACGAGAGTACCATCACACCACAGTTTTAACCGTGCAGAATCGTGAAAGGATTGGCATTGCCTTGCGTTTCTTTTCAGTCGATTGTTTTGGTTCCGAATGTATAGCTCCACCATTGTACCTTTGTAGCATATGATGGCTAGCTTTAAAAATAATTTGTTTTCACTGGATGTGGCCACAGATGTACCTCTGTTGTCAACCTAAGTTGATCAGGTTCTGTAACTTGTTCGTTTTGAGCTGGAATATCCTACCAGCTCTGCTGCTGGGGCCTATCTCCGGCTTCTAAAAGCAAAAGCCTTGAACATATTGATATTTTTCATTAGTTGATCAGGGGGACTGCAGGGGGGGGCAGATTTTCTGCATGTTTCTATGGACAACCAGAAACAGGTGGCTCTAAAATGAAGTCCGCCATTTGGAAACTCCAATTCGACAGTTACCATCAGTTCTGGGCGCTGTTAGTCCCAAGCAGCCAGCCAGCATCTGGTAGATTTCATAGGTCCTTGCTGGCAGCGGGGATGTAACTCAGTGGTGGAGCACCTGCTTTGGAAGTATGAGGCCACAGGTTCGATCCCCGGCATCTCCATATGATATGTTTCTTCAAGTGTGGGCTTTTTCCTGTACATGGGAATTAGGATGATGTGGTCTTTTGCCATACTAAATCCTGTTGCTGAACGTCTTCTCTTTGGAGCCGATGATTGTGGACATGCACGGTGCACCATGCTTCAGTGTGATGTCTGCTTTTTTCATTGGAAGCCTGTTAGCCTGATCTCTTACCGGGATGACACAAAGCAGACTCATTCAGACAGAGGGGCATTGGCTGAGAATAGTGTCTCCACCGGTCCCCCTGCTAGGCAGTGGTATCATTCTGAGGTGCTGTGCACGCTCACCAACTATCACCCCCTCTGACCTTTCCCACCGCAGAACACCCTGAATGCATTCAGCGGGTTATGCTTCATTCTAGGGCTGCAATGGATCGCCTAGTGGCAAAACCAATGGAAGCACCATTGACCTTCCGCAGAATTCCACTGCTTGTCTGCCTAGAGAAGCGACATCTGCCGAGTGTGCTAGGGACACTCATGACGGCAGAGCTATAGAGTGGTGGGTCCACGTTGCTTTCCACTAGCCAGCAAATACAGAAGGACATCCGAAAGAGGTGTCAGTCTATCTAGCAACATTTGTGGGCTTTCGGCTGGAGGAATTCCTGCGCGAAATGGTGCTATCTCATTTTTGGTGTTTGAAGACATACATATATATATATATATATATTTATTTATTTTTTCTCCATAACTACACTTCTCAAATCTGGGGCATCTATCCGAGATGGCCGTGTCACATTATGTGATGTCTCAGGCACCAACGTGATGAGATCGACCTGGCGCTTTAACTTTGTCATTGTAAGTAGTAAGATGTAATTTGGCAGTTGTCATGTTTTTTCATATGCACTACTGCAAACCCCTTTCCTTACTTAGCCCACTCCCTCCTGAAGCTTTTAGGTGTGATGAGGAAGTGTCCTCTCAGCGGGGATGTAGCTCAGTTGTAGAGCGCATGCTTTGCATGTATGAGGACCCGGGGCATTTCCACTTGTTTCTCTTTTTGACTGTCAAATGATCTCTATCCACTAGATGGCCCTTTGAGCACAGTAATCCTGTGGTGGAAATCTTCCCCTGGAAGTCATCTCTTCTGGAGAAGCAAAATGCACACTGCTTCAGTGTGACCATGTGGTTTTCCATTCTTGCTCTAGTTTTCCCTGCTCTTTTGCTAGTGCTTCACTCGGCAGAATGTTTTGACCAGAAGAGTTCTCCCTGAAAATTATGTCTGCAGGACAGACACACTGCATACCGAGGGGATGTAGCTCAGTGGTAGAGCACTTGTTTTGCATGTATGAGGCCCCGGGTCCAATCCCTGGCATCTCCAATTGTTTCCCTTTTTTTGACTGTCATATGGTCTCTGTCCACTAGATGGCTCTTTGAGCACGGTAATCCTCTGGTGGAATACTTCCCCTGGAAGTCATCTCTTATGGAGAAGCATAATGCACACTGCTTCAGTGTGACCATGTGCTTTTCCAGTCTTGCTCCCGTTTTCCCTGGTCTTTTGCTAGTGCTTCAGTTGGCAGCATACTTTGACCGGAAGAATTCTCCCAGGAAAAGATGTCTGCAGGACAGACTCACGGCACACCAAGGGGATGTAGCTCAGTGGTAGAGCGCATGCTTCGCATGTATGAGGTCCCGGGTTCAATCCCCGGCACCTCCATTTGCATAAACTTCAGTGTGATTTTGTCCCGGTTATTTTGTATTTCACACTGCAACTCGGGCCATGATTATAGGATCATCGACATTCATATCTATTTGTCTGAGAAAACGCTGGTGCCCGTATCGCAAACCTGCCTGTAATATATCAGTGAGGTTTGCGTCCCTGCCAGTGTCAACATCCTGTATGCCTTCACAATCACTACAAATAGAAATCCACAGAGAGTACCATCACACCACAGTTTTAACTGTGCAGAATCGTGAAAGGATTGGCATTGCCTTGCGTTTCTTTTCAGTCGATTGTTTTGGTTCCGAATGTATAGCTCCACCATTGTACCTTTGTGGCATATGATGGCTAGCTTTAAAAATAATTTGTTTTCACTGGATGTGGCCACAGATGTACCTCTGTTGTCAACCTAAGTTGATCAGGTTCTGTAACTTGTTAGTTTTGAGCTGGAATATCCTACCAGCTCTGCTGCTGGGGCCTATCTCCGGCTTCTAAAAGCAAAAGCCTTGAACATATTGATATTTTTCATTAGTTGATCAGGGGGATTGCAGGGGGGGGCAGCTTTTCTGCATGTTTCTATGGACAACCAGAAACAGGTGGCTCTAAAATGAAGTCCGCCATTTGGAAACTCCAATTCGACAGTAACCATCAGTTCTGGGCGCTGTTAGTCCCAAGCAGCCAGCCAGCATCTGGTAGATTTCATAGGTCCTTGCTGGCAGCGGGGATGTAACTCAGTGGTAGAGCACCTGCTTTGGAAGTATGAGGCCACAGGTTCGATCCCCGGCATCTCCATATGATATGTTTCTTCAAGTGTGGGCTTTTTCCTGTACATGGGAATTAGGATGATGTGGTCTTTTGCCATACTAAATCCTGTTGCTGAACGTCTTCTCTTTGGAGCCGATGATTGTGGACATGCACGGTGCACCATCCTTCAGTGTGGTGTCTGCTTTTTTCATTGGAAGCCTGTTAGCCTGATCTCTTACCGGGATGACACAAAGCAGACTCGTTCAGACAGAGGGGCATTGGCTGAGAATAGTGTCTCCACCGGTCCCCCTGCTAGGCAGTGGTATCATTCTGAGGTGCTGTGCACGCTCACCAACTATCACCCCCTCTGACCTTTCCCACCGCAGAACACCCTGAATGCATTCAGCGGGTTATGCTTCATTCTAGGGCTGCAATGGATCGCCTAGTGGCAAAACCAATGGAAGCACCATTGACCTTCCGCAGAATTCCACTGCTTGTCTGCCTAGAGAAGCGACATCTGCCGAGTGTGCTAGGGACACTCATGACGGCAGAGCTATAGAGTGGTGGGTCCACGTTGCTTTCCACTAGCCAGCAAATACAGAAGGACATCCGAAAGAGGTGTCAGTCTATCTAGCAACATTTGTGGGCTTTCGGCTGGAGGAATTCCTGCGCGAAATGGTGCTATCTCATTTTTGGTGTTTGAAGACATACATATATATATATATATATATATATATATATATATATATATATATATATTTATTTATTTTTTCTCCATAACTACACTTCTCAAATCTGGGGCATCTATCCGAGATGGCCGTGTCACATTATGTGATGTCTCAGGCACCAACGTGATGAGATCGACCTGGCGCTTTAACTTTGTCATTGTAAGTAGTAAGATGTAATTTGGCAGTTGTCATGTTTTTTCATATGCACTACTGCAAACCCCTTTCCTTACTTAGCCCACTCCCTCCTGAAGCTTTTAGGTGTGATGAGGAAGTGTCCTCTCAGCGGGGATGTAGCTCAGTTGTAGAGCGCATGCTTTGCATGTATGAGGACCCGGGGCATTTCCACTTGTTTCTCTTTTTGACTGTCAAATGATCTCTATCCACTAGATGGCCCTTTGAGCACAGTAATCCTGTGGTGGAAATCTTCCCCTGGAAGTCATCTCTTATGGAGAAGCAAAATGCACACTGCTTCAGTGTGACCATGTGGTTTTCCATTCTTGCTCCAGTTTTCCCTGCTCTTTTGCTACTGCTTCACTCGGCAGAATGTTTTGACCAGAAGAGTTCTCCCTGAAAATTATGTCTGCGGGACAGACACACTGCATACCGAGGGGATGTAGCTCAGTGGTAGAGCACTTGTTTTGCATGTATGAGGCCCCGGGTCCAATCCCTGGCATCTCCAATTGTTTCCCTTTTTTTGACTGTCATATGGTCTCTGTCCACTAGATGGCTCTTTGAGCACGGTAATCCTCTGGTGGAATACTTCCCCTGGAAGTCATCTCTTATGGAGAAGCATAATGCACACTGCTTCAGTGTGACCATGTGCTTTTCCAGTCTTGCTCCCGTTTTCCCTGGTCTTTTGCTAGTGCTTCAGTTGGCAGCATACTTTGACCGGAAGAATTCTCCCAGGAAAAGATGTCTGCAGGACAGACTCACCGCATACCAAGGGGATGTAGCTCAGTGGTAGAGCGCATGCTTCGCATGTATGAGGTCCCGGGTTCAATCCCCGGCATCTCCATTTGCATAAACTTCAGTGTGATTTTGTCCCGGTTATTTTGTATTTCACACTGCAACTCGGGCCATGATTATAGGATCATCGACATTCATATCTATTTGTCTGAGAAAACGCTGGTGCCCGTATCGCAAACCTGCCTGTAATATATCAGTGAGGTTTGCGTCCCTGCCAGTGTCAACATCCTGTATGCCTTCACAATCACTACAAATAGAAATGCACAGAGAGTACCATCACACCACAGTTTTAACTGTGCAGAATCGTGAAAGGATTGGCATTGCCTTGCGTTTCTTTTCAGTCGATTGTTTTGGTTCCGAATGTATAGCTCCACCATTGTACCTTTGTAGCATATGATGGCTAGCTTTAAAAATAATTTGTTTTCACTGGATGTGGCCACAGATGTACCTCTGTTGTCAACCTAAGTTGATCAGGTTCTGTAACTTGTTAGTTTTGAGCTGGAATATCCTACCAGCTCTGCTGCTGGGGCCTATCTCCGGCTTCTAAAAGCAAAAGCCTTGAACATATTGATATTTTTCATTAGTTGATCAGGGGGATTGCAGGGGGGGGCAGCTTTTCTGCATGTTTCTATGGACAACCAGAAACAGGTGGCTCTAAAATGAAGTCCGCCATTTGGAAACTCCAATTCGACAGTTACCATCAGTTCTGGGCGCTGTTAGTCCCAAGCAGCCAGCCAGCATCTGGTACATTTCATAGGTCCTTGCTGGCAGCGGGGATGTAACTCAGTGGTAGAGCACCTGCTTTGGAAGTATGAGGCCACAGGTTCGATCCCCGGCATCTCCATATGATATGTTTCTTCAAGTGTGGGCTTTTTCCTGTACATGGGAATTAGGATGATGTGGTCTTTTGCCATACTAAATCCTGTTGCTGAACGTCTTCTCTTTGGAGCCGATGATTGTGGACATGCACGGTGCACCATGCTTCAGTGTGATGTCTGCTTTTTTCATTGGAAGCCTGTTAGCCTGATCTCTTACCGGGATGACACAAAGCAGACTCGTTCAGACAGAGGGGCATTGGCTGAGAATAGTGTCTCCACCGGTCCCCCTGCTAGGCAGTGGTATCATTCTGAGGTGCTGTGCACGCTCACCAACTATCACCCCCTCTGACCTTTCCCACCGCAGAACACCCTGAATGCATTCAGCGGGTTATGCTTCATTCTAGGGCTGCAATGGATCGCCTAGTGGCAAAACCAATGGAAGCACCATTGACCTTCCGCAGAATTCCACTGCTTGTCTGCCTAGAGAAGCGACATCTGCCGAGTGTGCTAGGGACACTCATGACGGCAGAGCTATAGAGTGGTGGGTCCACGTTGCTTTCCACTAGCCAGCAAATACAGAAGGACATCCGAAAGAGGTGTCAGTCTATCTAGCAACATTTGTGGGCTTTCGGCTGGAGGAATTCCTGCGCGAAATGGTGCTATCTCATTTTTGGTGTTTGAAGACATACATATATATATATATATATATATATTTATTTATTTTTTCTCCATAACTACACTTCTCAAATCTGGGGCATCTATCCGAGATGGCCGTGTCACATTATGTGATGTCTCAGGCACCAACGTGATGAGATCGACCTGGCGCTTTAACTTTGTCATTGTAAGTAGTAAGATGTAATTTGGCAGTTGTCATGTTTTTTCATATGCACTACTGCAAACCCCTTTCCTTACTTAGCCCACTCCCTCCTGAAGCTTTTAGGTGTGATGAGGAAGTGTCCTCTCAGCGGGGATGTAGCTCAGTTGTAGAGCGCATGCTTTGCATGTATGAGGACCCGGGGCATTTCCACTTGTTTCTCTTTTTGACTGTCAAATGATCTCTATCCACTAGATGGCCCTTTGAGCACAGTAATCCTGTGGTGGAAATCTTCCCCTGGAAGTCATCTCTTATGGAGAAGCAAAATGCACACTGCTTCAGTGTGACCATGTGGTTTTCCATTCTTGCTCCAGTTTTCCCTGCTCTTTTGCTAGTGCTTCACTCGGCAGAATGTTTTGACCAGAAGAGTTCTCCCTGAAAATTATGTCTGCAGGACAGACACACTGCATACCGAGGGGATGTAGCTCAGTGGTAGAGCACTTGTTTTGCATGCATGAGGCCCCGGGTCCAATCCCTGGCATCTCCAATTGTTTCCCTTTTTTTGACTGTCATATGGTCTCTGTCCACTAGATGGCTCTTTGAGCACGGTAATCCTCTGGTGGAATACTTCCCCTGGAAGTCATCTCTTATGGAGAAGCATAATGCACACTGCTTCAGTGTGACCATGTGCTTTTCCAGTCTTGCTCCCGTTTTCCCTGGTCTTTTGCTAGTGCTTCAGTTGGCAGCATACTTTGACCGGAAGAATTCTCCAAGGAAAAGATGTCTGCAGGACAGACTCACCGCACACCGAGGGGATGTAGCTCAGTGGTAGAGCGCATGCTTCGCATGTATGAGGTCCCGGGTTCAATCCCCGGCATCTCCATTTGCATAAACATCAGTGTGATTTTGTCCCGGTTATTTTGTATTTCACACTGCAACTCGGGCCATGATTATAGGATCATCGACATTCATATCTATTTGTCTGAGAAAACGCTGGTGCCCGTATCGCAAACCTGCCTGTAATATATCAGTGAGGTTTGCGTCCCTGCCAGTGTCAACATCCTGTATGCCTTCACAATCACTACAAATAGAAATGCAACGAGAGTACCATCACACCACAGTTTTAACCGTGCAGAATCGTGAAAGGATTGGCATTGCCTTGCGTTTCTTTTCAGTCGATTGTTTTGGTTCCGAATGTATAGCTCCACCATTGTACCTTTGTAGCATATGATGGCTAGCTTTAAAAATAATTTGTTTTCACTGGATGTGGCCACAGATGTACCTCTGTTGTCAACCTAAGTTGATCAGGTTCTGTAACTTGTTCGTTTTGAGCTGGAATATCCTACCAGCTCTGCTGCTGGGGCCTATCTCCGGCTTCTAAAAGCAAAAGCCTTGAACATATTGATATTTTTCATTAGTTGATCAGGGGGACTGCAGGGGGGGGCAGATTTTCTGCATGTTTCTATGGACAACCAGAAACAGGTGGCTCTAAAATGAAGTCCGCCATTTGGAAACTCCAATTCGACAGTTACCATCAGTTCTGGGCGCTGTTAGTCCCAAGCAGCCAGCCAGCATCTGGTAGATTTCATAGGTCCTTGCTGGCAGCGGGGATGTAACTCAGTGGTGGAGCACCTGCTTTGGAAGTATGAGGCCACAGGTTCGATCCCCGGCATCTCCATATGATATGTTTCTTCAAGTGTGGGCTTTTTCCTGTACATGGGAATTAGGATGATGTGGTCTTTTGCCATACTAAATCCTGTTGCTGAACGTCTTCTCTTTGGAGCCGATGATTGTGGACATGCACGGTGCACCATGCTTCAGTGTGATGTCTGCTTTTTTCATTGGAAGCCTGTTAGCCTGATCTCTTACCGGGATGACACAAAGCAGACTCGTTCAGACAGAGGGGCATTGGCTGAGAATAGTGTCTCCACCGGTCCCCCTGCTAGGCAGTGGTATCATTCTGAGGTGCTGTGCACGCTCACCAACTATCACCCCCTCTGACCTTTCCCACCGCAGAACACCCTGAATGCATTCAGCGGGTTATGCTTCATTCTAGGGCTGCAATGGATCGCCTAGTGGCAAAACCAATGGAAGCACCATTGACCTTCCGCAGAATTCCACTGCTTGTCTGCCTAGAGAAGCGACATCTGCCGAGTGTGCTAGGGACACTCATGACGGCAGAGCTATAGAGTGGTGGGTCCACGTTGCTTTCCACTAGCCAGCAAATACAGAAGGACATCCGAAAGAGGTGTCAGTCTATCTAGCAACATTTGTGGGCTTTCGGCTGGAGGAATTCCTGCGCGAAATGGTGCTATCTCATTTTTGGTGTTTGAAGACATACATATATATATATATATATATTTATTTATTTTTTCTCCATAACTACACTTCTCAAATCTGGGGCATCTATCCGAGATGGCCGTGTCACATTATGTGATGTCTCAGGCACCAACGTGATGAGATCGACCTGGCGCTTTAACTTTGTCATTGTAAGTAGTAAGATGTAATTTGGCAGTTGTCATGTTTTTTCATATGCACTACTGCAAACCCCTTTCCTTACTTAGCCCACTCCCTCCTGAAGCTTTTAGGTGTGATGAGGAAGTGTCCTCTCAGCGGGGATGTAGCTCAGTTGTAGAGCGCATGCTTTGCATGTATGAGGACCCGGGGCATTTCCACTTGTTTCTCTTTTTGACTGTCAAATGATCTCTATCCACTAGATGGCCCTTTGAGCACAGTAATCCTGTGGTGGAAATCTTCCCCTGGAAGTCATCTCTTATGGAGAAGCAAAATGCACACTGCTTCAGTGTGACCATGTGGTTTTCCATTCTTGCTCCAGTTTTCCCTGCTCTTTTGCTACTGCTTCACTCGGCAGAATGTTTTGACCAGAAGAGTTCTCCCTGAAAATTATGTCTGCAGGACAGACACACTGCATACCGAGGGGATGTAGCTCAGTGGTAGAGCACTTGTTTTGCATGTATGAGGCCCCGGGTCCAATCCCTGGCATCTCCAATTGTTTCCCTTTTTTTGACTGTCATATGGTCTCTGTCCACTAGATGGCTCTTTGAGCACGGTAATCCTCTGGTGGAATACTTCCCCTGGAAGTCATCTCTTATGGAGAAGCATAATGCACACTGCTTCAGTGTGACCATGTGCTTTTCCAGTCTTGCTCCCGTTTTCCCTGGTCTTTTGCTAGTGCTTCAGTTGGCAGCATACTTTGACCGGAAGAATTCTCCCAGGAAAAGATGTCTGCAGGACAGACTCACCGCACACCAAGGGGATGTAGCTCAGTGGTAGAGCGCATGCTTCGCATGTATGAGGTCCCGGGTTCAATCCCCGGCATCTCCATTTGCATAAACTTCAGTGTGATTTTGTCCCGGTTATTTTGTATTTCACACTGCAACTCGGGCCATGATTATAGGATCATCGACATTCATATCTATTTGTCTGAGAAAACGCTGGTGCCCGTATCGCAAACCTGCCTGTAATATATCAGTGAGGTTTGCGTCCCTGCCAGTGTCAACATCCTGTATGCCTTCACAATCACTACAAATAGAAATGCACAGAGAGTACCATCACACCACAGTTTTAACTGTGCAGAATCGTGAAAGGATTGGCATTGCCTTGCGTTTCTTTTCAGTCGATTGTTTTGGTTCCGAATGTATAGCTCCACCATTGTACCTTTGTAGCATATGATGGCTAGCTTTAAAAATAATTTGTTTTCACTGGATGTGGCCACAGATGTACCTCTGTTGTCAACCTAAGTTGATCAGGTTCTGTAACTTGTTAGTTTTGAGCTGGAATATCCTACCAGCTCTGCTGCTGGGGCCTATCTCCGGCTTCTAAAAGCAAAAGCCTTGAACATATTGATATTTTTCATTAGTTGATCAGGGGGATTGCAGGGGGGGGCAGCTTTTCTGCATGTTTCTATGGACAACCAGAAACAGGTGGCTCTAAAATGAAGTCCGCCATTTGGAAACTCCAATTCGACAGTTACCATCAGTTCTGGGCGCTGTTAGTCCCAAGCAGCCAGCCAGCATCTGGTAGATTTCATAGGTCCTTGCTGGCAGCGGGGATGTAACTCAGTGGTAGAGCACCTGCTTTGGAAGTATGAGGCCACAGGTTCGATCCCCGGCATCTCCATATGATATGTTTCTTCAAGTGTGGGCTTTTTCCTGTACATGGGAATTAGGATGATGTGGTCTTTTGCCATACTAAATCCTGTTGCTGAACGTCTTCTCTTTGGAGCCGATGATTGTGGACATGCACGGTGCACCATGCTTCAGTGTGATGTCTGCTTTTTTCATTGGAAGCCTGTTAGCCTGATCTCTTACCGGGATGACACAAAGCAGACTCGTTCAGACAGAGGGGCATTGGCTGAGAATAGTGTCTCCACCGGTCCCCCTGCTAGGCAGTGGTATCATTCTGAGGTGCTGTGCACGCTCACCAACTATCACCCCCTCTGACCTTTCCCACCGCAGAACACCCTGAATGCATTCAGCGGGTTATGCTTCATTCTAGGGCTGCAATGGATCGCCTAGTGGCAAAACCAATGGAAGCACCATTGACCTTCCGCAGAATTCCACTGCTTGTCTGCCTAGAGAAGCGACATCTGCCGAGTGTGCTAGGGACACTCATGACGGCAGAGCTATAGAGTGGTGGGTCCACGTTGCTTTCCACTAGCCAGCAAATACAGAAGGACATCCGAAAGAGGTGTCAGTCTATCTAGCAACATTTGTGGGCTTTCGGCTGGAGGAATTCCTGCGCGAAATGGTGCTATCTCATTTTTGGTGTTTGAAGACATACATATATATATATATATATATATTTATTTATTTTTTCTCCATAACTACACTTCTCAAATCTGGGGCATCTATCCGAGATGGCCGTGTCACATTATGTGATGTCTCAGGCACCAACGTGATGAGATCGACCTGGCGCTTTAACTTTGTCATTGTAAGTAGTAAGATGTAATTTGGCAGTTGTCATGTTTTTTCATATGCACTACTGCAAACCCCTTTCCTTACTTAGCCCACTCCCTCCTGAAGCTTTTAGGTGTGATGAGGAAGTGTCCTCTCAGCGGGGATGTAGCTCAGTTGTAGAGCGCATGCTTTGCATGTATGAGGACCCGGGGCATTTCCACTTGTTTCTCTTTTTGACTGTCAAATGATCTCTATCCACTAGATGGCCCTTTGAGCACAGTAATCCTGTGGTGGAAATCTTCCCCTGGAAGTCATCTCTTATGGAGAAGCAAAATGCACACTGCTTCAGTGTGACCATGTGGTTTTCCATTCTTGCTCCAGTTTTCCCTGCTCTTTTGCTAGTGCTTCACTCGGCAGAATGTTTTGACCAGAAGAGTTCTCCCTGAAAATTATGTCTGCAGGACAGACACACTGCATACCGAGGGGATGTAGCTCAGTGGTAGAGCACTTGTTTTGCATGCATGAGGCCCCGGGTCCAATCCCTGGCATCTCCAATTGTTTCCCTTTTTTTGACTGTCATATGGTCTCTGTCCACTAGATGGCTCTTTGAGCACGGTAATCCTCTGGTGGAATACTTCCCCTGGAAGTCATCTCTTATGGAGAAGCATAATGCACACTGCTTCAGTGTGACCATGTGCTTTTCCAGTCTTGCTCCCGTTTTCCCTGGTCTTTTGCTAGTGCTTCAGTTGGCAGCATACTTTGACCGGAAGAATTCTCCAAGGAAAAGATGTCTGCAGGACAGACTCACCGCACACCGAGGGGATGTAGCTCAGTGGTAGAGCGCATGCTTCGCATGTATGAGGTCCCGGGTTCAATCCCCGGCATCTCCATTTGCATAAACATCAGTGTGATTTTGTCCCGGTTATTTTGTATTTCACACTGCAACTCGGGCCATGATTATAGGATCATCGACATTCATATCTATTTGTCTGAGAAAACGCTGGTGCCCGTATCGCAAACCTGCCTGTAATATATCAGTGAGGTTTGCGTCCCTGCCAGTGTCAACATCCTGTATGCCTTCACAATCACTACAAATAGAAATGCAACGAGAGTACCATCACACCACAGTTTTAACCGTGCAGAATCGTGAAAGGATTGGCATTGCCTTGCGTTTCTTTTCAGTCGATTGTTTTGGTTCCGAATGTATAGCTCCACCATTGTACCTTTGTAGCATATGATGGCTAGCTTTAAAAATAATTTGTTTTCACTGGATGTGGCCACAGATGTACCTCTGTTGTCAACCTAAGTTGATCAGGTTCTGTAACTTGTTCGTTTTGAGCTGGAATATCCTACCAGCTCTGCTGCTGGGGCCTATCTCCGGCTTCTAAAAGCAAAAGCCTTGAACATATTGATATTTTTCATTAGTTGATCAGGGGGACTGCAGGGGGGGGCAGATTTTCTGCATGTTTCTATGGACAACCAGAAACAGGTGGCTCTAAAATGAAGTCCGCCATTTGGAAACTCCAATTCGACAGTTACCATCAGTTCTGGGCGCTGTTAGTCCCAAGCAGCCAGCCAGCATCTGGTAGATTTCATAGGTCCTTGCTGGCAGCGGGGATGTAACTCAGTGGTGGAGCACCTGCTTTGGAAGTATGAGGCCACAGGTTCGATCCCCGGCATCTCCATATGATATGTTTCTTCAAGTGTGGGCTTTTTCCTGTACATGGGAATTAGGATGATGTGGTCTTTTGCCATACTAAATCCTGTTGCTGAACGTCTTCTCTTTGGAGCCGATGATTGTGGACATGCACGGTGCACCATGCTTCAGTGTGATGTCTGCTTTTTTCATTGGAAGCCTGTTAGCCTGATCTCTTACCGGGATGACACAAAGCAGACTCATTCAGACAGAGGGGCATTGGCTGAGAATAGTGTCTCCACCGGTCCCCCTGCTAGGCAGTGGTATCATTCTGAGGTGCTGTGCACGCTCACCAACTATCACCCCCTCTGACCTTTCCCACCGCAGAACACCCTGAATGCATTCAGCGGGTTATGCTTCATTCTAGGGCTGCAATGGATCGCCTAGTGGCAAAACCAATGGAAGCACCATTGACCTTCCGCAGAATTCCACTGCTTGTCTGCCTAGAGAAGCGACATCTGCCGAGTGTGCTAGGGACACTCATGACGGCAGAGCTATAGAGTGGTGGGTCCACGTTGCTTTCCACTAGCCAGCAAATACAGAAGGACATCCGAAAGAGGTGTCAGTCTATCTAGCAACATTTGTGGGCTTTCGGCTGGAGGAATTCCTGCGCGAAATGGTGCTATCTCATTTTTGGTGTTTGAAGACATACATATATATATATATATATATTTATTTATTTTTTCTCCATAACTACACTTCTCAAATCTGGGGCATCTATCCGAGATGGCCGTGTCACATTATGTGATGTCTCAGGCACCAACGTGATGAGATCGACCTGGCGCTTTAACTTTGTCATTGTAAGTAGTAAGATGTAATTTGGCAGTTGTCATGTTTTTTCATATGCACTACTGCAAACCCCTTTCCTTACTTAGCCCACTCCCTCCTGAAGCTTTTAGGTGTGATGAGGAAGTGTCCTCTCAGCGGGGATGTAGCTCAGTTGTAGAGCGCATGCTTTGCATGTATGAGGACCCGGGGCATTTCCACTTGTTTCTCTTTTTGACTGTCAAATGATCTCTATCCACTAGATGGCCCTTTGAGCACAGTAATCCTGTGGTGGAAATCTTCCCCTGGAAGTCATCTCTTCTGGAGAAGCAAAATGCACACTGCTTCAGTGTGACCATGTGGTTTTCCATTCTTGCTCTAGTTTTCCCTGCTCTTTTGCTAGTGCTTCACTCGGCAGAATGTTTTGACCAGAAGAGTTCTCCCTGAAAATTATGTCTGCAGGACAGACACACTGCATACCGAGGGGATGTAGCTCAGTGGTAGAGCACTTGTTTTGCATGTATGAGGCCCCGGGTCCAATCCCTGGCATCTCCAATTGTTTCCCTTTTTTTGACTGTCATATGGTCTCTGTCCACTAGATGGCTCTTTGAGCACGGTAATCCTCTGGTGGAATACTTCCCCTGGAAGTCATCTCTTATGGAGAAGCATAATGCACACTGCTTCAGTGTGACCATGTGCTTTTCCAGTCTTGCTCCCGTTTTCCCTGGTCTTTTGCTAGTGCTTCAGTTGGCAGCATACTTTGACCGGAAGAATTCTCCCAGGAAAAGATGTCTGCAGGACAGACTCACGGCACACCAAGGGGATGTAGCTCAGTGGTAGAGCGCATGCTTCGCATGTATGAGGTCCCGGGTTCAATCCCCGGCACCTCCATTTGCATAAACTTCAGTGTGATTTTGTCCCGGTTATTTTGTATTTCACACTGCAACTCGGGCCATGATTATAGGATCATCGACATTCATATCTATTTGTCTGAGAAAACGCTGGTGCCCGTATCGCAAACCTGCCTGTAATATATCAGTGAGGTTTGCGTCCCTGCCAGTGTCAACATCCTGTATGCCTTCACAATCACTACAAATAGAAATCCACAGAGAGTACCATCACACCACAGTTTTAACTGTGCAGAATCGTGAAAGGATTGGCATTGCCTTGCGTTTCTTTTCAGTCGATTGTTTTGGTTCCGAATGTATAGCTCCACCATTGTACCTTTGTGGCATATGATGGCTAGCTTTAAAAATAATTTGTTTTCACTGGATGTGGCCACAGATGTACCTCTGTTGTCAACCTAAGTTGATCAGGTTCTGTAACTTGTTAGTTTTGAGCTGGAATATCCTACCAGCTCTGCTGCTGGGGCCTATCTCCGGCTTCTAAAAGCAAAAGCCTTGAACATATTGATATTTTTCATTAGTTGATCAGGGGGATTGCAGGGGGGGGCAGCTTTTCTGCATGTTTCTATGGACAACCAGAAACAGGTGGCTCTAAAATGAAGTCCGCCATTTGGAAACTCCAATTCGACAGTAACCATCAGTTCTGGGCGCTGTTAGTCCCAAGCAGCCAGCCAGCATCTGGTAGATTTCATAGGTCCTTGCTGGCAGCGGGGATGTAACTCAGTGGTAGAGCACCTGCTTTGGAAGTATGAGGCCACAGGTTCGATCCCCGGCATCTCCATATGATATGTTTCTTCAAGTGTGGGCTTTTTCCTGTACATGGGAATTAGGATGATGTGGTCTTTTGCCATACTAAATCCTGTTGCTGAACGTCTTCTCTTTGGAGCCGATGATTGTGGACATGCACGGTGCACCATCCTTCAGTGTGGTGTCTGCTTTTTTCATTGGAAGCCTGTTAGCCTGATCTCTTACCGGGATGACACAAAGCAGACTCGTTCAGACAGAGGGGCATTGGCTGAGAATAGTGTCTCCACCGGTCCCCCTGCTAGGCAGTGGTATCATTCTGAGGTGCTGTGCACGCTCACCAACTATCACCCCCTCTGACCTTTCCCACCGCAGAACACCCTGAATGCATTCAGCGGGTTATGCTTCATTCTAGGGCTGCAATGGATCGCCTAGTGGCAAAACCAATGGAAGCACCATTGACCTTCCGCAGAATTCCACTGCTTGTCTGCCTAGAGAAGCGACATCTGCCGAGTGTGCTAGGGACACTCATGACGGCAGAGCTATAGAGTGGTGGGTCCACGTTGCTTTCCACTAGCCAGCAAATACAGAAGGACATCCGAAAGAGGTGTCAGTCTATCTAGCAACATTTGTGGGCTTTCGGCTGGAGGAATTCCTGCGCGAAATGGTGCTATCTCATTTTTGGTGTTTGAAGACATACATATATATATATATATATATATATATATATATATATATATATATATATTTATTTATTTTTTCTCCATAACTACACTTCTCAAATCTGGGGCATCTATCCGAGATGGCCGTGTCACATTATGTGATGTCTCAGGCACCAACGTGATGAGATCGACCTGGCGCTTTAACTTTGTCATTGTAAGTAGTAAGATGTAATTTGGCAGTTGTCATGTTTTTTCATATGCACTACTGCAAACCCCTTTCCTTACTTAGCCCACTCCCTCCTGAAGCTTTTAGGTGTGATGAGGAAGTGTCCTCTCAGCGGGGATGTAGCTCAGTTGTAGAGCGCATGCTTTGCATGTATGAGGACCCGGGGCATTTCCACTTGTTTCTCTTTTTGACTGTCAAATGATCTCTATCCACTAGATGGCCCTTTGAGCACAGTAATCCTGTGGTGGAAATCTTCCCCTGGAAGTCATCTCTTATGGAGAAGCAAAATGCACACTGCTTCAGTGTGACCATGTGGTTTTCCATTCTTGCTCCAGTTTTCCCTGCTCTTTTGCTACTGCTTCACTCGGCAGAATGTTTTGACCAGAAGAGTTCTCCCTGAAAATTATGTCTGCGGGACAGACACACTGCATACCGAGGGGATGTAGCTCAGTGGTAGAGCACTTGTTTTGCATGTATGAGGCCCCGGGTCCAATCCCTGGCATCTCCAATTGTTTCCCTTTTTTTGACTGTCATATGGTCTCTGTCCACTAGATGGCTCTTTGAGCACGGTAATCCTCTGGTGGAATACTTCCCCTGGAAGTCATCTCTTATGGAGAAGCATAATGCACACTGCTTCAGTGTGACCATGTGCTTTTCCAGTCTTGCTCCCGTTTTCCCTGGTCTTTTGCTAGTGCTTCAGTTGGCAGCATACTTTGACCGGAAGAATTCTCCCAGGAAAAGATGTCTGCAGGACAGACTCACCGCATACCAAGGGGATGTAGCTCAGTGGTAGAGCGCATGCTTCGCATGTATGAGGTCCCGGGTTCAATCCCCGGCATCTCCATTTGCATAAACTTCAGTGTGATTTTGTCCCGGTTATTTTGTATTTCACACTGCAACTCGGGCCATGATTATAGGATCATCGACATTCATATCTATTTGTCTGAGAAAACGCTGGTGCCCGTATCGCAAACCTGCCTGTAATATATCAGTGAGGTTTGCGTCCCTGCCAGTGTCAACATCCTGTATGCCTTCACAATCACTACAAATAGAAATGCACAGAGAGTACCATCACACCACAGTTTTAACTGTGCAGAATCGTGAAAGGATTGGCATTGCCTTGCGTTTCTTTTCAGTCGATTGTTTTGGTTCCGAATGTATAGCTCCACCATTGTACCTTTGTAGCATATGATGGCTAGCTTTAAAAATAATTTGTTTTCACTGGATGTGGCCACAGATGTACCTCTGTTGTCAACCTAAGTTGATCAGGTTCTGTAACTTGTTAGTTTTGAGCTGGAATATCCTACCAGCTCTGCTGCTGGGGCCTATCTCCGGCTTCTAAAAGCAAAAGCCTTGAACATATTGATATTTTTCATTAGTTGATCAGGGGGATTGCAGGGGGGGGCAGCTTTTCTGCATGTTTCTATGGACAACCAGAAACAGGTGGCTCTAAAATGAAGTCCGCCATTTGGAAACTCCAATTCGACAGTTACCATCAGTTCTGGGCGCTGTTAGTCCCAAGCAGCCAGCCAGCATCTGGTACATTTCATAGGTCCTTGCTGGCAGCGGGGATGTAACTCAGTGGTAGAGCACCTGCTTTGGAAGTATGAGGCCACAGGTTCGATCCCCGGCATCTCCATATGATATGTTTCTTCAAGTGTGGGCTTTTTCCTGTACATGGGAATTAGGATGATGTGGTCTTTTGCCATACTAAATCCTGTTGCTGAACGTCTTCTCTTTGGAGCCGATGATTGTGGACATGCACGGTGCACCATGCTTCAGTGTGATGTCTGCTTTTTTCATTGGAAGCCTGTTAGCCTGATCTCTTACCGGGATGACACAAAGCAGACTCGTTCAGACAGAGGGGCATTGGCTGAGAATAGTGTCTCCACCGGTCCCCCTGCTAGGCAGTGGTATCATTCTGAGGTGCTGTGCACGCTCACCAACTATCACCCCCTCTGACCTTTCCCACCGCAGAACACCCTGAATGCATTCAGCGGGTTATGCTTCATTCTAGGGCTGCAATGGATCGCCTAGTGGCAAAACCAATGGAAGCACCATTGACCTTCCGCAGAATTCCACTGCTTGTCTGCCTAGAGAAGCGACATCTGCCGAGTGTGCTAGGGACACTCATGACGGCAGAGCTATAGAGTGGTGGGTCCACGTTGCTTTCCACTAGCCAGCAAATACAGAAGGACATCCGAAAGAGGTGTCAGTCTATCTAGCAACATTTGTGGGCTTTCGGCTGGAGGAATTCCTGCGCGAAATGGTGCTATCTCATTTTTGGTGTTTGAAGACATACATATATATATATATATATATATATTTATTTATTTTTTCTCCATAACTACACTTCTCAAATCTGGGGCATCTATCCGAGATGGCCGTGTCACATTATGTGATGTCTCAGGCACCAACGTGATGAGATCGACCTGGCGCTTTAACTTTGTCATTGTAAGTAGTAAGATGTAATTTGGCAGTTGTCATGTTTTTTCATATGCACTACTGCAAACCCCTTTCCTTACTTAGCCCACTCCCTCCTGAAGCTTTTAGGTGTGATGAGGAAGTGTCCTCTCAGCGGGGATGTAGCTCAGTTGTAGAGCGCATGCTTTGCATGTATGAGGACCCGGGGCATTTCCACTTGTTTCTCTTTTTGACTGTCAAATGATCTCTATCCACTAGATGGCCCTTTGAGCACAGTAATCCTGTGGTGGAAATCTTCCCCTGGAAGTCATCTCTTATGGAGAAGCAAAATGCACACTGCTTCAGTGTGACCATGTGGTTTTCCATTCTTGCTCCAGTTTTCCCTGCTCTTTTGCTAGTGCTTCACTCGGCAGAATGTTTTGACCAGAAGAGTTCTCCCTGAAAATTATGTCTGCAGGACAGACACACTGCATACCGAGGGGATGTAGCTCAGTGGTAGAGCACTTGTTTTGCATGCATGAGGCCCCGGGTCCAATCCCTGGCATCTCCAATTGTTTCCCTTTTTTTGACTGTCATATGGTCTCTGTCCACTAGATGGCTCTTTGAGCACGGTAATCCTCTGGTGGAATACTTCCCCTGGAAGTCATCTCTTATGGAGAAGCATAATGCACACTGCTTCAGTGTGACCATGTGCTTTTCCAGTCTTGCTCCCGTTTTCCCTGGTCTTTTGCTAGTGCTTCAGTTGGCAGCATACTTTGACCGGAAGAATTCTCCAAGGAAAAGATGTCTGCAGGACAGACTCACCGCACACCGAGGGGATGTAGCTCAGTGGTAGAGCGCATGCTTCGCATGTATGAGGTCCCGGGTTCAATCCCCGGCATCTCCATTTGCATAAACATCAGTGTGATTTTGTCCCGGTTATTTTGTATTTCACACTGCAACTCGGGCCATGATTATAGGATCATCGACATTCATATCTATTTGTCTGAGAAAACGCTGGTGCCCGTATCGCAAACCTGCCTGTAATATATCAGTGAGGTTTGCGTCCCTGCCAGTGTCAACATCCTGTATGCCTTCACAATCACTACAAATAGAAATGCAACGAGAGTACCATCACACCACAGTTTTAACCGTGCAGAATCGTGAAAGGATTGGCATTGCCTTGCGTTTCTTTTCAGTCGATTGTTTTGGTTCCGAATGTATAGCTCCACCATTGTACCTTTGTAGCATATGATGGCTAGCTTTAAAAATAATTTGTTTTCACTGGATGTGGCCACAGATGTACCTCTGTTGTCAACCTAAGTTGATCAGGTTCTGTAACTTGTTCGTTTTGAGCTGGAATATCCTACCAGCTCTGCTGCTGGGGCCTATCTCCGGCTTCTAAAAGCAAAAGCCTTGAACATATTGATATTTTTCATTAGTTGATCAGGGGGACTGCAGGGGGGGGCAGATTTTCTGCATGTTTCTATGGACAACCAGAAACAGGTGGCTCTAAAATGAAGTCCGCCATTTGGAAACTCCAATTCGACAGTTACCATCAGTTCTGGGCGCTGTTAGTCCCAAGCAGCCAGCCAGCATCTGGTAGATTTCATAGGTCCTTGCTGGCAGCGGGGATGTAACTCAGTGGTGGAGCACCTGCTTTGGAAGTATGAGGCCACAGGTTCGATCCCCGGCATCTCCATATGATATGTTTCTTCAAGTGTGGGCTTTTTCCTGTACATGGGAATTAGGATGATGTGGTCTTTTGCCATACTAAATCCTGTTGCTGAACGTCTTCTCTTTGGAGCCGATGATTGTGGACATGCACGGTGCACCATGCTTCAGTGTGATGTCTGCTTTTTTCATTGGAAGCCTGTTAGCCTGATCTCTTACCGGGATGACACAAAGCAGACTCGTTCAGACAGAGGGGCATTGGCTGAGAATAGTGTCTCCACCGGTCCCCCTGCTAGGCAGTGGTATCATTCTGAGGTGCTGTGCACGCTCACCAACTATCACCCCCTCTGACCTTTCCCACCGCAGAACACCCTGAATGCATTCAGCGGGTTATGCTTCATTCTAGGGCTGCAATGGATCGCCTAGTGGCAAAACCAATGGAAGCACCATTGACCTTCCGCAGAATTCCACTGCTTGTCTGCCTAGAGAAGCGACATCTGCCGAGTGTGCTAGGGACACTCATGACGGCAGAGCTATAGAGTGGTGGGTCCACGTTGCTTTCCACTAGCCAGCAAATACAGAAGGACATCCGAAAGAGGTGTCAGTCTATCTAGCAACATTTGTGGGCTTTCGGCTGGAGGAATTCCTGCGCGAAATGGTGCTATCTCATTTTTGGTGTTTGAAGACATACATATATATATATATATATATTTATTTATTTTTTCTCCATAACTACACTTCTCAAATCTGGGGCATCTATCCGAGATGGCCGTGTCACATTATGTGATGTCTCAGGCACCAACGTGATGAGATCGACCTGGCGCTTTAACTTTGTCATTGTAAGTAGTAAGATGTAATTTGGCAGTTGTCATGTTTTTTCATATGCACTACTGCAAACCCCTTTCCTTACTTAGCCCACTCCCTCCTGAAGCTTTTAGGTGTGATGAGGAAGTGTCCTCTCAGCGGGGATGTAGCTCAGTTGTAGAGCGCATGCTTTGCATGTATGAGGACCCGGGGCATTTCCACTTGTTTCTCTTTTTGACTGTCAAATGATCTCTATCCACTAGATGGCCCTTTGAGCACAGTAATCCTGTGGTGGAAATCTTCCCCTGGAAGTCATCTCTTATGGAGAAGCAAAATGCACACTGCTTCAGTGTGACCATGTGGTTTTCCATTCTTGCTCCAGTTTTCCCTGCTCTTTTGCTACTGCTTCACTCGGCAGAATGTTTTGACCAGAAGAGTTCTCCCTGAAAATTATGTCTGCAGGACAGACACACTGCATACCGAGGGGATGTAGCTCAGTGGTAGAGCACTTGTTTTGCATGTATGAGGCCCCGGGTCCAATCCCTGGCATCTCCAATTGTTTCCCTTTTTTTGACTGTCATATGGTCTCTGTCCACTAGATGGCTCTTTGAGCACGGTAATCCTCTGGTGGAATACTTCCCCTGGAAGTCATCTCTTATGGAGAAGCATAATGCACACTGCTTCAGTGTGACCATGTGCTTTTCCAGTCTTGCTCCCGTTTTCCCTGGTCTTTTGCTAGTGCTTCAGTTGGCAGCATACTTTGACCGGAAGAATTCTCCCAGGAAAAGATGTCTGCAGGACAGACTCACCGCACACCAAGGGGATGTAGCTCAGTGGTAGAGCGCATGCTTCGCATGTATGAGGTCCCGGGTTCAATCCCCGGCATCTCCATTTGCATAAACTTCAGTGTGATTTTGTCCCGGTTATTTTGTATTTCACACTGCAACTCGGGCCATGATTATAGGATCATCGACATTCATATCTATTTGTCTGAGAAAACGCTGGTGCCCGTATCGCAAACCTGCCTGTAATATATCAGTGAGGTTTGCGTCCCTGCCAGTGTCAACATCCTGTATGCCTTCACAATCACTACAAATAGAAATGCACAGAGAGTACCATCACACCACAGTTTTAACTGTGCAGAATCGTGAAAGGATTGGCATTGCCTTGCGTTTCTTTTCAGTCGATTGTTTTGGTTCCGAATGTATAGCTCCACCATTGTACCTTTGTAGCATATGATGGCTAGCTTTAAAAATAATTTGTTTTCACTGGATGTGGCCACAGATGTACCTCTGTTGTCAACCTAAGTTGATCAGGTTCTGTAACTTGTTAGTTTTGAGCTGGAATATCCTACCAGCTCTGCTGCTGGGGCCTATCTCCGGCTTCTAAAAGCAAAAGCCTTGAACATATTGATATTTTTCATTAGTTGATCAGGGGGATTGCAGGGGGGGGCAGCTTTTCTGCATGTTTCTATGGACAACCAGAAACAGGTGGCTCTAAAATGAAGTCCGCCATTTGGAAACTCCAATTCGACAGTTACCATCAGTTCTGGGCGCTGTTAGTCCCAAGCAGCCAGCCAGCATCTGGTAGATTTCATAGGTCCTTGCTGGCAGCGGGGATGTAACTCAGTGGTAGAGCACCTGCTTTGGAAGTATGAGGCCACAGGTTCGATCCCCGGCATCTCCATATGATATGTTTCTTCAAGTGTGGGCTTTTTCCTGTACATGGGAATTAGGATGATGTGGTCTTTTGCCATACTAAATCCTGTTGCTGAACGTCTTCTCTTTGGAGCCGATGATTGTGGACATGCACGGTGCACCATGCTTCAGTGTGATGTCTGCTTTTTTCATTGGAAGCCTGTTAGCCTGATCTCTTACCGGGATGACACAAAGCAGACTCGTTCAGACAGAGGGGCATTGGCTGAGAATAGTGTCTCCACCGGTCCCCCTGCTAGGCAGTGGTATCATTCTGAGGTGCTGTGCACGCTCACCAACTATCACCCCCTCTGACCTTTCCCACCGCAGAACACCCTGAATGCATTCAGCGGGTTATGCTTCATTCTAGGGCTGCAATGGATCGCCTAGTGGCAAAACCAATGGAAGCACCATTGACCTTCCGCAGAATTCCACTGCTTGTCTGCCTAGAGAAGCGACATCTGCCGAGTGTGCTAGGGACACTCATGACGGCAGAGCTATAGAGTGGTGGGTCCACGTTGCTTTCCACTAGCCAGCAAATACAGAAGGACATCCGAAAGAGGTGTCAGTCTATCTAGCAACATTTGTGGGCTTTCGGCTGGAGGAATTCCTGCGCGAAATGGTGCTATCTCATTTTTGGTGTTTGAAGACATACATATATATATATATATATATATTTATTTATTTTTTCTCCATAACTACACTTCTCAAATCTGGGGCATCTATCCGAGATGGCCGTGTCACATTATGTGATGTCTCAGGCACCAACGTGATGAGATCGACCTGGCGCTTTAACTTTGTCATTGTAAGTAGTAAGATGTAATTTGGCAGTTGTCATGTTTTTTCATATGCACTACTGCAAACCCCTTTCCTTACTTAGCCCACTCCCTCCTGAAGCTTTTAGGTGTGATGAGGAAGTGTCCTCTCAGCGGGGATGTAGCTCAGTTGTAGAGCGCATGCTTTGCATGTATGAGGACCCGGGGCATTTCCACTTGTTTCTCTTTTTGACTGTCAAATGATCTCTATCCACTAGATGGCCCTTTGAGCACAGTAATCCTGTGGTGGAAATCTTCCCCTGGAAGTCATCTCTTATGGAGAAGCAAAATGCACACTGCTTCAGTGTGACCATGTGGTTTTCCATTCTTGCTCCAGTTTTCCCTGCTCTTTTGCTACTGCTTCACTCGGCAGAATGTTTTGACCAGAAGAGTTCTCCCTGAAAATTATGTCTGCAGGACAGACACACTGCATACCGAGGGGATGTAGCTCAGTGGTAGAGCACTTGTTTTGCATGCATGAGGCCCCGGGTCCAATCCCTGGCATCTCCAATTGTTTCCCTTTTTTTGACTGTCATATGGTCTCTGTCCACTAGATGGCTCTTTGAGCACGGTAATCCTCTGGTGGAATACTTCCCCTGGAAGTCATCTCTTATGGAGAAGCATAATGCACACTGCTTCAGTGTGACCATGTGCTTTTCCAGTCTTGCTCCCGTTTTCCCTGGTCTTTTGCTAGTGCTTCAGTTGGCAGCATACTTTGACCAGAAGAATTCTCCAAGGAAAAGATGTCTGCAGGACAGACTCACCGCACACCGAGGGGATGTAGCTCAGTGGTAGAGCGCATGCTTCGCATGTATGAGGTCCCGGGTTCAATCCCCGGCATCTCCATTTGCATAAACATCAGTGTGATTTTGTCCCGGTTATTTTGTATTTCACACTGCAACTCGGGCCATGATTATAGGATCATCGACATTCATATCTATTTGTCTGAGAAAACGCTGGTGCCCGTATCGCAAACCTGCCTGTAATATATCAGTGAGGTTTGCGTCCCTGCCAGTGTCAACATCCTGTATGCCTTCACAATCACTACAAATAGAAATGCAACGAGAGTACCATCACACCACAGTTTTAACCGTGCAGAATCGTGAAAGGATTGGCATTGCCTTGCGTTTCTTTTCAGTCGATTGTTTTGGTTCCGAATGTATAGCTCCACCATTGTACCTTTGTAGCATATGATGGCTAGCTTTAAAAATAATTTGTTTTCACTGGATGTGGCCACAGATGTACCTCTGTTGTCAACCTAAGTTGATCAGGTTCTGTAACTTGTTCGTTTTGAGCTGGAATATCCTACCAGCTCTGCTGCTGGGGCCTATCTCCGGCTTCTAAAAGCAAAAGCCTTGAACATATTGATATTTTTCATTAGTTGATCAGGGGGACTGCAGGGGGGGGCAGATTTTCTGCATGTTTCTATGGACAACCAGAAACAGGTGGCTCTAAAATGAAGTCCGCCATTTGGAAACTCCAATTCGACAGTTACCATCAGTTCTGGGCGCTGTTAGTCCCAAGCAGCCAGCCAGCATCTGGTAGATTTCATAGGTCCTTGCTGGCAGCGGGGATGTAACTCAGTGGTGGAGCACCTGCTTTGGAAGTATGAGGCCACAGGTTCGATCCCCGGCATCTCCATATGATATGTTTCTTCAAGTGTGGGCTTTTTCCTGTACATGGGAATTAGGATGATGTGGTCTTTTGCCATACTAAATCCTGTTGCTGAACGTCTTCTCTTTGGAGCCGATGATTGTGGACATGCACGGTGCACCATGCTTCAGTGTGATGTCTGCTTTTTTCATTGGAAGCCTGTTAGCCTGATCTCTTACCGGGATGACACAAAGCAGACTCATTCAGACAGAGGGGCATTGGCTGAGAATAGTGTCTCCACCGGTCCCCCTGCTAGGCAGTGGTATCATTCTGAGGTGCTGTGCACGCTCACCAACTATCACCCCCTCTGACCTTTCCCACCGCAGAACACCCTGAATGCATTCAGCGGGTTATGCTTCATTCTAGGGCTGCAATGGATCGCCTAGTGGCAAAACCAATGGAAGCACCATTGACCTTCCGCAGAATTCCACTGCTTGTCTGCCTAGAGAAGCGACATCTGCCGAGTGTGCTAGGGACACTCATGACGGCAGAGCTATAGAGTGGTGGGTCCACGTTGCTTTCCACTAGCCAGCAAATACAGAAGGACATCCGAAAGAGGTGTCAGTCTATCTAGCAACATTTGTGGGCTTTCGGCTGGAGGAATTCCTGCGCGAAATGGTGCTATCTCATTTTTGGTGTTTGAAGACATACATATATATATATATATATATATATTTATTTATTTTTTCTCCATAACTACACTTCTCAAATCTGGGGCATCTATCCGAGATGGCCGTGTCACATTATGTGATGTCTCAGGCACCAACGTGATGAGATCGACCTGGCGCTTTAACTTTGTCATTGTAAGTAGTAAGATGTAATTTGGCAGTTGTCATGTTTTTTCATATGCACTACTGCAAACCCCTTTCCTTACTTAGCCCACTCCCTCCTGAAGCTTTTAGGTGTGATGAGGAAGTGTCCTCTCAGCGGGGATGTAGCTCAGTTGTAGAGCGCATGCTTTGCATGTATGAGGACCCGGGGCATTTCCACTTGTTTCTCTTTTTGACTGTCAAATGATCTCTATCCACTAGATGGCCCTTTGAGCACAGTAATCCTGTGGTGGAAATCTTCCCCTGGAAGTCATCTCTTATGGAGAAGCAAAATGCACACTGCTTCAGTGTGACCATGTGGTTTTCCATTCTTGCTCCAGTTTTCCCTGCTCTTTTGCTAGTGCTTCACTCGGCAGAATGTTTTGACCAGAAGAGTTCTCCCTGAAAATTATGTCTGCAGGACAGACACACTGCATACCGAGGGGATGTAGCTCAGTGGTAGAGCACTTGTTTTGCATGCATGAGGCCCCGGGTCCAATCCCTGGCATCTCCAATTGTTTCCCTTTTTTTGACTGTCATATGGTCTCTGTCCACTAGATGGCTCTTTGAGCACGGTAATCCTCTGGTGGAATACTTCCCCTGGAAGTCATCTCTTATGGAGAAGCATAATGCACACTGCTTCAGTGTGACCATGTGCTTTTCCAGTCTTGCTCCCGTTTTCCCTGGTCTTTTGCTAGTGCTTCAGTTGGCAGCATACTTTGACCAGAAGAATTCTCCAAGGAAAAGATGTCTGCAGGACAGACTCACCGCACACCGAGTGGATGTAGCTCAGTGGTAGAGCGCATGCTTCGCATGTATGAGGTCCCGGGTTCAATCCCCGGCATCTCCATTTGCATAAACATCAGTGTGATTTTGTCCCGGTTATTTTGTATTTCACACTGCAACTCGGGCCATGATTATAGGATCATCGACATTCATATCTATTTGTCTGAGAAAACGCTGGTGCCCGTATCGCAAACCTGCCTGTAATATATCAGTGAGGTTTGCGTCCCTGCCAGTGTCAACATCCTGTATGCCTTCACAATCACTACAAATAGAAATGCAACGAGAGTACCATCACACCACAGTTTTAACCGTGCAGAATCGTGAAAGGATTGGCATTGCCTTGCGTTTCTTTTCAGTCGATTGTTTTGGTTCCGAATGTATAGCTCCACCATTGTACCTTTGTAGCATATGATGGCTAGCTTTAAAAATAATTTGTTTTCACTGGATGTGGCCACAGATGTACCTCTGTTGTCAACCTAAGTTGATCAGGTTCTGTAACTTGTTCGTTTTGAGCTGGAATATCCTACCAGCTCTGCTGCTGGGGCCTATCTCCGGCTTCTAAAAGCAAAAGCCTTGAACATATTGATATTTTTCATTAGTTGATCAGGGGGACTGCAGGGGGGGGCAGATTTTCTGCATGTTTCTATGGACAACCAGAAACAGGTGGCTCTAAAATGAAGTCCGCCATTTGGAAACTCCAATTCGACAGTTACCATCAGTTCTGGGCGCTGTTAGTCCCAAGCAGCCAGCCAGCATCTGGTAGATTTCATAGGTCCTTGCTGGCAGCGGGGATGTAACTCAGTGGTGGAGCACCTGCTTTGGAAGTATGAGGCCACAGGTTCGATCCCCGGCATCTCCATATGATATGTTTCTTCAAGTGTGGGCTTTTTCCTGTACATGGGAATTAGGATGATGTGGTCTTTTGCCATACTAAATCCTGTTGCTGAACGTCTTCTCTTTGGAGCCGATGATTGTGGACATGCACGGTGCACCATGCTTCAGTGTGATGTCTGCTTTTTTCATTGGAAGCCTGTTAGCCTGATCTCTTACCGGGATGACACAAAGCAGACTCATTCAGACAGAGGGGCATTGGCTGAGAATAGTGTCTCCACCGGTCCCCCTGCTAGGCAGTGGTATCATTCTGAGGTGCTGTGCACGCTCACCAACTATCACCCCCTCTGACCTTTCCCACCGCAGAACACCCTGAATGCATTCAGCGGGTTATGCTTCATTCTAGGGCTGCAATGGATCGCCTAGTGGCAAAACCAATGGAAGCACCATTGACCTTCCGCAGAATTCCACTGCTTGTCTGCCTAGAGAAGCGACATCTGCCGAGTGTGCTAGGGACACTCATGACGGCAGAGCTATAGAGTGGTGGGTCCACGTTGCTTTCCACTAGCCAGCAAATACAGAAGGACATCCGAAAGAGGTGTCAGTCTATCTAGCAACATTTGTGGGCTTTCGGCTGGAGGAATTCCTGCGCGAAATGGTGCTATCTCATTTTTGGTGTTTGAAGACATACATATATATATATATATATATTTATTTATTTTTTCTCCATAACTACACTTCTCAAATCTGGGGCATCTATCCGAGATGGCCGTGTCACATTATGTGATGTCTCAGGCACCAACGTGATGAGATCGACCTGGCGCTTTAACTTTGTCATTGTAAGTAGTAAGATGTAATTTGGCAGTTGTCATGTTTTTTCATATGCACTACTGCAAACCCCTTTCCTTACTTAGCCCACTCCCTCCTGAAGCTTTTAGGTGTGATGAGGAAGTGTCCTCTCAGCGGGGATGTAGCTCAGTTGTAGAGCGCATGCTTTGCATGTATGAGGACCCGGGGCATTTCCACTTGTTTCTCTTTTTGACTGTCAAATGATCTCTATCCACTAGATGGCCCTTTGAGCACAGTAATCCTGTGGTGGAAATCTTCCCCTGGAAGTCATCTCTTATGGAGAAGCAAAATGCACACTGCTTCAGTGTGACCATGTGGTTTTCCATTCTTGCTCCAGTTTTCCCTGCTCTTTTGCTACTGCTTCACTCGGCAGAATGTTTTGACCAGAAGAGTTCTCCCTGAAAATTATGTCTGCAGGACAGACACACTGCATACCGAGGGGATGTAGCTCAGTGGTAGAGCACTTGTTTTGCATGTATGAGGCCCCGGGTCCAATCCCTGGCATCTCCAATTGTTTCCCTTTTTTTGACTGTCATATGGTCTCTGTCCACTAGATGGCTCTTTGAGCACGGTAATCCTCTGGTGGAATACTTCCCCTGGAAGTCATCTCTTATGGAGAAGCATAATGCACACTGCTTCAGTGTGACCATGTGCTTTTCCAGTCTTGCTCCCGTTTTCCCTGGTCTTTTGCTAGTGCTTCAGTTGGCAGCATACTTTGACCGGAAGAATTCTCCCAGGAAAAGATGTCTGCAGGACAGACTCACCGCACACCAAGGGGATGTAGCTCAGTGGTAGAGCGCATGCTTCGCATGTATGAGGTCCCGGGTTCAATCCCCGGCATCTCCATTTGCATAAACTTCAGTGTGATTTTGTCCCGGTTATTTTGTATTTCACACTGCAACTCGGGCCATGATTATAGGATCATCGACATTCATATCTATTTGTCTGAGAAAACGCTGGTGCCCGTATCGCAAACCTGCCTGTAATATATCAGTGAGGTTTGCGTCCCTGCCAGTGTCAACATCCTGTATGCCTTCACAATCACTACAAATAGAAATGCACAGAGAGTACCATCACACCACAGTTTTAACTGTGCAGAATCGTGAAAGGATTGGCATTGCCTTGCGTTTCTTTTCAGTCGATTGTTTTGGTTCCGAATGTATAGCTCCACCATTGTACCTTTGTAGCATATGATGGCTAGCTTTAAAAATAATTTGTTTTCACTGGATGTGGCCACAGATGTACCTCTGTTGTCAACCTAAGTTGATCAGGTTCTGTAACTTGTTAGTTTTGAGCTGGAATATCCTACCAGCTCTGCTGCTGGGGCCTATCTCCGGCTTCTAAAAGCAAAAGCCTTGAACATATTGATATTTTTCATTAGTTGATCAGGGGGATTGCAGGGGGGGGCAGCTTTTCTGCATGTTTCTATGGACAACCAGAAACAGGTGGCTCTAAAATGAAGTCCGCCATTTGGAAACTCCAATTCGACAGTTACCATCAGTTCTGGGCGCTGTTAGTCCCAAGCAGCCAGCCAGCATCTGGTAGATTTCATAGGTCCTTGCTGGCAGCGGGGATGTAACTCAGTGGTGGAGCACCTGCTTTGGAAGTATGAGGCCACAGGTTCGATCCCCGGCATCTCCATATGATATGTTTCTTCAAGTGTGGGCTTTTTCCTGTACATGGGAATTAGGATGATGTGGTCTTTTGCCATACTAAATCCTGTTGCTGAACGTCTTCTCTTTGGAGCCGATGATTGTGGACATGCACGGTGCACCATGCTTCAGTGTGATGTCTGCTTTTTTCATTGGAAGCCTGTTAGCCTGATCTCTTACCGGGATGACACAAAGCAGACTCATTCAGACAGAGGGGCATTGGCTGAGAATAGTGTCTCCACCGGTCCCCCTGCTAGGCAGTGGTATCATTCTGAGGTGCTGTGCACGCTCACCAACTATCACCCCCTCTGACCTTTCCCACCGCAGAACACCCTGAATGCATTCAGCGGGTTATGCTTCATTCTAGGGCTGCAATGGATCGCCTAGTGGCAAAACCAATGGAAGCACCATTGACCTTCCGCAGAATTCCACTGCTTGTCTGCCTAGAGAAGCGACATCTGCCGAGTGTGCTAGGGACACTCATGACGGCAGAGCTATAGAGTGGTGGGTCCACGTTGCTTTCCACTAGCCAGCAAATACAGAAGGACATCCGAAAGAGGTGTCAGTCTATCTAGCAACATTTGTGGGCTTTCGGCTGGAGGAATTCCTGCGCGAAATGGTGCTATCTCATTTTTGGTGTTTGAAGACATACATATATATATATATATATATTTATTTATTTTTTCTCCATAACTACACTTCTCAAATCTGGGGCATCTATCCGAGATGGCCGTGTCACATTATGTGATGTCTCAGGCACCAACGTGATGAGATCGACCTGGCGCTTTAACTTTGTCATTGTAAGTAGTAAGATGTAATTTGGCAGTTGTCATGTTTTTTCATATGCACTACTGCAAACCCCTTTCCTTACTTAGCCCACTCCCTCCTGAAGCTTTTAGGTGTGATGAGGAAGTGTCCTCTCAGCGGGGATGTAGCTCAGTTGTAGAGCGCATGCTTTGCATGTATGAGGACCCGGGGCATTTCCACTTGTTTCTCTTTTTGACTGTCAAATGATCTCTATCCACTAGATGGCCCTTTGAGCACAGTAATCCTGTGGTGGAAATCTTCCCCTGGAAGTCATCTCTTATGGAGAAGCAAAATGCACACTGCTTCAGTGTGACCATGTGGTTTTCCATTCTTGCTCCAGTTTTCCCTGCTCTTTTGCTACTGCTTCACTCGGCAGAATGTTTTGACCAGAAGAGTTCTCCCTGAAAATTATGTCTGCAGGACAGACACACTGCATACCGAGGGGATGTAGCTCAGTGGTAGAGCACTTGTTTTGCATGCATGAGGCCCCGGGTCCAATCCCTGGCATCTCCAATTGTTTCCCTTTTTTTGACTGTCATATGGTCTCTGTCCACTAGATGGCTCTTTGAGCACGGTAATCCTCTGGTGGAATACTTCCCCTGGAAGTCATCTCTTATGGAGAAGCATAATGCACACTGCTTCAGTGTGACCATGTGCTTTTCCAGTCTTGCTCCCGTTTTCCCTGGTCTTTTGCTAGTGCTTCAGTTGGCAGCATACTTTGACCAGAAGAATTCTCCAAGGAAAAGATGTCTGCAGGACAGACTCACCGCACACCGAGTGGATGTAGCTCAGTGGTAGAGCGCATGCTTCGCATGTATGAGGTCCCGGGTTCAATCCCCGGCATCTCCATTTGCATAAACATCAGTGTGATTTTGTCCAGGTTATTTTGTATTTCACACTGCAACTCGGGCCATGATTATAGGATCATCGACATTCATATCTATTTGTCTGAGAAAACGCTGGTGCCCGTATCGCAAACCTGCCTGTAATATATCAGTGAGGTTTGCGTCCCTGCCAGTGTCAACATCCTGTATGCCTTCACAATCACTACAAATAGAAATGCAACGAGAGTACCATCACACCACAGTTTTAACCGTGCAGAATCGTGAAAGGATTGGCATTGCCTTGCGTTTCTTTTCAGTCGATTGTTTTGGTTCCGAATGTATAGCTCCACCATTGTACCTTTGTAGCATATGATGGCTAGCTTTAAAAATAATTTGTTTTCACTGGATGTGGCCACAGATGTACCTCTGTTGTCAACCTAAGTTGATCAGGTTCTGTAACTTGTTCGTTTTGAGCTGGAATATCCTACCAGCTCTGCTGCTGGGGCCTATCTCCGGCTTCTAAAAGCAAAAGCCTTGAACATATTGATATTTTTCATTAGTTGATCAGGGGGACTGCAGGGGGGGGCAGATTTTCTGCATGTTTCTATGGACAACCAGAAACAGGTGGCTCTAAAATGAAGTCCGCCATTTGGAAACTCCAATTCGACAGTTACCATCAGTTCTGGGCGCTGTTAGTCCCAAGCAGCCAGCCAGCATCTGGTAGATTTCATAGGTCCTTGCTGGCAGCGGGGATGTAACTCAGTGGTGGAGCACCTGCTTTGGAAGTATGAGGCCACAGGTTCGATCCCCGGCATCTCCATATGATATGTTTCTTCAAGTGTGGGCTTTTTCCTGTACATGGGAATTAGGATGATGTGGTCTTTTGCCATACTAAATCCTGTTGCTGAACGTCTTCTCTTTGGAGCCGATGATTGTGGACATGCACGGTGCACCATGCTTCAGTGTGATGTCTGCTTTTTTCATTGGAAGCCTGTTAGCCTGATCTCTTACCGGGATGACACAAAGCAGACTCATTCAGACAGAGGGGCATTGGCTGAGAATAGTGTCTCCACCGGTCCCCCTGCTAGGCAGTGGTATCATTCTGAGGTGCTGTGCACGCTCACCAACTATCACCCCCTCTGACCTTTCCCACCGCAGAACACCCTGAATGCATTCAGCGGGTTATGCTTCATTCTAGGGCTGCAATGGATCGCCTAGTGGCAAAACCAATGGAAGCACCATTGACCTTCCGCAGAATTCCACTGCTTGTCTGCCTAGAGAAGCGACATCTGCCGAGTGTGCTAGGGACACTCATGACGGCAGAGCTATAGAGTGGTGGGTCCACGTTGCTTTCCACTAGCCAGCAAATACAGAAGGACATCCGAAAGAGGTGTCAGTCTATCTAGCAACATTTGTGGGCTTTCGGCTGGAGGAATTCCTGCGCGAAATGGTGCTATCTCATTTTTGGTGTTTGAAGACATACATATATATATATATATATATTTATTTATTTTTTCTCCATAACTACACTTCTCAAATCTGGGGCATCTATCCGAGATGGCCGTGTCACATTATGTGATGTCTCAGGCACCAACGTGATGAGATCGACCTGGCGCTTTAACTTTGTCATTGTAAGTAGTAAGATGTAATTTGGCAGTTGTCATGTTTTTTCATATGCACTACTGCAAACCCCTTTCCTTACTTAGCCCACTCCCTCCTGAAGCTTTTAGGTGTGATGAGGAAGTGTCCTCTCAGCGGGGATGTAGCTCAGTTGTAGAGCGCATGCTTTGCATGTATGAGGACCCGGGGCATTTCCACTTGTTTCTCTTTTTGACTGTCAAATGATCTCTATCCACTAGATGGCCCTTTGAGCACAGTAATCCTGTGGTGGAAATCTTCCCCTGGAAGTCATCTCTTATGGAGAAGCAAAATGCACACTGCTTCAGTGTGACCATGTGGTTTTCCATTCTTGCTCCAGTTTTCCCTGCTCTTTTGCTACTGCTTCACTCGGCAGAATGTTTTGACCAGAAGAGTTCTCCCTGAAAATTATGTCTGCAGGACAGACACACTGCATACCGAGGGGATGTAGCTCAGTGGTAGAGCACTTGTTTTGCATGTATGAGGCCCCGGGTCCAATCCCTGGCATCTCCAATTGTTTCCCTTTTTTTGACTGTCATATGGTCTCTGTCCACTAGATGGCTCTTTGAGCACGGTAATCCTCTGGTGGAATACTTCCCCTGGAAGTCATCTCTTATGGAGAAGCATAATGCACACTGCTTCAGTGTGACCATGTGCTTTTCCAGTCTTGCTCCCGTTTTCCCTGGTCTTTTGCTAGTGCTTCAGTTGGCAGCATACTTTGACCGGAAGAATTCTCCCAGGAAAAGATGTCTGCAGGACAGACTCACCGCACACCAAGGGGATGTAGCTCAGTGGTAGAGCGCATGCTTCGCATGTATGAGGTCCCGGGTTCAATCCCCGGCATCTCCATTTGCATAAACTTCAGTGTGATTTTGTCCCGGTTATTTTGTATTTCACACTGCAACTCGGGCCATGATTATAGGATCATCGACATTCATATCTATTTGTCTGAGAAAACGCTGGTGCCCGTATCGCAAACCTGCCTGTAATATATCAGTGAGGTTTGCGTCCCTGCCAGTGTCAACATCCTGTATGCCTTCACAATCACTACAAATAGAAATGCACAGAGAGTACCATCACACCACAGTTTTAACTGTGCAGAATCGTGAAAGGATTGGCATTGCCTTGCGTTTCTTTTCAGTCGATTGTTTTGGTTCCGAATGTATAGCTCCACCATTGTACCTTTGTAGCATATGATGGCTAGCTTTAAAAATAATTTGTTTTCACTGGATGTGGCCACAGATGTACCTCTGTTGTCAACCTAAGTTGATCAGGTTCTGTAACTTGTTAGTTTTGAGCTGGAATATCCTACCAGCTCTGCTGCTGGGGCCTATCTCCGGCTTCTAAAAGCAAAAGCCTTGAACATATTGATATTTTTCATTAGTTGATCAGGGGGATTGCAGGGGGGGGCAGCTTTTCTGCATGTTTCTATGGACAACCAGAAACAGGTGGCTCTAAAATGAAGTCCGCCATTTGGAAACTCCAATTCGACAGTTACCATCAGTTCTGGGCGCTGTTAGTCCCAAGCAGCCAGCCAGCATCTGGTAGATTTCATAGGTCCTTGCTGGCAGCGGGGATGTAACTCAGTGGTAGAGCACCTGCTTTGGAAGTATGAGGCCACAGGTTCGATCCCCGGCATCTCCATATGATATGTTTCTTCAAGTGTGGGCTTTTTCCTGTACATGGGAATTAGGATGATGTGGTCTTTTGCCATACTAAATCCTGTTGCTGAACGTCTTCTCTTTGGAGCCGATGATTGTGGACATGCACGGTGCACCATGCTTCAGTGTGATGTCTGCTTTTTTCATTGGAAGCCTGTTAGCCTGATCTCTTACCGGGATGACACAAAGCAGACTCGTTCAGACAGAGGGGCATTGGCTGAGAATAGTGTCTCCACCGGTCCCCCTGCTAGGCAGTGGTATCATTCTGAGGTGCTGTGCACGCTCACCAACTATCACCCCCTCTGACCTTTCCCACCGCAGAACACCCTGAATGCATTCAGCGGGTTATGCTTCATTCTAGGGCTGCAATGGATCGCCTAGTGGCAAAACCAATGGAAGCACCATTGACCTTCCGCAGAATTCCACTGCTTGTCTGCCTAGAGAAGCGACATCTGCCGAGTGTGCTAGGGACACTCATGACGGCAGAGCTATAGAGTGGTGGGTCCACGTTGCTTTCCACTAGCCAGCAAATACAGAAGGACATCCGAAAGAGGTGTCAGTCTATCTAGCAACATTTGTGGGCTTTCGGCTGGAGGAATTCCTGCGCGAAATGGTGCTATCTCATTTTTGGTGTTTGAAGACATACATATATATATATATATATATTTATTTATTTTTTCTCCATAACTACACTTCTCAAATCTGGGGCATCTATCCGAGATGGCCGTGTCACATTATGTGATGTCTCAGGCACCAACGTGATGAGATCGACCTGGCGCTTTAACTTTGTCATTGTAAGTAGTAAGATGTAATTTGGCAGTTGTCATGTTTTTTCATATGCACTACTGCAAACCCCTTTCCTTACTTAGCCCACTCCCTCCTGAAGCTTTTAGGTGTGATGAGGAAGTGTCCTCTCAGCGGGGATGTAGCTCAGTTGTAGAGCGCATGCTTTGCATGTATGAGGACCCGGGGCATTTCCACTTGTTTCTCTTTTTGACTGTCAAATGATCTCTATCCACTAGATGGCCCTTTGAGCACAGTAATCCTCTGGTGGAAATCTTCCCCTGGAAGTCATCTCTTATGGAGAAGCAAAATGCACACTGCTTCAGTGTGACCATGTGGTTTTCCATTCTTGCTCCAGTTTTCCCTGCTCTTTTGCTAGTGCTTCACTCGGCAGAATGTTTTGACCAGAAGAGTTCTCCCTGAAAATTATGTCTGCAGGACAGACACACTGCATACCGAGGGGATGTAGCTCAGTGGTAGAGCACTTGTTTTGCATGTATGAGGCCCCGGGTCCAATCCCTGGCATCTCCAATTGTTTCCCTTTTTTTGACTGTCATATGGTCTCTGTCCACTAGATGGCTCTTTGAGCACGGTAATCCTCTGGTGGAATACTTCCCCTGGAAGTCATCTCTTATGGAGAAGCATAATGCACACTGCTTCAGTGTGACCATGTGCTTTTCCAGTCTTGCTCCCGTTTTCCCTGGTCTTTTGCTAGTGCTTCAGTTGGCAGCATACTTTGACCGGAAGAATTCTCCCAGGAAAAGATGTCTGCAGGACAGACTCACCGCACACCAAGGGGATGTAGCTCAGTGGTAGAGCGCATGCTTCGCATGTATGAGGTCCCGGGTTCAATCCCCGGCATCTCCATTTGCATAAACTTCAGTGTGATTTTGTCCCGGTTATTTTGTATTTCACACTGCAACTCGGGCCATGATTATAGGATCATCGACATTCATATCTATTTGTCTGAGAAAACGCTGGTGCCCGTATCGCAAACCTGCCTGTAATATATCAGTGAGGTTTGCGTCCCTGCCAGTGTCAACATCCTGTATGCCTTCACAATCACTACAAATAGAAATGCACAGAGAGTACCATCACACCACAGTTTTAACTGTGCAGAATCGTGAAAGGATTGGCATTGCCTTGCGTTTCTTTTCAGTCGATTGTTTTGGTTCCGAATGTATAGCTCCACCATTGTACCTTTGTAGCATATGATGGCTAGCTTTAAAAATAATTTGTTTTCACTGGATGTGGCCACAGATGTACCTCTGTTGTCAACCTAAGTTGATCAGGTTCTGTAACTTGTTAGTTTTGAGCTGGAATATCCTACCAGCTCTGCTGCTGGGGCCTATCTCCGGCTTCTAAAAGCAAAAGCCTTGAACATATTGATATTTTTCATTAGTTGATCAGGGGGATTGCAGGGGGGGGCAGCTTTTCTGCATGTTTCTATGGACAACCAGAAACAGGTGGCTCTAAAATGAAGTCCGCCATTTGGAAACTCCAATTCGACAGTTACCATCAGTTCTGGGCGCTGTTAGTCCCAAGCAGCCAGCCAGCATCTGGTAGATTTCATAGGTCCTTGCTGGCAGCGGGGATGTAACTCAGTGGTGGAGCACCTGCTTTGGAAGTATGAGGCCACAGGTTCGATCCCCGGCATCTCCATATGATATGTTTCTTCAAGTGTGGGCTTTTTCCTGTACATGGGAATTAGGATGATGTGGTCTTTTGCCATACTAAATCCTGTTGCTGAACGTCTTCTCTTTGGAGCCGATGATTGTGGACATGCACGGTGCACCATGCTTCAGTGTGATGTCTGCTTTTTTCATTGGAAGCCTGTTAGCCTGATCTCTTACCGGGATGACACAAAGCAGACTCATTCAGACAGAGGGGCATTGGCTGAGAATAGTGTCTCCACCGGTCCCCCTGCTAGGCAGTGGTATCATTCTGAGGTGCTGTGCACGCTCACCAACTATCACCCCCTCTGACCTTTCCCACCGCAGAACACCCTGAATGCATTCAGCGGGTTATGCTTCATTCTAGGGCTGCAATGGATCGCCTAGTGGCAAAACCAATGGAAGCACCATTGACCTTCCGCAGAATTCCACTGCTTGTCTGCCTAGAGAAGCGACATCTGCCGAGTGTGCTAGGGACACTCATGACGGCAGAGCTATAGAGTGGTGGGTCCACGTTGCTTTCCACTAGCCAGCAAATACAGAAGGACATCCGAAAGAGGTGTCAGTCTATCTAGCAACATTTGTGGGCTTTCGGCTGGAGGAATTCCTGCGCGAAATGGTGCTATCTCATTTTTGGTGTTTGAAGACATACATATATATATATATATATATTTATTTATTTTTTCTCCATAACTACACTTCTCAAATCTGGGGCATCTATCCGAGATGGCCGTGTCACATTATGTGATGTCTCAGGCACCAACGTGATGAGATCGACCTGGCGCTTTAACTTTGTCATTGTAAGTAGTAAGATGTAATTTGGCAGTTGTCATGTTTTTTCATATGCACTACTGCAAACCCCTTTCCTTACTTAGCCCACTCCCTCCTGAAGCTTTTAGGTGTGATGAGGAAGTGTCCTCTCAGCGGGGATGTAGCTCAGTTGTAGAGCGCATGCTTTGCATGTATGAGGACCCGGGGCATTTCCACTTGTTTCTCTTTTTGACTGTCAAATGATCTCTATCCACTAGATGGCCCTTTGAGCACAGTAATCCTGTGGTGGAAATCTTCCCCTGGAAGTCATCTCTTATGGAGAAGCAAAATGCACACTGCTTCAGTGTGACCATGTGGTTTTCCATTCTTGCTCCAGTTTTCCCTGCTCTTTTGCTACTGCTTCACTCGGCAGAATGTTTTGACCAGAAGAGTTCTCCCTGAAAATTATGTCTGCAGGACAGACACACTGCATACCGAGGGGATGTAGCTCAGTGGTAGAGCACTTGTTTTGCATGCATGAGGCCCCGGGTCCAATCCCTGGCATCTCCAATTGTTTCCCTTTTTTTGACTGTCATATGGTCTCTGTCCACTAGATGGCTCTTTGAGCACGGTAATCCTCTGGTGGAATACTTCCCCTGGAAGTCATCTCTTATGGAGAAGCATAATGCACACTGCTTCAGTGTGACCATGTGCTTTTCCAGTCTTGCTCCCGTTTTCCCTGGTCTTTTGCTAGTGCTTCAGTTGGCAGCATACTTTGACCAGAAGAATTCTCCAAGGAAAAGATGTCTGCAGGACAGACTCACCGCACACCGAGTGGATGTAGCTCAGTGGTAGAGCGCATGCTTCGCATGTATGAGGTCCCGGGTTCAATCCCCGGCATCTCCATTTGCATAAACATCAGTGTGATTTTGTCCAGGTTATTTTGTATTTCACACTGCAACTCGGGCCATGATTATAGGATCATCGACATTCATATCTATTTGTCTGAGAAAACGCTGGTGCCCGTATCGCAAACCTGCCTGTAATATATCAGTGAGGTTTGCGTCCCTGCCAGTGTCAACATCCTGTATGCCTTCACAATCACTACAAATAGAAATGCAACGAGAGTACCATCACACCACAGTTTTAACCGTGCAGAATCGTGAAAGGATTGGCATTGCCTTGCGTTTCTTTTCAGTCGATTGTTTTGGTTCCGAATGTATAGCTCCACCATTGTACCTTTGTAGCATATGATGGCTAGCTTTAAAAATAATTTGTTTTCACTGGATGTGGCCACAGATGTACCTCTGTTGTCAACCTAAGTTGATCAGGTTCTGTAACTTGTTCGTTTTGAGCTGGAATATCCTACCAGCTCTGCTGCTGGGGCCTATCTCCGGCTTCTAAAAGCAAAAGCCTTGAACATATTGATATTTTTCATTAGTTGATCAGGGGGACTGCAGGGGGGGGCAGATTTTCTGCATGTTTCTATGGACAACCAGAAACAGGTGGCTCTAAAATGAAGTCCGCCATTTGGAAACTCCAATTCGACAGTTACCATCAGTTCTGGGCGCTGTTAGTCCCAAGCAGCCAGCCAGCATCTGGTAGATTTCATAGGTCCTTGCTGGCAGCGGGGATGTAACTCAGTGGTGGAGCACCTGCTTTGGAAGTATGAGGCCACAGGTTCGATCCCCGGCATCTCCATATGATATGTTTCTTCAAGTGTGGGCTTTTTCCTGTACATGGGAATTAGGATGATGTGGTCTTTTGCCATACTAAATCCTGTTGCTGAACGTCTTCTCTTTGGAGCCGATGATTGTGGACATGCACGGTGCACCATGCTTCAGTGTGATGTCTGCTTTTTTCATTGGAAGCCTGTTAGCCTGATCTCTTACCGGGATGACACAAAGCAGACTCATTCAGACAGAGGGGCATTGGCTGAGAATAGTGTCTCCACCGGTCCCCCTGCTAGGCAGTGGTATCATTCTGAGGTGCTGTGCACGCTCACCAACTATCACCCCCTCTGACCTTTCCCACCGCAGAACACCCTGAATGCATTCAGCGGGTTATGCTTCATTCTAGGGCTGCAATGGATCGCCTAGTGGCAAAACCAATGGAAGCACCATTGACCTTCCGCAGAATTCCACTGCTTGTCTGCCTAGAGAAGCGACATCTGCCGAGTGTGCTAGGGACACTCATGACGGCAGAGCTATAGAGTGGTGGGTCCACGTTGCTTTCCACTAGCCAGCAAATACAGAAGGACATCCGAAAGAGGTGTCAGTCTATCTAGCAACATTTGTGGGCTTTCGGCTGGAGGAATTCCTGCGCGAAATGGTGCTATCTCATTTTTGGTGTTTGAAGACATACATATATATATATATATATATTTATTTATTTTTTCTCCATAACTACACTTCTCAAATCTGGGGCATCTATCCGAGATGGCCGTGTCACATTATGTGATGTCTCAGGCACCAACGTGATGAGATCGACCTGGCGCTTTAACTTTGTCATTGTAAGTAGTAAGATGTAATTTGGCAGTTGTCATGTTTTTTCATATGCACTACTGCAAACCCCTTTCCTTACTTAGCCCACTCCCTCCTGAAGCTTTTAGGTGTGATGAGGAAGTGTCCTCTCAGCGGGGATGTAGCTCAGTTGTAGAGCGCATGCTTTGCATGTATGAGGACCCGGGGCATTTCCACTTGTTTCTCTTTTTGACTGTCAAATGATCTCTATCCACTAGATGGCCCTTTGAGCACAGTAATCCTGTGGTGGAAATCTTCCCCTGGAAGTCATCTCTTATGGAGAAGCAAAATGCACACTGCTTCAGTGTGACCATGTGGTTTTCCATTCTTGCTCCAGTTTTCCCTGCTCTTTTGCTACTGCTTCACTCGGCAGAATGTTTTGACCAGAAGAGTTCTCCCTGAAAATTATGTCTGCAGGACAGACACACTGCATACCGAGGGGATGTAGCTCAGTGGTAGAGCACTTGTTTTGCATGTATGAGGCCCCGGGTCCAATCCCTGGCATCTCCAATTGTTTCCCTTTTTTTGACTGTCATATGGTCTCTGTCCACTAGATGGCTCTTTGAGCACGGTAATCCTCTGGTGGAATACTTCCCCTGGAAGTCATCTCTTATGGAGAAGCATAATGCACACTGCTTCAGTGTGACCATGTGCTTTTCCAGTCTTGCTCCCGTTTTCCCTGGTCTTTTGCTAGTGCTTCAGTTGGCAGCATACTTTGACCGGAAGAATTCTCCCAGGAAAAGATGTCTGCAGGACAGACTCACCGCACACCAAGGGGATGTAGCTCAGTGGTAGAGCGCATGCTTCGCATGTATGAGGTCCCGGGTTCAATCCCCGGCATCTCCATTTGCATAAACTTCAGTGTGATTTTGTCCCGGTTATTTTGTATTTCACACTGCAACTCGGGCCATGATTATAGGATCATCGACATTCATATCTATTTGTCTGAGAAAACGCTGGTGCCCGTATCGCAAACCTGCCTGTAATATATCAGTGAGGTTTGCGTCCCTGCCAGTGTCAACATCCTGTATGCCTTCACAATCACTACAAATAGAAATGCACAGAGAGTACCATCACACCACAGTTTTAACTGTGCAGAATCGTGAAAGGATTGGCATTGCCTTGCGTTTCTTTTCAGTCGATTGTTTTGGTTCCGAATGTATAGCTCCACCATTGTACCTTTGTAGCATATGATGGCTAGCTTTAAAAATAATTTGTTTTCACTGGATGTGGCCACAGATGTACCTCTGTTGTCAACCTAAGTTGATCAGGTTCTGTAACTTGTTAGTTTTGAGCTGGAATATCCTACCAGCTCTGCTGCTGGGGCCTATCTCCGGCTTCTAAAAGCAAAAGCCTTGAACATATTGATATTTTTCATTAGTTGATCAGGGGGATTGCAGGGGGGGGCAGCTTTTCTGCATGTTTCTATGGACAACCAGAAACAGGTGGCTCTAAAATGAAGTCCGCCATTTGGAAACTCCAATTCGACAGTTACCATCAGTTCTGGGCGCTGTTAGTCCCAAGCAGCCAGCCAGCATCTGGTAGATTTCATAGGTCCTTGCTGGCAGCGGGGATGTAACTCAGTGGTAGAGCACCTGCTTTGGAAGTATGAGGCCACAGGTTCGATCCCCGGCATCTCCATATGATATGTTTCTTCAAGTGTGGGCTTTTTCCTGTACATGGGAATTAGGATGATGTGGTCTTTTGCCATACTAAATCCTGTTGCTGAACGTCTTCTCTTTGGAGCCGATGATTGTGGACATGCACGGTGCACCATGCTTCAGTGTGATGTCTGCTTTTTTCATTGGAAGCCTGTTAGCCTGATCTCTTACCGGGATGACACAAAGCAGACTCGTTCAGACAGAGGGGCATTGGCTGAGAATAGTGTCTCCACCGGTCCCCCTGCTAGGCAGTGGTATCATTCTGAGGTGCTGTGCACGCTCACCAACTATCACCCCCTCTGACCTTTCCCACCGCAGAACACCCTGAATGCATTCAGCGGGTTATGCTTCATTCTAGGGCTGCAATGGATCGCCTAGTGGCAAAACCAATGGAAGCACCATTGACCTTCCGCAGAATTCCACTGCTTGTCTGCCTAGAGAAGCGACATCTGCCGAGTGTGCTAGGGACACTCATGACGGCAGAGCTATAGAGTGGTGGGTCCACGTTGCTTTCCACTAGCCAGCAAATACAGAAGGACATCCGAAAGAGGTGTCAGTCTATCTAGCAACATTTGTGGGCTTTCGGCTGGAGGAATTCCTGCGCGAAATGGTGCTATCTCATTTTTGGTGTTTGAAGACATACATATATATATATATATATATTTATTTATTTTTTCTCCATAACTACACTTCTCAAATCTGGGGCATCTATCCGAGATGGCCGTGTCACATTATGTGATGTCTCAGGCACCAACGTGATGAGATCGACCTGGCGCTTTAACTTTGTCATTGTAAGTAGTAAGATGTAATTTGGCAGTTGTCATGTTTTTTCATATGCACTACTGCAAACCCCTTTCCTTACTTAGCCCACTCCCTCCTGAAGCTTTTAGGTGTGATGAGGAAGTGTCCTCTCAGCGGGGATGTAGCTCAGTTGTAGAGCGCATGCTTTGCATGTATGAGGACCCGGGGCATTTCCACTTGTTTCTCTTTTTGACTGTCAAATGATCTCTATCCACTAGATGGCCCTTTGAGCACAGTAATCCTCTGGTGGAAATCTTCCCCTGGAAGTCATCTCTTATGGAGAAGCAAAATGCACACTGCTTCAGTGTGACCATGTGGTTTTCCATTCTTGCTCCAGTTTTCCCTGCTCTTTTGCTAGTGCTTCACTCGGCAGAATGTTTTGACCAGAAGAGTTCTCCCTGAAAATTATGTCTGCAGGACAGACACACTGCATACCGAGGGGATGTAGCTCAGTGGTAGAGCACTTGTTTTGCATGTATGAGGCCCCGGGTCCAATCCCTGGCATCTCCAATTGTTTCCCTTTTTTTGACTGTCATATGGTCTCTGTCCACTAGATGGCTCTTTGAGCACGGTAATCCTCTGGTGGAATACTTCCCCTGGAAGTCATCTCTTATGGAGAAGCATAATGCACACTGCTTCAGTGTGACCATGTGCTTTTCCAGTCTTGCTCCCGTTTTCCCTGGTCTTTTGCTAGTGCTTCAGTTGGCAGCATACTTTGACCGGAAGAATTCTCCCAGGAAAAGATGTCTGCAGGACAGACTCACCGCACACCAAGGGGATGTAGCTCAGTGGTAGAGCGCATGCTTCGCATGTATGAGGTCCCGGGTTCAATCCCCGGCATCTCCATTTGCATAAACTTCAGTGTGATTTTGTCCCGGTTATTTTGTATTTCACACTGCAACTCGGGCCATGATTATAGGATCATCGACATTCATATCTATTTGTCTGAGAAAACGCTGGTGCCCGTATCGCAAACCTGCCTGTAATATATCAGTGAGGTTTGCGTCCCTGCCAGTGTCAACATCCTGTATGCCTTCACAATCACTACAAATAGAAATGCACAGAGAGTACCATCACACCACAGTTTTAACTGTGCAGAATCGTGAAAGGATTGGCATTGCCTTGCGTTTCTTTTCAGTCGATTGTTTTGGTTCCGAATGTATAGCTCCACCATTGTACCTTTGTAGCATATGATGGCTAGCTTTAAAAATAATTTGTTTTCACTGGATGTGGCCACAGATGTACCTCTGTTGTCAACCTAAGTTGATCAGGTTCTGTAACTTGTTAGTTTTGAGCTGGAATATCCTACCAGCTCTGCTGCTGGGGCCTATCTCCGGCTTCTAAAAGCAAAAGCCTTGAACATATTGATATTTTTCATTAGTTGATCAGGGGGATTGCAGGGGGGGGCAGCTTTTCTGCATGTTTCTATGGACAACCAGAAACAGGTGGCTCTAAAATGAAGTCCGCCATTTGGAAACTCCAATTCGACAGTTACCATCAGTTCTGGGCGCTGTTAGTCCCAAGCAGCCAGCCAGCATCTGGTAGATTTCATAGGTCCTTGCTGGCAGCGGGGATGTAACTCAGTGGTAGAGCACCTGCTTTGGAAGTATGAGGCCACAGGTTCGATCCCCGGCATCTCCATATGATATGTTTCTTCAAGTGTGGGCTTTTTCCTGTACATGGGAATTAGGATGATGTGGTCTTTTGCCATACTAAATCCTGTTGCTGAACGTCTTCTCTTTGGAGCCGATGATTGTGGACATGCACGGTGCACCATGCTTCAGTGTGATGTCTGCTTTTTTCATTGGAAGCCTGTTAGCCTGATCTCTTACCGGGATGACACAAAGCAGACTCGTTCAGACAGAGGGGCATTGGCTGAGAATAGTGTCTCCACCGGTCCCCCTGCTAGGCAGTGGTATCATTCTGAGGTGCTGTGCACGCTCACCAACTATCACCCCCTCTGACCTTTCCCACCGCAGAACACCCTGAATGCATTCAGCGGGTTATGCTTCATTCTAGGGCTGCAATGGATCGCCTAGTGGCAAAACCAATGGAAGCACCATTGACCTTCCGCAGAATTCCACTGCTTGTCTGCCTAGAGAAGCGACATCTGCCGAGTGTGCTAGGGACACTCATGACGGCAGAGCTATAGAGTGGTGGGTCCACTTTGCTTTCCACCAGCCAGCAAATACAGAAGGACATCCGAAAGAGGTGTCAGTCTATCTAGCAACATTTGTGGGCTTTCGGCTGGAGGAATTCCTGCGCGAAATGGTGCTATCTCATTTTTGGTGTTTGAAGACATACATATATATATATATATATATTTATTTATTTTTTCTCCATAACTACACTTCTCAAATCTGGGGCATCTATCCGAGATGGCCGTGTCACATTATGTGATGTCTCAGGCACCAACGTGATGAGATCGACCTGGCGCTTTAACTTTGTCATTGTAAGTAGTAAGATGTAATTTGGCAGTTGTCATGTTTTTTCATATGCACTACTGCAAACCCCTTTCCTTACTTAGCCCACTCCCTCCTGAAGCTTTTAGGTGTGATGAGGAAGTGTCCTCTCAGCGGGGATGTAGCTCAGTTGTAGAGCGCATGCTTTGCATGTATGAGGACCCGGGGCATTTCCACTTGTTTCTCTTTTTGACTGTCAAATGATCTCTATCCACTAGATGGCCCTTTGAGCACAGTAATCCTGTGGTGGAAATCTTCCCCTGGAAGTCATCTCTTCTGGAGAAGCAAAATGCACACTGCTTCAGTGTGACCATGTGGTTTTCCATTCTTGCTCTAGTTTTCCCTGCTCTTTTGCTAGTGCTTCACTCGGCAGAATGTTTTGACCAGAAGAGTTCTCCCTGAAAATTATGTCTGCAGGACAGACACACTGCATACCGAGGGGATGTAGCTCAGTGGTAGAGCACTTGTTTTGCATGTATGAGGCCCCGGGTCCAATCCCTGGCATCTCCAATTGTTTCCCTTTTTTTGACTGTCATATGGTCTCTGTCCACTAGATGGCTCTTTGAGCACGGTAATCCTCTGGTGGAATACTTCCCCTGGAAGTCATCTCTTATGGAGAAGCATAATGCACACTGCTTCAGTGTGACCATGTGCTTTTCCAGTCTTGCTCCCGTTTTCCCTGGTCTTTTGCTAGTGCTTCAGTTGGCAGCATACTTTGACCGGAAGAATTCTCCCAGGAAAAGATGTCTGCAGGACAGACTCACGGCACACCAAGGGGATGTAGCTCAGTGGTAGAGCGCATGCTTCGCATGTATGAGGTCCCGGGTTCAATCCCCGGCACCTCCATTTGCATAAACTTCAGTGTGATTTTGTCCCGGTTATTTTGTATTTCACACTGCAACTCGGGCCATGATTATAGGATCATCGACATTCATATCTATTTGTCTGAGAAAACGCTGGTGCCCGTATCGCAAACCTGCCTGTAATATATCAGTGAGGTTTGCGTCCCTGCCAGTGTCAACATCCTGTATGCCTTCACAATCACTACAAATAGAAATGCACAGAGAGTACCATCACACCACAGTTTTAACTGTGCAGAATCGTGAAAGGATTGGCATTGCCTTGCGTTTCTTTTCAGTCGATTGTTTTGGTTCCGAATGTATAGCTCCACCATTGTACCTTTGTAGCATATGATGGCTAGCTTTAAAAATAATTTGTTTTCACTGGATGTGGCCACAGATGTACCTCTGTTGTCAACCTAAGTTGATCAGGTTCTGTAACTTGTTAGTTTTGAGCTGGAATATCCTACCAGCTCTGCTGCTGGGGCCTATCTCCGGCTTCTAAAAGCAAAAGCCTTGAACATATTGATATTTTTCATTAGTTGATCAGGGGGATTGCAGGGGGGGGCAGCTTTTCTGCATGTTTCTATGGACAACCAGAAACAGGTGGCTCTAAAATGAAGTCCGCCATTTGGAAACTCCAATTCGACAGTAACCATCAGTTCTGGGCGCTGTTAGTCCCAAGCAGCCAGCCAGCATCTGGTAGATTTCATAGGTCCTTGCTGGCAGCGGGGATGTAACTCAGTGGTAGAGCACCTGCTTTGGAAGTATGAGGCCACAGGTTCGATCCCCGGCATCTCCATATGATATGTTTCTTCAAGTGTGGGCTTTTTCCTGTACATGGGAATTAGGATGATGTGGTCTTTTGCCATACTAAATCCTGTTGCTGAACGTCTTCTCTTTGGAGCCGATGATTGTGGACATGCACGGTGCACCATCCTTCAGTGTGGTGTCTGCTTTTTTCATTGGAAGCCTGTTAGCCTGATCTCTTACCGGGATGACACAAAGCAGACTCGTTCAGACAGAGGGGCATTGGCTGAGAATAGTGTCTCCACCGGTCCCCCTGCTAGGCAGTGGTATCATTCTGAGGTGCTGTGCACGCTCACCAACTATCACCCCCTCTGACCTTTCCCACCGCAGAACACCCTGAATGCATTCAGCGGGTTATGCTTCATTCTAGGGCTGCAATGGATCGCCTAGTGGCAAAACCAATGGAAGCACCATTGACCTTCCGCAGAATTCCACTGCTTGTCTGCCTAGAGAAGCGACATCTGCCGAGTGTGCTAGGGACACTCATGACGGCAGAGCTATAGAGTGGTGGGTCCACGTTGCTTTCCACTAGCCAGCAAATACAGAAGGACATCCGAAAGAGGTGTCAGTCTATCTAGCAACATTTGTGGGCTTTCGGCTGGAGGAATTCCTGCGCGAAATGGTGCTATCTCATTTTTGGTGTTTGAAGACATACATATATATATATATATATATATATATTTATTTATTTTTTCTCCATAACTACACTTCTCAAATCTGGGGCATCTATCCGAGATGGCCGTGTCACATTATGTGATGTCTCAGGCACCAACGTGATGAGATCGACCTGGCGCTTTAACTTTGTCATTGTAAGTAGTAAGATGTAATTTGGCAGTTGTCATGTTTTTTCATATGCACTACTGCAAACCCCTTTCCTTACTTAGCCCACTCCCTCCTGAAGCTTTTAGGTGTGATGAGGAAGTGTCCTCTCAGCGGGGATGTAGCTCAGTTGTAGAGCGCATGCTTTGCATGTATGAGGACCCGGGGCATTTCCACTTGTTTCTCTTTTTGACTGTCAAATGATCTCTATCCACTAGATGGCCCTTTGAGCACAGTAATCCTCTGGTGGAAATCTTCCCCTGGAAGTCATCTCTTATGGAGAAGCAAAATGCACACTGCTTCAGTGTGACCATGTGGTTTTCCATTCTTGCTCCAGTTTTCCCTGCTCTTTTGCTAGTGCTTCACTCGGCAGAATGTTTTGACCAGAAGAGTTCTCCCTGAAAATTATGTCTGCAGGACAGACACACTGCATACCGAGGGGATGTAGCTCAGTGGTAGAGCACTTGTTTTGCATGTATGAGGCCCCGGGTCCAATCCCTGGCATCTCCAATTGTTTCCCTTTTTTTGACTGTCATATGGTCTCTGTCCACTAGATGGCTCTTTGAGCACGGTAATCCTCTGGTGGAATACTTCCCCTGGAAGTCATCTCTTATGGAGAAGCATAATGCACACTGCTTCAGTGTGACCATGTGCTTTTCCAGTCTTGCTCCCGTTTTCCCTGGTCTTTTGCTAGTGCTTCAGTTGGCAGCATACTTTGACCGGAAGAATTCTCCCAGGAAAAGATGTCTGCAGGACAGACTCACCGCACACCAAGGGGATGTAGCTCAGTGGTAGAGCGCATGCTTCGCATGTATGAGGTCCCGGGTTCAATCCCCGGCATCTCCATTTGCATAAACTTCAGTGTGATTTTGTCCCGGTTATTTTGTATTTCACACTGCAACTCGGGCCATGATTATAGGATCATCGACATTCATATCTATTTGTCTGAGAAAACGCTGGTGCCCGTATCGCAAACCTGCCTGTAATATATCAGTGAGGTTTGCGTCCCTGCCAGTGTCAACATCCTGTATGCCTTCACAATCACTACAAATAGAAATGCACAGAGAGTACCATCACACCACAGTTTTAACTGTGCAGAATCGTGAAAGGATTGGCATTGCCTTGCGTTTCTTTTCAGTCGATTGTTTTGGTTCCGAATGTATAGCTCCACCATTGTACCTTTGTAGCATATGATGGCTAGCTTTAAAAATAATTTGTTTTCACTGGATGTGGCCACAGATGTACCTCTGTTGTCAACCTAAGTTGATCAGGTTCTGTAACTTGTTAGTTTTGAGCTGGAATATCCTACCAGCTCTGCTGCTGGGGCCTATCTCCGGCTTCTAAAAGCAAAAGCCTTGAACATATTGATATTTTTCATTAGTTGATCAGGGGGATTGCAGGGGGGGGCAGCTTTTCTGCATGTTTCTATGGACAACCAGAAACAGGTGGCTCTAAAATGAAGTCCGCCATTTGGAAACTCCAATTCGACAGTTACCATCAGTTCTGGGCGCTGTTAGTCCCAAGCAGCCAGCCAGCATCTGGTAGATTTCATAGGTCCTTGCTGGCAGCGGGGATGTAACTCAGTGGTAGAGCACCTGCTTTGGAAGTATGAGGCCACAGGTTCGATCCCCGGCATCTCCATATGATATGTTTCTTCAAGTGTGGGCTTTTTCCTGTACATGGGAATTAGGATGATGTGGTCTTTTGCCATACTAAATCCTGTTGCTGAACGTCTTCTCTTTGGAGCCGATGATTGTGGACATGCACGGTGCACCATGCTTCAGTGTGATGTCTGCTTTTTTCATTGGAAGCCTGTTAGCCTGATCTCTTACCGGGATGACACAAAGCAGACTCGTTCAGACAGAGGGGCATTGGCTGAGAATAGTGTCTCCACCGGTCCCCCTGCTAGGCAGTGGTATCATTCTGAGGTGCTGTGCACGCTCACCAACTATCACCCCCTCTGACCTTTCCCACCGCAGAACACCCTGAATGCATTCAGCGGGTTATGCTTCATTCTAGGGCTGCAATGGATCGCCTAGTGGCAAAACCAATGGAAGCACCATTGACCTTCCGCAGAATTCCACTGCTTGTCTGCCTAGAGAAGCGACATCTGCCGAGTGTGCTAGGGACACTCATGACGGCAGAGCTATAGAGTGGTGGGTCCACTTTGCTTTCCACCAGCCAGCAAATACAGAAGGACATCCGAAAGAGGTGTCAGTCTATCTAGCAACATTTGTGGGCTTTCGGCTGGAGGAATTCCTGCGCGAAATGGTGCTATCTCATTTTTGGTGTTTGAAGACATACATATATATATATATATATATTTATTTATTTTTTCTCCATAACTACACTTCTCAAATCTGGGGCATCTATCCGAGATGGCCGTGTCACATTATGTGATGTCTCAGGCACCAACGTGATGAGATCGACCTGGCGCTTTAACTTTGTCATTGTAAGTAGTAAGATGTAATTTGGCAGTTGTCATGTTTTTTCATATGCACTACTGCAAACCCCTTTCCTTACTTAGCCCACTCCCTCCTGAAGCTTTTAGGTGTGATGAGGAAGTGTCCTCTCAGCGGGGATGTAGCTCAGTTGTAGAGCGCATGCTTTGCATGTATGAGGACCCGGGGCATTTCCACTTGTTTCTCTTTTTGACTGTCAAATGATCTCTATCCACTAGATGGCCCTTTGAGCACAGTAATCCTGTGGTGGAAATCTTCCCCTGGAAGTCATCTCTTCTGGAGAAGCAAAATGCACACTGCTTCAGTGTGACCATGTGGTTTTCCATTCTTGCTCCAGTTTTCCCTGCTCTTTTGCTAGTGCTTCACTCGGCAGAATGTTTTGACCAGAAGAGTTCTCCCTGAAAATTATGTCTGCGGGACAGACACACTGCATACCGAGGGGATGTAGCTCAGTGGTAGAGCACTTGTTTTGCATGTATGAGGCCCCGGGTCCAATCCCTGGCATCTCCAATTGTTTCCCTTTTTTTGACTGTCATATGGTCTCTGTCCACTAGATGGCTCTTTGAGCACGGTAATCCTCTGGTGGAATACTTCCCCTGGAAGTCATCTCTTATGGAGAAGCATAATGCACACTGCTTCAGTGTGACCATGTGCTTTTCCAGTCTTGCTCCCGTTTTCCCTGGTCTTTTGCTAGTGCTTCAGTTGGCAGCATACTTTGACCGGAAGAATTCTCCCAGGAAAAGATGTCTGCAGGACAGACTCACCGCACACCAAGGGGATGTAGCTCAGTGGTAGAGCGCATGCTTCGCATGTATGAGGTCCCGGGTTCAATCCCCGGCACCTCCATTTGCATAAACTTCAGTGTGATTTTGTCCCGGTTATTTTGTATTTCACACTGCAACTCGGGCCATGATTATAGGATCATCGACATTCATATCTATTTGTCTGAGAAAACGCTGGTGCCCGTATCGCAAACCTGCCTGTAATATATCAGTGAGGTTTGCGTCCCTGCCAGTGTCAACATCCTGTATGCCTTCACAATCACTACAAATAGAAATGCACAGAGAGTACCATCACACCACAGTTTTAACTGTGCAGAATCGTGAAAGGATTGGCATTGCCTTGCGTTTCTTTTCAGTCGATTGTTTTGGTTCCGAATGTATAGCTCCACCATTGTACCTTTGTAGCATATGATGGCTAGCTTTAAAAATAATTTGTTTTCACTGGATGTGGCCACAGATGTACCTCTGTTGTCAACCTAAGTTGATCAGGTTCTGTAACTTGTTAGTTTTGAGCTGGAATATCCTACCAGCTCTGCTGCTGGGGCCTATCTCCGGCTTCTAAAAGCAAAAGCCTTGAACATATTGATATTTTTCATTAGTTGATCAGGGGGATTGCAGGGGGGGGCAGCTTTTCTGCATGTTTCTATGGACAACCAGAAACAGGTGGCTCTAAAATGAAGTCCGCCATTTGGAAACTCCAATTCGACAGTTACCATCAGTTCTGGGCGCTGTTAGTCCCAAGCAGCCAGCCAGCATCTGGTAGATTTCATAGGTCCTTGCTGGCAGCGGGGATGTAACTCAGTGGTAGAGCACCTGCTTTGGAAGTATGAGGCCACAGGTTCGATCCCCGGCATCTCCATATGATATGTTTCTTCAAGTGTGGGCTTTTTCCTGTACATGGGAATTAGGATGATGTGGTCTTTTGCCATACTAAATCCTGTTGCTGAACGTCTTCTCTTTGGAGCCGATGATTGTGGACATGCACGGTGCACCATGCTTCAGTGTGATGTCTGCTTTTTTCATTGGAAGCCTGTTAGCCTGATCTCTTACCGGGATGACACAAAGCAGACTCGTTCAGACAGAGGGGCATTGGCTGAGAATAGTGTCTCCACCGGTCCCCCTGCTAGGCAGTGGTATCATTCTGAGGTGCTGTGCACGCTCACCAACTATCACCCCCTCTGACCTTTCCCACCGCAGAACACCCTGAATGCATTCAGCGGGTTATGCTTCATTCTAGGGCTGCAATGGATCGCCTAGTGGCAAAACCAATGGAAGCACCATTGACCTTCCGCAGAATTCCACTGCTTGTCTGCCTAGAGAAGCGACATCTGCCGAGTGTGCTAGGGACACTCATGACGGCAGAGCTATAGAGTGGTGGGTCCACGTTGCTTTCCACTAGCCAGCAAATACAGAAGGACATCCGAAAGAGGTGTCAGTCTATCTAGCAACATTTGTGGGCTTTCGGCTGGAGGAATTCCTGCGCGAAATGGTGCTATCTCATTTTTGGTGTTTGAAGACATACATATATATATATATATATATATATATTTATTTATTTTTTCTCCATAACTACACTTCTCAAATCTGGGGCATCTATCCGAGATGGCCGTGTCACATTATGTGATGTCTCAGGCACCAACGTGATGAGATCGACCTGGCGCTTTAACTTTGTCATTGTAAGTAGTAAGATGTAATTTGGCAGTTGTCATGTTTTTTCATATGCACTACTGCAAACCCCTTTCCTTACTTAGCCCACTCCCTCCTGAAGCTTTTAGGTGTGATGAGGAAGTGTCCTCTCAGCGGGGATGTAGCTCAGTTGTAGAGCGCATGCTTTGCATGTATGAGGACCTGGGGCATTTCCACTTGTTTCTCTTTTTGACTGTAAAATGATCTCTATCCACTAGATGGCCCTTTGAGCACAGTAATCCTCTGGTGGAAATCTTCCCCTGGAAGTCATCTCTTATGGAGAAGCAAAATGCACACTGCTTCAGTGTGACCATGTGGTTTTCCATTCTTGCTCCAGTTTTCCCTGCTCTTTTGCTAGTGCTTCACTCGGCAGAATGTTTTGACCAGAAGAGTTCTCCCTGAAAATTATGTCTGCAGGACAGACACACTGCATACCGAGGGGATGTAGCTCAGTGGTAGAGCACTTGTTTTGCATGTATGAGGCCCCGGGTCCAATCCCTGGCATCTCCAATTGTTTCCCTTTTTTTGACTGTCATATGGTCTCTGTCCACTAGATGGCTCTTTGAGCACGGTAATCCTCTGGTGGAATACTTCCCCTGGAAGTCATCTCTTATGGAGAAGCATAATGCACACTGCTTCAGTGTGACCATGTGCTTTTCCAGTCTTGCTCCCGTTTTCCCTGGTCTTTTGCTAGTGCTTCAGTTGGCAGCATACTTTGACCGGAAGAATTCTCCCAGGAAAAGATGTCTGCAGGACAGACTCACGGCACACCAAGGGGATGTAGCTCAGTGGTAGAGCGCATGCTTCGCATGTATGAGGTCCCGGGTTCAATCCCCGGCACCTCCATTTGCATAAACTTCAGTGTGATTTTGTCCCGGTTATTTTGTATTTCACACTGCAACTCGGGCCATGATTATAGGATCATCGACATTCATATCTATTTGTCTGAGAAAACGCTGGTGCCCGTATCGCAAACCTGCCTGTAATATATCAGTGAGGTTTGCGTCCCTGCCAGTGTCAACATCCTGTATGCCTTCACAATCACTACAAATAGAAATCCACAGAGAGTACCATCACACCACAGTTTTAACTGTGCAGAATCGTGAAAGGATTGGCATTGCCTTGCGTTTCTTTTCAGTCGATTGTTTTGGTTCCGAATGTATAGCTCCACCATTGTACCTTTGTAGCATATGATGGCTAGCTTTAAAAATAATTTGTTTTCACTGGATGTGGCCACAGATGTACCTCTGTTGTCAACCTAAGTTGATCAGGTTCTGTAACTTGTTAGTTTTGAGCTGGAATATCCTACCAGCTCTGCTGCTGGGGCCTATCTCCGGCTTCTAAAAGCAAAAGCCTTGAACATATTGATATTTTTCATTAGTTGATCAGGGGGATTGCAGGGGGGGGCAGCTTTTCTGCATGTTTCTATGGACAACCAGAAACAGGTGGCTCTAAAATGAAGTCCGCCATTTGGAAACTCCAATTCGACAGTAACCATCAGTTCTGGGCGCTGTTAGTCCCAAGCAGCCAGCCAGCATCTGGTAGATTTCATAGGTCCTTGCTGGCAGCGGGGATGTAACTCAGTGGTAGAGCACCTGCTTTGGAAGTATGAGGCCACAGGTTCGATCCCCGGCATCTCCATATGATATGTTTCTTCAAGTGTGGGCTTTTTCCTGTACATGGGAATTAGGATGATGTGGTCTTTTGCCATACTAAATCCTGTTGCTGAACGTCTTCTCTTTGGAGCCGATGATTGTGGACATGCACGGTGCACCATCCTTCAGTGTGGTGTCTGCTTTTTTCATTGGAAGCCTGTTAGCCTGATCTCTTACCGGGATGACACAAAGCAGACTCGTTCAGACAGAGGGGCATTGGCTGAGAATAGTGTCTCCACCGGTCCCCCTGCTAGGCAGTGGTATCATTCTGAGGTGCTGTGCACGCTCACCAACTATCACCCCCTCTGACCTTTCCCACCGCAGAACACCCTGAATGCATTCAGCGGGTTATGCTTCATTCTAGGGCTGCAATGGATCGCCTAGTGGCAAAACCAATGGAAGCACCATTGACCTTCCGCAGAATTCCACTGCTTGTCTGCCTAGAGAAGCGACATCTGCCGAGTGTGCTAGGGACACTCATGACGGCAGAGCTATAGAGTGGTGGGTCCACGTTGCTTTCCACTAGCCAGCAAATACAGAAGGACATCCGAAAGAGGTGTCAGTCTATCTAGCAACATTTGTGGGCTTTCGGCTGGAGGAATTCCTGCGCGAAATGGTGCTATCTCATTTTTGGTGTTTGAAGACATACATATATATATATATATATATATATATATATTTATTTATTTTTTCTCCATAACTACACTTCTCAAATCTGGGGCATCTATCCGAGATGGCCGTGTCACATTATGTGATGTCTCAGGCACCAACGTGATGAGATCGACCTGGCGCTTTAACTTTGTCATTGTAAGTAGTAAGATGTAATTTGGCAGTTGTCATGTTTTTTCATATGCACTACTGCAAACCCCTTTCCTTACTTAGCCCACTCCCTCCTGAAGCTTTTAGGTGTGATGAGGAAGTGTCCTCTCAGCGGGGATGTAGCTCAGTTGTAGAGCGCATGCTTTGCATGTATGAGGACCCGGGGCATTTCCACTTGTTTCTCTTTTTGACTGTCAAATGATCTCTATCCACTAGATGGCCCTTTGAGCACAGTAATCCTGTGGTGGAAATCTTCCCCTGGAAGTCATCTCTTCTGGAGAAGCAAAATGCACACTGCTTCAGTGTGACCATGTGGTTTTCCATTCTTGCTCTAGTTTTCCCTGCTCTTTTGCTAGTGCTTCACTCGGCAGAATGTTTTGACCAGAAGAGTTCTCCCTGAAAATTATGTCTGCAGGACAGACACACTGCATACCGAGGGGATGTAGCTCAGTGGTAGAGCACTTGTTTTGCATGTATGAGGCCCCGGGTCCAATCCCTGGCATCTCCAATTGTTTCCCTTTTTTTGACTGTCATATGGTCTCTGTCCACTAGATGGCTCTTTGAGCACGGTAATCCTCTGGTGGAATACTTCCCCTGGAAGTCATCTCTTATGGAGAAGCATAATGCACACTGCTTCAGTGTGACCATGTGCTTTTCCAGTCTTGCTCCCGTTTTCCCTGGTCTTTTGCTAGTGCTTCAGTTGGCAGCATACTTTGACCGGAAGAATTCTCCCAGGAAAAGATGTCTGCAGGACAGACTCACGGCACACCAAGGGGATGTAGCTCAGTGGTAGAGCGCATGCTTCGCATGTATGAGGTCCCGGGTTCAATCCCCGGCACCTCCATTTGCATAAACTTCAGTGTGATTTTGTCCCGGTTATTTTGTATTTCACACTGCAACTCGGGCCATGATTATAGGATCATCGACATTCATATCTATTTGTCTGAGAAAACGCTGGTGCCCGTATCGCAAACCTGCCTGTAATATATCAGTGAGGTTTGCGTCCCTGCCAGTGTCAACATCCTGTATGCCTTCACAATCACTACAAATAGAAATCCACAGAGAGTACCATCACACCACAGTTTTAACTGTGCAGAATCGTGAAAGGATTGGCATTGCCTTGCGTTTCTTTTCAGTCGATTGTTTTGGTTCCGAATGTATAGCTCCACCATTGTACCTTTGTAGCATATGATGGCTAGCTTTAAAAATAATTTGTTTTCACTGGATGTGGCCACAGATGTACCTCTGTTGTCAACCTAAGTTGATCAGGTTCTGTAACTTGTTAGTTTTGAGCTGGAATATCCTACCAGCTCTGCTGCTGGGGCCTATCTCCGGCTTCTAAAAGCAAAAGCCTTGAACATATTGATATTTTTCATTAGTTGATCAGGGGGATTGCAGGGGGGGGCAGCTTTTCTGCATGTTTCTATGGACAACCAGAAACAGGTGGCTCTAAAATGAAGTCCGCCATTTGGAAACTCCAATTCGACAGTAACCATCAGTTCTGGGCGCTGTTAGTCCCAAGCAGCCAGCCAGCATCTGGTAGATTTCATAGGTCCTTGCTGGCAGCGGGGATGTAACTCAGTGGTAGAGCACCTGCTTTGGAAGTATGAGGCCACAGGTTCGATCCCCGGCATCTCCATATGATATGTTTCTTCAAGTGTGGGCTTTTTCCTGTACATGGGAATTAGGATGATGTGGTCTTTTGCCATACTAAATCCTGTTGCTGAACGTCTTCTCTTTGGAGCCGATGATTGTGGACATGCACGGTGCACCATCCTTCAGTGTGGTGTCTGCTTTTTTCATTGGAAGCCTGTTAGCCTGATCTCTTACCGGGATGACACAAAGCAGACTCGTTCAGACAGAGGGGCATTGGCTGAGAATAGTGTCTCCACCGGTCCCCCTGCTAGGCAGTGGTATCATTCTGAGGTGCTGTGCACGCTCACCAACTATCACCCCCTCTGACCTTTCCCACCGCAGAACACCCTGAATGCATTCAGCGGGTTATGCTTCATTCTAGGGCTGCAATGGATCGCCTAGTGGCAAAACCAATGGAAGCACCATTGACCTTCCGCAGAATTCCACTGCTTGTCTGCCTAGAGAAGCGACATCTGCCGAGTGTGCTAGGGACACTCATGACGGCAGAGCTATAGAGTGGTGGGTCCACGTTGCTTTCCACTAGCCAGCAAATACAGAAGGACATCCGAAAGAGGTGTCAGTCTATCTAGCAACATTTGTGGGCTTTCGGCTGGAGGAATTCCTGCGCGAAATGGTGCTATCTCATTTTTGGTGTTTGAAGACATACATATATATATATATATATATATTTATTTATTTTTTCTCCATAACTACACTTCTCAAATCTGGGGCATCTATCCGAGATGGGCGTGTCACATTATGTGATGTCTCAGGCACCAACGTGATGAGATCGACCTGGCGCTTTAACTTTGTCATTGTAAGTAGTAAGATGTAATTTGGCAGTTGTCATGTTTTTTCATATGCACTACTGCAAACCCCTTTCCTTACTTAGCCCACTCCCTCCTGAAGCTTTTAGGTGTGATGAGGAAGTGTCCTCTCAGCGGGGATGTAGCTCAGTTGTAGAGCGCATGCTTTGCATGTATGAGGACCCGGGGCATTTCCACTTGTTTCTCTTTTTGACTGTAAAATGATCTCTATCCACTAGATGGCCCTTTGAGCACAGTAATCCTCTGGTGGAAATCTTCCCCTGGAAGTCATCTCTTATGGAGAAGCAAAATGCACACTGCTTCAGTGTGACCATGTGGTTTTCCATTCTTGCTCCAGTTTTCCCTGCTCTTTTGCTAGTGCTTCACTCGGCAGAATGTTTTGACCAGAAGAGTTCTCCCTGAAAATTATGTCTGCGGGACAGACACACTGCATACCGAGGGGATGTAGCTCAGTGGTAGAGCACTTGTTTTGCATGTATGAGGCCCCGGGTCCAATCCCTGGCATCTCCAATTGTTTCCCTTTTTTTGACTGTCATATGGTCTCTGTCCACTAGATGGCTCTTTGAGCACGGTAATCCTCTGGTGGAATACTTCCCCTGGAAGTCATCTCTTATGGAGAAGCATAATGCACACTGCTTCAGTGTGACCATGTGCTTTTCCAGTCTTGCTCCCGTTTTCCCTGGTCTTTTGCTAGTGCTTCAGTTGGCAGCATACTTTGACCGGAAGAATTCTCCCAGGAAAAGATGTCTGCAGGACAGACTCACCGCACACCAAGGGGATGTAGCTCAGTGGTAGAGCGCATGCTTCGCATGTATGAGGTCCCGGGTTCAATCCCCGGCACCTCCATTTGCATAAACTTCAGTGTGATTTTGTCCCGGTTATTTTGTATTTCACACTGCAACTCGGGCCATGATTATAGGATCATCGACATTCATATCTATTTGTCTGAGAAAACGCTGGTGCCCGTATCGCAAACCTGCCTGTAATATATCAGTGAGGTTTGCGTCCCTGCCAGTGTCAACATCCTGTATGCCTTCACAATCACTACAAATAGAAATGCACAGAGAGTACCATCACACCACAGTTTTAACTGTGCAGAATCGTGAAAGGATTGGCATTGCCTTGCGTTTCTTTTCAGTCGATTGTTTTGGTTCCGAATGTATAGCTCCACCATTGTACCTTTGTAGCATATGATGGCTAGCTTTAAAAATAATTTGTTTTCACTGGATGTGGCCACAGATGTACCTCTGTTGTCAACCTAAGTTGATCAGGTTCTGTAACTTGTTAGTTTTGAGCTGGAATATCCTACCAGCTCTGCTGCTGGGGCCTATCTCCGGCTTCTAAAAGCAAAAGCCTTGAACATATTGATATTTTTCATTAGTTGATCAGGGGGATTGCAGGGGGGGGCAGCTTTTCTGCATGTTTCTATGGACAACCAGAAACAGGTGGCTCTAAAATGAAGTCCGCCATTTGGAAACTCCAATTCGACAGTTACCATCAGTTCTGGGCGCTGTTAGTCCCAAGCAGCCAGCCAGCATCTGGTAGATTTCATAGGTCCTTGCTGGCAGCGGGGATGTAACTCAGTGGTAGAGCACCTGCTTTGGAAGTATGAGGCCACAGGTTCGATCCCCGGCATCTCCATATGATATGTTTCTTCAAGTGTGGGCTTTTTCCTGTACATGGGAATTAGGATGATGTGGTCTTTTGCCATACTAAATCCTGTTGCTGAACGTCTTCTCTTTGGAGCCGATGATTGTGGACATGCACGGTGCACCATGCTTCAGTGTGATGTCTGCTTTTTTCATTGGAAGCCTGTTAGCCTGATCTCTTACCGGGATGACACAAAGCAGACTCGTTCAGACAGAGGGGCATTGGCTGAGAATAGTGTCTCCACCGGTCCCCCTGCTAGGCAGTGGTATCATTCTGAGGTGCTGTGCACGCTCACCAACTATCACCCCCTCTGACCTTTCCCACCGCAGAACACCCTGAATGCATTCAGCGGGTTATGCTTCATTCTAGGGCTGCAATGGATCGCCTAGTGGCAAAACCAATGGAAGCACCATTGACCTTCCGCAGAATTCCACTGCTTGTCTGCCTAGAGAAGCGACATCTGCCGAGTGTGCTAGGGACACTCATGACGGCAGAGCTATAGAGTGGTGGGTCCACGTTGCTTTCCACTAGCCAGCAAATACAGAAGGACATCCGAAAGAGGTGTCAGTCTATCTAGCAACATTTGTGGGCTTTCGGCTGGAGGAATTCCTGCGCGAAATGGTGCTATCTCATTTTTGGTGTTTGAAGACATACATATATATATATATATATATATATATTTATTTATTTTTTCTCCATAACTACACTTCTCAAATCTGGGGCATCTATCCGAGATGGCCGTGTCACATTATGTGATGTCTCAGGCACCAACGTGATGAGATCGACCTGGCGCTTTAACTTTGTCATTGTAAGTAGTAAGATGTAATTTGGCAGTTGTCATGTTTTTTCATATGCACTACTGCAAACCCCTTTCCTTACTTAGCCCACTCCCTCCTGAAGCTTTTAGGTGTGATGAGGAAGTGTCCTCTCAGCGGGGATGTAGCTCAGTTGTAGAGCGCATGCTTTGCATGTATGAGGACCTGGGGCATTTCCACTTGTTTCTCTTTTTGACTGTAAAATGATCTCTATCCACTAGATGGCCCTTTGAGCACAGTAATCCTCTGGTGGAAATCTTCCCCTGGAAGTCATCTCTTATGGAGAAGCAAAATGCACACTGCTTCAGTGTGACCATGTGGTTTTCCATTCTTGCTCCAGTTTTCCCTGCTCTTTTGCTAGTGCTTCACTCGGCAGAATGTTTTGACCAGAAGAGTTCTCCCTGAAAATTATGTCTGCGGGACAGACACACTGCATACCGAGGGGATGTAGCTCAGTGGTAGAGCACTTGTTTTGCATGTATGAGGCCCCGGGTCCAATCCCTGGCATCTCCAATTGTTTCCCTTTTTTTGACTGTCATATGGTCTCTGTCCACTAGATGGCTCTTTGAGCACGGTAATCCTCTGGTGGAATACTTCCCCTGGAAGTCATCTCTTATGGAGAAGCATAATGCACACTGCTTCAGTGTGACCATGTGCTTTTCCAGTCTTGCTCCCGTTTTCCCTGGTCTTTTGCTAGTGCTTCAGTTGGCAGCATACTTTGACCGGAAGAATTCTCCCAGGAAAAGATGTCTGCAGGACAGACTCACCGCACACCAAGGGGATGTAGCTCAGTGGTAGAGCGCATACTTCGCATGTATGAGGTCCCGGGTTCAATCCCCGGCACCTCCATTTGCATAAACTTCAGTGTGATTTTGTCCCGGTTATTTTGTATTTCACACTGCAACTCGGGCCATGATTATAGGATCATCGACATTCATATCTATTTGTCTGAGAAAACGCTGGTGCCCGTATCGCAAACCTGCCTGTAATATATCAGTGAGGTTTGCGTCCCTGCCAGTGTCAACATCCTGTATGCCTTCACAATCACTACAAATAGAAATGCACAGAGAGTACCATCACACCACAGTTTTAACTGTGCAGAATCGTGAAAGGATTGGCATTGCCTTGCGTTTCTTTTCAGTCGATTGTTTTGGTTCCGAATGATAGCTCCACCATTGTACCTTTGTAGCATATGATGGCTAGCTTTAAAAATAATTTGTTTTCACTGGATGTGGCCACAGATGTACCTCTGTTGTCAACCTAAGTTGATCAGGTTCTGTAACTTGTTAGTTTTGAGCTGGAATATCCTACCAGCTCTGCTGCTGGGGCCTATCTCCGGCTTCTAAAAGCAAAAGCCTTGAACATATTGATATTTTTCATTAGTTGATCAGGGGGATTGCAGGGGGGGGCAGCTTTTCTGCATGTTTCTATGGACAACCAGAAACAGGTGGCTCTAAAATGAAGTCCGCCATTTGGAAACTCCAATTCGACAGTTACCATCAGTTCTGGGCGCTGTTAGTCCCAAGCAGCCAGCCAGCATCTGGTAGATTTCATAGGTCCTTGCTGGCAGCGGGGATGTAACTCAGTGGTAGAGCACCTGCTTTGGAAGTATGAGGCCACAGGTTCGATCCCCGGCATCTCCATATGATATGTTTCTTCAAGTGTGGGCTTTTTCCTGTACATGGGAATTAGGATGATGTGGTCTTTTGCCATACTAAATCCTGTTGCTGAACGTCTTCTCTTTGGAGCCGATGATTGTGGACATGCACGGTGCACCATGCTTCAGTGTGATGTCTGCTTTTTTCATTGGAAGCCTGTTAGCCTGATCTCTTACCGGGATGACACAAAGCAGACTCGTTCAGACAGAGGGGCATTGGCTGAGAATAGTGTCTCCACCGGTCCCCCTGCTAGGCAGTGGTATCATTCTGAGGTGCTGTGCACGCTCACCAACTATCACCCCCTCTGACCTTTCCCACCGCAGAACACCCTGAATGCATTCAGCGGGTTATGCTTCATTCTAGGGCTGCAATGGATCGCCTAGTGGCAAAACCAATGGAAGCACCATTGACCTTCCGCAGAATTCCACTGCTTGTCTGCCTAGAGAAGCGACATCTGCCGAGTGTGCTAGGGACACTCATGACGGCAGAGCTATAGAGTGGTGGGTCCACGTTGCTTTCCACTAGCCAGCAAATACAGAAGGACATCCGAAAGAGGTGTCAGTCTATCTAGCAACATTTGTGGGCTTTCGGCTGGAGGAATTCCTGCGCGAAATGGTGCTATCTCATTTTTGGTGTTTGAAGACATACATATATATATATATATTGAGAAACCAATTTGGCTAAAAGATGGCGCTCTCCCTCATTCGGTGGCTGGTGCTAGAAAAACGAATTTAGCCAAATCCGTATATGTAAGGAAAACACACAGGCCCCTGAACGGTTGTAGCACTTCAAAAAACCGCTCTGGTAGGCATATGTAAAAAATAATATTCCAGCACACAAGACTTTAGCTATTCTAAAATGACAATTTATTTAGGCATAAAACAGCACAAATACAAAAACAGGGAGTAAGTAGTACATCCCTGTGACAGACACAAGGTGCTGCAAAGCACTCACCCCATGGGTGGATGTAAAGTCACGCGTTCCGCCTGAATGCTCAGGCTTCCTCAGACCTTCTAAAATCCAAATTCGGCTAACACATCTTAAAATAAAAAACCACTAGGCCATTCCAGAGCAACTCCGTGCGTCAAGCATCACGTGCCATTTGAGTCATATGACTACTAATCGAATAGAAGGGGTAGTCTCTTTGACACAATGACCTCCATGTTGGAATGGTCAAGCGTCTATACGGTCAATGTATAAAGGCATAATTACCATAGCATATCTAAATAGACATACTAGGACCAATGATAGGCTACTGCAGTGCAAGTCGCATAGAGGAGGTGCCCGGAACCGCTACTGGTCAAAACATTGTCAATGTAATCAGATGTGTAAAATCTACGCACAAGTGTGCTATGTATCATTCAGATGACTAACAGTGGCTCAAAAATGGCCACTCCCAGACATCCGCCCCCCCAATGGGGTGAGTGTTCCTCAGCCTAGAGACTGCGAACCAAGCATCAAAAATATCCTAAATATTCGAGTAAATACCCTATTGCGTTATGTATATACATCAAATTGTAGTTATCATCGTGTATCAGGCAAGTGCCTGTAGTCTAAATAAAGACCAGCTACAACTGAATAAGACATATATTCATATCTAACAAAATGCAAGTGAACAATCAACCTTTCCTATGTCAGTGCCTCAATATAAACAGCAACAATTCTATTTAGACTGCTATGAAGCCGATATTTTGGATGTTCCTGTTTCGAAAAAACTTCTAGCAAAGAATAAAGCATGTAAACATTTGTTATAAAGCGCAAATTAGCAAACAACATTAATTGTTTCGGAACCCCTATATAAAACTCTAACTGCGCAATTTAGACACTTCTTACATAGTGCAAAAAAGCCAACAGTATTTCCTATATCAGTACCTCAGTGCAAATCGATAGCAGCTCAAAATAGATGAGAAACTATAAAGTGGCGAATATAAATGTACCCATTCATATCCCTATCAACAAGTGAATAACAATTATTCCATATAATCACAGTAGAATAAAGTGCAGTGCAATGAGTGAAACCACTACTGTTCCTGATATAGACACAAAAAGTCTTCTGTAGAAATTTCATAACTCATACAAGGAGTATAATGATGTTGTAAAACAGATGAGAGTATGAGACAATATAAAGTATCTACTTCTTGTTAACCCATTCAAGATTGCAAAAACACATAAAGTTCAGCATCCACATTCAATCCTTTAGGTTTCAAGGTGTCAAATTTGCATATGAGTGTGGCTTCCAACCGTCTCAATTTCAATTCACGGTTACCAAATCTTTTATTTGGAGGTACATGTGCCAACCCCGTGAAAGATAAAAATTGAACATCTCCATTGTGCTTTTCTTGAAAATGGCTTGTCAAGGGGTATGTTAGATCACCATTTTTTATGGCTCTGTAATGTTGTAAGATCCTCATCTTCAGGGGACCAATTGTAGAGCCTATATAGTGAAGACCACAGGCACAAGTGATGGCATATACAACATATTTGGTGATACAAGAAATTCTATGTTTGTATTTCCAACATTCACCGTTGGCACTCCTAAAAGGGACCATCGATACATGTTTACACAATTTACAATGGGCACATTTGAAAAAGCCAAAACTATTTCCATGACTTGTATGTATGATAGGTGCTGGCTTGGTTTTAACCATACTAGGAGATAACATAGTTTTGAGAGTAGGAGCCTTTCGATAAGTAACCTGCGGGAAATCGTCCAACACCAACCTAAGGTGAGGATCCATGAGCAGCACCTTCCAGTGTTTCTTCATAATCATTTTTATTTCTTTAGCATGATTATTAAACCCTGTAATAAGTCTAATCTTACTATCTTTAGCTTTGATTTTTCTATTTAACAGGGATTCTCTCGTAACTGAGGCTGCTTGAGTAAAACTTCTAGAGACGGCATTCTTGTCATAGCCTCGTTTAACAAATCTGTGACCAATATTTCTAGCCTCACTCATATAATCATGGTGATTACTACAGGCTCTTTTAGCTCGCAAAAATTCTCCATAAGGGATGGAGTCAATTAGAGCTTTCGGGTGATGACTCTTGGCGTGGAGAGTGGAATTAGAACTAGTGGGTTTTCTGTATAATTTAGATGTCAACTTGTCGTTAACTACCTGGAATTCTACGTCCAGAAATACCAATTTCTGTTGGCTGCTAACTACCGTTAATTCTAAGTTTAACATATTAGTATTGAGTATCTCGACATATTCAGAAAGTTCCGATTCTGTCCCATCCCATATGATAAACAAATCATCTATAAAACGGTACCAGACAATGACATGTTTAGTCCAATGTTCCAATTCCTCTGCCCACGCCTTGCGCATCTCCCACCAACCCATATAAAGGTTGGCGTACGTTGGAGCCATACAAGACCCCATTGCCGTTCCCCTTATTTGTTGATACAACTGGTCTTCATAGAGGAAATAGTTATGTTCCAGACAAAAAAGTAGCATATCTAATAACATCTGATTATGTTGTCGATAGCTGATAGATCTCCTTTCCAAAAATGATTGGCAAGCCTTCATGCCTGCTGCATGTTGAATCGATGTATATAAAGAAACTACATCAATGGATACTAAAAAATAGTTGGGCTCCCAATAGATATTTTCTACCTTGCCAAGCAGATCTGCTGTATCTCGTATATAGGAGCTCAAGCTCAAAACAAATGGCTGAAGAAAAAAGTCCAAATATTTCGATGTATTCTCTAACAAACTACCAATGGAAGAAACAATGGGACGACTTGGAGGGTTTATTAATGTTTTATGGATCTTAGGATTGAAATATATCAAGGGGGTCACCGGATTAGCATTTTTTAGAAAAAAGTATTCATCTCGATTGATGAGCTCTAAATCACTCCATTCCTTTAGTTTGCCAAGATATTCTAATTTGGCTTTTTTGCACTATGTAAGAAGTGTCTAAATTGCGCAGTTAGAGTTTTATATAGGGGTTCCGAAACAATTAATGTTGTTTGCTAATTTGCGCTTTATAACAAATGTTTACATGCTTTATTCTTTGCTAGAAGTTTTTTCGAAACAGGAACATCCAAAATATCGGCTTCATAGCAGTCTAAATAGAATTGTTGCTGTTTATATTGAGGCACTGACATAGGAAAGGTTGATTGTTCACTTGCATTTTGTTAGATATGAATATATGTCTTATTCAGTTGTAGCTGGTCTTTATTTAGACTACAGGCACTTGCCTGATACACGATGATAACTACAATTTGATGTATATACATAACGCAATAGGGTATTTACTCTAATATTTAGGATATTTTTGATGCTTGGTTCGCAGTCTCTAGGCTGAGGAACACTCACCCCATTGGGGGGGCGGATGTCTGGGAGTGGCCATTTTTGAGCCACTGTTAGTCATCTGAATGATACATAGCACACTTGTGCGTAGATTTTACACATCTGATTACATTGACAATGTTTTGACCAGTAGCGGTTCCGGGCACCTCCTCTATGCGACTTGCACTGCAGTAGCCTATCATTGGTCCTAGTATGTCTATTTAGATATGCTATGGTAATTATGCCTTTATACATTGACCGTATAGACGCTTGACCATTCCAACATGGAGGTCATTGTGTCAAAGAGACTACCCCTTCTATTCGATTAGTAGTCATATGACTCAAATGGCACGTGATGCTTGACGCACGGAGTTGCTCTGGAATGGCCTAGTGGTTTTTTATTTTAAGATGTGTTAGCCGAATTTGGATTTTAGAAGGTCTGAGGAAGCCTGAGCATTCAGGCGGAACGCGTGACTTTACATCCACCCATGGGGTGAGTGCTTTGCAGCACCTTGTGTCTGTCACAGGGATGTACTACTTACTCCCTGTTTTTGTATTTGTGCTGTTTTATGCCCAAATAAATTGTCATTTTAGAATAGCTAAAGTCTTGTGTGCTGGAATATTATTTTTTACATATGCCTACCAGAGCGGTTTTTTGAAGTGCTACAACCGTTCAGGGGCCTGTGTGTTTTCCTTATATATATATATATATATATATTTATTTATTTTTTCTCCATAACTACACTTCTCAAATCTGGGGCATCTATCCGAGATGGCCGTGTCACATTATGTGATGTCTCAGGCACCAACGTGATGAGATCGACCTGGCGCTTTAACTTTGTCATTGTAAGTAGTAAGATGTAATTTGGCAGTTGTCATGTTTTTTCATATGCACTACTGCAAACCCCTTTCCTTACTTAGCCCACTCCCTCCTGAAGCTTTTAGGTGTGATGAGGAAGTGTCCTCTCAGCGGGGATGTAGCTCAGTTGTAGAGCGCATGCTTTGCATGTATGAGGACCCGGGGCATTTCCACTTGTTTCTCTTTTTGACTGTAAAATGATCTCTATCCACTAGATGGCCCTTTGAGCACAGTAATCCTCTGGTGGAAATCTTCCCCTGGAAGTCATCTCTTATGGAGAAGCAAAATGCACACTGCTTCAGTGTGACCATGTGGTTTTCCATTCTTGCTCCAGTTTTCCCTGCTCTTTTGCTAGTGCTTCACTCGGCAGAATGTTTTGACCAGAAGAGTTCTCCCTGAAAATTATGTCTGCGGGACAGACACACTGCATACCGAGGGGATGTAGCTCAGTGGTAGAGCACTTGTTTTGCATGTATGAGGCCCCGGGTCCAATCCCTGGCATCTCCAATTGTTTCCCTTTTTTTGACTGTCATATGGTCTCTGTCCACTAGATGGCTCTTTGAGCACGGTAATCCTCTGGTGGAATACTTCCCCTGGAAGTCATCTCTTATGGAGAAGCATAATGCACACTGCTTCAGTGTGACCATGTGCTTTTCCAGTCTTGCTCCCGTTTTCCCTGGTCTTTTGCTAGTGCTTCAGTTGGCAGCATACTTTGACCGGAAGAATTCTCCCAGGAAAAGATGTCTGCAGGACAGACTCACCGCACACCAAGGGGATGTAGCTCAGTGGTAGAGCGCATGCTTCGCATGTATGAGGTCCCGGGTTCAATCCCCGGCACCTCCATTTGCATAAACTTCAGTGTGATTTTGTCCCGGTTATTTTGTATTTCACACTGCAACTCGGGCCATGATTATAGGATCATCGACATTCATATCTATTTGTCTGAGAAAACGCTGGTGCCCGTATCGCAAACCTGCCTGTAATATATCAGTGAGGTTTGCGTCCCTGCCAGTGTCAACATCCTGTATGCCTTCACAATCACTACAAATAGAAATGCACAGAGAGTACCATCACACCACAGTTTTAACTGTGCAGAATCGTGAAAGGATTGGCATTGCCTTGCGTTTCTTTTCAGTCGATTGTTTTGGTTCCGAATGTATAGCTCCACCATTGTACCTTTGTAGCATATGATGGCTAGCTTTAAAAATAATTTGTTTTCACTGGATGTGGCCACAGATGTACCTCTGTTGTCAACCTAAGTTGATCAGGTTCTGTAACTTGTTAGTTTTGAGCTGGAATATCCTACCAGCTCTGCTGCTGGGGCCTATCTCCGGCTTCTAAAAGCAAAAGCCTTGAACATATTGATATTTTTCATTAGTTGATCAGGGGGATTGCAGGGGGGGGCAGCTTTTCTGCATGTTTCTATGGACAACCAGAAACAGGTGGCTCTAAAATGAAGTCCGCCATTTGGAAACTCCAATTCGACAGTTACCATCAGTTCTGGGCGCTGTTAGTCCCAAGCAGCCAGCCAGCATCTGGTAGATTTCATAGGTCCTTGCTGGCAGCGGGGATGTAACTCAGTGGTAGAGCACCTGCTTTGGAAGTATGAGGCCACAGGTTCGATCCCCGGCATCTCCATATGATATGTTTCTTCAAGTGTGGGCTTTTTCCTGTACATGGGAATTAGGATGATGTGGTCTTTTGCCATACTAAATCCTGTTGCTGAACGTCTTCTCTTTGGAGCCGATGATTGTGGACATGCACGGTGCACCATGCTTCAGTGTGATGTCTGCTTTTTTCATTGGAAGCCTGTTAGCCTGATCTCTTACCGGGATGACACAAAGCAGTCTCGTTCAGACAGAGGGGCATTGGCTGAGAATAGTGTCTCCACCGGTCCCCCTGCTAGGCAGTGGTATCATTCTGAGGTGCTGTGCACGCTCACCAACTATCACCCCCTCTGACCTTTCCCACCGCAGAACACCCTGAATGCATTCAGCGGGTTATGCTTCATTCTAGGGCTGCAATGGATCGCCTAGTGGCAAAACCAATGGAAGCACCATTGACCTTCCGCAGAATTCCACTGCTTGTCTGCCTAGAGAAGCGACATCTGCCGAGTGTGCTAGGGACACTCATGACGGCAGAGCTATAGAGTGGTGGGTCCACGTTGCTTTCCACTAGCCAGCAAATACAGAAGGACATCCGAAAGAGGTGTCAGTCTATCTAGCAACATTTGTGGGCTTTCGGCTGGAGGAATTCCTGCGCGAAATGGTGCTATCTCATTTTTGGTGTTTGAAGACATACATATATATATATATATATATATATATTTATTTATTTTTTCTCCATAACTACACTTCTCAAATCTGGGGCATCTATCCGAGATGGCCGTGTCACATTATGTGATGTCTCAGGCACCAACGTGATGAGATCGACCTGGCGCTTTAACTTTGTCATTGTAAGTAGTAAGATGTAATTTGGCAGTTGTCATGTTTTTTCATATGCACTACTGCAAACCCCTTTCCTTACTTAGCCCACTCCCTCCTGAAGCTTTTAGGTGTGATGAGGAAGTGTCCTCTCAGCGGGGATGTAGCTCAGTTGTAGAGCGCATGCTTTGCATGTATGAGGACCCGGGGCATTTCCACTTGTTTCTCTTTTTGACTGTAAAATGATCTCTATCCACTAGATGGCCCTTTGAGCACAGTAATCCTCTGGTGGAAATCTTCCCCTGGAAGTCATCTCTTATGGAGAAGCAAAATGCACACTGCTTCAGTGTGACCATGTGGTTTTCCATTCTTGCTCCAGTTTTCCCTGCTCTTTTGCTAGTGCTTCACTCGGCAGAATGTTTTGACCAGAAGAGTTCTCCCTGAAAATTATGTCTGCGGGACAGACACACTGCATACCGAGGGGATGTAGCTCAGTGGTAGAGCACTTGTTTTGCATGTATGAGGCCCCGGGTCCAATCCCTGGCATCTCCAATTGTTTCCCTTTTTTTGACTGTCATATGGTCTCTGTCCACTAGATGGCTCTTTGAGCACGGTAATCCTCTGGTGGAATACTTCCCCTGGAAGTCATCTCTTATGGAGAAGCATAATGCACACTGCTTCAGTGTGACCATGTGCTTTTCCAGTCTTGCTCCCGTTTTCCCTGGTCTTTTGCTAGTGCTTCAGTTGGCAGCATACTTTGACCGGAAGAATTCTCCCAGGAAAAGATGTCTGCAGGACAGACTCACCGCACACCAAGGGGATGTAGCTCAGTGGTAGAGCGCATGCTTCGCATGTATGAGGTCCCGGGTTCAATCCCCGGCACCTCCATTTGCATAAACTTCAGTGTGATTTTGTCCCGGTTATTTTGTATTTCACACTGCAACTCGGGCCATGATTATAGGATCATCGACATTCATATCTATTTGTCTGAGAAAACGCTGGTGCCCGTATCGCAAACCTGCCTGTAATATATCAGTGAGGTTTGCGTCCCTGCCAGTGTCAACATCCTGTATGCCTTCACAATCACTACAAATAGAAATGCACAGAGAGTACCATCACACCACAGTTTTAACTGTGCAGAATCGTGAAAGGATTGGCATTGCCTTGCGTTTCTTTTCAGTCGATTGTTTTGGTTCCGAATGTATAGCTCCACCATTGTACCTTTGTAGCATATGATGGCTAGCTTTAAAAATAATTTGTTTTCACTGGATGTGGCCACAGATGTACCTCTGTTGTCAACCTAAGTTGATCAGGTTCTGTAACTTGTTAGTTTTGAGCTGGAATATCCTACCAGCTCTGCTGCTGGGGCCTATCTCCGGCTTCTAAAAGCAAAAGCCTTGAACATATTGATATTTTTCATTAGTTGATCAGGGGGATTGCAGGGGGGGGCAGCTTTTCTGCATGTTTCTATGGACAACCAGAAACAGGTGGCTCTAAAATGAAGTCCGCCATTTGGAAACTCCAATTCGACAGTTACCATCAGTTCTGGGCGCTGTTAGTCCCAAGCAGCCAGCCAGCATCTGGTAGATTTCATAGGTCCTTGCTGGCAGCGGGGATGTAACTCAGTGGTAGAGCACCTGCTTTGGAAGTATGAGGCCACAGGTTCGATCCCCGGCATCTCCATATGATATGTTTCTTCAAGTGTGGGCTTTTTCCTGTACATGGGAATTAGGATGATGTGGTCTTTTGCCATACTAAATCCTGTTGCTGAACGTCTTCTCTTTGGAGCCGATGATTGTGGACATGCACGGTGCACCATGCTTCAGTGTGATGTCTGCTTTTTTCATTGGAAGCCTGTTAGCCTGATCTCTTACCGGGATGACACAAAGCAGACTCGTTCAGACAGAGGGGCATTGGCTGAGAATAGTGTCTCCACCGGTCCCCCTGCTAGGCAGTGGTATCATTCTGAGGTGCTGTGCACGCTCACCAACTATCACCCCCTCTGACCTTTCCCACCGCAGAACACCCTGAATGCATTCAGCGGGTTATGCTTCATTCTAGGGCTGCAATGGATCGCCTAGTGGCAAAACCAATGGAAGCACCATTGACCTTCCGCAGAATTCCACTGCTTGTCTGCCTAGAGAAGCGACATCTGCCGAGTGTGCTAGGGACACTCATGACGGCAGAGCTATAGAGTGGTGGGTCCACGTTGCTTTCCACTAGCCAGCAAATACAGAAGGACATCCGAAAGAGGTGTCAGTCTATCTAGCAACATTTGTGGGCTTTCGGCTGGAGGAATTCCTGCGCGAAATGGTGCTATCTCATTTTTGGTGTTTGAAGACATACATATATATATATATATATATATTTATTTATTTTTTCTCCATAACTACACTTCTCAAATCTGGGGCATCTATCCGAGATGGCCGTGTCACATTATGTGATGTCTCAGGCACCAACGTGATGAGATCGACCTGGCGCTTTAACTTTGTCATTGTAAGTAGTAAGATGTAATTTGGCAGTTGTCATGTTTTTTCATATGCACTACTGCAAACCCCTTTCCTTACTTAGCCCACTCCCTCCTGAAGCTTTTAGGTGTGATGAGGAAGTGTCCTCTCAGCGGGGATGTAGCTCAGTTGTAGAGCGCATGCTTTGCATGTATGAGGACCCGGGGCATTTCCACTTGTTTCTCTTTTTGACTGTCAAATGATCTCTATCCACTAGATGGCCCTTTGAGCACAGTAATCCTGTGGTGGAAATCTTCCCCTGGAAGTCATCTCTTATGGAGAAGCAAAATGCACACTGCTTCAGTGTGACCATGTGGTTTTCCATTCTTGCTCCAGTTTTCCCTGCTCTTTTGCTAGTGCTTCACTCGGCAGAATGTTTTGACCAGAAGAGTTCTCCCTGAAAATTATGTCTGCAGGACAGACACACTGCATACCGAGGGGATGTAGCTCAGTGGTAGAGCACTTGTTTTGCATGCATGAGGCCCCGGGTCCAATCCCTGGCATCTCCAATTGTTTCCCTTTTTTTGACTGTCATATGGTCTCTGTCCACTAGATGGCTCTTTGAGCACGGTAATCCTCTGGTGGAATACTTCCCCTGGAAGTCATCTCTTATGGAGAAGCATAATGCACACTGCTTCAGTGTGACCATGTGCTTTTCCAGTCTTGCTCCCGTTTTCCCTGGTCTTTTGCTAGTGCTTCAGTTGGCAGCATACTTTGACCAGAAGAATTCTCCAAGGAAAAGATGTCTGCAGGACAGACTCACCGCACACCGAGGGGATGTAGCTCAGTGGTAGAGCGCATGCTTCGCATGTATGAGGTCCCGGGTTCAATCCCCGGCATCTCCATTTGCATAAACATCAGTGTGATTTTGTCCCGGTTATTTTGTATTTCACACTGCAACTCGGGCCATGATTATAGGATCATCGACATTCATATCTATTTGTCTGAGAAAACGCTGGTGCCCGTATCGCAAACCTGCCTGTAATATATCAGTGAGGTTTGCGTCCCTGCCAGTGTCAACATCCTGTATGCCTTCACAATCACTACAAATAGAAATGCAACGAGAGTACCATCACACCACAGTTTTAACCGTGCAGAATCGTGAAAGGATTGGCATTGCCTTGCGTTTCTTTTCAGTCGATTGTTTTGGTTCCGAATGTATAGCTCCACCATTGTACCTTTGTAGCATATGATGGCTAGCTTTAAAAATAATTTGTTTTCACTGGATGTGGCCACAGATGTACCTCTGTTGTCAACCTAAGTTGATCAGGTTCTGTAACTTGTTCGTTTTGAGCTGGAATATCCTACCAGCTCTGCTGCTGGGGCCTATCTCCGGCTTCTAAAAGCAAAAGCCTTGAACATATTGATATTTTTCATTAGTTGATCAGGGGGACTGCGGGGGGGGCAGATTTTCTGCATGTTTCTATGGACAACCAGAAACAGGTGGCTCTAAAATGAAGTCCGCCATTTGGAAACTCCAATTCGACAGTTACCATCAGTTCTGGGCGCTGTTAGTCCCAAGCAGCCAGCCAGCATCTGGTAGATTTCATAGGTCCTTGCTGGCAGCGGGGATGTAACTCAGTGGTGGAGCACCTGCTTTGGAAGTATGAGGCCACAGGTTCGATCCCCGGCATCTCCATATGATATGTTTCTTCAAGTGTGGGCTTTTTCCTGTACATGGGAATTAGGATGATGTGGTCTTTTGCCATACTAAATCCTGTTGCTGAACGTCTTCTCTTTGGAGCCGATGATTGTGGACATGCACGGTGCACCATGCTTCAGTGTGATGTCTGCTTTTTTCATTGGAAGCCTGTTAGCCTGATCTCTTACCGGGATGACACAAAGCAGACTCATTCAGACAGAGGGGCATTGGCTGAGAATAGTGTCTCCACCGGTCCCCCTGCTAGGCAGTGGTATCATTCTGAGGTGCTGTGCACGCTCACCAACTATCACCCCCTCTGACCTTTCCCACCGCAGAACACCCTGAATGCATTCAGCGGGTTATGCTTCATTCTAGGGCTGCAATGGATCGCCTAGTGGCAAAACCAATGGAAGCACCATTGACCTTCCGCAGAATTCCACTGCTTGTCTGCCTAGAGAAGCGACATCTGCCGAGTGTGCTAGGGACACTCATGACGGCAGAGCTATAGAGTGGTGGGTCCACGTTGCTTTCCACTAGCCAGCAAATACAGAAGGACATCCGAAAGAGGTGTCAGTCTATCTAGCAACATTTGTGGGCTTTCGGCTGGAGGAATTCCTGCGCGAAATGGTGCTATCTCATTTTTGGTGTTTGAAGACATACATATATATATATATATATATTTATTTATTTTTTCTCCATAACTACACTTCTCAAATCTGGGGCATCTATCCGAGATGGCCGTGTCACATTATGTGATGTCTCAGGCACCAACGTGATGAGATCGACCTGGCGCTTTAACTTTGTCATTGTAAGTAGTAAGATGTAATTTGGCAGTTGTCATGTTTTTTCATATGCACTACTGCAAACCCCTTTCCTTACTTAGCCCACTCCCTCCTGAAGCTTTTAGGTGTGATGAGGAAGTGTCCTCTCAGCGGGGATGTAGCTCAGTTGTAGAGCGCATGCTTTGCATGTATGAGGACCCGGGGCATTTCCACTTGTTTCTCTTTTTGACTGTCAAATGATCTCTATCCACTAGATGGCCCTTTGAGCACAGTAATCCTGTGGTGGAAATCTTCCCCTGGAAGTCATCTCTTATGGAGAAGCAAAATGCACACTGCTTCAGTGTGACCATGTGGTTTTCCATTCTTGCTCCAGTTTTCCCTGCTCTTTTGCTACTGCTTCACTCGGCAGAATGTTTTGACCAGAAGAGTTCTCCCTGAAAATTATGTCTGCAGGACAGACACACTGCATACCGAGGGGATGTAGCTCAGTGGTAGAGCACTTGTTTTGCATGTATGAGGCCCCGGGTCCAATCCCTGGCATCTCCAATTGTTTCCCTTTTTTTGACTGTCATATGGTCTCTGTCCACTAGATGGCTCTTTGAGCACGGTAATCCTCTGGTGGAATACTTCCCCTGGAAGTCATCTCTTATGGAGAAGCATAATGCACACTGCTTCAGTGTGACCATGTGCTTTTCCAGTCTTGCTCCCGTTTTCCCTGGTCTTTTGCTAGTGCTTCAGTTGGCAGCATACTTTGACCGGAAGAATTCTCCCAGGAAAAGATGTCTGCAGGACAGACTCACCGCACACCAAGGGGATGTAGCTCAGTGGTAGAGCGCATGCTTCGCATGTATGAGGTCCCGGGTTCAATCCCCGGCATCTCCATTTGCATAAACTTCAGTGTGATTTTGTCCCGGTTATTTTGTATTTCACACTGCAACTCGGGCCATGATTATAGGATCATCGACATTCATATCTATTTGTCTGAGAAAACGCTGGTGCCCGTATCGCAAACCTGCCTGTAATATATCAGTGAGGTTTGCGTCCCTGCCAGTGTCAACATCCTGTATGCCTTCACAATCACTACAAATAGAAATGCACAGAGAGTACCATCACACCACAGTTTTAACTGTGCAGAATCGTGAAAGGATTGGCATTGCCTTGCGTTTCTTTTCAGTCGATTGTTTTGGTTCCGAATGTATAGCTCCACCATTGTACCTTTGTAGCATATGATGGCTAGCTTTAAAAATAATTTGTTTTCACTGGATGTGGCCACAGATGTACCTCTGTTGTCAACCTAAGTTGATCAGGTTCTGTAACTTGTTAGTTTTGAGCTGGAATATCCTACCAGCTCTGCTGCTGGGGCCTATCTCCGGCTTCTAAAAGCAAAAGCCTTGAACATATTGATATTTTTCATTAGTTGATCAGGGGGATTGCAGGGGGGGGCAGCTTTTCTGCATGTTTCTATGGACAACCAGAAACAGGTGGCTCTAAAATGAAGTCCGCCATTTGGAAACTCCAATTCGACAGTTACCATCAGTTCTGGGCGCTGTTAGTCCCAAGCAGCCAGCCAGCATCTGGTAGATTTCATAGGTCCTTGCTGGCAGCGGGGATGTAACTCAGTGGTAGAGCACCTGCTTTGGAAGTATGAGGCCACAGGTTCGATCCCCGGCATCTCCATATGATATGTTTCTTCAAGTGTGGGCTTTTTCCTGTACATGGGAATTAGGATGATGTGGTCTTTTGCCATACTAAATCCTGTTGCTGAACGTCTTCTCTTTGGAGCCGATGATTGTGGACATGCACGGTGCACCATGCTTCAGTGTGATGTCTGCTTTTTTCATTGGAAGCCTGTTAGCCTGATCTCTTACCGGGATGACACAAAGCAGACTCGTTCAGACAGAGGGGCATTGGCTGAGAATAGTGTCTCCACCGGTCCCCCTGCTAGGCAGTGGTATCATTCTGAGGTGCTGTGCACGCTCACCAACTATCACCCCCTCTGACCTTTCCCACCGCAGAACACCCTGAATGCATTCAGCGGGTTATGCTTCATTCTAGGGCTGCAATGGATCGCCTAGTGGCAAAACCAATGGAAGCACCATTGACCTTCCGCAGAATTCCACTGCTTGTCTGCCTAGAGAAGCGACATCTGCCGAGTGTGCTAGGGACACTCATGACGGCAGAGCTATAGAGTGGTGGGTCCACGTTGCTTTCCACTAGCCAGCAAATACAGAAGGACATCCGAAAGAGGTGTCAGTCTATCTAGCAACATTTGTGGGCTTTCGGCTGGAGGAATTCCTGCGCGAAATGGTGCTATCTCATTTTTGGTGTTTGAAGACATACATATATATATATATATATATATTTATTTATTTTTTCTCCATAACTACACTTCTCAAATCTGGGGCATCTATCCGAGATGGCCGTGTCACATTATGTGATGTCTCAGGCACCAACGTGATGAGATCGACCTGGCGCTTTAACTTTGTCATTGTAAGTAGTAAGATGTAATTTGGCAGTTGTCATGTTTTTTCATATGCACTACTGCAAACCCCTTTCCTTACTTAGCCCACTCCCTCCTGAAGCTTTTAGGTGTGATGAGGAAGTGTCCTCTCAGCGGGGATGTAGCTCAGTTGTAGAGCGCATGCTTTGCATGTATGAGGACCCGGGGCATTTCCACTTGTTTCTCTTTTTGACTGTCAAATGATCTCTATCCACTAGATGGCCCTTTGAGCACAGTAATCCTGTGGTGGAAATCTTCCCCTGGAAGTCATCTCTTATGGAGAAGCAAAATGCACACTGCTTCAGTGTGACCATGTGGTTTTCCATTCTTGCTCCAGTTTTCCCTGCTCTTTTGCTAGTGCTTCACTCGGCAGAATGTTTTGACCAGAAGAGTTCTCCCTGAAAATTATGTCTGCAGGACAGACACACTGCATACCGAGGGGATGTAGCTCAGTGGTAGAGCACTTGTTTTGCATGCATGAGGCCCCGGGTCCAATCCCTGGCATCTCCAATTGTTTCCCTTTTTTTGACTGTCATATGGTCTCTGTCCACTAGATGGCTCTTTGAGCACGGTAATCCTCTGGTGGAATACTTCCCCTGGAAGTCATCTCTTATGGAGAAGCATAATGCACACTGCTTCAGTGTGACCATGTGCTTTTCCAGTCTTGCTCCCGTTTTCCCTGGTCTTTTGCTAGTGCTTCAGTTGGCAGCATACTTTGACCAGAAGAATTCTCCAAGGAAAAGATGTCTGCAGGACAGACTCACCGCACACCGAGGGGATGTAGCTCAGTGGTAGAGCGCATGCTTCGCATGTATGAGGTCCCGGGTTCAATCCCCGGCATCTCCATTTGCATAAACATCAGTGTGATTTTGTCCCGGTTATTTTGTATTTCACACTGCAACTCGGGCCATGATTATAGGATCATCGACATTCATATCTATTTGTCTGAGAAAACGCTGGTGCCCGTATCGCAAACCTGCCTGTAATATATCAGTGAGGTTTGCGTCCCTGCCAGTGTCAACATCCTGTATGCCTTCACAATCACTACAAATAGAAATGCAACGAGAGTACCATCACACCACAGTTTTAACCGTGCAGAATCGTGAAAGGATTGGCATTGCCTTGCGTTTCTTTTCAGTCGATTGTTTTGGTTCCGAATGTATAGCTCCACCATTGTACCTTTGTAGCATATGATGGCTAGCTTTAAAAATAATTTGTTTTCACTGGATGTGGCCACAGATGTACCTCTGTTGTCAACCTAAGTTGATCAGGTTCTGTAACTTGTTCGTTTTGAGCTGGAATATCCTACCAGCTCTGCTGCTGGGGCCTATCTCCGGCTTCTAAAAGCAAAAGCCTTGAACATATTGATATTTTTCATTAGTTGATCAGGGGGACTGCGGGGGGGGCAGATTTTCTGCATGTTTCTATGGACAACCAGAAACAGGTGGCTCTAAAATGAAGTCCGCCATTTGGAAACTCCAATTCGACAGTTACCATCAGTTCTGGGCGCTGTTAGTCCCAAGCAGCCAGCCAGCATCTGGTAGATTTCATAGGTCCTTGCTGGCAGCGGGGATGTAACTCAGTGGTGGAGCACCTGCTTTGGAAGTATGAGGCCACAGGTTCGATCCCCGGCATCTCCATATGATATGTTTCTTCAAGTGTGGGCTTTTTCCTGTACATGGGAATTAGGATGATGTGGTCTTTTGCCATACTAAATCCTGTTGCTGAACGTCTTCTCTTTGGAGCCGATGATTGTGGACATGCACGGTGCACCATGCTTCAGTGTGATGTCTGCTTTTTTCATTGGAAGCCTGTTAGCCTGATCTCTTACCGGGATGACACAAAGCAGACTCATTCAGACAGAGGGGCATTGGCTGAGAATAGTGTCTCCACCGGTCCCCCTGCTAGGCAGTGGTATCATTCTGAGGTGCTGTGCACGCTCACCAACTATCACCCCCTCTGACCTTTCCCACCGCAGAACACCCTGAATGCATTCAGCGGGTTATGCTTCATTCTAGGGCTGCAATGGATCGCCTAGTGGCAAAACCAATGGAAGCACCATTGACCTTCCGCAGAATTCCACTGCTTGTCTGCCTAGAGAAGCGACATCTGCCGAGTGTGCTAGGGACACTCATGACGGCAGAGCTATAGAGTGGTGGGTCCACGTTGCTTTCCACTAGCCAGCAAATACAGAAGGACATCCGAAAGAGGTGTCAGTCTATCTAGCAACATTTGTGGGCTTTCGGCTGGAGGAATTCCTGCGCGAAATGGTGCTATCTCATTTTTGGTGTTTGAAGACATACATATATATATATATATATATTTATTTATTTTTTCTCCATAACTACACTTCTCAAATCTGGGGCATCTATCCGAGATGGCCGTGTCACATTATGTGATGTCTCAGGCACCAACGTGATGAGATCGACCTGGCGCTTTAACTTTGTCATTGTAAGTAGTAAGATGTAATTTGGCAGTTGTCATGTTTTTTCATATGCACTACTGCAAACCCCTTTCCTTACTTAGCCCACTCCCTCCTGAAGCTTTTAGGTGTGATGAGGAAGTGTCCTCTCAGCGGGGATGTAGCTCAGTTGTAGAGCGCATGCTTTGCATGTATGAGGACCCGGGGCATTTCCACTTGTTTCTCTTTTTGACTGTCAAATGATCTCTATCCACTAGATGGCCCTTTGAGCACAGTAATCCTGTGGTGGAAATCTTCCCCTGGAAGTCATCTCTTATGGAGAAGCAAAATGCACACTGCTTCAGTGTGACCATGTGGTTTTCCATTCTTGCTCCAGTTTTCCCTGCTCTTTTGCTACTGCTTCACTCGGCAGAATGTTTTGACCAGAAGAGTTCTCCCTGAAAATTATGTCTGCAGGACAGACACACTGCATACCGAGGGGATGTAGCTCAGTGGTAGAGCACTTGTTTTGCATGTATGAGGCCCCGGGTCCAATCCCTGGCATCTCCAATTGTTTCCCTTTTTTTGACTGTCATATGGTCTCTGTCCACTAGATGGCTCTTTGAGCACGGTAATCCTCTGGTGGAATACTTCCCCTGGAAGTCATCTCTTATGGAGAAGCATAATGCACACTGCTTCAGTGTGACCATGTGCTTTTCCAGTCTTGCTCCCGTTTTCCCTGGTCTTTTGCTAGTGCTTCAGTTGGCAGCATACTTTGACCGGAAGAATTCTCCCAGGAAAAGATGTCTGCAGGACAGACTCACCGCACACCAAGGGGATGTAGCTCAGTGGTAGAGCGCATGCTTCGCATGTATGAGGTCCCGGGTTCAATCCCCGGCATCTCCATTTGCATAAACTTCAGTGTGATTTTGTCCCGGTTATTTTGTATTTCACACTGCAACTCGGGCCATGATTATAGGATCATCGACATTCATATCTATTTGTCTGAGAAAACGCTGGTGCCCGTATCGCAAACCTGCCTGTAATATATCAGTGAGGTTTGCGTCCCTGCCAGTGTCAACATCCTGTATGCCTTCACAATCACTACAAATAGAAATGCACAGAGAGTACCATCACACCACAGTTTTAACTGTGCAGAATCGTGAAAGGATTGGCATTGCCTTGCGTTTCTTTTCAGTCGATTGTTTTGGTTCCGAATGTATAGCTCCACCATTGTACCTTTGTAGCATATGATGGCTAGCTTTAAAAATAATTTGTTTTCACTGGATGTGGCCACAGATGTACCTCTGTTGTCAACCTAAGTTGATCAGGTTCTGTAACTTGTTAGTTTTGAGCTGGAATATCCTACCAGCTCTGCTGCTGGGGCCTATCTCCGGCTTCTAAAAGCAAAAGCCTTGAACATATTGATATTTTTCATTAGTTGATCAGGGGGATTGCAGGGGGGGGCAGCTTTTCTGCATGTTTCTATGGACAACCAGAAACAGGTGGCTCTAAAATGAAGTCCGCCATTTGGAAACTCCAATTCGACAGTTACCATCAGTTCTGGGCGCTGTTAGTCCCAAGCAGCCAGCCAGCATCTGGTAGATTTCATAGGTCCTTGCTGGCAGCGGGGATGTAACTCAGTGGTAGAGCACCTGCTTTGGAAGTATGAGGCCACAGGTTCGATCCCCGGCATCTCCATATGATATGTTTCTTCAAGTGTGGGCTTTTTCCTGTACATGGGAATTAGGATGATGTGGTCTTTTGCCATACTAAATCCTGTTGCTGAACGTCTTCTCTTTGGAGCCGATGATTGTGGACATGCACGGTGCACCATGCTTCAGTGTGATGTCTGCTTTTTTCATTGGAAGCCTGTTAGCCTGATCTCTTACCGGGATGACACAAAGCAGACTCGTTCAGACAGAGGGGCATTGGCTGAGAATAGTGTCTCCACCGGTCCCCCTGCTAGGCAGTGGTATCATTCTGAGGTGCTGTGCACGCTCACCAACTATCACCCCCTCTGACCTTTCCCACCGCAGAACACCCTGAATGCATTCAGCGGGTTATGCTTCATTCTAGGGCTGCAATGGATCGCCTAGTGGCAAAACCAATGGAAGCACCATTGACCTTCCGCAGAATTCCACTGCTTGTCTGCCTAGAGAAGCGACATCTGCCGAGTGTGCTAGGGACACTCATGACGGCAGAGCTATAGAGTGGTGGGTCCACGTTGCTTTCCACTAGCCAGCAAATACAGAAGGACATCCGAAAGAGGTGTCAGTCTATCTAGCAACATTTGTGGGCTTTCGGCTGGAGGAATTCCTGCGCGAAATGGTGCTATCTCATTTTTGGTGTTTGAAGACATACATATATATATATATATATATTTATTTATTTTTTCTCCATAACTACACTTCTCAAATCTGGGGCATCTATCCGAGATGGCCGTGTCACATTATGTGATGTCTCAGGCACCAACGTGATGAGATCGACCTGGCGCTTTAACTTTGTCATTGTAAGTAGTAAGATGTAATTTGGCAGTTGTCATGTTTTTTCATATGCACTACTGCAAACCCCTTTCCTTACTTAGCCCACTCCCTCCTGAAGCTTTTAGGTGTGATGAGGAAGTGTCCTCTCAGCGGGGATGTAGCTCAGTTGTAGAGCGCATGCTTTGCATGTATGAGGACCCGGGGCATTTCCACTTGTTTCTCTTTTTGACTGTCAAATGATCTCTATCCACTAGATGGCCCTTTGAGCACAGTAATCCTGTGGTGGAAATCTTCCCCTGGAAGTCATCTCTTATGGAGAAGCAAAATGCACACTGCTTCAGTGTGACCATGTGGTTTTCCATTCTTGCTCCAGTTTTCCCTGCTCTTTTGCTACTGCTTCACTCGGCAGAATGTTTTGACCAGAAGAGTTCTCCCTGAAAATTATGTCTGCAGGACAGACACACTGCATACCGAGGGGATGTAGCTCAGTGGTAGAGCACTTGTTTTGCATGTATGAGGCCCCGGGTCCAATCCCTGGCATCTCCAATTGTTTCCCTTTTTTTGACTGTCATATGGTCTCTGTCCACTAGATGGCTCTTTGAGCACGGTAATCCTCTGGTGGAATACTTCCCCTGGAAGTCATCTCTTATGGAGAAGCATAATGCACACTGCTTCAGTGTGACCATGTGCTTTTCCAGTCTTGCTCCCGTTTTCCCTGGTCTTTTGCTAGTGCTTCAGTTGGCAGCATACTTTGACCGGAAGAATTCTCCCAGGAAAAGATGTCTGCAGGACAGACTCACCGCACACCAAGGGGATGTAGCTCAGTGGTAGAGCGCATGCTTCGCATGTATGAGGTCCCGGGTTCAATCCCCGGCATCTCCATTTGCATAAACTTCAGTGTGATTTTGTCCCGGTTATTTTGTATTTCACACTGCAACTCGGGCCATGATTATAGGATCATCGACATTCATATCTATTTGTCTGAGAAAACGCTGGTGCCCGTATCGCAAACCTGCCTGTAATATATCAGTGAGGTTTGCGTCCCTGCCAGTGTCAACATCCTGTATGCCTTCACAATCACTACAAATAGAAATGCACAGAGAGTACCATCACACCACAGTTTTAACTGTGCAGAATCGTGAAAGGATTGGCATTGCCTTGCGTTTCTTTTCAGTCGATTGTTTTGGTTCCGAATGTATAGCTCCACCATTGTACCTTTGTAGCATATGATGGCTAGCTTTAAAAATAATTTGTTTTCACTGGATGTGGCCACAGATGTACCTCTGTTGTCAACCTAAGTTGATCAGGTTCTGTAACTTGTTAGTTTTGAGCTGGAATATCCTACCAGCTCTGCTGCTGGGGCCTATCTCCGGCTTCTAAAAGCAAAAGCCTTGAACATATTGATATTTTTCATTAGTTGATCAGGGGGATTGCAGGGGGGGGCAGCTTTTCTGCATGTTTCTATGGACAACCAGAAACAGGTGGCTCTAAAATGAAGTCCGCCATTTGGAAACTCCAATTCGACAGTTACCATCAGTTCTGGGCGCTGTTAGTCCCAAGCAGCCAGCCAGCATCTGGTAGATTTCATAGGTCCTTGCTGGCAGCGGGGATGTAACTCAGTGGTAGAGCACCTGCTTTGGAAGTATGAGGCCACAGGTTCGATCCCCGGCATCTCCATATGATATGTTTCTTCAAGTGTGGGCTTTTTCCTGTACATGGGAATTAGGATGATGTGGTCTTTTGCCATACTAAATCCTGTTGCTGAACGTCTTCTCTTTGGAGCCGATGATTGTGGACATGCACGGTGCACCATGCTTCAGTGTGATGTATGCTTTTTTCATTGGAAGCCTGTTAGCCTGATCTCTTACCGGGATGACACAAAGCAGACTCGTTCAGACAGAGGGGCATTGGCTGAGAATAGTGTCTCCACCGGTCCCCCTGCTAGGCAGTGGTATCATTCTGAGGTGCTGTGCACGCTCACCAACTATCACCCCCTCTGACCTTTCCCACCGCAGAACACCCTGAATGCATTCAGCGGGTTATGCTTCATTCTAGGGCTGCAATGGATCGCCTAGTGGCAAAACCAATGGAAGCACCATTGACCTTCCGCAGAATTCCACTGCTTGTCTGCCTAGAGAAGCGACATCTGCCGAGTGTGCTAGGGACACTCATGACGGCAGAGCTATAGAGTGGTGGGTCCACGTTGCTTTCCACTAGCCAGCAAATACAGAAGGACATCCGAAAGAGGTGTCAGTCTATCTAGCAACATTTGTGGGCTTTCGGCTGGAGGAATTCCTGCGCGAAATGGTGCTATCTCATTTTTGGTGTTTGAAGACATACATATATATATATATATATATTTATTTATTTTTTCTCCATAACTACACTTCTCAAATCTGGGGCATCTATCCGAGATGGCCGTGTCACATTATGTGATGTCTCAGGCACCAACGTGATGAGATCGACCTGGCGCTTTAACTTTGTCATTGTAAGTAGTAAGATGTAATTTGGCAGTTGTCATGTTTTTTCATATGCACTACTGCAAACCCCTTTCCTTACTTAGCCCACTCCCTCCTGAAGCTTTTAGGTGTGATGAGGAAGTGTCCTCTCAGCGGGGATGTAGCTCAGTTGTAGAGCGCATGCTTTGCATGTATGAGGACCCGGGGCATTTCCACTTGTTTCTCTTTTTGACTGTCAAATGATCTCTATCCACTAGATGGCCCTTTGAGCACAGTAATCCTCTGGTGGAAATCTTCCCCTGGAAGTCATCTCTTATGGAGAAGCAAAATGCACACTGCTTCAGTGTGACCATGTGGTTTTCCATTCTTGCTCCAGTTTTCCCTGCTCTTTTGCTAGTGCTTCACTCGGCAGAATGTTTTGACCAGAAGAGTTCTCCCTGAAAATTATGTCTGCAGGACAGACACACTGCATACCGAGGGGATGTAGCTCAGTGGTAGAGCACTTGTTTTGCATGTATGAGGCCCCGGGTCCAATCCCTGGCATCTCCAATTGTTTCCCTTTTTTTGACTGTCATATGGTCTCTGTCCACTAGATGGCTCTTTGAGCACGGTAATCCTCTGGTGGAATACTTCCCCTGGAAGTCATCTCTTATGGAGAAGCATAATGCACACTGCTTCAGTGTGACCATGTGCTTTTCCAGTCTTGCTCCCGTTTTCCCTGGTCTTTTGCTAGTGCTTCAGTTGGCAGCATACTTTGACCGGAAGAATTCTCCCAGGAAAAGATGTCTGCAGGACAGACTCACCGCACACCAAGGGGATGTAGCTCAGTGGTAGAGCGCATGCTTCGCATGTATGAGGTCCCGGGTTCAATCCCCGGCATCTCCATTTGCATAAACTTCAGTGTGATTTTGTCCCGGTTATTTTGTATTTCACACTGCAACTCGGGCCATGATTATAGGATCATCGACATTCATATCTATTTGTCTGAGAAAACGCTGGTGCCCGTATCGCAAACCTGCCTGTAATATATCAGTGAGGTTTGCGTCCCTGCCAGTGTCAACATCCTGTATGCCTTCACAATCACTACAAATAGAAATGCACAGAGAGTACCATCACACCACAGTTTTAACTGTGCAGAATCGTGAAAGGATTGGCATTGCCTTGCGTTTCTTTTCAGTCGATTGTTTTGGTTCCGAATGTATAGCTCCACCATTGTACCTTTGTAGCATATGATGGCTAGCTTTAAAAATAATTTGTTTTCACTGGATGTGGCCACAGATGTACCTCTGTTGTCAACCTAAGTTGATCAGGTTCTGTAACTTGTTAGTTTTGAGCTGGAATATCCTACCAGCTCTGCTGCTGGGGCCTATCTCCGGCTTCTAAAAGCAAAAGCCTTGAACATATTGATATTTTTCATTAGTTGATCAGGGGGATTGCAGGGGGGGGCAGCTTTTCTGCATGTTTCTATGGACAACCAGAAACAGGTGGCTCTAAAATGAAGTCCGCCATTTGGAAACTCCAATTCGACAGTTACCATCAGTTCTGGGCGCTGTTAGTCCCAAGCAGCCAGCCAGCATCTGGTAGATTTCATAGGTCCTTGCTGGCAGCGGGGATGTAACTCAGTGGTAGAGCACCTGCTTTGGAAGTATGAGGCCACAGGTTCGATCCCTGGCATCTCCATATGATATGTTTCTTCAAGTGTGGGCTTTTTCCTGTACATGGGAATTAGGATGATGTGGTCTCTTGCCATACTAAATCCTGTTGCTGAACGTCTTCTCTTTGGAGCCGATGATTGTGGACATGCACGGTGCACCATGCTTCAGTGTGATGTCTGCTTTTTTCATTGGAAGCCTGTTAGCCTGATCTCTTACCGGGATGACACAAAGCAGACTCGTTCAGACAGAGGGGCATTGGCTGAGAATAGTGTCTCCACCGGTCCCCCTGCTAGGCAGTGGTATCATTCTGAGGTGCTGTGCACGCTCACCAACTATCACCCCCTCTGACCTTTCCCACCGCAGAACACCCTGAATGCATTCAGCGGGTTATGCTTCATTCTAGGGCTGCAATGGATCGCCTAGTGGCAAAACCAATGGAAGCACCATTGACCTTCCGCAGAATTCCACTGCTTGTCTGCCTAGAGAAGCGACATCTGCCGAGTGTGCTAGGGACACTCATGACGGCAGAGCTATAGAGTGGTGGGTCCACTTTGCTTTCCACTAGCCAGCAAATACAGAAGGACATCCGAAAGAGGTGTCAGTCTATCTAGCAACATTTGTGGGCTTTCGGCTGGAGGAATTCCTGCGCGAAATGGTGCTATCTCATTTTTGGTGTTTGAAGACATACATATATATATATATATATATTTATTTATTTTTTCTCCATAACTACACTTCTCAAATCTGGGGCATCTATCCGAGATGGCCGTGTCACATTATGTGATGTCTCAGGCACCAACGTGATGAGATCGACCTGGCGCTTTAACTTTGTCATTGTAAGTAGTAAGATGTAATTTGGCAGTTGTCATGTTTTTTCATATGCACTACTGCAAACCCCTTTCCTTACTTAGCCCACTCCCTCCTGAAGCTTTTAGGTGTGATGAGGAAGTGTCCTCTCAGCGGGGATGTAGCTCAGTTGTAGAGCGCATGCTTTGCATGTATGAGGACCCGGGGCATTTCCACTTGTTTCTCTTTTTGACTGTCAAATGATCTCTATCCACTAGATGGCCCTTTGAGCACAGTAATCCTCTGGTGGAAATCTTCCCCTGGAAGTCATCTCTTATGGAGAAGCAAAATGCACACTGCTTCAGTGTGACCATGTGGTTTTCCATTCTTGCTCCAGTTTTCCCTGCTCTTTTGCTAGTGCTTCACTCGGCAGAATGTTTTGACCAGAAGAGTTCTCCCTGAAAATTATGTCTGCAGGACAGACACACTGCATACCGAGGGGATGTAGCTCAGTGGTAGAGCACTTGTTTTGCATGTATGAGGCCCCGGGTCCAATCCCTGGCATCTCCAATTGTTTCCCTTTTTTTGACTGTCATATGGTCTCTGTCCACTAGATGGCTCTTTGAGCACGGTAATCCTCTGGTGGAATACTTCCCCTGGAAGTCATCTCTTATGGAGAAGCATAATGCACACTGCTTCAGTGTGACCATGTGCTTTTCCAGTCTTGCTCCCGTTTTCCCTGGTCTTTTGCTAGTGCTTCAGTTGGCAGCATACTTTGACCGGAAGAATTCTCCCAGGAAAAGATGTCTGCAGGACAGACTCACCGCACACCAAGGGGATGTAGCTCAGTGGTAGAGCGCATGCTTCGCATGTATGAGGTCCCGGGTTCAATCCCCGGCATCTCCATTTGCATAAACTTCAGTGTGATTTTGTCCCGGTTATTTTGTATTTCACACTGCAACTCGGGCCATGATTATAGGATCATCGACATTCATATCTATTTGTCTGAGAAAACGCTGGTGCCCGTATCGCAAACCTGCCTGTAATATATCAGTGAGGTTTGCGTCCCTGCCAGTGTCAACATCCTGTATGCCTTCACAATCACTACAAATAGAAATGCACAGAGAGTACCATCACACCACAGTTTTAACTGTGCAGAATCGTGAAAGGATTGGCATTGCCTTGCGTTTCTTTTCAGTCGATTGTTTTGGTTCCGAATGTATAGCTCCACCATTGTACCTTTGTAGCATATGATGGCTAGCTTTAAAAATAATTTGTTTTCACTGGATGTGGCCACAGATGTACCTCTGTTGTCAACCTAAGTTGATCAGGTTCTGTAACTTGTTAGTTTTGAGCTGGAATATCCTACCAGCTCTGCTGCTGGGGCCTATCTCCGGCTTCTAAAAGCAAAAGCCTTGAACATATTGATATTTTTCATTAGTTGATCAGGGGGATTGCAGGGGGGGGCAGCTTTTCTGCATGTTTCTATGGACAACCAGAAACAGGTGGCTCTAAAATGAAGTCCGCCATTTGGAAACTCCAATTCGACAGTTACCATCAGTTCTGGGCGCTGTTAGTCCCAAGCAGCCAGCCAGCATCTGGTAGATTTCATAGGTCCTTGCTGGCAGCGGGGATGTAACTCAGTGGTAGAGCACCTGCTTTGGAAGTATGAGGCCACAGGTTCGATCCCTGGCATCTCCATATGATATGTTTCTTCAAGTGTGGGCTTTTTCCTGTACATGGGAATTAGGATGATGTGGTCTCTTGCCATACTAAATCCTGTTGCTGAACGTCTTCTCTTTGGAGCCGATGATTGTGGACATGCACGGTGCACCATGCTTCAGTGTGATGTCTGCTTTTTTCATTGGAAGCCTGTTAGCCTGATCTCTTACCGGGATGACACAAAGCAGACTCGTTCAGACAGAGGGGCATTGGCTGAGAATAGTGTCTCCACCGGTCCCCCTGCTAGGCAGTGGTATCATTCTGAGGTGCTGTGCACGCTCACCAACTATCACCCCCTCTGACCTTTCCCACCGCAGAACACCCTGAATGCATTCAGCGGGTTATGCTTCATTCTAGGGCTGCAATGGATCGCCTAGTGGCAAAACCAATGGAAGCACCATTGACCTTCCGCAGAATTCCACTGCTTGTCTGCCTAGAGAAGCGACATCTGCCGAGTGTGCTAGGGACACTCATGACGGCAGAGCTATAGAGTGGTGGGTCCACTTTGCTTTCCACTAGCCAGCAAATACAGAAGGACATCCGAAAGAGGTGTCAGTCTATCTAGCAACATTTGTGGGCTTTCGGCTGGAGGAATTCCTGCGCGAAATGGTGCTATCTCATTTTTGGTGTTTGAAGACATACATATATATATATATATATATTTATTTATTTTTTCTCCATAACTACACTTCTCAAATCTGGGGCATCTATCCGAGATGGCCGTGTCACATTATGTGATGTCTCAGGCACCAACGTGATGAGATCGACCTGGCGCTTTAACTTTGTCATTGTAAGTAGTAAGATGTAATTTGGCAGTTGTCATGTTTTTTCATATGCACTACTGCAAACCCCTTTCCTTACTTAGCCCACTCCCTCCTGAAGCTTTTAGGTGTGATGAGGAAGTGTCCTCTCAGCGGGGATGTAGCTCAGTTGTAGAGCGCATGCTTTGCATGTATGAGGACCCGGGGCATTTCCACTTGTTTCTCTTTTTGACTGTCAAATGATCTCTATCCACTAGATGGCCCTTTGAGCACAGTAATCCTCTGGTGGAAATCTTCCCCTGGAAGTCATCTCTTATGGAGAAGCAAAATGCACACTGCTTCAGTGTGACCATGTGGTTTTCCATTCTTGCTCCAGTTTTCCCTGCTCTTTTGCTAGTGCTTCACTCGGCAGAATGTTTTGACCAGAAGAGTTCTCCCTGAAAATTATGTCTGCAGGACAGACACACTGCATACCGAGGGGATGTAGCTCAGTGGTAGAGCACTTGTTTTGCATGTATGAGGCCCCGGGTCCAATCCCTGGCATCTCCAATTGTTTCCCTTTTTTTGACTGTCATATGGTCTCTGTCCACTAGATGGCTCTTTGAGCACGGTAATCCTCTGGTGGAATACTTCCCCTGGAAGTCATCTCTTATGGAGAAGCATAATGCACACTGCTTCAGTGTGACCATGTGCTTTTCCAGTCTTGCTCCCGTTTTCCCTGGTCTTTTGCTAGTGCTTCAGTTGGCAGCATACTTTGACCGGAAGAATTCTCCCAGGAAAAGATGTCTGCAGGACAGACTCACCGCACACCAAGGGGATGTAGCTCAGTGGTAGAGCGCATGCTTCGCATGTATGAGGTCCCGGGTTCAATCCCCGGCATCTCCATTTGCATAAACTTCAGTGTGATTTTGTCCCGGTTATTTTGTATTTCACACTGCAACTCGGGCCATGATTATAGGATCATCGACATTCATATCTATTTGTCTGAGAAAACGCTGGTGCCCGTATCGCAAACCTGCCTGTAATATATCAGTGAGGTTTGCGTCCCTGCCAGTGTCAACATCCTGTATGCCTTCACAATCACTACAAATAGAAATGCACAGAGAGTACCATCACACCACAGTTTTAACTGTGCAGAATCGTGAAAGGATTGGCATTGCCTTGCGTTTCTTTTCAGTCGATTGTTTTGGTTCCGAATGTATAGCTCCACCATTGTACCTTTGTAGCATATGATGGCTAGCTTTAAAAATAATTTGTTTTCACTGGATGTGGCCACAGATGTACCTCTGTTGTCAACCTAAGTTGATCAGGTTCTGTAACTTGTTAGTTTTGAGCTGGAATATCCTACCAGCTCTGCTGCTGGGGCCTATCTCCGGCTTCTAAAAGCAAAAGCCTTGAACATATTGATATTTTTCATTAGTTGATCAGGGGGATTGCAGGGGGGGGCAGCTTTTCTGCATGTTTCTATGGACAACCAGAAACAGGTGGCTCTAAAATGAAGTCCGCCATTTGGAAACTCCAATTCGACAGTTACCATCAGTTCTGGGCGCTGTTAGTCCCAAGCAGCCAGCCAGCATCTGGTAGATTTCATAGGTCCTTGCTGGCAGCGGGGATGTAACTCAGTGGTAGAGCACCTGCTTTGGAAGTATGAGGCCACAGGTTCGATCCCTGGCATCTCCATATGATATGTTTCTTCAAGTGTGGGCTTTTTCCTGTACATGGGAATTAGGATGATGTGGTCTTTTGCCATACTAAATCCTGTTGCTGAACGTCTTCTCTTTGGAGCCGATGATTGTGGACATGCACGGTGCACCATGCTTCAGTGTGATGTCTGCTTTTTTCATTGGAAGCCTGTTAGCCTGATCTCTTACCGGGATGACACAAAGCAGACTCGTTCAGACAGAGGGGCATTGGCTGAGAATAGTGTCTCCACCGGTCCCCCTGCTAGGCAGTGGTATCATTCTGAGGTGCTGTGCACGCTCACCAACTATCACCCCCTCTGACCTTTCCCACCGCAGAACACCCTGAATGCATTCAGCGGGTTATGCTTCATTCTAGGGCTGCAATGGATCGCCTAGTGGCAAAACCAATGGAAGCACCATTGACCTTCCGCAGAATTCCACTGCTTGTCTGCCTAGAGAAGCGACATCTGCCGAGTGTGCTAGGGACACTCATGACGGCAGAGCTATAGAGTGGTGGGTCCACTTTGCTTTCCACTAGCCAGCAAATACAGAAGGACATCCGAAAGAGGTGTCAGTCTATCTAGCAACATTTGTGGGCTTTCGGCTGGAGGAATTCCTGCGCGAAATGGTGCTATCTCATTTTTGGTGTTTGAAGACATACATATATATATATATATATATTTATTTATTTTTTCTCCATAACTACACTTCTCAAATCTGGGGCATCTATCCGAGATGGCCGTGTCACATTATGTGATGTCTCAGGCACCAACGTGATGAGATCGACCTGGCGCTTTAACTTTGTCATTGTAAGTAGTAAGATGTAATTTGGCAGTTGTCATGTTTTTTCATATGCACTACTGCAAACCCCTTTCCTTACTTAGCCCACTCCCTCCTGAAGCTTTTAGGTGTGATGAGGAAGTGTCCTCTCAGCGGGGATGTAGCTCAGTTGTAGAGCGCATGCTTTGCATGTATGAGGACCCGGGGCATTTCCACTTGTTTCTCTTTTTGACTGTCAAATGATCTCTATCCACTAGATGGCCCTTTGAGCACAGTAATCCTGTGGTGGAAATCTTCCCCTGGAAGTCATCTCTTCTGGAGAAGCAAAATGCACACTGCTTCAGTGTGACCATGTGGTTTTCCATTCTTGCTCTAGTTTTCCCTGCTCTTTTGCTAGTGCTTCACTCGGCAGAATGTTTTGACCAGAAGAGTTCTCCCTGAAAATTATGTCTGCAGGACAGACACACTGCATACCGAGGGGATGTAGCTCAGTGGTAGAGCACTTGTTTTGCATGTATGAGGCCCCGGGTCCAATCCCTGGCATCTCCAATTGTTTCCCTTTTTTTGACTGTCATATGGTCTCTGTCCACTAGATGGCTCTTTGAGCACGGTAATCCTCTGGTGGAATACTTCCCCTGGAAGTCATCTCTTATGGAGAAGCATAATGCACACTGCTTCAGTGTGACCATGTGCTTTTCCAGTCTTGCTCCCGTTTTCCCTGGTCTTTTGCTAGTGCTTCAGTTGGCAGCATACTTTGACCGGAAGAATTCTCCCAGGAAAAGATGTCTGCAGGACAGACTCACGGCACACCAAGGGGATGTAGCTCAGTGGTAGAGCGCATGCTTCGCATGTATGAGGTCCCGGGTTCAATCCCCGGCACCTCCATTTGCATAAACTTCAGTGTGATTTTGTCCCGGTTATTTTGTATTTCACACTGCAACTCGGGCCATGATTATAGGATCATCGACATTCATATCTATTTGTCTGAGAAAACGCTGGTGCCCGTATCGCAAACCTGCCTGTAATATATCAGTGAGGTTTGCGTCCCTGCCAGTGTCAACATCCTGTATGCCTTCACAATCACTACAAATAGAAATCCACAGAGAGTACCATCACACCACAGTTTTAACTGTGCAGAATCGTGAAAGGATTGGCATTGCCTTGCGTTTCTTTTCAGTCGATTGTTTTGGTTCCGAATGTATAGCTCCACCATTGTACCTTTGTAGCATATGATGGCTAGCTTTAAAAATAATTTGTTTTCACTGGATGTGGCCACAGATGTACCTCTGTTGTCAACCTAAGTTGATCAGGTTCTGTAACCTGTTAGTTTTGAGCTGGAATATCCTACCAGCTCTGCTGCTGGGGCCTATCTCCGGCTTCTAAAAGCAAAAGCCTTGAACATATTGATATTTTTCATTAGTTGATCAGGGGGATTGCAGGGGGGGGCAGCTTTTCTGCATGTTTCTATGGACAACCAGAAACAGGTGGCTCTAAAATGAAGTCCGCCATTTGGAAACTCCAATTCGACAGTAACCATCAGTTCTGGGCGCTGTTAGTCCCAAGCAGCCAGCCAGCATCTGGTAGATTTCATAGGTCCTTGCTGGCAGCGGGGATGTAACTCAGTGGTAGAGCACCTGCTTTGGAAGTAAGAGGCCACAGGTTCGATCCCCGGCATCTCCATATGATATGTTTCTTCAAGTGTGGGCTTTTTCCTGTACATGGGAATTAGGATGATGTGGTCTTTTGCCATACTAAATCCTGTTGCTGAACGTCTTCTCTTTGGAGCCGATGATTGTGGACATGCACGGTGCACCATCCTTCAGTGTGGTGTCTGCTTTTTTCATTGGAAGCCTGTTAGCCTGATCTCTTACCGGGATGACACAAAGCAGACTCGTTCAGACAGAGGGGCATTGGCTGAGAATAGTGTCTCCACCGGTCCCCCTGCTAGGCAGTGGTATCATTCTGAGGTGCTGTGCACGCTCACCAACTATCACCCCCTCTGACCTTTCCCACCGCAGAACACCCTGAATGCATTCAGCGGGTTATGCTTCATTCTAGGGCTGCAATGGATCGCCTAGTGGCAAAACCAATGGAAGCACCATTGACCTTCCGCAGAATTCCACTGCTTGTCTGCCTAGAGAAGCGACATCTGCCGAGTGTGCTAGGGACACTCATGACGGCAGAGCTATAGAGTGGTGGGTCCACGTTGCTTTCCACTAGCCAGCAAATACAGAAGGACATCCGAAAGAGGTGTTAGTCTATCTAGCAACATTTGTGGGCTTTCGGCTGGAGGAATTCCTGCGCGAAATGGTGCTATCTCATTTTTGGTGTTTGAAGACATACATATATATATATATATATATATATATATATATATATATATATATATATATTTATTTATTTTTTTCTCCATAACTACACTTCTCAAATCTGGGGCATCTATCCGAGATGGCCGTGTCACATTATGTGATGTCTCAGGCACCAACGTGATGAGATCGACCTGGCGCTTTAACTTTGTCATTGTAAGTAGTAAGATGTAATTTGGCAGTTGTCATGTTTTTTCATATGCACTACTGCAAACCCCTTTCCTTACTTAGCCCACTCCCTCCTGAAGCTTTTAGGTGTGATGAGGAAGTGTCCTCTCAGCGGGGATGTAGCTCAGTTGTAGAGCGCATGCTTTGCATGTATGAGGACCCGGGGCATTTCCACTTGTTTCTCTTTTTGACTGTAAAATGATCTCTATCCACTAGATGGCCCTTTGAGCACAGTAATCCTCTGGTGGAAATCTTCCCCTGGAAGTCATCTCTTATGGAGAAGCAAAATGCACACTGCTTCAGTGTGACCATGTGGTTTTCCATTCTTGCTCCAGTTTTCCCTGCTCTTTTGCTAGTGCTTCACTCGGCAGAATGTTTTGACCAGAAGAGTTCTCCCTGAAAATTATGTCTGCGGGACAGACACACTGCATACCGAGGGGATGTAGCTCAGTGGTAGAGCACTTGTTTTGCATGTATGAGGCCCCGGGTCCAATCCCTGGCATCTCCAATTGTTTCCCTTTTTTTGACTGTCACATGGTCTCTGTCCACTAGATGGCTCTTTGAGCATGGTAATCCTCTGGTGGAATACTTCCCCTGGAAGTCATCTCTTATGGAGAAGCATAATGCACACTGCTTCAGTGTGACCATGTGCTTTTCCAGTCTTGCTCCCGTTTTCCCTGGTCTTTTGCTAGTGCTTCAGTTGGCAGCATACTTTGACCGGAAGAATTCTCCCAGGAAAAGATGTCTGCAGGACAGACTCACGGCACACCAAGGGGATGTAGCTCAGTGGTAGAGCGCATGCTTCGCATGTATGAGGTCCCGGGTTCAATCCCCGGCACCTCCATTTGCATAAACTTCAGTGTGATTTTGTCCCGGTTATTTTGTATTTCACACTGCAACTCGGGCCATGATTATAGGATCATCGACATTCATATCTATTTGTCTGAGAAAACGCTGGTGCCCGTATCGCAAACCTGCCTGTAATATATCAGTGAGGTTTGCGTCCCTGCCAGTGTCAACATCCTGTATGCCTTCACAATCACTACAAATAGAAATCCACAGAGAGTACCATCACACCACAGTTTTAACTGTGCAGAATCGTGAAAGGATTGGCATTGCCTTGCGTTTCTTTTCAGTCGATTGTTTTGGTTCCGAATGTATAGCTCCACCATTGTACCTTTGTAGCATATGATGGCTAGCTTTAAAAATAATTTGTTTTCACTGGATGTGGCCACAGATGTACCTCTGTTGTCAACCTAAGTTGATCAGGTTCTGTAACCTGTTAGTTTTGAGCTGGAATATCCTACCAGCTCTGCTGCTGGGGCCTATCTCCGGCTTCTAAAAGCAAAAGCCTTGAACATATTGATATTTTTCATTAGTTGATCAGGGGGATTGCAGGGGGGGGCAGCTTTTCTGCATGTTTCTATGGACAACCAGAAACAGGTGGCTCTAAAATGAAGTCCGCCATTTGGAAACTCCAATTCGACAGTAACCATCAGTTCTGGGCGCTGTTAGTCCCAAGCAGCCAGCCAGCATCTGGTAGATTTCATAGGTCCTTGCTGGCAGCGGGGATGTAACTCAGTGGTAGAGCACCTGCTTTGGAAGTAAGAGGCCACAGGTTCGATCCCCGGCATCTCCATATGATATGTTTCTTCAAGTGTGGGCTTTTTCCTGTACATGGGAATTAGGATGATGTGGTCTTTTGCCATACTAAATCCTGTTGCTGAACGTCTTCTCTTTGGAGCCGATGATTGTGGACATGCACGGTGCACCATCCTTCAGTGTGGTGTCTGCTTTTTTCATTGGAAGCCTGTTAGCCTGATCTCTTACCGGGATGACACAAAGCAGACTCGTTCAGACAGAGGGGCATTGGCTGAGAATAGTGTCTCCACCGGTCCCCCTGCTAGGCAGTGGTATCATTCTGAGGTGCTGTGCACGCTCACCAACTATCACCCCCTCTGACCTTTCCCACCGCAGAACACCCTGAATGCATTCAGCGGGTTATGCTTCATTCTAGGGCTGCAATGGATCGCCTAGTGGCAAAACCAATGGAAGCACCATTGACCTTCCGCAGAATTCCACTGCTTGTCTGCCTAGAGAAGCGACATCTGCCGAGTGTGCTAGGGACACTCATGACGGCAGAGCTATAGAGTGGTGGGTCCACGTTGCTTTCCACTAGCCAGCAAATACAGAAGGACATCCGAAAGAGGTGTCAGTCTATCTAGCAACATTTGTGGGCTTTCGGCTGGAGGAATTCCTGCGCGAAATGGTGCTATCTCATTTTTGGTGTTTGAAGACATACATATATATATATATATATATATATATATATATATATATATATATATATATATTTATTTATTTTTTCTCCATAACTACACTTCTCAAATCTGGGGCATCTATCCGAGATGGCCGTGTCACATTATGTGATGTCTCAGGCACCAACGTGATGAGATCGACCTGGCGCTTTAACTTTGTCATTGTAAGTAGTAAGATGTAATTTGGCAGTTGTCATGTTTTTTCATATGCACTACTGCAAACCCCTTTCCTTACTTAGCCCACTCCCTCCTGAAGCTTTTAGGTGTGATGAGGAAGTGTCCTCTCAGCGGGGATGTAGCTCAGTTGTAGAGCGCATGCTTTGCATGTATGAGGACCCGGGGCATTTCCACTTGTTTCTCTTTTTGACTGTAAAATGATCTCTATCCACTAGATGGCCCTTTGAGCACAGTAATCCTCTGGTGGAAATCTTCCCCTGGAAGTCATCTCTTATGGAGAAGCAAAATGCACACTGCTTCAGTGTGACCATGTGGTTTTCCATTCTTGCTCCAGTTTTCCCTGCTCTTTTGCTAGTGCTTCACTCGGCAGAATGTTTTGACCAGAAGAGTTCTCCCTGAAAATTATGTCTGCGGGACAGACACACTGCATACCGAGGGGATGTAGCTCAGTGGTAGAGCACTTGTTTTGCATGTATGAGGCCCCGGGTCCAATCCCTGGCATCTCCAATTGTTTCCCTTTTTTTGACTGTCATATGGTCTCTGTCCACTAGATGGCTCTTTGAGCACGGTAATCCTCTGGTGGAATACTTCCCCTGGAAGTCATCTCTTATGGAGAAGCATAATGCACACTGCTTCAGTGTGACCATGTGCTTTTCCAGTCTTGCTCCCGTTTTCCCTGGTCTTTTGCTAGTGCTTCAGTTGGCAGCATACTTTGACCGGAAGAATTCTCCCAGGAAAAGATGTCTGCAGGACAGACTCACCGCACACCAAGGGGATGTAGCTCAGTGGTAGAGCGCATGCTTCGCATGTATGAGGTCCCGGGTTCAATCCCCGGCACCTCCATTTGCATAAACTTCAGTGTGATTTTGTCCCGGTTATTTTGTATTTCACACTGCAACTCGGGCCATGATTATAGGATCATCGACATTCATATCTATTTGTCTGAGAAAACGCTGGTGCCCGTATCGCAAACCTGCCTGTAATATATCAGTGAGGTTTGCGTCCCTGCCAGTGTCAACATCCTGTATGCCTTCACAATCACTACAAATAGAAATGCACAGAGAGTACCATCACACCACAGTTTTAACTGTGCAGAATCGTGAAAGGATTGGCATTGCCTTGCGTTTCTTTTCAGTCGATTGTTTTGGTTCCGAATGTATAGCTCCACCATTGTACCTTTGTAGCATATGATGGCTAGCTTTAAAAATAATTTGTTTTCACTGGATGTGGCCACAGATGTACCTCTGTTGTCAACCTAAGTTGATCAGGTTCTGTAACTTGTTAGTTTTGAGCTGGAATATCCTACCAGCTCTGCTGCTGGGGCCTATCTCCGGCTTCTAAAAGCAAAAGCCTTGAACATATTGATATTTTTCATTAGTTGATCAGGGGGATTGCAGGGGGGGGCAGCTTTTCTGCATGTTTCTATGGACAACCAGAAACAGGTGGCTCTAAAATGAAGTCCGCCATTTGGAAACTCCAATTCGACAGTTACCATCAGTTCTGGGCGCTGTTAGTCCCAAGCAGCCAGCCAGCATCTGGTAGATTTCATAGGTCCTTGCTGGCAGCGGGGATGTAACTCAGTGGTAGAGCACCTGCTTTGGAAGTATGAGGCCACAGGTTCGATCCCCGGCATCTCCATATGATATGTTTCTTCAAGTGTGGGCTTTTTCCTGTACATGGGAATTAGGATGATGTGGTCTTTTGCCATACTAAATCCTGTTGCTGAACGTCTTCTCTTTGGAGCCGATGATTGTGGACATGCACGGTGCACCATGCTTCAGTGTGATGTCTGCTTTTTTCATTGGAAGCCTGTTAGCCTGATCTCTTACCGGGATGACACAAAGCAGACTCGTTCAGACAGAGGGGCATTGGCTGAGAATAGTGTCTCCACCGGTCCCCCTGCTAGGCAGTGGTATCATTCTGAGGTGCTGTGCACGCTCACCAACTATCACCCCCTCTGACCTTTCCCACCGCAGAACACCCTGAATGCATTCAGCGGGTTATGCTTCATTCTAGGGCTGCAATGGATCGCCTAGTGGCAAAACCAATGGAAGCACCATTGACCTTCCGCAGAATTCCACTGCTTGTCTGCCTAGAGAAGCGACATCTGCCGAGTGTGCTAGGGACACTCATGACGGCAGAGCTATAGAGTGGTGGGTCCACGTTGCTTTCCACTAGCCAGCAAATACAGAAGGACATCCGAAAGAGGTGTCAGTCTATCTAGCAACATTTGTGGGCTTTCGGCTGGAGGAATTCCTGCGCGAAATGGTGCTATCTCATTTTTGGTGTTTGAAGACATACATATATATATATATATATATATATATATATATATATATATATATATATATTTATTTATTTTTTCTCCATAACTACACTTCTCAAATCTGGGGCATCTATCCGAGATGGCCGTGTCACATTATGTGATGTCTCAGGCACCAACGTGATGAGATCGACCTGGCGCTTTAACTTTGTCATTGTAAGTAGTAAGATGTAATTTGGCAGTTGTCATGTTTTTTCATATGCACTACTGCAAACCCCTTTCCTTACTTAGCCCACTCCCTCCTGAAGCTTTTAGGTGTGATGAGGAAGTGTCCTCTCAGCGGGGATGTAGCTCAGTTGTAGAGCGCATGCTTTGCATGTATGAGGACCCGGGGCATTTCCACTTGTTTCTCTTTTTGACTGTAAAATGATCTCTATCCACTAGATGGCCCTTTGAGCACAGTAATCCTCTGGTGGAAATCTTCCCCTGGAAGTCATCTCTTATGGAGAAGCAAAATGCACACTGCTTCAGTGTGACCATGTGGTTTTCCATTCTTGCTCCAGTTTTCCCTGCTCTTTTGCTAGTGCTTCACTCGGCAGAATGTTTTGACCAGAAGAGTTCTCCCTGAAAATTATGTCTGCGGGACAGACACACTGCATACCGAGGGGATGTAGCTCAGTGGTAGAGCACTTGTTTTGCATGTATGAGGCCCCGGGTCCAATCCCTGGCATCTCCAATTGTTTCCCTTTTTTTGACTGTCATATGGTCTCTGTCCACTAGATGGCTCTTTGAGCACGGTAATCCTCTGGTGGAATACTTCCCCTGGAAGTCATCTCTTATGGAGAAGCATAATGCACACTGCTTCAGTGTGACCATGTGCTTTTCCAGTCTTGCTCCCGTTTTCCCTGGTCTTTTGCTAGTGCTTCAGTTGGCAGCATACTTTGACCGGAAGAATTCTCCCAGGAAAAGATGTCTGCAGGACAGACTCACCGCACACCAAGGGGATGTAGCTCAGTGGTAGAGCGCATGCTTCGCATGTATGAGGTCCCGGGTTCAATCCCCGGCACCTCCATTTGCATAAACTTCAGTGTGATTTTGTCCCGGTTATTTTGTATTTCACACTGCAACTCGGGCCATGATTATAGGATCATCGACATTCATATCTATTTGTCTGAGAAAACGCTGGTGCCCGTATCGCAAACCTGCCTGTAATATATCAGTGAGGTTTGCGTCCCTGCCAGTGTCAACATCCTGTATGCCTTCACAATCACTACAAATAGAAATGCACAGAGAGTACCATCACACCACAGTTTTAACTGTGCAGAATCGTGAAAGGATTGGCATTGCCTTGCGTTTCTTTTCAGTCGATTGTTTTGGTTCCGAATGTATAGCTCCACCATTGTACCTTTGTAGCATATGATGGCTAGCTTTAAAAATAATTTGTTTTCACTGGATGTGGCCACAGATGTACCTCTGTTGTCAACCTAAGTTGATCAGGTTCTGTAACTTGTTAGTTTTGAGCTGGAATATCCTACCAGCTCTGCTGCTGGGGCCTATCTCCGGCTTCTAAAAGCAAAAGCCTTGAACATATTGATATTTTTCATTAGTTGATCAGGGGGATTGCAGGGGGGGGCAGCTTTTCTGCATGTTTCTATGGACAACCAGAAACAGGTGGCTCTAAAATGAAGTCCGCCATTTGGAAACTCCAATTCGACAGTTACCATCAGTTCTGGGCGCTGTTAGTCCCAAGCAGCCAGCCAGCATATGGTAGATTTCATAGGTCCTTGCTGGCAGCGGGGATGTAACTCAGTGGTAGAGCACCTGCTTTGGAAGTATGAGGCCACAGGTTCGATCCCCGGCATCTCCATATGATATGTTTCTTCAAGTGTGGGCTTTTTCCTGTACATGGGAATTAGGATGATGTGGTCTTTTGCCATACTAAATCCTGTTGCTGAACGTCTTCTCTTTGGAGCCGATGATTGTGGACATGCACGGTGCACCATGCTTCAGTGTGATGTCTGCTTTTTTCATTGGAAGCCTGTTAGCCTGATCTCTTACCGGGATGACACAAAGCAGACTCGTTCAGACAGAGGGGCATTGGCTGAGAATAGTGTCTCCACCGGTCCCCCTGCTAGGCAGTGGTATCATTCTGAGGTGCTGTGCACGCTCACCAACTATCACCCCCTCTGACCTTTCCCACCGCAGAACACCCTGAATGCATTCAGCGGGTTATGCTTCATTCTAGGGCTGCAATGGATCGCCTAGTGGCAAAACCAATGGAAGCACCATTGACCTTCCGCAGAATTCCACTGCTTGTCTGCCTAGAGAAGCGACATCTGCCGAGTGTGCTAGGGACACTCATGACGGCAGAGCTATAGAGTGGTGGGTCCACGTTGCTTTCCACTAGCCAGCAAATACAGAAGGACATCCGAAAGAGGTGTCAGTCTATCTAGCAACATTTGTGGGCTTTCGGCTGGAGGAATTCCTGCGCGAAATGGTGCTATCTCATTTTTGGTGTTTGAAGACATACATATATATATATATATATATTTATTTATTTTTTCTCCATAACTACACTTCTCAAATCTGGGGCATCTATCCGAGATGGCCGTGTCACATTATGTGATGTCTCAGGCACCAACGTGATGAGATCGACCTGGCGCTTTAACTTTGTCATTGTAAGTAGTAAGATGTAATTTGGCAGTTGTCATGTTTTTTCATATGCACTACTGCAAACCCCTTTCCTTACTTAGCCCACTCCCTCCTGAAGCTTTTAGGTGTGATGAGGAAGTGTCCTCTCAGCGGGGATGTAGCTCAGTTGTAGAGCGCATGCTTTGCATGTATGAGGACCCGGGGCATTTCCACTTGTTTCTCTTTTTGACTGTCAAATGATCTCTATCCACTAGATGGCCCTTTGAGCACAGTAATCCTGTGGTGGAAATCTTCCCCTGGAAGTCATCTCTTATGGAGAAGCAAAATGCACACTGCTTCAGTGTGACCATGTGGTTTTCCATTCTTGCTCCAGTTTTCCCTGCTCTTTTGCTACTGCTTCACTCGGCAGAATGTTTTGACCAGAAGAGTTCTCCCTGAAAATTATGTCTGCAGGACAGACACACTGCATACCGAGGGGATGTAGCTCAGTGGTAGAGCACTTGTTTTGCATGTATGAGGCCCCGGGTCCAATCCCTGGCATCTCCAATTGTTTCCCTTTTTTTGACTGTCATATGGTCTCTGTCCACTAGATGGCTCTTTGAGCACGGTAATCCTCTGGTGGAATACTTCCCCTGGAAGTCATCTCTTATGGAGAAGCATAATGCACACTGCTTCAGTGTGACCATGTGCTTTTCCAGTCTTGCTCCCGTTTTCCCTGGTCTTTTGCTAGTGCTTCAGTTGGCAGCATACTTTGACCGGAAGAATTCTCCCAGGAAAAGATGTCTGCAGGACAGACTCACCGCACACCAAGGGGATGTAGCTCAGTGGTAGAGCGCATGCGTCGCATGTATGAGGTCCCGGGTTCAATCCCCGGCATCTCCATTTGCATAAACTTCAGTGTGATTTTGTCCCGGTTATTTTGTATTTCACACTGCAACTCGGGCCATGATTATAGGATCATCGACATTCATATCTATTTGTCTGAGAAAACGCTGGTGCCCGTATCGCAAACCTGCCTGTAATATATCAGTGAGGTTTGCGTCCCTGCCAGTGTCAACATCCTGTATGCCTTCACAATCACTACAAATAGAAATGCACAGAGAGTACCATCACACCACAGTTTTAACTGTGCAGAATCGTGAAAGGATTGGCATTGCCTTGCGTTTCTTTTCAGTCGATTGTTTTGGTTCCGAATGTATAGCTCCACCATTGTACCTTTGTAGCATATGATGGCTAGCTTTAAAAATAATTTGTTTTCACTGGATGTGGCCACAGATGTACCTCTGTTGTCAACCTAAGTTGATCAGGTTCTGTAACTTGTTCGTTTTGAGCTGGAATATCCTACCAGCTCTGCTGCTGGGGCCTATCTCCGGCTTCTAAAAGCAAAAGCCTTGAACATATTGATATTTTTCATTAGTTGATCAGGGGGATTGCAGGGGGGGGCAGCTTTTCTGCATGTTTCTATGGACAACCAGAAACAGGTGGCTCTAAAATGAAGTCCGCCATTTGGAAACTCCAATTCGACAGTTACCATCAGTTCTGGGCGCTGTTAGTCCCAAGCAGCCAGCCAGCATCTGGTAGATTTCATAGGTCCTTGCTGGCAGCGGGGATGTAACTCAGTGGTAGAGCACCTGCTTTGGAAGTATGAGGCCACAGGTTTGATCCCGGCATCTCCATATGATATGTTTCTTCAAGTGTGGGCTTTTTCCTGTACATGGGAATTAGGATGATGTGGTCTTTTGCCATACTAAATCCTGTTGCTGAACGTCTTCTCTTTGGAGCCGATGATTGTGGACATGCACGGTGCACCATGCTTCAGTGTGATGTCTGCTTTTTTCATTGGAAGCCTGTTAGCCTGATCTCTTACCGGGATGACACAAAGCAGACTCGTTCAGACAGAGGGGCATTGGCTGAGAATAGTGTCTCCACCGGTCCCCCTGCTAGGCAGTGGTATCATTCTGAGGTTCTGTGCACGCTCACCAACTATCACCCCCTCTGACCTTTCCCACCGCAGAACACCCTGAATGCATTCAGCGGGTTATGCTTCATTCTAGGGCTGCAATGGATCGCCTAGTGGCAAAACCAATGGAAGCACCATTGACCTTCCGCAGAATTCCACTGCTTGTCTGCCTAGAGAAGCGACATCTGCCGAGTGTGCTAGGGACACTCATGACGGCAGAGCTATAGAGTGGTGGGTCCACGTTGCTTTCCACTAGCCAGCAAATACAGAAGGACATCCGAAAGAGGTGTCAGTCTATCTAGCAACATTTGTGGGCTTTCGGCTGGAGGAATTCCTGCGCGAAATGGTGCTATCTCATTTTTGGTGTTTGAAGACATACATATATATATATATATATATATATATATATTTATTTATTTTTTCTCCATAACTACACTTCTCAAATCTGGGGCATCTATCCGAGATGGCCGTGTCACATTATGTGATGTCTCAGGCACCAACGTGATGAGATCGACCTGGCGCTTTAAATTTGTCATTGTAAGTAGTAAGATGTAATTTGGCAGTTGTCATGTTTTTTCATATGCACTACTGCAAACCCCTTTCCTTACTTAGCCCACTCCCTCCTGAAGCTTTTAGGTGTGATGAGGAAGTGTCCTCTCAGCGGGGATGTAGCTCAGTTGTAGAGCGCATGCTTTGCATGTATGAGGACCCGGGGCATTTCCACTTGTTTCTCTTTTTGACTGTCAAATGATCTCTATCCACTAGATGGCCCTTTGAGCACAGTAATCCTCTGGTGGAAATCTTCCCCTGGAAGTCATCTCTTATGGAGAAGCAAAATGCACACTGCTTCAGTGTGACCATGTGGTTTTCCATTCTTGCTCCAGTTTTCCCTGCTCTTTTGCTAGTGCTTCACTCGGCAGAATGTTTTGACCAGAAGAGTTCTCCCTGAAAATTATGTCTGCGGGACAGACACACTGCATACCGAGGGGATGTAGCTCAGTGGTAGAGCACTTGTTTTGCATGTATGAGGCCCCGGGTCCAATCCCTGGCATCTCCAATTGTTTCCCTTTTTTTGACTGTCATATGGTCTCTGTCCACTAGATGGCTCTTTGAGCACGGTAATCCTCTGGTGGAATACTTCCCCTGGAAGTCATCTCTTATGGAGAAGCATAATGCACACTGCTTCAGTGTGACCATGTGCTTTTCCAGTCTTGCTCCCGTTTTCCCTGGTCTTTTGCTAGTGCTTCAGTTGGCAGCATACTTTGACCGGAAGAATTCTCCCAGGAAAAGATGTCTGCAGGACAGACTCACGGCACACCAAGGGGATGTAGCTCAGTGGTAGAGCGCATGCTTCGCATGTATGAGGTCCCGGGTTCAATCCCCGGCACCTCCATTTGCATAAACTTCAGTGTGATTTTGTCCCGGTTATTTTGTATTTCACACTGCAACTCGGGCCATGATTATAGGATCATCGACATTCATATCTATTTGTCTGAGAAAACGCTGGTGCCCGTATCGCAAACCTGCCTGTAATATATCAGTGAGGTTTGCGTCCCTGCCAGTGTCAACATCCTGTATGCCTTCACAATCACTACAAATAGAAATCCACAGAGAGTACCATCACACCACAGTTTTAACTGTGCAGAATCGTGAAAGGATTGGCATTGCCTTGCGTTTCTTTTCAGTCGATTGTTTTGGTTCCGAATGTATAGCTCCACCATTGTACCTTTGTAGCATATGATGGCTAGCTTTAAAAATAATTTGTTTTCACTGGATGTGGCCACAGATGTACCTCTGTTGTCAACCTAAGTTGATCAGGTTCTGTAACCTGTTAGTTTTGAGCTGGAATATCCTACCAGCTCTGCTGCTGGGGCCTATCTCCGGCTTCTAAAAGCAAAAGCCTTGAACATATTGATATTTTTCATTAGTTGATCAGGGGGATTGCAGGGGGGGGCAGCTTTTCTGCATGTTTCTATGGACAACCAGAAACAGGTGGCTCTAAAATGAAGTCCGCCATTTGGAAACTCCAATTCGACAGTAACCATCAGTTCTGGGCGCTGTTAGTCCCAAGCAGCCAGCCAGCATCTGGTAGATTTCATAGGTCCTTGCTGGCAGCGGGCAGCGGGGATGTAACTCAGTGGTAGAGCACCTGCTTTGGAAGTAAGAGGCCACAGGTTCGATCCCCGGCATCTCCATATGATATGTTTCTTCAAGTGTGGGCTTTTTCCTGTACATGGGAATTAGGATGATGTGGTCTTTTGCCATACTAAATCCTGTTGCTGAACGTCTTCTCTTTGGAGCCGATGATTGTGGACATGCACGGTGCACCATCCTTCAGTGTGGTGTCTGCTTTTTTCATTGGAAGCCTGTTAGCCTGATCTCTTACCGGGATGACACAAAGCAGACTCGTTCAGACAGAGGGGCATTGGCTGAGAATAGTGTCTCCACCGGTCCCCCTGCTAGGCAGTGGTATCATTCTGAGGTGCTGTGCACGCTCACCAACTATCACCCCCTCTGACCTTTCCCACCGCAGAACACCCTGAATGCATTCAGCGGGTTATGCTTCATTCTAGGGCTGCAATGGATCGCCTAGTGGCAAAACCAATGGAAGCACCATTGACCTTCCGCAGAATTCCACTGCTTGTCTGCCTAGAGAAGCGACATCTGCCGAGTGTGCTAGGGACACTCATGACGGCAGAGCTATAGAGTGGTGGGTCCACGTTGCTTTCCACTAGCCAGCAAATACAGAAGGACATCCGAAAGAGGTGTCAGTCTATCTAGCAACATTTGTGGGCTTTCGGCTGGAGGAATTCCTGCGCGAAATGGTGCTATCTCATTTTTGGTGTTTGAAGACATACATATATATATATATATATATATATATATATATATATATATATATTTATTTATTTTTTCTCCATAACTACACTTCTCAAATCTGGGGCATCTATCCGAGATGGCCGTGTCACATTATGTGATGTCTCAGGCACCAACGTGATGAGATCGACCTGGCGCTTTAACTTTGTCATTGTAAGTAGTAAGATGTAATTTGGCAGTTGTCATGTTTTTTCATATGCACTACTGCAAACCCCTTTCCTTACTTAGCCCACTCCCTCCTGAAGCTTTTAGGTGTGATGAGGAAGTGTCCTCTCAGCGGGGATGTAGCTCAGTTGTAGAGCGCATGCTTTGCATGTATGAGGACCCGGGGCATTTCCACTTGTTTCTCTTTTTGACTGTAAAATGATCTCTATCCACTAGATGGCCCTTTGAGCACAGTAATCCTCTGGTGGAAATCTTCCCCTGGAAGTCATCTCTTATGGAGAAGCAAAATGCACACTGCTTCAGTGTGACCATGTGGTTTTCCATTCTTGCTCCAGTTTTCCCTGCTCTTTTGCTAGTGCTTCACTCGGCAGAATGTTTTGACCAGAAGAGTTCTCCCTGAAAATTATGTCTGCGGGACAGACACACTGCATACCGAGGGGATGTAGCTCAGTGGTAGAGCACTTGTTTTGCATGTATGAGGCCCCGGGTCCAATCCCTGGCATCTCCAATTGTTTCCCTTTTTTTGACTGTCATATGGTCTCTGTCCACTAGATGGCTCTTTGAGCACGGTAATCCTCTGGTGGAATACTTCCCCTGGAAGTCATCTCTTATGGAGAAGCATAATGCACACTGCTTCAGTGTGACCATGTGCTTTTCCAGTCTTGCTCCCGTTTTCCCTGGTCTTTTGCTAGTGCTTCAGTTGGCAGCATACTTTGACCGGAAGAATTCTCCCAGGAAAAGATGTCTGCAGGACAGACTCACCGCACACCAAGGGGATGTAGCTCAGTGGTAGAGCGCATGCTTCGCATGTATGAGGTCCCGGGTTCAATCCCCGGCACCTCCATTTGCATAAACTTCAGTGTGATTTTGTCCCGGTTATTTTGTATTTCACACTGCAACTCGGGCCATGATTATAGGATCATCGACATTCATATCTATTTGTCTGAGAAAACGCTGGTGCCCGTATCGCAAACCTGCCTGTAATATATCAGTGAGGTTTGCGTCCCTGCCAGTGTCAACATCCTGTATGCCTTCACAATCACTACAAATAGAAATGCACAGAGAGTACCATCACACCACAGTTTTAACTGTGCAGAATCGTGAAAGGATTGGCATTGCCTTGCGTTTCTTTTCAGTCGATTGTTTTGGTTCCGAATGTATAGCTCCACCATTGTACCTTTGTAGCATATGATGGCTAGCTTTAAAAATAATTTGTTTTCACTGGATGTGGCCACAGATGTACCTCTGTTGTCAACCTAAGTTGATCAGGTTCTGTAACTTGTTAGTTTTGAGCTGGAATATCCTACCAGCTCTGCTGCTGGGGCCTATCTCCGGCTTCTAAAAGCAAAAGCCTTGAACATATTGATATTTTTCATTAGTTGATCAGGGGGATTGCAGGGGGGGGCAGCTTTTCTGCATGTTTCTATGGACAACCAGAAACAGGTGGCTCTAAAATGAAGTCCGCCATTTGGAAACTCCAATTCGACAGTTACCATCAGTTCTGGGCGCTGTTAGTCCCAAGCAGCCAGCCAGCATCTGGTAGATTTCATAGGTCCTTGCTGGCAGCGGGGATGTAACTCAGTGGTAGAGCACCTGCTTTGGAAGTATGAGGCCACAGGTTCGATCCCCGGCATCTCCATATGATATGTTTCTTCAAGTGTGGGCTTTTTCCTGTACATGGGAATTAGGATGATGTGGTCTTTTGCCATACTAAATCCTGTTGCTGAACGTCTTCTCTTTGGAGCCGATGATTGTGGACATGCACGGTGCACCATGCTTCAGTGTGATGTCTGCTTTTTTCATTGGAAGCCTGTTAGCCTGATCTCTTACCGGGATGACACAAAGCAGACTCGTTCAGACAGAGGGGCATTGGCTGAGAATAGTGTCTCCACCGGTCCCCCTGCTAGGCAGTGGTATCATTCTGAGGTGCTGTGCACGCTCACCAACTATCACCCCCTCTGACCTTTCCCACCGCAGAACACCCTGAATGCATTCAGCGGGTTATGCTTCATTCTAGGGCTGCAATGGATCGCCTAGTGGCAAAACCAATGGAAGCACCATTGACCTTCCGCAGAATTCCACTGCTTGTCTGCCTAGAGAAGCGACATCTGCCGAGTGTGCTAGGGACACTCATGACGGCAGAGCTATAGAGTGGTGGGTCCACGTTGCTTTCCACTAGCCAGCAAATACAGAAGGACATCCGAAAGAGGTGTCAGTCTATCTAGCAACATTTGTGGGCTTTCGGCTGGAGGAATTCCTGCGCGAAATGGTGCTATCTCATTTTTGGTGTTTGAAGACATACATATATATATATATATATATATATATATATATATATATATATATATATATATTTATTTATTTTTTCTCCATAACTACACTTCTCAAATCTGGGGCATCTATCCGAGATGGCCGTGTCACATTATGTGATGTCTCAGGCACCAACGTGATGAGATCGACCTGGCGCTTTAACTTTGTCATTGTAAGTAGTAAGATGTAATTTGGCAGTTGTCATGTTTTTTCATATGCACTACTGCAAACCCCTTTCCTTACTTAGCCCACTCCCTCCTGAAGCTTTTAGGTGTGATGAGGAAGTGTCCTCTCAGCGGGGATGTAGCTCAGTTGTAGAGCGCATGCTTTGCATGTATGAGGACCCGGGGCATTTCCACTTGTTTCTCTTTTTGACTGTAAAATGATCTCTATCCACTAGATGGCCCTTTGAGCACAGTAATCCTCTGGTGGAAATCTTCCCCTGGAAGTCATCTCTTATGGAGAAGCAAAATGCACACTGCTTCAGTGTGACCATGTGGTTTTCCATTCTTGCTCCAGTTTTCCCTGCTCTTTTGCTAGTGCTTCACTCGGCAGAATGTTTTGACCAGAAGAGTTCTCCCTGAAAATTATGTCTGCGGGACAGACACACTGCATACCGAGGGGATGTAGCTCAGTGGTAGAGCACTTGTTTTGCATGTATGAGGCCCCGGGTCCAATCCCTGGCATCTCCAATTGTTTCCCTTTTTTTGACTGTCATATGGTCTCTGTCCACTAGATGGCTCTTTGAGCACGGTAATCCTCTGGTGGAATACTTCCCCTGGAAGTCATCTCTTATGGAGAAGCATAATGCACACTGCTTCAGTGTGACCATGTGCTTTTCCAGTCTTGCTCCCGTTTTCCCTGGTCTTTTGCTAGTGCTTCAGTTGGCAGCATACTTTGACCGGAAGAATTCTCCCAGGAAAAGATGTCTGCAGGACAGACTCACCGCACACCAAGGGGATGTAGCTCAGTGGTAGAGCGCATGCTTCGCATGTATGAGGTCCCGGGTTCAATCCCCGGCACCTCCATTTGCATAAACTTCAGTGTGATTTTGTCCCGGTTATTTTGTATTTCACACTGCAACTCGGGCCATGATTATAGGATCATCGACATTCATATCTATTTGTCTGAGAAAACGCTGGTGCCCGTATCGCAAACCTGCCTGTAATATATCAGTGAGGTTTGCGTCCCTGCCAGTGTCAACATCCTGTATGCCTTCACAATCACTACAAATAGAAATGCACAGAGAGTACCATCACACCACAGTTTTAACTGTGCAGAATCGTGAAAGGATTGGCATTGCCTTGCGTTTCTTTTCAGTCGATTGTTTTGGTTCCGAATGTATAGCTCCACCATTGTACCTTTGTAGCATATGATGGCTAGCTTTAAAAATAATTTGTTTTCACTGGATGTGGCCACAGATGTACCTCTGTTGTCAACCTAAGTTGATCAGGTTCTGTAACTTGTTAGTTTTGAGCTGGAATATCCTACCAGCTCTGCTGCTGGGGCCTATCTCCGGCTTCTAAAAGCAAAAGCCTTGAACATATTGATATTTTTCATTAGTTGATCAGGGGGATTGCAGGGGGGGGCAGCTTTTCTGCATGTTTCTATGGACAACCAGAAACAGGTGGCTCTAAAATGAAGTCCGCCATTTGGAAACTCCAATTCGACAGTTACCATCAGTTCTGGGCGCTGTTAGTCCCAAGCAGCCAGCCAGCATATGGTAGATTTCATAGGTCCTTGCTGGCAGCGGGGATGTAACTCAGTGGTAGAGCACCTGCTTTGGAAGTATGAGGCCACAGGTTCGATCCCCGGCATCTCCATATGATATGTTTCTTCAAGTGTGGGCTTTTTCCTGTACATGGGAATTAGGATGATGTGGTCTTTTGCCATACTAAATCCTGTTGCTGAACGTCTTCTCTTTGGAGCCGATGATTGTGGACATGCACGGTGCACCATGCTTCAGTGTGATGTCTGCTTTTTTCATTGGAAGCCTGTTAGCCTGATCTCTTACCGGGATGACACAAAGCAGACTCGTTCAGACAGAGGGGCATTGGCTGAGAATAGTGTCTCCACCGGTCCCCCTGCTAGGCAGTGGTATCATTCTGAGGTGCTGTGCACGCTCACCAACTATCACCCCCTCTGACCTTTCCCACCGCAGAACACCCTGAATGCATTCAGCGGGTTATGCTTCATTCTAGGGCTGCAATGGATCGCCTAGTGGCAAAACCAATGGAAGCACCATTGACCTTCCGCAGAATTCCACTGCTTGTCTGCCTAGAGAAGCGACATCTGCCGAGTGTGCTAGGGACACTCATGACGGCAGAGCTATAGAGTGGTGGGTCCACGTTGCTTTCCACTAGCCAGCAAATACAGAAGGACATCCGAAAGAGGTGTCAGTCTATCTAGCAACATTTGTGGGCTTTCGGCTGGAGGAATTCCTGCGCGAAATGGTGCTATCTCATTTTTGGTGTTTGAAGACATACATATATATATATATATATATTTATTTATTTTTTCTCCATAACTACACTTCTCAAATCTGGGGCATCTATCCGAGATGGCCGTGTCACATTATGTGATGTCTCAGGCACCAACGTGATGAGATCGACCTGGCGCTTTAACTTTGTCATTGTAAGTAGTAAGATGTAATTTGGCAGTTGTCATGTTTTTTCATATGCACTACTGCAAACCCCTTTCCTTACTTAGCCCACTCCCTCCTGAAGCTTTTAGGTGTGATGAGGAAGTGTCCTCTCAGCGGGGATGTAGCTCAGTTGTAGAGCGCATGCTTTGCATGTATGAGGACCCGGGGCATTTCCACTTGTTTCTCTTTTTGACTGTCAAATGATCTCTATCCACTAGATGGCCCTTTGAGCACAGTAATCCTGTGGTGGAAATCTTCCCCTGGAAGTCATCTCTTATGGAGAAGCAAAATGCACACTGCTTCAGTGTGACCATGTGGTTTTCCATTCTTGCTCCAGTTTTCCCTGCTCTTTTGCTACTGCTTCACTCGGCAGAATGTTTTGACCAGAAGAGTTCTCCCTGAAAATTATGTCTGCAGGACAGACACACTGCATACCGAGGGGATGTAGCTCAGTGGTAGAGCACTTGTTTTGCATGTATGAGGCCCCGGGTCCAATCCCTGGCATCTCCAATTGTTTCCCTTTTTTTGACTGTCATATGGTCTCTGTCCACTAGATGGCTCTTTGAGCACGGTAATCCTCTGGTGGAATACTTCCCCTGGAAGTCATCTCTTATGGAGAAGCATAATGCACACTGCTTCAGTGTGACCATGTGCTTTTCCAGTCTTGCTCCCGTTTTCCCTGGTCTTTTGCTAGTGCTTCAGTTGGCAGCATACTTTGACCGGAAGAATTCTCCCAGGAAAAGATGTCTGCAGGACAGACTCACCGCACACCAAGGGGATGTAGCTCAGTGGTAGAGCGCATGCGTCGCATGTATGAGGTCCCGGGTTCAATCCCCGGCATCTCCATTTGCATAAACTTCAGTGTGATTTTGTCCCGGTTATTTTGTATTTCACACTGCAACTCGGGCCATGATTATAGGATCATCGACATTCATATCTATTTGTCTGAGAAAACGCTGGTGCCCGTATCGCAAACCTGCCTGTAATATATCAGTGAGGTTTGCGTCCCTGCCAGTGTCAACATCCTGTATGCCTTCACAATCACTACAAATAGAAATGCACAGAGAGTACCATCACACCACAGTTTTAACTGTGCAGAATCGTGAAAGGATTGGCATTGCCTTGCGTTTCTTTTCAGTCGATTGTTTTGGTTCCGAATGTATAGCTCCACCATTGTACCTTTGTAGCATATGATGGCTAGCTTTAAAAATAATTTGTTTTCACTGGATGTGGCCACAGATGTACCTCTGTTGTCAACCTAAGTTGATCAGGTTCTGTAACTTGTTCGTTTTGAGCTGGAATATCCTACCAGCTCTGCTGCTGGGGCCTATCTCCGGCTTCTAAAAGCAAAAGCCTTGAACATATTGATATTTTTCATTAGTTGATCAGGGGGATTGCAGGGGGGGGCAGCTTTTCTGCATGTTTCTATGGACAACCAGAAACAGGTGGCTCTAAAATGAAGTCCGCCATTTGGAAACTCCAATTCGACAGTTACCATCAGTTCTGGGCGCTGTTAGTCCCAAGCAGCCAGCCAGCATCTGGTAGATTTCATAGGTCCTTGCTGGCAGCGGGGATGTAACTCAGTGGTAGAGCACCTGCTTTGGAAGTATGAGGCCACAGGTTTGATCCCGGCATCTCCATATGATATGTTTCTTCAAGTGTGGGCTTTTTCCTGTACATGGGAATTAGGATGATGTGGTCTTTTGCCATACTAAATCCTGTTGCTGAACGTCTTCTCTTTGGAGCCGATGATTGTGGACATGCACGGTGCACCATGCTTCAGTGTGATGTCTGCTTTTTTCATTGGAAGCCTGTTAGCCTGATCTCTTACCGGGATGACACAAAGCAGACTCGTTCAGACAGAGGGGCATTGGCTGAGAATAGTGTCTCCACCGGTCCCCCTGCTAGGCAGTGGTATCATTCTGAGGTTCTGTGCACGCTCACCAACTATCACCCCCTCTGACCTTTCCCACCGCAGAACACCCTGAATGCATTCAGCGGGTTATGCTTCATTCTAGGGCTGCAATGGATCGCCTAGTGGCAAAACCAATGGAAGCACCATTGACCTTCCGCAGAATTCCACTGCTTGTCTGCCTAGAGAAGCGACATCTGCCGAGTGTGCTAGGGACACTCATGACGGCAGAGCTATAGAGTGGTGGGTCCACGTTGCTTTCCACTAGCCAGCAAATACAGAAGGACATCCGAAAGAGGTGTCAGTCTATCTAGCAACATTTGTGGGCTTTCGGCTGGAGGAATTCCTGCGCGAAATGGTGCTATCTCATTTTTGGTGTTTGAAGACATACATATATATATATATATATATATATATATTTATTTATTTTTTCTCCATAACTACACTTCTCAAATCTGGGGCATCTATCCGAGATGGCCGTGTCACATTATGTGATGTCTCAGGCACCAACGTGATGAGATCGACCTGGCGCTTTAAATTTGTCATTGTAAGTAGTAAGATGTAATTTGGCAGTTGTCATGTTTTTTCATATGCACTACTGCAAACCCCTTTCCTTACTTAGCCCACTCCCACCTGAAGCTTTTAGGTGTGATGAGGAAGTGTCCTCTCAGCGGGGATGTAGCTCAGTTGTAGAGCGCATGCTTTGCATGTATGAGGACCCGGGGCATTTCCACTTGTTTCTCTTTTTGACTGTAAAATGATCTCTATCCACTAGATGGCCCTTTGAGCACAGTAATCCTCTGGTGGAAATCTTCCCCTGGAAGTCATCTCTTATGGAGAAGCAAAATGCACACTGCTTCAGTGTGACCATGTGGTTTTCCATTCTTGCTCCAGTTTTCCCTGCTCTTTTGCTAGTGCTTCACTCGGCAGAATGTTTTGACCAGAAGAGTTCTCCCTGAAAATTATGTCTGCAGGACAGACACACTGCATACTGAGGGGATGTAGCTCAGTGGTAGAGCACTTGTTTTGCATGTATGAGGCCCCGGGTCCAATCCCTGGCATCTCCAATTGTTTCCCTTTTTTTGACTGTCATATGGTCTCTGTCCACTAGATGGCTCTTTGAGCACGGTAATCCTCTGGTGGAATACTTCCCCTGGAAGTCATCTCTTATGGAGAAGCATAATGCACACTGCTTCAGTGTGACCATGTGCTTTTCCAGTCTTGCTCCCGTTTTCCCTGGTCTTTTGCTAGTGCTTCAGTTGGCAGCATACTTTGACCGGAAGAATTCTCCCAGAAAAAGATGTCTGCAGGACAGACTCACCGCACACCAAGGGGATGTAGCTCAGTGGTAGAGCGCATGCTTCGCATGTATGAGGTCCCGGGTTCAATCCCCGGCATCTCCATTTGCATAAACTTCAGTGTGATTTTGTCCCGGTTATTTTGTATTTCACACTGCAACTCGGGCCATGATTATAGGATCATCGACATTCATATCTATTTGTCTGAGAAAACGCTGGTGCCCGTATCGCAAACCTGCCTGTAATATATCAGTGAGGTTTGCGTCCCTGCCAGTGTCAACATCCTGTATGCCTTCACAATCACTACAAATAGAAATGCACAGAGAGTACCATCACACCACAGTTTTAACTGTGCAGAATCGTGAAAGGATTGGCATTGCCTTGCGTTTCTTTTCAGTCGATTGTTTTGGTTCCGAATGTATAGCTCCACCATTGTACCTTTGTAGCATATGATGGCTAGCTTTAAAAATAATTTGTTTTCACTGGATGTGGCCACAGATGTACCTCTGTTGTCAACCTAAGTTGATCAGGTTCTGTAACTTGTTAGTTTTGAGCTGGAATATCCTACCAGCTCTGCTGCTGGGGCCTATCCCCGGCTTCTAAAAGCAAAAGCCTTGAACATATTGATATTTTTCATTAGTTGATCAGGGGGATTGCAGGGGGGGGCAGCTTTTCTGCATGTTTCTATGGACAACCAGAAACAGGTGGCTCTAAAATGAAGTCCGCCATTTGGAAACTCCAATTCGACAGTTACCATCAGTTCTGGGCGCTGTTAGTCCCAAGCAGCCAGCCAGCATCTGGTAGATTTCATAGGTCCTTGCTGGCAGCGGGGATGTAACTCAGTGGTAGAGCACCTGCTTTGGAAGTATGAGGCCACAGGTTCGATCCCCGGCATCTCCATATGATATGTTTCTTCAAGTGTGGGCTTTTTCCTGTACATGGGAATTAGGATGATGTGGTCTTTTGCCATACTAAATCCTGTTGCTGAACGTCTTCTCTTTGGAGCCGATGATTGTGGACATGCACGGTGCACCATGCTTCAGTGTGATGTCTGCTTTTTTCATTGGAAGCCTGTTAGCCTGATCTCTTACCGGGATGACACAAAGCAGACTCGTTCAGACAGAGGGGCATTGGCTGAGAATAGTGTCTCCACCGGTCCCCCTGCTAGGCAGTGGTATCATTCTGAGGTGCTGTGCACGCTCACCAACTATCACCCCCTCTGACCTTTCCCACCGCAGAACACCCTGAATGCATTCAGCGGGTTATGCTTCATTCTAGGGCTGCAATGGATCGCCTAGTGGCAAAACCAATGGAAGCACCATTGACCTTCCGCAGAATTCCACTGCTTGTCTGCCTAGAGAAGCGACATCTGCCGAGTGTGCTAGGGACACTCATGACGGCAGAGCTATAGAGTGGTGGGTCCACGTTGCTTTCCACTAGCCAGCAAATACAGAAGGACATCCGAAAGAGGTGTCAGTCTATCTAGCAACATTTGTGGGCTTTCGGCTGGAGGAATTCCTGCGCGAAATGGTGCTATCTCATTTTTGGTGTTTGAAGACATACATATATATATATATATATATATATTTATTTATTTTTTCTCCATAACTACACTTCTCAAATCTGGGGCATCTATCCGAGATGGCCGTGTCACATTATGTGATGTCTCAGGCACCAACGTGATGAGATCGACCTGGCGCTTTAACTTTGTCATTGTAAGTAGTAAGATGTAATTTGGCAGTTGTCATGTTTTTTCATATGCACTACTGCAAACCCCTTTCCTTACTTAGCCCACTCCCTCCTGAAGCTTTTAGGTGTGATGAGGAAGTGTCCTCTCAGCGGGGATGTAACTCAGTTGTAGAGCGCATGCTTTGCATGTATGAGGACCCGGGGCATTTCCACTTGTTTCTCTTTTTGACTGTCAAATGATCTCTATCCACTAGATGGCCCTTTGAGCACAGTAATCCTCTGGTGGAAATCTTCCCATGGAAGTCATCTCTTATGGAGAAGCAAAATGCACACTGCTTCAGTGTGACCATGTGGTTTTCCATTCTTGCTCCAGTTTTCCCTGCTCTTTTGCTAGTGCTTCACTCGGCAGAATGTTTTGACCAGAAGAGTTCTCCCTGAAAATTATGTCTGCAGGACAGACACACTGCATACCGAGGGGATGTAGCTCAGTGGTAGAGCACTTGTTTTGCATGTATGAGGCCCCGGGTCCAATCCCTGGCATCTCCAATTGTTTCCCTTTTTTTGACTGTCATATGGTCTCTGTCCACTAGATGGCTCTTTGAGCACGGTAATCCTCTGGTGGAATACTTCCCCTGGAAGTCATCTCTTATGGCGAAGCATAATGCACACTGCTTCAGTGTGACCATGTGCTTTTCCAGTCTTGCTCCCGTTTTCCCTGGTCTTTTGCTAGTGCTTCAGTTGGCAGCATACTTTGACCAGAAGAATTCTCCCAGGAAAAGATGTCTGCAGGACAGACTCACCGCACACTGAGGGGATGTAGCTCAGTGGTAGAGCGCATGCTTCGCATGTATGAGGTCCCGGGTTCAATCCCCGGCATCTCCATTTGCATAAACATCAGTGTGATTTTGTCCCGGTTATTTTGTATTTCACACTGCAACTCGGGCCATGATTATAGGATCATCGACATTCATATCTATTTGTCTGAGAAAACGCTGGTGCCCGTATCGCAAACCTGCCTGTAATATATCAGTGAGGTTTGCGTCCCTGCCAGTGTCAACATCCTGTATGCCTTCACAATCACTACAAATAGAAATGCAACGAGAGTACCATCACACCACAGTTTTAACCGTGCAGAATCGTGAAAGGATTGGCATTGCCTTGCGTTTCTTTTCAGTCGATTGTTTTGGTTCCGAATGTATAGCTCCAGCATTGTACCTTTGTAGCATATGATGGCTAGCTTTAAAAATAATTTGTTTTCACTGGATGTGGCCACAGATGTACCTCTGTTGTCAACCTAAGTTGATCAGGTTCTGTAACTTGTTAGTTTTGAGCTGGAATATCCTACCAGCTCTGCTGCTGGGGCCTATCTCCGGCTTCTAAAAGCAAAAGCCTTGAACATATTGATATTTTTCATTAGTTGATCAGGGGGATTGCAGGGGGGGGCAGATTTTCTGCATGTTTCTATGGACAACCAGAAACAGGTGGCTCTAAAATGAAGTCCGCCATTTGGAAACTCCAATTCGACAGTTACCATCAGTTCTGGGCGCTGTTAGTCCCAAGCAGCCAGCCAGCATCTGGTAGATTTCATAGGTCCTTGCTGGCAGCGGGGATGTAACTCAGTGGTAGAGCACCTGCTTTGGAAGTATGAGGCCACAGGTTTGATCCCGGCATCTCCATATGATATGTTTCTTCAAGTGTGGGCTTTTTCCTGTACATGGGAATTAGGATGATGTGGTCTTTTGCCATACTAAATCCTGTTGCTGAACGTCTTCTCTTTGGAGCCGATGATTGTGGACATGCACGGTGCACCATGCTTCAGTGTGATGTCTGCTTTTTTCATTGGAAGCCTGTTAGCCTGATCTCTTACCGGGATGACACAAAGCAGACTCGTTCAGACAGAGGGGCATTGGCTGAGAATAGTGTCTCCACCGGTCCCCCTGCTAGGCAGTGGTATCATTCTGAGGTGCTGTGCACGCTCACCAACTATCACCCCCTCTGACCTTTCCCACCCCAGAACACCCTGAATGCATTCAGCAGGTTATGCTTCATTCTAGGGCTGCAATGGATCGCCTAGTGGCAAAACCAATGGAAGCACCATTGACCTTCCGCAGAATTCCACTGCTTGTCTGCCTAGAGAAGCGACATCTGCCGAGTGTGCTAGGGACACTCATGACGGCAGAGCTATAGAGTGGTGGGTCCACGTTGCTTTCCACTAGCCAGCAAATACAGAAGGACATCCGAAAGAGGTGTCAGTCTATCTAGCAACATTTGTGGGCTTTCGGCTGGAGGAATTCCTGCGCGAAATGGTGCTATCTCATTTTTGGTGTTTGAAGACATACATATATATATATATATATATATATATTTATTTATTTTTTCTCCATAACTACACTTCTCAAATCTGGGGCATCTATCCGAGATGGCCGTGTCACATTATGTGATGTCTCAGGCACCAACGTGATGAGATCGACCTGGCGCTTTAAATTTGTCATTGTAAGTAGTAAGATGTAATTTGGCAGTTGTCATGTTTTTTCATATGCACTACTGCAAACCCCTTTCCTTACTTAGCCCACTCCCTCCTGAAGCTTTTAGGTGTGATGAGGAAGTGTCCTCTCAGCGGGGATGTAGCTCAGTTGTAGAGCGCATGCTTTGCATGTATGAGGACCCGGGGCATTTCCACTTGTTTCTCTTTTTGACTGTCAAATGATCTCTATCCACTAGATGGCCCTTTGAGCACAGTAATCCTCTGGTGGAAATCTTCCCCTGGAAGTCATCTCTTATGGAGAAGCAAAATGCACACTGCTTCAGTGTGACCATGTGGTTTTCCATTCTTGCTCCAGTTTTCCCTGCTCTTTTGCTAGTGCTTCACTCGGCAGAATGTTTTGACCAGAAGAGTTCTCCCTGAAAATTATGTCTGCAGGACAGACACACTGCATACTGAGGGGATGTAGCTCAGTGGTAGAGCACTTGTTTTGCATGTATGAGGCCCCGGGTCCAATCCCTGGCATCTCCAATTGTTTCCCTTTTTTTGACTGTCATATGGTCTCTGTCCACTAGATGGCTCTTTGAGCACGGTAATCCTCTGGTGGAATACTTCCCCTGGAAGTCATCTCTTATGGAGAAGCATAATGCACACTGCTTCAGTGTGACCATGTGCTTTTCCAGTCTTGCTCCCGTTTTCCCTGGTCTTTTGCTAGTGCTTCAGTTGGCAGCATACTTTGACCGGAAGAATTCTCCCAGGAAAAGATGTCTGCAGGACAGACTCACCGCACACTGAGGGGATGTAGCTCAGTGGTAGAGCGCATGCTTCGCATGTATGAGGTCCCGGGTTCAATCCCCGGCATCTCCATTTGCATAAACATCAGTGTGATTTTGTCCCGGTTATTTTGTATTTCACACTGCAACTCGGGCCATGATTATAGGATCATCGACATTCATATCTGTTTGTCTGAGAAAACGCTGGTGCCCGTATCGCAAACCTGCCTGTAATATATCAGTGAGGTTTGCGTCCCTGCCAGTGTCAACATCCTGTATGCCTTCACAATCACTACAAATAGAAATGCAACGAGAGTACCATCACACCACAGTTTTAACCGTGCAGAATCGTGAAAGGATTGGCATTGCCTTGCGTTTCTTTTCAGTCGATTGTTTTGGTTCCGAATGTATAGCTCCAGCATTGTACCTTTGTAGCATATGATGGCTAGCTTTAAAAATAATTTGTTTTCACTGGATGTGGCCACAGATGTACCTCTGTTGTCAACCTAAGTTGATCAGGTTCTGTAACTTGTTAGTTTTGAGCTGGAATATCCTACCAGCTCTGCTGCTGGGGCCTATCTCCGGCTTCTAAAAGCAAAAGCCTTGAACATATTGATATTTTTCATTAGTTGATCAGGGGGATTGCAGGGGGGGGCAGATTTTCTGCATGTTTCTATGGACAACCAGAAACAGGTGGCTCTAAAATGAAGTCCGCCATTTGGAAACTCCAATTCGACAGTTACCATCAGTTCTGGGCGCTGTTAGTCCCAAGCAGCCAGCCAGCATCTGGTAGATTTCATAGGTCCTTGCTGGCAGCGGGGATGTAACTCAGTGGTAGAGCACCTGCTTTGGAAGTATGAGGCCACAGGTTTGATCCCGGCATCTCCATATGATATGTTTCTTCAAGTGTGGGCTTTTTCCTGTACATGGGAATTAGGATGATGTGGTCTTTTGCCATACTAAATCCTGTTGCTGAACGTCTTCTCTTTGGAGCCGATGATTGTGGACATGCACGGTGCACCATGCTTCAGTGTGATGTCTGCTTTTTTCATTGGAAGCCTGTTAGCCTGATCTCTTACCGGGATGACACAAAGCAGACTCGTTCAGACAGAGGGGCATTGGCTGAGAATAGTGTCTCCACCGGTCCCCCTGCTAGGCAGTGGTATCATTCTGAGGTGCTGTGCACGCTCACCAACTATCACCCCCTCTGACCTTTCCCACCGCAGAACACCCTGAATGCATTCAGCGGGTTATGCTTCATTCTAGGGCTGCAATGGATCGCCTAGTGGCAAAACCAATGGAAGCACCATTGACCTTCCGCAGAATTCCACTGCTTGTCTGCCTAGAGAAGCGACATCTGCCGAGTGTGCTAGGGACACTCATGACGGCAGAGCTATAGAGTGGTGGGTCCACGTTGCTTTCCACTAGCCAGCAAATACAGAAGGACATCCGAAAGAGGTGTCAGTCTATCTAGCAACATTTGTGGGCTTTCGGCTGGAGGACTTCCTGCGCGAAATGGTGCTATCTCATTTTTGGTGTTTGAAGACATACATATATATATATATATATATATATATTTATTTATTTTTTCTCCATAACTACACTTCTCAAATCTGGGGCATCTATCCGAGATGGCCGTGTCACATTATGTGATGTCTCAGGCACCAACGTGATGAGATCGACCTGGCGCTTTAAATTTGTCATTGTAAGTAGTAAGATGTAATTTGGCAGTTGTCATGTTTTTTCATATGCACTACTGCAAACCCCTTTCCTTACTTAGCCCACTCCCTCCTGAAGCTTTTAGGTGTGATGAGGAAGTGTCCTCTCAGCGGGGATGTAGCTCAGTTGTAGAGCGCATGCTTTGCATGTATGAGGACCCGGGGCATTTCCACTTGTTTCTCTTTTTGACTGTCAAATGATCTCTATCCACTAGATGGCCCTTTGAGCACAGTAATCCTCTGGTGGAAATCTTCCCCTGGAAGTCATCTCTTATGGAGAAGCAAAATGCACACTGCTTCAGTGTGACCATGTGGTTTTCCATTCTTGCTCCAGTTTTCCCTGCTCTTTTGCTAGTGCTTCACTCGGCAGAATGTTTTGACCAGAAGAGTTCTCCCTGAAAATTATGTCTGCAGGACAGACACACTGCATACCGAGGGGATGTAGCTCAGTGGTAGAGCACTTGTTTTGCATGTATGAGGCCCCGGGTCCAATCCCTGGCATCTCCAATTGTTTCCCTTTTTTTGACTGTCATATGGTCTCTGTCCACTAGATGGCTCTTTGAGCACGGTAATCCTCTGGTGGAATACTTCCCCTGGAAGTCATCTCTTATGGCGAAGCATAATGCACACTGCTTCAGTGTGACCATGTGCTTTTCCAGTCTTGCTCCCGTTTTCCCTGGTCTTTTGCTAGTGCTTCAGTTGGCAGCATACTTTGACCAGAAGAATTCTCCCAGGAAAAGATGTCTGCAGGACAGACTCACCGCACACCGAGGGGATGTAGCTCAGTGGTAGAGCGCATGCTTCGCATGTATGAGGTCCCGGGTTCAATCCCCGGCATCTCCATTTGCATAAACTTCAGTGTGATTTTGTCCCGGTTATTTTGTATTTCACACTGCAACTCGGGCCATGATTATAGGATCATCGACATTCATATCTATTTGTCTGAGAAAACGCTGGTGCCCGTATCGCAAACCTGCCTGTAATATATCAGTGAGGTTTGTGTCCCTGCCAGTGTCAACATCCTGTATGCCTTCACAATCACTACAAATAGAAATGCACAGAGAGTACCATCACACCACAGTTTTAACTGTGCAGAATCGTGAAAGGATTGGCATTGCCTTGCGTTTCTTTTCAGTCGATTGTTTTGGTTCTGAATGTATAGCTCCACCATTGTACCTTTGTAGCATATGATGGCTAGCTTTAAAAATAATTTGTTTTCACTGGATGTGGCCACAGATGTACCTCTGTTGTCAACCTAAGTTGATCAGGTTCTGTAACTTGTTAGTTTTGAGCTGGAATATCCTACCAGCTCTGCTGCTGGGGCCTATCCCCGGCTTCTAAAAGCAAAAGCCTTGAACATATTGATATTTTTCATTAGTTGATCAGGGGGATTGCAGGGGGGGGCAGCTTTTCTGCATGTTTCTATGGACAACCAGAAACAGGTGGCTCTAAAATGAAGTCCGCCATTTGGAAACTCCAATTCGACAGTTACCATCAGTTCTGGGCGCTGTTAGTCCCAAGCAGCCAGCCAGCATCTGGTAGATTTCATAGGTCCTTGCTGGCAGCGGGGATGTAACTCAGTGGTAGAGCACCTGCTTTGGAAGTATGAGGCCACAGGTTCGATCCCCGGCATCTCCATATGATATGTTTCTTCAAGTGTGGGCTTTTTCCTGTACATGGGAATTAGGATGATGTGGTCTTTTGCCATACTAAATCCTGTTGCTGAACGTCTTCTCTTTGGAGCTGATGATTGTGGACATGCACGGTGCACCATGCTTCAGTGTGATGTCTGCTTTTTTCATTGGAAGCCTGTTAGCCTGATCTCTTACCGGGATGACACAAAGCAGACTCGTTCAGACAGAGGGGCATTGGCTGAGAATAGTGTCTCCACCGGTCCCCCTGCTAGGCAGTGGTATCATTCTGAGGTGCTGTGCACGCTCACCAACTATCACCCCCTCTGACCTTTCCCACCGCAGAACACCCTGAATGCATTCAGCGGGTTATGCTTCATTCTAGGGCTGCAATGGATCGCCTAGTGGCAAAACCAATGGAAGCACCATTGACCTTCCGCAGAATTCCACTGCTTGTCTGCCTAGAGAAGCGACATCTGCCGAGTATGCTAGGGACACTCATGACGGCAGAGCTATAGAGTGGTGGGTCCACGTTGCTTTCCACTAGCCAGCAAATACAGAAGGACATCCGAAAGAGGTGTCAGTCTATCTAGCAACATTTGTGGGCTTTCGGCTGGAGGAATTCCTGCGCGAAATGGTGCTATCTCATTTTTGGTGTTTGAAGACATACATATATATATATATATATATATATATTTATTTATTTTTTCTCCATAACTACACTTCTCAAATCTGGGGCATCTATCCGAGATGGCCGTGTCACATTATGTGATGTCTCAGGCACCAACGTGATGAGATCGACCTGGCGCTTTAACTTTGTCATTGTAAGTAGTAAGATGTAATTTGGCAGTTGTCATGTTTTTTCATATGCACTACTGCAAACCCCTTTCCTTACTTAGCCCACTCCCTCCTGAAGCTTTTAGGTGTGATGAGGAAGTGTCCTCTCAGCGGGGATGTAGCTCAGTTGTAGAGCGCATGCTTTGCATGTATGAGGACCCGGGGCATTTTCACTTGTTTCTCTTTTTGACTGTAAAATGATCTCTATCCACTAGATGGCCCTTTGAGCACAGTAATCCTGTGGTGGAAATCTTCCCCTGGAAGTCATCTCTTATGGAGAAGCAAAATGCACACTGCTTCAGTGTGACCATGTGGTTTTCCATTCTTGCTCCAGTTTTCCCTGCTCTTTTGCTAGTGCTTCACTCGGCAGAATGTTTTGACCAGAAGAGTTCTCCCTGAAAATTATGTCTGCAGGACAGACACACTGCATACCGAGGGGATGTAGCTCAGTGGTAGAGCACTTGTTTTGCATGCATGAGGCCCCGGGTCCAATCCCTGGCATCTCCAATTGTTTCCCTTTTTTTGACTGTCATATGGTCTCTGTCCACTAGATGGCTCTTTGAGCACGGTAATCCTCTGGTGGAATACTTCCCCTGGAAGTCATCTCTTATGGAGAAGCATAATGCACACTGCTTCAGTGTGACCATGTGCTTTTCCAGTCTTGCTCCCGTTTTCCCTGGTCTTTTGCTAGTGCTTCAGTTGGCAGCATACTTTGACCAGAAGAATTCTCCAAGGAAAAGATGTCTGCAGGACAGACTCACCGCACACCGAGGGGATGTAGCTCAGTGGTAGAGCGCATGCTTCGCATGTATGAGGTCCCGGGTTCAATCCCCGGCATCTCCATTTGCATAAACATCAGTGTGATTTTGTCCCGGTTATTTTGTATTTCACACTGCAACTCGGGCCATGATTATAGGATCATCGACATTCATATCTATTTGTCTGAGAAAACGCTGGTGCCCGTATCGCAAACCTGCCTGTAATATATCAGTGAGGTTTGCGTCCCTGCCAGTGTCAACATCCTGTATGCCTTCACAATCACTACAAATAGAAATGCAACGAGAGTACCATCACACCACAGTTTTAACCGTGCAGAATCGTGAAAGGATTGGCATTGCCTTGCGTTTCTTTTCAGTCGATTGTTTTGGTTCCGAATGTATAGCTCCACCATTGTACCTTTGTAGCATATGATGGCTAGCTTTAAAAATAATTTGTTTTCACTGGATGTGGCCACAGATGTACCTCTGTTGTCAACCTAAGTTGATCAGGTTCTGTAACTTGTTAGTTTTGAGCTGGAATATCCTACCAGCTCTGCTGCTGGGGCCTATCTCCGGCTTCTAAAAGCAAAAGCCTTGAACATATTGATATTTTTCATTAGTTGATCAGGGGGACTGCAGGGGGGGGCAGATATTCTGCATGTTTCTATGGACAACCAGAAACAGGTGGCTCTAAAATGAAGTCCGCCATTTGGAAACTCCAATTCGACAGTTACCATCAGTTCTGGGCGCTGTTAGTCCCAAGCAGCCAGCCAGCATCTGGTAGATTTCATAGGTCCTTGCTGGCAGCGGGGATGTAACTCAGTGGTAGAGCACATGCTTTGGAAGTATGAGGCCACAGGTTCGATCCCCGGCATCTCCATATGATATGTTTCTTCAAGTGTGGGCTTTTTCCTGTACATGGGAATTAGGATGATGTGGTCTTTTGCCATACTAAATCCTGTTGCTGAACGTCTTCTCTTTGGAGCCGATGATTGTGGACATGCACGGTGCACCATGCTTCAGTGTGATGTCTGCTTTTTTCATTGGAAGCCTGTTAGCCTGATCTCTTACCGGGATGACACAAAGCAGACTCATTCAGACAGAGGGGCATTGGCTGAGAATAGTGTCTCCACCGGTCCCCCTGCTAGGCAGTGGTATCATTCTGAGGTGCTGTGCACGCTCACCAACTATCACCCCCTCTGACCTTTCCCACCGCAGAACACCCTGAATGCATTCAGCGGGTTATGCTTCATTCTAGGGCTGCAATGGATCGCCTAGTGGCAAAACCAATGGAAGCACCATTGACCTTCCGCAGAATTCCACTGCTTGTCTGCCTAGAGAAGCGACATCTGCCGAGTGTGCTAGGGACACTCATGACGGCAGAGCTATAGAGTGGTGGGTCCACGTTGCTTTCCACTAGCCAGCAAATACAGAAGGACATCCGAAAGAGGTGTCAGTCTATCTAGCAACATTTGTGGGCTTTCGGCTGGAGGAATTCCTGCGCGAAATGGTGCTATCTCATTTTTGGTGTTTGAAGACATACATATATATATATATATATATTTATTTATTTTTTCTCCATAACTACACTTCTCAAATCTGGGGCATCTATCCGAGATGGCCGTGTCACATTATGTGATGTCTCAGGCACCAACGTGATGAGATCGACCTGGCGCTTTAACTTTGTCATTGTAAGTAGTAAGATGTAATTTGGCAGTTGTCATGTTTTTTCATATGCACTACTGCAAACCCCTTTCCTTACTTAGCCCACTCCCTCCTGAAGCTTTTAGGTGTGATGAGGAAGTGTCCTCTCAGCGGGGATGTAGCTCAGTTGTAGAGCGCATGCTTTGCATGTATGAGGACCCGGGGCATTTCCACTTGTTTCTCTTTTTGACTGTCAAATGATCTCTATCCACTAGATGGCCCTTTGAGCACAGTAATCCTGTGGTGGAAATCTTCCCCTGGAAGTCATCTCTTATGGAGAAGCAAAATGCACACTGCTTCAGTGTGACCATGTGGTTTTCCATTCTTGCTCCAGTTTTCCCTGCTCTTTTGCTACTGCTTCACTCGGCAGAATGTTTTGACCAGAAGAGTTCTCCCTGAAAATTATGTCTGCAGGACAGACACACTGCATACCGAGGGGATGTAGCTCAGTGGTAGAGCACTTGTTTTGCATGTATGAGGCCCCGGGTCCAATCCCTGGCATCTCCAATTGTTTCCCTTTTTTTGACTGTCATATGGTCTCTGTCCACTAGATGGCTCTTTGAGCACGGTAATCCTCTGGTGGAATACTTCCCCTGGAAGTCATCTCTTATGGAGAAGCATAATGCACACTGCTTCAGTGTGACCATGTGCTTTTCCAGTCTTGCTCCCGTTTTCCCTGGTCTTTTGCTAGTGCTTCAGTTGGCAGCATACTTTGACCGGAAGAATTCTCCCAGGAAAAGATGTCTGCAGGACAGACTCACCGCACACCAAGGGGATGTAGCTCAGTGGTAGAGCACATGCTTCGCATGTATGAGGTCCCGGGTTCAATCCCCGGCATCTCCATTTGCATAAACTTCAGTGTGATTTTGTCCCGGTTATTTTGTATTTCACACTGCAACTCGGGCCATGATTATAGGATCATCGACATTCATATCTATTTGTCTGAGAAAACGCTGGTGCCCGTATCGCAAACCTGCCTGTAATATATCAGTGAGGTTTGCGCCCCTGCCAGTGTCAACATCCTGTATGCCTTCACAATCACTACAAATAGAAATGCACAGAGAGTACCATCACACCACAGTTTTAACTGTGCAGAATCGTGAAAGGATTGGCATTGCCTTGCGTTTCTTTTCAGTCGATTGTTTTGGTTCCGAATGTATAGCTCCACCATTGTACCTTTGTAGCATATGATGGCTAGCTTTAAAAATAATTTGTTTTCACTGGATGTGGCCACAGATGTACCTCTGTTGTCAACCTAAGTTGATCAGGTTCTGTAACTTGTTCGTTTTGAGCTGGAATATCCTACCAGCTCTGCTGCTGGGGCCTATCTCCGGCTTCTAAAAGCAAAAGCCTTGAACATATTGATATTTTTCATTAGTTGATCAGGGGGATTGCAGGGGGGGGCAGCTTTTCTGCATGTTTCTATGGACAACCAGAAACAGGTGGCTCTAAAATGAAGTCCGCCATTTGGAAACTCCAATTCGACAGTTACCATCAGTTCTGGGCGCTGTTAGTCCCAAGCAGCCAGCCAGCATCTGGTAGATTTCATAGGTCCTTGCTGGCAGCGGGGATGTAACTCAGTGGTAGAGCACCTGCTTTGAAAGTATGAGGCCACAGGTTCGATCCCCGGCATCTCAATATGATATGTTTCTTCAAGTGTGGGCTTTTTCCTGTACATGGGAATTAGGATGATGTGGTCTTTTGCCATACTAAATCCTGTTGCTGAACGTCTTCTCTTTGGAGCCGATGATTGTGGACATGCACGGTGCACCATGCTTCAGTGTGATGTCTGCTTTTTTCATTGGAAGCCTGTTAGCCTGATCTCTTACCGGGATGACACAAAGCAGACTCGTTCAGACAGAGGGGCATTGGCTGAGAATAGTGTCTCCACCGGTCCCCCTGCTAGGCAGTGGTATCATTCTGAGGTGCTGTGCACGCTCACCAACTATCACCCCCTCTGACCTTTCCCACCGCAGAACACCCTGAATGCATTCAGCGGGTTATGCTTCATTCTAGGGCTGCAATGGATCGCCTAGTGGCAAAACCAATGGAAGCACCATTGACCTTCCGCAGAATTCCACTGCTTGTCTGCCTAGAGAAGCGACATCTGCCGAGTGTGCTAGGGACACTCATGACAGCAGAGCTATAGAGTGGTGGGTCCACGTTGCTTTCCACTAGCCAGCAAATACAGAAGGACATCCGAAAGAGGTGTCAGTCTATCTAGCAACATTTGTGGGCTTTCGGCTGGAGGAATTCCTGCGCGAAATGGTGCTATCTCATTTTTGGTGTTTGAAGACATACATATATATATATATATATATATATTTATTTATTTTTTCTCCATAACTACACTTCTCAAATCTGGGGCATCTATCCGAGATGGCCGTGTCACATTATGTGATGTCTCAGGCACCAACGTGATGAGATCGACCTGGCGCTTTAACTTTGTCATTGTAAGTAGTAAGATGTAATTTGGCAGTTGTCATGTTTTTTCATATGCACTACTGCAAACCCCTTTCCTTACTTAGCCCACTCCCTCCTGAAGCTTTTAGGTGTGATGAGGAAGAGTCCTCTCAGCGGGGATGTAGCTCAGTTGTAGAGCGCATGCTTTGCATGTATGAGGACCCGGGGCATTTCCACTTGTTTCTCTTTTTGACTGTCAAATGATCTCTATCCACTAGATGGCCCTTTGAGCACAGTAATCCTGTGGTGGAAATCTTCCCCTGGAAGTCATCTCTTATGGAGAAGCAAAATGCACACTGCTTCAGTGTGACCATGTGGTTTTCCATTCTTGCTCCAGTTTTCCCTGCTCTTTTGCTACTGCTTCACTCGGCAGAATGTTTTGACCAGAAGAGTTCTCCCTGAAAATTATGTCTGCAGGACAGACACACTGCATACCGAGGGGATGTAGCTCAGTGGTAGAGCACTTGTTTTGCATGCATGAGGCCCCGGGTCCAATCCCTGGCATCTCCAATTGTTTCCCTTTTTTTGACTGTCATATGGTCTCTGTCCACTAGATGGCTCTTTGAGCACGGTAATCCTCTGGTGGAATACTTCCCCTGGAAGTCATCTCTTATGGAGAAGCATAATGCACACTGCTTCAGTGTGACCATGTGCTTTTCCAGTCTTGCTCCCGTTTTCCCTGGTCTTTTGCTAGTGCTTCAGTTGGCAGCATACTTTGACCAGAAGAATTCTCCAAGGAAAAGATGTCTGCAGGACAGACTCACCGCACACCGAGGGGATGTAGCTCAGTGGTAGAGCGCATGCTTCGCATGTATGAGGTCCCGGGTTCAATCCCCGGCATCTCCATTTGCATAAACATCAGTGTGATTTTGTCCCGGTTATTTTGTATTTCACACTGCAACTCGGACCATGATTATAGGATCATCGACATTCATATCTATTTGTCTGAGAAAACGCTGGTGCCCGTATCGCAAACCTGCCTGTAATATATCAGTGAGGTTTGCGTCCCTGCCAGTGTCAACATCCTGTATGCCTTCACAATCACTACAAATAGAAATGCAACGAGAGTACCATCACACCACAGTTTTAACCGTGCAGAATCGTGAAAGGATTGGCATTGCCTTGCGTTTCTTTTCAGTCGATTGTTTTGGTTCCGAATGTATAGCTCCACCATTGTACCTTTGTAGCATATGATGGCTAGCTTTAAAAATAATTTGTTTTCACTGGATGTGGCCACAGATGTACCTCTGTTGTCAACCTAAGTTGATCAGGTTCTGTAACTTGTTAGTTTTGAGCTGGAATATCCTACCAGCTCTGCTGCTGGGGCCTATCTCCGGCTTCTAAAAGCAAAAGCCTTGAACATATTGATATTTTTCATTAGTTGATCAGGGGGACTGCAGGGGGGGGCAGATTTTCTGCATGTTTCTATGGACAACCAGAAACAGGTGGCTCTAAAATGAAGTCCGCCATTTGGAAACTCCAATTCGACAGTTACCATCAGTTCTGGGCGCTGTTAGTCCCAAGCAGCCAGCCAGCATCTGGTAGATTTCATAGGTCCTTGCTGGCAGCGGGGATGTAACTCAGTGGTAGAGCACCTGCTTTGGAAGTATGAGGCCACAGGTTCGATCCCCGGCATCTCCATATGATATGTTTCTTCAAGTGTGGGCTTTTTCCTGTACATGGGAATTAGGATGATGTGGTCTTTTGCCATACTAAATCCTGTTGCTGAACGTCTTCTCTTTGGAGCCGATGATTGTGGACATGCACGGTGCACCATGCTTCAGTGTGATGTCTGCTTTTTTCATTGGAAGCCTGTTAGCCTGATCTCTTACCGGGATGACACAAAGCAGACTCATTCAGACAGAGGGGCATTGGCTGAGAATAGTGTCTCCACCGGTCCCCCTGCTAGGCAGTGGTATCATTCTGAGGTGCTGTGCACGCTCACCAACTATCACCCCCTCTGACCTTTCCCACCGCAGAACACCCTGAATGCATTCAGCGGGTTATGCTTCATTCTAGGGCTGCAATGGATCGCCTAGTGGCAAAACCAATGGAAGCACCATTGACCTTCCGCAGAATTCCACTGCTTGTCTGCCTAGAGAAGCGACATCTGCCGAGTGTGCTAGGGACACTCATGACGGCAGAGCTATAGAGTGGTGGGTCCACGTTGCTTTCCACTAGCCAGCAAATACAGAAGGACATCCGAAAGAGGTGTCAGTCTATCTAGCAACATTTGTGGGCTTTCGGCTGGAGGAATTCCTGCGCGAAATGGTGCTATCTCATTTTTGGTGTTTGAAGACATACATATATATATATATATATATATTTATTTATTTTTTCTCCATAACTACACTTCTCAAATCTGGGGCATCTATCCGAGATGGCCGTGTCACATTATGTGATGTCTCAGGCACCAACGTGATGAGATCGACCTGGCGCTTTAACTTTGTCATTGTAAGTAGTAAGATGTAATTTGGCAGTTGTCATGTTTTTTCATATGCACTACTGCAAACCCCTTTCCTTACTTAGCCCACTCCCTCCTGAAGCTTTTAGGTGTGATGAGGAAGTGTCCTCTCAGCGGGGATGTAGCTCAGTTGTAGAGCGCATGCTTTGCATGTATGAGGACCCGGGGCATTTCCACTTGTTTCTCTTTTTGACTGTCAAATGATCTCTATCCACTAGATGGCCCTTTGAGCACAGTAATCCTGTGGTGGAAATCTTCCCCTGGAAGTCATCTCTTATGGAGAAGCAAAATGCACACTGCTTCAGTGTGACCATGTGGTTTTCCATTCTTGCTCCAGTTTTCCCTGCTCTTTTGCTACTGCTTCACTCGGCAGAATGTTTTGACCAGAAGAGTTCTCCCTGAAAATTATGTCTGCAGGACAGACACACTGCATACCGAGGGGATGTAGCTCAGTGGTAGAGCACTTGTTTTGCATGTATGAGGCCCCGGGTCCAATCCCTGGCATCTCCAATTGTTTCCCTTTTTTTGACTGTCATATGGTCTCTGTCCACTAGATGGCTCTTTGAGCACGGTAATCCTCTGGTGGAATACTTCCCCTGGAAGTCATCTCTTATGGAGAAGCATAATGCACACTGCTTCAGTGTGACCATGTGCTTTTCCAGTCTTGCTCCCGTTTTCCCTGGTCTTTTGCTAGTGCTTCAGTTGGCAGCATACTTTGACCGGAAGAATTCTCCCAGGAAAAGATGTCTGCAGGACAGACTCACCGCACACCAAGGGGATGTAGCTCAGTGGTAGAGCGCATGCTTCGCATGTATGAGGTCCCGGGTTCAATCCCCGGCATCTCCATTTGCATAAACTTCAGTGTGATTTTGTCCCGGTTATTTTGTATTTCACACTGCAACTCGGGCCATGATTATAGGATCATCGACATTCATATCTATTTGTCTGAGAAAACGCTGGTGCCCGTATCGCAAACCTGCCTGTAATATATCAGTGAGGTTTGCGTCCCTGCCAGTGTCAACATCCTGTATGCCTTCACAATCACTACAAATAGAAATGCACAGAGAGTACCATCACACCACAGTTTTAACTGTGCAGAATCGTGAAAGGATTGGCATTGCCTTGCGTTTCTTTTCAGTCGATTGTTTTGGTTCCGAATGTATAGCTCCACCATTGTACCTTTGTAGCATATGATGGCTAGCTTTAAAAATAATTTGTTTTCACTGGATGTGGCCACAGATGTACCTCTGTTGTCAACCTAAGTTGATCAGGTTCTGTAACTTGTTCGTTTTGAGCTGGAATATCCTACCAGCTCTGCTGCTGGGGCCTATCTCCGGCTTCTAAAAGCAAAAGCCTTGAACATATTGATATTTTTCATTAGTTGATCAGGGGGATTGCAGGGGGGGGCAGCTTTTCTGCATGTTTCTATGGACAACCAGAAACAGGTGGCTCTAAAATGAAGTCCGCCATTTGGAAACTCCAATTCGACAGTTACTATCAGTTCTGGGCGCTGTTAGTCCCAAGCAGCCAGCCAGCATCTGGTAGATTTCATAGGTCCTTGCTGGCAGCGGGGATGTAACTCAGTGGTAGAGCACCTGCTTTGAAAGTATGAGGCCACAGGTTCGATCCCCGGCATCTCAATATGATATGTTTCTTCAAGTGTGGGCTTTTTCCTGTACATGGGAATTAGGATGATGTGGTCTTTTGCCATACTAAATCCTGTTGCTGAACGTCTTCTCTTTGGAGCCGATGATTGTGGACATGCACGGTGCACCATGCTTCAGTGTGATGTCTGCTTTTTTCATTGGAAGCCTGTTAGCCTGATCTCTTACCGGGATGACACAAAGCAGACTCGTTCAGACAGAGGGGCATTGGCTGAGAATAGTGTCTCCACCGGTCCCCCTGCTAGGCAGTGGTATCATTCTGAGGTGCTGTGCACGCTCACCAACTATCACCCCCTCTGACCTTTCCCACCGCAGAACACCCTGAATGCATTCAGCGGGTTATGCTTCATTCTAGGGCTGCAATGGATCGCCTAGTGGCAAAACCAATGGAAGCACCATTGACCTTCCGCAGAATTCCACTGCTTGTCTGCCTAGAGAAGCGACATCTGCCGAGTGTGCTAGGGACACTCATGACGGCAGAGCTATAGAGTGGTGGGTCCACGTTGCTTTCCACTAGCCAGCAAATACAGAAGGACATCCGAAAGAGGTGTCAGTCTATCTAGCAACATTTGTGGGCTTTCGGCTGGAGGAATTCCTTCGCGAAATGGTGCTATCTCATTTTTGGTGTTTGAAGACATACATATATATATATATTTATTTATTTTTTCTCCATAACTACACTTCTCAAATCTGGGGCATCTATCCGAGATGGCCGTGTCACATTATGTGATGTCTCAGGCACCAACGTGATGAGATCGACCTGGCGCTTTAACTTTGTCATTGTAAGTAGTAAGATGTAATTTGGCAGTTGTCATGTTTTTTCATATGCACTACTGCAAACCCCTTTCCTTACTTAGCCCACTCCCTCCTAAAGCTTTTAGGTGTGATGAGGAAGTGTCCTCTCAGCGGGGATGTAGCTCAGTTGTAGAGCGCATGCTTTGCATGTATGAGGACCCGGGGCATTTCCACTTGTTTCTCTTTTTGACTGTCAAATGATCTCTATCCACTAGATGGCCCTTTGAGCACAGTAATCCTCTGGTGGAAATCTTCCCCTGGAAGTCATCTCTTATGGAGAAGCAAAATGCACACTGCTTCAGTGTGACCATGTGGTTTTCCATTCTTGCTCCAGTTTTCCCTGCTCTTTTGCTACTGCTTCACTCGGCAGAATGTTTTGACCAGAAGAGTTCTCCCTGAAAATTATGTCTGCAGGACAGACACACTGCATACCGAGGGGATGTAGCTCAGTGGTAGAGCACTTGTTTTGCATGTATGAGGCCCCGGGTCCAATCCCTGGCATCTCCAATTGTTTCCCTTTTTTTGACTGTCATATGGTCTCTGTCCACTAGATGGCTCTTTGAGCACGGTAATCCTCTGGTGGAATACTTCCCCTGGAAGTCATCTCTTATGGAGAAGCATAATGCACACTGCTTCAGTGTGACCATGTGCTTTTCCAGTCTTGCTCCCGTTTTCCCTGGTCTTTTGCTAGTGCTTCAGTTGGCAGCATACTTTGACCGGAAGAATTCTCCCAGGAAAAGATGTCTGCAGGACAGACTCACCGCACACCAAGGGGATGTAGCTCAGTGGTAGAGCGCATGCTTCGCATGTATGAGGTCCCGGGTTCAATCCCCGGCATCTCCATTTGCATAAACTTCAGTGTGATTTTGTCCCGGTTATTTTGTATTTCACACTGCAACTCGGGCCATGATTATAGGATCATCGACATTCATATCTATTTGTCTGAGAAAACGCTGGTGCCCGTATCGCAAACCTGCCTGTAATATATCAGTGAGGTTTGCGTCCCTGCCAGTGTCAACATCCTGTATGCCTTCACAATCACTACAAATAGAAATGCACAGAGAGTACCATCACACCACAGTTTTAACTGTGCAGAATCGTGAAAGGATTGGCATTGCCTTGCGTTTCTTTTCAGTCGATTGTTTTGGTTCCGAATGTATAGCTCCACCATTGTACCTTTGTAGCATATGATGGCTAGCTTTAAAAATAATTTGTTTTCACTGGATGTGGCCACAGATGTACCTCTGTTGTCAACCTAAGTTGATCAGGTTCTGTAACTTGTTAGTTTTGAGCTGGAATATCCTACCAGCTCTGCTGCTGGGGCCTATCTCCGGCTTCTAAAAGCAAAAGCCTTGAACATATTGATATTTTTCATTAGTTGATCAGGGGGATTGCAGGGGGGGGCAGCTTTTCTGCATGTTTCTATGGACAACCAGAAACAGGTGGCTCTAAAATGAAGTCCGCCATTTGGAAACTCCAATTCGACAGTTACCATCAGTTCTGGGCGCTGTTAGTCCCAAGCAGCCAGCCAGCATCTGGTAGATTTCATAGGTCCTTGCTGGCAGCGGGGATGTAACTCAGTGGTAGAGCACCTGCTTTGGAAGTATGAGGCCACAGGTTCGATCCCCGGCATCTCCATATGATATGTTTCTTCAAGTGTGGGCTTTTTCCTGTACATGGGAATTAGGATGATGTGGTCTTTTGCCATACTAAATCCTGTTGCTGAACGTCTTCTCTTTGGAGCTGATGATTGTGGACATGCACGGTGCACCATGCTTCAGTGTGATGTCTGCTTTTTTCATTGGAAGCCTGTTAGCCTGATCTCTTACCGGGATGACACAAAGCAGACTCGTTCAGACAGAGGGGCATTGGCTGAGAATAGTGTCTCCACCGGTCCCCCTGCTAGGCAGTGGTATCATTCTGAGGTGCTGTGCACGCTCACCAACTATCACCCCCTCTGACCTTTCCCACCGCAGAACACCCTGAATGCATTCAGCGGGTTATGCTTCATTCTAGGGCTGCAATGGATCGCCTAGTGGCAAAACCAATGGAAGCACCATTGACCTTCCGCAGAATTCCACTGCTTGTCTGCCTAGAGAAGCGACATCTGCCGAGTGTGCTAGGGACACTCATGACGGCAGAGCTATAGAGTGGTGGGTCCACGTTGCTTTCCACTAGCCAGCAAATACAGAAGGACATCCGAAAGAGGTGTCAGTCTATCTAGCAACATTTGTGGGCTTTCGGCTGGAGGAATTCCTTCGCGAAATGGTGCTATCTCATTTTTGGTGTTTGAAGACATACATATATATATATATATATATATATATTTATTTATTTTTTCTCCATAACTACACTTCTCAAATCTGGGGCATCTATCCGAGATGGCCGTGTCACATTATGTGATGTCTCAGGCACCAACGTGATGAGATCGACCTGGCGCTTTAACTTTGTCATTGTAAGTAGTAAGATGTAATTTGGCAGTTGTCATGTTTTTTCATATGCACTACTGCAAACCCCTTTCCTTACTTAGCCCACTCCCTCCTGAAGCTTTTAGGTGTGATGAGGAAGTGTCCTCTCAGCGGGGATGTAGCTCAGTTGTAGAGCGCATGCTTTGCATGTATGAGGACCCGGGGCATTTCCACTTGTTTCTCTTTTTGACTGTCAAATGATCTCTATCCACTAGATGGCCCTTTGAGCACAGTAATCCTGTGGTGGAAATCTTCCCCTGGAAGTCATCTCTTATGGAGAAGCAAAATGCACACTGCTTCAGTGTGACCATGTGGTTTTCCATTCTTGCTCCAGTTTTCCCTGCTCTTTTGCTACTGCTTCACTCGGCAGAATGTTTTGACCAGAAGAGTTCTCCCTGAAAATTATGTCTGCAGGACAGACACACTGCATACCGAGGGGATGTAGCTCAGTGGTAGAGCACTTGTTTTGCATGCATGAGGCCCCGGGTCCAATCCCTGGCATCTCCAATTGTTTCCCTTTTTTTGACTGTCATATGGTCTCTGTCCACTAGATGGCTCTTTGAGCACGGTAATCCTCTGGTGGAATACTTCCCCTGGAAGTCATCTCTTATGGAGAAGCATAATGCACACTGCTTCAGTGTGACCATGTGCTTTTCCAGTCTTGCTCCCGTTTTCCCTGGTCTTTTGCTAGTGCTTCAGTTGGCAGCATACTTTGACCAGAAGAATTCTCCAAGGAAAAGATGTCTGCAGGACAGACTCACCGCACACCGAGGGGATGTAGCTCAGTGGTAGAGCGCATGCTTCGCATGTATGAGGTCCCGGGTTCAATCCCCGGCATCTCCATTTGCATAAACATCAGTGTGATTTTGTCCCGGTTATTTTGTATTTCACACTGCAACTCGGGCCATGATTATAGGATCATCGACATTCATATCTATTTGTCTGAGAAAACGCTGGTGCCCGTATCGCAAACCTGCCTGTAATATATCAGTGAGGTTTGCGTCCCTGCCAGTGTCAACATCCTGTATGCCTTCACAATCACTACAAATAGAAATGCAACGAGAGTACCATCACACCACAGTTTTAACCGTGCAGAATCGTGAAAGGATTGGCATTGCCTTGCGTTTCTTTTCAGTCGATTGTTTTGGTTCCGAATGTATAGCTCCACCATTGTACCTTTGTAGCATATGATGGCTAGCTTTAAAAATAATTTGTTTTCACTGGATGTGGCCACAGATGTACCTCTGTTGTCAACCTAAGTTGATCAGGTTCTGTAACTTGTTAGTTTTGAGCTGGAATATCCTACCAGCTCTGCTGCTGGGGCCTATCTCCGGCTTCTAAAAGCAAAAGCCTTGAACATATTGATATTTTTCATTAGTTGATCAGGGGGACTGCAGGGGGGGGCAGATTTTCTGCATGTTTCTATGGACAACCAGAAACAGGTGGCTCTAAAATGAAGTCCGCCATTTGGAAACTCCAATTCGACAGTTACCATCAGTTCTGGGCGCTGTTAGTCCCAAGCAGCCAGCCAGCATCTGGTAGATTTCATAGGTCCTTGCTGGCAGCGGGGATGTAACTCAGTGGTAGAGCACCTGCTTTGGAAGTATGAGGCCACAGGTTCGATCCCCGGCATCTCCATATGATATGTTTCTTCAAGTGTGGGCTTTTTCCTGTACATGGGAATTAGGATGATGTGGTCTTTTGCCATACTAAATCCTGTTGCTGAACGTCTTCTCTTTGGAGCCGATGATTGTGGACATGCACGGTGCACCATGCTTCAGTGTGATGTCTGCTTTTTTCATTGGAAGCCTGTTAGCCTGATCTCTTACCGGGATGACACAAAGCAGACTCATTCAGACAGAGGGGCATTGGCTGAGAATAGTGTCTCCACCGGTCCCCCTGCTAGGCAGTGGTATCATTCTGAGGTGCTGTGCACGCTCACCAACTATCACCCCCTCTGACCTTTCCCACCGCAGAACACCCTGAATGCATTCAGCGGGTTATGCTTCATTCTAGGGCTGCAATGGATCGCCTAGTGGCAAAACCAATGGAAGCACCATTGACCTTCCGCAGAATTCCACTGCTTGTCTGCCTAGAGAAGCGACATCTGCCGAGTGTGCTAGGGACACTCATGACGGCAGAGCTATAGAGTGGTGGGTCCACGTTGCTTTCCACTAGCCATCAAATACAGTAGGACATCCGAAAGAGGTGTCAGTCTATCTAGCAACATTTGTGGGCTTTCGGCTGGAGGAATTCCTGCGCGAAATGGTGCTATCTCATTTTTGGTGTTTGAAGACATACATATATATATATATATATATATTTATTTATTTTTTCTCCATAACTACACTTCTCAAATCTGGGGCATCTATCCGAGATGGCCGTGTCACATTATGTGATGTCTCAGGCACCAACGTGATGAGATCGACCTGGCGCTTTAACTTTGTCATTGTAAGTAGTAAGATGTAATTTGGCAGTTGTCATGTTTTTTCATATGCACTACTGCAAACCCCTTTCCTTACTTAGCCCACTCCCTCCTGAAGCTTTTAGGTGTGATGAGGAAGTGTCCTCTCAGCGGGGATGTAGCTCAGTTGTAGAGCGCATGCTTTGCATGTATGAGGACCCGGGGCATTTCCACTTGTTTCTCTTTTTGACTGTCAAATGATCTCTATCCACTAGATGGCCCTTTGAGCACAGTAATCCTGTGGTGGAAATCTTCCCCTGGAAGTCATCTCTTATGGAGAAGCAAAATGCACACTGCTTCAGTGTGACCATGTGGTTTTCCATTCTTGCTCCAGTTTTCCCTGCTCTTTTGCTACTGCTTCACTCGGCAGAATGTTTTGACCAGAAGAGTTCTCCCTGAAAATTATGTCTGCAGGACAGACACACTGCATACCGAGGGGATGTAGCTCAGTGGTAGAGCACTTGTTTTGCATGTATGAGGCCCCGGGTCCAATCCCTGGCATCTCCAATTGTTTCCCTTTTTTTGACTGTCATATGGTCTCTGTCCACTAGATGGCTCTTTGAGCACGGTAATCCTCTGGTGGAATACTTCCCCTGGAAGTCATCTCTTATGGAGAAGCATAATGCACACTGCTTCAGTGTGACCATGTGCTTTTCCAGTCTTGCTCCCGTTTTCCCTGGTCTTTTGCTAGTGCTTCAGTTGGCAGCATACTTTGACCGGAAGAATTCTCCCAGGAAAAGATGTCTGCAGGACAGACTCACCGCACACCAAGGGGATGTAGCTCAGTGGTAGAGCGCATGCTTCGCATGTATGAGGTCCCGGGTTCAATCCCCGGCATCTCCATTTGCATAAACTTCAGTGTGATTTTGTCCCGGTTATTTTGTATTTCACACTGCAACTCGGGCCATGATTATAGGATCATCGACATTCATATCTATTTGTCTGAGAAAACGCTGGTGCCCGTATCGCAAACCTGCCTGTAATATATCAGTGAGGTTTGCGTCCCTGCCAGTGTCAACATCCTGTATGCCTTCACAATCACTACAAATAGAAATGCACAGAGAGTACCATCACACCACAGTTTTAACTGTGCAGAATCGTGAAAGGATTGGCATTGCCTTGCGTTTCTTTTCAGTCGATTGTTTTGGTTCCGAATGTATAGCTCCACCATTGTACCTTTGTAGCATATGATGGCTAGCTTTAAAAATAATTTGTTTTCACTGGATGTGGCCACAGATGTACCTCTGTTGTCAACCTAAGTTGATCAGGTTCTGTAACTTGTTCGTTTTGAGCTGGAATATCCTACCAGCTCTGCTGCTGGGGCCTATCTCCGGCTTCTAAAAGCAAAAGCCTTGAACATATTGATATTTTTCATTAGTTGATCAGGGGGATTGCAGGGGGGGGCAGCTTTTCTGCATGTTTCTATGGACAACCAGAAACAGGTGGCTCTAAAATGAAGTCCGCCATTTGGAAACTCCAATTCGACAGTTACCATCAGTTCTGGGCGCTGTTAGTCCCAAGCAGCCAGCCAGCATCTGGTAGATTTCATAGGTCCTTGCTGGCAGCGGGGATGTAACTCAGTGGTAGAGCACCTGCTTTGAAAGTATGAGGCCACAGGTTCGATCCCCGGCATCTCAATATGATATGTTTCTTCAAGTGTGGGCTTTTTCCTGTACATGGGAATTAGGATGATGTGGTCTTTTGCCATACTAAATCCTGTTGCTGAACGTCTTCTCTTTGGAGCCGATGATTGTGGACATGCACGGTGCACCATGCTTCAGTGTGATGTCTGCTTTTTTCATTGGAAGCCTGTTAGCCTGATCTCTTACCGGGATGACACAAAGCAGACTCGTTCAGACAGAGGGGCATTGGCTGAGAATAGTGTCTCCACCGGTCCCCCTGCTAGGCAGTGGTATCATTCTGAGGTGCTGTGCACGCTCACCAACTATCACCCCCTCTGACCTTTCCCACCGCAGAACACCCTGAATGCATTCAGCGGGTTATGCTTCATTCTAGGGCTGCAATGGATCGCCTAGTGGCAAAACCAATGGAAGCACCATTGACCTTCCGCAGAATTCCACTGCTTGTCTGCCTAGAGAAGCGACATCTGCCGAGTGTGCTAGGGACACTCATGACGGCAGAGCTATAGAGTGGTGGGTCCACGTTGCTTTCCACTAGCCAGCAAATACAGAAGGACATCCGAAAGAGGTGTCAGTCTATCTAGCAACATTTGTGGGCTTTCGGCTGGAGGAATTCCTTCGCGAAATGGTGCTATCTCATTTTTGGTGTTTGAAGACATACATATATATATATATTTATTTATTTTTTCTCCATAACTACACTTCTCAAATCTGGGGCATCTATCCGAGATGGCCGTGTCACATTATGTGATGTCTCAGGCACCAACGTGATGAGATCGACCTGGCGCTTTAACTTTGTCATTGTAAGTAGTAAGATGTAATTTGGCAGTTGTCATGTTTTTTCATATGCACTACTGCAAACCCCTTTCCTTACTTAGCCCACTCCCTCCTAAAGCTTTTAGGTGTGATGAGGAAGTGTCCTCTCAGCGGGGATGTAGCTCAGTTGTAGAGCGCATGCTTTGCATGTATGAGGACCCGGGGCATTTCCACTTGTTTCTCTTTTTGACTGTCAAATGATCTCTATCCACTAGATGGCCCTTTGAGCACAGTAATCCTCTGGTGGAAATCTTCCCCTGGAAGTCATCTCTTATGGAGAAGCAAAATGCACACTGCTTCAGTGTGACCATGTGGTTTTCCATTCTTGCTCCAGTTTTCCCTGCTCTTTTGCTACTGCTTCACTCGGCAGAATGTTTTGACCAGAAGAGTTCTCCCTGAAAATTATGTCTGCAGGACAGACACACTGCATACCGAGGGGATGTAGCTCAGTGGTAGAGCACTTGTTTTGCATGTATGAGGCCCCGGGTCCAATCCCTGGCATCTCCAATTGTTTCCCTTTTTTTGACTGTCATATGGTCTCTGTCCACTAGATGGCTCTTTGAGCACGGTAATCCTCTGGTGGAATACTTCCCCTGGAAGTCATCTCTTATGGAGAAGCATAATGCACACTGCTTCAGTGTGACCATGTGCTTTTCCAGTCTTGCTCCCGTTTTCCCTGGTCTTTTGCTAGTGCTTCAGTTGGCAGCATACTTTGACCGGAAGAATTCTCCCAGGAAAAGATGTCTGCAGGACAGACTCACCGCACACCAAGGGGATGTAGCTCAGTGGTAGAGCGCATGCTTCGCATGTATGAGGTCCCGGGTTCAATCCCCGGCATCTCCATTTGCATAAACTTCAGTGTGATTTTGTCCCGGTTATTTTGTATTTCACACTGCAACTCGGGCCATGATTATAGGATCATCGACATTCATATCTATTTGTCTGAGAAAACGCTGGTGCCCGTATCGCAAACCTGCCTGTAATATATCAGTGAGGTTTGCGTCCCTGCCAGTGTCAACATCCTGTATGCCTTCACAATCACTACAAATAGAAATGCACAGAGAGTACCATCACACCACAGTTTTAACTGTGCAGAATCGTGAAAGGATTGGCATTGCCTTGCGTTTCTTTTCAGTCGATTGTTTTGGTTCCGAATGTATAGCTCCACCATTGTACCTTTGTAGCATATGATGGCTAGCTTTAAAAATAATTTGTTTTCACTGGATGTGGCCACAGATGTACCTCTGTTGTCAACCTAAGTTGATCAGGTTCTGTAACTTGTTCGTTTTGAGCTGGAATATCCTACCAGCTCTGCTGCTGGGGCCTATCTCCGGCTTCTAAAAGCAAAAGCCTTGAACATATTGATATTTTTCATTAGTTGATCAGGGGGATTGCAGGGGGGGGCAGCTTTTCTGCATGTTTCTATGGACAACCAGAAACAGGTGGCTCTAAAATGAAGTCCGCCATTTGGAAACTCCAATTCGACAGTTACCATCAGTTCTGGGCGCTGTTAGTCCCAAGCAGCCAGCCAGCATCTGGTAGATTTCATAGGTCCTTGCTGGCAGCGGGGATGTAACTCAGTGGTAGAGCACCTGCTTTGAAAGTATGAGGCCACAGGTTCGATCCCCGGCATCTCAATATGATATGTTTCTTCAAGTGTGGGCTTTTTCCTGTACATGGGAATTAGGATGATGTGGTCTTTTGCCATACTAAATCCTGTTGCTGAACGTCTTCTCTTTGGAGCCGATGATTGTGGACATGCACGGTGCACCATGCTTCAGTGTGATGTCTGCTTTTTTCATTGGAAGCCTGTTAGCCTGATCTCTTACCGGGATGACACAAAGCAGACTCGTTCAGACAGAGGGGCATTGGCTGAGAATAGTGTCTCCACCGGTCCCCCTGCTAGGCAGTGGTATCATTCTGAGGTGCTGTGCACGCTCACCAACTATCACCCCCTCTGACCTTTCCCACCGCAGAACACCCTGAATGCATTCAGCGGGTTATGCTTCATTCTAGGGCTGCAATGGATCGCCTAGTGGCAAAACCAATGGAAGCACCATTGACCTTCCGCAGAATTCCACTGCTTGTCTGCCTAGAGAAGCGACATCTGCCGAGTGTGCTAGGGACACTCATGACGGCAGAGCTATAGAGTGGTGGGTCCACGTTGCTTTCCACTAGCCAGCAAATACAGAAGGACATCCGAAAGAGGTGTCAGTCTATCTAGCAACATTTGTGGGCTTTCGGCTGGAGGAATTCCTTCGCGAAATGGTGCTATCTCATTTTTGGTGTTTGAAGACATACATATATATATATATTTATTTATTTTTTCTCCATAACTACACTTCTCAAATCTGGGGCATCTATCCGAGATGGCCGTGTCACATTATGTGATGTCTCAGGCACCAACGTGATGAGATCGACCTGGCGCTTTAACTTTGTCATTGTAAGTAGTAAGATGTAATTTGGCAGTTGTCATGTTTTTTCATATGCACTACTGCAAACCCCTTTCCTTACTTAGCCCACTCCCTCCTAAAGCTTTTAGGTGTGATGAGGAAGTGTCCTCTCAGCGGGGATGTAGCTCAGTTGTAGAGCGCATGCTTTGCATGTATGAGGACCCGGGGCATTTCCACTTGTTTCTCTTTTTGACTGTCAAATGATCTCTATCCACTAGATGGCCCTTTGAGCACAGTAATCCTCTGGTGGAAATCTTCCCCTGGAAGTCATCTCTTATGGAGAAGCAAAATGCACACTGCTTCAGTGTGACCATGTGGTTTTCCATTCTTGCTCCAGTTTTCCCTGCTCTTTTGCTACTGCTTCACTCGGCAGAATGTTTTGACCAGAAGAGTTCTCCCTGAAAATTATGTCTGCAGGACAGACACACTGCATACCGAGGGGATGTAGCTCAGTGGTAGAGCACTTGTTTTGCATGTATGAGGCCCCGGGTCCAATCCCTGGCATCTCCAATTGTTTCCCTTTTTTTGACTGTCATATGGTCTCTGTCCACTAGATGGCTCTTTGAGCACGGTAATCCTCTGGTGGAATACTTCCCCTGGAAGTCATCTCTTATGGAGAAGCATAATGCACACTGCTTCAGTGTGACCATGTGCTTTTCCAGTCTTGCTCCCGTTTTCCCTGGTCTTTTGCTAGTGCTTCAGTTGGCAGCATACTTTGACCGGAAGAATTCTCCCAGGAAAAGATGTCTGCAGGACAGACTCACCGCACACCAAGGGGATGTAGCTCAGTGGTAGAGCGCATGCTTCGCATGTATGAGGTCCCGGGTTCAATCCCCGGCATCTCCATTTGCATAAACTTCAGTGTGATTTTGTCCCGGTTATTTTGTATTTCACACTGCAACTCGGGCCATGATTATAGGATCATCGACATTCATATCTATTTGTCTGAGAAAACGCTGGTGCCCGTATCGCAAACCTGCCTGTAATATATCAGTGAGGTTTGCGTCCCTGCCAGTGTCAACATCCTGTATGCCTTCACAATCACTACAAATAGAAATGCACAGAGAGTACCATCACACCACAGTTTTAACTGTGCAGAATCGTGAAAGGATTGGCATTGCCTTGCGTTTCTTTTCAGTCGATTGTTTTGGTTCCGAATGTATAGCTCCACCATTGTACCTTTGTAGCATATGATGGCTAGCTTTAAAAATAATTTGTTTTCACTGGATGTGGCCACAGATGTACCTCTGTTGTCAACCTAAGTTGATCAGGTTCTGTAACTTGTTAGTTTTGAGCTGGAATATCCTACCAGCTCTGCTGCTGGGGCCTATCTCCGGCTTCTAAAAGCAAAAGCCTTGAACATATTGATATTTTTCATTAGTTGATCAGGGGGATTGCAGGGGGGGGCAGCTTTTCTGCATGTTTCTATGGACAACCAGAAACAGGTGGCTCTAAAATGAAGTCTGCCATTTGGAAACTCCAATTCGACAGTTACCATCAGTTCTGGGCGCTGTTAGTCCCAAGCAGCCAGCCAGCATCTGGTAGATTTCATAGGTCCTTGCTGGCAGCGGGGATGTAACTCAGTGGTAGAGCACCTGCTTTGGAAGTATGAGGCCACAGGTTCGATCCCCGGCATCTCCATATGATATGTTTCTTCAAGTGTGGGCTTTTTCCTGTACATGGGAATTAGGATGATGTGGTCTTTTGCCATACTAAATCCTGTTGCTGAACGTCTTCTCTTTGGAGCCGATGATTGTGGACATGCACGGTGCACCATGCTTCAGTGTGATGTCTGCTTTTTTCATTGGAAGCCTGTTAGCCTGATCTCTTACCGGGATGACACAAAGCAGACTCATTCAGACAGAGGGGCATTGGCTGAGAATAGTGTCTCCACCGGTCCCCCTGCTAGGCAGTGGTATCATTCTGAGGTGCTGTGCACGCTCACCAACTATCACCCCCTCTGACCTTTCCCACCGCAGAACACCCTGAATGCATTCAGCGGGTTATGCTTCATTCTAGGGCTGCAATGGATCGCCTAGTGGCAAAACCAATGGAAGCACCATTGACCTTCCGCAGAATTCCACTGCTTGTCTGCCTAGAGAAGCGACATCTGCCGAGTGTGCTAGGGACACTCATGACGGCAGAGCTATAGAGTGGTGGGTCCACGTTGCTTTCCACTAGCCAGCAAATACAGAAGGACATCCGAAAGAGGTGTCAGTCTATCTAGCAACATTTGTGGGCTTTCGGCTGGAGGAATTCCTGCGCGAAATGGTGCTATCTCATTTTTGGTGTTTGAAGACATACATATATATATATATATATATATTTATTTATTTTTTCTCCATAACTACACTTCTCAAATCTGGGGCATCTATCCGAGATGGCCGTGTCACATTATGTGATGTCTCAGGCACCAACGTGATGAGATCGACCTGGCGCTTTAACTTTGTCATTGTAAGTAGTAAGATGTAATTTGGCAGTTGTCATGTTTTTTCATATGCACTACTGCAAACCCCTTTCCTTACTTAGCCCACTCCCTCCTGAAGCTTTTAGGTGTGATGAGGAAGTGTCCTCTCAGCGGGGATGTAGCTCAGTTGTAGAGCGCATGCTTTGCATGTATGAGGACCCGGGGCATTTCCACTTGTTTCTCTTTTTGACTGTCAAATGATCTCTATCCACTAGATGGCCCTTTGAGCACAGTAATCCTGTGGTGGAAATCTTCCCCTGGAAGTCATCTCTTATGGAGAAGCAAAATGCACACTGCTTCAGTGTGACCATGTGGTTTTCCATTCTTGCTCCAGTTTTCCCTGCTCTTTTGCTACTGCTTCACTCGGCAGAATGTTTTGACCAGAAGAGTTCTCCCTGAAAATTATGTCTGCAGGACAGACACACTGCATACCGAGGGGATGTAGCTCAGTGGTAGAGCACTTGTTTTGCATGTATGAGGCCCCGGGTCCAATCCCTGGCATCTCCAATTGTTTCCCTTTTTTTGACTGTCATATGGTCTCTGTCCACTAGATGGCTCTTTGAGCACGGTAATCCTCTGGTGGAATACTTCCCCTGGAAGTCATCTCTTATGGAGAAGCATAATGCACACTGCTTCAGTGTGACCATGTGCTTTTCCAGTCTTGCTCCCGTTTTCCCTGGTCTTTTGCTAGTGCTTCAGTTGGCAGCATACTTTGACCGGAAGAATTCTCCCAGGAAAAGATGTCTGCAGGACAGACTCACCGCACACCAAGGGGATGTAGCTCAGTGGTAGAGCGCATGCTTCGCATGTATGAGGTCCCGGGTTCAATCCCCGGCATCTCCATTTGCATAAACTTCAGTGTGATTTTGTCCCGGTTATTTTGTATTTCACACTGCAACTCGGGCCATGATTATAGGATCATCGACATTCATATCTATTTGTCTGAGAAAACGCTGGTGCCCGTATCGCAAACCTGCCTGTAATATATCAGTGAGGTTTGCGTCCCTGCCAGTGTCAACATCCTGTATGCCTTCACAATCACTACAAATAGAAATGCACAGAGAGTACCATCACACCACAGTTTTAACTGTGCAGAATCGTGAAAGGATTGGCATTGCCTTGCGTTTCTTTTCAGTCGATTGTTTTGGTTCCGAATGTATAGCTCCACCATTGTACCTTTGTAGCATATGATGGCTAGCTTTAAAAATAATTTGTTTTCACTGGATGTGGCCACAGATGTACCTCTGTTGTCAACCTAAGTTGATCAGGTTCTGTAACTTGTTCGTTTTGAGCTGGAATATCCTACCAGCTCTGCTGCTGGGGCCTATCTCCGGCTTCTAAAAGCAAAAGCCTTGAACATATTGATATTTTTCATTAGTTGATCAGGGGGATTGCAGGGGGGGGCAGCTTTTCTGCATGTTTCTATGGACAACCAGAAACAGGTGGCTCTAAAATGAAGTCCGCCATTTGGAAACTCCAATTCGACAGTTACCATCAGTTCTGGGCGCTGTTAGTCCCAAGCAGCCAGCCAGCATCTGGTAGATTTCATAGGTCCTTGCTGGCAGCGGGGATGTAACTCAGTGGTAGAGCACCTGCTTTGAAAGTATGAGGCCACAGGTTCGATCCCCGGCATCTCAATATGATATGTTTCTTCAAGTGTGGGCTTTTTCCTGTACATGGGAATTAGGATGATGTGGTCTTTTGCCATACTAAATCCTGTTGCTGAACGTCTTCTCTTTGGAGCCGATGATTGTGGACATGCACGGTGCACCATGCTTCAGTGTGATGTCTGCTTTTTTCATTGGAAGCCTGTTAGCCTGATCTCTTACCGGGATGACACAAAGCAGACTCGTTCAGACAGAGGGGCATTGGCTGAGAATAGTGTCTCCACCGGTCCCCCTGCTAGGCAGTGGTATCATTCTGAGGTGCTGTGCACGCTCACCAACTATCACCCCCTCTGACCTTTCCCACCGCAGAACACCCTGAATGCATTCAGCGGGTTATGCTTCATTCTAGGGCTGCAATGGATCGCCTAGTGGCAAAACCAATGGAAGCACCATTGACCTTCCGCAGAATTCCACTGCTTGTCTGCCTAGAGAAGCGACATCTGCCGAGTGTGCTAGGGACACTCATGACGGCAGAGCTATAGAGTGGTGGGTCCACGTTGCTTTCCACTAGCCAGCAAATACAGAAGGACATCCGAAAGAGGTGTCAGTCTATCTAGCAACATTTGTGGGCTTTCGGCTGGAGGAATTCCTTCGCGAAATGGTGCTATCTCATTTTTGGTGTTTGAAGACATACATATATATATATATTTATTTATTTTTTCTCCATAACTACACTTCTCAAATCTGGGGCATCTATCCGAGATGGCCGTGTCACATTATGTGATGTCTCAGGCACCAACGTGATGAGATCGACCTGGCGCTTTAACTTTGTCATTGTAAGTAGTAAGATGTAATTTGGCAGTTGTCATGTTTTTTCATATGCACTACTGCAAACCCCTTTCCTTACTTAGCCCACTCCCTCCTAAAGCTTTTAGGTGTGATGAGGAAGTGTCCTCTCAGCGGGGATGTAGCTCAGTTGTAGAGCGCATGCTTTGCATGTATGAGGACCCGGGGCATTTCCACTTGTTTCTCTTTTTGACTGTCAAATGATCTCTATCCACTAGATGGCCCTTTGAGCACAGTAATCCTCTGGTGGAAATCTTCCCCTGGAAGTCATCTCTTATGGAGAAGCAAAATGCACACTGCTTCAGTGTGACCATGTGGTTTTCCATTCTTGCTCCAGTTTTCCCTGCTCTTTTGCTACTGCTTCACTCGGCAGAATGTTTTGACCAGAAGAGTTCTCCCTGAAAATTATGTCTGCAGGACAGACACACTGCATACCGAGGGGATGTAGCTCAGTGGTAGAGCACTTGTTTTGCATGTATGAGGCCCCGGGTCCAATCCCTGGCATCTCCAATTGTTTCCCTTTTTTTGACTGTCATATGGTCTCTGTCCACTAGATGGCTCTTTGAGCACGGTAATCCTCTGGTGGAATACTTCCCCTGGAAGTCATCTCTTATGGAGAAGCATAATGCACACTGCTTCAGTGTGACCATGTGCTTTTCCAGTCTTGCTCCCGTTTTCCCTGGTCTTTTGCTAGTGCTTCAGTTGGCAGCATACTTTGACCGGAAGAATTCTCCCAGGAAAAGATGTCTGCAGGACAGACTCACCGCACACCAAGGGGATGTAGCTCAGTGGTAGAGCGCATGCTTCGCATGTATGAGGTCCCGGGTTCAATCCCCGGCATCTCCATTTGCATAAACTTCAGTGTGATTTTGTCCCGGTTATTTTGTATTTCACACTGCAACTCGGGCCATGATTATAGGATCATCGACATTCATATCTATTTGTCTGAGAAAACGCTGGTGCCCGTATCGCAAACCTGCCTGTAATATATCAGTGAGGTTTGCGTCCCTGCCAGTGTCAACATCCTGTATGCCTTCACAATCACTACAAATAGAAATGCACAGAGAGTACCATCACACCACAGTTTTAACTGTGCAGAATCGTGAAAGGATTGGCATTGCCTTGCGTTTCTTTTCAGTCGATTGTTTTGGTTCCGAATGTATAGCTCCACCATTGTACCTTTGTAGCATATGATGGCTAGCTTTAAAAATAATTTGTTTTCACTGGATGTGGCCACAGATGTACCTCTGTTGTCAACCTAAGTTGATCAGGTTCTGTAACTTGTTAGTTTTGAGCTGGAATATCCTACCAGCTCTGCTGCTGGGGCCTATCTCCGGCTTCTAAAAGCAAAAGCCTTGAACATATTGATATTTTTCATTAGTTGATCAGGGGGATTGCAGGGGGGGGCAGCTTTTCTGCATGTTTCTATGGACAACCAGAAACAGGTGGCTCTAAAATGAAGTCCGCCATTTGGAAACTCCAATTCGACAGTTACCATCAGTTCTGGGCGCTGTTAGTCCCAAGCAGCCAGCCAGCATCTGGTAGATTTCATAGGTCCTTGCTGGCAGCGGGGATGTAACTCAGTGGTAGAGCACCTGCTTTGGAAGTATGAGGCCACAGGTTCGATCCCCGGCATCTCCATATGATATGTTTCTTCAAGTGTGGGCTTTTTCCTGTACATGGGAATTAGGATGATGTGGTCTTTTGCCATACTAAATCCTGTTGCTGAACGTCTTCTCTTTGGAGCTGATGATTGTGGACATGCACGGTGCACCATGCTTCAGTGTGATGTCTGCTTTTTTCATTGGAAGCCTGTTAGCCTGATCTCTTACCGGGATGACACAAAGCAGACTCGTTCAGACAGAGGGGCATTGGCTGAGAATAGTGTCTCCACCGGTCCCCCTGCTAGGCAGTGGTATCATTCTGAGGTGCTGTGCACGCTCACCAACTATCACCCCCTCTGACCTTTCCCACCGCAGAACACCCTGAATGCATTCAGCGGGTTATGCTTCATTCTAGGGCTGCAATGGATCGCCTAGTGGCAAAACCAATGGAAGCACCATTGACCTTCCGCAGAATTCCACTGCTTGTCTGCCTAGAGAAGCGACATCTGCCGAGTGTGCTAGGGACACTCATGACGGCAGAGCTATAGAGTGGTGGGTCCACGTTGCTTTCCACTAGCCAGCAAATACAGAAGGACATCCGAAAGAGGTGTCAGTCTATCTAGCAACATTTGTGGGCTTTCGGCTGGAGGAATTCCTGCGCGAAATGGTGCTATCTCATTTTTGGTGTTTGAAGACATACATATATATATATATATATATTTATTTATTTTTTCTCCATAACTACACTTCTCAAATCTGGGGCATCTATCCGAGATGGCCGTGTCACATTATGTGATGTCTCAGGCACCAACGTGATGAGATCGACCTGGCGCTTTAACTTTGTCATTGTAAGTAGTAAGATGTAATTTGGCAGTTGTCATGTTTTTTCATATGCACTACTGCAAACCCCTTTCCTTACTTAGCCCACTCCCTCCTGAAGCTTTTAGGTGTGATGAGGAAGTGTCCTCTCAGCGGGGATGTAGCTCAGTTGTAGAGCGCATGCTTTGCATGTATGAGGACCCGGGGCATTTCCACTTGTTTCTCTTTTTGACTGTCAAATGATCTCTATCCACTAGATGGCCCTTTGAGCACAGTAATCCTCTGGTGGAAATCTTCCCCTGGAAGTCATCTCTTATGGAGAAGCAAAATGCACACTGCTTCAGTGTGACCATGTGGTTTTCCATTCTTGCTCCAGTTTTCCCTGCTCTTTTGCTACTGCTTCACTCGGCAGAATGTTTTGACCAGAAGAGTTCTCCCTGAAAATTATGTCTGCAGGACAGACACACTGCATACCGAGGGGATGTAGCTCAGTGGTAGAGCACTTGTTTTGCATGTATGAGGCCCCGGGTCCAATCCCTGGCATCTCCAATTGTTTCCCTTTTTTTGACTGTCATATGGTCTCTGTCCACTAGATGGCTCTTTGAGCACGGTAATCCTCTGGTGGAATACTTCCCCTGGAAGTCATCTCTTATGGAGAAGCATAATGCACACTGCTTCAGTGTGACCATGTGCTTTTCCAGTCTTGCTCCCGTTTTCCCTGGTCTTTTGCTAGTGCTTCAGTTGGCAGCATACTTTGACCGGAAGAATTCTCCCAGGAAAAGATGTCTGCAGGACAGACTCACCGCACACCAAGGGGATGTAGCTCAGTGGTAGAGCGCATGCTTCGCATGTATGAGGTCCCGGGTTCAATCCCCGGCATCTCCATTTGCATAAACTTCAGTGTGATTTTGTCCCGGTTATTTTGTATTTCACACTGCAACTCGGGCCATGATTATAGGATCATCGACATTCATATCTATTTGTCTGAGAAAACGCTGGTGCCCGTATCGCAAACCTGCCTGTAATATATCAGTGAGGTTTGCGTCCCTGCCAGTGTCAACATCCTGTATGCCTTCACAATCACTACAAATAGAAATGCACAGAGAGTACCATCACACCACAGTTTTAACTGTGCAGAATCGTGAAAGGATTGGCATTGCCTTGCGTTTCTTTTCAGTCGATTGTTTTGGTTCCGAATGTATAGCTCCACCATTGTACCTTTGTAGCATATGATGGCTAGCTTTAAAAATAATTTGTTTTCACTGGATGTGGCCACAGATGTACCTCTGTTGTCAACCTAAGTTGATCAGGTTCTGTAACTTGTTCGTTTTGAGCTGGAATATCCTACCAGCTCTGCTGCTGGGGCCTATCTCCGGCTTCTAAAAGCAAAAGCCTTGAACATATTGATATTTTTCATTAGTTGATCAGGGGGATTGCAGGGGGGGGCAGCTTTTCTGCATGTTTCTATGGACAACCAGAAACAGGTGGCTCTAAAATGAAGTCCGCCATTTGGAAACTCCAATTCGACAGTTACCATCAGTTCTGGGCGCTGTTAGTCCCAAGCAGCCAGCCAGCATCTGGTAGATTTCATAGGTCCTTGCTGGCAGCGGGGATGTAACTCAGTGGTAGAGCACCTGCTTTGGAAGTATGAGGCCACAGGTTCGATCCCCGGCATCTCCATATGATATGTTTCTTCAAGTGTGGGCTTTTTCCTGTACATGGGAATTAGGATGATGTGGTCTTTTGCCATACTAAATCCTGTTGCTGAACGTCTTCTCTTTGGAGCCGATGATTGTGGACATGCACGGTGCACCATGCTTCAGTGTGATGTCTGCTTTTTTCATTGGAAGCCTGTTAGCCTGATCTCTTACCGGGATGACACAAAGCAGACTCGTTCAGACAGAGGGGCATTGGCTGAGAATAGTGTCTCCACCGGTCCCCCTGCTAGGCAGTGGTATCATTCTGAGGTGCTGTGCACGCTCACCAACTATCACCCCCTCTGACCTTTCCCACCGCAGAACACCCTGAATGCATTCAGCGGGTTATGCTTCATTCTAGGGCTGCAATGGATCGCCTAGTGGCAAAACCAATGGAAGCACCATTGACCTTCCGCAGAATTCCACTGCTTGTCTGCCTAGAGAAGCGACATCTGCCGAGTGTGCTAGGGACACTCATGACGGCAGAGCTATAGAGTGGTGGGTCCACGTTGCTTTCCACTAGCCAGCAAATACAGAAGGACATCCGAAAGAGGTGTCAGTCTATCTAGCAACATTTGTGGGCTTTCGGCTGGAGGAATTCCTGCGCGAAATGGTGCTATCTCATTTTTGGTGTTTGAAGACATACATATATATATATATATATATATTTATTTATTTTTTCTCCATAACTACACTTCTCAAATCTGGGGCATCTATCCGAGATGGCCGTGTCACATTATGTGATGTCTCAGGCACCAACGTGATGAGATCGACCTGGCGCTTTAACTTTGTCATTGTAAGTAGTAAGATGTAATTTGGCAGTTGTCATGTTTTTTCATATGCACTACTGCAAACCCCTTTCCTTACTTAGCCCACTCCCTCCTGAAGCTTTTAGGTGTGATGAGGAAGTGTCCTCTCAGCGGGGATGTAGCTCAGTTGTAGAGCGCATGCTTTGCATGTATGAGGACCCGGGGCATTTCCACTTGTTTCTCTTTTTGACTGTCAAATGATCTCTATCCACTAGATGGCCCTTTGAGCACAGTAATCCTGTGGTGGAAATCTTCCCCTGGAAGTCATCTCTTATGGAGAAGCAAAATGCACACTGCTTCAGTGTGACCATGTGGTTTTCCATTCTTGCTCCAGTTTTCCCTGCTCTTTTGCTACTGCTTCACTCGGCAGAATGTTTTGACCAGAAGAGTTCTCCCTGAAAATTATGTCTGCAGGACAGACACACTGCATACCGAGGGGATGTAGCTCAGTGGTAGAGCACTTGTTTTGCATGTATGAGGCCCCGGGTCCAATCCCTGGCATCTCCAATTGTTTCCCTTTTTTTGACTGTCATATGGTCTCTGTCCACTAGATGGCTCTTTGAGCACGGTAATCCTCTGGTGGAATACTTCCCCTGGAAGTCATCTCTTATGGAGAAGCATAATGCACACTGCTTCAGTGTGACCATGTGCTTTTCCAGTCTTGCTCCCGTTTTCCCTGGTCTTTTGCTAGTGCTTCAGTTGGCAGCATACTTTGACCGGAAGAATTCTCCCAGGAAAAGATGTCTGCAGGACAGACTCACCGCACACCAAGGGGATGTAGCTCAGTGGTAGAGCGCATGCTTCGCATGTATGAGGTCCCGGGTTCAATCCCCGGCATCTCCATTTGCATAAACTTCAGTGTGATTTTGTCCCGGTTATTTTGTATTTCACACTGCAACTCGGGCCATGATTATAGGATCATCGACATTCATATCTATTTGTCTGAGAAAACGCTGGTGCCCGTATCGCAAACCTGCCTGTAATATATCAGTGAGGTTTGCGTCCCTGCCAGTGTCAACATCCTGTATGCCTTCACAATCACTACAAATAGAAATGCACAGAGAGTACCATCACACCACAGTTTAACTGTGCAGAATCGTGAAAGGATTGGCATTGCCTTGCGTTTCTTTTCAGTCGATTGTTTTGGTTCCGAATGTATAGCTCCACCATTGTACCTTTGTAGCATATGATGGCTAGCTTTAAAAATAATTTGTTTTCACTGGATGTGGCCACAGATGTACCTCTGTTGTCAACCTAAGTTGATCAGGTTCTGTAACTTGTTCGTTTTGAGCTGGAATATCCTACCAGCTCTGCTGCTGGGGCCTATCTCCGGCTTCTAAAAGCAAAAGCCTTGAACATATTGATATTTTTCATTAGTTGATCAGGGGGATTGCAGGGGGGGGCAGCTTTTCTGCATGTTTCTATGGACAACCAGAAACAGGTGGCTCTAAAATGAAGTCCGCCATTTGGAAACTCCAATTCGACAGTTACCATCAGTTCTGGGCGCTGTTAGTCCCAAGCAGCCAGCCAGCATCTGGTAGATTTCATAGGTCCTTGCTGGCAGCGGGGATGTAACTCAGTGGTAGAGCACCTGCTTTGAAAGTATGAGGCCACAGGTTCGATCCCCGGCATCTCAATATGATATGTTTCTTCAAGTGTGGGCTTTTTCCTGTACATGGGAATTAGGATGATGTGGTCTTTTGCCATACTAAATCCTGTTGCTGAACGTCTTCTCTTTGGAGCCGATGATTGTGGACATGCACGGTGCACCATGCTTCAGTGTGATGTCTGCTTTTTTCATTGGAAGCCTGTTAGCCTGATCTCTTACCGGGATGACACAAAGCAGACTCGTTCAGACAGAGGGGCATTGGCTGAGAATAGTGTCTCCACCGGTCCCCCTGCTAGGCAGTGGTATCATTCTGAGGTGCTGTGCACGCTCACCAACTATCACCCCCTCTGACCTTTCCCACCGCAGAACACCCTGAATGCATTCAGCGGGTTATGCTTCATTCTAGGGCTGCAATGGATCGCCTAGTGGCAAAACCAATGGAAGCACCATTGACCTTCCGCAGAATTCCACTGCTTGTCTGCCTAGAGAAGCGACATCTGCCGAGTGTGCTAGGGACACTCATGACGGCAGAGCTATAGAGTGGTGGGTCCACGTTGCTTTCCACTAGCCAGCAAATACAGAAGGACATCCGAAAGAGGTGTCAGTCTATCTAGCAACATTTGTGGGCTTTCGGCTGGAGGAATTCCTTCGCGAAATGGTGCTATCTCATTTTTGGTGTTTGAAGACATACATATATATATATATTTATTTATTTTTTCTCCATAACTACACTTCTCAAATCTGGGGCATCTATCCGAGATGGCCGTGTCACATTATGTGATGTCTCAGGCACCAACGTGATGAGATCGACCTGGCGCTTTAACTTTGTCATTGTAAGTAGTAAGATGTAATTTGGCAGTTGTCATGTTTTTTCATATGCACTACTGCAAACCCCTTTCCTTACTTAGCCCACTCCCTCCTAAAGCTTTTAGGTGTGATGAGGAAGTGTCCTCTCAGCGGGGATGTAGCTCAGTTGTAGAGCGCATGCTTTGCATGTATGAGGACCCGGGGCATTTCCACTTGTTTCTCTTTTTGACTGTCAAATGATCTCTATCCACTAGATGGCCCTTTGAGCACAGTAATCCTCTGGTGGAAATCTTCCCCTGGAAGTCATCTCTTATGGAGAAGCAAAATGCACACTGCTTCAGTGTGACCATGTGGTTTTCCATTCTTGCTCCAGTTTTCCCTGCTCTTTTGCTACTGCTTCACTCGGCAGAATGTTTTGACCAGAAGAGTTCTCCCTGAAAATTATGTCTGCAGGACAGACACACTGCATACCGAGGGGATGTAGCTCAGTGGTAGAGCACTTGTTTTGCATGTATGAGGCCCCGGGTCCAATCCCTGGCATCTCCAATTGTTTCCCTTTTTTTGACTGTCATATGGTCTCTGTCCACTAGATGGCTCTTTGAGCACGGTAATCCTCTGGTGGAATACTTCCCCTGGAAGTCATCTCTTATGGAGAAGCATAATGCACACTGCTTCAGTGTGACCATGTGCTTTTCCAGTCTTGCTCCCGTTTTCCCTGGTCTTTTGCTAGTGCTTCAGTTGGCAGCATACTTTGACCGGAAGAATTCTCCCAGGAAAAGATGTCTGCAGGACAGACTCACCGCACACCAAGGGGATGTAGCTCAGTGGTAGAGCGCATGCTTCGCATGTATGAGGTCCCGGGTTCAATCCCCGGCATCTCCATTTGCATAAACTTCAGTGTGATTTTGTCCCGGTTATTTTGTATTTCACACTGCAACTCGGGCCATGATTATAGGATCATCGACATTCATATCTATTTGTCTGAGAAAACGCTGGTGCCCGTATCGCAAACCTGCCTGTAATATATCAGTGAGGTTTGCGTCCCTGCCAGTGTCAACATCCTGTATGCCTTCACAATCACTACAAATAGAAATGCACAGAGAGTACCATCACACCACAGTTTTAACTGTGCAGAATCGTGAAAGGATTGGCATTGCCTTGCGTTTCTTTTCAGTCGATTGTTTTGGTTCCGAATGTATAGCTCCACCATTGTACCTTTGTAGCATATGATGGCTAGCTTTAAAAATAATTTGTTTTCACTGGATGTGGCCACAGATGTACCTCTGTTGTCAACCTAAGTTGATCAGGTTCTGTAACTTGTTAGTTTTGAGCTGGAATATCCTACCAGCTCTGCTGCTGGGGCCTATCTCCGGCTTCTAAAAGCAAAAGCCTTGAACATATTGATATTTTTCATTAGTTGATCAGGGGGATTGCAGGGGGGGGCAGCTTTTCTGCATGTTTCTATGGACAACCAGAAACAGGTGGCTCTAAAATGAAGTCCGCCATTTGGAAACTCCAATTCGACAGTTACCATCAGTTCTGGGCGCTGTTAGTCCCAAGCAGCCAGCCAGCATCTGGTAGATTTCATAGGTCCTTGCTGGCAGCGGGGATGTAACTCAGTGGTAGAGCACCTGCTTTGGAAGTATGAGGCCACAGGTTCGATCCCCGGCATCTCCATATGATATGTTTCTTCAAGTGTGGGCTTTTTCCTGTACATGGGAATTAGGATGATGTGGTCTTTTGCCATACTAAATCCTGTTGCTGAACGTCTTCTCTTTGGAGCTGATGATTGTGGACATGCACGGTGCACCATGCTTCAGTGTGATGTCTGCTTTTTTCATTGGAAGCCTGTTAGCCTGATCTCTTACCGGGATGACACAAAGCAGACTCGTTCAGACAGAGGGGCATTGGCTGAGAATAGTGTCTTCACCGGTCCCCCTGCTAGGCAGTGGTATCATTCTGAGGTGCTGTGCACGCTCACCAACTATCACCCCCTCTGACCTTTCCCACCGCAGAACACCCTGAATGCATTCAGCGGGTTATGCTTCATTCTAGGGCTGCAATGGATCGCCTAGTGGCAAAACCAATGGAAGCACCATTGACCTTCCGCAGAATTCCACTGCTTGTCTGCCTAGAGAAGCGACATCTGCCGAGTGTGCTAGGGACACTCATGACGGCAGAGCTATAGAGTGGTGGGTCCACGTTGCTTTCCACTAGCCAGCAAATACAGAAGGACATCCGAAAGAGGTGTCAGTCTATCTAGCAACATTTGTGGGCTTTCGGCTGGAGGAATTCCTTCGCGAAATGGTGCTATCTCATTTTTGGTGTTTGAAGACATACATATATATATATATATATATATATTTATTTATTTTTTCTCCATAACTACACTTCTCAAATCTGGGGCATCTATCCGAGATGGCCGTGTCACATTATGTGATGTCTCAGGCACCAACGTGATGAGATCGACCTGGCGCTTTAACTTTGTCATTGTAAGTAGTAAGATGTAATTTGGCAGTTGTCATGTTTTTTCATATGCACTACTGCAAACCCCTTTCCTTACTTAGCCCACTCCCTCCTGAAGCTTTTAGGTGTGATGAGGAAGTGTCCTCTCAGCGGGGATGTAGCTCAGTTGTAGAGCGCATGCTTTGCATGTATGAGGACCCGGGGCATTTCCACTTGTTTCTCTTTTTGACTGTCAAATGATCTCTATCCACTAGATGGCCCTTTGAGCACAGTAATCCTCTGGTGGAAATCTTCCCCTGGAAGTCATCTCTTATGGAGAAGCAAAATGCACACTGCTTCAGTGTGACCATGTGGTTTTCCATTCTTGCTCCAGTTTTCCCTGCTCTTTTGCTACTGCTTCACTCGGCAGAATGTTTTGACCAGAAGAGTTCTCCCTGAAAATTATGTCTGCAGGACAGACACACTGCATACCGAGGGGATGTAGCTCAGTGGTAGAGCACTTGTTTTGCATGTATGAGGCCCCGGGTCCAATCCCTGGCATCTCCAATTGTTTCCCTTTTTTTGACTGTCATATGGTCTCTGTCCACTAGATGGCTCTTTGAGCACGGTAATCCTCTGGTGGAATACTTCCCCTGGAAGTCATCTCTTATGGAGAAGCATAATGCACACTGCTTCAGTGTGACCATGTGCTTTTCCAGTCTTGCTCCCGTTTTCCCTGGTCTTTTGCTAGTGCTTCAGTTGGCAGCATACTTTGACCGGAAGAATTCTCCCAGGAAAAGATGTCTGCAGGACAGACTCACCGCACACCAAGGGGATGTAGCTCAGTGGTAGAGCGCATGCTTCGCATGTATGAGGTCCCGGGTTCAATCCCCGGCATCTCCATTTGCATAAACTTCAGTGTGATTTTGTCCCGGTTATTTTGTATTTCACACTGCAACTCGGGCCATGATTATAGGATCATCGACATTCATATCTATTTGTCTGAGAAAACGCTGGTGCCCGTATCGCAAACCTGCCTGTAATATATCAGTGAGGTTTGCGTCCCTGCCAGTGTCAACATCCTGTATGCCTTCACAATCACTACAAATAGAAATGCACAGAGAGTACCATCACACCACAGTTTTAACTGTGCAGAATCGTGAAAGGATTGGCATTGCCTTGCGTTTCTTTTCAGTCGATTGTTTTGGTTCCGAATGTATAGCTCCACCATTGTACCTTTGTAGCATATGATGGCTAGCTTTAAAAATAATTTGTTTTCACTGGATGTGGCCACAGATGTACCTCTGTTGTCAACCTAAGTTGATCAGGTTCTGTAACTTGTTCGTTTTGAGCTGGAATATCCTACCAGCTCTGCTGCTGGGGCCTATCTCCGGCTTCTAAAAGCAAAAGCCTTGAACATATTGATATTTTTCATTAGTTGATCAGGGGGATTGCAGGGGGGGGCAGCTTTTCTGCATGTTTCTATGGACAACCAGAAACAGGTGGCTCTAAAATGAAGTCCGCCATTTGGAAACTCCAATTCGACAGTTACCATCAGTTCTGGGCGCTGTTAGTCCCAAGCAGCCAGCCAGCATCTGGTAGATTTCATAGGTCCTTGCTGGCAGCGGGGATGTAACTCAGTGGTAGAGCACCTGCTTTGGAAGTATGAGGCCACAGGTTCGATCCCCGGCATCTCCATATGATATGTTTCTTCAAGTGTGGGCTTTTTCCTGTACATGGGAATTAGGATGATGTGGTCTTTTGCCATACTAAATCCTGTTGCTGAACGTCTTCTCTTTGGAGCCGATGATTGTGGACATGCACGGTGCACCATGCTTCAGTGTGATGTCTGCTTTTTTCATTGGAAGCCTGTTAGCCTGATCTCTTACCGGGATGACACAAAGCAGACTCGTTCAGACAGAGGGGCATTGGCTGAGAATAGTGTCTCCACCGGTCCCCCTGCTAGGCAGTGGTATCATTCTGAGGTGCTGTGCACGCTCACCAACTATCACCCCCTCTGACCTTTCCCACCGCAGAACACCCTGAATGCATTCAGCGGGTTATGCTTCATTCTAGGGCTGCAATGGATCGCCTAGTGGCAAAACCAATGGAAGCACCATTGACCTTCCGCAGAATTCCACTGCTTGTCTGCCTAGAGAAGCGACATCTGCCGAGTGTGCTAGGGACACTCATGACGGCAGAGCTATAGAGTGGTGGGTCCACGTTGCTTTCCACTAGCCAGCAAATACAGAAGGACATCCGAAAGAGGTGTCAGTCTATCTAGCAACATTTGTGGGCTTTCGGCTGGAGGAATTCCTGTGCGAAATGGTGCTATCTCATTTTTGGTGTTTGAAGACATACATATATATATATATATATATTTATTTATTTTTTCTCCATAACTACACTTCTCAAATCTGGGGCATCTATCCGAGATGGCCGTGTCACATTATGTGATGTCTCAGGCACCAACGTGATGAGATCGACCTGGCGCTTTAACTTTGTCATTGTAAGTAGTAAGATGTAATTTGGCAGTTGTCATGTTTTTTCATATGCACTACTGCAAACCCCTTTCCTTACTTAGCCCACTCCCTCCTGAAGCTTTTAGGTGTGATGAGGAAGTGTCCTCTCAGCGGGGATGTAGCTCAGTTGTAGAGCGCATGCTTTGCATGTATGAGGACCCGGGGCATTTCCACTTGTTTCTCTTTTTGACTGTCAAATGATCTCTATCCACTAGATGGCCCTTTGAGCACAGTAATCCTCTGGTGGAAATCTTCCCCTGGAAGTCATCTCTTATGGAGAAGCAAAATGCACACTGCTTCAGTGTGACCATGTGGTTTTCCATTCTTGCTCCAGTTTTCCCTGCTCTTTTGCTAGTGCTTCACTCGGCAGAATGTTTTGACCAGAAGAGTTCTCCCTGAAAATTATGTCTGCAGGACAGACACACTGCATACCGAGGGGATGTAGCTCAGTGGTAGAGCACTTGTTTTGCATGTATGAGGCCCCGGGTCCAATCCCTGGCATCTCCAATTGTTTCCCTTTTTTTGACTGTCATATGGTCTCTGTCCACTAGATGGCTCTTTGAGCACGGTAATCCTCTGGTGGAATACTTCCCCTGGAAGTCATCTCTTATGGAGAAGCATAATGCACACTGCTTCAGTGTGACCATGTGCTTTTCCAGTCTTGCTCCCGTTTTCCCTGGTCTTTTGCTAGTGCTTCAGTTGGCAGCATACTTTGACCGGAAGAATTCTCCCAGGAAAAGATGTCTGCAGGACAGACTCACCGCACACCAAGGGGATGTAGCTCAGTGGTAGAGCGCATGCTTCGCATGTATGAGGTCCGGGGTTCAATCCCCGGCATCTCCATTTGCATAAACTTCAGTGTGATTTTGTCCCGGTTATTTTGTATTTCACACTGCAACTCGGGCCATGATTATAGGATCATCGACATTCATATCTATTTGTCTGAGAAAACGCTGGTGCCCGTATCGCAAACCTGCCTGTAATATATCAGTGAGGTTTGCGTCCCTGCCAGTGTCAACATCCTGTATGCCTTCACAATCACTACAAATAGAAATGCACAGAGAGTACCATCACACCACAGTTTTAACTGTGCAGAATCGTGAAAGGATTGGCATTGCCTTGCGTTTCTTTTCAGTCGATTGTTTTGGTTCCGAATGTATAGCTCCACCATTGTACCTTTGTAGCATATGATGGCTAGCTTTAAAAATAATTTGTTTTCACTGGATGTGGCCACAGATGTACCTCTGTTGTCAACCTAAGTTGATCAGGTTCTGTAACTTGTTCGTTTTGAGCTGGAATATCCTACCAGCTCTGCTGCTGGGGCCTATCTCCGGCTTCTAAAAGCAAAAGCCTTGAACATATTGATATTTTTCATTAGTTGATCAGGGGGATTGCAGGGGGGGGCAGCTTTTCTGCATGTTTCTATGGACAACCAGAAACAGGTGGCTCTAAAATGAAGTCCGCCATTTGGAAACTCCAATTCGACAGTTACCATCAGTTCTGGGCGCTGTTAGTCCCAAGCAGCCAGCCAGCATCTGGTAGATTTCATAGGTCCTTGCTGGCAGCGGGGATGTAACTCAGTGGTAGAGCACCTGCTTTGGAAGTATGAGGCCACAGGTTCGATCCCCGGCATCTCCATATGATATGTTTCTTCAAGTGTGGGCTTTTTCCTGTACATGGGAATTAGGATGATGTGGTCTTTTGCCATACTAAATCCTGTTGCTGAACGTCTTCTCTTTGGAGCCGATGATTGTGGACATGCACGGTGCACCATGCTTCAGTGTGATGTCTGCTTTTTTCATTGGAAGCCTGTTAGCCTGATCTCTTACCGGGATGACACAAAGCAGACTCGTTCAGACAGAGGGGCATTGGCTGAGAATAGTGTCTCCACCGGTCCCCCTGCTAGGCAGTGGTATCATTCTGAGGTGCTGTGCACGCTCACCAACTATCACCCCCTCTGACCTTTCCCACCGCAGAACACCCTGAATGCATTCAGCGGGTTATGCTTCATTCTAGGGCTGCAATGGATCGCCTAGTGGCAAAACCAATGGAAGCACCATTGACCTTCCGCAGAATTCCACTGCTTGTCTGCCTAGAGAAGCGACATCTGCCGAGTGTGCTAGGGACACTCATGACGGCAGAGCTATAGAGTGGTGGGTCCACTTTGCTTTCCACTAGCCAGCAAATACAGAAGGACATCCGAAAGAGGTGTCAGTCTATCTAGCAACTTTTGTGGGCTTTCGGCTGGAGGAATTCCTGCGCGAAATGGTGCTATCTCATTTTTGGTGTTTGAAGACATACATATATATATATATATTTATTTATTTTTTCTCCATAACTACACTTCTCAAATCTGGGGCATCTATCCGAGATGGCCGTGTCACATTATGTGATGTCTCAGGCACCAACGTGATGAGATCGACCTGGCGCTTTAACTTTGTCATTGTAAGTAGTAAGATGTAATTTGGCAGCTGTCATGTTTTTTCATATGCACTACTGCAAACCCCTTTCCTTACTTAGCCCACTCCCTCCTGAAGCTTTTAGGTGTGATGAGGAAGTGTCCTCTCAGCGGGGATGTAGCTCAGTTGTAGAGCGCATGCTTTGCATGTATGAGGACCCGGGGCATTTCCACTTGTTTCTCTTTTTGACTGTCAAATGATCTCTATCCACTAGATGGCCCTTTGAGCACAGTAATCCTCTGGTGGAAATCTTCCCCTGGAAGTCATCTCTTATGGAGAAGCAAAATGCACACTGCTTCAGTGTGACCATGTGGTTTTCCATTCTTGCTCCAGTTTTCCCTGCTCTTTTGCTAGTGCTTCACTCGGCAGAATGTTTTGACCAGAAGAGTTCTCCCTGAAAATTATGTCTGCAGGACAGACACACTGCATACCGAGGGGATGTAGCTCAGTGGTAGAGCACTTGTTTTGCATGTATGAGGCCCCGGGTCCAATCCCTGGCATCTCCAATTGTTTCCCTTTTTTTGACTGTCATATGGTCTCTGTCCACTAGATGGCTCTTTGAGCACGGTAATCCTCTGGTGGAATACTTCCCCTGGAAGTCATCTCTTATGGAGAAGCATAATGCACACTGCTTCAGTGTGACCATGTGCTTTTCCAGTCTTGCTCCCGTTTTCCCTGGTCTTTTGCTAGTGCTTCAGTTGGCAGCATACTTTGACCGGAAGAATTCTCCCAGGAAAAGATGTCTGCAGGACAGACTCACCGCACACCAAGGGGATGTAGCTCAGTGGTAGAGCGCATGCTTCGCATGTATGAGGTCCCGGGTTCAATCCCCGGCATCTCCATTTGCATAAACTTCAGTGTGATTTTGTCCCGGTT